>NC_080671.1:39390588-41790588 GCF_030247195.1 Topomyia yanbarensis | reverse complement strand
ACGAATTGGTCTCCTATAAATGTCATCTGGCAGTAATTATGCTAATATTACTTTCTCTTTTGTTAGGAACTATGCGAAAAAATAGTTCTATGCGTTGTACTTTTTTCCCATGCCGTGTTAAACAACAAAAAGGCCGTAGTGCTTCAACTTCATCGATATTTTCTGTTCTTATGTTCGTAGTGAGCCTGTTGTGTTCTATCGTGACCGGCTGAACTGGATCACTCTAGAATCATATAATCAAACATATGTACATCTCACAAGAGTCACCACTTCTTGGTTATAAAATGGATGTCGAACAATATTCGCTTTCAAAGATTCTGACGGGCCCTGCTGATGGTAGAGCAAAGATCCGTCGATTAAAAAATACCCAATTAATCTGAATGGTTCTTGTGTGGTCTTCTTTCGGACCAAAAAAACCTTGAAATATTCCGCCAATTTCGCAATTTCTGGCGAAACAGCACACGGCCCTAACACCACAGATCATCAAAGACAATCTTGATGAGCTTAGAGTTGAGATGGACAGCTCAAAGCAGACGAATGATATTGTTTCTTCCGAACATTGTACTAAAAATCTATGTTCCCGCTCACAAGGTGGAGATAGACGGTGTGATCAACGATGAGAGTTTGACATGCGAGCATTTTCGGGACTATGGGGTTGGCTGTTTTTGAGATCTCTTACTTCAACCGATGAAAATACTGGATTACAAGCTAGTGAATTCAGTATTTATCACGGAAGGCGGAACAAAATCTTAACCCCAATCAAATTGTTTTCAGGTGATTTTCGCTGGGTTAGTTTTGTCTAGCTACATCCTATTACAGAAGGATCGTCTGTTAGTTCATTTGCTTGCGTAATGAGTCCTTAATTCCTTACAATTGTGCCACACAGTCACCCATTGCAGCAATAGGGCTCGCAGTGGAAAGTGCGATAAGAATCATATTCTTACAGTAAGAATGCTGTAAAGTGTCCCGTTTGCAGGAGCTTTGCGGGAACGTTCCAAGCAAACTTCAGAAACCCTCTGTGACACTATCATCACCGATACGCACACGTGCATGCTGTTGTGAATTTATTTACACATTTTGTGACTAGTTATTATCCTGCCACGCAAGAAAGAAAGCCTATCATCATAAATAAGCGCAACAATACATGATACCCGTGCTATCGAGATTGCCGATCCAATGGGTAGCAACAAGCTCGTTAATCATCATTGATAGAAGAAGAAAAATCAACCATGCTTGTTCTTCTCACGTTCTCCGATGGGGATGGTGGAGGCAAGTTATAATTTATCATCCTATATCTACATCCTTGAAAACTTCAACACAGCAGAAACGCTGGCGCCACCCAATTATGAAATCGTACCCGTAGTGGTTTTTTAAATTCAATTTTATCGTTGCGAAAGAATATAGGTCATCAATGGGATACGAAGCGAGGACCTTCATATCGCAAAGAAGGATAATAAAAATTTATATAGTAGGAACTGTTTCCAACACTAATTTCAGTTAGGGCGGATTCTGAGCTTTTGTTGAAGTTCGAAGTACTAAATTATACACTTTATTTGCCTATAAGGGGTTATACAATTTTGAAATTAAAACATCGAAAGTTTAATATTATGAATATCGTGCGAAAATTAATCTCTAATGCTTTTCGAATAGTTGCTTTCTAAAAAGTCGTCGCTCGCAAACTGATACATAAATTGATTTTGCAAAAATCGTTTATTTAATCTTTAAATGCTTTTTTTTTTTTCTGAAAATGGTATGTTTCAAATTTGCTGCCATCGTAATTCAGAGCATTTTCCAATTGACTTCAAATTTGAACATAATATTTACTTGTTTATTTATTTGATCTTCGGCAGACACCGTACATATTATGTGGCATATTGTTTGAGTTTACCCTATCTAATCGCTAATTTATAGTACGAAAGTTGTAGAGAGTGTTTCGTTTCATTTGATGCAACAAATGTCTACCGGATTATTCTAGCCTTATGTTCTACGGGGCCTAGAGATCCACAGATTAGATCCTTTATAAAACAAGGAGGAACAAACAAATTTATCCTTGAAGCAATATCAGGACAGTCAATATTGCTCGACAACGACAGATGTCTAAATTGTCAGCGTAGAGTAGTTTTTCAGACTTGATGTGGAGGAAGAGATTGTTGATGTATAAAATAAAGATAAGTGGCCCTGGGTGACTTTCTTGAGGGACCGGTTGGTGTTTCAAATACTCTTGAACATGTACCAATTCTAATGAAATCAGATCGTTCGGAGAGGTAGGATTAAAACCATCTTATTACTCTCGGAAGAAATCGTAGTCGCTGCGGTTTCGTTACAGCATTATTCTGGGATACTTTATCAAATACTTACACGAAATCAAAATATATTGCATCAACTTGTTGACGCTTTTTGACTTCCAACAGAAAACTTGTGTACATCATCAAATTTGAAGTTGCCGAGCGTATTTTTACAAATTCGCGCTGAGATTTGTTAAAAAATGTTGGAAGCGTACATCGCATTGTAAACAAACTTTTTCAGTACTTTAGTCAGACAGTGTGATTCCTCTGTAGTTTTCAATATTATGAGTCTTTTCGGTCTTATAGATTGGAACAATAGCAGCTACCTTCCTATAGTTGGGAATACATTTACCGTGATTAAACGATTGAATATAATACCTATTGGGTCAATATTGGACAGAGCGCTCAAAACATAGGCATCGATTGAAGTAAGAGATCTCATTAACAGCCAACCCCATAGTCCAGAAAATATTCGCATTTCAAACTCTCATCGTTGATCACACCGCCTATCTCTACTTTCTACTACTACTACTACTTTTTTGAATTCTCAAAGGCCCCACCTCCTATATTGTGACAAATGTCAAAGTAAGCTCAGATGCCAAATTTCAGATCATTTGGACAATTTTAGACTCCTGCCCACTTCGCTTGAAATTTTTGAAATTGGTACTATGGGAAAATATAGAGGAAAAATGTACTAAATGCTATAATTTTTGAAGTAGCAATCAGAAAATTACAATTTATACCTCTTTTTACAGTAAATGACCTAAGTCTTTGAAAGGAGATACTCCTCTTTCTAGAAAAATAGCGGAAAGTGGGGTACTGGGTTATTTTGGCCCCAAAATCCCCTATTTTTCATAATTTTTCTGCTTTGTGATGCAGATCATACATATTTTGGAGTTTTTCTAATGTGAACAAATCTCAGAAATCGAACGGAACCTTTTTGACCTTTGTCCGAATACGGGAAGTTGGGGTTATAGGGCCTTTTGGCATTAATATAAAATTTTATAATTTTCTCGTGCATATATCTCTATTATTCTTCAATCAATTTTCGTGAAAAGTAGCTTGTTGAACGCAGAAAATTCTTATAAACACAACAAAAATAAATTCGTTAGCGGTAAAATTCAGAAACATCAAATTTTTGGACATGAACTCTACAAATCACATTTTTTTCATTAAATGTCCTAATACCTCAACTTCCCCTATTTTTCCAGGATGGAAACTTTTCTCATGCGATCGTCAAGCGTATTTTACACTAAAAGTAGTAAATTTATTAAGAATTTTGTTGTTAAATGGAGTTAATATGTGCAATTTTATGATAAAAATGGGAGGTTGAGACTATATATCAGATAATTTGATGTGTCTGAATTTTACCGATAACGAATCTATTTTTATTGTGCTCCTAAGGATTTTTCACGTTTAACAAGGTACATTTTATGAGAATTGATTGAAAAATAATAGAGATATATGCACGAGAAAATGATAAAATTTTATATAAATGACAAAAGGCCCTATAACCCCAACTTCCTGTATTCGGACAAAGGTTAAAAAGGTTCCGTTCGATTTCTGAGATTTTTTCACATTATAAAAACTCCAAAATATGTATGATTTGCATCACGGAGCAGAAAAATTATTAAAAATAGGGGATTTTGGGGCCAAAATGACCCAATACTCCACTTTCCTCTATTTGTCTAGAAACATGAATATCTTCCTTCAAATACTAAGGTTATTTACTTTAAAAAGAGGTATAAATTGCAATTTTCTGATTGCTACTTCAAAAGTGATAGCATTTAATATATTTTTCCTCTATATTTTCCCATAGTACCAATTTCAAAAATTTCAAGCGAAGTGGGCGGGAGCCTAGAATTGTCCAAATGATATGAAATTTGGCATCTGAGTTTACTTTGACATTTGTCACAATATGACATTTGTCACAATTTGAGAATTCAAAAAAAGTTTTTTTTTGCAATGCCCTAATGGATACACTCAGGTTTCCCGCGCGTTTTTTGTGAGGTTTTTTCTACGCGGATCTTCGAACTAACGCGTTTTTTCACGCAAATTTTCTAATTACCGCGGTTTTTGTAAAAATATTCCAAGTCCTTTTGAATGCAAAAGACTGACTTTTTTCTGAAAAAAATATTCTAAATCCTTTTAAATGCAAAGAACATAGAAGAATTTGGCAGCTTTTTTACACGGATTTCGCAATTAACGCGGTTTCTGCAAAAATATTCTAAATCCTTTTGAATGCAAATGACTTACAAGATTTTCGGAAAGATGAAAAAGACGAGTCTGGAAGTCTCATTATGGCCCGCATCTCAACAATATGGGTATTTTCGAAATGGTCTTCACGAGTGTCGGATATTGATTTTTGGCGCCATTTTGAAATCCAAGATGACTTCTGGTTTAGCAAAATTCGCTATAATCCAATCAATACGGGTATTTTCGGAATGATCTAGAAGAGTACGTGCGAGAAATTTATGTTTGACGTCAATTTGAAATCCAAGATGGCGACTTCCGGTTTAGCGAAATTCGCTATAACCCAATCAATATGGGTATTTTCGGAATGGTCTTGACGAATGGGTGCCAGAAATTGAAAGCTTTGACTTTTGACGGATTGTACAGGAAATACATTCTACTTTACCTGCGTAGCAGCAGTGAAGGAACTTTTTGCGCCTCCGAAGAAACGGCATAAGTCGCTCATTTTCAAAAAAAATAATATAAAAAAGCCCATATGCTCTTATATTTTAAAAATATTAAAAAAATATTTTTAAAAATACACCCAAATTTCCTGCGTTTAAACTGCATAGTGATCCAGAATCTGAATTTAGCAGGAATTTTGACTTTTTGCTAAAATTAAATGACTTAGCCTTACAATATGTTTCGTGAAGTTGTTGTACTTTCCAAGGCCCTACTTTTTGTTTAAACAGATGTTAGGGTGGTTCTAATTTTAGCAACATTTAAAATTAAACTTTTTAATGGTTCGAGATAGAGCTTTACTGTCTTGGATGAAGTTGTAAAGCAACACATTTTAGACAAATTTGCTGAAGACATGCAAGCTCTAGCTTTCATACTTTCCATTGCACGAGAAATACAAATGTGTTTCTTAAAAAAACGGTTTTATTTCTAAAACTTGTAGTTTTTATTGTACACTAAAGTAGCCGTTGCAAAACTTCAAGATTATTTTAGGGCGCATAATTTGCTTTAAAACACCAACTACTAAATTCTTTTCGTTTCAAAGTTATGAGAACTTTTATATAAAAAATATAACTTTTTCAAATAGCATTATCTTCGATTAGGGTATTTAACACTATTATTTATATTTATTATAAATATTTTATATCTTGGAAAATGCACTCAATAAATAGTTTATTTTTAGTAAAAAGTATATATTACTTTCTAACGAGAGAAACTAGAGGTTCGGTATATTAAACAAATTGTTCTCCTTCAAAATATCTGAAAGTATTTCTAAAGTGATCTAAATGAAAAACGAAAACTGCAAAAGTTCTACAAAGAAAACCCATTTGATAATAAACTTCAGGGTCTTCGACGACGTTTCTTTTTAAAATTTGATTTTCTTCAATTTTCTGGAAGACAGCGAAACTCTATCTCGAACCATTCGAAAGTAAATTTCCTGATTTTAATAAATTTAGAACCACCCTACCCACTACTTAAAGTAATAGAAAAGTATTGTAAAGTGCGATATTTTATCACGAAAAAGAAACAATATTTTTTGTGTTATTCAGCGTGAAAGCAATTTAATCATGTTGCAAAGGGTCAATTCATGAAAAACCAATTTTTTAATATAACTTTCAGTTTTTATTTTTTACAACCTATCCTTGTAATGTTTTTCTATGCTTTTGAAGACGAACATTTTCTTCTACCACATCAAAACTTTAGCTTGTATCGTTCAAAAGATATAGCACTTAATATATAAAAAATAGATTATTTTAACTCAATTTTTTGAAATTTAAAAAAATATCGTATTCGCCATTTTTCACTCAATTATAACTCTAATCATGACCTTATTTATAGTTGAAAAAGAATTATCTTTTGTTTGCCCCAATGAGTTATATTGTTTTTCCAAAAAACCCAATTTTTGGCGAAAAAGTCCTCATAACTTTTAAACGAAAATAGTTGAATATGTGGTGCCATGAAACAAATTATTCGCCTTAAAACAATCTTAAAGTTGTCTGGAGACTACTTCTGTTTTAAATCATTACCGCAAAAGTTATTCTATAAAACAGTTTTTCTAAGGAACACCCTAACCTTCGATTTTAAATTTGGTGTTAAACGAAAAGTATGACAGATAGAGTTTACATGTCTTCAGCAAACTTTTCCAAAATTTGTTGTTCTACAACTTCGCTGAAGATCGTTTGGCTCTAGCTGGAATGAATAAAAAGTATTTTTTTTTGGTCTTGATAAAATTAGAACCACCCTGACTGTTGTTTAACAAAAAGAAAACTTCTGCAAATACTTAATGAGGCTAAGTTGTTTAGTTTTAGTAAAATTTCAAAATTCCTGCTAAATTTGCATTCTGGACAACTGTGCACCTGTACGGCCTCCTTAAATAACATTTGTAAACAGTTTCGTGGAATTTCGGTTAACGTTTTGTCTTCGACTCATCGGCATGCGACAATCGACTTGATCGGCATTTGTAGAAAATTGGATGCGGTAGTTCATCATTGTCGAATATTGGGATTAATGAATCGTGTCTGCACTGAAATGGTAGACCATATTACTTCACCCGAATCTGTATTAAATTAGTTATGGAATTTGCGTTTCGCCTTCGTCTCATCAGAATCCGACACTAACTTAATGTCAGGACTGAGTTAGCGCCGGAATGACGCTAGCTTAAACAAAAAACGGAGACATAACATGTGCTCCTGATCAAACCATTATTTAAGCGTGAAGTCCTGCAAGAAAAGAGATTCAAGAACTAGTTAAATCGAAATATTGGCATTGGCTTAGTGTGTCAATGCAAAATACACTATGCTATGTTTCCCCCAAAGGAGAATAATTTGGGTGAAAACCGATTTTTCTCCACTAAGGAGAAAATTGGGTAAAACCACATTTGCGTGTAAAAGGCACACAACCCACTACTAAATTAGTTATCGAATTTGCATTACAGGTTTCGTGTCCTTCACTCGCAAATGTGTTTTTTTATTTATTTATTTTTTGGTTTTCGCCCATTTTCTTCTTAGAAGAGAAAATTGGTTTTCACTCATTTTCTTCTTAGAGGAGAAAATTGGTTTTACCCATTTTCTCCTTAGAGATGAAAATTGATTTCCACCCAATTTTTACTCCTCAGCAGGAAATATAACATATTGCGTCCTGCATTGGCTTGCTAATCCAAACCAAATGTTTCGATTTCATTAGTTCTCATCAGCTTAAAATGAGCTCCCTTTCTTGCGGGACATCACGCTTGATTGGGGTTTGAAACACAAGTTGTGTCTCCGTTTGTTGGAGCTAGCGTCAATCCCGCGCTGGCTTAGTCCTGTCACTAAGTTAGAGTCGAATTCTGATGAGACGTGGTCGAAACGCAAATTCCATAACTAATTTAGTTGAAGGTTTTTCGCCTTTTAACCTCAAATGTGGTTTTACCCAATTTTCTTCTTATTGAAGAAAAATTGGTTTTCATCAAAATTTTTCTCCTCAGGGGAAATATAGCATAGAGAATCTGCATTGCTGATTATTACAAGAACATTTACACGAAACTGAACTGCTCAGGATTCCGTTGCTATTCCGAAACAACATACAAAGTAGGATTAATGTTTGTAACTCACTTGATTAATGTCTGCAGCATACAAAAATAGATTATCAAATTTAGCCAACAATGTTGCATCAAATTGAATAAAATACGGGATTTTTCGTGAAATCAAATAACATCTTCTACGGTCCCGAGCAAAGTCGAACATCAAAATTATAGCGAATTGAAATCATATTTTGATGCCTCCATCAAATTGAAATCATGATTTGATTTTCGTTATCTTAGTGTCAAGAAGGAAATCAAATTTTGATTTAAATCATTTTGCTGCACTTACATACTTTGCGTGTCATAAGCTTTCCATGGTTAAACAACTAATTGAATACTTATTTTGTTATCAATAAGAAAAGTCTTCTGCTAGATGCCATAGGACAATTATCTCGAATTTGCATTTTTAATCGTTGAAACAACGAAAATCTGAGTAATCACTATCCGCAACATCACAGCATCGAGTACCGTTTTCAATTTGTTATCAGACTCTGCTCGGGGTGCTAGTCAAGGTGGCAACGCGAGCACCGTTGTTACATAAATCCTCATTCAAAGCGCACAATTTGCACCGCGAAAAGTACACTGCCGGATGGAAGAAGATTGCACGACGCCGCCGCGCCGTCCTTCTAGTGGATGTATGTATGTACTATCAGAAACACATACATATGCTGCTGCCGTTCCATGCAGCTGTTTCACTTGAGGCATTTTAGTGTGTCTGGGCGAGCGCTATTTATGTTCTCATCCATTTAAAAATTGCAATCTCGGCTGTGTTTGCTCTCTGGAGGTAAACAATGATTTACTGCAGTGCGGCGTTTAGATATATGGAAGGATATGTACGTACTTTGAACGGGATGTTACCTATAGTAAAGAGAAAAAAAATAGTGCATAATGCAATTGTCTTCCGCTGCACCTTTGTTCTGGGTAGTTTTTCCCTTGAGTACTATATGTTAGCTGTAGAAAAAGTTGGTATGGTCATGGACATCCTTTCTTCGTCATTTGATTAGACAGTTTTGCGGAAAGTATGCTTATTGAACATGAACATGACAACCAATGAATCCTGGGAATAGCATTCCATTTTCAATGTGCATTTTACGAGTGTTAAAAGCTTTGAGGTTTCAATAACGGAGCCGGACACATCCTTAAGGTTATCTCGGAAGAAAGTGACAGTTAAAGAGACAATCGACATAGAAGACTTCTGCATTTTCACGGTTGTCACGGGAAGTCTTGGTTAGTGGGATGTTATAAATACTTAGATATCTTTTCGCTTTGATAACTATGCAACTGTCAGAAATGTTATAATGTGTTAATTGCTCTGGACAGTCGGCTGCCGAGAACTTGTTATAGATTTCTAATAAAATATCAT
This sequence comes from Topomyia yanbarensis, assembly GCF_030247195.1. Lineage (NCBI taxonomy): Eukaryota > Metazoa > Arthropoda > Insecta > Diptera > Culicidae > Topomyia > Topomyia yanbarensis. The sequence continues at coordinate 41,781,191 of NC_080671.1, read as the reverse complement.
ATGATAGATTTCTAATAAATCATTATTTTTTTTAGTTTGTTAAATGTAAAACATAACCTCCGGACCGCAGACTATACTAAAATTACTAAACCGATGCGACACCCGATTTTTTTTTTGTAATAAACCAATACCACACTAATCAAATTACAATATACTTATTGTGAGCACCGTGGGAACTGTGATAATGAAACCCTCTCTTTATAGACAATTTAATTCGCCGGATAAACAAAGATTAGTGGCTACTAGAATTGCTAAAATGCTGTCATGGAGAAAGACCTGAACCAACTAGACGAAGCTATATGTATATTCACCAGTATATAGAACGATATCATCTTTCATGCCGTGAGGATTACACTGTCCGACGACGCGGTGACGTGGTGGAATCATTCAGAAACTCTGTGCTAAAAAGGAACAAGTTTGTTTCTGACTTTTCCATCCCTTTTAAGCTATCTTTGATAGATGAAAAATCGTTCGAGTTCAATAATATGAATAGATAAAAGTATAAATATACAAACTTTTGACATTTTCGTATAGAGTGGTAGCTGTCCAAATGGACCAACGACTGTGAAAAAGAAGCTATGTTAATTGGAACGGAACTATAAACAGAACCTGCTTGCAGCTTGATCGAGGTATAGTATAAGTTCGATGCAGTTAAGATAATTTTTGTTTCGAAGAAAAAATCCAACTGGAACTGGATCCAATTTAAAATAAAGTAACTAAAGCGATAATGACAATGGTTCGTCCGGGTGATTTTAGCACGTAGGACTCAATGAATCATTTATCAATATTTGAGATATTGAGTGGTAAAGTGCTCGCGTCTATATAATTTCCACAAACCTGTTCCCGCTGCCATAAACAACGTCGCTTTTCCTTCCAAATACAGTCTAGCAGGCAACGGTTCTCGCTTGAACATAAAGTTCAACTGAGGTGAACGATGTAAGCGCCATTATAGTGCGTCATCATTTTTTATATATGTACCACAAAACCTTTCCACATTGAATGGCCGTAGCCAAAAGTGCTACTGGAATAGATTGCGGTTCAGACGAAACAGCAATAATGTCAATTTCCCCACATTTCAACCATGACAGCGGTCGATATTGGAAAAACGGAAAAACACCCACGTTCCGTAACCGGCTGGCTGGAGGGGGTATGGTGGAGAGCAGTGGTTTTTGACCGTTTTCGTTCCATGTACCCCTTTCCGAATATTGATTCTTATCATGTACACCTTTGGTGAAAATTGCCACTACCCTGACAGAAAAAAAATGATTTTCAATTGAATGAACGCCATAGTATTTCAATTTCACTCTGTTTCTGAACTCTTCCAGGCAGCATTTTTACTCTTGACTCACCGAGCCAATATGTGAAGGTTTCCTACATGAATGTTAGGATAACAAGTTAAAATTTACCACACATAATTCACCCCCTACATTAGTCTAATTCACCAATGGGGGTGAATTCACCTTCGGTTGTAAACCACTGGAATAGAGCAACCATCATTAAGCTAAATTTCTTCATACTGACGCGGTCATGAACTAGTGACGGACCATCACCGCACTAACGAGTCCACTAAAACCAGAAACATCGGGACCGTTTCTAGGTTAATGTGACACTTTTCGTTTGTGGTTTATTATCGTCGTGGCAGGATCATTTGACTGGGATAATGGGCGTAATACGGTTCTACTGTACTGGTATCCGATGATTTGTTTGAATGCCGGTGTCAGGACTGAGCTAGTGCCAGATTGAAGGTAGCTCCAAAAACGGAGACACGGTTCATGTGTTTTTGAGCAAACAGTAGGTGTTAATGAAATTTAAACGACATGTCAATCAATACGAATGTAAACATACAGCGATTGAATCAAAAATTTGATTGAAAATTACGTTAAAATCAATTGGAGCATCAAACAGCATACAATTTTACACTTTCATTCGTGTAATATTACATGTCATTCATTTTACAGCAGTATTCGAGTAAAAATACATTGAAGTGCATTGGTTTTCCGTTTAAAGAAACTGTAATTTTCAATCCACGTGTAAAATTATAACACAATTCGTTGAAGAAAGCACGACAAGTCGTGTGTATTTGTGGTGAAACTTAATTTTACATATATATTCATGCTCAGTGCTACGAAATTTCAAAATCAATTACCTATTTCTGCTTGCATTTGCCGAATCCGACATTCAGATTCAACGCCTCCCTCATTCATTCGCTATCCAACTGACTGAAATTCCATGTAGAATCGAATGCTTGAGTACAGAGGAAACATAAAATCATTCGCCAACCAAAGCATTCATTTGTTATTATGGGCACAGTGTGAAGGCAGGAGTTATAATCTTCTACATTGTCGAGCATAAGTGAACTGCGTTATCTATATCTGGTGCACTTTTGCTCAAAAAATCCTCATAACTAGCATAGCAACAAAATTCAGTTTGCTTCTGAAACCGTACATGTCCGAACCTGAATGTGCTGCGTCGGGAGAACGAACGAATGACGAGGGAAACGAACCAAAAATTTCATTCATCACAGCGGGCATGAATTGAATTTCGTTTTCTTTCAAGTTCACGCAGGGATGTCAATTTTTTAAAGCTCTGTTCATGCTCCAAATATGTGCATGAAAATAAACTTAAAATTACAAAATATTTTTTTCTGTGTAGTCAAACGTTCACAATGTACATGAATTGGATCAATCGTGGTCTGTTTCGGGAGACATATAGTTATATTTTTCAATAATTTCAGCACTTGGGGATCATAGACTCGTACGAAATGCGAAGTTCTTTAAATCATACAAATCACGTCATTTTGAAAAACAAGATGTTAGTTTCCTGTAACCACAAAAAAGTGAAAACCATCATCAATATGGGTATCATTTGTAAGGGGGTGGTCAGTACAAAACAGCAATCGATGTTCGACGCCATTTTGAAAACTAAGATGATCGCTTCCGGTTACCACAAAACAGTGGAAGCCATCATCAATATGGGTGTCATTTGATAAGATCGAAATTTATTATTGATGCAATTTTGAAAACTAAGATAGTGGCTTCCGTTTATCACACAGTCATTGATTTTTGACGTCATTTAAAAAAACAAGATGGCGTCTTCCGATAATCACAAAACAGTGGAAACCACAATCAATATGGATGTCATTTGAAAACAGAAGACGGAAATTGATGATTGAGGCCATTTTGAAACCAGGGCTGGTGCTAAAACATGAACCTTTTTGTGATGTCCGATTTAAACTTCGAATAAAAGTTGGGGTAGTATGGGTTTAAAAAAATCACCAGCATTGTTCGTTGGTGTATCGGTGGAAAATTTGTAGGTGATGATACTATTTATATGCAAAAGTTGCTTCATAGACTAAACCCATCAGCATGGGAATCATATATTAGGATTGTAATAGAACAAACCAAGTACATCTGAATATATAGTTATTGTTTAAATATTTGCACATACTCACACATTATAGCTATCGAAATTCTGCTTACCTGAAATAAAAGAAAAAAGAAATTATATTATTTGTCGTCACAAAGGAACTGTTAGTCATCGAAAATTCAGTTTATTATGCTACATCAAGTAAATGGACATTAAGTGATGCTTTATTCCATAGCTCGAAACATGTACGGAAGTGGAAATGTCTGATTTTATTATTCAAGAATGTGCTCTTTTTTAGAATGCACCCTTTGTTATTGCAGAAGCACATCACTTCAAACGTGATACTGTTTGCAGTCTACTCAATAGTACTAAAACACTATTCATGTTCCGTCGGAACGATTACTCTTGGATAGACTTGGCGTGTGCTCTCTGCAATTGAATTTCTGCTATACTGTCGTCATGCGAGTTATTGCTTAATTGTGGTTTCTGAATAGGATTTTCACTTACTGCAGAATGAAGATTTAAAGTGTATTCTATTCTTTTAATATACAATAAAAATAACATAAACATAGTTCTATAAATCAAAATTTCGTTTGAGATAAAGTGATGCGACAATGAAAAAATGTCCTTATAAAAAAAACAAACAATGATGTAACTGTGTCAATGCTAACTTTGCAGGCAGTTAAGGTTGGACAGAGAATGGGCAAAAATCGAAAACGAAAAAGCAGTTTTTTCTACACCGTGTGTAAGATCTTCATAAAAATCAATCAGCTTATGTAGAATGTTGTTACAGTACTGCTGATTGAATTTTATGAAGATCTAACACACGGTGTGAAAAAAACTGCTTTTTTGGTTTTTGATTTTTGGCTATTCTCTGTTCAACCTTAAACCCCAGTGCTGCTTCAATTCCTTATTGAAATCGATTGTACACACTGATTTCGGCTCGACAATTTTCCAACAGCCGTGCAGTCAGCAAATTTAGAAACTGATATCTCAGTAAAAAGAGATTTGTTTGCTGTTTTCCGTTGAAATATTTTCCGAGTATTAGCTATCAAGCGGCACTTTTACTGAGATCTTAGCAAAAAATTGTTTACAGAGATCTCAGCTGTTAAGATTTCGGCAAAAGATGCAAAAAAGCTGAGATGTGACAGAAAAAATTAAGTGTGTAATATGTTCAGTCGGCCAAAACTTTACAATCGAACTTAGCTCCGATGTGTTGGCTGAATTGGGAGACCCCACAGTAAGGTCTCTTTCTTTGTATAGTTGTCTTGTCAAATTGGGATAGTGACAAAACGGCAGCTCAGGCCAGAAAATAAATTCGTCATACTGTTTCCGAGAAGATAAAAATATGACGTGAAGACATTATTATTGATGTTTATCAGTAGTTTACGGATCACTAAAAGATCAACACATCAATTCAACGTTTGCAGCCACAAATTGCTTGCCAAACAAGATATTTATTGAAAATCGTTGTTTTAAAGTTCTTTGGCGCCCTCTTCCGATTATGAAAGTATAAAGGAATTTTCGCAAAGTTGGTTTTGCAATATGATTTGTAATCTATTTCGACGCATTCATATTTTGACTGTGAATTTAATATGATAATTTCTCTTTGTTCTCTATCTATTTTTCACATTACGATCGTGTACTTTCTCAATTCAAGCATTTCTTTTGGTTACTGTACTCCCGTTTTCATGACGTCGTTCGATTATTGTATTAGATTCCTGTTAAAAAAAAGTCTTAGTTTTGCTTTCAGGATATTTTTACCAATAAATTTAAGAAAATTTATCAGATCACGGGCAGCTAGGCCAGAATTTTCAATCAGAATGCCTAAGATTTTCTGGATCCTCAGAGTTCAGTGTAAATTTTTCGTGACGAATATAGAACGAGTTCTTCGAATCAAAATAATTTAGGGCGAAACAGGGTAATTTTTTTTGCAATAAGATACACTGTGCCAAACCTATACTGAAAGAAGGGAGGAATAAGTGAAGAATGAAATTGATTTTCAAAAGATGTCAAATATCAATCCTACATTGTGATTCATTCACATGAAGTAATGATCCATAACTTTTAGTGACTACCAAATGGTCGGTGTTAAGTCAGACCGGACCAAGTCGCAAAACATCAAAAAATGAGTTAATGATAGCACTGGATAAAGAATTTCTTCATCTACATTCCACTTTTACCAAATTTGAAATATGAAATAATAAACAAGAATTGTGGTAAAAATTATTTTCCAATTATAATGTAAAGGATGCTGCGATTCAAACTTTAAACGCGTTTTTCTCGAAATCAATGCACTGTCACTTAGTCTGGTCTGACCTAACACCGACCAAATAAACTTCAGCGTCACACTTATTTTTTCTTTATTCTCCTAGTCTTGAATTTCGGACTCCCGTTTGCGCATATTTTGAATCTGTCGCTTCAGTAGCATAAATTGGAGTTGCTCATCAACGTGGTGCTTGTTACAAATTGGTTACGTTATATTATTATGGATGCTTTCCAGGTCGATCGGTTGAGACGATACTTGTAAGAATGTCCAAGAAACTGCAGATAGATATTGTCTAGACAGATCTTATATCAGTTAAGCATGAAATATTGTTAACTAAACTTGATAAACCTTCTACCAACTATGCTTTGTTCATGAAGTAGTAGTTTAAAATGGAAATATTGTATCTATGATCTTTTCAATTAATGCCGGAGTTCCCCATGGCAGTACACTAGGACCAGTACTCTTCTTACTATTTGTGAATGACGTATTTAGTCTTTTTTTTTAGGCGTGGTGGCACGAAACCGCCCGTTTCTTTGTTGCAGTGAATTGAAAATCTCTTTTATCAGACCATCGTGTAGTTAACATCGGAATTCATAAAATCAAATTTTGGCTATGAAAAACATGCTAGAGAATCTTGAGCATAACACACCAAGACGGTCGGTTTCGGACCCCTCCTGGCAGTCGCATTCTAACACCATACCTTTTTCTAACAATGACTCACTGTTTAGTTAACGCTTTCAAGCCCAATTTTTATAGCGCCTATAGGGTCAAAAGGTATTTTTCCTAATACTGTTGATGACATCAAACACGAAAAACTAGTTTATATCAAGATTGGTGTTTCTCTCGCAGTGCTAGAATCGGCCTAATCTCTACCATCCACGCGTTTAAAGTTTTGATAACAAGAAGAAGTAGAGTAATAGAATGTCAGTATTTATGGGGTTTGGATATCGCTGAGTAAGTAGTCAGTTTTTCGAAATTCAAAATGGCCGATCCAATATGGCCGATCCCCCCACTAAAAAATAAGTAGTATTTAAGCGAAAGTCGAGAAAAACAGGTTTTGTAATTTATAAACACAAAATTAAATCAATATCAAAATAATAAAACTGGCGATTCCAATATGGTGGACTAAGGCGTGACTTTAACAATTTTGACCAAAAATTTTCGTTCTGCGGTTATTTGATAACTCACGAATAGTTTGCGATGTCTCTACAGATCAAGCCTTGAAATACGTTCTCGATATCTGTACACATGGACAGTACCACGCGAAACATTGTGGCAACGTGCATAATGCCATGAAAAGGTTTCTACCTGAGGGGTACGTCTCGAGCCGAGAGCGTCCCATGGCCCAGGACACCTCTTCGAGCAATCGCCTGTTGAAATTTTGTTGGTACGTGGATCGAAAAACTTATTTAACACAATACAGTAGACACTTATACCTTTCAAACAAAACAAAGAAAAAAATTCAAAATTTTCGAAAATGTTGAATGAAAACCTCCCCTTAATGCTCAAATGACAGGTAATAATCTCAGTTATTGGCCTTGCTTGTGAATAAATCTGGTCTAAATCAAAAGTTGTAGCTGTTTGAAAACGTCATTGTTTTTAAACAACATGGGAAGCAAAAGATTAAAGTTAAATAGCGCGTATTTTAGGTTCAAGGCAATGATTTAAAATAACTTATACCATAGGATTTTTTCAGAAACTACAAAACACTTTAATCTGAAGTTCCGATGAAAATTACTCCAAACCTCTAAATTATTATTGGTGTACGAGCTTTAAAATGTCAGGCAAGTATGGGAAGGTCTGTATGGGAGCACTGTGCACAGTTTACAAATAAGCAAAAACTAAATCCAAATTGTCTTGGAGACGAAAACTCGATTTTCGTGATATAATGTCTTCATCAAAGTTGTGTTATAAAATAATTTTTGTTAAACTATGGTGACTAATCTCCGTCAAAGTGAGATGGTGATTTACTAGATATTTCAAATGTACTAAGTTTTCATCAGACGTGTAGAAATACCAAATATTCACGATGAAAGACTATTTCCATCTCCCACATTTCTCGAATTATTAAAGATTCTGCTGTAATAGATGCCTCATAAAATGTTGTTTTTTTACTGTTTCGGATTCTCCTCGTCAGTAACTAACACCAACTTAATGCTAGTTAGATAAGTCCAAACCGGCACCGATTGACGCCAGTTAGACACCAAAAAGTCACGCATGTCTACCGGGCGTACCAGCCGTTTAGGTCTCATCTCAAAAGAGTGTTTCGGTTCAATATTCCTCATTAGCAAACACGAGCTTCTGCGCTTACTACCGAGACATCATTCGGCACCAGCCAGTCGTTTAAGCGTTCACGTGACTTTTCGAATTTTAATGTCCAACTGGCGCCAATTTGGTGCTGGTTTGGACTTATCTAACTAGCATTAAGTTGGTATTAGTTACTGACGAGGAGAATCCGAAACACTAAAAAAACAAACTTTGTGTTAATGGTGTGGTTCGTAATCGTCTAATAATGTATACACGCTAAAAGTTATTTAGCGGAATTCTTGAGTAACATAATTAAAAAAAGGTATTTAACTGATCCGGTTTCCTTTAAGCCTAAACTTCAAAAATGGCAATTAGTTTCATGTTTTTATTTACATCATACATGAGCCAACTAAGCCGTCTACCTATAACTGAGTCATGCAATAAATGAAGGAAATACAAAGACCACATGTAACACTTGAATTTATAGCCCTTCCCCGCTCGCAAAACCCTACAACATTCAAACACACGGCATGACCATTAGGCCACACATATGGCGACGAAAAATTTATGCACACAATTGCTCGTTCATAGTTCTATTCTGAATTTGTGCACTCACTTTTTCAGACCAACTGCCACCGTTGCGTTGTAAGTAACTTGCCTGAGTTTTCAACATCCAATTACACGCTTTTGAGCATTCCATTCGCTTTCTCTAACCAATCAATAATTCTAGCATCGATAAATTCAACTGCAGCACATTAAGGAAACGACCCGGAATGGTTTAAACGATGTGACCGGCTATTTTGCATCTGCTTGTTTGTGGACAAGTTGTTTTACATTTCAGGAAAAGTTTACCGGCTGTTGTGATATTGATCTTTCGGTGTTGTTCTTTGGGGTGGTTATTTTTTATGAGTTTACCTTTTTTATATTCCATGCTTCTAGGTTGTTCCGAAGACGTACAATGTTTGATGTTCTTTTCAAAGAACAACTTTGACTTCGTTTGCTTAGCAGTATTAAAACTATTACCATTTATTGAACCAAATTTGTGCATGATGACACTATACCTAACTTTTAAAAGTCACACAGACTGACTTGGTCATCCGGTGGACATTAAAATCCAAAAAATGTCACACAGCTTTAATCGCAGACACGGACTGTGTGCTAATTTTTGGATTTAGTGTCTGTCAGGTACTGACGAGACGAAGTCGAAACACAAAAGTCGAACCAATAAAGAAAATTGATCGAGACTATTTTGATTTTTAATTCCATATCTAAAGGATTAAAATAAAGATAGTTGTCTTAAAAATCTCCTTGAAAAATAGGTAATTTTATGTTGTGTATATTCTTGGATTAAAGCATGTACTTTACTTGTTTTTAATGATAAATAAAACAATCCGGTTTTATTTGTGGATTGATCTTTACTTACATACGATTATTGCTCGTTTTGCCTTTCTCAATAGAAAGGTATTGCAATTGCTCTGAAAACCGACTTTTAACGGAGGCCCGGAGGGCCGAGTGACATGTACCATTCGATACAGTTCGTCGAGTTCGGCAAATGTCGGTGTGTATGTATGTATGTGTGTGTGTGTATATGTATGTGTGGTTGTGTGTATGCGACCAAAAATGTCACTCATTTTTCTCAGAGATGGCTGAACCGATTTTGACAAACTTAGTTTCAAATGAAAGGTACAATATTCCCATAGACTGCTATTGGATTTCTAATGAATCCGACTTCCGGTTCCGGAATTACAGGGTGATGAGTACGATCACGCAGAAAATGTCGATTTTAATAACTTCTGCAATGAATGTATAAAGGTGAAATTCTTTCCAAAATGTGACCACAACTACTTCGATTTGTAGTATTAGATCACTAAAAGCCATTCAAAGATTCTTTGGCCACATTGGCCACCATCATCGGTTTCGGAAGCCCCGGCGGAAGTATCTAAAATCAGAATAATCAGATTCAATCAAACTTAGTCTCAAATGAAAGGTGTTGCGCCCTCGTAAATGGCTATTAAATTTTATCCCGATCCGACTTCCGGTTCCGGAGTTACGGGTTGTGGCATGCGATCACATAGCATTCAAACCGATACTCCGATAATTATCATGTCATGTATATTAAAAATGCAATATATACATTTGAAAGCTTTTAATGAATATAAACAACGAAAAAATTCTCGTGTTCATGATTGAGGAAGGCACAATTGCACCGCTAGGTTGATTAAAACAGGTTTTTATTATAATAATTAATAATAAATAATTATAATAATTTCAAAGAAACTTTATTTTAAGTGTTAACGATATTGTAGAACCGAAGTAATACAAGCAGAATGAAAACTGACATAATCTAACCACAAAGAAGTAGACCACGGATCAGGGAGCCACGTTTCATTGAACACCAGCCAGTGACGCCACAAGCGTGACAGTTATCTCCACCAAACACAATCAGGATGTGATAACGATTGTCGAGGGGCAACTGATATTCATTATGTAGCTATACTAAAGACAAATAGACGTAACCTTTATGACAAATGCTTTAGCTTTCCCGTTGTATATATCCCAAGGTATAATTTGAGCGCTTTCTGATTTCTGCCCAACTTCATTGCCTCATCTAATTGCATCCACCAACTTCGATGCTTATTGATCGCCTCTACGTTTTTCTACTAATCGAACGAAACCGCCGTGCATGTCAGAAAAACAAAACTTTTTGTTAATGTGAATGATGGAGAAAATAAGAGTGATTTGTCTATTTACCTGGCTTTGTACAATGTACATACATAATTGAGGCCGTCAACTACATTGGGCCGTGTGATTGTGTAGGCGGTAGAATGTTGTAACCATGACCTTCTCTGACAGCAGCAGCAACATTGCACTGATTACCTGGTGGAGCGGCGGCGGAATCCGTGGGAAGCATTTCATTTTGATAGTACGTCATTCGTTTTTTCGAATACCTGTCAGCTGTTGAAACGGTATGGTTCAGTTGAGGTTAAGAGTACAGCGAAGAGGCCCGATGGGGGATGTATACAAGTTTTACTGTCGCACTTTCGACGAGTACCATTTTATTCGATCCATGAAATTCGAGATTGTGGTTATGCTTCGAAACTTTGATATACATTTTCCACGAGACGCACCAAAGGGTGTTGGAAAATTGCTTTGCGGTAGCTGCGATTCGGTTTGTTGTTAGAGGAAGTTACACTTGAAGTGTGCGGGTTTACGCATGTAATGGAATCGCTTCGTTTTGAATGTTTGTAGTACATTTTGCTGTGTGTAACAGTGTTCTCAGAAAGATGTAAGCCATGTGGTGTGATGCGTTACGTTATGCTGCACGCAAACAGATACGTTCGTATTTTTGTGATTGTCACCATATCGTAACACAAGATAGTTACAAAATCGTGCTAATAATCACGATGTCATCAATCAAAAATCCACCTCACATGAACGCTGTTCACGGTGTGCATTTCGTACCGTTAGTTATTAAATAATTGTCGGGTAAGTGTTTCTATGATTGCTGTCAGGAATCTATTCGAAACTGGACATCTCTTTTTATTAGAATCAACTGTGTCTCATAACAACCACCATTCATTTATTGAATCAGCAAAAACATTATAGGTCAATAGGTCGGAAACTTTTCGGCATTTGGGCTAAACTGAATACCATTAGGCCGAAAACTATTCGATCGAATGTCATTTAGCCGAAAATAATTTTCTCTCTATTTTGAACACGAAGAATCGTTTCGATAAAAGTGTAGCATCAGCTGTTTTAAATTGTGCCTATCGATACCAGATGCAATAAAAGACAATCGTTTTGAATCGAATAACTGACGACCGCACGATCGATAAAATTATTCTGAAACCACGAAGTTGATTGCTTGTTACGCAATGATCTTGAAACTGCCATCCTTGAATAACGTAAGAACAACTCATGTTGTAAAGAAGGAAAGATATAATTTATCTAGCTGGCTGAGAATATTGAAGCGTACTGATACGTAGATCTCGATCCGTTCCGCTAAGTAAGCATTATGCTTCATGATGAGGGCAAACACCTGCCTCGAAGAACGCGGCACTATAGTTTATCTATTTCCTGGCAGCGCGTTTGAAAAAGTTCAACCTTTCAATAGGATAAAAGATGGTAACAGTATTTGCGCTCATTCCCAAATACTTATTTTAGACAACTGCGCTATACTTATTCTTGATCTTCTAACAGATTTAGATATAAACCATGTTATTGTCGATATTGGGAATTGTTCTGATGTGGATCAGAAAGAGCCAATCAATCCACATTTTCTTAGGTGCCAATCTTACACTCCATCGCTGAACCAACCATTCCACAAGGCCAAGTGTCGATTACTAGAATAACCCACATGACCCCCATCCTCTCACTCAACTGAATTGATCAATTCACTTTTAAGTAGGAACACACATCCACCAAGCAATCATGAAAACATCCGAACTGATGAGAATAAACCATGTCAGTCGAAGGCCACAGGTCCAGTGCAAACCTGCATCATCAATTATTAAAAAAGAAAAAAAAGTGCGTTTTTCTGTTCCTAAATTTATAAAGGTTCGACATAATCGAAGATCATTTATTGGTATATAACAGAAAACATCAGTCATCATCCTATTCAGGCCAAACAATGCGTATTTCCTCTGCATATTATACTCTCCGGGTATCATTAGTTTCTATCTTAAGAACAAAGAAAACCTGCTTTAATTCCGCTAGCTGTGGAATTGCGCCTTTCTCATTTTCATTATACAAGACATGACAACTATTTAAAATAAAAGAAACCAATATTCGATTTCTAAAATTTTGTAAAAGAACATTTTGCACCATTGCACAGAGGAGTAACTAGAACAAATTCTTGGCCAAAAACCAAAATTTTTTTTTTTGATTTTTTTGTTTCGTTATATTTTTTTACATACCTAAGAACCTACTGTATAACGTGGCAAAATTAGGAGTATATCAAAAATTGTTAAAGAATTTTTGCATGTATGCCCAATGGTGATATTTTAAGGCATATTTTAATCGTTTTCGTAATATATTCAGCAAAATCGCTTTCTAGTGATGATGACTGTATTAAATAAGACAATATTATTACAAACATAGTTTAACACAGCCGTTTGTTTAACTTTAGCTTAAAACTAACTAAAAAAAGTAGACTTACTGTTTATTGCACCAACTTCAAAAAATACCTTTTTTAAACTTTTTATTCCAAATTTTAATAATAAAAAAGTTACATTATACGGCTAGATCCGGCAAAGTTGCTGAAGCAGTATTACAAAACAAGATTTCAGCTATACAAAAAATATTCCAACTCTTCCGATCTTGTCCGATCCACCAATCCCAAGCGATTTGAAAATATTGTAATTTTTACTCATTTGAGGTACACCGAAATGCTGCAGGGCCAAATATTATGTTTGCCAAAATGTATCTCTATGAAAATATGCACAGGTGTCCCTTTTCTTCTCCCTTTCCCACTGATCAAATGTTTATGCAACTGGAAAAACAAATGTGTTCACAAAGATCACTTAGAAATTACTAGTATTCGAAAGGATATAGAAAATTGGCCTCTGCACTGGTAGGTGGGTAGATGCCAAATTTTCCCAAAAACTAGTAATTGTCTATTTTTAGTTCATATTAAGGCATAATAACAACAATTGCAGCAGCAAATAATTTTGGCCAGGATTCGACCCCAATTACTCCTCTGTGTATTGTCTTGATCAACTGGTGGGAAAAGAAGGGTAACGTTCGCACCGTGTGTAGGAAGGATATTATATGCCCAACAAAATTTGTTTACAACATTTTTTCGAAGCAGCCACGGTATATTTTTTTGACAGTTGTCTTACTGAAGTTGTAGAGCCTGGGTTTCAGCAGGGCAGACGAGAGGAGAAATGTTACCCACTTGCGTAAGGCCGAGTGCAGCGAGCCGTGATTCTGAATGTGATATTCATACGGCTCAGATATGTGGGCGCGTAGGGACTCATGTATGATCATGTGTACCATCGCGAAGGGCTCAAGCGTTTTCACGTTAACGTGTTCGATCGGGTGTGCGTTTGTATGTCGCGTGTGCTAACGTATATGAAACTTCGCGTGTTTATACACGCGAAGTTTCATATACGTTAGCACACGCGAAATACCGACCCATCATTGGTACGGTAATACCGGTACTGAACAAAAGCCGGTACCGGTAATTTCGGTACTACACAATTTTTTATGAAAAATATATACTCTTTAGCGGGACGTTTTCAAATATCGGTGGCTTCAAGGTGGCTTTTAATTACCTACATTTAATAATCTTCTAGATAAATCGTTCAGCTTACGCCTTTGTGGGGGAAATGAGGCGAGGCCATTATCATAATGATTCTAGAAGATAAATATTACTCCTACTGAACGATACGTTTACATTCCTGCACTATTTGGTCGAAATAAAATTTCAACTATCTTTTACTAAATTTCAAAGTATTTATATCTAGCATAAGAGTAAAAATGTGTTTTGATTTTTTATCAGCGACATTCTGATTGGCATCTTTACGCAGAAAACATATCTTGGGGCAGCAATTCTCAACCTTCTTTGCTCCGCGGACCCCTTCGAAATCACCTTGAATCATCTTGGACCCCTTCGAAATTATCCTGGGCGGTCGCAGATCTCTTCAAAATTACCCTGGGCGGTTGCGGAACCCCACGGCTTAACATCGATTTATATGCTGTCAATATATTATGTTCAGTCTGATACGATAAAAAAACTTGATGTTTCAATATCCGTCCGGAAAAGATTTTCCTCTTTGCGGACCCCCAGCAACGACATCACAGCCCCCTAGGGGTCCGCGGACTCCAGGTTGATAATCGCTGTATTGGGGTGTTACATACTTGAGGTGGATGTTTCTCGAATGAACTGCCAAATTCGTAGAAAATTCTTAAAAGTTTGCGTAAGAAAACTAATATCTTTCAAGATGGCAATAGATCTATAATGCAAAAGAGGGATATTGTACAATATTTTTTAATTTTTCTTTCTGGGCCGATATAAAACAACTTCGTATAGAGTTGTGAATGTTCGAAATGAGAGCTTATTCTTACCAAAAGTGAATTTATATTTGTTATGCTTTGATGGGTTGTTTCGATATTCTGGAATCGGGCGGTTGTGAACCCTAATCTAGAAGCACATTATACACAGTGTCGAAGATTTCTTATGTTTAACTTGAGTGTATCTACTAAAAACAATTATCATTAACTTCCAAATCGTTTTTCTTCTCTTCTGAGTCCATTATTCACTATAATGCAAGCGTATTTACGGGATATCATTAAAAAATTACATCAAATTACTTATCGAAGATATGAAAAACACACAAACATCCACCTTATCTTGTTTACGCTACTAATATGTAGATGTCGCAGCAGGTAATTGTGCTTTGGAGCAAAATGTCAATTGGTTCCAATTATTCACTGGGTGGTGTGTAATAAGGCTGTGGCCTGATTCATGTCTGTATTTGGCTTGCGCTTAAATCTTTATCTATAAAAGAACGAACAGCGATTTAGTAGCTTACAATTTTATAGTTGATGATCTGTTTCGAATGGAACGATTTTTAATTTTTTGTGATCGAAAAAGTCAGCAAAACTCCATAGTTTACAGGAAATTAGGAGCCTTAGTATGCATAAAAATCGAAACCAATTTACAACAAAGCGATAATGTCGAGAGGAATTGCTATTTGCGTACACGTACTTACATTCTCGCTTCGATTTACTGTTAATAATAGGGTTTCTTACATTTACCATCTGTTGAATTCGACGAAAGTCGCACCGCTTATCAGTTATTGGATTCAAAGCGGCCTAGATCTCGAAATAAAAGAAGATGCCGCATTCGAAAAATACCTTCTGCTGCAATGAGACATCAGTTTGAGCATTCAATTTCACTTTAAGGCGTTTCTCGAATCTTTTGAAAAAAAAATGTTCGAGTACCGGTACTTTACCTGTACTGTGGGCTTCGCCAAAATGGATTGGTACTGCGAACCATAGTCCTTTCACGTACTCGCGTGTGTTCTTGGATGATCGCGTGTTGACCGTTAATTTTCAGTCCACGGTTCAGATGTTAGAAGAGAGTTCCTCCACATCACTAAAGTTCCCGTTTTTGTCGCCATGGAACGTCTAGTGGATACGAGCCTCATTTTTTCTGATTGGTTTAACTAAACGCATGAACCTAGACTACAAGGGCCGAGAGTAAGAACTTCCGTTTCATTATCGCGCGTACACGGGCGTTTGTAGGTTCACTCTTCAGACCGCGTTTGTAAATTTATAGGTGCTAAAACGTGCATCCCGTTCGCGCGATCACGGGCGAAGGTGTGCGTGGATGACCGCGAAGGACTCGAGCGTTTGTATGATAACATGTTTGTCGCGTCTGCTAGCGTGTATGAAACATCGCACGGATAAATTCGATTTTATAACCGTGCGGCTATTCTCATATTCGCATATTTTCCTAGATGATCGCGCGGACCACGAATCCGATGCTGATGATGAATCTGATGATTTCAGTGTACGGTTCAGATACTAGAAGAGACTTCCCCCATATCACTCGGGTCCCAGGTCATGTCGCCATGGTACGTGTTGTCCAGTGGATATGAGCGTCATTTTTTTAATTGGTTCAACTGAAGGAATGAGTCTAAGCTGCTAGGACCGAGGGTAGGAACCGCGTTTGTGAATTTATAAGTGATAAACGTTCACTTAATTGCCGGGGTGTTTTCATGTTGGCGAGATTGTGGGCGTCATCATATGTTAATGATTGCAATTACATTTCTTTAATCCTTTAATTTAAACATGAAAAGGCCCATAAGCTCTCTGGATCTCCTCGATGTACCAATATCGAGGCGTAATGTAGGAACCATATTAAAGCAATTGTCGGTCAGGTTCTTTAAAACTGATGCACGAAATATGCTTGATGATGCTTGGAATACCATCAAACTCATCAATCTGGGAAAGGGAACATCACCTTTTCCTTTTACATTTCTTATAAAAGAAATGTATAGAATTCGCTCAAACTTTCAAGATTTTTTCCGAGGCCCGGAGGGCCGAGTCTTATATACCAATCGACTCAGCTCGACGATTTGGGACAATGTCTGTGTGTGTGTGTCTGTGTGTGTGTGTGTATGTAACGGACAAATTCTCATTCGTGTTTCTCAGCAATGGCTGAACCGATCTTATCCAAACCAATTTTAAATGAAAGAACTAAAAAACAGTATGAACGCTATTAATTTGTTTTTGATTCTGATGTTTAGTTTCCAAGATATGAATGTTTGAATGTGTAAAAATGGCGTTTTTTGCAGTTTTTTTGAATTATCTACCGAAATTGACAATATAGATTTACAATTTATATGTTTTTAGACAGCTCCAACGAATACCTTTCGAAAAAGCTATAGATTGTTGAAATCGGACTATTATCAAAAGAGATATTTAACATTGAATGCGGACGAAAGATTTTTATCATTTCCCATTTCCAGAAATATGACCAAAAACATGTAATCTATTATTAACGCCAAAACGGCTTATTTTAGGTCAATAGTATCTTCGGAGAATTTAATGGAGGAAATATGCCCTTTCTTTTGGTATTGTGCTTTTGCTGATTGATCCCCCTATGAGTGAGATATTTTTACAAATTTTCTTGGAAGTGATTATATCGAAATGATGCCTTCTACAAATTTGTAGCTCTTACTTTTGCGAATAACTTTGCTGAAGACTTTAAATATCTATTTTGAATACTTTAAAAGTTATGGCTTGTTGTTTGTGGATTACTCTTTGTCGCCTATTTATTGTTCAATATAGAAATAATCCATTGAAATAAGCCAAACATTATTTCGATAAATCGAATTTTGTATTTCATTTTTCTATCTACAACCGCTAGAAATAATCACCGAACATTTCCAAGTTGTCTGGAAGGAACTTGATAACTTATCAGTGCAAAAATGTTCATTTGTGCGAACCTTCTGACTGCAATTTTTCTAACTAATGACCATCGGATCGATCTGAAACATATCGGAAAATGAAAAGCGAAATAAATAACTCCAAGCAATGGCGTAGCCCAGAGAAGGTTTTGGGGTTTAACACCAAACAACGCTCCCCACCCTCCCCCCCACCACACCCAAAAAAAATATTGGATTGAAGTTGAAAATTTATTGATGCAGACTGATTTAATTCAATATTACAATAACAATTATCTGATCCGTAGATTGATAGCCTGTTGTTGTAAACATCATGAGGACTTTTGATAAATTGTCGAAATGGGGTCCTGATATGTAACTGATCTTGATTTCACAGTTGTCTAATAGCATCAATATCAAATTCCTGCCTGAAAACATTCCAATAGAAAATTACAGAGTTCTGCAATCAATCATAGTCCTCAGATTTATTTTCAAATTGATCTCGTTTTTGTAGAGATGTACTGTAATAAGGGTCTTTATTAAATAGGAAGAGAAGTTAAAATTGATTTAATGTCTATGAAACATAGAACTGCTCACCAAAAAAATGCATAACTTTCAACATTTGCTAAAAATGTTCTTGCCTTTCTCATTCACTCTAAAATTCGTCAATCTAATCCACACCCGGAGGGCCGAGTGTCATATGCCAATCGACTGAGTTCGTCGAGATCGGAAAATGTCTGTGTGTGTATGTATGTGTGTATGTGGAAAAAATGTGACCTCTGTTTCTCAGAGATGGCTGGACTGATTTGCACAAAGTTAGTCTCAAATGAACAACCTTCCCATTGGCTGCTATTGAATTTTTTATTGATTGGACTTCCGGTTCCGGAGTTACGAGTTGAAGAGTGCAATCACACAGCAAATTCCCATATAAACTGAAATGAAAAATTTTCAAAATCAAATTTGTATTTTTGATGCCAAATGACTTTAAAATGCATGAAACATTGAGATGACTTTTTTGGACTTTGGTACATTTTTGTCTTTCTCATATAGAAAGGTTATGCAATCACTCTAAAAATCGTCAATACCGGCCCGGAGGGAGTATGCAGTGAGGGGTTGCTACTTTAAAATTAAAACTAGTTTAAAATTTCTTAACAAGTTGAAAATTTTCGGCCGGATCTGGACCTCCCGGACCTTTCTCCATGATCCGCCGCTGGTTTCAAGCGATGTTTCAGTATCACATAGTATCTCAAGATCCTGGCTGTCGATCCATTGTATGTATGTGCAAATCGTACTGAACATGTAATATTCATTTCCACCATTGTATTGAACATAACCAGCCATGGAATCGTAGTCTGGACAAATGAGACAAGCACAATTGCACCACTAAGTGGATTAAGACAGGTTTTTTTGGGAATGCGCCGAGTTGAGACGAAAACGTAATATGATTAATAACGAGGATAACACTTTCCGAATGTAGAGAGAAATTTATGAAAAATAACGATGTCCATTCGATTCTAGCAGGTTCTGATCGATTTTGATGAGCATTTGATTTTTGTTGTATGACCAATTATATGTATAGGTCAAATGTTTAAAATCAGTAATTTAAGGTCAAGATAGCATCATTTTGAAACCGCCAACTTCGGAGGTTTAGTATCTTCGATGAGTTTTACAAACGTTAAACAGCGCATCATTTGATAAAATAATTTTGACGGTATATCGTCCAAGGAGTATTTATGGTGATTTTTCTCAGGTTAATATTCATGACTACAATAAAGTCTCAACAAATTCGCTAGACACGAACTCTGTTACTATTTTCTGAAAAATTAATTCTGCATAATTTTAAAACTTCAAAAATTACGGTTTCGGAATTATGCCGTTTGGACAGTATGATCGATTTTCACCAAACCCCCACCAAACCGAATTTCTGGCTACGCCGCTGACTTCAAGTAAGTAGAAACAAAGTCGTTCTACACTCGTTTACAAGAAACTTCTTCGAATGCTGAATATCTATTATAATACATTGCAACCCTGATTTTATCAGCCAAATATGAACATATGTTTGATGGGCTCTAGCAGACGAACAAGACTGAATTCGAGCAAATCCTTTCTTGAGCATGTTTTCCTTATCATGAAGATGGAAATATGCAAAAATAAAAAGTTCATCATAATCAGAAATAGTTATCAGACTACATCAAGGGACGGGAAGAATATTTTAACAGCTTTAGTTTATTATAAAGAAAAAAAAATTGCCCGCTGTAGTCAATGTCCCCATTTTGTCAGCCTAAAATACGCCATGAGACTGATAAAAATGGGTCTTTATTGTATGTATTATTCACTGTGTTTCACATTAATAGGTACATTTCATTTTTGGGGATTTTTTATTGTATCGAACTACAACAATTTTTAGGTAATTTTCAAGGGGTTTTTTTAAAACTTCTTCCAAAATTTGGCGAACCTATTCCAATTCGTATACCAATTAATTGGTATACTTAAGGGTTAATATGTTGCAGATAGAGAAAATACTGAAATTTTCAGCTTTTTTCTTACACAATATTACGAAAGATTATTAAACAATTTTTCTTAATAAGTTTGTGAAAATTATAAACTATTTGAAATTTTTTTAATAATTTTATTTTTTATTTAACCGTGATTTTTTAATAAATAGTGACCATCGCTTCACAACGTAGTCTATTTTTCATGGCTTGCGGTGAGCACGATCTCTCGAATTGCTGAACTGAAAATTATGGAATAGAAATTAATTTTTGGTATTCTTTACTTTACTCGCTGCGCAGATAGCTCTGAATTAGACCCGCTGGTGCCCTGAGACGATTTCGCTAGATTTTCAGAGCACTGTGCACCCAGTGCATTAACGCAAGTGACGGAAGGTTATCGAAAAGTTTCGTGAAAATGAAAATTCCAGTAATGATGATGATTTTCCCAAACGGTTCGTTTTCGTGAGGTTTTTATTTGTTCTTTGGCATTAGGATTAGCGATAATAATTCAAATCAAGGATACTACTGGGAAGTCACCTTTAGAAAAAGTCGATGTCGAAGTAAAATTTGGAACTATGCACGCATGCACTTCAGAGATAGCGTGATATCCGGAGCTGCGATTTCATTTCAACCCTTTTTTGTGAAAATGGCGATACTTACAAATGTAAACATAAGGCTTTTTTCATACATGCGAATGAGGGCTTTGAAACGCAACCAATTAACCTAAAATTTTGATTCTACGATATTGCTTTCTTAAACTACAGCAAAAAATACAACGGGCGAAACTGTATTTTTGTTTGTTTATTTAAAGTTTCGCCCTCCACGCTCCATGCAAACAAACAGGGCGATATTTTTTTTGCTAGCAGTTTATAAGCGAAACTGTCATTTTCGTATTTTTTTAGGATTATCAAGCTGATACCAGCTGTATATAGTAACAATGATCGCTATTGAAAAAACACGGACGAAATCGGTGGTGTAGAACGGTAGTTATTGTAAAAAAACGTAAGGGCGATACTTCAATGCTGATAGGTGGGATCGAAAAAGTAAACAATCGCCAAAGGGGCGATACTATCATTTTGTCAATTTCAATAGCAGAAACAAATTTTAATTATATAATTTCAAATACTTTATGAAGTTTTGGGTTTTGATCACTGAATCATGCAATCTAGGATGTAAAAAACACAATAAATCTTAAATAGGAAATAAAAGTCTGGAAATATTCACTGTTGATTTCTTAGTTCTCAGTCGCGTTGGTGATTTGAGTAAAGTATAAAGTTCAAATCGATTAAAAAAAATGCGATTTTTTTGGCTCAGTACAATATATAACCCCTTTAGGAAAATTCAGTTTTCCCACCACAATTTAGATATTTTATTAACAGAGCATTAACAATAATTCGTAGCTATGTCTATTTTATGGGCCATTTTTTCGCTTTCCCATTGATTTGGTTTGAGATTTCTAGCACTGATGTTGTCCTATGCTGATTTGAGCGATTCTCTGAGTCCTGCCACTATCCCATGTAGTTACGTGTATTCAAAAACATTGCGAAGCATCAAGTTCTTAATGTTCTCAAACGATATACTATCCGAAGAGAGTGATAAGAGTTATAAGAAATGTCTCATCACACTGTTAGGTGGATTAAAAGCGTTTTTATATCAAAAATAAAACTAGGGTATTGTGAAGCACCAAGAAAAAACACTTGTAATGAAAACCAACAACCTTGACTCAGCAGGATATGCTTCAAGTTGTAATCATAGCCTGCCTCAACAGTTTTCTATAGTTCGCAAAATGATAATTTCACCTCTGAGCAACTTCTTTGCATGTACTTGAATAGAAACATCACTCATCTCATTAACGCGGAATGTATCACAATTATCGGATGCAATAGTAGCTCAACCCCAAGGCCAGTATCGTTCGATCGGTGTTACACACGCATAATTGCAAAATAAGTCTGAAACGCTGCCTATTTCATTCATGTGTAGATTAGTCTACGTAAAGCACTTGCAATTTCGCACTCATCCAGCTATAGATGCTTTGATTAATTGCAGGTACAGTAAACCCACTGAATTTCGTCATCTTCTACAATTTTTTTTACAATGGTAGTACGTTGTATCGGCACATTTTAAATTTCATTGGTGTTGAATATGTTCTAAATTATCGTGCCGCCAAGATATACAATCGGAGAATATTCCTCAAGTTAGAAGAAATTGACTGTAGTTTTCATCGCTTGCAAACACGAAAACGTCGACCGGTCCAGTGAGAAGAGCGATTGCTTTTACATTTTAAGCTCGTTTGCAAGCGCTGCATTCGCTCGCTCACATGTGCACATTTGTGCACTTATGCATACAAAGGCCCCCAATGCATTCGTTCATTTACATCAAAAGTGGAGACATGACCGACTCGTATGTCTAAAACGTAGATAAGATGTGATATAAAGTAGGGGTGAAAGTGAAATAGGTGCGATCCGAGAATACCGTCATTTGAGTAAATATCGCCTTGTTTATCAATGGAGTAAATTAGTTCGACCCCCGAATTAATCAAAAATGTACAATAGAATCTGTTACAATCACAAAGGATGAAAACAATATGTTATTTTTCCACGATAACAGCAAAGTCATCGTTTAAAATATATGAAATAACCTGCATGCCCTGATAATGATACCCAAGCTTCCTCGCCACTCAGCCATTCTTTCTATGGTGGGCTGGCAGAGAGGGCGATGAGGTGCCATAGAAAAGTTTCTCGTTAAAGCACGTGTCGATCTGCGGTACAGCGCAACCAACGATGTCTGAGTTGTTATAACTACCATTTTCAGATTAATTAGAATTACGCTGAAACCGGAGAAGGTGTTTCAATTATTATGTGATCCGGGTGGTTCAGGGTGAAGTTGGTGCTATCAGAGTTTTGCCCGTTTCGCGATGGTTCCATCTTTTCTCGTTTAAACTTGGTAAGAAGTTGAATTATCGATTAGATTGTTTTTCCTTTAACAGATTTGTTTCTTCACACTTTCTTCGAGTTTTGAGAGAAAATATTCTTAGAAAATGACAACTGGGTAAAAAGATTAAATCACGATGCAAACGTTTGATTGGTTGATTTTAATAATATTCAACGAGGAATTAATTTTTAGAAAGGACTTTCAATATCATGCATGTATGTACCGGGTAATTTATTCATGAATGTTTTCAACCCTGCATGAAACATAGCACTTAATTTGAAATTTTCATTCTAACATTTCTCACTCTTCAAACTTAAGCTATACGCTCGCGAAGCGACTGGGTACAGAACACGCCACAAAAAATATTCACTATGGATTTTGTTCTAGCTATTCCAAGCAACAGCTAGATCCGGCCATAAGATCGTAGGTTGCTCCATCAGAGGAAGCAGACGCTTCTGTAGACACCCCTTGAGGTAGATCTCCCCGTTTACAGTTCCGGTAGTCACGAACGGCGCTCTCCGTTGGCCACATGAGCAGATCGTTTGCCAAATAATGCATTTATTGGCAAACTTTGAAAGTTTCTACTTCCTTACTTTTTCTGGAACATTAAACTTGCGCTGAACGGTAAGGAACAGTAGCTCCGGAAGTTGCCGGAAGTCCGCCTTGACGTAAGTCTCATCATCCATGATGAGACAATGAGGCTTCGTCAGCATCTGGGTGTAGTTTCCGGGCCCGTAACTTTCCCACCGTATTTTGCCGTCCGTCCCGATTTGGAGCTTTCTGCACTTTGTACGTATACAGTCCCGCAAAATCAACTTTTCGGATGATGCCATTTTTTCCAATTTTCGAAAAACTGAGAGTGATAAAAATGCAGTGTAGACAACTCTAAACTCTACCCAAAATTTTCAAGAGAAAATACCCAATGGTTTGGTCCTTGTCAGTACAATCAGAACTTATGTGCAAACCTGGACATCAGTCTCGATCAGTCGTT
Source organism: Topomyia yanbarensis (assembly GCF_030247195.1). Lineage (NCBI taxonomy): Eukaryota > Metazoa > Arthropoda > Insecta > Diptera > Culicidae > Topomyia > Topomyia yanbarensis. Next base: position 41,756,999 of record NC_080671.1, on the reverse strand, counting down.
TAAGGTACACATAAGTTATGTGTCATCTGTGGATCGAGTGTCTAGCTAGCGGCCCAGTCAGCTGTTAGCTACTGACGAGGAGAATCCGAAACACACAAAAATGCATTAATCTAAGTTAGGTTATATGCACCTATGCATAAATACAGGGGCTTGTCCCAATTTAGTATTATCATTACCCAATGGGTTATGTTCTACAACGTTCTAAAACGTTTACCGTGGGAGTAGGTATGCGTGAATGATCATGTTTTCGGCCTAGTTTGTATTATGGCCAAGGGCTCGAGCGTTTGAATTTTATAGTGCGCTAATTTTTTATCGCGCCTGCGCGAAAGATTTGGATGCGTTGTTATTAATACATACTCGCTGTACCATTTCGGTGATTCGTGCATTGATTGCGGGAGAAAATAAAAAAAAATAAAAATGGATCTAAGGATTTCTTCATGACCCACATAAAACCATTTGAATTTTAATGGGCCGTCACAAAAAATATACCTGTTGAGCAATAAATACGCTGTGTAAGACTTAAGAATAAATTTTTGTAGTAAACCCGAAAGGAAAAGACCAATAATAAAACCATCATTCTCACTGTGATAGCACAGTAATTTAACAATAATTTACAGTAAATTCTAATGTTAATATTTTCCATATATTTTTTGTCAGAAGCATTGATGTTTACTGTAATTTACAGTATTATTTTCATTTGACAATAATATTAATTGTTACATTTATTATAATTTTAGAACCCTGCGGCAATGTAGAAACATTAATAACCCGTCTTCGAACAAAATATCGAGCACCATTAATCTCTGGAATATCTATGGCTCTGGCATAGTCGATTGAATTATAAGTTTCGTTAATCATATTTTATTGAAGCTTTTAATAATCATACTTTATAGCTTATATCTAAAATATTTAGAATATCGGAAGTTTTTGAGTTTTCATTCATTCAGCAGTAGTGCCGCTATGGTCAGATACGATCTTTTTGAGAAATATTTTTCTCCTGTGTTTTCGGCCTTTTTAGGCAAAAACGCTAGTGTCGGGCTATAGCCAGTGGAATAACAATTATAGAAATATCGCTCTTTTCCAGTTTCAAGATGGATACAATTTGTTTGTGAAGTCGCGGTTGCAGGCGTTCCAAAATCAAGATTCAAAATTGTAAGAAGAAGAGTTAACTTACAAAATTACAAAAACGTATTTTTGCAATCTATCCTGGGAATTCGGGCTCACAACTAGAAGTCCCCCGTTCGCATTGGTTCGGTTTTCCAGGCAAACCTCTACACAATATCAAAGGATGTTGAGGTTGAACGCGTACACGAACTTTTGCACACATGTGCAAACTTGTCGATGTTCATGGGAAGACTGCTAGTAATCATAATATCCGTTGTTCTATGATTGTAGAGTATATACGATATTTGGTTTCTATCAGTCGTCCCAAGCCAGTGTGAACAACACTGCACAGTTACTTTAATCGGTGCCGTATCGATCGTTTAATTTAAGATGTTTGAAAATCAAAGGAAAAACTAGAATAATTTTCGGTGCAAAAACTGTTTTAAACACCCCGAATACGCTCCAATGTTCGAGGAATTGAACAGTTATTGAAGGTATAAATGTACTAATAACGTCTAAACAACATGCAATACGTTGTTGAGCATGATCATGTTAGAACCAAGATACCTGTTTATATGGACGATTATAAGACTGATGTGCATCTGTAGGACCTATCCCCGCGTAGTAGCAATAAATTCATTAGAACCATCATGTCGGAATACGAAACTGTAGAGTCTATTAAGTTTTAAACTTGGAGAACTGTTTTCTCAGGTATTTCCAACGGTGTTCGTGTCGTGAGAATGTGAATGACGAAACCTATGCCTTCCTACCTGAAGTTTAAATACGAAATAAAAGTCGTTACCAAATATCAAATCACGCTGTGCACAAATGGAACGAATGCTGGAACAACAGAACCGAAGCATAGCGTGTCCAATCATTGTGATACGCATATAATAAAGTAAATGACAACCAACACGAATGCAGGATCGTGACCCGTAGATCCCACCAACAATTCAAACAAGTTAAACATGAAAACCTATACAACATCAATAACCCCCAAGCAACAGCAGGCGATGCAGCAAAAGGATTTCCAACAAGAAAGAAGATCTTTACGCGAAGTAACTAATCGCGTATACAAGATCCGATGGATATACAATAAAATTTGATTTATTTATTTTTATTTACACCTTGCAAATATGAAAAACATCCACGGCTCAGTTAAGCTAACGCATTGAGCCGTGTCAAATGGTCGAAATCAACAAATAGTTTCTATCCAGAAAACTCCACGAAGATACCAATTTTCACAAAAGTATCAGATGCATCGTTGTGTCACCCGCATATGCGGGAATTTAGTTCTTATAACAAAAATTATTTTAACGTGTTTTAGATACCTGTCGCAGTTGACAGCAATAATTGAATCATAAATTGTTTGATTTATTGTGGTGCAGCATTGATTTTTGGAAATCTGCGATATCTTTCCCGAAATGACCCTATCTCCACGATAACGGCTGAGATCGTACACACCCGAAAGTATATTTTGAACGCCAACAAAGGAACACAATCGATTGCAATAATCAGTAGTAAATCACGTTCATGCCTTTAGTTCGATCAACAATCCAATCAATCCAGCCAGCAACCATACATTAATAGACCATTTCATATATTTTTGAAGTTATACAGTAATGTTGCCCCTTTTTAATCGTTTTTGTCAGAGAACCGAGCTATAATAATGACGATGGCGTGAAACACGCACAATGTTTAGTGTGCGTGATATATAATCGGAAATATAATTTTAACATCCCTTTTTTAATCCTACTATTTCAACATTTAAAAGAGCAGACGCTTTCTTAGCACATCAAACATAGTGGGAAGGATGAATAGAGATACTGAGATGAACTCATGAACTATTACCCTGCCAAATGCACCGTCGCAGCTGTGTACTACACAGGATGTTTTTTTTTCTCCATCAATTTCGCGAAAGTTATCACTTAGCCGAGCGTTTACTTATCTTTAAACTGACCTGCCATCATGTGACCGGCTGTTTACTCCAGCAGCAGACAGTTTTTTTTCACTGTTTTGCGCGTGCATTTTATTTCGCAACCTACCGCCAACTGATAGTGTAAATTTCTTGCTTTGCTCTACATAGTTACTCGAATTCGCCTGCATGTGTAAATGCTATCGCTAATTCATGTTACAATTACGCTTCTTGGCTGTTTGAAACTATTTTCGTTACCGGTGCAGGTACGATTCTATTTTCACCGACCAATCAACCACCAGCACAAAAAAAAATTAACAGCTCTAAGGTTGATAATTGCGTAGAAGCTTAGAAAGCCTGAGGGGAGGAGGCAATCGATAACATTTACTTGTACGATTTCCCTGTGTGTATTGCATTACGTGGAACATCGGTCAGCTGATCAACTGTTTCGAGAGAAATTTTGCTCGGTGTAGCCGGAACAAATTAAATTAGGGAGTAATACATTAGACCAGTATGAATGTTGGATACTTTTAATTTTTCTGGCAATATGTAAAATATTACGCTGACACGACTGGTCAAAAGTGATGTTCCGTTAGACCAAAAGTTCAGTTAAGCCAATGAGACACGGTCGTTTGATTGGAAACATGAATGGTGTTTCCGTTTTGGGATTTAGCGTCAATCCGGTGCTTATCCATTCCGGCAATAAGTTAGTGTCGGATTCTGATGAGACGAACTCGAAACGCAACCCTTGACTTTATTAATTTCGATGATCCTGGTGGCCTATTATAAAAATTAATAAATTAATCGAAGACAGGTAGTAAGCACTTTGCAAACCTATCGTTAATCACCCTTGGTCTAGATGACCTAAATATTCAAACAACTCTATGTACTTATAAATGTGAGATTATTGCATGTAAATTGTGTCAGCAGCCAGATTAGGACTATCATGATTCTGGCACTAAGTTAGTGTCAGATTCTGATTAGACGAAGTCGAAACGCAAATTCCACAACTAATTTTTCGCGCAAAAATGGTTTTACCCAATTTTCTCCTTAGTGGAGAAAGCCGCCTATTTTTTTCCTTAGGGAGAAATATAGCGTAGTGTATCTTGCACTGGCTTGCTAAACCGAACCAAGTTTCAATTACCTCAGCGAAATGAGCATAACGAAACTCCTTTTCTTGCGGGACATTACGCTTGACTAGGGAACACGATTTGTGTCTCCATTTTCGGAGCAAGCGTCAATCCAGCGCTAGCTTAGTTCTGGCACTAAGTTGGTGTTGGATTCTGGTGAGACGAAGTAGAAACGTAAATTCCGTAACTAATTTACTAAACAGTAACACGCTTTAGTTATCACTTCTGTTATTTTGAACAGAATTGGACATAATAATCTAGAAAAAGTGAGAATCGGAGATTTTTTCTTGAAAATAGACAAATAGAGACAATATGTTCGGCGAAGTTGCAGAAAATTCTCTAGCCAGAAACCAAAGCTCATGAAACTCATCTTGTGTGAAGCATCTTTTCTCTCCGAAACCCCGAAAACGAATAAAAAACACGACTTGTCTGATAGTTTTTCTTAGCGGGCTGATAGGACAGGAGCATATTGTGGATTGTGATGTGTATTTTGGTTCGTCCCGCAAGACACATTTTGCAAAATCGGAAAAAGTGGTAATTATGTGTTATTATTACTATCGAAAATTCAAATTGAATCCACTGTTGTCTAGTTCCTTTTAAGGCTCCTAGGTCTGAAACAGAACGATGGATTAATAGAAGTTATGGTGAAAGGTGCTAGCAGTATTAGCTTGACAGTGGTAGATGTCATGAGGTGGATTAGCCAGATATGCTACCGTATTGACAGTATTTCCGAACAAACACATCCACCAATCAACAAATGAAGCCAGTTCTGTGTCATTACCCTGAACTAGTCATCACGAGCCCGAAACAGTGGGTAACTAGCAGGGCCCACATGTCCCCCCGTTCAAGCGATTTATTTGCAAATAGAAACACACACCAGTTAGCAACGAATACCACAGCAGTCGAAGGCCACAGCCCGCACTTTCAACTGTATCTCCGCTAAGCATTATTCGTTTAGCTTCCTGCTTCCGTGTGGTAACAGGCGACTAAAAACAGGAGCCGTTAAGTTTGGGTGTTTTTCCGTGCCAAGAACTAAACGGCTGGCAGGACTAAAATATGCCAGTCGCGAGTTTCGAGGGGTTTACTCAAGCTGTGTAAAACGAATCCCCGTCTTCGTAGCTTTCAACGATATTTGTTTTGTCCCAGGAAATACGTGTATTGTTTGGCATATTTGTCGATGTTTTCAAGAGTTGTTCATACCGTGGCAGAAATGGGCTTCTACTCATAATCGGAAGTGATGCAAAAGCCCGTCACATAATTTGGGGCAGCTTAGCAGCTTATCAATATGAGATGCACTGCATTGATGGAAAGCTTAAACAGTAAAAATCTGGATATACTCAATGTAGGAGATCGCCCATCATTTGCGCAATCTCGCAGGGAAGAGATGTTAGATTTAACTCTCTGCTCTGACGGTACTATGCATGAGTTGGTTAACTGGCTCGTATCCTTTGAGCTCGAACAATTGTTATCTGATCATAGGTACATCGTCTACGATCATTTAAACGTCTCGCTAGATATCGTCACATATCGCAATCAAAAATCTGCGAACTGAGTCCCCTACGAAGATAACTTGGCAACTAGGTTTAATGGATAGTTTCCAACGGTCATGGATAAAACAAACTCACTCATAGTAGTAGCATACCAAGAGGCTTGTCCTTTTCGAGTTAGGTGTGCTTCTAAAGGAACATCTTGGTTGAATGTGAAACTTGCTAAACTAGAAAATGTATGTAGAAGCTTGAAATCGTAGACTTAGAGACGGGTCGGAGGCATTTAAGTTGTCTTTTAAAGCTTAAAAAAATGTGGTTCTCTGAGCGAAATGATTGAAAAACCTCTGCACAAATTTCTCAACTCTCAACGAGGTTAGTAGATTGAGTAAGTTACTTTTTGAGATCTATAGACTTTTAAACCAGTTCGATTAGAGATGCTAATGGTGAATAATCGTCTTACAAAGATGAAGTACTCAACTGTCTTTTCGACACACACTTTCCAGACTGTATGGAGCCCTCACCGATGACTGGCTCTGCGTTTTTTCAGGTAGTTAAGGTTTTTGGAATTTACTCGTAGAATTGTAAAAACAGAGTCGATCAAATCGGCGATTGAAAGTTTAGTTCCATGGAAGTCTGTCTCTGGGAAAAAATCGGTTCTACTTAAAAGAATATTGATTTTTTTTTGAGAGTTGTCCAACTGCAAGCTAGGTTCTCGGAAGGGCTCCCCGTCAGAATCATACACTACAATTTGCAGACGAGACAGGCAATGGCGCTCACTAAAACACTGCTTTAGGCCAATTGTAGCGGGCCGTGATTCTGAATGTGATATTTATTGTACGGTTCAGGTATATGCGGCCGTAGGGACTTCGCGATCGCGTGTGTCATCGCGAAGAGATCGAGCATTTGTACGTTAACGTGTTCGATCGCGTATGCGTTTATATGTCGCGTGTGTTAACGCGTGTATAAATTCTATATTAAAACCGTTTGCCTTTCGCATATTCGCGTGTGTTCTAGAATGATTGCGCGCGTACCGTGAATGTGATACTTAATTTTTCGTGTACGGTTCAGATTTTAGAACAAAGTGGGTTCTTCCATAGCACTAGAGCTCCCAGTCATGTCGCCATTGAATGTGTTGTCCAGTGGATATGAGAGCTTTCTTATCTAGTTTCTAGCTAGTTGATTCAATTGAGTGCATGGACTTAAACTTATGGAATCGAGGATAGAGACTTTCGGACGTGACCGATTCATGATCGCGAAAGTGCGGGGGACTGTATGTTCACGCTTGAGACCGCGTTTGAATGTTTATAAGTGCTGAGACGTTCATATCACCGGGATGTTATCATGTTTGTGAGAGCGTGGATGTAGGTTGCGTGGATGATCGCGAAGGGCTCAAGCATTTGTATGTTTGTTTGTCGCGTGTATGATTTCATGAGCATCATCTTTTTGATTAGTCCACCTGAAGGCATTGAACTTATGTAACTACTGCCGAGAACAGGGGTTTCCGGACAAAACCGATCCATATTCGCGCGAACACGGGCATTTGCAGGTTCATTCTTGAGACCGCGTTTGTGAATTTATAAGTGCTAAACCGTTCACTTAGTCACCGGGGTGTTATCCTGTTTGCGAGATCGTGGGTGTGGTTGTGCGTGGATGATCGCGAAGGACTCGAGCGTTTGTATGTTCACGTTTTTGTCGCGTGTGCTAGTGTGTAGGTAACTTCACGTGAATACATTATTTTTATAAGCGTGTGGCCATTCGCATGTTCGCGTGTTCATCGATGATCACGCGTGGACGTCTTGTCTAGTTTTTATTTCTATTGGTGCAACTGAAGGCATGAGTTTGGGCTGCTAGGATCAAGGGTAAAGACTTCCGGACGTGACCGCTTCATGATTGCGCGAGCGGTGGGTTGATACTGGAGACTGCGTTAGTAAATTTTTAGGTGCAAATGGTCACCTTATTACCGGGGTGTACATGAGAGAAGAAGCAATTGGTGTTTGTGAGTGTTAGCATGGATTTAATTTAAAGTATAGCAATAAAAGAAGGGTGCCTCCAGATAAAACTTGGCCCTAAACCCACATTGTATATTATTTGACCATGGCAGTGGATAATAAAGGTCGCCAAGTTAAGTACTAAAATTGATCACAATGTTGCTTAACTAAAAAGAAAGTAATCGTATCCCAAGGTTTTGTGATATAATCACCGTAATACTGCTTTGGTGGAAAGGCCCCCGGATCACATCAAGGTACAGTATCATGCCGAGGGACTTCAAAGAATATTGAATGTTGAATCTTTATGCATATTTGAAAGAAAGTTCTTACTTATAGTCTAGACACAGGATACGTTCCATGAAAAAAAAAATAATAAAATTCATTCCTAAAAGTGGTGGCGTTACCTATGAGGAGATGAAGAGCTATAGAACGTTTATTCGATCACTGCATTTATGATGTTAGTTTGGGCGTGCGGGAGAAGTCTACTACAACCCTGTTACACAATGTTGTCTAGAATACGGAAAAATGTTTTGTCGTGGAAGTATCAAGCTTCGAGATTTTTTTATAGATGGTATTTTTGACAACGTGTATTTTGAATCCATTTTGGAAGCAGCACGAGGACATGGAGTACCTTTTATATATCACGAGTTGGATGCACGCAATGCTTAGTATCCGACATATGTGCTCATCAGTAGGACAAGAAGAGATAAGGTAACTGTGTGTCTTCGGATGTCCTCAAGGTGGTGTCCCAACTTTCATGGAACTTTGTCGCCAATAGCTTATTGAGGAATCATAATGAGCTTCGTGCACCTACTGCACTGTTAATCTTAAATTGCGCATTGTTTTCAAACAGAATGTCGCACAAGTTGGATTTACGTAAATCTGTCGCCGACGTGGACCAAAATATACAGCAAAATAACTCGACAAATTACCAATTTGCTGCCGTACACTTCACCGTAAACACATAGCAAATGCATAATTCATCATTTTGGAGTTTACATTTTTGCACCAAAAATTAACTGGAAACGATGGCTATTACACTGAGCCGTTGTAGGCGATACCAGATGATGTCAAATATGCCGGAAAATCGAAATTCGAGCCGAAGGGGTGTTGGTGCGGGTTGCCATTTCTAAATAGGGTGTTTCAGTGCTTCTAATCCGTTCAAACACAACTAAAGCGGTCGATTAAGATGTTTACATCAGTAGATGCGTTGTTTTGATTTCAAATGGCGTACTCTACAATTTAATCTGAAAGCTTTCCGAACCCATATTAGTTGACGATTCAAATATTCCAATTGTATTGAATGATTTTCCACTAATAATTTGTTGAAGTTTGCTAACTCATTGACAGACAAAGATAAATTTTTTGTCAAAACTAATAGACATAACGTACTCATCAGTTTAAGTAAATAGTCGTTTTGTAAAAAAGGCACATTTTTTACTTTAGGTGCATTAAAATACTTTCAACAAACATTTATTTGTTTCAAATCATGATGATTATTCATCTCACCTCGATAACATACAACTGTTATTCCAGATTCATACTATTTCTATTGACGTAACTAAATAAAGTAAAATCCTTGTAAGAAAACCAAAATTAAAAATTCATCTGTACATAATTTTATGTAGATTCACATGATAAATTCAAAGCAATAGTTTCCACTCTCCTCGAATTTCCCTCGAGCTATCTTGATGTTTCGAAATAGACCACAGGAGCAACAAAAATTAATCTATTGCATCAGTTCAAGTGCTTTAGACTAGTTGAAAATGCACGTTGCTCTCGCTCTCATCTGATATTCCGCAGCTCTAGTAAAATTTGACGAAAAGAAAACTAGAAAATAAAACTGAGCGTGACCTTGCAATTTTCCCAATGCCAGTGCCATAGCGCAGCGTTGAATCTCAGCGAAAGGCACAGTCAAAAGACTACACGTAAATGTTGCATAACAGCACATAGTTTGAACAAAACTGTTGCTTTTGTATGCAGGTGATTTACACAGGAAAAGTCAGCCAATCGCTGAACCTTTTAGTATCGTATGTGGGTGGGTGGGTTGGTTGTATGGAACGTGTCTCCGAGTCAGGATAGTTTTCCCTGCATATATCGACTGCCAGGAGGGAATTCCGGTAGCTTCAGTTTTCAATGTAAAGCAGGCTCGTGTGAATGTTTCCTACGGCGTGTTCCAGATCGACTTGATGATATTCATCCTCACGCCTGCATCAAGTGCAAGTGGTGGTTCAAAGAGAGGCTGCACTTTACATATACATTATGAATGAGCATGTTCTCTCGATGTGGTAGTTTTCGCCACTGCCTGGTTGGGGAATGGTTTTCACTGCAATCCGGATTAATAAACCATCAGGGACGTGAACTTGAAGTTTGCATCCTTGACCGACCAGGCAGTGAGCAATTTGTCGGTGATACTTGAAACCATCTGGCAGAACGCTTGCGATGACATGCTTTCAATGCTATGCGGTAAATCAATATACCGATGAAGCGTTACTTTGTTTTAATCCCTAGATACAACTAGACAAAAACCAGTACCATCAGCAGTACAGTGTCATCCATTTCAACACCACCGTCGATGCTAGCTTAGGTTAAAAAACTCTTTTTTATAGAATAAGCTATCGCATAGAATCATGATCTGTTATAGCGAGTCGGTTGATCTAATCTAATATATTGTGATACGTGCCAGACGTACGCCGGCATATATTGAATTTTAAAAGCCAATAGAATTTCGACCTTTGATAACGTCATAATCTATAAAAATATAGCAATCAATCAATCTAACATTGTTTTAATTTAATTTATTTGACGGAGCTAACTGCGATAGCCGGAAGGCCCCGCTATTTTGTATTTTTAAACCGTAAATAAAGAAAACCTGTTCCCAACTAGTTTAGCTCTGCGAACTCAGTTGTCCAGTGCACGAAGAAACAGTTTACTTTGGAGAAGAACTTTTAATAGCAATCGACATGAACCACCTACCAGCAGGAATAATAATTTCACTTTAGCTCTGCAATTCAGCTCCCCAACTAAAGTTGTTTACTTTCGATTCCAGAGATGTTTTCTCGTTCGAATGAAAAGATGTGCGATTTAACAACCATCAGAAATTATATGAAAGCATATCGCGTGTCAACTTAATTTCGCTAATAAAGATGTGCATATGTCCGTATACCTACATATCTGTATTGCAAATTCGACATCAGACACAGCGCGAATACTTTGCTCTTTCGTCGCGACAGGGCGGCAAATAGAATAATTTCCTGATTGAAGATGCTTTGATGGTGGGCTCGAACAAGGGGGCGTGTATATCAAGCAACACATAGCAAGTGCCATTCGGACGCTTTTCCTGGCGACCACATCGGAACAAGGTATGCTATGATTGTAGAATCAGTAAAACTGTGCTATAGAATGTAACAAAAAAAGTTTAAGCTTGTTCCTCGGCTGACATTCAACGTCTCGGTAGAAATGCGTCGCAGAATCAACTCGTCAACAAAATTGTTTAACAAAGAACAGATAACGCCGCTGGCTGTAGCTAGTTAGATAGCTATCCAGAACGCGATGATGGTGGCCTGGAAGATTGGGAGCATGTTTCCACAAGTTGCGCCACCAATTACACAATAGCCTCATGCTCTTTGTATCATCAAATAAGTGGCCATATAGAAGAGTGATAAGATAATAATCGTTCAAAATGAGCTCATTCCACTGCTAAGGTTGAACAATAACCACATTGTGGAAACTGAAAACCAATTCTGAAGAAAAACACAAAGCTGTGCACAGGAGACGATCAATTGACACTCGAACGTGTAATATCATTTTCTCCGTGCAAACTTTACAGTTAACAGCCCACGTTGACGAATTTTCCAAGGTATCCTTCAATGGTTCATGCCGATCGACCGCTTTAGATCCCATAACAGTTCCACACTGTCGCCAGCCAGTTGCCTTAGCGTGTAGGAATTGCCAAGGCATTCATAAATGTGGTTTACATAAAAAATGCTTAGAAAAATGCCTTTCGGAACTCCCAAAGTTCACAAATCGCTATGCGAGAAGGCTTTGAGTGTTTGTGCCGGGTACTCGTTTCATCTGAGCTTGAATCGTGGTGTCGAGAATCACATCAGACAAAAACTACAACTCTTTCTGCGGAGGAAGTACCTGCGTCGAGTCGATAGTTTCGCATATCGCGGCAGCATAGTTCGTCCAATCCATGTTTCGTGTAAGGTCATACGAAACACGGAATGTTTGCGATGGCCTTGAGCCGTTGGTGATTAAGACTACGATTGCAAGGTTGTCGCTACTGTGGGGATCAATCCCTTCCACGCGTGATCTAACTGTAGCGAAGCCGAAGAGAGGCAGAAATCCAATGAGCTTGAGGCGAATCCGTGTCATTTCACCAGTGTTAATAACTGTCAAATTGAAGTTATCGCAAATATCGTGCATTAAGATAGATCGGCTGTCATAATAAAAGCATCCACACGCTGCGCCATGAGAATTAAAGTCTCCTGAAAGAAGCCGGTGATGCCAAACCGCAGTTTTAGGGGGAATATAAATGGAAGTTACACGGAATAAAAAGGTTCCCAAAATGTCGAATAAAGTGCCATGAATTTTGGAAATCAGGTTTTTACGTTTCGAAAACGAGTGTTTTATAATTATGTTCAATTTCCCTTCAGAAACACCTGCCTATCGCTTTGATTAGTGGCAAACCGGATACGGCGAAGATCATCCACACGTTTAGCACTGAATAGCCGCAGTAAGCGTTACCTAAAACAACCAACCCCGTACTCTAACAGTTCCTCGCACTTCAAACTATTTTCGGAGATCACGCCATTCATTTCGATATCACTAGCGGGAAGATTGACCCAGTAGTCCTCCGTGGAGAACTCGCTGCAGGCAAAATCGTTTGCTTGCTTGGAACTTGTCAGCGCGACCCTAAGTTTGTCCGAGCGGACCTTTTAGAGTGTTTTAGAAAACTGTAATAGATTCAAAATTTTAGTTTTGGGCCGGAAGAATACCGCAATTGGATCGGAAAAGATGACAATCAAAGTACTCACAAGTGTAGGGAAGAGAATGTGAATGAAAAATAATCGATACTTATTTGTTCAATCAATGCCTTTTCCCGCATTATGGATGAGATACACGCTGTACAAACAAAGGATGTCCGGTAATTTGGCCGAGCGCCATTTTGCCGACCGAATGGGGAGTTTGGGCGAATGCCTTTTGGCCGAATAGGTCATTTGGCCAAATGCCAATTGGCCGAATGGACCGTTTAGCCGAGTGGCGTTTGGTAGACTGGTTTTCGCCCAAGAGTTATTTGGCCGAAAATAATACTTTTTTTTTCGAGAGTTGTCCTACTGGAGCTGTAGAGCTAGGTTCTCGAAAGGGCTCCCCGCCAGAATCACATACTACAATTTACAGACGAGACAGGCAATGTCGCCCACTAAAACACTGCATTAGGCCAATTGTAGCGGGCCGTGACTCTGAATGTGATATTCATTGTAAGGTTCAGGTATGTGTGGGCGTAGGGACTCGCGATCGCGTGCATCATCGCGAAGGGCTCGAACATTTGTACGCTAACGTGCTCGATCGCGTGTGCGTTTGTATGTCGCGTGTGCTAACGTGTATGAACTTCGCGTGTATAAATTCCATTTCATAACCGTGTGCCTTTCGCATATTCGCGTGTGTTCTAGAATGATCGCACGCGGACCGTGAATCTGATAGTTAATTTTTTGTACACAGATTCCAGAAGAAAGTGGGTTCTTACATATCATTAGAATTCCCATTCATGTCGCCGTAGAACGCGTGGTCTAGTGGATATGAGCTTTATTTTTCTTTTTTGATTGGTCCAACTGAATGTATGGACCTAAATTGCTAGAATAAAGGCTAAAGATTTCCGGACGTGACCGATTCATGATCGCGCGCGTTTGCGGGTTCGCGTTTGAGACCGCGTTTGTAACTTCGTAAGTACTAAAACGTTCACACAATTGCCGGAGTGTTATCAAGTTTACGCGATTGTGGGCATAGGTGTGCGTAGATGATCGCGAAGGGCTTAAGCGTTCGTATGTTGACGTGTTTGTCGCGTGTGCTCGCGTGTATGTGACTTCGCGTGTATAAATTCGATTTTGAAACCCTGCGGCCATTCATATATTCGCGGACCGTCATTCTGATCTTTAGCTTTTGGTGTACGGATCACATTCTGACAGGGAGAGAGTTACCCCATATCACTAGAGTTTCCGGTCATGTCGCCATGGAACGTTTTGTCTAGTGGATATGGGAGTTATTTTTCAATTTTATTATTTTTTTATTAATTAACAAGGACCTAGATTGTTGGTACCGAGGATAGAAACTTCCGGACGATCCCGATTCATGATGGCGCGAGCGCGGGAGTTTGTAGGTTGACGCTTGAGATCGTGTTGCTAAGTTTATGAGTGCTGAGATTTTCACCTTATCACCGGGGTGTAATCATGTGTAGTTCGTGGGCGTAGGTTGCTTGGAAAATCGCGAGGGGCTCTAACGTTTGTGCGCTGACGTGATTTTGTAACGTGTGTTCGTGAATGGTCGCGCGAACCGCGAGTCTGGTATTAAATTTTCGGTGCGCGGTTAGAATTCTGGCAGAGAATGGGATCGTTTATATCGATAGAGTTCCCGGTCATGTCGCCATGAGACGTGTTGTCTAATAGGTATGGGCGTATTTTCTTAATTGGTCCAGCTGAAGGCATGGACCTAGGCTTCTAGGATCAAGAATAGACTTCCGGACGTGATCGATTCGCAATCGCGTGCTCGAGGGCATTTTAGTAGGTTTCCGCCTGAGACCGCGTTTGAGAATGTGTGAGTGTTAAGACGTCTGATGGTAGCGAATAGTCATTATTGGTAGCAATGTTACCCTTTTTGATGAATGAACTCGGAGAGGTCATCATAGGAATGTGACGCATGAGACCGAAAATAAATAAAACAAAATTAAATAAAGAGAAGAGTTAGTATTACTATTGAGTATTATTTGAATAACACACATGTAACATGCAATAAAACTTCTTGGAATCGTCTAAATGCCAGAAAATGATATATATTTACTATTAACGACAATTGCATTCCGTTAAAAGTTTCTCATGCTATGCTGACCGGGAATGGATGATTGATGTGCGTCGACAAATTAATCGTACATTCATTTATCCAATCCGAATGAGTGGAAACGAATGCACGAATTGAACATCGATAAAAAGTGAGCTAAAGAAGGATTACCCACTATTCTATCATATAAGCCAGTTCTGAATCCATTCCCTGACCCATATGTCACAAATACTCAGACGAACACATACACAGATAGACATACGACTAGCACATAACAATTTTATACTATTACTAAAAACTACAATTATTACAACACAACACAACTAATAGGGTTCAACTGTTATTTTTTAATGCGCCTGTGCACGTTGACGAGGTCGACCGATAAATCGACACACAATGACTCCCACTGCGAGCCGTGCTCAAAAAGACAGCCGTTAAGCTGTTGAACAATGTCTGCAAACACAACCCACAGAATAAGTCAATCCACGGCGACCCGCCAATCGGCCACGCCAGTGTGCACAGGCTCTCAGCTGACTGTTAGTTTGGGCTGGTGCAGAGTATGAAAAAACAAAAAAACATAAAAAAGGCCCATAAGCCCTCTCGGTCTCCTCGATGCAATACCGTCAAACCCGTCAACCTAGGAGAGGGTATTTGGCCGAAAATAATACTTACAAAAATTCTCAGGTTGTCTTAAATTGAATATTTTTATTTATTCTTGTATTTACAATATTTTTTTTTTTTCAATTCGTTTATTTGGTAAGGCAGGTTTGCGTTAGCTTAAAGGTGCCAATTTTGTTTTGTTTTACATTTTAAATTACTTAAAACTAGGGGATTACATATTGACTTTTGAAATTAAACTAAGGCGCATTTATAGCTATACATATACACAAGGGGGTAATATAATTTTCGTAAGATTAGGGGGTCATTTAGTTTTTATGGCAATATGGTTTGACATTTTTAGCAATGAGATTATTGGAGCAAATAATGTTTAACTAAGGGGGAAAATTTTTACGACTATCTTAAAAGTAGAAATAATTAGAGGGCGTGATTAAATTTTGTAAATATTCGGAGACATTAAATAGAGTTATTTTATGTGGTAGTAGAGTTGGGCATTTGCAACGAGATCATATAATATAATAGTTAAAACTAGAAAAGGCAAGAAGAGCTAAATGCTTCATGAAGATATTTGGGGGGGAGGGGTGTTACTTCTGTGTATAAGAGCCAGGGGAAGTAGGGTGGACAAACATGGCAGGGGGAGAACATTATTTCAGTTTCAGACTTCGGGAGATCAACGGATGGATTACAGAATCAGGGTGGCCTTCATCAGGAAGAATCATGTACTGGGACGCCGGGTGGTCGTTCTTAAGATGGCAGGGGTTTCTCCAGACGATTTCGTAGTGCGGCTCAGATGTTGATCGGCTACATTTCGAGTTGTGCGTGTGATGTTCGTGCTTTAGGTCCCGTGTTTGTTGGCTCATTCGACAGGGATGTTTTGTGTCGCCTTGGAGTCGCATCAAACCATCGTGGGTGTATGGTACAGGTGGAAGAGAGCGTTTCTGAGAATGATAAGGAAAAAGGGGCAGTTAAAGTTGGATATTGGTGGTTTTTATGAAGGTGTATATAAGGGACATATAGAGGACATCGCGGCTTGCCAACACATCTCGAACCGGGACGTTGGGTGGTCTTCCTCGGGCCCGGAGGGTGTCCATAAGCCGAGACCTGGCGGAACTGTACTCGGTGCACGCCCAGACTATGTGCTCTATATCGTGATAACCATCGCCACAAGTGCAGATACCACTCTCCACGAGCCCAATACGTCGGAGATGTGCATCCAGCGTGTAATGGTTCGCCATGAGTCGGGACATCACACGAATGAAGTCACGACCCACATCCATCCCCTTGAACCAAGGTTTCGTCGATACCTTAGGGACTATCGAATGTAGCCACCTTCCTAGCTCCCCACTGCTCCACGAAGTTTGCCAACTTTCGAGGGTTCTCTGATGAGTAATACTGAAAAATTCGTGGAAGCAAATTGGTCTTTCAAAAACGTCACCTTCATTGGCACCCACCTTAGCTAAGGAGTCCGCCTTCTCATTGCCCGGAATGGAGCAATGAGAAGGGACCCACACCAAGGTAATCTGGAAAGATTTGTCAGATAAAGCACTCAGTAGCTCCCGTATTTTCCCCCAAAAAGTACGAGGAATGCTTTCCATGTTTCATCGAGCGAATAGCGTCAATAGAACTCAGACTATCCGAGACGATGAAGTAATGGTCTGCGGGTAATGTGTCAATGACTCCAAGGGTATACTGAATAGCAGCTAGTTCTGCGGCGTAAACTGAAGCAGGGTCACTGAGTTTGTAGGAGGCGGTGAACTTTTGATTGAAAATACCGAAGCCAGTGGACCCTTCGAGGTGTGATCCGTCAGTATAAAACATCTTAGAACAGTCGACTTCTCGGAATTTATTATAACAAATATTTGGAACCACTTGTGGGCGTATGTGGTCCGGAATTCCAATAATCTCATCTTTCATGGATGTGTCGAAGAAAACAGTAGATTCAGAAGTATTTATGAAATGCACACGGTTGGGATTGTAAGAAGAAGGATTAATATTTTGCGCCATGTAGTCAAAGTACAGGGACACAAAACGGGTCTGAGAATTGAGCTCAACAAGCCTTTCGAAATTTTCAATCACCAACGGGTTCAAGATATCGCATCGAATGAGCAATCGATATGAGAGTTCCCAAAATCGATTTTTCAGCGGGAGAACGCCCGACAGGACTTCGAGACTCATCGTATGGGTCGACTGCATGCACCCTAAGGCGATACGCAAACAACGATACTGAATTCTTTCGAGTTTGATGAAATGTATGTTCGCGGCGGATCGAAAGCAGAAGCATCCGTATTCCAGTACCGACAGTATCGTTGTTTGATACAACCTAATTAGGTCTCCTGGGTGGGCACCCCACCACGTTCCGGTTATTGTACGAAGAAAGTTGATCCTTTGTTGGCATTTCTGTTTCAGATACCGAATATGGCATCCCCAAGTACCTTTCGAGTCGAACCAGACCCCTAGATATTTTACTGTGAAGACCTGAGCTATAGTTTGACCCATTAATAGAAGCTGTAGTTGTGCTGGTTCACGCTTCCTAGAAAATACAACTAGCTCAGTTTTCTCCGTGGAGAATTCGATACCCAGCTTAATAGCCCATGCAGACAAATTGTCCAAGGTATTCTGTAATGGTCCTTGTAGATCGACAGCTTTGGGTCCCGTAACAGACACCACGCCATCGTCTGCAAGTTGTCTTAACGTGCAGGAATTGTCAAGACATTCATCAATGTCGTTGACGTAGAAATTGTATAACAGGGGGCTTAAACATGAGCCCTGGGGAAGGCCCATGTAGCTAAATCGTGATGTCGATAAGTCACCATGCGAAAAATGCATGTGCTTTTCCGACAACAAGTTTAGTAAAAAGTTGTTTAAAGTCGCTGAAAGACCATGCTGGTGCAGCTTCTCTGAAAGAATGTTGATAGAAACTGAATCAAAAGCTCCCTTTATATCTAGGAACACTGATGCCATCTGCTCTTTACTAGCATAGGCCATTTGAATTTCGGTTGAAAGCAACGCAAGACAATCGTTCGTCCCTTTGCCTTTGCGAAAGCCAAATTGTGTATCTGACAGTAAGCCATTTGCTTCGACCCAATTGTCGAGGCGGGATAGGATCATTTTCTCGAACAACTTCCGGATACAAGATAGCATTGCGATCGGTCGATACGAATTGTGGTCGGAGGCTGGTTTTCCTGGTTTTTGGATGGCGATGACCTTCACTTGCCTCCAATCGTGTGGGACAATGTTAGCCTCAAGAAACTTATTAAATAAGTTCAACAAGCGTCTCTTGGCAGAGTCTGGCAGATTCTTCAACAAGTTGAATTTGATTCTGTCTGGCCCTGGAGCTTTATTGTTACACGACAAGAGAGCAAGTGAGAACTCCACCATCGAAAAAGGTGTTTCGTTCGCGTTATCGTGACGGGACGCGGCGCGGTAGATCTTCTGTGCCGGGGCGGAATCCGGACAAACCTTCTTGGCGAAATCGAATATCCAACGGTTTGAATATTCCACGCTCTCATTAGTACTGTTTCGATTTCGCATACGTCGGGCTGTTCCCCAAAGAGTGCTCATCGATGTTTCTCTCGTTAATCCGTCGACGAACCGGCGCCAATAACCGCGTTTTTTGGCATTCATCAAACTCTTCATTCGCTTGTCTAACGTCGCGTACTGTCGAAAACTAGCGGGTAACCCGTCGTTCCGGAAGGTCTTAAACGCGGCGGCCTTCTCTGCGTACACGTCTGAGCACTCTTTATCCCACCAGGGATTGGGAGAACGTTTTTGTATGTTCGCGCCGGGTACTGGCTTAGTCTGAGCTTGATTCGCGCTGTCGAGAATCAAGCCAGCCAAAAAGCTGTACTCTTCCTCCGGAGGAAGTTCTTGAGTAGATTCGATGTTGTCGGATATCGCGGCAGCATAGCTCTTCCAATCGATATTTCGTGTGAGGTCATACGAAATATTGATTGTTTCCAATGGCCTTGAGCCGTTATTGATTGAGACTACGATCGGCAGATGGTCGCTACCGTGGGGATCAGGGATTACCTTCCACGCGCATTCTAACTTTAGCGAGGTCGAGCAAAGGGATAAATCTAATGCGCTTGGGCGCGCTGGTGGGGGAGGAATCCGTGTCATTTCACCCGTGTTTAGAATTGTCATGTTGAAGTTGTCGCAAATATTGTGAATTAAAGAGGAACGGTTATCATCATAAAGGCAACCCCATTCCGTACCGTGAGAGTAAAAGTCGCCTAAAACTAGTCGCGGTGCAGGCAGGGATTCTATGATGTCATGTAGCCGGCGATGCCCAATCGCGGTGTTGGGGGAAATATATATGGAAGCTATGCAAAGATCTTTGCCTTTGGTTGTTATTTGACAAGCGACAACTTCAATACCTGTTATCGAGGGAAGGTTAATTCTGTAGAAGGAATAGCGCTTTTTAATCCCCAAAAGCACTCCTCCATAGGGGGTGTCTCGATCCAGGCGAATCATATTAAAGTCGTGGAAGTTGAGATCTATGTCGGAAGTTAACCAAGTTTCACATAATGCAAATGCATCGCAACTCAAATTATTTATTAAAATTTTGAAGGAATCGATTTTCGGGATGATACTTCTGCAATTCCACTGTAGAACAGTGATCAAATCCGTGACCTCGTTCGATGAGTTAGCCATCGAAGGATACAATCGCTGAAAGGAGGGGCCATTTAGCAGTCAACTGCTTCAAAAATGTTCTTACTGTAGGGAGAAAAAGCTAACATAAGACTTTTAATAGGATCAGTGATATTAAAAGTTTTTATTATCCAGTCCACAATGTCCGAGAGTTTGATAATTCCAGTGCCGCGATTATTCTCGAACTGAAACAGAGGAACACTTGGGATTTTTGGTGTTCCGGGAAGTGCTGGGAACTCCTTCTCTGAGTTTAATCCTCCGAGACCAGGAGCTAATTGCTTCGGTTTGGTTGCAACACTTCCAATAGATGTGACTTTCGGAGTCCCGTCAAGGGATACCTTCTGGCCTTTACAACGAACTTTAGGAGAGGAAATGTTCCTCCTCTTCCTATAACTTCTAGGCGCCCTAGTAGATGTTCCCTCTTGTGGGTCATCAGCCTCGCCCTCGTTAGGAGGCAAGTGAGCATAGATGTTTGTTGAGGTTGGTGGTGTAGCTTTCTTTAGCATTTCTGCGAAAGAACGCTCGGATCGTCCCGCAAGGGAACGTTTTAGTTTGTCCCCGCGTAGTTTGTACGCGGGACATGCCGAGATATCATGCAGATTCCCTGCACAGTAAGGACACTTCTCAGCATTCTTACTGCACGAATCATCTAGATGATTCTCCCCGCATTTTCCACAGCGGGCCTTATTGCTACAATGGGTGGCTGTGTGACCCAATTGTTTACACTTTGTGCAATTCATGACCCGCGGCACAAACAGACGCACAGGCAGACGAACCTTGTGCAAGAGGACGTAATTTGGCAAAGCGGTACCAGCGAAAGTCAACCGATAAGAGTTTGATTGGGGGTACGTTTTTGAACCATCCCCCGCAACTACTACTGAGTGCAAACGCTTGCACTCGAGTATTTTCACTGGCTGAAGTATGCGGTCTCTAAAACGGCCAACCCCGTACTGCAGCAGATCCTCGCATGTCAAACTGTCATCGGTGACAACGCCTTCAGACTGTACTTTTACAGCTGGAATATACACGTGATAGTCCTTCGTAAAGTGCTCGCAGCAAGCAATATCGTTTGCCTGCTTTGAGTTAGTCAGCACGACCCGCAGCCTGTCTGAGCGGACCTTTTTTATTTCGGTCACAGCCGAGAACCGTTCCGTCAGGTCTTTTGAAATCTGTAATAGATTCAGCGATTTTGTTTTGGGCCGAAAGAAGACCACAAAGGGACCGGTCGAGAGCTCTGGATATTGTTTGGGTCGGGGGAGAGCCTTAGGAGTCGACTCGATCTCCATTTGGCCATCCGGGGAGGAAGCCATCGACACCGTCAACGCACGGGGTCAGCGCCCGCGCAGACGGGAAAAAGCCGTAAATGTATCAAAAAGGTAGATTTCACTTATCTGTATACTCGTTTCCCACGACGCACCAGTCCAGCTTAAATAGCTGGTTATTGTTCAATCCTCGCTTTACGAACAAAAGGTTGAGGAATGTGGCCTAACGGTTAACACACGCACAAAATAAAATAAAAGTCTAAACCTGGAAGAGGCAGAGAATGGCAAAATAACCTTGAACGCGGATTACTGCACTGTTCTTTTTCCAACAGACCGAAAGCAAAACACTTCTATCTCGATCGAGCGATGCGTAGAGACTGTTTTACAATATTTGTTATTATTAGTCAAAACATTCTGTGGATATTTTCCTTCTTTTTAACGTGAGCTGCTCATTCTTTAATATATGTCTACGGGAAAAATGAGCAATATTCTCCAGAGCTCAGTTTTCGGAAAGACAGAGAGAGAGAGAGAGAAAGAGAGAGAAATATTGATAGACGACATGTATTCATTTCGGGTTTATAAGCAAACTGTTTTAAAGGAATGTGTATCCATTGTAATATAATCGATTAAGGTTAATTAAATCTCTTAAGACAGATATCTTCCGTTTATTGCCAGAATAATTAAATGCAGTTGCTTTTCATAATCATACAACAAGTACTACTATTTCCACTACGACTTATAGTCCAGGATAGGATGCCAAATTAGGAATCTGAAACAGAAATCTCGCACAATAAACGGAACATGGTGGGTTACCTACCCAGGAGTCCTGCTCAGATTGTAGCAAACAATGATATTGGCGGGAGTTTTCCATTGAAAAAACGATCGATCTCACAGCAATTGCGGTTATTCTGGTATGGCGGTTCAGGTTCTTATAAACCATTTGTCATATGTTTGAGCTCTACCAAGGAAGAATTCAAGATCCAGTAGTACCACAGGTTGCCTTTGCTGTTCGCTGAGTTCGATTGCTCATTCAATGCAATATCTTGAACCCGGTGGTGATTGAAATCTTCGAGAGGCTTGTCGACCTCAATTCTCAAACCCGTTTGTGTTCTTGTACTTGTGCTTTAATCCTTTTTCTTACATGACCAATCTCGCATATTTCTTAAATACTTCTGATTTAACTGTTTTCCTCGACACATCCATGAAAAATAAGATTCGTAGAATACTGTCCCAAACATTTTTAGAATAAATTGCGAAGGGTTGACTGCTGTAAGATATTTTATACTGATGGATCAAACCTCGAAGGGTCCACTAGTTTCGGGACTTTCAACCAAACTCAGTGACCCTGCTCCAGTTTACGTCGCAGAGCAAGCTGCTATTCAGTACAAGGACGGTGATACTCTACTCGTACACCATTACTTTGTTGTTTTGGATAATCTTAGTTCCATTGAGATTATTCCTACGATGAAACATGGGAAAAACGTTTTGTATTTTCTGGGGAAAATAAGGGAGCTCCAGAATGCTTCATCAGAAAAATCTCTTCAAATTACCTTGTGTATGGTCACTTTTCTTAGCTTCATGCCGGGCAATGAGAGGGCGGACTCTTTAGCTAAAGTGGGTGACATTTATGAATGACCAATTTGCTTCAACGAACTTTTTAGTATTACTGATCAGAGGACTCTAGCAGGTGGACAATCATCGTGGAGCAATGGGAAAGATCAATCGATAGTTTCGAAACTTGGGATAAATGTGGGTCCTGATTTCATTCGTTTGATTTTCCGACTTATGTCTCCCCTGTTTCTTATACTGCTGTTACCCCGACGTTCGAATCATATGTCTTTCTCATGCAAATAGGCCTATTTTACAAAAACCAAACTTGAATCTGTTCCCCGTTTTTCATTTCGCCAAATTAAATTCTCACCAAAACCAAACAAAAAAGTTAAACACTCTTCGGCTTAGCTATCACTCTTAGAAAAAATGAAAATTACGTTTGACGTAAATAACGTAGCGATGTATTTTTCTGTCTGATAATAGGATTTTACATTATCTGATATGTGAAATTAAATATTGTGACTCTTTTGATGTAAAATTCAGGCTGAATGGTCTAGGAAAAGCCGAACAACTCACATTTTTACATGCTATTAAATGTAAATTTATGAGAATTGGGACGCTCCCTTTATGTGCATCTGGCAAGATGTAAAGTAACAAGATTTTTTTTTGCTGCGTATAATAAAAATCCAATTGATCCCCAAGTATTTTGAAGTCAATTCCTAGTTTACGATAGTCCAAAAATTGTTCCTTAGTTTTAAGATAATCTAAAAATAGTACCTTAATATTAAATGCAGCAGATAATTTCCTAATGTAACCCTCTAGTTTAAAGATATGTAAAATATCTCCTACTAGTAGTAAACCTGAACTAGTTTCCGCTCTGTTGGATTAAATTCAATTCCTATCGAAAGTTTATAAAAAAGTCAAACAAATCTCATGCTATCGGTTCATTGAACTAATCAGATCATGCTAATTCTCGAACATGTCTCTCACAGGCACATGGGCTTTCTTTTGAAATCAGTATAATGCCGAGCATATAAATGACTGGGTTTAAATTGATTCCTGATTCCGTAAGAGTGTTGTTATGTATATAATTCGTTTCGGTAGAATCAAGGTATCGGAAAATATTATCAAAAAACAATTTACACGTGTCGCTGTTCTATTGAATTACTAATAGTGATAAAACAAAACGTTACGCAGACATTGAAAAGTTTCCTTTTTATTACATTTCTTATAAAAGAAATGTATAGAATTCGCTCAAACTTTCAAGATTTTTTTCGAGGCCCGGAGGGCCGAGTCTTATATACCAATCGACTCAGCTCGACGATTTGGGACAATGTCTGTGTGTGTGTGTCTGTGTGTGTGTGTGTATGTAACGGACAAATTCTCATTCGTGTTTCTCAGCAATGGCTGAACCGATCTTATCCAAACCAATTTTAAATGAAAGAACTAAAAAACAGTATGAACGCTATTAATTTGTTTTTGATTCTGATGTTTAGTTTCCAAGATATGAATGTTTGAATGCGTAAAAATGGCGTTTTTTGCAGTTTTTTTGAATTATCTGCCGAAATTGACAATATAGAATAGCAATTCATACGTTTTTAGACAGCTTTAACGAATACCTTTCGAACAAGCTACAGATTGTTGAAATCGGACTATTATCAAAAGAGATATTTAACATTAAATGCGGACGAAAGATTTTTATCATTTCCCATTGCCAGAAATATGACCAAAAACATGTAATCTATTTTTAACGCCAAAACGGCTTATTTTAGGTCAATAGTATCTTCGGTGAATTTAATGGAGGCAATATGCCCTTTCTTTTGGTATTGTGCTTTTGCTGATTAATCCCCCTATGAGTGAGATATTTTTCCAAATTTTCTTGGAAGTGATTATATCGAAATGATGCCTTCAGCAAATTTGTAGCTCTTACTTTTGCAAATAACTTTACTGAAGACTTCAAATATCTATTTTGAATACTTTGAAAGTTATGGCTTGTTGTTTGTGGATTACTCTTTGTCGCCTATTTATTGTTCAATATAGTAATAATCCATTGAAATAAGCCAAACATTATTTCGATAAAACGAATTTTGTATTTCATTTTTCTATCTACAACCGCTAGAAATAATCACCGAACACTTCCAAGTTGTCTGGAAGGAACTTGATAACTTATCAGTGCAAAAATGTTCATTTGTGCGAATCTTCTGACTGCAATTTTTCTAATTCATGACCATCGGATCGATCTGAAACATATTGGAAAATGAAAAGCGAAATAACTAACTCCAAGCAACGGCGTAGCCAAAAGAAGGTTTTGGGGTTTAACACCATACAACGCCCCCCCCCCCCCCCCCATCCACCACACCAACAAAAAAAATTGGATTGAAGTTGAAAATTTATTGATGCAGACTGATTTAATTCAATATTACAATAACAATTATCTGATCCGTACATTGATATTCTGTTGTTGCAAACATCATGAGGACTTTTGATAAATTGTCGGAATGGGGTCCTGATATGTAACTGATCTTTTGGTCTTGATTTCACAGTTGTCTAATTGCATCAATATCAAAATCCTGCCTGAAAACATTCCAATAGAAAATTCCAGAGTTCTGTTTTCAATCATGATCCTCAGATTTCTTTTCAAATTGAGCTCGTTTTTGTAGAGATGTACTGTAATAAGGGTCTTTATTTAATAGGAAGCGAAGTAAAAATTGATTTAATGTCTATGAAACATAGAACTGCGCACCAAAAAATGCATAACTTTCAACATTTGCTAAAAATGTTTTTGCCTTTCTCATTCACTCTAAAATTCGTCAATCTAATCCCGACCGGGAGGGCCGAGTGTCATATGCCAATCGACTCAGTTCATCGAGATCGGAAAATGTCTGTGTGTATGTATGTGTGTATGTGGAAAAATATGTGACCTCTGTTTCTCAGAGATGGCTGGATCGATTTGCACAAAGTTAGTCTCAAATGAAAGGTACAACCTTCCCATCGGCTGCAATTGATTTTTTATTGATTGGACTTCCGGTTCCGGAGTTACGAGTTGAAGAGTGCAATCACACAGCAAATTCCCATATAAACTGAAATGAAAAATTTTCAAAATCAAATTTGTATTTTTGATGCCAAATGCATGAAACATCGAGATTTGATGTAAACTCGAAAAAAATAATGTGTGACAAAAATTTATTTTTTTGGACTTTGGTACATTTTTGCCTTTCTTTTTTTTATTTCGATTATAGAGGTTTTAACCTTAAGGTCATTCGCCTCTTCGGGTTTGAAAAATCTCTTGTGAAAAATTTCGAACCCTATGTGCGGGGTCGGGACTCGAACCCAGGTGCGCTGCGTACAAGGCAATCGATTTACCAACTACGCCACCCCCACCCCCTTTTGCCTTTCTCATACAGAAAGGTTATGCAATCAATCTAAAAATCGTCAATCATACCGGCCCGGAGGGAGTATGCAGTGAGTGGTTGCTACTTTAAAAATAAAACTAGTTTAAAATTTCTTAACAAGTTGAAAATTTTCGGCAGGACCCGGACCTCCCGAATCTTACTATGTGATACTGAAACATCGCTTGAAACCAGCGGCGGTCAAGCGATGTTTCAGTATCACATTGTATCTCAAGATCGTGGCTGTCGATCCATTGTATGTATGTGCAAATCGTACTGAACATGAAATATTCACTTCCACTATTTTATTGAACATAACCATCGTAGTCTGGACAAGTGAGACAAGCACAATTGCACCACTAGGTGGATTAAAACAAGTTTATATTTTGGGAATGCGTCGAGTTGAGACGCAAACGTAATATGATTAATAACGAGGATAACACTTTCCGAATGTAGAGAGAAATTTATGAAAAATGACGATTTCCATTCGATTCTAGCAGGTCCTGATCGATTTTGATGAGAATTTGATTTTTGTTGTATGACCAATTATATGTATAGGTCAAATGTTCAAAAACAGTAATTTAAGGTCAAGATAACATCATTTTTAAACCGCCAATTTCGGAGGTTTAGTATCTTCGATGAGTTTTACAAACGTTAAACAGCGCATCATTTGATAAAATAATTTTGGCGGTATATCGTCCAAGAAGTATTTATGGTGAATTTTCTCAGGTTAATATTCATAACTACAATAAAGTCTCAACAAATTCGCTAAAATCACGAACTCTGTTACTATTTTCTGAAAAATTAATTCTGCATAATTTTAAAACTTCAAAAATTACGGTTTCGGAATTATGCCGTTTGGACAGTTAGATCGATTTTCACCAAACCCCCACCAATGGTAAAATTGGTATTGTAAAAAAAACGTAAGGGCGATACTTCAATGCTGATAGGTGGGACCGAAAAAGTAAACAATCGTCAAAGGGGCGATACTATCATTTTGTCAATTTCAATAGCAAACACAAATTTTAATTTAATAATTTCAAATACTTCATGAAGTTTTTGGTTTCGATCACTGAATCATGCAATCTAGGATGTAAAAAACACAATAGTTCTTAAATAGGAAATAAAACCAAGTCTGGAAATATTCACTGTTGATTTTCTTTGAATGGTGTCACTGCTAGTGTCGCTTTTTTCCAGAAAAAGCGTTGATTTTTAGGTCTCAGTCGCGTTGGAAACTTGAGTATAAACTATCATTTCGATTCAAAAAAAAAAAAATCAATTTTTTGGCTCAGTACAATATACATAACCCCTTTAGGAAAATTCAGTTTTCCCACCACAATGCATTGATTGAGGAATTTAGATATTTTATTAACAGAGCATTAGCAATAATTCGTTTGTATGTCTATTTTATGGGCCATTTTTTCGCTTTCCTATTGATTTGGTTTGAGATTTCTAGCACTGATGTTGTCCTATGCTGATTTGAGCGATTCTCTGTGTCCTGCCACAATCCCATGTAGTATGTGTTATCAAAAACATCGCGAAGCATCAAGTTTTAAATGTTCTCATACGATATAATATCAGAAGAGAGTGATAAGAGTTATAAGAAATGTCTCATCACACTGTTAGGTGGATTAAAAGCGTTTTTACTGCTACATGAACTATAGTTTATGTAGTTGAGTCCAAAATTGGTCTCTTTCCAAGGAATTGGACAGAACAAACTGGTATTAACTCCTTTCAAGCTCCGGAGCCGTTTATATAGAAGGGTAGTGGTAACAGTGCGTGACAATCAATATAACCTCACACCACGTGGGCTTTTACTTGAACACAGAATACTGTCGGGACGTGTTTAACAGAACAATGCAGACACGAATTATGTGCATGAAAAGCTATACAGGTTACATTATTGATTCATAATATGTGTGAAATGAGTTCATGCTTTTGATATCCGTGTGATACGGGTATCAGGCCAACCACTTGCATAACGTTACCAATTCATAATCCCTCTTGGCACTACATACCATCTGTAACTCAGCTTTTATCGCAACATAACGACACACAATATTATAGATATTTATATGACAATTTATAGGTATTTATATGAGGAATTATTACAGCAATTTATGGATTTGTGCTTTGTGGGATACCAAAATGGAAGCCTTGACCAGGATGGATTCTTAGTGCCAGTAGGATCGTTGTACTGACCTCGTTAAAACCTTGTACGTCAATAATTAGCTGGAAATGGGATATTGCTTCCAAAGGTTTTGTTTTCGTGTGACATAAATCTTTTCAAGGCGGTTGAGAAAATTTGCCACTCAAAAAACATTTCACCGGATGACATGCCAACTCACTACTTCCAAATGGAATGAGTACAAGCTAAATCTGTTCGTATGGGCGAAGTGAAACGTCGAATTGAACACAAACATGCTTACTTTAACAATAGAATCAATGTTTTAGACACAGAGAAACAGTCTAGGATACTTTAACTCACAATTTTAACTTGATAGTGCCACAATCGAAACAGGACAATATTGCATAGAGATTATCAGCCAAAAATCTAATTGAAACTGACAAGTTTAGCTTCTCATTTATTTCGAAAATGTATCATACTAAACAGCAAAAGAACTGCTTACGGTTCGTGATCCTACATTTACCGAACATAATAGTCTATATTATAGACTTGAATAACTGTCAAAGGATAGATATCTGCTTCATTTATCCTTTCGAGAAAATCGCAGGACCGTCAGCGATAATAGAAGATACCACCCCAGCTTTGTTCAGTTCGCAATATGCCCTCTCACTTTCCTCCGAAGAAAAGCCTACAATGCGGATCCAATTGCTTTTTAGGCAATGTCATCTTGATTTCCGAAAATTTCGAGAAGAAAATTAATCCTCCGCAGTATTGTATCGATTTTTTCAGTCAGCAGAAGCGAGCTTACCCTCTTATTAGAACGGAAGAAAACTGACTCCGTTGTATACTGAATTCACTAACCAGAGAACACGTTGAAGTAATCTAATCTTTTATCAAACTACATCCACAAGCAAGCACGTCAGATACTCGTTGTTTGTCAACAAATTTTCGGCATGAAATTTTTTTTTTCGAATCCCCAAAATAACTCATGTTGGGTCGCGTGTTGTGTTCGTGGTGGCCTTTTTGCTGTGCAGCTCTTCTAGCTATGTATCATGAAGACAGCGAAACGTGAGTAGGTAGGTATGTATATTATCGTGCGTCGTTTCGGTTGCTATTTATGTTCGCGTGTGAAATTTGAGCGACATTAACTTCAAGTGAAACGTTTTTGGCTGAATATAAACAGTGTCCGCCATAGGTTAAGCAACGGGGTAGTAGAAGGCATTACTTTTTGTATTTTTTTTGAAAACAAACATGTTTGGGTCATTGCTATTAAGTAAGAACAAGTGATCAAACACTCACATGTAGAATCAAACATGTTTAAATTATGTTGGCGGCACTCTTTGAAACTATTCACTTGCACGGGCCGTAACTGTCAAGTTTGATGAGCAAAACTGTAATTATCAGTGACCAAACGTCCATTATTTTTCGGCAACCATAAGTTGCCGTAAAAATTTTCTAATAGATCAAATTTTGCGAAATTAAATTGAGAAACTACTTCAATTTTCCATAGCACAATGACACAAAAATTGATCCCTATTGACTGGATTGCTAGTACCAATAGTTTAGAGTCTACTCCAAATTTGGGGCTTAACGGCTAAGTTTGGCTACCGGGTTAACTTGCTTAAAGTTTGAATAAGATTTTTCGACAATACAAACCGATAACCTCTTTGTAGGCAGATAGCACTTTAGACATGTTCTAATCTGTTTTCAAGAAAGAATAAAAATCATTTCTACTGCTCAGTTGCTTAACTTATGTCCGACACTGTTCATACTTTGTTCATCTACAATGTTTCAAATTCTAAATAAGGCAATATTCCACAATGTGCTGTCGAGTAGATTGACGTAAGCTGTGTTGTATCTTTCAACAAATAGTCAACTCAAAGTCATTTCACAATTTTTAACAAGAGCAACCAGTAAGGATCCTTAGCTTCCGTGGGATAGTAGCCAATGCTGAGCTTCATCGACGGAACTAATAACAAGTCTTGTGACACTAATAGAATTACTCAAATAGATTGGCAACAATAATAGGACACTATTTCATGGGGGGAATCCGATCATAAATCCATGAAAAAATGATCGCTATTTCGTGAACTGAACGATTTACAAAAACCGTGATCAAGTTCCTGAAATTATGAGTAATAAACCTCGTATCCATGAAACAATTTGTGTTTCCACAAAACTAGCTCGTCCCGACTATATACATGGCGTTACATTCAAATGTTTGGTTGGGTTACTGTTGTTCGCTGGACATGTTCAGATTTTGTTATGAGTCTTGTTCATAATTTGGGAATACATATATGTTCATGATTTCATGATCTTTGTCGCGATTTTCGTAATTTCTATTCACGTTATCGTGAGATTTCAGTCATGAGTAAAGTGATTCATGCTCATAATTTCAGGATCCTAGTCACGATTTTGAATATTTCATTAACGAGTAATGTGATTTATGTCCATGACTGCAGGAACTTTGTCATGGTTTTCATAATTTCTGTTCATGTTGTCGTAATATTTTAGTCATGAGTAGGGATTCATTTTTATTTATGTTCTTGATTTTAGGATCTTAGTGACAATTTTTGCTATTTTTGTCACGAGTTGTGTGATTTATGATTATAATTTCAGGACCTTAGTCACGTTTTTTGTAATTTCTGTTTATCTTAACGTGATATTTTGTTCATGAGCTTACTTTCGAATTTGACACGTAATGTGTGGAATAATGTGACATGATATCAGCAGTTTCATCGTGGTATTCGTAATTTCTTTTCGCTTTGTCGCGATCTGTTGTTTTTTGGTTACTATCGGTTTTTTACTCGTTGTAACGTGATAAGGTGAACTGGATCATAGAAGTGTGACTGGTTCGCGGTATCTTGTTCTGTAAACTATATCACGAACACAATTTGTGGCGCTCAGCGTTTTCTATCCAGACATCACACTGAACCGTATCGAATGAATAACGATGTTCGAGGTCCTAAAATTTTTTTGTATCTACAGCTTGTATCTATTCTTGGTAAGTAGCAGCTGGATATTTCATGAAAAGTGCACGGAACAAGAATGATTCCACGACTAATACTCCAAATTTTGTGAAATTAGTTCACGTAAAAATTTCATTATACTAGAAATTATGAACCAGTTTACGTATACCTGAGTAATATGTAATGAACTTGGGAATAATTTCAGGAGCACGGATATTGGATCTTGAGCAATAGACTAGGTTTTACACCAACCGACATAACCACACAAAATGAGCCGGATGAACTTCGTTTGACAATTCTCGGTGGTTTGTTTACATGGAAGTTACGTGAGTTCGAATGTAACAGATGAGCACCCGTTGCACTCGCACTCACGCAACTGGCAAAGTAAACAAACCACCGAGAATTGTCAAACATGAACTTCATTCATCATGAGTTCACTCGTGTCGTAATGTTGAAGAACTCAATTAGGAATCATGAACCTGTTTACGATTACATGAAAAATATTTGATGGATTTGTGAACTATTTTACAAGCACGAATGGTAACTTTTGACTTTTATACTAAATAAAATGAACTAGTTCACGACATGATTAACATTTCATTATTTTGTGATTTATTTCACGGGTACGCATGGTCAGTCGTGACTTACCAGGAATCATGAACGAGTTCTCGAATACATGAATAATATATCATGATATTTTGAACTGTTTCAGGAGCACGAATGGTAAGTCTTGACTAATATAATAGGCGTCACGAATTAGTTCACGAGGGTTGAATGGATTCATGAATGAAATTCCGAGTTTCGTGAAATAGATCACGAGAAAATATCCACAAAGTTTTGATTTTGCGAACTAATGTGCCTAAATCTATGAATAACATCATGAGTCAACTGAGTTTAATTATCATAAAGTTGTGAACTAGTTCACGTACAGAAAATGGATTTGGTAATGACAAAGAAACCGTGACCGAATTTCACAAAACAAAAACGAATATTTACACTATTTCCGCGTTATGAGGGCGTCACTAAAGCGAAATTGAACATAATTATAAAATACATAATTTTTGTTCATAGTCCGGTTTTCGTAGCGTAAAAACGTGAATATTACAGAATTCATGGTACTTTATTCACGATTTTAGGAACAATGTTTATACGGTTAAACGGTGGCGCCGGATGGATGAGGATGGCAAGATACAGGAGGTTGTTTAGACGGTAGGATTACCTACTTCAAACCTATCAGACACTACCGCTAGCCAATTCCATTCCTTCTAGATAATAGACATTTACCCAATTTGTTGAGCTGAGTCGATTGGTACACAATACTCGGCCTTCCAGGTCTCATAAAAAGTCGTCAAAGTTTACCCTTTCTTTTATAAGAAACGTAGAAAAATCAAAACCCTCCCCTCCAATTTTTCCATACATCCATTTGCCACTCCACTAATAAATATATTATTTCCTTGCGCTCTCCCATGATACTTCTTAGAAAGACGTCCTGTTTGTACACAATTAAAAACCGTCATTTATTTTATATCAGTATTGACGAAACATCGTGAAAATACACAACACTATACGTTACGAAAACAGGACCCTGAACAACAATCATGTGTTTTATAATTATGTTCCATTTTTAGTCAGTAACGCCTAACTAACGCTTTTATTTGTGAAGATATTGTTTTTGTTTTGTGAACTTCAGGCATGGCTTCCGCCATACCATTACTAAGTTAATTTTCTATACGTGAACTAGTTCACAACTTTATGAACATCATTCATAAAGCCAAAGGTTGAATCGTGATTTTATTCATAGCTTTAGGAAAACATATTTGCTCGAGAATTATTCACGAAACCCGGAATATTATTCATGAATCCTTTCAATCATCGTTAGCTAGTTTATGATTCCAAAAATATTAGTTACGATTCAATATCCGTGCTCGTCAAATAGTTCACAAAATCACACAATATTATTGGTGTATACGTGAACTGATTCCCGATTTCTACCGAATTAGTCACAACTCACTATTTATGATCATGAACTAGTTCACAAAACAACGAGATAATTTTTATATGTTCGTGAACTAGTTCTTGATTCCTAGTACAATAGCGTGACTTACCATTAGAGCTCATGCAATAAAAGTTATGTTGAATGTTATGCTGAAAAGTCGTATTTCTTTTATTACAAAATTACAAATGTTTGTTGCAAAACATACATAGCCGGAAAGTATTTTTTATAAACAGGCCGGTGGATGCTCGTTGTGAGTAGTATTTTTTCTTGTAGTACTTTTCACTATCTTTCTCATAGAATCGAAATGTCTTCCACATATTTCCACATCTCTTAATAATTGACGTTCAAAATAGCGGTATTCTAACCCACTTTATTAAATAACTCTTAAGTTCTGAAATAAATGTTGACGACAAATATCTGTATTGCCTTTCTCATATAGAAAGATTATGCAATCACTCTGAAAAACGTCAACCTAATCCCGGCCCGGAGGGCCGAGTGTCATATCCCATTCGACTCAGTTCGTCGAGATCGGAAAAAGTCTGTATGTGTGTGTGTATGTATGTATGTGTGTGTATGTGTGTGTATGTGTGTGTGTATGTGTGTGTGTGTATGTATGTGCGTATGTGTCAAATAATGTCACTCATTTTTCTCAGAGATGGCTGGACCGATTTGCCCAAACTTAGTCTCAAATGAAAGGTGCAACCTTCCCATCGGCTGCTATTGAATTTTGGATCGATCGGAATTCTGGTTCCGGAATTACGGGTTTCAGAGTGCGGCCACACAGAAATTTCTCATATAAACTATAGGAAAAATTAAAAATAGAATTTTTATTTTTGATGCTAAATGTGTTCAAGGTGCATGAAACGTCGAGATTTGACGCAAAGCATAAGCATAAGCATAAGAGATCGCCCGTAGTTGCTACTCCGTAATTGACCAGAGCCAAATTAGGTTGCAAAATGTTCATTGGAACAACATGCTTGGGAATAACATGATGAGCCACATTGTACAATCTATTCTGATCCCTGCATGCTGATCAATACCGACGCCGGCCACGTCCGAATGCAGATCTTCTGGGAAAGGAAGGAATGTTAGTCCGATACATGTTGCTACTAGAGACCGAGGAATCCTCTGCATCTCCACATGTATCACGGGAAGGGGAGAGTTGTTAGTAAGTATGCCAATAGCGTTATCTATTACATGATTACAATTATTACATATTGCTCTGGGCAGCCGGCTGCCGAGAATTTGGGAAATTTATCATTTGTTGTATTAATACGATTATCAAAATAAGCAACTTGAGCTCCGGATAGCCGGCTATAAGGAGCACTGCTTATATTTTTTAATAATATTCAATCACGCGACAAATTTTTTCGTGGTTTCTATCGTGTCGGTACTGATTTTACCCGGCGATCGTTTGAATAAAATGAGGAATCTTATACAGAAGGTTCATCAGACTCTTCATCAGGTGTCGCGGAGTTGGCGGCCCGGAAGAGAACAGGGTCTAGGATTCGCTCCAAGCAAGCGACCTGCAAAGCATATCCCCTTAGGTAGTCCTCGAGAACACGATCGCTCGAAAAAGATCCTGTTTAGTTTCTGGTTATTAAACTCTGGGTAGCCGGCCACCGAGAGTATCCCGTTCTCCAAACAAAAGCAATTCCAACTAGGGTTGGGAAAACCGGAGGATTTAAAAAAACCGGTATTTTCGGTATTGAAAATGAAAAAACCGGTGAAACCGGTAAAAACCGGTATTTTAAAACAAATTCAAACTTTGTTAACAAAATAATCGCTCAACATACAAAGCACATTGGGTATGGTAAGAAATTTTTCCAGATATTTTTCTAACTCGAAAAAACCTCTATATTCAAAAAAAAGATTTCTCACTGGTATCCAAAAGTGCCATTCGACCACTCATACTAAATTTATGAAACCGCTTGAGCATAAATTCCGCCTTGTCTTGAAAACCAGCGCTTTGTAACAATCTTCTTTTAATTTCATTTCAACGTACCCCGAGGCAGTATTGCTGATGAAAACTGTAGAGTCTATTGGGGACCATCCATAAATGACGTAGCATTATATGGATGAGGGGGGAGTTTTGTATTTTGTGATGATGTGTGACGACAGGGGGTAGGCGGTCATGTCATGCTACGTAGCTTTTTTTAAAGGGGAATAGGGGTTGACCTGATGTCACGATAACCTTACCCGTTTCATCTAACAAACATAGTTTTTTTTATTTTTTACGGAGAAAAGGGGGGTAGGGTTGCCGTCAGGCTATGTAATTACCAGGGGGTATTTAGAGGTTTATGACGAAATGCTACGATGGGGGAGGGTTAAAAATCACTCAAAAATGCTACGTCATTCATGGATGATCCCTTGTCAGAGTTCTATGATAGGTCTGTGCGTTATAGATTGGCCAGTAGAGTGAATAAATTGAATACAAAATGGAGTATGTGAGAATATGGAGTGGATTGATTTTGTCTTACAGATTTTCGTGCTCCTCCATAGTTTGATAAGTTTTATTTGACATGTGGGATTTTTCGGGTTGTTAAATTAAGCTGTATCCCACTGCTTACATAAGCACTATTCCCCTGGTTATATTATTATTAAAGAGTCATAAAACAGGCAAACTTACTGTGCATGGGACCTAATTTGAAAACACTAGCAAGTAAAAAGCTTTTTAAAGAGTTTTAAAGCTGTGCAACAATAAAAACCTTTTATTAAATAGTTCTTCCTAACAAATTACCGAAAATACCGGTTTTTCATTTTTATAAAACCGGTATTTCGGTATAGGATATTTGGACGGTTTTACCGGTTTTCGGTAACGGTAAAACCGGTACTCCCAACCCTAATTCCAACTCCACACAGCCAACCGTGGGAGCACCGCCCAGAAAAGCCAATCCCATCCGCGCAACGGGCCGGATCACCACCCATCTGGACATTATTCAGACTAACCCCGCTATTCCTTCCATGTAATATATTTTTGGGGTGCAAACCACCGAGTGACAACACGTTATACAGACAAAGAGCTATGATTCAAATTCAATCCCAGACTTGTTGCCCGAATTCTCCAATGAGACATTAGCTGCTCCTCCAACACTACATGAGATTGAATGTATTGTAGCAAAGTTGAAAAATAGCAAGACTCCTGGAGTGGATGGGATATATTCAGAGTACTTTAAGTATGCCGACGAGCAGACTATTCGCGACCTACATCAACTGCTGTGTAAGGTTTGGGAAACAAATAGGCATCCAGCGGAGTGGAAACAAACAATCATAATTCCTATACCCAAACTAAAGAATCCCAAGTCTGTTGATGATTACAGGCGTATTTGTTTGAGCAGTACTGCCTACAAAATCTACGCAGTTTGGATCTTAGACAAGTTACAACATATAGTGGGACCCATTGGTTTACATCAGGCTGCGTTTCTACCGGAACGTTCCACTATAGATCATCTTTATGTTTTGCAAAGGATTCTACAGGAGAACTGGAATTGTGACAAACCCCTTCTCTTAATGTCTTTAGACATAGAGAAAGCATTCGATCGGGTCTCACACGCATCGTTACCGGCTATATTGAAAGGTACTTAATCATAGAATTACAATATTCATACATTCAAATTTAGTGTAAGGATGCACCCCTGTACTAGTCTGTACGTGCGGCCCCTTGAGACGACGCATAGGCACTTCAGCATCACTACTCAACAAAAACCAACTATCCCTTCCACTTTTCACTTAGATTCAAGTTGGCGATTCAGCTACGGAAATATTCGTAAACTACGTCACGCGAAAACCGCCCCACATTTATCCCTTCCCAACATATCACTAGCCTCTTTAGCCTCCTCCCCAGTACGTCATGAATAGTTCTTTTTAGATCATTGAAACATGTTATCTCTCTCCCTCGAGTCTACTCCCACTTTGTCACACTTTCTCCCCATTGAAGTGTAACATAATTTTTGAATAGGCCCCAGCCACTCCTTGATAACTCATAATCTCCAAAGATTATCTACAATTCGCCCCACAATCATTGTGTATGTACTGTGCATATTCGCAAGTCAGTCCCTTGGTCAAATGTGTATCCATGGTCATTGTATCTGTTTTCATCATTACAGGTAAAGGTGTTCCCGTCGGGTTTATAAACAGAGTCCTCGAGTGTTTCCAAAGTGAGCAGCAGCAGGTATTGTGGAAAGGACAGTTGACTAGACCCATTACGAGAATGTTGGGAATAAAGCAGGGTTGTCCTCTCTCTCCCTATATATTCAATTAAATTATGGAAGCGGTGCTGGAATCCGTAGAAGACGAAATTCATGAACTGAGGCTTAATCAACAGGGCGTTTTCAGTTTTCCAATTATATTGGCATTTGCAGACGACCTACTCATTATTGCAGAGTCTAAGGAGTGTTGAGCGAATTCTTATGAAGCTGCAGGAGTATTTGAGTTACGTTGGACTAAACTTGAACCGAGATAAATGTAAAGTTTTGATTCATCAACCCAAAGGGGATGCTGTTGAAACAATTGTAATATTGGGACAGATTTATGAGACGACTGAGCCACTCAAGTACCTTGGTGCTTACTTCACCTTCAAACTAGATCGGCCAATGACCATAGAAACATGATGTCGAATTGCTATTCGGGTGTCTTGGACTTCTTAAAGAGGTACAAACCTTCCTGGCTGGTCGGAAGGATAATATATGAAACCGTTATTGCACCAGCTATGTTGTATGGTACGCAAGTGGCTGTACTTACAAAGTATAGTCGACGATCTATACGGGGGTATGAAAGGCAGATCGTTAATGCTATGGCAAAACTCTGTCGGGATACCGAAAGTTTGACCGATAGAAGTTCTGTGACCGACCTACTTCAGAAGAAACGAATCACAAAAAAGATTCGTATGTATCAGATGCGATGATTAGGCCATGTGAGTCGGCGACCACGATCTCATCCTCTTCGAGTTGCCTCTCGTTTAAAAGCCGAACGTTTGAGGTCTTGTGGCCCCAGTTTCACATGGATGATTAGGCAAACAATAGATCGATATGATGACCTTGATTACGACGGTTGGGGCGATTTGGCCGTAGATAAGGGGGAATTCCATAGAAGGCTCCTTAAAATTTACGATAAAGATGAATCCGATAACAGTGGATGGGGTTAGTATGGAAAGCTATATATTTTCTAGTAATACTTGCAATACGATTAATTTCAGAAACCGATCAAGATTAATGGTTATTTTATGTGATGCAGCTTATTCCAAGGTATTGGTGATCCCGATGTATTGGACCGGAATATTTGATTTAGCGCTTAGCAACATAACTTGAAAATTAAATATGTAGAGGAAAATAATCGCGTTTTATGATATAAGTATTTAGTCTGCGACCTTATTTGGTTGGGTATGGTCGACGGTGCATTAAGTTCGTTCGACGCAGGGCGGGGGGGGGGGGGGTAAGGAATCCGCAAGCCTTGAGTGCCTCAATTGAATTCAACACATATCCCGCCCAAACTGTCTCACTCTCATGTCGTCATTCCCTGGCATATATAAATCCATCCCATGTCTGGGGAAAATTGATAGATATTCTTTCGACTCTTCCTGAAAAAAAACGGAGCCCAAGGGTGAGAATTTTGACGTTATAAAAAGCATTATACAACCACTGCCTGATAAACTAAGTCCTTTCCGCCGAACCGACCGCCACTCTAACATTCACAACTCGAACACCCTTTATGAGCCAAATGGTAGACTGGTACCGAAACCATTATCCCCCTAAAACAAAATACACAGTATTAGCAATAAGTTCGATCTCTGCATTTTCTCTGCAGTCTGCGCCTTAGATTTTAAAGCCTTTCAACTCCATATCATGGAGGTGTTCGCTCCTCGTTCAGTAATATAAACAATGTTGATCGGAAAAGCATCCTTGTTAATTTTGGACATATTGCATTTTGCTTGCCCTGATCGCACAAAACGTTGTCCTGACGATTGTCCTCCGATCTAAGAACAAATTGTTACACCTTCATGCCAACCATTTATACTATTTACTATTATTTATAGTACAACAAGAGGCAACTACAGGCACGAATCACAGCAAAACGAACACGCACTGATTGGAAAACCCTGACATCATTGAACCAAAACAGAGCAAAATAAAAAAACAAAGCATAACACAGCACATTAGGTTTGTTCCAGCACCAGTAAACAGCAGTAAACAGGGAGAAAACTGTTTCAGTATTCTGTTCCTCTCTTTTTCCTTCACCGGCAGCGGACTGATAGGCAATAAGTGTGAACTGGAACAAACCCATTGATATG
The DNA here is from genome assembly GCF_030247195.1 of Topomyia yanbarensis. Taxonomy (NCBI): domain Eukaryota; kingdom Metazoa; phylum Arthropoda; class Insecta; order Diptera; family Culicidae; genus Topomyia; species Topomyia yanbarensis. Next base: position 41,717,473 of record NC_080671.1, on the reverse strand, counting down.
AAAATGAAACGTAGAATTCCTGTGCAAATACAGAACCAAAACAAAACAAAAACAGACAATGTTCATGGTTGATTTATGTGTTGCATCCAGTGATCCCAGTCTACCAAAGTACTACTCACACGCTCATTCAGAATCACTCAAAATTGGGGTTAGGAGTATTCAAATTCCTTAATCGATGGTATCTGTAAATAAATGAGTTTTGAGTTGAGTAAAGTAAACAAATATTTTGAGTACGCGTCAACGTGTTGGGTGAATAAAATACTTCGAACAAGTGTATGGAGTGGGACGTCGACTCTAAATTAAAGAAACCCTTGCTGTGAAGTAGTAAGTGTCGCCGAGTTTTTCTGGTACTTTGAATCAGTACCTCCCGTCACTACTAGATCTCAACAAATCTGCAGGCCATCTGAGGACAAAGAAGTTTCCGGGATATATGTCGAGACAGCGCATTAATTCCGAGACTTAGATAAATATGATTTTAAAAACAGATCAATCTTTCTGTAGTTATATTATAAATATAGAACCCAACCCATTTTTCACTATATTTTGATTTTAAGTGAAAAGTACTCAAATTTTGACATTGTTAGCCAAAACTCAAAACTAAGTAAATGTGAAAAACTCACTTTTTGAGTACGAGCACTTTTTATAAAATTGAGTGGCTAGCCACTCACTCTTGAGTTATTCTGAACGAGCGTGTACGGGAATCAGCATACTGCTACGAGGGGTTATGTAGAGTGAAATTTCATGATCTAATTGGAATATACTCCCTTGTGCATCGTTCCGGAAAATGGCGCGTCGATGTTTCAGCAATCGTGATTTTTTTCAATCGTCTCCCGTGGGCTCAAAACACTATTACATCTTCGATTTCCACTGTGCCTCTCAAGAACTCTAACTTAATACACCACATATAACTTTTTTTTTCACTTTTAGCTGTTTCAAACACATCTAATTTATATATAAAATGGAACAGCAAAGATTTCGATCATCCACATTTCAGTGATCCATGAAACGTCGAGATTTGACGCAAACTCGAAAAAAAAATTTGACTACGATTCACTTTTTTGGATTTTGGCACATTTTTGCCTTTCTCATATAGAAAGGTTATGCAATCACTCTGAAAAACGTCAACCTAATCCCGGCCCGGAGGGCCGAGTGTCATATCCCATTCGACTCAGTTCGTCGAGATCGGAAAAAGTCTGTATGTGTGTGTGTATGTATGTATGTGTGTGTGTGTATGTGTGTGTATGTGTGTATGTATGTGTGTGTGTGTATGTATGTGCGTATGTGTCAAATAATGTCACTCATTTTTCTCAGAGATGGCTGGACCGATTTGCCCAAACTTAGTCTCAAATGAAAGGTGCAACCTTCCCATCGGCTGCTATTGAATTTTGGATCGATCGGAATTCTGGTTCCGGAATTACGGGTTTCAGAGTGCGGCCACACAGAAATTTCTCATATAAACTATAGGAAAAATTAAAAATAGAATTTTTATTTTTGATGCTAAATGTGTTCAAGGTGCATGAAACGTCGAGATTTGACGCAAACTCGAAAAAAAAATTTGACTACGATTCACTTTTTTGGATTTTGGCACATTTTTGCCTTTCTCATATAGAAAGGTTATGCAATCACTCTGAAAAACGTCAACCTAATCCCGGCCTAAATTTTTTTTCGACTCGTTTAGGGTTTCTGGATTTTAACAGGGGCGTAGTTGATGGTTTACGGAGAGGGGTTACACCCCCCCCCCCCTCTACTGTTCGCGCCCCTCCTTTAAAAATCTCCTTAAATCACCCCTCAGACCACCACCCCATCCAGCCCTCATACCCCTCCCTTTCAACCCCATCATCTTTAAACCACCACTGTATCACAAAGCATACCAATTTAAGCTGGGGAGTCGTTCGTTCATGGGACTTTCGCCCTCTTCACATACCCAGCCCCGCATGACAAAATGAGTTAGCAAGCAGATAACATTGATCTAATGCTGATTAGGCTAATGGAGTATGATATTTTTTTGTTTCAAGTGTTTCACCGTCGACACGTAGCTCATCAAGTTCGTGGCTGGCATGCCATTGTGTATAAGTGCAAAGTGTACTAAGAATGTAATGGACATTTCCACAATTATGTTGAACATAAAAAGCCTCCGTGCCATAGTTTAGAGAAATGAGAAAGGCACAATTGCACCGCTAGGTGGATTAAAACCGGTTTTTTTTTTAATTTCAATAACTTCATAGAACATTTGAAGAATTGCAAAAATCTTAGAAAAAAGTTATAATGAAAAAATGATTTTTTGGGTGCCTCTCACAAACAACGCGCTTTATCTCAACACAGATACCGCGAATCATTTACGGTTTTCTGAACCAAATCATATTATCACGTCACTCTGAGTACAAAATCCGATAGTAATTAAACATGAACAGTAGTCACATTACTGCACGTGTAAAATTCGAACGTGAGCCCAAGGATAAAATATCACCATAAAGTGCATATAAATTACGAAAAACGTGGCTAAGATCCTGAAATCATTAACATAAATTACACTAGTCGTGATTAAAATATCAAAAATCGTGACAATGATCCTGAAATCATGAACACAAATTACTCTACTTGTTACTAAAATGTCACGATAATGTGAATGGAAATACACGGAAATCGTGACTGAGATCCTGAAATCATGAATATAAGTCACACTACTCTGCAAGAAGAATTCAATACAAAACTCGTGAATAAAATATCACGAAAACGTGAATATAAATTACAAATATTGTGACTAAAACCCTGAAATCATGAACATAAATCGTGCTACTCTGCCAGAAAAATCCGATAATAAACTCATGAATAAAATATCACAGTAACGTGTTGAGAAATCACGAAAATCGCGACGAAGCTCGTGAAATCATGACCATTGTTTTAGTTGATATACTACAAACCAGTGTATCCCCAAAGTATGAACAAGAATCATAACACAAATTAAACCAGTTCTGTGAACAACAACCCAACCAAAACTTGCAATGTAACGCCATGTACATTTTTGCGCGAACTAGTATTTTTTAAAAACACACATAGTTTCATGAATACAAGGATTATTATCCTTAATTACAGGAACTTGGTGACGATTTTCGTAAATCGGTCAATTTACGAAATCTAGATTTTTTGTGTTCATGAATTTTTTTCCGTCATAGAACCAGAAGTGAAATTTTCCTAAACGCTTAAAATGTCGACATTCCGCAACACACAGTTATAACTCGCAAAGCAAAAGTTGACCAAAACCTCAAAATTTGTCTGAATTTAATGAAAACTTCACCTTAGGGTCATTCAGTGACGCTAAATTTATATAAGATGCTTATTTATTTTTTTCAGGTTTATTTTGGATCAAAAAAATATTCACGAATATAAAGTGCACTATTTATAAAAAATTCATTTCCATTTTCGGTTCTCATGGTCAGAGTTAAAAATATTCAAATTCATTGAATGAAAATTGATCATATTCAGCCGCATTCATTTTCTATATTCAGTGACGCAGCTGAAAACGTCAAACGAACAAACCGTCCATGCAGATTTTCATTCGTCTCCGATTATTACACGAAGCGACCGTGCAGCAACGAATCAAACGCATCAAAGTAGGCACTGACACAATGTAAGCGATGATGATTGTTGTTTTATATACTTTACCGGCATTTGAAAACATTTTCCTAGATAATTAGTGAAATGAATATATTGTTCGATATTCAACTGAATGAATAAGATGAATAGTTGAATGAATATTTTTTCTATTCACCGCGAGTCGCAACAGGTTCATTTTCAGCCGTCAAAAAAGAGCTTCGATTATTTTTAACTCTGCTTATGGTAAAGAAGGACAAGTCTGACTTTGCCGCGGAACATGTTGGTAGACTTGAGCAATTCGTAGTAATGTTGCCTAAGCTCGACTCCTGCCAGCAGAAGACAAAAGATTAGTCCGTAAGATTTTAAAACCTGTTTCTAATGACCCTTCCACTTCTAGTTTTACGATCTGTATATTTCACATCCTTACTCTCACTTGAGTACTATACCTATAAATTTTCATAACATTCTCTACTCAGTAGTATTTAGCTAATTGAATGGCGTTAAAAATAAAAAAAAACGAAAAATTAAGTGTAGTGAATTTTTAACAGAAGACATATAATCAAAAATCACATTTTACATACATCGGGGCGAAAAAGGGCTGATTCTTTGGTGCCAAGGGTCGTGAAAACTTAACTGTTGGATTTTTAACTATTGGATTTTGAGGGTATATCAAATTGATCAAACGTAGTTTTCTGTTAAATTTGAACGGGCCTACAACCGTTGCTAGACCACTTGAAAAGTGCATTCATTTTTTAAATTTTGTAGCACCGCGTAATAATTGATTTCTAAAAAATCATTTTTCTTTATTCATGTAACTGATACATACTTAGAAATCTAATAGAAGATTTGTGAACATTTTTATGACTGATTGGTGCAAACATTGTGAAATTCCGTTAAATACAATGAAAGTTACCAACTTTCAAATACACTACCTTCTGTTTCTTCCGAAATTTAGAAAAGGGGCTTATATTGAAAAGTTAGTCGTAGTCGTAGACAAAAATGAAGAAAACGTAACGGAAGCGACTCTATAGGTTCTGGAGGGCGTCAATCGCCTATGTCGAGCATTTTATTCAAACTTATTCAATTTAACCAACATGTAAACTGAACTACTGTGAAACTCAAATTTCGGTTTACGTGGTTTATGAATGGTCCCTAATCCCTCCTAAGAAACATCACATGTAACCGAAAGGTATCGTTCCTACATTCCTCGTAGAGAAAGTGTTACTACGTTATATTAAGGTAAGTTATTATCCCCTGTGCCTCTACTTGCGTTATTGCTGTTTTGAAGGTTGGATTAACATATTCTTTCAAATTTCATTTTGTGGGAATCGCACGTAGACGAATCAGGGGAATTCGTGACGTGAGAACGATTTCTTTCACTTACACTTAAGTTTGAGCGAGTGTAGATTTTACAATAGTGTAGTATGTACAACTAAAAACGAATGCGCAATTAATCTCAAATATTTTCAACATCACGTTTGCCCTAATGACAAAAACAAATTATCTCCAGGTTTTGTTGACACTCTTGTGACTAAGCATTGTTATGGCAACGGATCGCTAGGTGCAACAACGTACGTGTTTCGGTAATTAGAAAGACGTGTGACCGTATCTGAAGAAGGATAGTTAGCGTTAACATGTAAAAATTGTGTTCATTTAGTGAGACTTTTAATGCATTCAAATAAATCAACAAATTTATGGCAGATTTCAGATGGAAATTTTGAAAATTACTTAAAAACGATATTTATTTTCATATTTAAAGTGCACTAAAACCACAACGTCGATGAATAATTTCTCTTTAACGCATTTTCAAATTGAAATTTTCTATGCACATTTGTACATAAATTCCTTAACAAACACAGCAAAAACACAAATTAAAGCCGGCAAACCTGAACCGCTCCCTGATACCTGCAATTGCTTTTTCTCTGGGCTGGTAGATAGTGTATCCACGCGCGCTGATATAGCTAATTTTGGCAAGAAAAAGTACACTCTTATGTTTTTCATTATTCGGTGGTTCACCTTTATTCGCCGCCCGTGGGCACCTTCGTACTGACCAGTTTAGTTAAGTTATCTCATTCAATAAATTTTTTGCGATGTTTTTATCGGCCGTTATTTCGTAGAAGCTTGTAGAATGTTGAAGAGAATGAAGAAAAATTGCAAACGGGATTGTATAAGAACTGTTCATTCAGTAGAGCGAGTCTAAGCGCTTGCCTTTCAAAGAGATACTGGTGCGGTAGCCTGAATGATCTCTTGTGCGGAGCATAATCATTATATTCGACAAATAAATGTTTTTAGGCGGAACTGGGAGTGTTAGTCTATTCAGTCAACTTCTATGCAATGATGCAGCAGTATTTAAACAATATTTTCCGAAATTTTGATTATTGAAAATTGGACGAGTAACAGTTAACGTTCAACAGGTACGGTGTACGCTGTAAGGGATCATTTGAAAATTACGTTACGCAAAAATTGACTCTCGCCTCCCCCAATGTAACCAATTGTCACAAATTTCTTTATCCCCCTTCCCCTATTGTGTAAAAAATCCTTCAAAAAAATTTTTTTCAGTAAAAACAAGTTGCTTTATGATCACTTCCACACCCCCATATGTCATAACATGTCACAATTTGGCGTACCCTTTCCACCCTTAAAGCGTAACGTAATTTATGAATGGTCCCTAAGTTAAAATGGGAAATTCAAATCCAATCTTTTTGAAATTTCGTTCAGGTTTTCTTCACAGAATTGCTCAGGTAGCTACGGGAGCGTCTAATTTTTTTTTCGTTTAGCGAGAATCGGCTACGAACAAATAAAAAATCGAGAAAAAAATATTGCCTCGGGAATCAGGAATCAGAATGTATTGGCTCAAATGGCACGTTCCTTGTGTGTAGCCAGAATTATAATAGAAACTCGATTGTAGATTTTTCCATTAATTGCGGTACTTAAATGAAGCACATGATTTGATTTTTTCTTATCCAACTATTGAAATTGGCAGGGCGAGCTCTGGACCAACGAAGTCCATCGCTGCACCTGCTCTGGCCAATTCGTTAGCCCAATGACTGGTAATGACCAGTAATATCGGAATGTTCGGACATCCAGACACGGTAGATAGTAATGGTTAAGTTGGAATAGCTTTATTAAGCATACGATTTATCTACGTATTTGTACGAACGATGCGTTAATAGGGGTTCCTTAAAAACACATTAATTCGTTGAAATTGTCGTTTTTATACCAAAATTGACATCAATACCATTTAATGCGTTCGCGAAAGTTAGCGCGTGAAATTTTAAAGAATAAACCGAAGTAACTAATTGATACATATCGCCTGTTTAAATATATAAGTAAATAGACTCATAATCCTATATGTCACGGTGTTAAGTCCGTTAGTTTGTGGATATACATTATTAAGAATCTATACCTGACTCAAATGTTCATTTAATGACATTCTGATGTGAAAAAATACATTTTAACTACGCATCCTCCAACATCGAGTGCGGCATCTCACCCACAATTTCGATACGGTATCTATACCAATTGTTGTGAAGAGCTGCCGCACGACGACTTTTCCTCTAAAATAATAAATGAGTGTTTCATGAATCAGAACTATTCAACCAATACATGATTCACAAACAAAAAATTCACGCAATTTATAAAAACGTGATATGAAATATATATTATAATTGCATGATTTCACTTAATTTGAAAATATAACAAAATATAACAAGTTCTTGTAAACTTATTCATGTCGTATGGCAAAATCTGCTAAACATGCGCAATCTTATTATTATTACACACTTGCAGGTAAGCTATGTACTGCTTCAGAAAAAGTTTTAAGCGGGAGTATTTTCAAAAAATTGACTCAATAAAAATAATATATTCAGAGAAATGTGGTTTCTTTAAGTTTAAATTTAAGCAATTAAACAGGACATGTCTCACACTTCACAAACATCCTTTCGCAGCGTATCATGTTTATGTTTATTACCTTCACCTTGGTTGCTTAAGCTAATTACATTTCAAAATTGACAACATTTTCGCTTTTATCGCATTCCGCGTCCGGTTGAAGTCAAAGGCCGTCGCCACACTGTTAAAAATTCGTTGGAGTCCAGTTACAGCGCTCTGGCAACCATAGTTGGTTCTCCTGAACGGAACTCGCAGAAGGGAGTTATTACGTAGAGCTCGAACGCGGGCTTGAAGATCCAGACGTCCGAGGATTGTAGGGCAATTCACTCTGGCAAAGAGTAAGTCCGAGACGAACAGGGCTCGAGAGCAGTCCCTCCGAATGCTGAGTGTATCGAGGTGTGTTAGCTGGCAACGGTTTTCATAGCTCGGCAGCTGAAATCTGTTTCGCAATGGGAGATGACGAAAACCTGCGTTGGACAGCCTCGATTCTGTCAATCCCGTTCTGGTAGTACGGATCCCAAACAGCTGAACAATATTCTAACGCTGAGCGGACCAGCGCGCAGTAAAGCGATTTAAGACTATACGTCCCTGAAGTTTTTCGCTATTCGAAAGATGAACCCAAGCTGTCGTGATGCCTTATCCACGATGTATGACGTATGTGGTTTGAATGTTAATGCCGAATCCATGATGACTCCGAGATCTTTGATGTGAGAGTGTCTTGGAATGCTCGAGCCAAAGAAATGGTAGTTAAACTGAGTCGGTTGGCGTTTCCACGTGAACGTAACGATTGAACATTTGCTCGGGTTTAAAATCATTCTGATTAGATCACACCACGTACTAAAGCTGTCCAGTTCCCTCTGAAGAAGCTCGGCATCGGTTTTATCCCGTATTTGTTGAAAAATTTTCATGTCGTCGGCGAAAGAAAGGCGGGGTCCTCGTAATGTGATATTGACGTCATTAAAGTAGAGGAGGAATGTTACTGGACCGAGATGGCTTCCTTGTGGTATGCCAGATGTAGCGAAGAATGGTGCAGATAGACAGTCCTTAATGCTGATTTGGAGTTAGGTAGGAACGAAACCAGCGCAGAAGTTGTCCATGAATGCCGAGTTTGTCCAGCTTCGCTATTGCGATATAATGGTTGATTTTGTCGAAGGCCGCAGATAGAAGTATAAATAGTATAAATAGCATCGGTTTGCAATCCGTCAGCGAATCCATCCATTACATATGTTGTGAACGAGAGAAGGTTTGTCGTTGTCGATCGTTTAAGCATGAAACCGTGTTGGTCATCTGCAATGTAGTGTTTGCAGTGAAAGAAAATAGGATCTAACACAACCAGCTCGAACAGTTTTGATACAGCACTTAAACACGAGATTCCCCGGTAATTGTCAATGTTCGATTCGTTTCCTTTTTTATGAACTGGAAACATGTGCGCTGCTTTCCAGCAGGAAGGGAATGTACCAGTAGTGAGTGATAGCTCGAAGACTCGCCGTAGTGGTTCAAGAAGCCCGCTGATGCACTTTTTGACAAAAATCGAGGGAACACCATCTGGACCCGGGTAACAAGATGCTTTCAGTTTGGCATTTGCTGCAAGAATGGCAGCTTTATCGACACAAATTCGGTTGATGGTTCGTCTTAGAGAAGGAGTTTAATTAGCGGCGGCAGCGACTTGTTGTGGTGGCAGGCACTCGTTGGAAAAAACGCTTAAAAATTTGTCGGAGAACAGTTGACAAATTTCCTTAGTGTCGGAGCCTCAAAACTCCATTAAACGACATACAGGATGGCAAACCGGATTCTTTTCGCTGCTCGTTAACATACTTCCAGAACGACTTGGGCTTGGATTTCAGTTGACGCTCGACGTTTCGCTGGTGTCTAAAAAAGGCGCGTGTGCTTTGTTGTTTGTATTCGTGGTTGAGTTGAAAGTAGTGATTTCGTAATGCAAGTGTCTTATGCTTCGAGAATTTTTTTAAATGCAGCTCGTTTGGCAGATTTTAAACGTCTAAGGACGGTTGATTGCCAGGGAGGGAGTTCATCGGTACTAATTCTTCGTTTTGGTGCATGGCGGTCGATAAGGTAGTTAAGAATACTAGAAAACGTCATCGCTGCTTCGTTCGTGTCGTCATTGTTAAGATTTTCGTCCCAGTTTATATCCAACATCGTGCTAACGATGCTGCCGTAGTCAGCGTTTTTAAAATCGTAGACGATAGAGCTTGAGACGTCTTCAAAATTCACTCCTAGGTTACCAGCGAGTACAAGATGTAGTGGGGGATGATGGCGCACATGCTGGACTAAAGGAGTAGGTGCAGTGCAGCAGTACGGAGCGCAGTCCCGGGCACTTACAAAGCAGAGGTCTAATGTACGTCCATTCTCGTTGGTGACATTATTAATTTGCCGAAGAGTTGCGCTACTGTAGTTATCCAAAATACAACTGGCATTGTTAATAGGCGCAGAATTTTCGATATCCAATCGTAGAAAACCATTACTTGCTTGGCACCACGTCAAGCCAGGTAAGTTGAAGTCGCCCAGTATAACAATATCATCTGACGGGGCGGCGATCGAGGTGATAAAAGAAACGGAGGAAAGATGTACATCGATCAGGCTGGAATCACGAATTCTGTCAGGTGGAAAATACACAACACACAGGAACAGATTGCGATCGGCAAGTTTCACTGATATCCACACTTGCTCGGAGCTCGCCCACCGGTCATCGTTGATCACTCGGGCTTTTATACCACGGCGAACGGCGATAAGCACACCACCGCCTGATGTCTTGTGGCTGTTGAAGGCATTGCGGTCACAGCGGTAGACATCGAATGTTGAACCAAAGACCTGGCGAGACAGAGTACGGTTGTCGAGCCACGTCTCGGTCGTAACAGCAACCCGTGGTCGCGAGCAAATAGCTGTCCGTTGATGAATTTAAGCCACCAACATTCTGGTAGTAAACCTCGATCATAGCACGCTTATAAAACCTTCGACTCATACCGAAATAAAACGAAAAAGCTCGACCGACGAAAAATTGTTTGCACACTTGGGAGATTTTGACTCCTATACCAATATGGCAGGCTGACGTGACCCAATACCCGACCAGGAGAAAATAACTGGGCAATAACCCGAGCATACTATTTTTTGGTATTCATACCAAAACTTAGTATTAATTGATTATTTTACCTCATTGAGGTATTAAGTAGGTATTGAAGAAACATTTTTCAATACCTGCTTAATACGTCAATGAGGTATAATACTTTATTTTAGTATTATTTATGTATTCCAGTTATTTTTACAAATACCAAACCAATACCTTATTGAATACCTCCATAGCGTGAATTTTATTATTGGATGGTTGAAAAATGTTTCATTATTATTCAGGTATTATAATAACTCGTTTCATTATCAAATAGTTATTTGTAGAACATGTCTGTGTTATTTTTTTGGTATTTTACCTCTTATGTAGAGCTCATTAATACCATATTGTGGTAAACAGTCGTTGGTATTGATACCTAAATTTAGTATTCCGCAGTTATTTTCTTCTGCTCGGGTAGTAATGCTACACATTTTTATACGAAAAAACAGCCAAAGCTATATTTTTTATTTTGCACTTTCCAAGTTTAACCTATTGTTAGAATGTTTATGTAAAAATATGCATGATGGGTTTTGTTTTCACTTAGTTATGCACTTAGAGAAAAAAAACTCGTTCTACTATTACAACTATACCGACATGGTGGGCTACCTTGACCCAATAGTTGTAATACAGGTTTTTATGCAAAAAATAGTCAAAAAATGCCGTTTGATGTGGGTAAATATAATTTATCTTCTTTTTAGAAGGTATATTGCTATTGTTATTTATCAGTGTGCACTCGGGCTGTCTCGACAACCTTTTTTGCAACCTATGTGTTAACTGTACACCTACCGTCTCACCGTTGCACTTGACAGTATGTGCAGTGCTTTATGGTCACACCTATTACCGCGCACCCGGCTTCTCATGAGCGTTTTGGCAGCTCAAAGGCTATCCTTCCATATTGCTCAGGGATACATTGCTCCTATACACATCTATGCATACGGGCTTATATTCATACATACATACAGGGTGCGCCTTCTGGATGTATCCTGTATCAACATTGCTATTTTGCCATTTTCCAGCAGATTTGGACAGATAAACACAATTCGGGAACGTCATTTAGTGCTATTTTAGCTATGAGTCGATTTACACCGAAAACGATCGTTTAATAACAAGACAATCCGTAATTTGGTGAAGAATTTCTCTGAATACGGGTCTGTAGCAACTCCCCAGATTCCTACTCGACAGCGTCTTCAAAGTTCCAATGAAGTTGTTGTAGCGGTAAAAAAGTGTTTTCGATAACCCCAATACGTCGTATCGCCACCGATCTCAGGAGTTAAACGTGAGTGAAACGACTCTAAGGAGGATTATGAAGGAAGATTTTCAAGATTATTATTCTATTGTCAACAACACCATGCCACCATGCCACTCCGCAGCCGCTGCAATCAAGTTCTTGCAGAGCAAATTCCCAGGACGTGTTGTCTCAAAAATGGTGATTTGGAATGGCCTTGTTCTCCCGATTTAATGGTACCAGATTTTTTTCTGTAAGGTTATGACTAAATTGATACCGTAAACATACCAGCAGTATTAGTCCTTACTCGCGAATACTTTTTCCTACAAATGTGCTGTTTCATATCTATCTTATAACAGAATTGGATTATCCCTGTTCTAGTCAATATACGTATTCACCACGTTATGAACCAGGCAAACCCTCAATTTTTTTTTATTATTATCCTGAGTAGATAGACGGGTGAAGGCATTTTAAGGTTTCACAAAAAGAATCTGTCCATAAAGGACATAAGAAATATTTATCCACTATTCCTCATAAAGTTTGTTTGAACCGAATGTCCACCTGGTTCGACTCGACAGAAAGGGTTGCTTATCATGAGAGCCAGTGTGCTTGGTCGAATTAAATAATCATAGGAACACGTTCTGAACAATTAACTATCTCTTATTTGCCAGTCCTGCACTCCTTTCTTGAACTAGCCTCATACCCACGGTCAAAGGAGTCAATAAATAGTAGGATCCACATGTCCCCCACCCAAGCGGATTGATTGTAAGAGCACATATCTACCAACCAGCCAAGAAGACTTCCGAACCAATGAGGAAGGACCATGCCAGACGAAGGCCACAGGTACAGCGCCATCTGTTAGTGCTACTTACAGATTTCATTTCAAATGGTAGTAGGTGTCTCATGCCCTCTTGTTAAACTCGCTTACCGCTGTTCATCTCTTCCGGCATGCCGTCGGTCGACCGTCTCATAGAAGAGATCTCTTTTATCGAATCCTCAATTTCTGTCGGAATTCGCATATCAGTTTTACTGGCTCGAATATCAACTATCTGAAGCGAAAGACATTATTTATTACGTTAAATATAGCCCTATAATCAACTAAGGTTGTCTGTCGATTCTAGTGCACAAACGCTAATGATGTGACCATCAAGAATACGTCAGATAACCGTAATTGATCCCCTTCGACACCAGTTTATCCTTACCAAGCCGTAACGCGGATGGCGACGTGAAAACTGCCGAATAGGGGTTGAGAACGGCTTGAAATACCTTCATAGTTTTCGCTTTTCTATTTAGATTCATTATCGAATAATATAGCATCAATTCGAATATAGAAGTCTTTTATACTCATTGGAAGTTTTGCGAGGTTGCACAATTTACCGGGATGTTTTGCGGAACAAGCCATCAACTCTAAAAATACTGCAGTATCGATGACCTTTTAGTGAATCTTCCTTTTAGCGAGCTGATAGGACTGCAGTTCATAACTTAAGAGATCTCGGTCCGTCCCGCGCGACAAAATTTGCAAAATCGGACGAATTAGCAACAGGATTAGGACTAAATTTTGCGCCTGTTTGTCTCGAAGTGTGTAACGTCAAGTCCTCTATTTTCTCTAGTCCAAGTTATTCTGCTTCTAACAACGCGTACTAAGTCGTCAGTGATGTATTTAAAACTTCGCATTGATTCCGCTTCTGTCTTCTTCCTGATCTCCTCTTGGGTCCCCTAGGTCGGAAGCGGATCAATAGACTATTAAGTAAATCAGCGAGCGCTATCAACCATAATACCCAGTTATTCTTTCCGTTGTAGTGTGTATTAGTGATTGCTTAAATGATTGTTGCATCAGATTGAATTATCATGTTGTAACACCACTATGCTTTCTTAATCACGGTGTCTTTGTCGAACAACTTTATTAAAAAAAAGTCGGCATCTGTGAAACTTCGGGATATGAAAGAATGGACTTTTCCCTTTTATTTGAATGTAAAAGGGTCTAAAACAACATTTTATTTTAAAGTTTTTTGATTGAAAACTTGAGTTTTTTAATGAAATTAATTCGCGTTTCACATTCAAAAAATACTAAAAATGAGAATCTGATGAACAATCTCATTGCCTACAACTTCGTAGAAAGCTATAAATCAATGTAAAATCACGAAAAAGTTATTAAAATTTCATCAGTTTTTAGGTGTGCGCCTATGGATTAAGCAGTCGATTAACAAGGACTTACAAAAAAATGTTGGGTTTAAATGAACAGCAAATTCAGATAAATTTCAATGTTTACAAAGTCCCATTCTCAGCAGAAAAATATATTTTCAGATTCCTCCGGTTCTTGGGCGACATTGACACTTTATGAACAAGGAGGTGTGGAAAGGTGTTGATCAAATTTATTCGATAATCTTATACCTTTTCAAGATATTGATTAATGTAGTAACGGATTTTATCATGCCTTTTTCATTTCTTTTCTCGCTCTAGGAGATAGCTAATGTAAAATAGAATGACCCTTCTTCCTGATCCTATCCTGCCTGGTAAAATACATTTGGCTTAAATTCAAAGCTTTATATTTGATGAACTAAAGTAGACATTCCGAGTCATTGTAATAAGCGACGGATTTTATTGCAACTTTGAGTTGAGAATCCAATTTGTCAACATTAAAAAAAGATGATTGAAAGAGAAAAAAGCTCTTTGAGTTTTGGATCCATGTTTGTTATCTTTTGGGGTAGATTCATTTCATCAGAATTTATAGATGCAGAGTTTTGCTTCTTCTCAAATTTTATTTCCAAATCGAACACACTTCACATAATCTTAGAAAAAAGAACAGAACCAAGTTTCGTAATTTCCTTTAAGAAGAAATTCCGGAGTCGTTACTTGTTGAACACGGATCACAACAGAAAACGAACAATAAAATATCAGGCTGGACCAAACATTCAGTAAATTCTCAGAGTAATACAGGTCTGTTTATTGAAGATTTCCCTCATAATATGAGATAAGAGCAAAGACAACATATTAAGAAGACAGAGTTGCCAGTTCAGTTCAGAATCTGGAGACATTAACAGCAACACGTCTTTCGGGTAAAGGTGATACTTTCTATATCTACTTTTATATTGAGATCGCTATCTTCGTACAATAGACAATACCTTTATTTCTCATTTACTATTGCGATTTCTGTTCAATGTACAGCGATTCCCAAAAGTTAATAAACTTGAACATAAATCACATCGAATTATTTTTCTATACTTCATGAAACTGTCAATCAGGATTCCCAATCGAAATCCAATCAAATGACTGTCTAATCGAGTTTAATCAAATATAATGTTAAAATTTAGACCAAATATATCCCACAAGATGCTAACGAGCAAAAAGGTTGATTCAAGATTACATCAAGTATACTCCAGAATGAATGAAGAAATAAAAAAGAAGAAACAAATGTATCTGCGACAGAAAAAAACTGTTTCATTTTGCTGTATTACCCAGCATCTTTCAAAAGAGTACTAATTTCGTTCAAATTTATCTACTCTTCTATATATCTCCTTGCTCCTAAAATATCATTGGTGCGCATAAAACGGTGGAATCTGGAATTATGTTTTTTCCGCTTAAAGGTGGGACTTTGCTAGCATTCAGGTTCTTCTGAGCTCACTGTTAAAATAAGGCAAACCAATCTTTTACAAATGAAAACGTTTTTGGAATAAAGCTTTTTAACCAATAAGTCCCGTGCGAATCTAAAAACTTTGATAAAAATTAATAGCTTTTTATGTCGATTTTAATTCGCGATGTACTTTTCTACAAAGTTGTACACAATGAAATTATCCATCAGATTCTCACTTTTGGTAATATTTGAATGTCTAAAGTATTACCTATGGGCAAAAATGTGAACCAGTTTCATTGAAAAATCTAAGTTTTCAAACAAAAAAACTTTAAAATAAAAAGTTGTTCTGGAGCCCCCGACAGAATATTTTAATTTTACTTTCGAATGAAAGAAAAAACCCCATTCTATAACA
This sequence comes from Topomyia yanbarensis, assembly GCF_030247195.1. Lineage (NCBI taxonomy): Eukaryota > Metazoa > Arthropoda > Insecta > Diptera > Culicidae > Topomyia > Topomyia yanbarensis. The sequence continues at coordinate 41,701,665 of NC_080671.1, read as the reverse complement.
TGCTGAAGTTTTAGCGATGCTGATTTTTTTTCGAATAAATTTGTTCTACCAAATACACCGTGTAATATAATGGATATTGTTAGGTGTGATCCTCCTCATCAGACGTCCTCTCGTCTTTACTCTTAGTTTCCCTAACCTTGTTAAATATTTCTCCCGTCGGATATACTATCTGCTTATTCGATTCAATTAGGAAGATTAATATGTTACTGCTAAATCACTGGGAACAGACACCCAACAAACAAGCTTAAAATACTTGTTTTGCTATTTGAACTAATCTCCGCTAGACCACTACGGTCATCATATTGGCATAACCCAGTATAATTGTGATAGTCACTTCGACATCAATAAATGGAACAACGGTGGAACGGTGTTCTACAACTCAAATGAATCACAGAGTTCCTGGGAAAAAAATATTTTTTACTTACAAGCGTGTTCCTCTCTAGTAAAGACAATTTAAGACTCAAACAAAAAGCTCTGTCACTGACATAGCGTCATATCTAAATGTTTAACGATGGTCGGGAAAGATTACTAATCGGTGTTTGTTAAGTAACACAACCGTTACATTTTATACGAATCACAGTGAGCATTGTCTCAAAACGTGACTCTCAAAATCGTATTTTTCCATGAAAATTTTCACTGTTAACGTGACTATGAAAAGTGCTTTTTCTTGCTGTCACCTCCCTGCAAACGTGATTCTATCGCGCTCTTAAACCATGGCTTTTTCGTTCCATTTTGTTAACCTGGTCACCTTTTACCGCGTTAGCATCATTTGCATTTCTTATTTCCCTCTGTTTCCGCTATCGATATTAGTATGGTAGGCTTTAACTGGACTAAACTCCTTATACAGGAAGGTCCTAACATGCGACAAAAATTGCCTCTCTGTTTGTACTGTATTATAATCCGTGCATTTGTGATAATAAAATAATAACTTTTTTCTAAAGCAGAACAAAAGCTGTATTTTGACATTGGGTAACGATGATGCACAGACGGTACATATCCGGTAATGAACAGTTATATACTGCTTTTTGAAATATACGACTGCACCTAATTTAGGTTAGAGCAGTAGATTTGGCAACGAAGTGCCTTTACAGCACACAATTTCAGCAAAGTAATAACATTAAACGGTCAAACATGCTAATAACATTTTGATGAATTCTGACTTAACGTTATTACAAGGTCGGTTCTAGGACAACTACCAAATAAAAACTATCAGGTCAAAGAAGGAAAAAGTCTAATAATGATGGATTCGGAACGCTAATATCATCCGAATAATCGTAAATCTGTGTAATGCAATTTCAAAATAGCTCACATTGCTGACTAGTTGGCAATTTGTCCTACTGTAGCTGATTGGAAGGAAATTGAGAATTGATTGAAATTTGTTTGACCTACTAGCAGTCGGCCGAATTGCCAATCGTTTTACAGATAGATATGCCAGTGGCTTAGTGATAGAGCGTCACTAGAACGTGTAAAACAGATTTACCAACTTTGCAAGACGTGTCAATCTACTTTCTCTCTGACTAGCTAAATATACAATTTGTCTACCGTAAGTGCTCTTCACTCAGCAGTGCCAAGAAGCAATGAGGGAGATAAATGTTCAAAAAATGTTGCTTATGACGTCATCTGCGGTTAATATCTAACAAACCGGTCAATAGCACTCAAGTTTGATGCTCGGTTAAGCAGACCTACATCTACTCCTTACCGAAATTATGATTGGTTCATTGATTTGATCTTCTTAGTGTTGCGGTCTAGGTAGCTCTTACTTTGTCGACACAGCCATGGGATGTGAGAATGTATTTTTCTATTTTCGGAACAACGCAATGCTATTCAGTTCATAAGTGATCCGAAAACGGAAGTGAGATAGCAATATTTCCGCCTCAGGAGCGATGCATTGATGAAATTATATTGAACGAACGTTATTTCACTGAACTGAGAACTGAATATTGCCGATGATACGTCTCCAAGCTTCGTCGTTTCTCGAGTGTTTAATGCAATTGTTTACAAATAGAAGATAAGTGCACGCTACTTTACTTTTATTTCAGTTCGTTCTAGACAATAATATCTTCCGGCATGGTTGCTCCGCGGGACGCATTTAAGGGAAAATCAGACACTCGTGATGTTGGCGGAAATCAATCGCTATTTTATAGTTTTATAGCAAGTGTAGTCAGAATTGCTCGTTAAAAAAACGTGTCGGCGATTCTGCTAAATAGGAAAGCGAGTCAAGATTTGAACAAATTCAGACGGCCTCTGTTGGTGTACCGATCTGTAGTAATTTGTAATTTTGTAATTTTATTGAGCACGATAACCTGTTAGTACAGACTTTGAATCAGGTCAAGGAAGTTACTTGGATAGTGGTAAACACATAAGATACAAATAACGATATTAAGCCTGTTCTAATGACCCTGCCACTTCTAGTTTTCCGATCTGTTTACTTCACATCCTTGCTCTCACTTGAGTACTATGGCTCTAAGTTTCATAACTTTCCCTACCCAGTAATCTCTAGCTAATTGAATGTCGTTAAAACGTAAAAAAAAAAAAAAGATACAAATAAAGTTACAAAAAAAGGAAAAAAAAACAGGTAAAAAAATAAAAAATAAACTAAAAGCAAAACAAAAAAGAGTGTAACTAATTGTAAGTTGAAATGAAATGGTTAAGCCAGAAGTTTTAGAGCATTTTTGAACGATGCAACACTGTAGTATGTGTAATAAATTTCATTTTTCTATAACTTATTATAGTTCGATTGCTATTGCAATTCTCAATTATAAGTAATTTGTCGCTAGTGCAGTGCTAGTGCAATTTTTGTTCCAGCATCACCAAAATGACATAAGCGGCATTTTCAATTTTATCAATAATTTGACTTGGAATCATGTTGGTCAAATCTGTCGACTGGAAACGACTAATGTTAAAATATACTTGATGTGTGGATAAATCAAAATACCTACCTTTAGAGAACAGTCCTACTGTTGCAACCGTATAATCCTTCCGGTTGCTACGGATGCTAAAGGTTCCATGTTCGTGTCCTGCCGTATTTGCTTCCTTCAATTGATGATGGCTAGGTAGGAATTAGCGTTTTTTCAGATTGACAGCTCTTGAAACTAGAGCTGCGATAGTAATTAAATTGAACAGTTACTGCTTCTGTATTATGGTGAGATTCACTTAATACTATTTTATTTACTTTCACTGCACAATAGTTTATTACGTAATTATCTTTATACGAGATGTATCTTGTATCTATCACCTTTCTCCAATGCAAACAAAAATATTTTCTTCCGGGAACTCCTGCAAAAACTCACTCTTACACACTGCAGCAGCTTGAACGAAATTTTCTTGCCGTTTTCGTTCCAACCATAACAATGGCTTACCGACAAATTAGTGACATGCTATGAACAGATGATTAATAAAAACAACCAGCTTCGCCACACTGGTAACATTTTACTACACATTCACGGAACTTTAGAACCTAGTAGGGAAGATAATGCTGATCTTCAGTTTAGTAACTAATTTTACGCAATAGCTACTGCTTTCTCACGCACAGAAAATACTTTTTCATATCTATGAATTTTACACATTTCTACAAAACCTTGCACTAATACTGCACTCACAAACCTTAAACTTTGCGGAACTTCACCGCACTACAGAAACACCCGACTTAGGCCACTACATTTGCGAACCCCAAGTCGCCATTCGAAAATATTGAAACAATTTGCACAATCGAACACTTTTTCACCATTTGCAATGTTGGCAAGATCTCTTCACAATTCAATGCGCACAAAGGGGGGCCTCCTGGTGCTGCTGACTGGCTGGAGAACGCGACACGCAACAGCACAAAAGACCGATGCTACTCGCCGAGGCAAACCTTCGAGAATGAAATGAAAAATCAGCGGAGGAGATACGGTAGAAAATTTTGTTACACTCCGTCTTTTGACGGGGACAACGCGAGCTTTCTCTCGAAAATGCAGCCGGACTCTCTTCTGCAGCTGAGAGATGTTTTGACTTTTGACGTTTATTGCACAACCGAAAGGAGAAACGTCAACAGATGCTGTCAAACTGGAACGTCAGCTGTCAAACATAGAGAACGCAAAGTTATAGTTACTCAATCGATATTCAGATGGTGCTGTGCGCTCAACATGCAAGGATTATCAAACCGAACACACATTGACCGGAAGCCGGAGAAAACCGAAAAAGATTTTGTTTTAAATATTGATGTTTTCTATTTTTCCTAGGCTCCACAGTAAAAAAAATCTTGCGATATCACATCAAAATCGTTGCATATCACCCATTAGATTAAGAACTGTTATATTACATAAATGGGCGCTAGATTCGGTATTGCAACATTACAAGAAGGAAATACTAGTGAAAAATTGTTCCCAAGACCTCTCAATCTTGGGAACAGTTTTTCACTAGTGGTCTCCCACACAGTCAACAAGAGCAAGTTGCTGGCTAATGGGGGGGCTATTTACCAACTCGGATGCGCTAAATGCTTTTCAATTTGCTAGCAAATTGCTGGAAATTAGGGGGTTATTTCAAATGCAACATTTGGGCGATTTGCGACCGTCAGTTTTTTGCTGCTCTATCCGCCCTTAAATCGCCCAGGGAACGCGCCATTTAATCACCCTTAATTGCCTAATACGAAAAATGCAAAAAATATTTATTTTCGGATTCATTATCTACTCACATAAACTTATCACTATACTAGGTAATCACCACCTAACTATAGGAAGAATCAAGGGTGAAATTGGTATTGCATACCAAAACTTACCACAATCTGACTTTCATTAAGACTTTAGGTCAGAGATCTTGTTCCACTATACTTACACACGATTCCAAAATTTCTCACAATCGTTGCCTAATTGAAGTGCTCTATAGTCTATATTCTCGACAAACATATAATTACGGCCTAAAAGCCAACTGTCAAAATCCACTTTGAATGGAAATTCCGGACAAACCGTTACATGCCAATCACAGATGTTGGTAGTAAACGAAAGAGAAAAGTTTTCTCTTTCATAAACTGTTGTGAACTATGTTCGACTAACAACGGTTTGTCTGAAATTTCCATTCGAAGTGGATTTGGACAGCTGGCTTTTAGGCCGTAATCATATGTTTGTCGAGATATAGACAAACAAAATACAGGCGAGAACACGCCAATTGGGTCATTAGGCTATATATATATATATATATATATATATATATATATATATATATATATATATATATATATATATATATATATATATATATATATATATATATATATATATATATATATATATATATATATATATATATATACATATATACATATATAATATATATATATATATATATATATATATATATATATATATATATATATATATATATATATATATATATATATATATATATATATATATATATATATATATATATATATATATATATAGTTTTCCGTTCCATCCGATAAATTTGAGGTCCAATATACATAATATAACACCATTTCAAAAAAAAAAATCGTAATACGTAAAAACGATTTTTGTTTTTTAAAATAAAATCTTATGTAAACATATGACAACCATACCAAATACAAATATGTTAATACGGAATGCTCTGATGATTTTTCGAGGACTCGTTTTAAGCTACCCTGTACCTGGAAAGGTACAGTGTCAAAGTGACAGCGCACTTTGACTAATTATCTCGAAAACTGGCATCGCTGAAAGAAAAATCTAATTTCACGTTACCCTAGATACCATCTGTTTATTATTTAAAAAATCTGAAAAAATCAGCCAGGTATAAATCGAAAACGTAACTGCATTCGCTAAGAATTGCTTTAAAAAAGTTTTCTGTCTGATTGGGAATAATTTGGTAAAGGAGGTAAGTCGCCCGAAAAAATAAACATTTTATATAGATCTTATTAATATTTCAGTTGGTAATAGCTGAAAGCGCAATAGAACCAACCTCAAATCCGGTGTCATCCGAAGGTAATTCCAATGTAAAAGTGGCATCCAGATGCAATTGATTTCAAAAAATTGATGTGTGCAACGGCGTAATTACAAAATAACAACCACGTTATAAACTACAACGTTTAAACCCGTGAAGCGTTATGCCAATCATGGAGATACATTTACCGTTATATCGATTTTGCAAAGGGCCCTTGTAACAATTGTGGTTTTAAGGCACTCGTTAAGCACTTCTTAAAATATAGAATGAACTTGTAGTGTGCGATAAAACTAGAGATGCTACTTCAAAGCTGTGCCGCTAACAGCATACGATTATTCACACTTCCACAGATTAATGACAAGGTCAAAATCAGCAAGTAGAAGATGTTCGAATTCGACCCAGAAGAAACCAGGTCGCTGAAAAGCGGTCATTTTTTCCAGGCCGTTGTAAAAAGCAAAACAACAAATGTGAAAGCTAGGCCCACCATATGTTTACTACTGTGAAAGCCTGTACATCGACATATCCTTGCTAGTCCCCTGGGAGAAACAGCTACAGAAGAAAACCAAACTGGCAAGCAGAAGACAGCAACTCGACTGAAAAATAAGGAGCATTGAAAGTTAATATTATAATTGAAAAAATATAAGTTATTACCACTAGAAAGGATGTTTACAAACTTCAAAAACATCGCCAAATCTTAGTTTTTAGTCAAAGCGAAATCCAATTGAGGTGGCTTCTGTATTGAGACTACCTTCTTATTACTCATTTGCCCATCCATCGATAAACCACGAGAACTTGGAAAACCAAGTCTGCCTAGTCTGTACAGGAATTAGATACACTTAACAGGATACTAACGATTTGATTACAATTCTAATATGGCTGTCCTGAACCGTAACCTTCTGGGGCATATTTACAGCCCGGTCAACATTTCTGATAATCCCATCCGGTTTGTGAAGGATTGGGTCATTTATATAAGTGTCTGGTTGCAGGGTACTGTTGGATGGAGTGAACAACATGTCAAGGTTTGTGGTTTAACGCAAAGTAGTAGTGGAATTGCATGACATTTACTCTAAATTATTTGATCAAGAATTATTTCACATATTGGATACACACATCAATAAACTTCGACAAATCGTCAATTTTTCGTTGTTCCTTGCCAGTACTCGAGAGTGGTTGATTCCAAACTCACCTTTCATTCTTTACGAATTGGATTCACAATGTTATGTGATGTTATCTTGATAGAATTTTTTTTGATCAGCATAGGAAATTTTTGACAAACATTCAGCTTTGAAAAAATGTTAGCGGATTGCGAAAATAGTTGATGATTAATGTTATCCCATTTCGCCGATTTAATAAGATGAGAAAGGAAAGAGCTTCTCTAAAAATACAGTGATATTGAACCACGATGCCAAGCTTTGAAACTACCTACAAAATTACTGAGACTGAACAGTCAACCTGGGAGTAAGGTGGCCCTAGTCTCCGCCCAGGCTCAGTAGTTTTCTAGAAAGATGAATTAAAATGAATAATTTGACAGGTTCTGGTATTACAGGACAAGGAATAAACGCTAGCATCCCCGTGAAACACCGGCCGACAGTGTTTCAGGCAGAAATATATGCCATTGCACTTACGTATGTCTGTAAAGAAAAAACTGGTATGCATATATCAGCATTTTCTTAGATAGGCTGTGCTCAATGCATTAAGGGTTGTGTATTCTTGCAGTCCGACAATCGGTGCAGAAAAATCATGTAAATTTATACTGGGTTTTAGGACATTGTAGTGTAGTAGAAAATGAAGAAGCCGATGAACCAGTGTGCCTTATTGGGAAGAGTGTGTATCTCAATAGCGATAACCACTCATCAATAGTGATATGTCATATACTTAGATTAAGGCACTTCACAACAGATCTAAATACTGGTCAGAGTGGTTCGTCTTCTACAAACAAATATATGTTTCATTAATAAGTAATCTTACTTAGAAGTCTCCTAAACGAACAAATTCATATATTTTTCTTCAATGGATCTACTTCTTTTGCAAAACTCTAACAAAAGTACCATTGGTACATCAAATAGTTTGTTAGAGCTAGTTATAGCTCAACATTTAAGCTTTCAAAAAAATGTACAAATTGTCAATCTATTTGCATAGATATTAGAGAGGTAAATCTATCTATTCAAACATTTAGTAAAATAATAAAAATAAAAGTTTGACTGTACGTAAGCCATAAACAAGGCAACATATTCTCTGTACCAAAGGGATATGCGATGTTAACGTTAATATATTAACACTTGAGGAATAAATTATTCAAGATTTATACTGCCGTGATCCGCATAACAGTCCCATTTGCTATGGGTTTCCTATGCAGGTGGGACTGTTATGCGTATCACGGCAGTATATAATATGTTACAATAACCGTTTTCGCAACAACCTCTTCTATATGATTCCATACACCCACAGGTGTTCCTTCATATAGGCTTGGATGATCTGACTGTACCGAGTAGCGTATTTGTTTTTTTTAGGATCCTGATCCCCGATTTTCTTCTGAGCTAATTTTTTGCATAGTCAACATCTTTATCATCTACCGCATAACCGCAAACCTCGATTTCAGTCCTTTGTCTAGATGAACTCGATTGTAGGATATATAGATGAGGTCGAACTGCGGGAGAAGTTATAAAAGAAATCTGTCAATTTTGTTGGATATCACGAAAATAAATTAAACTGTTGATTTACAATCCCCCAGTGCACAGGATAACCCGGCTGCGATCTCAACGACTTAGGCTACGTAAACAAATCCAGGATAATATGATAACATTTGTTTCATAGGCCCGTCCCGTGCACTGAAAGATTAACAACGGGAAACCATGTACCTTGACCCTTTCTCGATCATCAGCCGTGAACTACATGTTCGGTGTGGTGACAGAAAAAGGCATTTATTTGATTGGACTCAACAACAAAAACTGATGATTGTACTCCTGCCACAATAGAAGATGCTATATGAATATAGTTGGTGAACATAAGTGTCGTTGTCCGCCCTGGTTTGCGAGATCACAGTGCGAAGGAGAACTCAACGAATGTCTTTCGAATCCATGCTCACATCCAGGAACGCTGGACTGCGTTCAACTTGTGAATGACTATCACTGCAACTGGAAACTGGATCACATGGGGTGACACTGTGCGATTAAGGTCGATTTCTGCGTTATCACACTAACTGCATGAACAATGGTTTGTCTTCGACTAGACAAACTGGACACCATTTCGTTTGCATCGATGGATTTTACGATATAAATTACGAACTTTCTGGGTACGATTGTGATTCGAACCCATGTATCGACATAAAAGCCTTGTCGAAAGAAGCAGGATAACCATCGGCGCGACGAAAAACGCAACATCTTCGTATGTGACTTTGATGGCAATCACTGTTCGTTGGGAATCAATCCATGGCTGAATTTGTACCGCCAGTATCAACTGTTAGGTGTGTTTGCATGGCTTCTGTAATGAGGAGTGCAACGACGCGATTTGTTTACTAGATTACGGGATTGGGAGAAGAAACGAGTAAACGTATACATACCAGGAATGAGACGAAGAATGAGTGCCAGAAACTTAAAAAGATCCCTGTTTTTGTCGGTGATAACGCATGAGAGTTGTGAAGTTTCATTGATTTTTTTTTTTTTTTTTTTTAAATAGCCCGCCTCTTACCCCCACACCAAAAAGCTCACAAACGGAGCCCTCTGGTAGTGGACACATCAGTTCTCAGCGTACAAAAAAAAGGTCAGCACAACAAAACAAAGTTACGAATCGCGGAAACGCTGAGAACAAAAAAAAACAATACGAGACCGACAAAACACAAAATTTGACAAGAAGCTACGGCGAGTACCCAGCGGAAAAGAATCCTTTTAAGGGTCCCATCGTAGCTTTGCAGGAAGCTCATAATAATTTAAATTTATTTATTACTTATTGCTATAAAAAATGCATTTATCAATTGTTTTTATTTAAAAAATGTTAACCAATTATAGCTAAAGGAATAAGCTCGATTGGTGGTGAACGAAGTTTATATTAAAAATTCTCCTATTTTATTTTTTAAAATTAGTTTCAATTTTGCTTGGAAACGAGTGCGACATGTTATTTGCTTTAAATCCGTAGGAAGCTGGTTGAATAACTTAGGTCCGATGAAAGAAATGCGTCTTTGACCAAGGTTCGTGGATACTCTGGAGTATAGTAAATGATTGGCTTGTCTGGTGCTGTGAGCTCGAATTCCTGTCGTAAATTCTAGATTATTATGAGCAATAGTATTATGCAAAGCATTGTGGATGTACATTATTGTTTGGTAGTTAGTCAACCCAAGCAAAGGTAAAATGTTATGGGCATTATTATTGTATAACAAAATAGTAGGGTACATAAATGGTTTTTTATAAATAATTTTAAGACATCTGTTTTGAAGCGTTTGTAGCTTTTTCAGATTCGAAATACTGGCACGGCCCCACACAGATACAAGGTAGTTCAGCAATGAGTGGATGTGCGCATAATAAAATTTTAGAAGTACATGCTGGGGAACAAAAGAGCATACTTTACGCATAGCCCCACATAACGATGCAACTTTTCTCTCTATAGATGTTATATGCTCAATCCAGGAGAGTGTGGGGTCTAAGTGAAGTCCTAAATATTTGAAGCAGTTAGTTTCCTGAATTACAGACTGTCCCATTCTTGGGTCTGGATGCACGCCTATAGCTCTTCTAGATGAACGAAACAGCATATATTTAGTTTTTGATAGGTTCAAGGAAAGAAGGTTTACGTTGAAATACGTCGTTAGTGTTTGAGTCATATTCATACATAAACAAACAGCAAAAATAAAAAGCGCACGCTATGATCAGATAGCGCTGCCAGTTTAATTTTCTTACTGCAATCTTTGCATGTCAAGACAAATCTGGAGAATAGGGTAGCTAATTTCGATATCGTGGTAAGCCAAGAAATGGTTATCTGTTTGTATGAGACCTTGGCGTATTTAATTTGTATTTGACCATACATAGGAAAACTGCGCTTGTTTACATCTGGCCTATCAAGACAACACACAAAATGGAAAAAAATATATACATTAGATGGTGTTTATGTCAAATAAAAATAACCCTGCGGGAACACCGGGAAACATGTATTCATTTTATCTGACAGGTCATCATTTGTTGTGAAATTCGATATGTCAAATGCTTCTGATAGTGTCAAATCAAGACTGTCAACATATTTTATTATATTAAATTTAAATTTTATTTTCATGTTTCCTTAGTTAAAAAAAACATTGTTGTAATCACAAAAATTAGAATGCAATAATTTTTTTTTGCATTTGTTCCTGGGGGCACTTAGCACGGGCGAGTAGAGTCCAACGTCAAACTGTTTAAATCGCCTGACCATGTTCGTCCGCATTTTTTGACACGTGTTTATATGTCAGTGGCGCCATAATTGCAAATGCGGTCACAGTCCCAACTACAGATATGTTTAAAATTACCGTTAAAGCGGGCGAAGCATTATTTTCGAGCGTTGTCCGTTAGTCTGTGTTATAAGTTAATTTTTTTGGTAAAACTTTAACCGTAAAAGGATATATTTTTCGAAAGTTTTCCAAACAAATAAGGGAAAAAACTTAAAATTCTGTGAACAAAGTTTGAAGGCTTTAATGTCATACCTTTGGGTCAAAACCAGTGTCTAAGTAGTATGGAAAATCCTTAATATGCATGGAATGGGCTAGAGTCTGTGTATTATGGAGTCCCGTACAGAGGAATGCGTAACACAGCATTAAATGATGTCTACTTCTTTGCTCCTGGCACTCACAGTTTTGCTGTCTAGAAGGTATCAACGAAACCTTGGTTAAGAGGTATGGATGTGGGTTGGGATTTCATTCGTGGGATGTATCGGCTCATGTCCATTCACTACCCGTTAGACGCTCATCTCTGGCGTATTGGGGTTGCGAATAGCGGTATCTGCGCTTGTGCCGGCGGTTACCACGATATCGAACATATTGTCTGGGCATGCGCCGATTACTGTTCTGCCAGATCCCAACTATTCGATTCCCTTCGGGCCCGAGGAAGATCACCCAATGTCCCGGTTCGAGATGTAATGGCAAGCCGCGATCTCCTCTATATGCCCTTCGTATACACCTTCCACAAAGCCATAAATATGCAGATTTTACTGCCTCTTTTGTTTTTCTTATCATTCTCAGAAGTGCGATGGTTTGATGCGACTACAAGGTGACACAAAACATCTCTGTCGAATGAGCCAACAAACACAAAACCTACAGTACAAACATCACATGCGCAACTCGAAGTGTTGTTGATCCGCATCTGAGCGGCACCACGAAATCGTCTGGAGGAACCCCTGCGGCTCCAACAGGACCACCCGGCGTCCCAGCACATGATTCTTGCTGATGAAGGCCGCCCGGGTCTGTATACTATGCCGTTGATCTCTCGATGCCTGAAACTGAAAGTTAATAATTCCCCCCCCCCCCCCCCCTGTCATCTTTGTTCAACCTCTTTCCCCTGGTTCTGGTACCCAGAAGTATCTTTTACTTTTTAGTTTTTTATCTGGTTTCAATTAAAAACCAACCTCATATCAGTAATGTCTCAGCTTATGGAAGTGAACCATTCCATTGGAACCTCCTTCAAATTAAAACAACTCTTACCAAGAAAACAAATACATACAGGGTAGAGATAATTAATGGTTTAACTTTTTAATGTGTTGATCAAGAACGTCATTTTTAAAACCAGCATGGCCGCTAGCGGTTACAACAAAACGTTGTCATCTGAAAGGTCGCAATTAGTAGATGATGGAAATTGATGACTGACGCCATTTTTAAAACCAAGATTGTGACTTCCGGTTACCACAAAACAATAAAAACCATCATAAATACGGTTGTTATATGTAGTCCCATGTAGGATATAGTCAGTAGGCGATGGAAATTGATGATTGATGCCATTTTGAAAACCAAGATGGTGGCTTCCAATTACAAAAAACAGTGAAAACTATCACCAATATTGGTGTCATATGAAAGGGGGAATTTGAGTAGGCGACCAAAAGTTATGAATTCGCCCGAAATCAAAGAGTTATTAATTACAAAACACTTGAGACATTAATTAACATTCATGTCCTTAAAAGAGGGTGATTAGCAATGGAAGGCAAAATTCGCGATTTTTCTGTTCCTACAAATTTTTAAAGCGCTCATTAATATGTGTGTAATTGGAAATCGGATGATATGCAGTTAACAGAAACTTATTTGAAAATCTAAAGTAACACCTTTGCTTACCATACACTAGCAACAATGTAGGTTTTTTGGTAGTTTTATAGAAACTCATAAAGCTTAGATTGGGCTTCTAGCGTAGTTCTATATAACTTCAATTGTTACTTGGGTATTGTACCACATTATCATTTGAAAAGAAGGTAAAGAGAAGGTTTTTTGTAGAAATTTGTCTGTAAATATCATAGTTTGTCATTATTTCTCGAGAATATTAATCTTCTGATTTGCATCTGACTCCTGAATATTCACCGAATCTTTTATTCAGTGTGAGTTACACTCATAATTAACGTCTTCAATTCCTGGATGAAGCGATGATAAGCGGAAGCTGTCATCTTAACATTCGAAATTACATTAAACATCAATTTCCGTCATTTTATTTTCTTCTTTCAAAAGAACCCCATTGTTTCATCAAGCTTTCGAAAGTCGTCATCTTACATTTCAAAATGGCTTCAATCATCAATATTTCCAAACAAATCGGATCAATATTGACGGTGGTTTTCAGTGCTTTGTAGTAACTGGAATCCGCCATCTTGGGTATTAAAATAAAAAAAATCCGGCATATCCTAACCACCTCGATTCAAATGATACACATATTAATAGTTGTTTTCATTGTTATGTAGTCACTTAAAGCGGCCATCTTGGATTTCATAATAGCTTCAAACGTTAATTTACGTCATCTCCTGACCACTGGTCTTCAAATGACACCCATACTGATGAAGGTTTTGGTTTTTTAGTGGTAACTAGAAACCGCCAGCTTGGATTTCAAAATGGCTTTAATCATCAATTTCCAGCATCTGCTGAGAGTCCCTTTCAAATGAGACCCATATTTATAGTTGTTTTCACTGTAATCTTTTCCGCTACCTATCACCTTGGACTTTGAACGAGCTCGAAAGTGCTTGACTGATATTCACTGGGTCAATTGAAAGCGATATACGTTCTTTTGACATGATCAAACAAAGGAGGTAGAATACAAACTGTGACTCATTTGAAAGCCACGGTGAATGAAGATCCATGAACTGGACACCAGTTCAATAGCAGCTGATGCGTTAAATGAATATGATTGTAGCCTTCGCCGCCTGATTGACTGCGTTCATTCAGTTTCGATGAATGAACTGAAATTTTCCTGCACTGCCCGGAACACTATACAACAGCTTACAATAAATGATTTAAATCACAGACGTTACAGTAGTTGAGCGTTTTTATAGCAGAAGATCCGCAAAACACATACAGTTTGCCAGGTAGCGCGACGAGCAGAATTCCTGTTTGATGATGAAACATAGTGAAATTGATCATTCTTTCAAACCAGTAACCTAATTGGTAGCAATATGTAATATTCCTCTCTATCTATCGTCCACTGATAGTTTGTAAGGTGAATAAGATTGTTAACTTCTACTCGGTGGTATGTAAATAAATTATGCGTTATTGTTTTTTAGCTGCATTGTATTTACAAAATTTCCCTAATAAACATACTATGATCCAAGAGCCTAACGACCTGTTTAGGGTATAATCCAAACAATATGTGGAATCGTTGGATTGGGTTAAAGTTCGTGTATAGTTTTTTTTATTAGGGTTGCTAGTTGAATACCACCTTCGATTTAACACATCAACTCCTGAAATGTTCATCCCTAATAAAATTAACTCTCTCAACGCTCTCCATCAGTTCATGAGCTAGTGAACACAAAGTCGTGTTTCTCTCACATTGTACCATCTGTAAGTCATCATGCTACTGCGTACATATTAACGCACCGACACAATTGCAAATCTTGCTCCACCCACTGTTGGGCGTGGTAACACTTTCCGTCGCAGTCATTTTCATTTTCCTAAACCAGGTAACACTAAACACATTGCACCGACCACCGAGAAGGAATCATTTTATTCGTTGAATCATGTCTCTCTTACTTATTAACCCTACACCTACCGAGAAGAAGGGTGTTAATTTCCTGGAATCAATTGCTCGGATTAGTTTACATTTGCCCCAGATGGTAGAATGGCAAACTTCTTTCTCTCGGGTGGTTTCAATGCAGGCGGTCTCTGATTTGCTGATTTCGTCAGAAAATTCCTCCGCACTCAGCATATCGTGAGTTGCAGTTGCAATAAATGCATTTGCGGCAGCCGTGTGCGCACTTTCGCAGTGTAATGTTCGTCGTACCCTTTCTGATCATAAGGATGCATTGAATATGGGAAGCGGGGGTAGGTATGTATAGTAACAGTATGTAATGTAAAATGGTCGACCATTGCAACCGGTCAGGGTGGGGAGTTTTGCGTGCGGAAAAATCACGTACGGTCCGTTTTCAAGATAAAGCAATATCGTTCCGAGCACACGTTGCTGCTTTTACCGATACGGTTCAGTTCCCGGGCGCTTTCGTGTGTTTAGTCTAAAGGATTGTGTTTCATGCCTGCGAAAGTGGCTTCATAAACAATGGATCGAACTACATCAGAGTGGGCGATGGTTCGATGGTCGACTGGCGAAGGGGTTCAAATTCAACTAGATAAAAATCGTTGCATGGAGCGAGCGTGCGTCTGGCTGGGATATGTGTTACGAAGTATCGCGTTGTCATGACATGACTGCCTGAGGATGATGAATGATAAATACATTTGTGGAATGTTTTAAGAAGTTTCTTTCATGCAAATTACAAATATCGGTATTGTACTGTATTCTCAAAGTTAAAGCAGATTGAAAAAAGATTAGAGAAAAAACCAGGAGCGATGAAATAAATGTTTTACAATCGATTATTCCCGTATATATGTTGAACATGGGTGGACAGAATTCAAGATAAACTAAATTGTCGAATAGGGATGTATGTACTGTATGTTCAATAGCAGCAATCTTTGATTTGGAGAAATTCTTTTATTTTTTTAAAGGTATCAGCATTGTTTTTATACCTAAACATTGTTTCTGATTTAAAAACAAAAACATTAGCTTTCAGTTTTCGTTGATTGGTATAAAAATAACTGCATGTGTGTAATTCTGAAGAATTTTTCGGTGATCTCATTATCACCAAGAAAGCCAGGTTAACTTTAACTACCTGCAGAAATTTTACGCAAAATATTTCCTTTACCGAAATCCTGGAGAAAAATCTGCCAGGCAAATTGACATTGCATTAGTGGAAATGCGGGTCGCTATACGAATGCCCTGGCTTTTACTCATCTGATGTGGACGAATTTCGCACCAACTCGAACAAATGTTGGCAGCACCCTCTCAGATTTTAATGAAACTTTCTGTACATGACAACTTTGTCACAAAAAGCCACTTTGCATACCTTGTTTTTTTCCAAAAATAATCTAGACTGTCTTTTGAAAAGTGTCAAACTTTTTAGCTATTTTTTACAAATGGCTTTAGTCTAAAAATGACAAATCTTACAAAAAATTTTGTAGGAATGGTTTTCACAAAATTAGTCAAATTTTTGAATAAAAAAAATTTCATCGACTCCAAAATAAAAAAATCGATTTTAAAGTCGACTTACAAAAAAGATTGAAGACTGGAAGACTGCAGTTCAATTGTTCATTTCAAAAATTTAATGAAACAATTGACAAACTTTTCTAAAATGTATTTTATGTCTGTAGGAGCAACAGCACAATACAAAAATAAGAAAAACTTCGCAAGCTTGTGTAGATTCCAGTCAAAGTGTGAGCGCAGAATGGCATTTTTCCATGGAAAAGAACCCTGTGATGCACTCTCAAGCGAATGGCAAAAAGAGCAAGTCTTGCTCGCAACTATGTAAAAAAGCACAGATAACATTAGTTTACAGCATTTCTGAACTAAATAAGCTAGTGGTCATTTTCCATGTAAAATCGTGTGCTGAATCCGAAAACGAGGGCCAAAGGGTTCTACTGTATATTTTTTGGACCTCATTTTCGGATTCAGAAATTTTACATCAGAAATAGTGTTCGAATATTGAAGTACAGATTTTTATTTTTATTTTGTAAACTAGTGTAATCGATTGAAGATAATTATTAATCTAATTAATCATCAAACGTATAACCTTATTTTACCCCAATTCTTCGCACAACCAAAGTTTAATGTTTATCCTGGATTTATATTTCGGTCAAAAGCTATATGCGGCTGATCAAAAATGGCAATTCTTATGTAGAAAAGTCTAGGTTATCATTTGAATATAGTTAGACTGACCGCCCGAAACTTGTGCACTCGTTTTACCTCAACTCTTCCCATATCGATATCACAAGTGTGAAGTTAAACCTGGCTGAACTTCTCGGAAAGAGGCTAAATGTGGCTGATAAAAGTATTACTGTCATGTAAAAAAGTCCGGGGAATAGACCGAAGATATAGTTTGAACAACCGGACAAGCCATGTGTGCCCTTTGCACCCCAAATTCCTCCGATAACTCAAGTTTAAAGATAAATCCGGCGGTACTTCTCGGAACGAGGCTGAATGCGGATGATAACAAGTAGTAATTCTTTTGTACAATATTCCGAGGAATAAATTAGAGATAGTTTTATCCTAATTCTTCTCGTTAATGAAGCCTGCACACAGAAAAAAGTATTGGTAAAAGTAAGAGTATTGCGCTCTTACGCTCTTAGCAAAAAACAACCAACGCCTACTTTTGAGTTGAAAATGAAACTATTAAATTAATCAATAATAATAATAATCAAAATAAAAGTTTTATTTTCAAACTAAGAGTATGTGTTAGTTGTTTTTTGCTAAGAGCGAAAACATTTTTTTTCTGTGTGTGAAGTTAAACCCGGCTGTGCATCTCGGAAAGAGGCTGAATGCGGCACTTCAAAAGTAGCAATTTTTATGTAAAAAATCTGACTGACCGCACGAAACGTACCCGTTTTACCCCAAATTCTTCACAGAATTTTTGCTGTTGGTAAGGTGAGAAGGTAGCAGACGCAACTCGTACTTATCATTTAAAAAAATAAAATCACGAAAATTTTCAATTTACATACGCGTATTTCAAATTGAATCCAAGAAAAATTGAGAACATTTTCCAATCGTATCTTTTATGCATTTTGTTTTGGAAAAACAATGCGAAGCATCTAACGTAAAGGGCGAACACGAAATTATTGCGACACCGAAAATGTCATGCCAATTTTCTTATAATGTTTAAAATCAAACCAAAATTGTAGGGTAGTTTTATACATATATTTACTTCAAAAATCAAAAGAAAAGTTAATCGATGGAGCCTTGAGTGTAAAATTGAACGTATTTTCGCTTGATGCCCTCCATCAAAGTCTTTACGGTGTCATCCGGTACCAGTTTCTCAGTTTTTTTCCATTTTCTCAACATGTCCTTCTCGTCTTTGACTGTCTTCTTGCTCTTCCGAAGTTCCCGCTTCATCATTGCCCAGTACTGCTCCACCGGGCACAGCTCCGGACAGTTTGGCGGATTCATGTTCTTTGGAACAAAATGGACAGAATTGGCCTCATACCAGTACAGGACACTTTTAGAATAGTGGCATGATGTCAAATCTGGCCAAAATAGCGGAGCTTCGTCGTGCTGCTGCAAGAACGGCAAAAGGCGCTTCTCGAGGCACTCAGATTTGTAGATCTCGCCATTTACTGTGCCCTTTGTCACGAAAGGCTCACTCCTCAGTCCGCAAGAGCAGATGGCCTGCCAAACGAGAGATTTGGAGGCGAACTTCTACATTTTCTTCTTCTTAAATTTGTCGTCCACATAGAACTTGCTCTTGCCGTTGAAAAACTCCAACCCCGGAATTTGCTTAAAATCGGCTTTTATATACGTTTCGTAGTCCATCACACAGCAGCCATATTTTGTCAGCATCTTCTTGTAGAGCTTCCGTGCCCGAGTTTAAGCCGTCGATTGTTGCCGCTCATCGCGGTTTGGGAAGTTCTGTACCCTGTATGTATGTAGTCCATCTCTCTTCTTTGCATTCTGGACGTAGCTCTGCGACATGCCGATCTTTTTAGCCAAATCACGGCTTGAGACGTTGTGATTTGCTTTAATCATCCGCTTCACTTTTTTCTCCGTCTTTTTGTTCTCCGGTCCCGGTTTTCTTCCATCTCCTTTGCCGTGGTCCAACGTCAACCAGTCCTGGAACCGCTTCAACACTCTGGAGACGGTTGAATGGTGAATGTTCAACATTTTTCCCAATTGCCGGTGCGACAGGTCAGGAAATTCCAGGTGTTTGGAAAGAATTTGTTCTCTCGACTCGCGTTGGTTCACCTCCATTTTCGTTGAATCGAAAAACACGACCTCGAGTTTGACAGCATGTAAACAATACACATCAATGAGAAAGTGTGCGAAATTTGGTTGATTTTACCCAATGGTAAAAAAGTTATGAGAATATGTAGAAACTGACAGCAATAAAGACACAAAACGCAAATAAAATAACTTCGAGTACAGTATGGGTAATCGACTAATGGTGCTGGTGGCTGAATTGAATTGATTTCGCACATAGCAATTGGGTTCTTAAATAAATCACAATTGACTACCATCTTTGGCGAGGCTCAAAAGCACCGTGCTATCTCAACACACTACATTTATGGTGGAAAAATTACTTTAGCGTGCTATAAAAATACAAAAATACAAAAACGGTGGATTAGAGCCAGTCCACCTTCTTATCGCGCCAAAAGTAGAAGTCAAAACTCGTTCCGCTATAGATTAGATATACGGCAAAACTAGTCCCAATGCAGACGAGTTGTGTTGCTATTGGATTTTTCGAAATGTCCTGTAAGACCAAAACCCCTCTAAACAGTTTAAAAATAATACTTTTATTTTGCATACTATTTTATGTATGTTACTTCTTGATTTATTGTTACAGAATATGCTAGTTATTTATGTGTGAATGCAAATAAATGCCGCGCTCGTAAAAATAAAAGGGTTTGTTCAAAAACTGCGTAACACACATCCAGTAACCTTGTTCTGGAGTGTCAATAAGTCCTACATCGTAAAACAGCAAGTCGAGAAAAAGCACTGCTCAAGATATACTTTTTCATTGAGCCTTATGAATTAGACAACCTTTTTTAGTATTTTTCTAAAAGTAGTTTCAATTATGTTCCGGAGTACGAAAGCATTTTCAACAAAAATGCGAATAGGACTGTTACATTTAATGGACAGGTCAATTCATCCATCTTTGACGATATATCCATTTCCAATATACTGAGGAGCTTTTTTGGTTAATTATGGTTTTAACCATAAGGCCATTCGCCTACACTGCAGAAATATACCCCGTTGCTCTTTCTGTCATCTCACAACGGATTGCTTCAATACACACAGTTTAAATACTTCTAGAAACGATAGTTTTTTTTTACATTTTTGCACAATGGAAACTACACTACTCAACTTGCAAATTATCGATTAGTTTTTTTTTTCAAAACTGTTGAACTGCACTAGCTAATAAAAATTTACTTTGAATTAGAATCAAATTCCAAAATAAGAGTAAATTTTAGATCAAATATACAGATTGTGTAATATAGACTTGTGAAAAGCTTGGCGTAAAGTAGCCCCATTCTTAGATAAAATGGACATATAGTAACCAATTATCAAACAATCCAAAATACGGTCCAAAAGTAATTATATTACATTACCAGGATAATTAGTATAATAAATAATTGATAATTGATCAGTATATCATACTTTTCCAAGTGAATTTATGTTACATTGTTCTCTGAAAATACATATACAAAATACTATATACAAATTTTATATTTCTGTTGAACCAGTAAATAATATTATGTTTTGCTTTTGTCCAAATATAATTCTTTAATTTTGGCGTAAAGTAGCCCCCGTGGCGTAATGTAACCCTCGATGACGGTACCGTAAACCGGGGTGACATTGATCACTTTTCGATGTAATCATTGCATATTTTTAGACGCAACACATTTTTTTTCAAGTTTAGTATTTTTAAACCATGTACTGATATATGGAGAACAAGATTGGTTTGTTTTACCTAAAATTGTCCGCTTACAGCTATTTTTCCAAAAATAATTTCATGTTGAAGTCCGTTTTCGTATTCCGGGGTGACTTTGATAACCTGCATGTTCACCCACATTAAGTTGTTGATGTCAATGTTTTTCATTCAAATGTTTGTTTAAACTAATTCTGGAAAGATACTCATTGTTAAATAGATATTAATTGGTATTATAAAAAGTATTTCAATGTACTGTGTCCAACAAGAAAAAAATATTCTGAAAACCTGTAAAACTGCTAAAATGGTTTTATTTCAGTGCTGTATCAATGTACAAAAAGTTTCATCCATTTTAACACGTTGGAATATTGAACAATGAAAATATGAAAAAAAGTTTAAAGTTTAGTTTAAAATAATTTGAAATAATTGTCAACTAGTTTCACAAAAAATGTATTTAAAATAAACAAACTCTTGAAACTAAATGTCGGTGTTTTGTAGTTTTTGTACCCAAAAACCGAACAATATACTCAAAAAGTATAACAAATCAGTTTTTTTAAGTTTAGAGTAAAAATCATTTCAAATTAAAATGATTCGGTAGACTATTCTGGTTTAATGAGCGATCTACGAAAAATGTTTCGAGTGATCAAAGTCACCCCGGTTTACAGTACTATTTTTATTGCTCCTCTCTGAATGCCGAAATGTTTCGACCATCTTCAGTCCATTTAATTTTGCATTCAGGTAAAAATGCGGGCCACTAATAGGGCCCGGGGCCATCGCTCCCCTCACCTTTCCTCGGGCATGCTAGGAATCATACAATACTACTTATTCCGCGCCTACTTTGTAACCGGATAATTTCGATTTTTTTCGCTCTTAAAAATATTTACGTCTCGCAAGATACACATAATAGGAGCGTCACAATTCACTTGAAAAATTACAAAATTACATTCAAAATCTTGTAAAAATATTCGTCAATTTTCTGGCTGAATGAACTGGTTTTCACATCAAAATAGATACAATATTTTATTTTACATGTCGACACATTTCATGTGGTGTTTATATTTACACAATTTACAATTACACAAAAATACGATATATTTTATCATTGGATGTTGTTTACCATGCTGTTGATTCGTATAGTATGAGCTTTCATGCGAAAAACATATAGTGTATTTATGTAAAACAATTGATGTCGCCGATTCTTCCGGCCATTACATCTATAAGTGAAACTAGCTGATATTCACGTGTAATTCATTTATAAAATTTTAGTCAGTTGCGTTTCTAATGATGTATTTTTTGCGATTTTGAAACAATGTTTGCCTGAATTTTATTTGGTCCACACTCAATTAGATATTGAAATGGCAAACGTGTACATTTCATGCGTTTAACAATTGAATCAATTCAAGTGTTTTCCACAAGATGATAACGTGCCTAGTTTTTTCAGTGTATTTCATGAACATACATGATGGAAGATCGCAAAGCCGTGTGGTGTCCGGCGGGCTGAAATCTTTTTGCACTATTTCAACCAAGAATAGAACCTCTGGGAACTGCTCCCATGTCGTAAGAGGCGACTAACAACATGCTAGGAGTTCCTAGGCCGAGGTTTTGTTCCGTACCGAAGACTTAATCTGGGCGGACCTTAAGGTTTTCCATATTACCCTCTTTCCAGTCTGTATTTAGTGAATCACTGACATATACCTTTTCTGATTCGCCTTTCTTGATTGTGTACCAACGTTTTAAGTTTCTTCTGGCGGTTGTATATTAGCCGTAAATGACGAAATCTAATTCTACACTAAGTAACAGAATATATTAATATACCGGCACTTCCACGCCAAGGTTTAACTTCCAAAGCTTTGGCTTAAAAACCGTTTTTAAAAAATGGAAACTTTCATGCAGGAAATTTATTGAATTGGCCTAAGATGGAGCTGTCGAATTTCACAAAAAGCTTTTTATGTTGCAAGTGATCTGTAGTTGTGTTAAATTAGGTATTTTCCTATTATATTTGGAACCGTCTACCGACAAATCTACATTTACGAATACCTCCAAAAGTGACTTCTTGAGGTCTCATGAAGGCCTGACACTAGCTTTATGATACTTTTGCTTTTCTAAACAGTAATAAAAATCTCAACATTCAAGAACTTCACTTTGTCAGAAAATGTAGGGCCATCGGAAGCTAAAACTTCGTAAAATCGCACTCCTGGTCCTTTTTTCAGTGCAGTACTCTACGTCACTCGTTCAAATTTGCACCGCTCTTATGGTAGTCGGTATTTGCTAGTATTACTGTTCTCCCATCCATTCTGGTAGTCAAACGGTGGGATAGCAAAATTCTTACAAGTTTCCTATCTCATGCCTCCACGCGATTCTAAGTCTATTGATGACATTTGGTCCTTAGACCGCAGAATGAGAGGGTGCGAACAGATCTAGTCGAGAAAACATTGCCGTAAAAATGAATAGTTGATCGGAAATTAGCCCCAATACGACTAATCTGACTAGTATCTATGAACACGGCTCAATACGTATTGAAAATTCGCCGCGTCTGTTTTTATGAACCTAATTTAAAGCTCCGTTATTGCTAACAAGCCCGTGCATCAGATTAACAATCCTTTATATTTCCCTTCAGTGTTCGGTATTATCGCTCGTATACTTGTATTCCACAAACAATCCGATATGGAAAATAAGAAATACTTTCCTTGATTTATAACATCTCGCGCTATTTTTGCCAGTATAATATGCTGTCACTTGGTAGTTTTCAAGCCAATAAATATATCGTAGAGAAGAAGTAGCGAGTTCTGTCCAAATACTGTTGCAATAAATAGTGATCCGGCCCATTACGCAGATAAGATTAGCTTTTCCAGGCAATACTCCCACGATCGGCTGTGTGGAGTTCAAATTGTTTTTGTTTAGGGAACATAGTATACTCTCGGTAGCCGGCTGCCCAGAGTTTAAAAATAACCAAAAACTAAACAAGATCATCTCTTTTTCGAGTGATCGTGCACTCGAAGACTAACTAAACAACTACCTAATAAAATATGCTTTACAGGTCGCCTCGTTTGCTTGGAGCGAATCCTAGACCTGATACCCTTCCAAACCACCAACTCCGCGACACCTATGGAAGAGTCTGATGAATCGTCGTCCTTCCGTTAAGTAGGTGGAGCATCAACACTTCCTGTCTACCTTATCCTTTATCCTTCCCCGTGAACGATGGAGATGGGGGCGGCCGGCAATGATGGCTATCATGCTGTTGAGGTTTTAATATGGGTCGGATTGGTATGAATTCCTACTTACCACTTCCTAAGCAACTCTTATTAGATAATCAGCAGTCAAACATGATGAAGTCAGTGTGCAATCCGCCAAAATCATCGTCACAACGCAACGCAACGCAACGCAACGCAACATACATGATGGAAGATCGCATATCAATTTCGATTACTTGTGATGTGCACCTCTAGAGGGTGGTATGATTTTTCATATTATAATCTTTTGGTTCCGGGTAATAACATACAAGCTGCGACGATTCGTCGCAATGTATTTCTTATGGGATGAATGACACTTTAATAAAAGGTGGTGCAATTTTGTGTAAAAACCTTACTGTAAATAAAACATACGAAAACCTGAAACTTTAGAAGCACAGTTTTCAGTTAGAATTATTGACAAATTCAGTTAAAGTAAATAATTAGCACACATTCAACTTGGGTAATACATATTTTTCGACGTTTTTGAGCATTTATTATCAAATGCGCCTATTCAATTCGTCGCATCAAAATGATTGAATGGCTCTTTTCCAATGACTGATGCAATGCCAAATTTAGCATCTCATGAGAAAACTACCTACGATGGATTTTTTTGCCGAACCCCATTTCGATTCTTGGCACCGACTTAGCAGGCCACGTGCACTGTAGGTTGTTCGCGAATGAAAATATATTTACCAACATTGGGCTCCATCAAGCTTCCGATCGCCTAAGGCACCGACCATTCTAACACCTTTGGCCAGCAAAAAGTTGATTATGTTTGCACCACGGAGACCCACTAACCTAGTGGCACTGTTCTGTGGACCCATCGGCGGAATGCTAAATCGGTAGCAGTACGTGTATAAGTGTGTGTATGTGGGGACGAATTTTATGGTCAAATGGTTGACCAGTTACCATCCATAATGTGCTTCCCGGAGAAGCGAAGAACAGCAGCTCATAAATAAATAAAGCGAGAACAATTCGCTGACTCTGGGCACAAAATAATGCCATATCGATTTTTATGTGTGTCATAAGCTGTTGAACCGAAGGATTCTGACGGAACAGCAGTAAACTGGTCAGTTGCAGTCGTCAGCAGAAAAAAAGAACCGAGCCGGTTCGTTCGGTTACAAAACTGAAATTGATATCGAATAAACAACGAACGGGTGCAGTATTTGCAAGTAATTGAATTGGTCACGGACGATCGTGGCTGACGTTCGTGGAATTGCAACCGGACTTTGCACTGCTGGAACGATTTCCTGGTGTTGCCTTGTGCACTCCGGAGAAGTTTCGAAACCTAACATTTGGGCCTTTCAGTTGGCTAAGCACACTGCGTTAGGTTTAAAAACTTGCTTCGGCATTATTCTGATTGGGTGCCAACTGCCGTAGACAGCTAGAGAGTAAATATTATCCTTCGTTCGCTAAATATTTTAGTAATCGCGCTATGACTGTTTGCTGAAACTTTCGCGAATGTGTACAAATATTGGCACACGACTACGGCCTATCTCAGGGATTTTCATTGATGCAAGGCTACAGTGGCGGCTTCACTTTACTTAAAGGCCGAGTGGAAAGTTTGGTGGAAAAAATTTAGCCTACTCAGCCTAAATTCGCGTTGTTGGGGTGACTGCATGGGCGTACCCGTATAGACGAGTACGCGAAATCAAGTTGTTCGAAATGTGACTGTTGAAGGTACGGAAAGATGGGGTAAGAAATCCCGGTGGGGTAGGACGCATTAGAGCCTGTTCTACATGCAATTTTAAATTTATACGCATAATGAATTTTTGGACCATGTTTCCATCGTTTTGAAGTACACTATATTAAAATACAAATTAAATACGCCAAGGTCTCACACAAAGGGTCTTCAATTCTTGGCTCACGGAGCAAACAAATCACGCTACCCAATTCTACTGTTTCGCCGTGACAGATAAAAGACACCGAAACAGAATGATTGCTTAAATCGAGTAGATTAGAAAACGGAACGATATTTTCGATGCATCAATAAATAACTTGTGATGTAACCAATAAATAAAGTTATTGTCTCCATTATTGCATCCGATACACAATTTTACAATTATACATAGAAATCGCTTATCTGAGTTTATAACCGATATTTTTGGATTTAGCATTTATAAATGCTCAGAGAAAAACAGTACATTTTTTGTAAAGGGTTTTCACAACTTTTGTTGTCTAAAAAATATCCCAGGGGGCACCCGGGTTTGAACCGGGGACCTCTCGATCTGCAGTCGAATGCTCTACCACTGAGCTATACCCCCACCCCTGTCGATTAATGGTCACTCAGCGAAGCAATAGCATGACGCAGAACCCTGAACGTGATCTCAATATTGTAAGTACAGTTGGCACTGGCGGTTCTCTTATCGCCACGTGACGTAGCGGAATAGTATGTAATACGCCTGTACCTAAATTATAAAACAGAGACAACATTCGTTGCACACTGATTGGACTATAGTATCAAAAATTATCTCCGGCAATTTAAAGTTAACGAGAGAAAGATAGCGAGATAAAGTGTTAGTAATGATGTCTAAAAGAAGAAAACTCTTGGCAGTACAGCACCTTATCGTGCTAACACTAAAACAATGTCCACTTTCTTTTTCAAGGAAGCTTTCCCGAGATTTTTTTTAAAGCATGTTTAAGGTACTCTTTGCACCTATTCGTCAATATCTCCTAAAACATACGTTCGACGTAACAAACTTACAGTTGTAATGTGCGTAGATCAAATTTAAATTTATTATGTTTTCAACCGATCAAATTTTAGCGAACATGGTTTTCGACGATTTTCAAAACATTTTTTTTGATTATATTTTGCTCGCTAACCCTGAAAATTTACAAATGATCTACACATATTACATATTTTGAAAAGACCACACCAACACCTTTTGAACTGTTTATTGATCTGATTGATCGTATTGATTTCACGAGATTTTCAACAATTACAAAAAAGAAAGCAATCAAATTTTCAGATGGTTTTCGCAATGTTGTTTTGAAACAACATTGCGCATTTAAGCGTTTAAAAGATAATGTATATTGCTTTCGAGCTCAGCGACCTGAGAAGCCTAGAAAATACTTTTTTTGCACACTATGTGTTATTAGCGTAAAAGACCCTTACAATGGAGTCTAGCTGATGTTCAATATAACATCGAATGTTTTCGATCTCACAAAGTGACAAAAAATTACAATTATCAAGCACCACTGAGAAAAGCCCCACCACGCGATGTGATCGGAAAGGACGTCACAACCACAACCGGTGCTCTACTACGATAAATAGGCACGTGTCTCCAGTTAAATGCAAAATTAAACAACATTTCGGTAGCAGCTCGGTTGGGGAAGGTTTAGTCGGCACATTTTTTGTGTGTGTGCCTTGAGCGATGCTGCTTGTTTTGCAGGTCGGCGTACCTTGCAAAAACGGTCGAGTAAGGCTTCATTGCTAAAGTTTGCATTATGAGGAAAATGTGAAAAAATGGTTAGAGAATGACATGCTAATGCTAGTATTTAATGAAACTTATTACTATTTTGTTGAACATGGAACATACCGCATAAAATTTTGTTATGATATAAGGTGTAAACTGACAGGATATCGTATTCAAACAAATTGCAATTACAATTATAATTTCAATAATGTGGCAAGAACATTAAGACTTACTTTTGGTCGAAACTGCTAGATGGATTGATCTCGAATGGACTTGAAAGCTCTTTAATCGATGGCACTGGACTGTGGAAAGGCGCTGCCCATGGCAGAAAAGCTCCCAACTATGCACGATTCAACCTAGGTGATTTGATACGATCGCATTTCGGTAGGCCTTCTTAGCCGTTACATTTTGTCAAGAATGCAGCTTGTAAATATTGCTACCAAGCTGAGGGTGTTTGACCCAGACTAAAACAAAGTGAATATGGTTAATGGTTGATCATCCTGGTAAGTAATAGACAAAATCGCATTTACAGAGCATTCACAGCAGAAAAATGGCTCATGAGGATTTCCTTCAATCTCTGAGTGGTTTATTCAGTACATCGATAGCTACGACCAGTACTAGAGCTCTTTATACTATCTGCGAGAGCTAGGTTTAGGCGAACCTTTCTGATATAGAGTGGTTCAAAATATTTGTAAATTGCTCACTATGGCTGAAATGGTCATATTAAATAATTACTTCGAAACTGTTAGGCCCAAATTTAAGGAAGGTTGGCATGTAAAACGATTCATATGACCAAAATGTTTAGTAATAAACAATCGAAAGTCCAAGAGAGGACTGAGCTGCCGATGAGCAATCTTCCCTTTCAGCTATTCCGGCCCTTGAAAAAACTTGTGGAGCCATATCTGTTTGTTTTTTGCCTATCTCATATAAAGAAAGGCTATGCAATAACTCTAAAAATCGACTTTTTAACCGAGGCCCGGATGGCCGAGTGTCATATGCCATCCGATTCAGTTCGTCGAGATCGGTAAATGTCTGTGTGTATGTATGTCACACAATTTTCTCAAAGATGCGTGAACCGATTTATTTAGTTTCAAATGAAAGGTAAACCCATCCCATTAGCTGCTATTGAATTATTTGTTGATCCGACTTCCGGTTCCGGAGTTACGGGTTGAGGAGAGCGGTCACACAGCAAATTCCCATTTAAACTGGTACCACCATAATGTCCGAATGATATAATACTTATTAAAATGGGTGCAACATTACTTTGAGATCACTAATGATCATTCAAAGTAGCTTTGACCACATATGGCGATTCTTGATGCTCCTGGGAACTCGCCATGTTCCTAAATTAATATCACACGTTTTTTTCCAGTGAATTCTCGACCGATTTTTACAAACTTGATTTCAAATGGAAGAACCAGTAATTCCACGTGGGAAGCGTGCTAAGTTTGATAAGAATGTAATAGACATTCCCACAATTATATTGAACATAATCAGATAATGAATTATAGTTTGAATAAATGAGAAAGGCTAAATCGCACCACTAGGTGGATTAAAACTGTTTTTTTTTGTTTTGGAGGCACCGTGCATGTGACCTGTCCATTTCTGGATAATAAAACATTTCTGATAAGAGTTATAATAGAAATCGTTAACTTCTATATAGTAGACTCACTTTATTAATTAGTTTGTGCAGCTCCATGCGAGTAGCAAATAAAATAGCTGTTATTAGTGCTAACAAATAAGCAAAAAAAAATTCAATTTTGAAATCGTTTCCTTCGCCAACTATTTTCCTTCTTATCAATTCCGCAACATTTTTTGCAAATATTCTTAGAATGTTATTGATGAAAAGCTGAAAATGTAAGTGTTGCAACACTGGCCACTGGATATATGGAGGGGGAAGGACGACATATTTGTTTTGGTTGTTTTAGTATTAGTAGCCGTACGGAATGGAAAGGTACATGACACGAAATCGAACGAAATAGAGATACTAGTGCGTATTCGCGCGACTGTCGGTCGGTCGTTTTATGCTCATTATTCGTTTGACTGTCGTTGTACTACCAGCATCAGCATTAGTACCAAAAAAACCGACTGCAAGTCCACCGGAGGGAAACCTACTCGCAAGCAGTTGGCACTGAGGGCGTTAAGAAATGCCATCGCTACCGACCAGAAACTTCGCCGCTATAAAAAATTAGCGAAGCAACTAATCTGAAAGCTTCCTTTCCAGCGTCTGGTCCACGAGATTACGCAAGACGCTTCATGAGTTTACCCGAAAAGCCAGCGTGGCCTACCTGGTCAGTTTGTTCGAGGATACGAATCTGTGCGCCGGCCACGGCAACCATCATGCCGAAAGACATGGCTCGCCGTAAATTATGTTTTCACGATAAAACAATCTATGGTCCTTTTCGAGGACAACTAATTATGCGCTCGTAAAAGCTTTTAACTGAAATTTTCCTTTTGCAAAACGCAACAAAACAACTAACAACTAACGCCAACATCAAAGGTTTCTTTCAGAACCACCATAATTATCTTAAAGGGTTAAATGTTGTTTAGGATGTTAAAAATGATATTCCAAAACATGGAAGACGAAAACAATACATAAATGTTCAAATTTTCAATTCTGCCGCAACACCTCTTATGTATATTCCGTGTGTACTGAAAATTTTAACCGCGTCTTCCTCGAAACCACTTTTTTGAGCTGGACGGAAACGTAACTCGGATAAATGATTTTTGATTGCTTTGAAATTTTCACAGTATATTTGAAATTGATTTCTCCAGCGATATGCGTAGGATTTTATATTTTTATTGCTCAACTTTTTTTTACTT
The DNA here is from genome assembly GCF_030247195.1 of Topomyia yanbarensis. Lineage (NCBI taxonomy): Eukaryota > Metazoa > Arthropoda > Insecta > Diptera > Culicidae > Topomyia > Topomyia yanbarensis. The sequence continues at coordinate 41,671,190 of NC_080671.1, read as the reverse complement.
TACTTTTTACAATTTTGTGTAGATTTCTATGACATTTTCGGCGCTTTTTCACTCAAAAGTGCACAATTTGGCGTGAAATCAAAATATCCGAAAAATCCTACGTACGTCGCTTGCTATAGACATAAGAAATTCGAAAAACTTTAGTTTTTGGCTCTAGGTCAAAAATTACGGTTGATATATTTCCGGTCATGGACCCCTTCCAAAAAACGCGCATGGAGAAAAATGCTGCATAGCTACCATCTTGTGATGAAATTACTCGAAAAAAATTATTTGGTGTGATTCATTACTTATGTTATAAAGCGCATTCAACAGAATCTCGATGCACCTCTTTATTGCGTCAAGAAACATTCCCGAAGGATGCCTATATTTTCGTGCCCTACAGTGGTGTAACCTCTTAAAGAATAATTTCCCATTCAAACGTGATTGAATATTTATTCTCATTAGATTTGAACTAACGTTCCGAAGTGTAGTCATGACACAACGGTTATATCGCGGACATTACCCACTAATCTTTTTTCTTTGGCAGCGCTATCACTTGTATTTAGAAAACTATTTGCGTTTTGCGATTGGAAATAGTTTATAGACTAATAACGCTCAAATCAGCAAAAACCTATTTAGTAATCAAATGAAAGTATCAGGGCCGGCGGAAAGCGTGGGTAGTATGGGTAGTACTACCCACTCGAAAATAACCGAGTGGGTAATTACCCACTCGAAATTTTGAACCATTTCAAAAAATTAGATGTGCAACGCATGTATCTCGCACTACACACATTTGAAAACATCGCTGTACCACAATTCCATTTGCGTAAACGAACGTGATTTAATGTGAATGTAATGTAAGCGTGTGCATTGCGAAAAGGGAAAAAATCCTTACTAATGGACCCTACCCCTGGCTTTCTACCCACTCGGGCGTAAAGTGTTTCGCCGCCCCTGGAAAGTATAAGAAAAAAGATGGGTGGGTAATGTCAGAGACATAACCGAAGTGAAGTAAAATACACTTTATGGCTAGTAATACGAATGCTACAATTTTGCCTATCTTCTGATATTTCTATTTCGTATAATGGAAATACATCGAAACCTAAAATATTCGAACATATATCCTCATATGGTACCCCTGAAAAGAGCACTTAATGAGAGTGAAACAATTCATTTGGCAACAGCAGCGAATCGGCTATACCGATTTCGCTATTTCCACCGTTATTTCGCTGATTCCATTAGAAACACCGAAATAACTTAAATAACTTTTCAGAAATTAGTAAAAATTGCAGCATTCGTATTAACAGCTTAAAATGTATGCTACTTCATTTCATGTCGTTGACATTACCTATCCATCTTTCTAATCTAAAACAGAAAAATTGTTTAAAAACCCAATAATTGCATAATCTAAGGCGATTTAAAGCTACACTTTCGTGAAATCCCGAGAAAAAACAAAAGGTCGTCTTTGTCCAACGAGCTTTCTATCCCGTTGTTGTAGTGAATTATGCCCCCTTGGTGTGGTAAAGTCAGCGTGCCCATTTTTCAAAGTGTAATTTATAATGATTTTGAAACATTGCAAATTTTACATGTTTTTGAACATTTTGCAAAGCGTTATGATGGCGATTACAGGGGGAACTGTTGGTTGAATGATATTTATTAGATTCTCCCAATTAATGTTCTATAGCTAAACTATGATCATATTACCTTAGAGGGCGCGTTTTAACCCATGTTTTCATAAATATTAATGTACTCAAACCTTAACCAAGCAGGTATTTTAGAGTGGAATTTTCACAATAACCCTGAAATTGTCACGTATGATAATCCACAACGAATTCAGTACCAGGACATGATTTTTAATGGAGTTTTTCACTTGTGTAGTCGTGATATTCGCAAACAAAATAAGTAAAATGCACATTGAGTCATTTAGCCGCACATTAAATAAGCCGGGCTTAATGTGGATACAATTAATCTGGTTTTATAGATCGTTATTTAACTGTGTTTAAGCATGATGATACGTAAATTTTTTTTCAGTTTGCTCCGAGGACCGAGTATTTAAAGTTTCCCCTGGCAGTGTAAAAATGCTCTATAAACTTGTAAATAAACGTTCCGAAATAACTTGTATCAAATCATCAACAGAATATCATAATATCAGTATCCAATAAGCCAATACCATCTCCTATACACAACGAAACAACCAGTGCTAATCTAATCGTTAATCGCAATCGCACTACCGCTTGCCAGAGGAAAACATACCAAAAAGCACACGCTAGTTACAACTTTATTGTATACACCACAGCGCACTCCGAAACGCGCGCCGTGGTGAATTTATCGGTACACACACCTTACGCCACATATAATTTACAGAGCAAGAGAGCGCGGTTCTCTCACCAAACCACCCCATCGCCAATCCATTTATTCAGCTCCTTTTTCTGTGGTGTGTCATTATTGTATCTTCCGTGTGTGCATGAAACTGGCACGCCCGTGCATCATTAGAATGGAATGCTATCAGCAGCGCCTGGCGGCAGTCATGAGATGTATCACCTACCACTGAAGAATGCGAGCTGACATGAAACGCAGCAGCTGCTACGCTTACAACGTCAGAACACAAACTAACGAGTTTTTCTTAGATTCTCTTTTATACGTGTCGCAGGTCATTCGATGAAAAAGAGGCAGTCGTAGCAACGCTTGCTACGAGCGAATTGTACCGACCAATCATGGATCAGATAATTACTACTTTTATAAAATCCATTATTTCCGTTATTTTTAGTAATTGTACATTGAATTGGACACAAAATTGCAATAATCTTATTTTTCCATTCAGTGCAATGGCAGATATTCACGTTAAAAAATTCGGGTAAAATTCCGGCAGAAAATTTTGAAATGGGACCCTATATTGAAACGTTAGAAGTTACTTGTAAAAGCTAAGATTGCAGACACAATTGCAATAACAATTGACCGATTCCGTTATCTATACCATGCTCTTCGAAACGCTCGCCATTGAACTAGGCTTCTGAAATATGTAATTCGAACCAACTATTTCAATCAAAATTCTAATTCAAACAAACTATTTCAATCAAAATTTTGAAAACCAGATGGCAAGAAGAAGGGCTCTAACACAAACTGAATACATACTGGATACGTTTCGAATCTTCGGACGTTTCTTACTAAGGCATTAGTTACCTCCAGTAAACTGGTTCGTGATTTTATGAAAAAAAACCTGTTTTAATCCACCTAGAGGTGCAATTGTGCCTTTCTCATTTCTCCAAACTATGATTTAATAGCTGGTTCGTACAATATAACATTATGGAAATGTCTTTCATTCTTATTATATTTGGTAAGTATATATAAGAGCACCTTTTTGCATTCATCGCGGTATCGGTTTGAATCGGAGTTTTCTATGTGATCGCACTCCACAACCCGTAACTCCGGAGCCGGAAGTCGGATGGAGATGTAATATCAGTTTCCGGGGACGCAACACCTTTCATTTGAGACTAAGTTGATCAAATCGGTCTAGCCATTTTCGAGAAACCAATATAACCGTTATTCTGAATTTGGTTGCTTCCGGATCCGTCGATGGTGGCCAGTGTGGCCAAAGAGACTTTGAATGACTGTTGGTGACCTAGATCTACAAATTCAACAGTTGTGTTTACATTTTGGAAAAAATTTCACCTTTTTACATTCATCACAGAATTCGTTAGAATCGGGATTTGCTGCGTGATCGTACGTATCACCCTGTAATTCAGGAACCAGAACTCGGATCCACACAAAATTCAACAGCAGCTGATGGACCTTTCATTTAAAATCAAGTTTGTCAAAATCGGTTCAGAAAATTCCGAGAAACCGATGTGGACAAATCAACAAATTTTGTTTTATAACCATACTCTTCAACTCGTAATCCGGAACAAGATGTCGGTTGAAAATGAAATTCAATAGCAACCTATGGGAATATTATACCTTTCATTTGAATCTTAGTTTGTAAAAATCGGTTCAGCCATCTCCGAGAAACCGATTACGGGGTGGATGAAGGAAATGCGGGCGTGATGGTGTTCCAAGGGGAGGGGAGTGATGAAGGAGGGAGGTATAAGGACAAGGCGGGGGGAGGGGCGGCGACGCAATACTCAACTGCATATTTTGCCTTCCATTTGAGACTTGGTTTGAGAAAATCGGTTCAGTCATCACCGAAGAACCGATGTGACTTTAATTGTGGAATATGCCCGGAATTCCGGAATCGTCGATAGTGGACAATATATTCAAAGAATGTTTGATTGGCAATCAGTGATCTAGATCTGCGATAAGAAGTAATTTGGTGACCATTTCAATAGTTTTTAACCTCTGAGGTATTACGATTGTACCGATTTATATGGGAAATTCCAGTGTATCCTTACTAACACCCCTGTAACTCCGGAAGCAAGAGTCAGAACCGAATAAAATTCAGCAGCAGTCAATGGAATTACTGTATCTTTCATTTGAAATTAAGTTTGTAAAAATCGGTAGAGAATTCGTTGGGGAATGGGTGTGATATTAGCTTAGGAACTTGACGGGTTCCCCGGGGGCGTCATGAACCGTCATAGGTGGCCAATGTGGTCAAAGCTGCTTTGATTGATCATAAGTGATCCAGACCCGCAAACTAGAGTAATGTTATATCAATTTTAATATGTTTTACATCATTTGAACGTCATGGTGGTACCAGTTTATATGGGAATTTGCTGTGTGACCGCACTCTTCAATCCGTAACTCCGGAACCGGAAGTCGGATCAACTAAAAATTCAATAGCAGCTTATGGGAGCGTTATACCTTTCAGATGAAACTAAGTTTGCGAAAATCGGTTCAGCCATCTCTGAGAAAATTGTGTGGGTTTAAATGACACACACACATACACACACAGACATTTGCCGATCTCGACGAACTGAATCGAATGGTGTATGACACTCGGCCCTCCGGGACTCGGTTGAAAAGTCGATTTATAGTGATTGCATAGCCTTTCTTTATATGAGAATGGCAAAAGATGATCCTAATTAGCGGCTTTTTATGTTACTTTATAGTTTCAAATGCTGTGCAAATTTCAGGGACGTTCGGCTACTCCACGGTTTTGCGCATATTGTTTTAACTTTATATGTAAATTGGCATGGCAAGGGAAACCTCCGCTCATTCAAAAATCTTTGGGTATTCCCAGAATGTAGCTAACAATGTTACCGAAACACTAACTTTTTAGAACTTCTATTAAAAATGTTTTAACGTTTACAAGTTAGAAGCGAAAAATTAATTGCAGCAGTTTTTAATTGTTCCTTTCATCAAATATACCACCAATATTATAATTTCAAACGTGAATGTCTCAGAACGCGGTTATCGCAGAGATTTGATGTCTATGATAAACAGGGAGAAAATATTTCTGGAATGACTTGGAGTGCATTTTCGAAAGCGAATAATGAGTGTATAGCAAAGATGAAAGCTGCGCTCTGGAAATAATTGTGAAGCATTCTACTTAGCATCTTCGCGTAGTTTCTCCATGGTGTGCGTTACAGTCCTGGAACGGAAAAATCTGTCCTTGGTGGCGTGGTTTGTGTAATTTTATTTCCATGCGTGACATTATATTTGTCAGGTAGTTTGTCGTTTTTTTTAATGAACTTAGGCCAAATATGCCGAGCCAGATCATGAAATTGTACCTCTATTTTATCATCTTATATACATATGAATCTTAATTACAACGCTGTAGCTTTCTACCACGTGTTTTAGGTTAGTCTGCAAAACGAAACTTTCTACTTGGGCTAACATAGTCAATGATATCACAACTTGTTTAATGCTACCACTACTAGATGGCATAGGTTTTGAAATTGCATAAAGACGACTTCCGTCGAATAGCACAATCAGTATCCGAGGTGTTGGGTCGGAGCAGCTCTTTTCTGCCAATTTTACCCATCACGACAGCATAAAAACTATGGTTCTTTTGGTCTTGAGATAATGACTGGTGATTGTCGTTCACTTTGCTGGTTTGTGGCTTTGACTCGAGCAGAAGCAGAAAGTAGTCTGTATGAACCCTATTCAGTACTGTCATAGGGGGTTACTTTACGCCAAAATTAAAGAATGACACTTGAGATTCTAGTTCAAATTTAACATTATAGTATTATTAGCTGGTGTAACACAAACAAACAAAATTGGATATAGGTTCAAGAGCATGCTTGCAAGTAATCGTAGTAGGCGATTATACTGAAAGATAAAATGAACGCAAAATTAACAGTATAACTTAAGGTCATCAGTGAATAACAGCTTTTAAGCAAAAGTTAACGTGTTTAAAATACAGGAGAAAAACAAAGGACGAAGATGGCTTCCTTACGGAGTACCAGATAAGGCTACCACCACCACCTATCTTGACAGCCAGCGACGACTACTGAGATACGATTTCATCCAAAGGAGTACATTGGTACTAAAGCCAGGTCTATCCAACTTTGCCACTGCGATTGCGTGATCAATCTTGTCGAAAGCAGCAAAAAGGTCCGTATAGATTAGGTCAGTTTGAAGACAGACATAGCATCTGTCACATAGGTCGGAAACGACAGAAGATTCGTAGATGTTGAACGTTTGCTTAGAACCTATCCGGCGAAAGTTTAGTGCTGTCAATGAATTAGTGTCGGATTCTGATGAGACGAAATCGAAAATTCCACAACTAATTTAGTTATAGGTTTCGTGCTCTTGGTGGTTGTGCTTTTTAACAATTTTCTTTTTAGTAGAGAAAAATAGTTTGTACCTACATTTTTGTCCGCTACAAAGAAGTATAACAGAGGATGAATATGTCTCAAATTTTGTGATCGTAGCGAAAAAGCAATATAGGAGCCAAAACAGTTTCCGTGAATACAACCTGAGCAAAGGAAGCCAATGGTTGGTGCACAACCTAAATGTTGCAAATTAAGTCAAATTTTCATTTAATGTTTTGGGTGCATAAATACGATTGCTATCGGGTAGCTGGTATGCAATGTTACCAGTTTCAATCCGGTAAAATTTTGGTTGGTTGTTGCGTAGCTCCAACAAGGCTCGGTACCGGCTCATACAGCACGTGTGAACCAGGAATGGTTAAAACAGTTTTCACTCTTTTTTCAGCTTATTGCCTAGACTTTTAAAACCTAGGAACTTTTCTATTTCTTACATTTAGAAATACACTAGTATTTAAATGCTTTTGCTATGAATAGCCGAAAATTATAAGAGATCACATTTGGTGTTCCTGCGATTATTTTTTGGGCGTGTTTGGTGTTATAAGCAAGGAAAAAATGGTCATGTCGAGCCAAAGTGAAAGCATTCTGAATTTTGGATTATTTCTAAACATAAAGAGTTGGTACTACATCACATAGAGTACAATTTGGACTATCATAAGAATGGATTGAAGATATGTGATGCGTTATCGCATCATTAAAAAAAAAATCACCCAATCTAACTGCTATTTGTTTGTATCTCATAGGAAATTTAGTTTCCTTTCTGAATATGTAGTATTTAGCGTTTAAAAATATCATAATTAAAAAGATACTTCAAACCGTTGTCACATCACGAAAGGATGTGTATAATGAACTGATATTGTCGAGTACAGACGTATCAAACCATGGTCCCATCATACAACCATTTACCCCAACGACCACTGACTGGCTGGCTGGCTCGCTCACCAACCGGGTGGGTGGTGTAAGCAGGGCAAGACGATCGTCAAAAGTGCTCTGATTTCTTCCTTTGCGCGCGCACATCGTCACTTCTCGTCGAATAGCACCGCGGCACTTTCCGCTGTATGCATTAATGTTCGTACGTAGATTTTCCACACATCCACACCCGTACCGATGGAGGATCCTCCTTTGTATGGGTGGGTGCTGGCGGTGCAATTTCCTCTACACGATGACTTCTGAGTATGTGAGGAGGATCGTCGCGATTCATTCCACTGGTCGCGGAGTAAAAGCGAAAAAGTAAACTCCTCGCTGCGTTAGTACGTTACCAATTTTCGTTTAGTAAACAACGGGTCTCGAGTTTTGCCTTAACTGGCTGGCTAATATCAAACAGTCCGGGTGTAAAAATTAAACCTCTTCTGCTGATCCTACGCGCTCAGCACGGTTGTTGAGATTACTGCCCAATGCAGTTCAGCGCGTTGACTCGGGCATCTCAGGCTCGGTCGGGAAAGTTTTCTCGTGGATTTCGTAAATATTGAACCACTTGGATGATAATATTTACTAGCGGTCGATATTTACTACTACTGCACAGGGCACCTCAGGTGGATTATCGGTTCGGTCCGGTGAATTTGTTTGGAAAATATTCGTGCAGAAGAAAATATTGTGCCAATGTGAATGCTGTGCGCGACTAAACACCGGAAAACATAATCATCGATCGTTATCGTGATTCAAGAAGTAGTTTAGTGGATTAACGGAGAAAGAAAAATACAGCGTGTTATCGGAATACAGGAACGCATAAAATCAGCTGAACAATATCACTGGAACCTAGCGCCGCCGTTTTACGGACGACGGTCCCGGGATTATTCATTGCTCAGTTGTAGAGAAATCTTCAAAAATTCTTATCGGGAGTGAAATAGACTACAGTAAGTATTGCCGTTTGAACTGCAGGATTTTTTTGTTCACATTTTTTTTGTTCAGCACAGATTAGATGCACCAAGGCCATCGATGGTAGAGTGGTGCATTTTTTTCAGGTTAAATAGCTTACCGATTATTGCTCATGTTTTTTTTCGGAAATCATCTATTTACACAACTACCCACAGAACATGTTTTAGAACTTATACTTGAAAAAATATCTTTGAATGGAACTAGAAAAACTGCCGTTCGATTATCTGTTTACTGACAATAGACTAATATTTATAATCTGTTGTCTGCTCAATATTACAATCATTTGATCCATCTAGTTTTCGGGAATAATATTTCGGATTAGGATACAGATATGCAACATTGCGTATCAAATGATTAATGCCGTTTTATGAGTTATTAACATTAATGCGTAATACAATTTACAACAGCTAATCAGCGTCCAAGACAAATTACTAAATATGATCAAACAAATAAATATTAGAAATTTTTCATTTTACTAGAAATTTATTTCATCGTTTGTTTTTGACAATATAAAACTTTTCTTTCTTATTTTCATTTGACACGGTATGTTGCGCTAGCTTAAAGGAACCAAGGACAATCCGCAATTTTCAATTGAATTTTTTGAGACAAGAAATACAGTTTCACATATTTTCAATGAGAATAATGATTGAATTCGATGCGTAATTAACAAATTTAAATTTTCTGCTTCTGGAAAGGTAATATAAACTTACATGATTTATTATTATACAAAGTAAAAATTTTCCAGATTTTTTTTTGTGTCAAGCGTGTACAGTATGCTATATTTCTCTTTGGCAGAGGAAGTTTGGGTAAAAAACTATTTTTTCTCCACTAAGGAGAAAATTGTTTTAAGCCACTCTTCGAATAAATTAGTTATTGAAGAGGCGTTTCGAGTTCCTATCATTAGAATGTCCGAGGCAAACTTAGTGACAGGACTAAGCTAGTGTCGGATTCTGATGAAATTCATTCATAAGCCAAAGTTTCCAGTTAAGGTTATGTTATAAATGGTTATATTTGAGTTCTTTTTGTGGTCCCAAATGACTGTGGAAATTATGGGAGCGATTGGTTGCTCCCGGTTTTGCGAGTTGCGTTGAAAATTCGTATGGAAATACGTATGAGAAATACTCCTTTCACACATTAATCGTTGAGAGCCCAAATCGAAAAACCAATCCTATAAAAAGTTAACCTAGAATGTGGTTGACAACTTTGCAGAAAACTGTAACTTGCTAGGATGTTATTACGATTTTCAGGTAGACGGGTCACTACGTGCTGAAATTAACTGTTTCTGCCAACACTACAAATATACCACTAACACTTACGTTTCAATTGCCCTGGTTTGGTGATAGAAATAAGACACGTGAAAAGGCTTTAGAATTTCGATCAAAGAGGATTTTCTGTATAAGTGTAAACATTTAAAGATTGCATTAGAATTATTAGCTTGTGAATTGTTTTAGACTCCTTCTTAAAAATTAGTTGGTATGCTATTTTAATTATAACATTTTTAATTCGCACAACGATTCCAATCGATTTTTGGCTATTACCAGGTTTATACAATGCTTCTATTGATACTAGGAATGTTTCTCAATCAGAATTCGAACAAATAATAGTTTATGTATGAAACAAATGAATGAGCACATGCAAATATCACAAGTGATGAATAATATCAGAATAGTTTGATCTTACCGCTAGGTAAAACAAATCGTTACTCTTTACTTCCAGACTACGTTCAGGTAATGAAGAAAATTATTCTGAAGAATTCGTTCGAAGATTCCAAGTATCTGCGATGATCAGGTTCTGAGATATTTAGAATTGAAACGTTGGTGCTCGTTATAATATTTTTTATAAAAAATCATAGCAAGCTAGTTTTGTATGTGCGGAGATTCTGAAAAGGACATTTTCCATACAAACATTAAACGCAATGGGCTAATCCGAAGAGCAATCGATCGAATATGTACAGTCATTTGAAACCACAAAAAGTACTCAAAAAGTGGTGTACTCGCTAATTAGTATCGTTTTTAATATTGCCCATACCACCAGTCTATTGAACATTAGGGACCGTGGTTTAAGCGAAACTGTGTTTTTTTGAGAAGGTTGTAGCAGTTCGTTCGCGAACATATGTGACAAATTATACATATACACATTCGAAAACTTATTGCATCTTATTTCAAGCAATGTGGAGTTTCACATAGGTCAGAAGAATTTATAATGAATGATATATAAATATATAAATAAATAAATAAATAAATAAATAAAGACATAAGTAAATAAATAACTAAATGAATAAATAAATTAATTAATTAATAAATGATGTCAGTACCAATTTAGTGCTGCTTTGCACTTATCTAACTATCATTAAGTTGGTGTTAGTTACTGACGAGGAGAATCCGAAACACTAAAAAAACCATACTTTATGTTAGGTACTGTGTCCTTATGCACAAAAATTTGGTCTTGTCCAAAATTTCATTGCTGGATTTGAATAATGGAATTGGAAGTTGCCATTTTGTCTGCATTTCTCTCCGCACATCTCTCCCTGGAAGATAACTACATCCAGCCACACACGAAGAAAAGATAGGTGACCACATTTTGCACCTGACTTGGCTTTTAATTTCTTATATCCCTCTAGGGCTGTTCATAAAGGACCTTATCTGAAAAAGAACCAGCTAATGGTAAAATGGATGTCGAACGAGATTCATCACCGCAGACACCGACTTCCTGTTGAAATATTGAACTTAGTCAGACCATATCTGATTTTCTTACGGATCAAAGATAATCCGATAAAGTATTTTAACGAGTTCAAAAGAACTGACAGAGAAATATTCAGTCGTGACAAATATCTAAAAAGTTCGTCCAGATTAACTTAGTATTAGTATTCCAGATGAGAAATTTTTATAAAGGATTACCTTGTCTACATGCCCACTCACAATGTAGAGATCGACGGCGTGATCACTGAATATTTTCAATGCTATTTAAAAGCCGCTTTTGGCAAAATATGCGAGTTCATTGCTGCACTGTCATTAAAATGCTTTTCTACTGATATACACACGTATTTATATAAATTTTTGAATGCTATTAGTATGGGGTGAACTTAATTCGCCTAAAAAGGTACATTAAAAAAAATATGGCGATGCAGAGAGTGTCAGCACATTCATGCAATTTCCGTATCATAATGACGCAATTGAGTATTTTTTTCAAATTCGAATGGCAAAATACTGTAAATTGATTAAGTGGCAGTGAATCTTCGGCGCCTCGTTGAAAACTTGTTTTGCAATGTACATCATGACTCAAAATCTACTAGACCAATCGTTTTGAAGTTTTGTGCAGATCTTTCTCACATCAATAATCAGGTAATGATGAGAGCTTTAATTTGTTTCTCATTTTTTTGAGTTTTTATAACACTTTGAAGCCAAGAAAAAACAATTTTCGTTAAAAAAAATCGGGAAACATGTTATTGTAAAACTAATAATAATAATAATAATTTTGTAAAACACTCTTGTAATTACCTGTGCAATAATGTGAAGAAAAATTATACGAAATTCAAAATCGAATGGTCCCGGAGATTTTGAGTTATGGCATACCTTGTTACGATACAAAATGCTACAAGAAACTTCAGAAATGCGAATAATATGGCACATATTACAAGGCAATCGATTTTCACTTTTATTCCGAGTGGGTAAGACAAGCAAAGTGAGTGGTTTATTACTGAGGATTTGTAGCATTTTCGCTATACACACGCTTCTAAAATAATTTCGGAGGGGGTCGGACTAGAGATGGTTGGGTTTCAGTTTTTCTGAACCCGAACCCGAGAGCTTGAAAACTGAAAAACCCGGACCCGACACGAACCCGAAATATTAAAATTTGATAAACCCGAACCCGACCCGAGCCCGAACATTTTAAAATTGCAAAACCCGAACCCGAAAATGAAACTTTTGTAAAACCCGAGCCCGACCCGAACCCGATAATTTCAAAACTTAAAAACCCGAACCAGAAAATTTATAATTCGAGAAACCCGATCTGAACCGGTTTTGTTAATTTTTAAATTTAGGCACCCCAGCTGGATCCAAGGCTCATCCAAAAGAATCATCCAAGGCTCATCCACAATTATTATAGAATCACTCGAACCTGAAAGTAGCACCATACGTGCCCAATTATATCTGCCTATGGCAAAACTAATTACTGGCGAGAGGAATTGGCATTTATATTTACTATTATTAAACGTCGCATTTATAATGTTCTGAGAAACTTATAAATCGTCGATATCTTAACCGGAAGGTAGGATAAATCGGCGGCTAACGCATGGGGAAACAAAAGGCAGATTCAAAAAACCTTGCCCGTCGTACTTAACCAAAATTTCTATTTTTTTATCGAAAACCATTTCTACAAGAGAAGTTTTGTATAATTTATTACATGTATTAAATTAGGCACTGTCTATTGGAAAGTGGTATTCGACAGTTTACACGACGTCACCCGCGTTACTGGTTGGCACAGTCAAACTTAAACTTGTGTCGGAGGGCGTCAATCAAGATTCTCTGATGCGTCCTTGGTGTCACATCATTAGCTAGTACGGTATGCGCGCCAGTAGAGATACTTCGACATCTCCAATGGAATTCTCGGAACGACTACAAACTTCTACAAAGCCGCTCATGGTTTGAACAAACCACACAATAATTTTAAGATTAATTCCTTAAAATAGTGGAAATTCATGTATTTTCATGAAGGAATCCGGATCACGTAACGGCCTAGCCTGGGGGCAAAATATGACAGAAAGTACTTGTTTCATATATGTACCCCTCATTTGATAGTGGCGCTGGTATATCATTACAATATGAGTGCCATCGTTGATTGATTGTCTCTACTTCCCGTAGATTTCTACTTGCTTGAACCAATATATTTTCCGATAAATTTACTTTGACTTGGTTGATTGATGATTATAATAAAAAATAAATCGCACAGAGATTTTAGACGCGAAACATTTATTAACGAATCTAAAGAGAAGAAATGTTATTCATGAATAAAAAATACAATAGTTGAGCTTCAGAAAATATAACGAATTCTAGCGATTTAAAGGTGGTAAAATTTAGTATGTCATCCTTTCGTATCACGAAGTAAAGTAAAGTAAATAAAATTAATACTACAAAAAGAGGCTGGGTGTTGTATGTAGACGTAAACCCGATCAGAAACACATAACAAAAATATTTCAAAACTATAACTCGCATTGTTACTTGTTATAAATTTCTGTTATTTTAACTACTAACGAGACCTAATTTATAACACAATATGTTACAAAAAATGTGTTCTGTTATAATCTTGTTATTTCATTCTGATCGGGAACAGTGTCAAGAAATTGCTGGGTGTGATCTGTTCAAAACCCGACCCGAATCCGAAAATTCCAAATTCGAAAAACCCGAACCCGACCGAACCCGAAAGTTTAAAATCCGACGCGAACCCGAGAAATTTAAATTTGAAAACCTGGAACCCGACCCGAGCTCGAGAAATTTAAATTTACAAAACCCGAACCCGACCCGAAGCCCGTCGGGTTCGGGTCGGGTCCGGGTTTCGGGTCTAAAACCCGAACCCGACCATCTCTAGTTGACACATCATTTCGTATACTTACCTAGTATTGGTCAAAAAATACAGTTTCTCTGTTTACTACCAGGGCCCTCATGAACCTGAAGAACTGTCGACTGACGAACGCTACCCTCTTTCATGGCAATTCTTCTCGAAACCTGCGGACACTGGCAACTTTTACCTCACTGAAACTTCCTGGAGTCACTGACTCGCCGGTGCACTTGATCAACACTTCAATGTTAGCAGCATCCATTTTAAGAGAAACCGGAAACCGTTCTAAAATCTAACATTCAAGGTCTTTACCGATCCTAAAAAAACCTTGACGGGAGCGAAAATTTCACGCGTTCGACGTACTACGTTTACTTTGATAGAATCTCTGCCAAATTAGTTTCACGAATCTGTTCAAACTGTTCTTCAACGGTCTACTGTCATGTCTAGCCAACTGCAGTCGTTTTTTGGGTGATTCTCAAAGCAGTTGTTGCAATCCGAGACTGATAAGCCGTCTTCTATCTGCAATCTACTATTGCTATTGCTCTTAGGGCCAATTTGTTCACCCTCGCTTAACGTTTAATCCAGGTTTAAACGTACTCGTGAACCTGGTTTAAGTGTTAAGCGAGGGTGAAGAAATCGGCCCTTAATCGTTCAAATTCTTTTTATTTCAGTATATATAATAGCTCCAACAACACTTTTGCAAGTGTATATCTATTGATTTTACCTTTTTGCTAGCAACTGCAAAATCAAACCGAGGAATTATTCTAGAATTGGACTCCCAGCTATTATTATATTTTTAAGGTCTAATCCAATATAATTTTTCTTACAACTTTATCCGGCATGTATTTTTTTATTTCAAATTAGTAACATATTTTTTAAATAAAAATAATACTTCCACTGCGTCTTCTCCATAAATCACTTTAACTCTACACAGACAGCCTGTCCCAAACCAATAACTTCCAGACGCACAATTCCTCCCCGTAGAGTGTTTGTTTTTCGTTTCAATAATCAAATATTAATTAACATGTCACGACATTGCTTTTACATTCGGAAACAATCTATTCCCATTTTTTTTGAAGAATTAACTGATAACTGTGTCAAGCTGAAGTGCGGTCCGACCTTTCGTGAAATGCTGCTGCCCTCGCTCTCTCCCTCCGCTTGATACCCTGTGGCTGTGAGGCGTTGTCGCCGTCAGGGTATTTGATAATGATGCTGTGTGCCTTCATCGCATAAATTATTACATGAAAGTGCTCTGATTAATGCTTTCGCTTCACTTTTATTCGGATGAAATGAATGAATTCGGCGATTTATTCGCCAGCATCGTTGTGTCCGATAATGCTCTTCGTTTCGTTTTCAGTTTAAGTGATAATGGCGATGCACATGAAACTTGATTTGAGTATTTTTAGTGTTGAGCAGCCAATGGCATGCAGTCAATTAACTTTGTTTTTGTTTGAGAGTAAAACACCGAGGAAAATGATACCAACCATTTTTCCGCATTGCTACCTGTTTTGGCGTAATGCCACGTGAACTGCAGCTCACCCGCATCTATCCTTTCCCCGTGTCAGGTTCCGTGAAGGTGAATGGAACAGCACGTGTCGTTCATTACCCGAGTAATACGGAAAGGCCGCAGGGGAAAGCCATAAGAAAAAGTATCAGTTTTCCAAGTGATGATTTATAATATTAGTTCGCGGTTAAAAGTGCCCTGCTTATCTTTCTATAGTCCGGGCTGATCGATGATAATTATTGGGTTATCAGCAATCAGCCAGAGATCAAGTGCGCAATTGATTAGACTCTGCGCGGCAGAATAATGTGCGGAGAAATTCGAAACCTTATGGGAGTAGGACAGTTAGAGGACAGCGTTTAGATGCGATGTAAACTTTGCGCTGGATTTCAAGGACTAGGAACAGGGGGTATTGTTCATATAAATAATGGGACCCATCATCGTTTTGCATCGCAATGATCTAAGCAAGGGTGGTCTGTGGTTCATAAGAACGTTATACAGTGTAGTTAACTTTCGAATTCCATTTCTGTTTGTTTAAATGATTTCACCGATTGCCGGTGCATTTCAACCGACAAGTTTAAAGCACTTGTTTCTAAAAGGATAAATAAAATCCAATTTGCACTTTTGCATTCCTCTGTGTATCTGAAATTCTAAAACAATGTATTAGTAAATGTTATTATTTTCTTTCATTTTATTTGATAAATTTGAAATTTTCAGAAACGTATCTATACAGGATAGATACGTTTCTGAAAATTTCTAATTTCAACTGATTTACATCCAAATGCGATAGTTATTGATTTAAGGCTATCAACACTTGCTCATCCATGAAACGCTTATCACGAATGAATCATCGCTTTGGCTTATTCACAAAGCAACGTAAAAGTAACGCGGAATGCATCGCGATATCCGTCGATGAATTATCTAATGCCGGGGTGATTGCTTGAAGCAAAACTAAGTCAGCTTTTAAGGTTCAAGTTACCTTTTTTGAGCATGTGTTAGATTTAAACGCTGGGTAGTATGGGTAGAAAAAATTGTGTTCAGCTTTGCCACCGGATTATCCATTTAAACCTTTTCAAAACTCTAAAAGAAGAATATCAGCCGATTTATTAGATCACAACGATTCAAATCATACAAAATAGCTGCTGGAAAAACTATCGGTTTCGCTAAATGGTGCTTTTGAAAAAGTGGCTATAACATAATTTATAACATAATTGCAATATTTGCCCATAGCGAAGTTACAAGTGTTCAAAAACAGGCTATAAAAATCAAAATTAGTCATAACATTTTACAAAATATTCACAGCTATCCGGTCTCTTCGAGAAAGTTACGTGTTTTGTAATGATTAAAATGAAAAATCAGCAAACAAAAAAGTTATAAGTGAAAATAGGAATTTAAGGAGTTCAGCATAGAAAACGTCTTCCAACTCGATTATTATGAGTGACATAGATAACATGTCTCCTGTAAAATTTAGAAAAATACTCTCCTATACAACTTTGTCGAAGATAGCCAAGCGCTGTCTTGTTCGGTTCAATGGTTAAATTTTATATAGCCTACTATGATCAATTTAGAAAAAATGCCACAAGATGGCGCTTTTACACACACTAACATTGTAGAAAAAGTATAATCGCTACGAGTTGAATTGTGTACATCAAAACGCTGTTTTGAACCACTGTGCGATGATGGACTTCCTCGCTCCGGGGTGGACCCGGTGGTAGCTGCAAATCATCGAACCGAGATGTACTATGTGGTATATGTGGCCACATTTGTCATGTTTGATTGTGTTAATTTGTTATTAGCGTAATTAATCATGGCATCTGGGAATGAAACATATCATCAACAAAAACCGATCAATCGAAACGAAGCTTGTGAGCACGTTGTGAAAATCATGAAGGCGGCCAGGACCGCAGAAGGTTATTCTTCCCTAAGCCTGATGCCACACACGGCATCACTAAACCTGTCGTGTGCAATTGTATCGTAATAGCTTGCTTGAACGTATTCGAACTAGTTTTTGTATTTAAAGGACAAAGCATTGATCTAACTATTTTTACATTTCTTATAAAAGAAATGTATAGAATTCGCTCAAACTTTCAAGATTTTTTCCGAGGCCCGGAGGGCCGAGTCTTATATACCAATCGACTCAGCTCGACGATTTGGGCCGGCGTCGGCGGTAAAACATGATGATGAGTTATGTTCTACCATAGACCATGCGGTAGACTTGGGTGCAACGCCCAACTCCTACTCTGCATAAGGCAAAGAATTCTTCACATTTCCTTTCGATCATGCCCATATGAGCCTGCCTAGTTCTAGTTTTCCGTTCTAAGTTTATAACTGATTCGCTCTAGAATACCTATCCGTCTTTCAATTTCATTGCTTTCGTTTCTCTTAGTCTCAAATTTGCCGAAAATAGCCAACAAAATCGATACAGATTTGGGACAATGTCTGTGTGTGTGTGTGTCTGTGTGTGTGTGTGTATGTAACGGACAAATTCTCATTCGTGTTTCTCAGCAATGGCTGAACCGATCTTATCCAAACCAATTTTAAATGAAAGAACTAAAAAACAGTATGAACGCTATTAATTTGTTTTTGATTCTGATGTTTAGTTTCCAAGATATGAATGTTTGAATGCGCAAAAATGGCGTTTTTTGCAGTTTTTTTGAATTATCTGCCGAAATTGACAATATAGATTAACAATTTATATGTTTTTAGACAGCTTTAACGAATACCTTTCGAACAAGCTATAGATTGTTGAAATCGGACTATTATCAAAAGAGATATTTAACATTAAATGCGGACGAAAGATTTTTATCATTTCCCATAGCCAGAAATATGACCAAAAACATGTAATCTATTATTAACGACAAAACGGCTTATTTTAGGTCAATAGTATCTTCGGAGAATTTAATGGAGGCAATATGCCCTTTCTTTTGGTATTGTGCTTTTGCTGATTAATCCCCCTATGAGTGAGATATTTTCACAAATTTTTTTGGAAGTCATTATATCGAAATGATGCCTTCAGCAAATTTGCAGCTCTTACTTTTGCGAATAACTTTACTGAAGACTTCAAATATCTATTTTGAATACTTTAAAAGTTATGGCTTGTTGTTTGTTGATTACTCTTTGTCGCCTATTTATTGTTCAATATAGTAATAATCCATTGAAATAAGCCAAACATTATTTCGATAAAACGAATTTTGTATTTCATTTTACTATCTACAACCGCTAGAAATAATCACCGAACACTTCCAAGTTGTCTGGAAGGAACTTGATAACTTATCAGTACAAAAATGTTCATTTGTGCGAACCTTCTGACTGTAATTTTTCCAACTTATAACCATCGGATCGATCTGAAACATATCGGAAAATGAAAAGCGAAATAAATAACTCCAAGCAACGGCGTAGCCAAGAGAAGGTTTTGGGGTTTAACACCATACAACCCCCCTCCCCCCTCCACCACACCCAAAAAAAATATTGGATTGAAGTTGAAAATTTATTGATGCAGACTGATTTAATTCAATATTACAATAACAATTATCTGATCCGTAGATTGATAACCTGTTGTTGTAAACATCATGAGCACTTTTGATAAATTGTCGGAATGGGGTCCTGATATGTAACTGATCTCTTGGTCTTGATTTCACAGTTATCTAATAGCATCAATATCAAATTTCTGCCTGAAAACATTCCAATAGAAAATTCCAGAGTTCTGTAATCAATCATAATCCTCAGATTTATTTTCAAATTGATCTCGTTTTTGTAGAGATGTACTGTAATAAGGGTCTTTATTTAATAGGAAGCGAAGTTAAAATTGATTTAATGTCTATGAAACATAGAACTGCTCACCAAAAAATGCATAAATTTCAACATTTGCTAAAAATGTTTTTGCCTTTCTCATTCACTCTAAAATTCGTCGATCTAATCCCGACCGGGAGGGCCGAGTGTCATATGCTAATCGACTCAGTTCGTCGAGATCGGAAAATGTCTGTGTGTGTATGCATGTCTGTATGTATGTGTGAGTATGTGTGTATGTGGAAAAAAATATGACCTCTGTTAATCAGAGATGGCTGGATCGATTTGCACAAAGTTAGTCTCAAATGAAAGGTACAATCTTCCCATCGGCTGTAATTGATTTTTTTTTATTGATTGGACTTCCGGATCCGGAGTTACGAGTTGAAGAGTGCAATCACACAGCAAATTCCAATATAAACTGAAATGAAAAATTTTCAAAATCAAATTTGTATTTTTGATGCCAAATGACATTATAATGCATGAAACATTGAGATTTGATGTAAACTCGAAAAAATTACGTTTGACAAAAATTGATTTTTTTGGACTTTGGTACTTTTTTGCTTGTTACTATTTTCTGAAAAATTAATTCTGCATAATTTTAAAATTTCAAAAATTACGGTTTCGGAATTATGCCGTTTAGACATTAAGATCGATTTTCACCAAACCCCAACCAATTGTAAAATTGGTATTGTAAAAAAACGTAAGGGCGATACTTCAATGCTGATAGGTGGGACCAAAAAAGTAAACAATCGCCAAAGGGACTATATACTATATATACAATCATTTTGTCAATTTCAATAGCAAACACAAATTTTAATTTAATAATTTCAAATACTTCATGAAATTTTGGGTTTCGATCACTGAATCATGCAATCTAGGATGTAAAAAACACAATAGTTCTTAAATAGGAAATAAAACCAAGTCTAAAAATATGCACTGTTGATTTTCTTTGAATGGTGGTTTTTTTCAAGAAAAAGCGTTGATTTCTTAATTCTCAGTCGCGTTGGAAATTTGAGTAAAGTATAAACTTTAAATCGATTAAAACAAATCGATTTTTTTTTTGGTTCAGTACAATATACATAACCCCTTTAGAAAAATCAGTTTTCCCACCACAATGCATTGATTGAGGAATTTAGATATTTTATTAACAGAGCATTAGCAATAATTCGTTTGTATGTCTATTTTATGGGCCATTTTTTCGCCTTCCCATTGATTTGGTTTGAGATTTCTAGCACTGATGTTGTCCTATGCTGATTTGAGTGATTCTCTGAGTCCTGCCACTATCCCATGTAGTATGTGTTATCAAAAACATCGCGAAGCATCAAGTTCTAAATGTTCTCAAACGATATAATATCCGAAGAGAGTGATAAGAGTTATAAGAAATGTCTCATCACACTGTTAGGTGGATTAATAACGTTTTTATGTATAACACATTACAATTTGTTCAACTGTCATGTCGAAATCATAACAATGTCGAGAAAACCCCGGCTTTTCGTTTGTCTCTCGCGGTGAAATCTGAATATTTACATCACTAACCAAACAGAAGGAAGTAAGGCAGTTCGTACTGTTGTTTTCTCCTTCATAATTTTTATCCATTCGAAAAAAGTGACAGTCGCTAGCACAAATAGAAACAAAAAGTGAACACCTAAACCATCTTGGCATCGAACAGTTTACGGTCTTAAATCGAAGACTGCATATCAAAAAGTCTGGCAACTCTCTCCAGAATCTGGAGACAGTAACAGCAACGCCACTTGCGGGTAAAGCTGGTACTTCCCATAGTGATGCCCACACATATAAACACGTTTACATTAAGCTTCTTACCTTCTTCCAATAGAGGCGCTGTAACCTCTGTCACTTTTCGTTTGTATGGGGAAAGGAAAGAGATATCAGTCTTCTTAATGTGTAGTCTTCGCTTAAATCAAAGACGATGTTTTAAATATTAAGAGCATGTTCAGGAGTGCTTCAGTTCTAGATTCATAATTTTGACAGTTCTATTATATAAAACTGAAAATTTTAAAACTAGAACTTCCAATAGAGGCGCTGTAACCTCTGTCGCTTTTCGTTTGTATGGGGAAAGGAAAGAGATATCAGTCTTCTTAATATGTAGTCTTCGCTTAAACCAAAGACGATGTTTTAAATATTAAGAGCATGTTCAGGAGTGCTTCAGTTCTAGATTCATAATTTTGACAGTTCTATTATATAAAACTGAAAATTTTAAAACTAGAACTTGCTGTCCTCAGCAACAGTTTTAGCGGATGTTCTATTCAATTTAAAATTCATGTCTCGCCATTCCTTTAGCGTTGCTGTATTCAAATTTATTTTCCCCAGTCTACCGAGTCTAAGTGTCTGTGCTGAAAACTTTGCATGTATTTAAAACACAGTTCTAGACGTGTTTTCAAATCAGCAACAAATGAAACGGAGTGGTATAACAGTTTTAAATTTTGAAACAAAACTGTTCGAAATTATAAAACAAAACGCACTGCTGAGGATGTGAATGTTTCAGTTCCAGTTCTACTTTGAAACTCCTATACAAAATAAAACGCTCCTGAACATGCCCTAAGACACGCCGCAAGAAAACAGTAAATTTGGCTGCACGGTTCACTAAGTTTTTGTCTGCTAGTTTTGGCAACCAGGAATTTAGTGTAAACCTCGAGTGACTTGTAGTTCGAATGAATGCATGGCGAATTACTTTTTTGCAGTATTTCGCAAAATACACAATCATGCAACTCGGAAACGTCTTGATCTACGTTACTAAGCCTGTGTACATGTTTTTCTTCGCACGAGAAATATTTTATGGTTAGAATATATCGAGAAGTTCAATTTTAAGCAGATGATAACTAGTAAAATCGCAAACTCCAATGACAATCACTATTTCTAGATCAGTGAGATAGGATCGAAATAGCTGAAACAAACATACTCCATTTTAGCGATTGTTATATTATGGCCCCCTTTGGAAAAGGCGGCTGATAGGTCTGTGTAAATGACATCGGTTTGCGCGCTACGTTCCATACTCTCTTTTAAGTAGGGTCTTGGGCATAGCAGGTTAGTCGCAGTCGAACACCCACAAGTGAAGCCGTGTTGATCGTCACTTAGGTATTACTTGCAATGAACCTGAAGAGGTTTCCATAATCGCCAGCTCGAACAGCACTCAATAAGGTGATTCCGCAGTAATTGTTAACGTCTTGCATATTTCTCTTTTTATGGACTAGAAATATGTTCGCGAACTTGAAGATGGAAAAATGGCAATAGATGCTCTCAAGATGTGTAGAAGCGGAGTCACTAAAGCGTAGATGTGCCTTTTCAAAAGTTCTCAAGGAAAACCGTCTGGTCGCGGATTGAAGGACGATTTTCTCGCAATTCGTCGTTATTATTTTCCTAAAGCGTATAGCTAGGCATATAATAAGTCATATACTTTGAACTACTTTGTGATTTCGCATACTTGGATGTTCCGACCTTTAGCCACACTGGGCATAAAGAAAATTTGGTATAATATTTTTATCAGCAGGAATTCATTTGGAATATTTTTTATTTCATTCAAATGCAGTCTGCTACTAGCACGGATATAATACAACCAAAACACAGCTCTCAATATTGTTTCCCAGTATAACGGTCTTGTTGCATAACCCTGGAGTGAAAACTCTGTTATATTCAGTTAGCTACAAATTATGGTAATACTATATATCGAAACACTGTTCTGCATAAATAAAACGCTTTACATGCAAAACAGTAAGAAAAAATCTAATAAAAAATATCACAGTATATGTTTTGAAAACCGGCATTTTTTCTAAACTCCTGGATCCCTCCCGAAACATCTTCCTGGCTTTGTGCTTGCCTAGACGTCTCATTCCGATTTACGGATTCCTTATTGCAATTAACTTCTGTTTTGATAGTTCTTGAGCGCTTTTTCAAATAGACTTATCTGCAATGAGTTACTCTCTTTGTTTACTTTCTCTTCTGTTAATAATTCGGTCACTTTAACATTTATCCCTCAACTCTTTGCATAATATGCTAGTTAAAACCACCGTTTTTCGATCTGTACTGTAAAATAAGTGAAAAGTGTTATAGTGACGCCGTAAAAATCGAAAGAGAAAGTAAACAGAGTAACAAGTGGCGTAGCCAAGGGGGGGTTTTGGGGGTTAAAACCCCCTCCAAATCAAAATATTTGAATTGAAGAAAAAAAAGTTTGATGCTGACTAGTTTATTTAAATATTCAAATAATAATTTTGGAAGTTTATTATATGTTCATTACATTGAGAACCTAATGTTTTAACCGTTATGGGGACTTTTTGTAAATTGTGAGAATGGGATCTTGTAACTAATATTTTAGTGAGGATCCTATAGTTGATAAATCATGTAAATATCCAGCAAAATAGCTCAATGAAAACGCCTACATAGAAACTGATGAAAAATGGAGTTTTACGCTTGTTTATAACAGGTCAGAATCGGTTTTTATGTGCATTTGATTTTTTTTGGGTTATCGCTTATATAAAGTGCCATTAGCTAAGATTGGTAATAAAAAAAAATGAAAATTTGTCACGTTTTTCGTTATTTATGATGTATATTTGGGTATCGAATTGAATGGCGCCAAGATTCCATAATTTGGAAACCATCAGCTTTTAGAGGTTTAGTATTTTCCAGTTGCATGCATTACTAATTCCAATCAAATTCAGTTCGAGACTTACTGTCTTCAGCAAAGTTTTCAAGAATGTTATTGCAAATAGTTTGGTTGAAGATATGAATGCAACCCGTATTTGTGCATTATAGGCCACATAGCACCACGAATTCCCTTACTAACGATTATAGGCGGCTACAAAGAATTTGGGAGAGCACCTTGTAGATGACGTTTACTATCCTAGTATGCAAAAGTGACTTCAACGCCACTTTGGTCAAATTTAACTTTTTCGTATTTTTAATTTCACTACGAAAATTCGCATCTTTCAGTGCAAACGACTTCAAATAAAAATTAAAAATAATCTTCAAAAGCACCCAGCGGAGTGCTCTAGCTAATTTCTCTACTCTGTGCTTAAGTAGCTCACATGACAGTTGATCATTGCCAGCGTTTCAACCGTCTTATTTTTTCATGAATCTTAGGTAGATTAGGAATCTGTCGTCGACTGCGCGCGTCTCCAAGCTGATTCTTGCAATACTCTTGTCGTCTACTGCTTCGCTATTAAGGTGTTCGTCAAAATATACTTATCAATCGTGAGAATTCCTGCACATTATTTATAAGGTGTACAGGCTATCCTGTGCGATAACCGGTTTCTACAATGCCCCCAGCCTATCAGGATGTTTATGTCACCGATGACGAGCTTAACATTCCGCCATAGGCAGCTATCATAGACATGCTCCAGCTGCGCATAAAATGCATCTTTCTCGGCCTCGTGAGGTCAGTGCACATTGATAATGCTCTAGTTGAAGAAATGGCCTTTGATCCATACTACACACATCCTTTCGCTGATCGCCTGCCACTTGATCACGCGTTGGCGCATTTTGCCCAGCTCTTGTGCCGTCGCTCGATCCCCGCATTTCCACACCTTCTGTCCCGTTTAGCAAAGCTCCTCCAATGCTACGGTTTCGAAGTTGCGAGTTTTCAGCTCATCCTTTTCTCGTTGATTGTTAGTAAAGTGGTGTTTTGGGCCACTCGTTGAACTTGACCTAACCTGTCTCGTAATCCGACACCCAACATAACTGACATCTGCGACAGGTATTTAGTTTTGCCTACAATAGGGTTATAGTGCCCATGCCCGCTCACACCATCCCATTTCGCTATTACAACACGGTAGTACCCAGTCGATCGCGGCCTACAGATTAAATGTCATCAATAGACCCACCAACATTTTTGAAAAATCTATGACTTTCGTCAAAAACCCCCTCTAAACCAAATTTCTGGCTACGCCACTGAAGTAACTCATTGCAGATACGTCTTTTTGAAAAAAAAAAACGCACAAGAATCAATCTCCCTTTTCAATTCTCGAATGCTGGTGTCAATTTTATTCTCGATTTTATCGTTAGATTGGTTGAACGTATTCCGTATTTGCTCCAATAGGTCGGCCGAAGATTCCTTTTCGCCGGATCTGATAAAATGAGTGCTGTTTGTTTCTGTTCATCCAATTGAGTGGTTGGGAAAATTAAAGCGTGATGTGCCAACTGGTGCGAAGAAGCGTTAAGGGAGATTTTATTTACTCGGATTACCAAAGAACGTCTCAGTAAAACCACTGCTCGTCGATTTTATAATGATTCGCAATCTAAGATTTGAATCACAACTGATAATATTCGGCTGAAAAGCGCCAAAAGAAAGACCACAACACAGAAAACTCACTCGTAACTCACGCCCATCACTCACAGTTTCAGACTTCCGAGGAGTATAAAATATGTAATGACGTTTACCGCAAGTCATTAAATTTTGTCATTTGATGACAAATGACTGGAGGTTATCGTTTCCATACAATTTGCGGATAAAAATATAGTTACTATAGATAAAAAGGATTTTCAAAATGGCTTTCCAAGTTGAGGGAGGACAGTTGGATTTTTAGCGATACACTGAATTGTCTCGTATGGTATGTAAATAGTTTATCAAAAGCACGTTAAGTTACAGGAAAATAAGTCCGACAATGGTTCCAACAGTCGATGAGTTTTTGAAGGATAGCTCATTGGATATTTTAAACGATCCCAGTCGAGTTTTCGACATGGACTAATCTTCTTTTGCGCTTGTTCCATAAAATCAACGTGTTGCACAATGTAAACAACAAAAATCAAAACTTTTTGAGCAGCTTAGTGATATGTCACAATTGACTCTGTTGACAGATTATATTATTATAGTGGATTTGAGTGGAAGACATCTGTTTTATGATGGTTAATAACAACGAGATATCGCCCAAAAATCGTGGAATAGAATCAAACATTTTTTGCGAATTCCGAACGGTGTGTTTATTAGAACAATTTCATGCAAAAAAATCAGCATCTCTGAAACTTCGGAATATGAAAGAATGGGCTTTCCTCTTTCATTTGAAACTAAGATCAAAATAATCCGTCGAGGGGTCCAGAGCAACTTTTTTTTAAGTTTTTTTTTCGTAACAATATAGGTTTTACTACTGGAGATAGTTCATATTTCTGTCCTTACATTGTGCTTTATACAATCGAACAACACTAAAAGTGAGAATTTGATAGAAAATTTAACTGTCTACAAGTTTGTTGACCACTAAAAATTGATCTGAAATCATCCGGAAAAGTTGTTTAAGATTTTAACAAAGTTATATCTAAAATAGTTTCACACGAGGCCTAGTGGTTTGGAAATATGTTTTCTCGCACTTATTACATGACGAAAAAAATAATTGGGTTTAGTGGCATGAAAATATTAGACGGGATTCACGTTGACAATTCTAATTGAACTTCTGAAAATTAGGATGTTTGACAGAGTCAGAAAACTATTTGTGCTTTTGGTTTGTAATCTTTCCCGATTGGTTCGAAGGGACTACCATTCATCGGGAGGTATTGCTTGGTTACAAGGGTTTGCTTACATTTATGTTTTAGAAAGGACCATGCGTCGTATAATTTAGGTTATGGTCGCTTAAGTCAGCTATTATAATTCCGTTCAAGACGAAATGTTGGGACACACTGTTTCCAATTTAACGCAAACCACAGCAGTAATTGTCCAAATTAGTGGTTAGCGTGAAACGATTTATTCAAATTTTCTCCGCAAAGCATATTGTGGCAGTTGGATTTTACGGCCATTTTCTATCAATTATGCGAGATATCGTTACTAAATTGATCCTAGATTATGCGATATGTATTACTTTTGAAAACAAAATATGATTTGAGTACAACAATAACCTTATATACATAGGTCCTCGAATATATCCCAAAAAAATTATCTTGATCCAAAAACTCAAAGTTTTTTGTTTGTCACATTGAATTAATTTTGAAAACGGATAATCAGCGTTTTTAACCAAGCGTTGCAATGAAATCCGTGAAATATTGCTATGGTGCGTTAAAAGTTTCCTTGAGTTTGTTTAAATACAAAGGTTGAAGTTCAGGACAAGTCAATTTTATACGAAGATGCTAACATAGTAGGAGATTCGTGTAAGAATAGTTATCAGTCATCCCTGAGAACAACCGAAAAAATGAAAAAGAAGGTATACATAATAGAAAAAGCTGTTTCTGCGGGAGGAATCTCTTACACCACGAAAAAGAATATTAATATCATACTAGTTTGGTCAACAATTATCTAAAACTTCTCATCCCAAAAATATGAATGGTGCCCTGTATCAGGGAATCATAATTTTCAGCTAAAAGATAAGACTTTTCAAGCTTTCAAATTCCGCTGAATTCACTATTGAACTAAACACAACTATTTGGCAAATAAAAAAAGTGCTTGTGAATTGACAAACCACTAGATCTTTTGTGAAACTAACTTAGACTTAGAATTCGTTAAAATATTAAACTACTTTTCGGGATAATTTCAATTCGGTTTTTAGTTGGTAACAAAGTTGTAGACAATCAGATTCTCATTTTTAGTGTTGTTCGAATGTCTAAAGCACCATCTAGAGGCAGAAATATGAACTATATCCATTGTAAAATCTATGTTTTCACTAAAAAGACTTAAAAAAAGTTGCTCTAGAGCCCCCGACGGATTATTTTGATTTTGGTTTCAAATGGAAGGGAAAAGCCCATTCTTTCATATCCTGAAGTTTCAGAGATGCTGAATTTTTTTGCATTAAGTTGTTAAAAAAAGACACGTGTCTGACCAAAAAATGATGCGGTTTTAATGCCAGCATTGTTAGCAGGAACTATGGTTCGTCGCGGTGCGGATGTGGGCGGTAAATGGATTGTCCGCACCGCAACCGCAAAAAAATAATAAAACCGCACCGCTTACCGCAACCGCACCTTATTTACCGCACCGCACCGCGCAGTAATGCGGTAAAATTTTTATATTTTTAAAGATAGTGTTGAAAAATTGTTCATTTGTGTAACAAGATATAATAAAATGTTATTCTTATTCACACGAAATTTAACTTTAAGAGACTCCTCAGGATGTAATGTTTATGAAAAAAATCAACTTTTGCATTTTCTATTAATAAAATTCCGTACATTTTAAGGCAAACATTATACATTGAAAAACGTTCTACTGCAGTAATAGGAAAACTTTTATTTTAGCAACCCTACAGTTAATTGAAAAAAGTGGAATAAAAATGTAATAAGAAATGAAGTTGCATATTTCTTTCTTTAAATTTTCATATTTTTAATGTTTTTGACATAAGAAAATGAAATGGATGATTTTTGCATTTATGTAGTAAAAACCACCTTTCATTCTTAAAGGAATTTCACCAAAAAAAAAAATAAGGTCGGAATACCAGAACTTCTATATAGTAGCGCATATATTCCAATACAGTGAAATAAAAACATTTTGTATTTCATCAATAAGAACGACGCCATATTTGACGAAAAAAATTGCTCTATACATTACATCTAATCAGGAGTCCGGTCTCGACCGGTACAGAATTATTGAACATTAGAAAAACTGCAAAAAATGTATGATTTGTAGCATACAGCAGAAATGATTTTTAAAAATAGGGGGTTTTACGGGCAAAATATCCCAAAACTCTAACTTCCGCATTCTTCAAGAAATAGCTGTATTCTCATTCAAAAACTAAGATGGCTCCTTTTAAAAATGTATAAAGTGGAATTTTCTAAAGGATAGTTCGAAAGTTCTAGCATTTAATGTATTTTCCTCTAATATTTTTCCAAAGAGCCAATGGCAAAAACTTCAATTGAAGAGAACGGTAGCCAAACTATGTGGTATTTGGAAAAAAGCTTAAAAAAACTACAAAATAACTAAAAAATATTAGGACTTAATATGGTAGAAAAATATCGTAATTTGAATGGAAGTACGCGAAAAAAGTTATGTAGCATACTTTTTGAGAAAGAGTCTACTAAAATTGACTGCAGAAAAATTCACATTGGATTTACACAGCAATCAAAGAAGATAGAAATACAATGTTGATGAACGAATGATAGAATAATGATCCTAGTTTGAACCCCTCCATATTTTGGACGCTTTCATACATTTGTATCCATTACTGCTAATTACTCCAAATTCGTTTGGTTTGATGAAGATAATTATATTCTTTGGATTTGGTTTAAGTCCCAGCATAATTAGTTCATCTCTAATTCCTTTAAATTAGTCAATATTCACAGTTGAAAAATTGCTATCGAAAACGATTCATAATTCCACGTTTTCCAACAGAAATCGGGAGAAGTGATGCACTTTTAAATTGGATTTAAGAGTACAAATTTATTGTTTTTAAATTATCTAATAATTTTGTCTCTATTTGGATCTTGCATTTTATGTACTTGAAATGGTTAGTTTGTGAAGTTTTACTTAGAAGTATAAAATAAGTAGTTCAAAATATGTCGTAAAAATAATAGCGTCAAAATATTTCGGACACAGCTAGATTTTCTTTCGTCTGTTTATCAATTTAGAATAATCAAAATTATCACCTTATCAATTTTTTTGCGGTGCGGTTGCGGTAAAACCGCGCAGTAAAAGCTCTTTCCCGCACCGCATCTTCGGGAAAAAGTGTCTCACCGCAGATTTTGCGGTGCGGGTGTGGTAAATACCGCAACCGCGACGAACCCTAGCAGGAACGTTGATTTCTCCGTTGGTATTGTCCCACTGTATTCCAAGGATATCCTAAAGTATTTTACAAAACATTTGAAGATGTGGGGCTGCTGGAAAAACGATCAGAAGAACAGTTTTTTGGTTTTCTTTTATGAATTCATTCATTGAATGTGTTCCATCCATGGACTATTCGTCAAAATTTTACAATTCGTCGGCCATTCGTCTCATATAACTTATGACACGGGTAGTTACCGTAAGAAAAATGGAATTAGGTATACTTGTTTCCCTTCCTTCAAATTTAATTCATTCCATGCAATCACAGGACATGGCGTTTTTTGCACCAATGAAAATAGTTTATCAAGAAGAGTTCAAGAGGCGCTCGACATTTTGGTCGAACAGGGGTAACAAGTTTATTGACATGATTGGGACTAGGGGACCATTCATAAATTACGTAACGCAAAAATTGCCCAAAATTGACTCCCCCCTCCCCCCATGTAACAAATTGTCACAAATTTCTTTATCCCCCCCTCCCCTATTACGTAACAAATTCCTTGAAAAAAATTTTTTTCTTCGGTGAAAACATGTTACGTAACGATCCAGCTTACTCCCCCTCCCCCCTATGTCACAATATGTAACAACTTGTCGAACCCCCTCCCCCCCCTAAAAACGTTACGTAATTTATGAATGCTCCCTAGTATAGGAGCTGAGATAAATAAATAATCGTCTACCTTACTTTTAATCACCTAGACTCTGAAAGAATCCTATGTCACCATTTTAATCTCGCGTGAAAGGAGGCCTATATATTGCTCGAGCTTATTAATTTTGGACCATGGGTATTCAACTATAAAGTTGCCCGGGTGCAGTCATCTCACTACATCCTTTTTTTAAGAAAAAAAAACATTTAGAGCCCCTAATTGATGCACTTCCCTTAACCATAACCGGCAGCGATTCGAATCATGGAATTTTTATCGCTTCTCAGAATCATGACGGATGTTGAAATAAAATCAAATTAAAATTTATAAAGTTTTTAAAGTATTTTTCATCTTAATCTACTTCTTTATGTGTGATTGTTAAAGTTCCAAAAAGTGTCAAATTTCGGTTTACGTGATTTATGAATGATCTCATACCGAACAAGCGACAATGTAATTAATCAATGCAACTTATCCAAACAGTATTTAATCATGTTGAAAGCATATGTAGAATCCTATCTAAAATTATATTGATACTTTGAGTCAAATGTTGTTTCTGGGAATTGCGCAAAAATTTTCTGGAACATCACGGTTATTTACGGCACCACGGTTGTTTACGTCATTGTGTAATTTTCTAGAGCAAAACTTATATTTTGAATGAGAATGGTAAACTATATGTAAAAGTTTAATGATTTAAACTATTTTTATTACTCAAAAATATGCAAATGCCTTAATTTTCGACTTCCTATGCAGCATTTAAGTCATTTCACTCACGGCTTCCAACAACATTGCAGCCGCTCTCTGGACAAACAAGAAACACATGCTAAAATTTTGTATTTTTTATATATACAACTTTCATATAAGGACGTGATATTCGCAAAACCACAACAACTAACACCGTAACATCTTCTGTATATTTCCAGTGTTGGCGACAACGGCCGCCAACAGTGACATGGCGCCACCGGATGGTCCCATGCAATACGACACCAAATGGCATACCATGGTAAGTATCACAGCCACGTGCTACGTTCTATTCGACCGCAAGCGTTGCTTTTGTGACGCAGGTAGGACCACGTCTTCATAAATTTCACCTGAACCTGAGTCCGTTGGGACCAAAGATCATAGTTTACAATCATTCAGAAGTCAAACAATAACACCGCCACCACCGACTGTGCACCGTGTCGTCAGGATTAATCGCCTATTGCAGGAACGTATACTACCATTAGGCGCTAAAATTTTAAATTTTATTTCTTTGTTTTCTTCTGGTAGTACTTGTTCCGTTACACTCACACTAAGCATCCTATCTCTTTCTGTTCAAACGGCGCTCCCGGTACTCATATCTAAGACAGGTTTCTATTGAAGCGAAATTTTGTTTGCTTATTTACTTTAATTTGTGTTCACATTTGAACTCAAAACAAACAAACAAAAATTACTAGCAGTGGCAGAGTGGCTCACACCGGTGTGAATATTGTTATTTACGTGATTTTTCGCTCTTCTGCATCATCTCATTTTCCTGCCGTTCGCCTAATGAAGTGGTAACCTTTAAAGGTTGCACGCGTCCGGATGTGACGCCAAAATAACGTAGGTAATTGAAACGAAAATGTTCGCTCGGAAAATTGGGAATTTGGTATTATTTCCTCGAAAGCCCTGAGGTAAAAAGCTTCGTCATAGAGAAGTTTGGAGAGAGCTGAAAAATGATACCCACTGACAGGGTTAATTATTTGGAAAATGAACCGCTACGCTGTGAGTTGCCTCCGGAAACAGCAGGTTAATTAGGACAAATCGTTGAGATTATTGGGATACATTTCACTCGGATGCTAAACGAGGAAAAACGAAACGTTTTTATTAGCTCGCGAAAAGTCAGAATATCGAACTGCCGACGGAAGAAGATTTTGTACAAAAATAAAATAAAAGTCGTTTATAAATTATGTTTCCAATCCCCACAAGACAACGCAGGCCACTCACTATAAAGCTATAAAAACACAAGACTCTCGATGGTAAGTCACGGTAAGCCGTCACAGAAGTGGCGCGTAGTCACGGCACAAGCCGTGGTGAGAGAGGTTGATTTTTCGGGGGATTAGAATTGTGTTTTACTCGATCCCATTTTGTTGAATTGTTGGCTGGGTATAGTGGGAAAACGGAAATATCTTATGTTTTTCCCGTCGGGGAATCGGCTTGATGACGGCTGTTGAAAGCATGTCTGTCGGTAATAGACTGTCTTTTGAGATCGGAATGCAATGTCACCTTTCGAGTAGTAAGAAGCTACATATATTGAAGAGCATTAGATATCCGAAATGAGAGCATGGTAATAGAAGATACATCGTGACAATCGATTTGTGAGCTACTTTGAATAGTTCACTATACAGGAATGCCGGAATACATTCACGGGTATGCAGATAAATTAGTTAATTGCACTAAGTCATTATAATTACATAGAGTTGTCAATTTATATGTATTTATTACACTGATGCTGGTATTTCAACGATTTTTGTCGTTACTATGACTAACGTTTCAATATAGTAGAGTTTTTTAAAGTTAGTAACTTTCCTTGTACCGAATGTACGCCGTTAAACAAATAAAATGAAGAATTTTGAAAAAATTCAATCAGGGATAATATTCCACCTCGTTTAGCCAAAGGATTCCGGACTTCAGATAACAATAATTGCAGGCTCAATGAAGTTATAAATCATCGAATGATTGGTATGCAATACTAAACTAAACCCTAACACGCCATAAAAATCGCATTTGGAAACGCTAGCTACTCAGCTGTGTTTTGTAGAATGTTAAAACAAACTATAAGAATCCGTAGATATATGTGATACCACATACGTAAAGTATTATAAAATTAATAATTTCGTGTTTTGAAATTATGTAGGACGTCGAACAAGACTTATTTTAGGTTTAAAATCTTAAAATCTGAATTTCAGAATTATTTGAAGAACGAAGAATATTTTGTAATTGCACTGAGATGGTTTACGCAATGTATTGCAGTATATTGAAATGTTGTGGTAAAATCGGTACATAGTAGAAGCCAATGTGAATCCAATATAATTACAAACTTCTAGACGTTTGAATAACGTAAAATAAATTGTTAGTAGAACAAACCGTGACGAAATAGCCAAATAGGTGGATAAGTCATCATTCGTGAAGCTAGTGCCAGCATTTAACGTTTTGCGCCGTCATAAGTTTCAGATAGTGGTAATAGTGGTATCAAAGCGTTGTGGAGCGTGTAGTTTACAACGTATTTTGTACATATATGATTCTGTACGACACATGTAAATATTATGCGTATTTTGAATAGTAATGTTTTGATGACATCACTCCACTGAGCAGCCTGAAATTATTGGTATTGTCTTGAATCAAACGATAAACGAGTTCGAATATTTCAATTTACTTGTTTAACAGAATTCTGACAGAAAATCCCTAATATATTATGAAATAAGCCCTAGAAAAATTTGGAATCGAGACGGTTCAATAAGTTTACCCAGAGATATTGAAAAATTACCATTCTACAAAAAATTGAATAACTTTCACAATTCTCATCCGATTTAAATTAGTAAGTGCTTTAATTTCATATAAAAATATAATTTTAGGATTGCATTATCTTGCCCAAAATCTTGACCAAACGCTCATTTTTCTTTAAAAAAAATTAAGAAAAAGATCAATTAACTCGTAAAAAACGTCAGAACCAGTACTCGCACTAAAACTTTTAAAACTTAACTAAAAACTTTAACTAAAAAACTTAACTTTTTTAACTTTAACTAAAAAATTTAAAACGACCGAAAGTGCATTCAATTACCTTTAACCGATATGTGTCCGACGCGGTACCCGGGTACCTTTTTAGGTTTCAATTAATGAAATTCTTGTTTTATCCATAGCTGGAAATTAAAACTTTGTGACATCTTAGAACTTCACTAAGTCAAGCTTTTGGGTTAATAATATTGTTGATATAGTAAGGGGGAGATAGGAGGGGCTCCTGATTTTTTACTACGTAACAGGCCGACGTGCGTACCCGGGTACCCACAAAACTGAAATGCCAATAACTAATGTAATTTCTAACCGATTCTGATGCTTTTGGGTGTTTTGGATTCAGGAACTCATCCGCTTTTGGACTTGGTAAAAATGAATCGGGTTACTTAATTCGGTTCCCGGGAATTCGGATTTCCGGAAGCAGGTTCCAGTACTGGGATACTATTTGTGAACTTTAATGGAATATTAGCAATATGGGTATCAAAATTATTGGAATTGCATCAGTAGGCTGTATCTCGTGGTTTTGGAACCATTTGCTGATTTGACCCCGGAACGGACATTCCGGAGCAGGTTCCCGTGGGGCCGTGAGTGGCCATTTCATTCCAATTCCATTTTTTAAATTGCCATAGGGTCCCGTGACAATAAATAACTCACTTCCGAGACAATTTGAAGAGTTTTGATACTCATATTGCTAGTACATTAATAAAATATACAAATCATACCCTAGTACAGGAACATTACCCCGGAAAATCCGGATTACCAAGCATCAGATCCATTCATCCGGTTCAATTTTACAAATCAAAAAGTGGACGAGTTTCTGAATCCAAAAAGTCTAAAGTGTCCAAATCGGATAAAGGAAGCCATAGTTATGAGCATTTCAGTTTGTGGGTAATAATGTTTCATATCGATACATTATAACCGAAGATATTTGGATTTTACTGAACAAACTTTTTATTTTCAAGGTGAAATTTATTTTTACTGTAACTCGAAAAGTTCTTGGACTTCATTTTCGGATTCAGCACACGATTTTACATTGAAAATGACCACCAGCTTATTGAGTTCAGAAATGCTGTTAACTAGTGTAATAAAACTAAGAAATTCAATTTGTTTATCAACGAGCATGCGGTAGATTTGGGTGGAACGCCCAACTCCTACTAGCAGAAGGCAAAAGATTTATCATATTTCCTTTCGATCATGTCAATATGAGCCTGCCTAGTTCTAGTTTTCCGCTGATTCGCTTTAGAATACCTATCCGTCTTTCAATTTCATTGCTTTCTTTTCTCTTAATCTTAAATTTTCAGAAAATAGCCAACAAAATGGATACAACAGGTTACTCTAACGATACGGATAAGCTCTCCAAGCAACACAAGTTGTCATATTCGAGTGGCAGTAATTTTTATGTAGCTAATTGAATACACATTTTAAAGTAATTGCAATGTTTGTCGTAGCTGCTATCTATCCTTAAAAGCGCAGGAGTTGGAGTCTAAATGTAACTTATGAAATGTTACAAATGAAGCGTTTTTGTAACCAATATGTGACTTGGTTTGCTACACCCCAATCACAGTGCAACTACAATAGTATTGCATCAAATGAGTAACTTTAAAGAAGTTAAACCAATGTTTCGGTACAACATATTCTCAGAAAATACATTTACATTCTCATTGGAGATGTTTCCAAAATTGAAAATGAAACGTGAAAGAATGTTTCATTGGATGTAATAAACATTATTCTTGATAAATATATAATATGCTTCTTTGACTTCTTATTACAAATCACCGTGCCATTTACTATTTTTAGAGAAGTTGACAATTACACTTATTGTAAATGCAAACGCTCGAGAAAATTTAAGTATTTTATTATCGGAATTATTATTCCGATTCTCAGTCATAATTTGCCACCTCAAATTTATTTTTTAAGATGTAAAGTTCCAGTTGTCAATAATGCTTGATTATTAATTTCAATTCTTAGTTTGAAGAATTGGTTGGAGAAAACTTACATTTCTGTTGTTTCATATTATTTTTATGTGTTTCATTGTTGTTAATCGTCGCTATTAACATTAGAAGTTTCGTAATACCCGTGAGAAGAAAATAAATACATTTTAGCAACCGGTCGAGACCGATCTTTAAATTTTATGTCGTAAACAAAAAAAAGTTTAGTCTTTAGAATTTATACGGCTTAGACAAATATATTTAGGAGCCTCTATTCATTATAACGTCCTAGTCGTTCCTTCACAAAATTGCCGGAATATGTTCTTTCACTTCATTCATTCACATAGCGCACTTAAAAATCTTAAATATATTCTTAAAATTTGACATAAAAGAATTGGAAAATAGAAGCATAGAAATTTAAAACATGTGTGAGAAAACTTTCAGTCGGCAGTATTACACGAAATGTAAACATTACTATTAAGTCACAATAAAACAAACGTGTGCGGTAACTGCTAAGAGACTATTACTCCACTTTTGATATGTTAGATTATCACTTACACTATCAAGTCCGGTTGCATTGAAACATAAAGATTCCCGAAGTTGTAAGTTTGTTCTTCATCGTATGGAATTGTTTCCTCAATATGACAAATGTAGTTACTAATAGCCTAGTTTTGTTCTTGAACATTGTCTCAGTGTAACTAAACGTTTTGACTACCGATGTTTTGATTTGTTCAAATCATAAAGTCGCATAAAAACAATCAATCCATGCTCTACCCCTTATTACTAGGGTTGCCACCCCTCCGGGTTTGGCCTCCGGGTTTTTGGAGACGATCTCTGGGTCTTCGGGTTTTACTTCAATTTATCCGGGACTAGTGAAACGACGAATAATTTTAACTGAATTTGTTTGTTTCAAACGAGTTTTCTGGTTTTATTGTTGCAGCTGCAGCGGTCATTTATTGTTAACCATAGCGAAAAACTTCGTACCTTTGTTGGAACTTCACTAGCGACTGTGATGATGAATAACCGAATTTGCGCCCAGTAAAAATTCCGAAAGAAATCGCAGTGTGTTTCCCAGGCGTTGCAGCTTTCCTGCCTGCTTCACTCTACTTCTCCTGTTAGTTGTGGCAGAGGAAAATCATTGGTCGGCTCGATTTCCACCAGCGAGCCGGTACTTTTGGATTTTTTGTCGTTAGTCTGGGAGTTGAAGTTTCACACCTATATAAATCGACTAAACGATTTTCGAACGAGAAAAATTTACAGTATAATGAGAAATGCTCAGAAAAATGGGGTGCATTATGATTTGCCAAAACAAAGCACTAAATGGTGAATGTGAGTCAATTTGGGTAATTGATACCTCGACGAGTTACAAAAAGAATAGCTACTTGTTTCATTTAAACTCAGCAGGTAGATCTAGTTTCAACGTATACTTCTGCTTCTATAAAAGCCTAACCCACATCAGTGTAAATCTCCGGGCGAACGCCTCACCGGAGGTGGCAACCCTACTTATTACCCAATATGACTTAATTGTTGGCGGTGCAGAATCGTACTCGGTGCAGAATTTTACAATGGATTTCGAATCGGTGTTATATTCGTCACCTCTGTTCGTTTTCCAGATCAGGTTGCAAAGCTCAAGACAAATTTTTACGAGAGTGCATAACCCACAGTGCCTACTCATTCGTCGACGCCGTTGACTACATTAGGTCCTACTATTGGAAATACTACTCAACATCGAATTCAAATTAGGCACGGATACATATTGACGTTTCATGCCTAATGGAAATTCAGAGAGCTTCCCATTCGATGTCTCGGTGTCGTATGATATACTTCCTGCTGGTCATCAAACTCAAATTTCACAGAATGATACATTCAACAACGCAACTCCACAATTAGTGACGTTAGTTTCCTATCAAATACTGTTTACGAAGTTCACGCTGCCTTTGAACAAATTGTTTATCGTAGGATCCTCCCACATAAGCACTACAATTATCTACTATTGATCGAACTCAGAGCAGCGAGTGTAACAATGAAGATGACTCAGACATTCATAGCTATCTGTCATCCGAAAATGTTAAATGAAGCCATGTATAGAATTCTGTTAAAAGTTACTGATGGAGGGAAATGGAGAGTGGACTGTAAAAACGAAAACAATTTGAGGCAAAAAAAGGAAACAAATTGATTTTAAACCGACTATTTTACATATGTTTATTTAACTATTTAAATACCTCAGCCTTGTTCTGATTATACTACTCAAGGAAAAGAATGGTAGGGTGACCACGTGGTCAATAGACTCACCTTCCGGCGAAAGATTTTTTGCCAAAAAAAAATACCTTCAACTTAGGTAGTACTTTTCCAACAAGAAAGATGTTTCCAATCTTTAACTGAACGTTGAAACATCCGCGGCAAGTTACATGATTTCAGAAAGTTAGAAATGTTATTTAAGTTGGTTAATGGTAATAAAGAAACCAACGCTTCTGATGATATTACCTTGCAGTTATCATTTTATGATAATACAACTTATGATATTGCATATCAGTTACCACTACACTCTCAAGTTACATTCATGATTGTGTACCGTTTTTGTAGCTTAGTGTAATGAGAAGTTAATTCGTCCCATACATATGATGTATTCCTCACATATGTAACTCTACTTGTTTCAGCGTACACTGGATTCTGTTTTTGCACGCACCTTTTTTTGTACGACTTTTTTGCACGGTTTTACATTAACATCATTTTTATGTATAAAATACCTATTTCGATATACCAAATCAATGATACGATTATCCCGTGTAAGAAAAGCCGTCCAAAAACCGAGTGATTTGTGAAACCATGAAAAATATTTATTCAATAGAATTTAGTAACAGCAGCTGAAAATAAGTGGCAATCTAGCGCCGCCTAGCGGGTGATATCTAATTTAATCATTACATTATCAAACAGCCCTCGTCCTCAGAATCTTTACAGAAAAACATCATTTTCCTAAACTATTAAACTTTCGTGACCAAACATCACCTAACATGTACTGGAAGTTGTATCCTCCCTAGCGCTGCCTAGTGACTGAATTCTGAAATAATCTATTCGCCTTCGGGCATCACTCGACCCGCTGATGAATATTGCCGTAGACACAACACTTCTAAATTATCATGATCTCGAGATATAGAATTTGAAAAATAGTACATGCTCACTACCCCGCCTGGAGGAACTATTTCAATTTGATTTATCCATAATGTAGCTTTGACCTCCTCTAAAATTTTGCCAAAAACGCCATCTTCCTAAGTTATTAGACTATTATATGTATTATATTATGTATTGTGCTGAAATGTGGTACGCTCACTAGCGTCACATAGTGAGAGTATCCCACACTAACCTGTCACCATCTGGAGTCTTTGATATCTCAAGCAACTTTACTGAAGACAGCACTCCTCTAAATCTGCTCGTTATTGAGATAATGAATTATTTTGACATTAGTAAGAAATTTGCATTCGCACTAGCGCCGCTTGGTGGGACAATTCCGAGTTATTATTTCCACCATCCAGAATTTCTTGACTTGCTGGAAATTTTCCTGAGACACCACCTTTCAAAATAATCAGTGTTTCGATATATTTAACGTTAAACCTATTCAACAATAGTCACATTCGCGATAAGAGGTTCGATTAATTTACACTCTTTTAAAGCAGCCCTGGCGGCATAGTTCTCAACTAATTAGATATCAAATTACTCTAAATTGTAGGTCTAAGTAAGCACAACAACTTTGCTAAAGAAAGTATTGCGCTAAATGTTAAAGCAGACGAAATATTCGGCGACAGCCCCAAGTGGTCAAAATCCCATAAGCTGTGGGCTTCATATTACGCGGATTCCTTTTTCACGCTCTCATTTATTCGCGTAGTAGGAGACCCGACTGTACGTAGCACTAAATTTATTGTAGAACACGAAATTATTTTTCGTGACTGAAAGGAAATTTTTCGTTAGTTTACTAAATGTTTCTATACATCACGATTATTTCGTTAGTAGCACGATTTCATTTTCGTTCATCGAACAACATTTTCGTATATTTTTTCATCCAATCTGTATTACATCGCGTTGAATTCAAACACATCTAAGTATTAAAGCTAATTTTGGTTTGTCACATGAAACGCGCCGAGTAGTAAACAACCATGTGAAACATTTTCATAATACATATTTCAGCAATAGAGTGTTCACCTAAAAACAAACTCCTTGATAATTGGACGAATAAATCTAATTATATACTTCACCCATCTTCTCCGCGAAGGAACAGCTCATTCATCTGCGCTTGTATCGGAGGCATTCGGAAGATTATACAACCAAATTCTTTATTCCGCTTTCGAGTCACCGTGAGTGCTTGCCCCTCAGGACAAACTCGTAAATTTAGTAGCCACGCGGTTGGTATGATTTCGGACTCAATTCATTGGACGGTTTTGTTCGAGTTTGGTCATTTCGCCGGTCAGAGATGTGCTGTTCTAGAACAAAAACAAATAAGCAGTTTAGATTGTACAACAAGTCAAATTTACGACTGACCTTTTCGTCCCCAGCGCACCGCAATTCGTTTCAGCGGGCTATCGGCGATAAAAAATCAAATCTCCGAATTAAAATTGAAGCAGTTCATTCATGCTACGGTTCAGTTATTTAAAATAAATAAAATTGTGGAAATGATTTATGAACCACGAAGCACACACGGGTCGCTCCCGCCCGAAACCGCGCCGAGCCGCGCCCGTAGTGAAACTACAACGATGACGGACCAATCACCGGCCCTCGCGGCATCGTAATCCGTGGTCCGTATAGTCCTATAATACTAGCTACTTGCTTTCTAACGACTCGACTCTATTCTACCATTCTACCGAGCAGCACGAGAGTTAATTCGAAAATAAAAACAACCATAAACCTAAACAATAACAAAAGTGACTATAAAATCAAAATGTTTATACGAAAAAGCAGCTAATCACCAGGCGCCCGCGCGCACTGCTTCGTCAGCTGGTTGTTCGAATTGTTAGCTGTTTTCCCCCGTGCAATGTTCCGGGGAGTGGAAGGATTGTCAAAAGGGGACAAAAAGCGGTTAATTTTTCGAAACCACAAACAATTTTCCTAGCCTACAAGTTTGGTTGCAGACGGGAGATGAAAATTATCTATGGATTTTTTTATGAAGCAAAAGTTATCCGTAAATCAAGAGGTGGGTCTTTAACGGTATTCTGTTGTGGTGCTTACCTGGTATAGAATTGAGATTTCTCAAAAAAAAGAAAAAAAAATCATTCCTCCCCGACGGGGAATCGAACCCCGGTCTCCCCCGCGTGACAGGCGGGGATACTTACCACTATACTATCGAGGAATAGATGGTAAAGGAAAGAAAAAAGATCGATAAGATCTCAGCATGGAGTATAAATACGACACTCATATGAACTGAAACGAAAATGAGATAGGAGAGAACGAATGAATGTACATACTTGGAAGAGGGTAATCATATCTTCTCCATGTTTTATTTTGGGACGAACCAACCAATGCTGATGTTGTTGTATGTAGTGGCGTACACGTATATAAATATGCTAGCTGTGTGGTGAATGAATGCGTTGCATATCGTGTTATAGTATCAGTATGAAGCATAAAGCATGAATATTCATTTTACTGAAGGTGCAGTGTAGCATTAAATTTTCCATCACAGTATTCATTGTCCTGTCTAATAGGGTAACATCGCTTTAAGTAATACTGAGTGAAATATTTGTTCGCCGTCGCGTCGGTAGATGTAATATTTTAACATACATTCTTTACATATTTTGTTTGATCAATAAGTATAGTCCTATATAGTACAGTTCTCGACAAACATATGATTACGGCCTAAAAGCCAACTGTCAAAATCCACTTTGAATGGAAATTCCAGACAAACCGTTACCAGTCGAACACAGTTCACAACAGTTTATGAAAGAGAAAACTTTTCTCTTTCGTTTACTACCAACATCTGTGATTGGCGTGTAACGGCTTGTCCGGAATTTGCATTCAAAATGGATTTTGACAGTTGGCTTTTAGGCCGTAATCATAGTTTTGTCGAGAGTTAGACATTTTGACACCCACTTTTGGGTATACAGTAATGTTTCGATTATATCACGGTCGTTCTCTATTTTTGCGTGATATATTTGAAGTGTGATATATTCAAAACAAAACAAAAAATTTCATTTAAGCATTAACCCATGTATTTCTATAAACAAAAAGTCATAAATGTTAGAGTTAGTCAAAAAGAATTAATCACAGTAGGGTAATGAGTCTATTTTGGCCATGTTTCTATTATCACACTACCTATTTGAAGCCGTTGGTTAGAGCATCGTCTGCCATCTTTGTTCAACGCATTGGGTCACATTGTATATGGCACCAGCGGAGAATTTCTCCCCACACAACTTCTCTTTACGTATCCCGTACCTTTTCTTAAAATT
Organism: Topomyia yanbarensis; assembly: GCF_030247195.1. Classification (NCBI taxonomy): domain Eukaryota; kingdom Metazoa; phylum Arthropoda; class Insecta; order Diptera; family Culicidae; genus Topomyia; species Topomyia yanbarensis. The sequence goes on along the minus strand of NC_080671.1, from coordinate 41,628,382 downwards.
GTTGAACAACCCAAAACTAAACTCGAAAGAATCTGGCACAATCAATGTATTCCAAGAGACTACGATTCATTCCTCATTGTATCAACATTCATAAAAATAGTCACATCTACAATTCTTTATGTTGTCCTTCCAAAAGAAAAGTATTCACATCAATTTAAGAGAAAATGCATATCTCGGCATACCTACCATATCTTACGTATTTTGTTTTTCTCATTATTTTGTTAAATTTTCCTGCGGATAACTAAAAATTAAGCAAATAATAAAGAAGTCGATTTTTTATCCGGTATACCAGGCACCCGCTGTAGGACACGGCAAATGAGTTACGAAGAATTTAAAACAAAAAATTGGAATCGGTTGAAAGATATTTCGACAATCCTAGTGATTACAACAACGTTTCTGGTAAAACGAGATTTCGAGATTATTCACGTTTAAAGTTTTACGCTACGCCCTTCGCCCACATAAAGGAATGAGATGAACAGTGCTATAACTTTGCTTTTACTGCTTAGACCTCTATGAAAATTTAAGATACTTTCTTAAGAATTTATACTTTAAGATGAAAGAATAAAAAGTTCGACTTCTTGACCGACCTCATCATACATAAATCCTTAACGACCGAATCCCACTAATAGGCTCATAACCCTACATGTAAATAAGCAAATTAATTGTAAAAAATATTAAAAATGCCAGGACACAACATGTGGCATAACTGAATTAAAATGTAGTGTGCTTTTTCTGTGTTTCAAAAAGCGTGATATAATCGAGACGAAACCGTGATATAATCGAGGGTGATATAAACGAGTATTGATATAAACGCATAGTGATATAATCGAAACATTACTGTACTTGAACTCGGACGGATTCTGAACTCGGACAATTGCTGAGTGACGGACTTTGCGATTAAATATATTTTTTTTTATTTCTGCAAGAGTAGTATTGTATAATTTATTATATGAATTAAACTAAGTTATGGCGATTGGGTCATAAATGAAGAATAAAATTCTCCTTTTATCGCATAAACCGATGGAGCTCTTCTTTCTAAATAAAGCATTATATATGTTGAACATTTAAAAGTTTTGAATAATTGTTAATTGATTTTCTAAGAAAATGTAAACACGTCCTCGTTTGACACTGTACACGAAATTCATCAACTTGTGCCGGATCCTCGCTTGCTTTTCTGCCTTTCCAGCAGCTGCGTGCACCAATGATCACCGGGTCACCAACAGTACGATAATTCACCAGCGAACACAGGTTCCTTTTTCAATCTTATGAAAAGCACGTTGTCCGTTTTAAGAACACTAAATTTTATTCTGTCCGATTAATTTTATTTTGTCTCGCGCACTGTCCCTTTTTTCGTTGGATTTTAATTTCGACTGACTGATCTTGCCTATGTCCCTCTACTTTTAAACCTCATATGTACCTTTGTGTTCGTACTGCATGCCGTACTCGTATGTTATATTACATCGCTGTTTTTGTGCTTCCTCGTTGTGTTCTGTGTTAGTGTTCTACAGATTGTGTGTCCCTCTAATTCGATGTTTAATTTATTTGAATACCGCGGTACCAAAATTCACTTCCCTATGCTATGAGTGCGGTCCTACTAAACATGCCGGCCGCCTGAATTTTGTATGTATTTATCTACTACTTCTCTGTACTAATAGTATATTTTTACATTTCATGTTTTGTATCTTTCACCTTGGTCCACTTTGTTTTCGCTGTTTCTCGTATCGTACTCTCGTCGCTGCTGCCTCGTTGAGCAGCATCCTTGATCATGTAACATCATCGTGTAGTGACTCCCCGGGTTGCATGATGTTGCTGTTTCGGACCATCCTCGTTGCTGTTGCTGCTCGCGATATCCCGCGAATCATCCTCGTTGTATATATTTATTTTTGTCGCTCAGCTGCACGTCGCCTGGTTCGGCTGATCCCAGCACCGTCAACGTCCTCGATCGATGCAGGTCTGTAATATATAGCCAATGTAAGGTCTTGCAAAACATTGATTGAAAATTGGAAACTCGATACTTATCTGTGCCCGGAGCGCTGGGCTCCGGGAAGACGTGACGTTGCAAAGTTGCTGGAACCACCGACTGCTTCTGCTGCGTTCAATGATCGCTATCTTCGAAGAAGTTGTTCGCATCTTCGTAGTCAGCTGGGGATGCGTTTTCGACTGTCGATCGATGAGATTCTCCAACTGGTTTGAATTCTCCTTCTGGCTTACCGGCCGCCGTGAAACATGGCGGATTTGGTAAGGATGGTGCTTGCTCTGGATCTACTTCCACTGGCAGCAAACAGAGCTTAGCTATTCCACGTGTGTATACACCAGTCGCTGTCTGTACCGTGGCTACTCGAACTAGTTTGTCTTCTCCAGGGTGGACAGATACGACTCGTGCTAAGGGCCACCTCTGCGGTGGCTGATTGTCCTCCTTCATGATAACGATGGCTCCTTCTGCGAGGTTCTTCGTTGTGGTGGACCAGCGGTATGTTTTCTGAAGTGACGTCAAGTATTCATGATGCCAGCGTTTCCAAAAATGCTGTGCAATCTGCTGACATCGTTCCCATGCAGCTAATCGATTAGGCGGAGTTGCGGTCAGGTCAGGTTCGGGCAGGGCGTTCAAGGGCCTTCCAATGATGAAGTGGCCGGGCGTTAGAGCTTGCAAATCAGATGGGTCGGTGGATAACGGTGTGATCGGTCGCGAGTTCAGGCACGCCTCGACTTCAGCTAATACTGTCTCAAAATCTTCCTTGTTCAGCGTGGCGTTTCCGACGATCCGACGTAGATGAAACTTCTTTGATTTTACACATGCTTCCCATAGTCCGCCAAACGATGGAGATCGTGGCGGAATGAAGTGATATCTGATGTTGTCGGGCTCACAAAAGTTGATAACAGCATTCTTGTGACTCTGTGAAATGAAAAGTCGGTGGAGCTCCTCTAGCTGTGTACTGGCTCCACGGAAATTCTTTGCGTTGTCGCAATATATATTGGCTGGTTTTCCACGACGAGCGACAAATCTCCGAAGAGCTGCCAGGAAGGCAGGCGTGCTCAGGTTCATCACTACCTCCAAGTGCAGTGCCTTTGTGGCAAGGCAGACGAACACTGCGACGTAAGCCTTGATCGTTTGAACTCTGCGAATGCCGGAACGGATGTACATTGGTCCAGCAAAATCTACTCCCACGTTTTCAAAAACGTGGCTGCTAGTGATGCGATCACGAGGAAGGTTTCCCATCAACTGCTCCAAGGTTTGCGGCTTGACTCTTGTGCAGGTGACACATGAATGAACCAAGCGTCGGACCATATCTCGACCGCCTAGTGGCCAGAATCGCTGATGAATTGTAGACAGCAGAAGTTGAGGACCTCCGTGAAGAGTCTTGAAGTGTTCTGCCCTGGCGATTAGTTTCGTTAGATGGTCCTTTCCAGGCAATACCAGGGGATGCTTTGCATCGATTGCGATCTTGGAATGTTGCAAACGACCACCGACGCGAATGAGCCCGTCTACAAGTCTTGGTTTTAGAAATCGGAGTCTCGATGATCTAGAAACAGGTTTCTGTTTCTGCAGAGCGGCAAATTCCGCAGGAAAGTGTTCCTCCTGTACACGACGCACTAGTTTGATGAGTGCCTCTTGTTTCTCTTCGATTGTTAAGGGCCCTGATCGACGTTTACTTAAAGTAGCACGACAGTTGTATGCAAACCTTAATCCCCATGCGAAAACAGATAGTAGACGATGAAGTGTTGAAAACCTGGAGATCAGATCCACATCCTCCTGAACTGCGATTGTTGGTAATGCCACTGTTTTGCGCGATTCGAATTCCGGCGAGTCTCGGCTGGCTTTATCGGTCACATTAAACTTCGCTGGCCATGGCACATGAGTTGTGATTAGCCACATTGGACCATTCCACCACAACGAGGACTTCAATAGCGCAGTCACGTCCAGCCCGCGAGAAATCAAATCTGCTGGATTATCTTCGCTGGGTACATGATTCCAAGAAGCGTGTGGCGTCAGTTCCTGAATTTCCGCCACTCGATTGGCCACGAAGGTTTTCCAGGCTGATGGAGTACTTGCGAGCCAGCTCAGTACCACTGTAGAATCCGTCCAGAGATATACAGCAGCCTTAATTCCAATGCTTTCGACAGTTTTTTCCAGAAGATGTGCTAACAGAAGAGCTGCGCATAACTCCAACCGCGGAATGGATTTATTATCGAGCGGGGCAACGCGTGACTTGGAAGTGAGTAGACGAATTGTGCAACATCCGTCGGACGAAATCGATCGAAGATATAAACACGCTCCATATGCTGCTTCCGACGCATCACTAAAGCCATGTAACTCCAAAGAACTAGCCTTATTCAAGGAGAGAACATACCGTGGAACACTTAGTTGCTCTATGTTGTAAATCTGGCACTGAAATTCTCGCCATTCTTCTTGAAAACTCGTAGGAAGGGGTGTGTCCCAGTCAATCTGCAGCTTCCACAGTGTTTGTATGAAGATTTTGGCCTTCGATAGAGCTGGGCCGATGAGTCCTAATGGGTCGAATAAACTTGCTAATTGAGAGAGTACAACACGTTTTGTCAGGGTTTCCGATTCACTCCACTTTGGCTGCTTGAATCGTAACTCATCTGACGTTGTCACCCAACGAAGGCCAAGTGTGGTGGTTGAGCTCTCGTGATCCAGTTCAAGTTCGGTTTTGCACTCCTGAAACTCGACTGGAATGTTAACTAAAACCTCCGGGCTGTTTGACGACCATTTGCGTAGAGAAAATCCTGCCGATGACATCATATCAATCACTTGTTTGATCGTTTCGCGCAACCCGCGTACGCTGTCACTCCCGGTTAACATGTCGTCAACATAAAAATCTTTCCGTACTACTGACGCCGCCAATGGATAATTCGGTGCTTCATCCTCTGCTAACTTCTGGAGAACTCTTGTGGCTAAAAATGGGGCGCAGTTAGTTCCATAAGTTACGGTTAACAGTTGATAGACTTTTAGTGGCTCATCGGCTGAAAACCGCCAGAAGATTCTCTGCAACGGCTGGTCGGATGGATCAACCAATATCTGCCGATACATTTTGGTCACGTCCGCTGCCACAACAAACGGATGCATTCTGAAGTGTAGAACTATTGCGACTAGTGAGTCCTGCACGGTCGGTCCCGGCATTAGGACATCGTTGAGAGACAGTCCAGATTTGGATTTACAGGATGCATCAAAAACCGTTCTCAGCTTTGTTGTCGAACTTTCCGGTCTCAGAACCGCATGATGAGGTAGAAAATATTGCGGATTTGTATCCAATTCACCAGAGTCGACTTCTCTCATGTGGCCGAGTTCTTCGTATTCCGTTATGAATTGGTGGTACTGTGCCTTGAGCTCTGCATTTGCTTCCAATCTACGTTCGAGAGAGTAGAACCGTCGTTCCGCGTTGTAACGGTTATCCCTCAGCTGTCCAAAGATATCCTCCCTGCGCGGGAGCTTCACCACATATCGTCCTACTTCGTTACGCACGGTGTTGATGACGAAATGTTTCTCGCAGGCTCGTTCTTCTATCGACCATCCCCTCAGGTCATGAAATGTTTCCAACTGCCAAAATCGTTTGACTAAATCTTCCAGAATTCCCAAATATACAGTGCTGTGAAGTGACACTTGTGGATCCTCATTTCTACATCCACCTGACACAACCCAGCCGAAAAGTGTGTTCTGCAAAAGTGGTAAATTTTTTCCCAACTCGATTCGACCGTACTGCAACACGCTGAAAAAGTGCTCTGCCCCAATAATAACATCCACACGGCTGGATTTGTGAAATGTTGGATCTGCCAAACAAATATGACTCGGGACATCCCACTCGGAAGAATCGACAGCTTGGATTGGTATCTTTATTGTCACATTGGGAAGAACTAGCATTCGCAAATTTGCTCTAAAGTTTGAATGAAGAGACGAAATCTCGGCAACTACGTAATGGGTGACACTAGCCGACGAGCAACCGATTCCGGAAACGATAATCGGTAATGGAACTCGTTTGCGTGGAAGCTTCAATTTGTTACAAAGATCATTCGAAATAAAATGGCATTGTGACGCGGAATCGAGAACACATCTGGAACGAGTCAGCTTTCCCATTTTATCTTCCACGTTGATGAAGGCTGTTGGAAGCAGAACAATACGATCTTGATGTTTTGTTTGTGTCGCATATGAACACTGTATGGCTGGCGTAGCTGAATAGGTTGACTGCGCTTGTCTCACCACCTGTGACCCAGCTGATTGTGAACCTTGCTGTCGACTTCCCGATTGTTGATTGTGATTTGATGGACCTGCTGAAGTAGATGCTTGCTGGTGCGCGCCAAGTTGAATCTGAGATCCCGATGCCGGTTGCTGATTCTGCTGACCACGCTGCTGATCAGCTCTAGAATCATGCAGTAACGTGTTGTGTTTTTTGCTGCACCGGTTGCAATTTCTAGATGGACAGGATCTCGCCGTATGCTTGGTTGTGCGAAGACAGTTGTTGCACAATCCGTTGCGGTCCACCAATTCATAACGTTGACCGATTGAAAGTTTTCGAAAATCTGGGCACTGATATATGTAATGCTTCTGCCCGCATTGATAACAGCCGGGAATTGACGAAGAAGTCTGGTTTGAATTTGCTGTGAAATGAGAGGCATACCGCACGCTGCTGTTTCCTTTGAAAGGACGTTCACCCTTGCTGGAAGAAACTTGTTTGGATGATGGCAGAACCTTAGCATAGCCTTGTAGAAACCGGATCATGTCGGTGTATGCGGGCATCTCGTCCACTATGTCCTGTGATGCATTTAGAGAATCGTGATCATGCTCCAACGAATCGACAGCGTTGCAATGTCGATCCCATTCCCGCTTTGTGTTCGAGTCTAAGCGCACATACACATGATAGACGAGACTAGAACTCCATCTGTTAACAGGCTCACCTAGACGCTTCAGCTTGGACAAATGCTCCTCAAAACTATCAATCAGACGCAGCAACTCGTCGTTGGACTCCTTTTGCATCGGTGGGGTTTCGTACAAAGCTTGTAAATGACAAAAAACCAGTCGACGTTTGCTCTCATATCTCCGTTTCAGTAGCTGCCATGCCGACTCATATCCCTCCTCGCTAAGCTCTATATGACCGATCAATCTCGCTGCATCGCCCTGAACCAATCCCTTCAAGTACTGTAGCTTGTCGATTTCATGAATTTCCGCCCGGTTGACCACTCCAGTAACAAAACTGTCGCGAAAAGATACCCAATCCTCTGGCCGACCGCTAAATTTGACCAACGGCAGCTCGGGATAACGAATATGTGAGTGAACAATAGCCGATCCAGAAGCAGCTGAACTGGGAGGAAGGGACGGGGGTTCTGATTTTGGTAGTTTCGACAAAAGACCACTTTTTATTGAATAGTATAATGACTCAAACGCAAAACGATCCTTTTTTAGATTGATCGGATACTTGTCCGTCGAATACGATTCTAATTCTGCTGCAACATCCGAAAATTTAACAAAGAATTCCTCCAGCTTCTCTAGCCGAACCTGAACCTGACCTAAATTCTCTTCCGGCTTATATTTTTTAAGAAAGTTTTCCAGAAAAGACGTTGATTCTTGCAGATTCGACAAACGCTGCTGGAGCTTCCCAATATATACCTCTCGATCAATGTCGCTCATTTTTTCGCTTTGTTTGAACGGGTAAATAATAAAAGGCGCTCATATATTGGACAAGAACAGAACTCGCACAGAACAGTGGGCAGGCAATAAAATAACTAAAGATTTTCACCCACCTGTTTCTCGTAAAGCGTTGCGAAGTTAATTCCGTACAATGGCGGCTCAAGCCACGTTTTTCCCGCTTTGCTAGCAGCTTCACCAGCGAAGTATAGCACCGGCTATCCAATCCACCAGTAACCGCAAGGTCTCACCACAACTTTTTCCAGAGGATTAAATTTGCTTCTCGTAAAACGCGGGATCCGGTTCGAAGGACCATTAAATGTACACGAAATTCATCAACTTGTGCCGGATCCTCGCTTGCTTTTCTGCCTTTCCAGCAGCTGCGTGCACCAATGATCACCGGGTCACCAACAGTACGATAATTCACCAGCGAACACAGGTTCCTTTTTCAATCTTATGAAAAGCACGTTGTCCGTTTTAAGAACACTAAATTTTATTCTGTCCGATTAATTTTATTTTGTCTCGCGCACTGTCCCTTTTTTCGTTGGATTTTAATTTCGACTGACTGATCTTGCCTATGTCCCTCTACTTTTAAACCTCATATGTACCTTTGTGTTCGTACTGCATGCCGTACTCGTATGTTATATTACATCGCTGTTTTTGTGCTTCCTCGTTGTGTTCTGTGTTAGTGTTCTACAGATTGTGTGTCCCTCTAATTCGATGTTTAATTTATTTGAATACCGCGGTACCAAAATTCACTTCCCTATGCTATGAGTGCGGTCCTACTAAACAGACACTATCGATCTTCCTTGACAGTGAATTTAGCCACATGGGTTAGAATTTTTGACAGTAATCCCAGCAAAAGATAGGGATCAAGGTAGTTCAATGGAAGGTGTGGTCGTTATAATTTAATTATATAAAATAATTTTTATTTGTTATTTTGCGTACGAATATTCGACCACGTATCTTTAACAAAAAAAAATCAAAAACAGCATATGGGTTAATGACCCAATTGGCAATTCGTAATCGACAGTTTACACGACGTCACCCGCGTTACTAGCTGGTAAGGCCAAACTTGTGTCGAAGGGTGTCAATCAAGATTCTCTGACGTTTTCTTGATGTCACATCATTAGCGTTAGGACGATCGTCTGTCATGGGGTCTATTATTTCTTTTATGTTTCAGATAGTATGGTATGCGCGTCAGTAGAGATTCTTCGACATCTCTAATGGAGTTCTCGGAACGACTCCAAACTTCTATAAATCCTAATGGTTTGAACAGAGCATACAATATTTTTACGATGAATTTCTTAAGATCGTGAAAATCATGTATTTTGAAGAAGGATTCCGGATTTTGCAACGGTCCAATCCGGGGACAATTTGACAGAAAGTGCTTGTTTCATATATGTACCATTGATTTGTTAGTGACGCTAGTATACTATCATCATGAGTTTCATCGTTGTTCATGATTTAAAAGCATCTCGTGGATCGCTACTAGTAAGAATGTACAAATCGTGCTGCATTTAAATTTAAATATTATTTTAATTCATGTTTCTGTTAACAATATACATAGTTAAATCTTAATGTACAATTTTCATTCAATATGTTTCAAAAAGTACTGCTATTTTTGTGAGAAAATAGTAAGGAAAGTTTGAATTTACGTAATGGTATAAAGCAATGATTTCAATACATCAAACTTATAACTGGCAGAGTTATGGCTAATTGGTAGAGTTATGGCTTTTTCCCCACACCCATTTTTTATTAAAGAGGTTTGCGGTGATCACAATTGAAGACCAATAGATCAACTAAAATCCCAAAACTCAAAAAAATCTATTAGTTAATGAGTATTACTCGTACCTTAACGATTAGTTGATTAAATAATATTTTTTTCTGCATTGGGGAACGTTTTTCCTAAAAAATCGCTGTATAAAGCTCTAAAAAATGTATAAAAATTCTCATCCACAAAACAAAAATTTATGTATAAAAAGAAATCATTAAGGTACGAGAAAAATTTATTACGATCCATTGAAAAAAAATAAAGAAAATCGGATGAGTGGTTTTTCGGCAATCATGATCACGCAAAAACCATTTTTAGAAAAACGACATTTCGGGATAATCAAGTATAAAATTTCAAGTTACCACTGCGCTTGGTAACCAAAGCGCGCTTGGGAGCGCTGTAACTTTTGATCTATGTATTTCGCCGATCTCTATAAAATTTTGGGAAAATATTCTCAAAGCGTTGTACTTTCAGATAAAGCAATAAAAAAAATTTCGATTTTTTTAAAATAAAAAGGTCTAACCCCTTAATGCTGTAATTTTGTCCAATCCCACCATTTCTTCGATTTGTTAGCTTGTTAATTACATGATGTTGATTGCATGAATTAATTTAATAATTGTTGACCTAGTTTTGATTGTAGCGTCTTCTAAACATGCCAATTTCAAAAGTTCGTGATTTTGATCCAAAATAATATGTTTTTATTAGAAAAGTTTAAAAAAACTTTAAAATTATGTAGGCAAAGTTTGAACGATTCTCAATCAGTCCTTCGCATCACATCAAGCAGGAAAAATCCTTATTTATCTTAAATTTGAACCCTTTGGGAAATTCTCCGACGAAACATTCGGAAAAGTCCACATGAATCATTAAGGGTAGGGGGTAGGGATTCAGCAATTGTTCGCGCTTGTCCATGGAGGGACACAAAAGGAAGGCTATAATCTCCACACGTGGTATATGAACGAAATGAATCAATAAATGATGTTTGTTGGACGAACGTTTTTCTAGGCTGTACAATTTTTTCACATTTGTTTTACATTCGTATAGTGATCTAGAGTAGAACTCAGCATTCGGAACAAGCGTTTGAAGTTTTGGATTCCAAAACTGCAAAATATTTGTAAAAGTTTAACTACACTAGTGCGTGAACTAGTGTAATTATTTTACAAAAAAAAAATTTAAATAATTTTTATTAAAAATCAGAGTTTTTCATTTTTACGTGGCTTAACTTTGACGATTCATGACTTTTCAAAACCGTTCGACGAGTCTACATGAATTATAAACGGCCCCGCATAACAAAACGTCAAGTGAAATGAATGAATGGAGGCTGTTTGTTGGACAAACGGGATGCATTTTTTCACATTCATTCTACAGTTTAAAAGTGGTCTTCCCCAACGGCAGAACTCAAAATTGGCAAATGTTCAGAATAAGCGTTCAAAGGTTTGGATTCCAATACAGAAAACACTTCCTAGATTCAAAAAAATACTACATATTAATTAAATCGCAGAAAATTCGTGTATTGTAATGCTTAGCTACCCAAGATTAGTTCAAACCCGAAAAAGTATTACCTACTGACTTGTGAATGCATCCACCATGCCTAGAACAAGCCAACGGCTTTGTTAAAACATTTAAAGTGCACTTATCCACCTTTTCATCGGCCGACACAAGAATGCACAGCGAGCACACCGACCCTGCAAGCACTTTCATTCACCAAATCGACCTCGGAAAGTGTGTTAATGTCCGTGACAGTTTTAAAACAATACTGCCTCTATAGTTAGAACCTTCTTCTTGCTCTTAGGCTTCCAGTGCTCTCTTGAGACCGTGAAAGATCGTGGAGGAGTCCGATTCCCTTCGGTGCCAACGATATGGTAGCAGCAGTAGCAGCAGCAGCAGCTGCCAGTTGGCGAAAAGCCGTCCCGTGTTTTTAGCCGCTGTCGTTGCCCCTTCGGGAAGAAAACAAGAGAATCCCATATAGACCCTGCCGAGTAATAAATTTTCCTGCCGTTTGCGTGCGCACCCGGACCTGGCTAATCCCAACGTGTCAACAGCTTTGGCCTGGCTGATTTCAATCTTCAGCCAATCCTCGAGCGAAGAGTCATGGAAATCCAAAAGAGCTGCGCACCGGTGTGTGTGTGCATTTACGAGAAACGGTGGCGCAATGCGATTTTAAATTATGATTCAGTGAACAGAAAACCCTAAAAATAACAAACAATTGTCAGAGCTGAGTAATGTGTTCCCCAGATTAAAATGAGATATATTCCACCTATAGCTTTTAGGACAGGTTGCAAATTGCAATGGTTTGTCATGAGCTGTATTTACAGTAAAAATGCATCCAACGCCCCCAGCGCATTGTCAACAAGCATTGAAATTAAATTGTGTCTAATTATACAAGAACCTGCTGAAATGAGGAAGTGTTAAAACAAAATCACACTTTTTAATTTTCCGGAGATAATCTTGTACAATTTAACAACCAAACAACTTTTTTTTCCAATTTTCCACCCCAACGTTGCAACGGGACAGACGGTGGGAAATCTGTCGCCACCCAGAGTGTGAGATTCCGCGCCAGCAGCACCTGATGACTTACGAGCAGAGTTGTGCGATGATCATTTTATGATACTAACCATCACCTCTCTCTCTCTTTCCTCCCCGGATCGGTTCGGTTTGTTTGGTGGTAGGTTCTGATGTCGTTTTTCAAATTCTCCGAGTTCCTTTTGAGTGCAGTGCAAAGTGGCAGTAAAAATTTAATACCATTTTAATTTGTTGAAAATTTACGTCCAACCGTATATTTCTCTCAGCGTCAGTGGTATCATCTACGCGTGAGCCGGTGTGAAATTGATGCGTTTTCCTACGGGAGTAGTCCTAGATGAGCTATTGCAGTTGTAATTATTTTCGAAAAATAACAATGTTTAACTATACGGGTCGAAGCGATCGTCAGAAGGTAGGAGTAATTCATCATATGTTTTCACAAATCAGATGGCGGCGGTGCTGCCCTTCTGTGTACGTTGTCTTCATCATTTTAACGGTGATTTGTATACCTGCGGTGATCAACGAGGCCGATATTAACGCATCCATATTTTGATGCAAGTTTCACATGATGGATTGCTTAAGATGACGAGTACATTTATCAAATTATTTTCTCGAAAAGTATTTAAATCACTGATGTGGACTACCTGTTGCGTTTTTAAGGTCTTTAAGACCTTGTGACGTATCCCCCTCTAATGTTTTGGAACAAATATTTTAAATTATATGAAAAATGATGATAATTTTAAAGATATACGAGAAACAAATGTAATTTACACACTATCTAATATTGAACTTTATTGGTGACTTGGTGACACCTTCGTGGAAAGCTGATCTTTCTTTCTCGCAATACCGTCTTTACGCATGGACACAGTGGGCTTGGACCAGGGAGCCCGGGTCAAAACCGCCCGTGAGTTTCCTGTGATGGATCACAAACCCTGTTGAAGTTGCATATTGAACCAATTGTATGATACTTGGGAGTAGTACATCATACTCAACGTGCTACCTAAAGAGATTAAGTATGTTCTATAACGTAGATGACCAAGCCCATGCTCAATTTTGGGATCGGAAGGAATGTTAGTTAAACACTTGTTACTATTATGAATGTATGTATGTGTCATTTAAGTAATCAGTTGGTCATCGTTCTGTAGATGGCGAGCATCGAGCCCGAAACCGATCGACAAAAAAGGTAATTTTTGAAATCATTTTTATCGGTAATAAGGACAATAAGTGTTGTGTCCTTTTCGAGTCACGTTTTTGTGAGTGTATCTATTACATATACTATTATATGTCAATAGATGCCAATCTTCATAACCGAACTTACTAGTTTAGAAATCTATTGCTGAAGTATAATACTTTTCGAAAAATAAAATTCGGACAAAATACGGGAACATTTCATAATTGGCTATTTTGATTTTTGTTGGTTCGCACTATGATCAGAGTTTTTGTAGTGCTATCCGCGAAAAAATGCACCACAAGCCCTTCTCCGAACGACGCAGAATAACCATATTTTGTTAAAATACGGTTTCACGTGTAATATTGGTGAGATTTCTTTCTATAAAATAACATAACAAGAAAATGTAGTCAAGCACACGTTAAAAATTCAGGTAGCACATCGCCATAATTCAAAATTATCCCATCGTAAACTTTGGAACCGACTCGGGGTAGTGAACGCCACAATTTCGAGAGTGCCTTATATTCACCGCCAGAGCTAGATTTAATATCGTTGAAAAATACAAACAAGCAATAATTCGAAATTGACCTAGATTTTTTTGGTCTGGCAAGCAATGTGCAGTTGCGGCAAACTACCTCTTTAGACTGTAGTTTTTTAGTGTTTTGGCTTAATTTGATATCGTGCCGTTATGTAATATCAATTTTGGAGTTATATAGAGTCATCAAGATAAATTTTGTGCCCAAAGACTGCAATACGCCAAACTTCCCGGAACTTCAGTAAATCGAAAGATACTGGGAAATTACGAAGCAGCAACTGAAAAAATCAAGTGGTACTAAAAATGAAATGAAAATGTAATCAAAGTAGAAGATGGCTGGGAGAGAAGGTACAGATACTACTGTGTAAAAGTTTACGAGTGTCACTTAAAACAGTTTTTAAATATTACATATCACAAACTAAATCTTTTTCTTAATTTGGATAGCGAATTAATTTTGGCCATGGTTTCTAGGTTGTGCATTAATTTTGCGGACAACCTTTAGTTGTAAAGCTAATAAAATCTAATATAGTAGAAGTACACATGATATAAACTAAATCAAAACTCTTAGTTTGATGCGTTTTACTTCGGACTGAGCTAATTGAAATCAGGAGTGCATGTGCTGAGAGGTCGTTCATCTGTTTCGTTTGGTCATGCAGCACAATAAGGCTGACATAACACTAAGGCAATCTAAGAAAACCAAGTAGTAATATGCCAATAAAATTCAACTAACACCTGTGCTCGAAAAAAGGTACGCTCGAATATTTGTAACTTTTCAGCGAGTTGCTAAAATGGCAGTAACTTTAATTGAAAGTCGTTTATAGTTTAAAACTTATTCCGGCATTGTTTTATCAATATCCCAATGCCTCATATCGATGAATCGGAAGCAGAGCAGTTCGGAATTGTACCTTGATTCGTATCCCGAATGATCAAACGTTCAAAGAGCATCAGATATTCAAGTTTCAATTTATTTTGATCAAAACTAAAAATGTGTTTTTGACTACAAGTAGACCAATTTCTTAAAGGACCATAGCGACAAACAAACATAATGGCCAATAAATCTATGTCTGGCAGGCGTTCTGCGGAAATGGAAAAATTATTCAGATTTTCATCACATTTGGGACCGTCAACGGACAAAGTAAACCCCTTTAAATTCTGCTCTTTCACTATGCCTGGACCGTTTTAAACTGGTACGGAATCTATATTATTGTTTTTTGACTTAAAACACCTTCAAACATTCCAGAACTTTGCTCTATCGTCTAGAATCCGTACACTGAGGGAATATATTCATAAATCGCTAAGGACTAGTTTCATACAGATGATTTTCATAAAATATAGGATTTTTTTTCTACATATGATGAATCATTCGAAATTCTATTGAAAAACTTTTAATATTTATTACGAGTTTTCCGTAAAAACAACGAAACTGCTTTCGTTTGACACCAGATGCTGATGTTTCATTCTAGTTTTAGACAATTCCGACAAAAAAATCGATTTTCAACGTTTTATATACCCCCCCATGGATTTTCTCAACTATTATGAAATCAATATTCAAACACCGCACCCCCTTAATGATGACCGATTAAGCTCAAAAAAATGCATAGATTCCTTTTTCGATGTAATAAGCATTTTATGTAAGACTTTATGCGAAAATTTAAGATGATTCATTGATATCTGCCCTTTAGAAAAACCCCCTAGTTCTCCATACAAACTTTGGTTTTAAAGTGTGAAACCCCGTTCCGATTTTTTTTTTTCAAAAATTTCTTCCCCAGGGGTTTCCTGGGACCCCAAACTTTCGCCATTTTTTCTATTTGCTCCCCGATCGTGTGTTGAACAGTGTTATAGGGCGTACTGCCCAGATCGCATCCAGCTTTTTACGTGCCATAATGGCGGTCTAAATTATTTAGTTCGTTTTGACAATTATCGTTTACGTCAGCTTGACAGCGACGACCAGTTGTGGATGTCAGGCGTGCATTTAGTAAACATCCAACGCATTGGACTAACGTAGGATAACTTCCTCTTACTGGACGGTTGACGTAAACGATCATTGTTAAAAGAGACAATTAAACGAATTACGAACAAATAATTTAGACCGCCATTATGGCACGTAAAAAGCTGGATTGTCTACCAAGCCATGTCCTGATCTTTTTCCTTACCTACTAACACAATTTCTTACCCATGATTCTCGTAGAGATGCAGAGGTAGTCTCGGTCTCTGGCCAAAACGAGTGTCGAACTAACATTCCTTCTTTTCCTCGGTCGTGGCCGGAGTCGTTATTGACCAGTTTGCTAAAGTATTGAATCAGTAAACATGCACAGTGAGATGCTTTATTTCTCCCAAGTAACATTCTGTTGGTTCATTGTACATTTATACCCATTCGGTCAATCACGAAGTGCAACTACGGGCAGCCTACCTAAGCTAAGCTTAGCTAACCACGAAACGACTTTCCTTGGCTTATTACGAATCGGCTCCATTTGGCAAACGAATTGTTCGTTAATATATACGAAAGTCCTTATAATATTTACAAGCACCATTCGTCAAATCGCCAACGTCAAAAGAGCTTCAATAGAGGTAGAATATGGTGTGGTTGTTGCTATACGTCAGATAATTATTGTACATCACGACGGTCAAATAGTCAATAACCGTATCCGTGTCCGCCAGTTTCAGATGAGCCATCGCGAACTCTACGTTGGTTTTGTATGAATAAGTTTGAGTTTTTCTCTCTTCCGGGATAATTCACAAAGAATCCGAGCTCGTTCTATATTCTGCCGGAGCTATGCCAAAATAATATGTTAATAAATGCAAAAAAAAAGAAAAACGAAAATGAATGTGCGATCAACGAAATCGTTCGTAATATACATAAGCAGGTAGAAAAAATCGATTTTTCCAGATCGTTCCTTTTAATTAAAAAAAACTGGTGTTGTCAAACATCGGTGCCAAAAGATCGAATGAAAAAAAAAATACGAATACTTTTCTAAGATGAGCGAAAATATTGTGCGACCAACGAAATCGTTCGTATTATACACAAACACTTATTAAACAAACAAAACATTTTGTGTGATTCACGAAAAATAATTTCATTATCAACGATAACATTCGTGTAATGTACACTAAATATGTAAGATTTACGAAAATGTTCGTTCACAAAGCGGCCATTGCTACAGTTCACAAAATGAACGAAACCTACTATTTACATTGCACGAACATACTTTGTTGCAGAAAACGACGAATGAGCTTGTGTATTGCATGATCAATTTCATTATATTTAAAAAATTTTATTTTCAGTGTACCCGGTGAAACCGGTATTACCAAGATTCACTCTTGGGCTGCCTCCGAACATGCCAACCATTGGTGTAGCTTGCAAACTTGTTTTCAAACAAAAATAACAAAAATTTTCTGCTGGATCTGAGTCCGAAAATGTCAAAGAATTTACTGCATTTTTCAAACCCCAATTGCAGTATTCTAGTCAGGGCACAGACTGGACATTGCAAACTCAATTATCGCATCGACTACTATTCGGCGTGCTGAGTATTATTCGTGTGATCTTTGTGAATCCGATTGCGGAACTTCATTTGATATGCAACATCCAGCAGTAATGCAATTGCGTATACGTATTTTTGGTTCTCCATACATAGATGAACCTATCTGCGGAGAGCTTAAGCTCAAGGATATGGTATATCCGCTCACCGAGAAGTGTCTTTTATTCCCTTGGGAGAGCTTGGGCCGGCGAAACACGTGGGTAGTATGGGTAGTACTACCCACTCGAAAATCATCGCGGGGATAATTACCCACTCGAAAGTTTGGAACAAACCAAAACCTGAGATTAATCACGTATGTGTCTCGCGCACAAAATGCATGCGGCTGCATTACTCTATGTACAATAATTTCATATAATTTCATAATTTGTTTGCTGTACAATTTAAATTTCATGAAAATGTAATAATGGGATAATAATTAGGATTAGTTTGAAATTCAAAATTATTTTATTGCAATTTTATTCAGACTAAAGGATGCAGTTAGAAATACTTTTAAAGACTAGGTATACAATTTGTATTTTTTTTAACAAGAACTATTATTTGATTAAAAATTGAAACAAGGAGAAACACTCTTAGGTTTTTTTTATAAGGCAGGCAAAAGGGATTGAGTCCAGCATAAGAGTAACAAAGAGACCGTATCAGGGAAAGTGAAGAGGGGCGGATAACGCTGACAAGGGAAAAAGAAATTCAACTTGCAGCTTTTTGGCAAACGGAAGATCACTGTTAGGACATCATGAAACGGATCACCGACTGGCCTCCTTGGAACTCTTTTGGAATCAGATTTCGAAGTACCTTTTAGCATGTCAACCAGAGGAGAAGAAGTAACTAAATTTGAATATCTATCGTGTTTGAAAACATGTATATGAGAGACATATAGGGGAGATCGAAAATAGTCAGCACATCTCGGACTGGAACGAAGCCGAAGGGATTTGTTTAACGGAGATCTGGTGTTAGAACACTAGGCGAATGACCAGACAATATATTTAATGTCGCGATAACCGTTACCACTAGCGCAGAGACCGCTCTATATGACCTCAATACGTTGAAGATGCGCATTCAACGTATCACCCGAAGGCAGTTAAAAAAAGGAAGTCAAGACCTTCATTCACTCCTTTTACCAAGGTTGGTTGCTGCCTTTGGGATTCCTAAATTTCCAAAATTTGCCAATTTTCGAGCATCCTCGAAATATTGAAAAACTTGTTGAAGCTACGCGATTTTTCGCGATCACCTTCTAATGTCTATATCTTCGCCTTCTCATTACCATTCCAATGTAAGTGCCTCTTTTCTCATTACACGAAATGGAGCAATGCAAACAAACTCAATCTAATATATGTGTCTAGTAATCTGGTACGATTTTTCAGATAAAGCATTAAGGAACGCCCACATTTTCCCCAGGAAAAAACAAGGAGTGCTTTCCATGCTCCACCGAACGGAGAGCCTCCTTGAAACTGTAATGGTGTGGGCATGGTCGTTGATAGGTAAATATAAAACCATCAGTTTTGTGTGGAGAATGTTTGCGACTTAGCCTCTTTATGATCGGCCTCACCACTACTATCATAATAAGTAGCATACTTGGAATTTTGGATGTTCCATGTGCAATTTCCGGGACCAGAAGCCACTTAGTTGGGTTTTGTGGCAGCACCCATCAAGGGAAACTCTCAGGCCTTTACAAGGAAGCTTAGGAGAGGAAATGATTCTCCACTTTCGAAAATTTATAAACACATTAGAAGATGTTTCCTCAGTGGGATTGTCAGAATCTCGTTCTTTATTGAACAAAAAAAATACTTTATTGAACAAAAATGTAAAAATACGGCCGGTGACGTAGCCCTCTTTAGCATTTCTTCTCATAGCGTATCTTAAAAGAATGGTTCAATTTGTCACTGCATAATTTCTACACAAGATATGTCGAGAGATCATGAGGTGTCTCCCCACAGTAGGAAGACTTTTCAGTATCTCCGTTGCAAGAATCATTTTCATTATTCTCTCCGCATTTTTCACACCATGCCTTATTTCTACAATGGGTAACTCTATGGTCCTATTGTTTGCAACGATGGCAGTTTATGCCCCGTTGCACAAAAAGGCGAACAGGTAGACGAACCCCTTTTTGCTAAACACAATTGCTTGCATACCAGAATTTTTACAGACTGAAGCAAAGAGTTTTGGAAGGAGCCACCCCCATATTTCGCAAATAAGGCCTCTCTCGGAGACTACACCATTAATCTCTACTTCACGGGCGGGTATGTAGACAAACATTTTCGTACGCGGCCGAGTGTTGTTTAGTTAGATCACGCGATATATCGATGATGCTAAATGGCTTATCTTAGGTCCGGAATTAGACCATCCAGGGACCGGTTGTATTAGATTAGAGCCACCAACTATCATCAGGGAATTTCCATTTTCACTTGCACATACGATGTCTGAACATTCGTCAGTACGGGTAGAAATCACTCCGAATCTTGCTTTCCACTACATGGGAAAAATTGTTCTGTCGACCCTAGTGAAGAATACTTCCGTATTTTCCATGTTCTCTTTGTCGTTATTTTTCTCTATCCCTAACCTTTCCATTTCCCCAATCCTTCCCATAAGGAAAATGACGAGAAGCCAAATCACAGCAATTCACAAATCTCCGATCAACATAAAGATCGTGCCAATTCCCGAAATATGCCAATTTTTTCATGCTCTACAGGGGTGTCCCCTTAAGTCTATTCCTCACGGTATTTCGACTACTTCTGAAAAAAAAAATCATTGCTATGGAAATAACTCAGATATGAAAAAATTTAGATATGTAAGATGGAGTAAAAGTTTTTTTTATAATAATTGAAGTCACGCTCTTGTTGAACGCACAGCTGAAATGGGAACCTTATACATAGCTGTCCACAGACGAGGCAACAGATACAGGACACACGCCACATTAAATAATCACTGTGAATTTTGTTCTAGTTAACTAGTTAGAACCAATTCCATAATGATTATTTAATGTGAAGTGTGTGATGTTGTTTTGTCTGTGGCTCATTTGTATGGCGGTCCAAACATTATCACGCAAACGATACAAGCAGGTTTTTCATGGTGTCTGGACGTGGAAGCTGCCAAACGACACAGCTCCGTACCGTAAAGATTTAACTCGCTACGATTCCAACGAATGCAATTTGATAATTCAATAAATGATCTAATATGCAGCTCAGAATTAAAGCGAAGAAAGATGTTCTACCTTCCGAAAACAAAAACAACCACCGGCAGCCTGGAGTACTGCCTTGGGTAGTAATTTCATATCCACAGATCTTAAACTGCTTTTGTTTACATTCCATTTTCACGGAAGGAATACGACTCTTCTAGAATTGATGTCCGAGTATTCCCCGGTATGCATATCGTACATAACAACCCTAGACGGTGTTGTTAAAAATACGGCCATTATCGACGTATCGTTCTCTTCGAGCGTACATTTCATCACCCCAATCAGCGGCACACAAAAGCCGGACCAACGTCAACTTGGTGAGGCAACCTCTTCCGTATGTCACACTTTTCACAGTAAAAATTGACCTGAAAATTCGTAAAATTGTTTTCGCTTGACGCTCTGTTGCGCTTTGCTTTCCATCGTCGTATACCTAGAAAACAACGAAGGAGCTTAAAATTGAAGCAAAAATAAGTGTGCTAATTTTTAATTGCAAAATAATTACTTTTTTCTTCGCGCTTGATCGCCGCGTTAAAATAGATGAAAATGAAGGCGAACAGTGAGCGTCTCGATTCTTATAATTTTGCACAATGGTGGTGAGTTGTAAGAAATAAATATTTTCCGGGATGTTCACAGTTATTTGTCAGTCACTTGACTTTGTCGTTCGGATCGGTAATATTCAATGTGAACTGTTAATCTGTTTTTTGTAAAAATATATTACCGAAAGATGCTTAAGAACAATGTTTGGCCCTGTTTTGAGTTTTGAACTCTTTTCTGCCCTAAACGGAACCAAGCTCTTGCATCAGCCCATAGCGAACCGCTCTCGAGCTGAAAGGGCCGCGCCGGCGGGTCATTCACGCTACATTTTCACAAATCAGCCATCAAAATTGGCTAACGTGGCAAGCCGAAGCAAAAGTGAGAAACAAAAAATGGGACACTGCTCACTATATTAGTTGTTTGTAAATCGCAAGCTGCAGAAATGACTGCTGGTGGAGATTTATTACCTGTTTGTGGATACGTTGCATTTCATCATTCTGGTTGCAGTTAGTCGGATTACAAACAGTTCCCGCGTACGGTGCAGCACATCCTAGTGAATCCGGTCACTCTTGAACCCGGTTGATCTTTGCTTTGTTGACATTTTTTGGTCATCTATATGCTTTAAAGCGCAGCAAGTGACTGACTAAGAACGTTGATCACTGTCGAAAGAAACGTCGTGACATGGTCAGGGTATACTGTCGCCATTTACTTAGGATCGATTTTCACTACCGGAAGGAAAGTGCTGATCGCGCATTACTTGATCCAATGCAGTAAAAATAAGCATCGCATTTCTCTTCGGCGGTAGACCCTTTCTTTTGTTACGGTGACGATGGTGTATCAGAGCTGTGCAGTAAACCTTACGAATTTTTATTATCGATCTTTTCACTCACATATCGCATGAAAAATGTACGAGGAAGGATGTTTGCTGGAGGTTTCGCCTTTCTGTCTGAATATAAAGTTCTTTGACCGTACCATAATTATTGTTTATACGGCCAGATTTCGGAAGTGAGTCGCTTTAAATGCTAAAAAATTGGGAATGAACTTGGTTTCACTCTCGTGAGTTATTTATGTCGCGATACATAAATTTCTATGCTTACAGTAGTTTCTTATCAGGCCCGTGGCCAGCATTTTGTTTTGGGGTGCTAAAAACTCAATAAGTAATTTTATTGGTGTTTACGATTTGAGATAACCGAGCACATAGTCCCCGAAAATCTAGTGATATTTCGAAATTTATCTAAATGGAAACAATACTTCTTCACAAGTTGCAAACCAAAATGACATCCAGAAGACAACCAAATTATAATTGTCGTATTGTTATAATTGTCATCGCAAAAGTTCGTGTTGGGAAATGCAGCTACTCTCCAATTCTATTTACATTGTGATCGATGACAAAATTTTCGTAAAAATTAACTCCAGTTTACTTCGTGAACAAGAATATTTCAGCGGTCTAATCTGAATAAGGCATTTCAGAGTATGTTCAAAAGAATAAAATTTCTAAATTTCTCAATAAAAAAATCTTATCTGGCAGGCGATTTATAGGTGTAGTACAACTAGCATTGAATTCTACTTGTCACAACTAATGCAGCATAACTATTTGCATTCTCATTACGAGAATAATTTTTGTATTTTTTAAGTTTTGTTGAATTAAAACACCGATAGACTATCCAATTCATTCGCCAATATCAAAATTAGGGTTTGAGAAATACTAAACCATAAATGAAACTAATCTGCTCAGTAAACTATATATACTGATAGTAACTTTAGGCATCTTTAAAGCTAAGCAGCGATATTTCGCTAAGTGTTCAATTCGAAAAGTATCGTCGCTGCCAAAGCCTATATATTTGCGAGCAACCTAAGGAGGGCGTCTGGTGTAAAGTGCTCAAACCGAAAGTTATTTTGTTTTACGATTTGAAAGGCAAGGTAACAATGAATATTTTGTGTAGTGTTAAGATTCATTCATACATTCATTGTGTGCCCCAAAAAATAATATTCTGTCATGCAAACACCACACAAACGAGCGTTCCAAGAGTAGACATCCAACCATTTCCACGTCGAGGAACGCCTTACACAGGAAATTCCATAAGATTTGTGAAACTTAGACTTGTAGTTATTCGATGAACCAAAACATGGAAAATGTTCGTGTTTCGGAAAACGGCTTTATAAAAACCGAAAAATCTCATATTTTATTGTAAAATTCGCTCACTTTTCTTCAAAATAATAGGGAGAATTGTTTTTATTTCTGTTTCTGTGGTTCTTCACATTTTATGCATTCTCATAAAAAAAATTCAAGTCAATTCGTTGATTAGTATTTGAGTTATCGTATCCGCCAATTTGAAATACGCGGTTTTGAGAAAAACGCTATTAAAGTTGTCGATTGATTGATATCAGCGTGTGTCGCTGCAAATACGCGCGAGGAATACAAGGTTGTTTAAAATAAAAGAAGTTCAACAATTAAGCGTTCAAAAATCAAGCGAATAAAAAACAAGTTAACTTTTTTGCCCACTACACGAGACGCCCCCTTTTATTGTACTGCATTAGTAAATTGTCCAATGAACATTTCGCGGTCTCAATTGGTTCTGGTTGGTAACGGAGTGGCAGACACAGCGATCTCTCTTGTGATTTTGTAGAAAATTAGTGGATTAATTCTGATCATGTTTCTTTTCTATCCGTGCTAAAACTATTTTTTATGGGCCAATAGAACATAGAAGGAAACAGTTCTAGGATTCAAAAAGATTATATTTTCGTTCTCATTTACAAGACGAAAAAAAAACAAAATGGCGCCCCTGGTGACATTATGTCTAAGGCAATGTGCGCGTGGAATTTCAAAACTGCGTGCAGCCTGCTGCCTCAAGGTCGATCTGAAACACAAAACTAGTAATAATGCTAAATTTATTAGAGGAACGACCTAAGAACGGTTAAAAAATTTAAAATTTGGCGTAATGGTGCGATCTCAAACTTTGAGATCAATTTTTTGCCCTTTTTTTACTTTAAGGCTTCATTAAAAATAATGAATTCAAAGAATTTGTAGATTTTAGAGGTCTTTCCACCAATGAAAAAGGTTTTCTTTCGAGAGGTCAAAAGATAAAGTCTTTAAATTGAACCATTTTCAAACGAGATTGTACGCAGATAAACGATAAACGCGTTTAAAATTTTGAGAAGGCAGTGGTCAGCTATTTTCGTTCTTGTCCCTTTCACCTATTTTTATTAGTTGAATCATCAACTGTGCTATCTTTCAAAATGAGTTACGTTGGTTATGGAATTTTTTTCCGCTCTTATTTTATTGCAAATAAAAAGTAAAGTCTTGATTCTATTATTTCCAAAATTGCACATGTTTTTTGCGTGTAATTTCAAATGTTCGTTGTTTTGATGGCATTGTAAGGGAACACGTATCCGCTGGGTGATGTCAATCGAGCTGACATTTCTTTGGACTGAGCAAACTAATTTCTGTTTGTTTAATGTTTATTGGACCAACTAGCGAACAAATCCACAGAGCATTCAATGTGTATAGGGAAAGCGCATGGTCCTGTCTGGGTGGAATGATGACTTCAACAATGTATAAGGTTTGAGAATTGTCAATTCGCGAAGAGGATCGAATACCAGCTACCAATTTCCTTCAGTCATATCAGCACGAAGAATAAATGATTTATTGTCATGTTCATTGGTTTGCTTTCAGCTCATTAGGGGCCATGCACAAATGACGTAGCATTTTGGGGGGTAGGGAGGATATACCAAATTTGTGACGAAGTGTGACGAGGGGGAGGGTAGGGTTAGAAGTTGTGCGACGTAGCATTAAGTTTAAAACCCATTGTTTAGAGAAAACAATGTAATGATCTTCCATTCCCAAGAGAAATGAATTTAAATTCAAACAAGTTATTTTTGATGCGGTTTTTCATAAGGTAAATTTTACGATTCGCGGAATTACAAGTTCGCAAAAATACGGAAAGATTTTGTATGCAGATTTAACTTGCTACATTAGTTAGCTAATGTTGCTAACCAGTAGACTTCGTTTGGAAGCTGAATTAAATTTTCACTTCGGATTCAATCAAACAAAATTTAGTAATTTAGATGAACGTATGCTTCTTAGAACTATTGGCAGCTGCAGGATTGTGAACTGAGAGAACTTCTCTTCATGCTCCCCTTGACATATAAAATTGAAAACAAAACTATCAACAATTTTTTTACTGTGTTGACGGTGTAATCAATTAGTTTTTATGTCTGATCACAAATCGACATATTTTTATGTGTAATATCTGGTTGTGCAAAAATATTTTTAATTTATGTAGAGTGAGAAAGTGGGTCCACAACAATAAATAACAAGTGCTGTTAATCTGTGGTTCGGAAAAGGAGATATTTGTAAAATTTCACACTCCATAATCGCTGCTAAGTGTCTGTTTTGTTATCATTTTTTGCCCGGGCCAAATGCCCGTGGATACGAACGCAGAAGAAAAAGAGCCCGGCAGCTCTATCCAGCCGTGTGCTCAGTGCGCTACGCCTATTATAGATGGTCATGCAAGTGTTGAATGCTTCGGTCGATGTAAATTATCGATCCATGTACGTTGCCTACCCGGGGCGACGGAAGAAGAAATAGTGCTATTGCAGAAGATCCACAATGCCGTGTTCGTGTGCGATGCGTGTCTAGCGTTGAATGAGTTCGAGGATAGGCACAGTGAAAAACGACTAGATGAAATTGCCAAAAAATTAGATGATCTCGCGGGTGTTATGGAAATGGCAAAAAATTTCAAACAAACAGTGAAAAGGATAGTATGTGAAGAAATAGTGCGAATTAATAAACGGTCTACTGACGCTGGTGGAGATAAGGATGAGCTGCCTCGACGTATACTTACGCGATCATCTGCCAAGCGGAGGAAAGTGGATGAGTGTGAAAACCACAACGACGAAACGCCAAAAACAAGCTTTGCGGATGCGGTGAAAGGTCGAACCGACAACAAAACTCTAGAACAAATCAAGAGAAAGGATTCCATTCAAAAGCCCGACCCAGTAGTCATCATAAGACCAAAAGAAGGCATACAGGTTGACGATGCGCGTGCTGAGCTGCGAAGGAAAGTGGATGCTCGAAGTGTGAATGTAAAACGAGTGACTAACGGCAAGAATGGTGAGGTTGTAATTGCGCTGAAAGATGATGAAAGTGTTGAGCTGTTGAAGAAACACGTAGAGCAAAACATGGACGGCAAATACGATGTCAGTGTCAGGGAGAATTTACGACCTACTATCAAACTAGTCGGCATGAGTGATGTACTGGATGAAAATGAGCTGAGAGACACATTAGTGAGCCAAAACGACGTCTTTGAAAATCTGACGCACTTCAAGCTTCGAAAAGCATACCGCAATGAGAAATTTCAGTTCAACAACTGCAGCGCTATCATCGAACTCGATGCTAAAACGTTCACAGCGGTCATGCAGAAAGGAAAACTTAATTGCGGGTGGGACCGATGCAGAGTGCTTGATGGACTGCAGGTGACAAGATGCTTTAAATGTTGCGGATACAACCACAAGAGCAATGAATGCAAAGCAGAAACTTCAAAGTGCCCAATCTGCAGTGAAAACCACCCCGTGAAAGAATGCAAATCCAAGACGCAGAAATGTGCAAACTGTGAAAATCTCAACATTAAGAGAAAGCTTACCATTGACACAAATCACGCTGCTTGGAGTGTCCTTTGCCCGGTTTACACTAAACACTTAGAAAAGCGGAAAAACATGATTGATTATTCAAAGTAGCAATCATTGTACAGTTCAAAAGATCGTACCATCAACAACGTTCATCTGCTTCCCACGGAACTCGCCCGTCATGGCAGCGGCCTTCTCCGGTCAGATCCACAATTGCAGCATACCGATGGGTGCAATCAGCCAGATTCCATCAACGACGTACTTTTGGTTTCTACGGAACTTGAATGTTATGACAGCGACCTTTGCCGGTCAGATCCACAATTGCAGCATGCCGATGGGTGCAATCAGCCAGATTCCATCAACGACGTTCTTTTGGTTTCTACGGAACTTGTATGTTATGGCAGCGACCTTTCCCGGTCAGGTAAAGCTAAGGAGGGTATATGTCCTCCCGAAGCTACTCAAGATACTGCGCACCTTAAACTAGATCCACAATTGCAGCATTCCGACGGGTACAATCAGCCAGATTCCATCAACGACGTTCTTTTGGTTTCTACGGAACTTGTATGTTATGGCAGCGACCTTTCCCGGTCAGGTAAAGCTAAGGAGGGTATATGTCCTCCCGAAGCTACTCAAGATACTGCGCACCTTAAACTAGATCCACAATTGCAGCATTCCGACGGGTGCAATCAGCCAGATTCCATCAATGACGTTCTTTTGGTTTCTACGGAACTTGTATGTTATGGCAGCGACCTTTCCCGGTCAGGTAAAGCTAAGGAGGGTATATGTCCTCCCGAAGCTACTCAAGATACTGCGCACCTTAAACTAGATCCACAATTGCAGCATTCCGACGGGTGCAATCAGCCAGATTCCATCAACGACGTTCTTTTGGTGTCTACGGAACTTGTATGTTATGGCAGCGACCTTTCCCGGTCAGGTAAAGCTAAGGAGGGTATATGTCCTCCCGAAGCTACTCAAGATACTGCGCACTTTAAACTAGATCCACAATTGCAGCATGCCGATGGGTGCAATCAGCCAGATTCCATCAATGACATTCTTTTGGTTTCTACGGAACTTGTATGTTATGGCAGCGACCTTTCCCGGTCAGGTAAAGCTAAGGAGGGTATATGTCCTCCCGAAGCTACTCAAGATACTGCGCACCTTAAACTAGATCCACAATTGCAGCATTCCGACGGGTGCAATCAGCCAGATTCCATCAACGACGTTCTGCTCTCCACGGAACTTTTATGTTATGGTAGCCAACTTTCCCTGTCAGGTAAATACAATGAATGTATATGTTCTTCCGAAGTAGGACATACAGATGCTGCTCCCGCTGAAAACCCACCCCCATTACAGGTGGACATCATCGCCGCTCATCTTTCTACCGCTCAACCGTCAGGACATTACTTGCAGGAACATCTTAGTATCTACTATCAGAACGTGAGAGGACTACGCACCAAAATTGACGAGTTGTTCATAGCTGTTTCAGACGCCGAATATGATGTTATTGTTTTAACCGAAACGTGGCTGAATGATCAAATCAATTCACTCCAGTTATTCGGCTCAAAGTACACGGCTTACCGTAACGATCGCGATCCAAACAGTACAGGGAAAAAACGCGGTGGCGGTGTGCTTATCGCAGTGTCCAACCGGCTCTCGTCTAAACAAAAAAATCCTAGAACCGATCTCGAACAACTATGGGTAGATATTCGCGGTCGCGATACTAATATTTGTGTTGGCGTAGTGTATATTCCCCCCGACTCCGCATGTGATAGTGATATTATTCAGAAGCACATAGACTCAGCACTTGACATCGCAACTTCCATTCAACCCAACACGGCTCATCTACTGTTTGGTGATTATAATCAATCTGGACTTCTATGGAAAAGTACCTCCTCCGGCTATGCCTTCCCAGACCCTTCTGAATCAACCTTCTCTAGAGCGAGTATTGCCTTACTGGACGGAATGTCTGTATTGAACATGCTGCAAATGTGTACAGTAAATAACAGACGAAATCGAACCCTTGACCTCCTTTTCGTAAATGAAGAAGCTTCTATTAACTGCACCGTTTCAGAAGCCCTTGAGCCGTTAGTTGCTTGTGACGCACACCATCCTCCTCTTCTAGTAACGCAGATCTGTCCCCAGTTAGTTGTTTATGACGAAATGCTAGATGTCAGGGAGTTCAATTTTTCAAAAACTGATTTCAATAGGCTCCACAACTCACTGCAGGCAATCGATTGGGAGACTTTGCTAAATTCTGCGATCGATGTGGATGTTGCCGTAGAAAAATTTTCACTGGTCCTAAAACAACTTTTCAAATTACATGTTCCCGCACCACGTCCCCGACCAAAACCAGCGTGGTCCAATCGTCAATTACGTAAACTGAAAAGACTGCGAGCAGCTGCACTTCGGCATTACACCAGCCGACGAAACCCCTTCACAAAACGAGAGTTTATTGAAGCCAGCAACAGTTACAAGGCATATAATCGCTTTCTCTATTCAAGACACGTCGCACAAACCCAATCGAACCTGAAACAAAATCCAAAGCAGTTTTGGTCTTTCGTTAACGGGAAACGTAAAGAAAATGGGCTTCCTTCCAGTATGTTCCTTGCAAATGAAACATCAAATACCCCAAGCGGCATCTGTGACCTATTTGCGCAGCATTTCTCAAGTGTGTTTAAAAAAGTCTCGGCCAACTCCACTCAGATGGAATATAGTCTTCAGGATGTCCCTCATGATGTAATTAATTTAGGCATTATTCAATTTACTGACGAAGATATTCTAACTGCTATGAGAAAGCTAAAGTCTTCAACATCGGCAGGACCAGATGGTATTCCTTCCATTATAATCAAAAGATGCGCAAGCGCATTATGTACGCCTTTAAGACTAATTTTTAACCAATCGCTGTCGCAATCAACGTTCCCCGTCTGTTGGAAAAAATCAGTTATGTTTCCGGTTTTTAAAAAAGGTGATAAGCAAAATGTTGCGAACTATCGTGGCATAACTTCACTCTGCGCTGGCTCAAAGTTATTTGAAATATTAGTAGGAAATGTGCTGTTTCGCGAGACCAGAGCATATATATCGAAGGACCAACATGGCTTTTTTCCTGGTAGATCGACAACTACTAATCTAGCCCAATTCACTTCGCTCTGTATTAAAAATATTGAACTTGGATCTCAGGTCGATACTGTATACACGGATCTCAAGGCTGCATTCGATCGTGTAGATCACACTCTTCTACTGGCAAAGATGAAGCGGCTGGGCGCTTCGGATTATTTTATAGGGTGGCTTAAATCATATCTCGTAAATCGTTCTCTGTGTGTAAAATTAGGAAATAACGAGTCATACAGTTTCATCAACTTGTCGGGAGTGCCTCAAGGGAGCAATCTAGGACCGTTGCTTTTCTCGTTGTTTTTCAATGACGTTTGTTTTGTTATACCTCCTGGGTGTAGACTTATATATGCCGATGATCTCAAACTATTTCTTATTGTGCGGTCAATAGAAGATTGCAAGGAACTACAGAAACACTTAGATGCTTTTTGTTGTTGGTGTAATCGCAACTTGCTGGCTCTCAGCGTGTCCAAATGCTCCATAATATCTTTTACACGTAGAAAAAATCCAATACTGTGGAACTACACCATTTCCGGGGAATCGCTAGAGAGAATGACAGTTGTCAGAGACCTCGGTGTACTTCTGGACTCACAACTGACATTCAGAAATCATTACTCTCATGTTACAGCACAGGCAAATAGAAATCTCGGTTTCATTATAAGAATCGCCAAAGAGTTCACTGATCCATATTGTTTGCGGGCACTCTATTTTTCACTTGTGCGATCTGTCTTGGAAGCTTCAGCACCCATTTGGTGTCCTTACACAAGCATTTGGATCAACCGAATAGAAGCAGTGCAGGCAAGATTCCTCCGTTTTGCTCTTAGAACTCTGCCGTGGCGTAACCCAACAGAGCTACCACCGTACATCGATCGCTGTCGTCTGCTCGATATGGAAACCCTAGCCAAAAGGCGGAACACATTTAGAGCAGTATTTGTTGGGAAGATATTAACTGGCCAAATAGATGCTCCAGACATTCTCTCACAAATAAATGTCAATGTGCCCCCGAGAAGTCTCAGATCGCATAACTTTTTAAGACTCGAGTTTCAACGCACCGAGTACGGTCAAAACGAACCCATTAGGGCGATGTGTAATGTTTTTAATAGTGTTTATGGCCATTTTGACTTTTCTGTAACTTGTGATGTTTTCAAAAATAGACTAAGAAGGTTGACTTAGATTTTAAGATTCATTTTTTGTAATATTTGTATTTTTTATTTATGTAATGCTGTGTACTATGTTATTATATTTTATTGTAGTGTGAACCCATTGTAATCAGGTGTGAATATATGAAAAGATAATGGGTTTTTACGCCCATTTGAGGATTGCTTCTGAAGTATATCCTGAAATGGGCTTTTCCCATTCAACTACATTTCATGTAGACCAACATAGGTCAGATGAAAAACAAGAATAAATAAATAAATAAATAAAAACACTATATTTGTGATGAAATGGGCTTATTTTGCACGCAATTTGCTGTTATAATGAAAATGTTGATAAAATTCGTCAAACATTTTGAAAGGACGTGTATATAAAATAATTGAAAAACATGTAATTTTTTTTCATCACCCGGGCGCTTTGCATGGGACGAGGGGGAGGGGGTAGGTAAATGCTACGTTATATACGAGGGGGAGGTTAGAATTTTGTGACCAAATGCTACGAGGGGGAGGGAGGGGTAAAATATCACCGAAAAAAAGCTACGTCATATGTGTACGGCCCCTTAAATCAAGCTCATTACATATTTTTTGCTCATTGCATTGAGTAATTTAATATACCTTTGAATATATTTCATAAGTGAACCATATTTCATAAGTGTAATAATATTATAGATTGTTTTTTGTGTTAAAAGGCGACAAAATCGAGAATCGCCTCTTTATTTCTTGCATCTTCTGCGTTTTCTGCTTTTGTACATTGTTGTTTCAATTCAGTAATTTAGTTTTTCCTGCTTCCATGTCGTAAGAAGTGACAAAAACAGGACTCTCTATACTTCATCTTTTGCATCTTTTAGACTTTATAGTTTATTGTACTAAATTAGTAAATTGTCCGATGAACATTTTGCGGTCTCAATTGGTTCTGGTTGATAACGAAGTGGCACAGGCGATCTCTTTTATGCTTTTGTAGTAAATTAGTAGATGAATTCTGATCATGTTTCTTTTCTATTCGCGATAAAACTACTTTCTTCTATCTCTCTCGTAGTTGGGGTTATAATAAAGTAAGGTTTTCAGTTCAGTTAATTTTGCCGAACTTTTTTGGTGCTTTTTCTTTTGCTATTTTGTCTTCTGTTAAAATATTTGAATTAAGTATAATTTTAAAAATTGTCGCACTGTTCGACATTACAATATTCCTAAAACGGAATTTAAGTAATGAGGGTGCCCAGAGACTCCAAAAATCTTGAATCGCGCGAACTCCTCTTTACTAAAATTTTCCCTCCTCCCGCGACACTTGTGGGGCGTGCAGTAGTATAAACAGTCTCTAGTAAAAACAAGTGTCGGACTAACATTCCGTCTCTTTCCTACTTTTGGGGCCTGTCCGGCGCCGGTATTGATCAATAAACAACTTGCCTGTTTTTAATATGATAAGAAAATTACGATTACTTACTTCCCCCGCGCAAAATTCTTATCGTGTTAGCTGTAACGGTCTATCATTCATAAAAATTTAACTCAACTCACTAACCGGTGCCAAGCAAAAGGTAATCCGCATACAGAACGGAACGGATGTTTGAATTAACGCTTGGCTTTGTAGTTGACATGTTCCCGCTAATATGAACTAACCGGACAAACACCTAAGCTAGAAGGTGTTTCCGAGGATGTCATCTCAAAAACCTAACAAGATGTGTAGTTTTTTTTCTGGCTCACCGCCCACCACAATGATACCCTACTGCTGGGGAGATTAAATGGTGTTAGACTAGATCATTTATCGTGTTGTCGAATGTCGAAGATTCAACACATCTAACTGGGCAGACAGAAGGGAAACAGGAAGACGAACAAATGATGAGGTGTATTAAACAACTGTCCGATACTCAAAACGATATGTTTTTCGAACGGGGTATGAAAAACAAAAATATTTATTTTCCCAAGTCAAATTATTTAGATTGATAACTAGAAACATTGCGGCGGACTAGCACGCGTTTTACTAACAAAGTATGAACCTTTTCGTAGTAGCATAGCTAATCAAAATCAGCAAGGTGCTTGTCAGCGTTTTGATCAACACTAGGTCAGTGTGGCTGTAGTAGCCAATTTACAGAGTGATTCATTACCGATGCCATCATTAGACGAACCCGTACAAATAAAAAGAAAAATCCGTCTATATTGCACCATCTAACGACGGCTGTGACACAGTGTAAATGAGCCAGCAAGCGGCCATTAGTTGGCTGTCCCCGGTTCTGTGCCAGAATCGGTGGATTGGTGTGTGAAGTGTCGCCGAGAATGGGATGGTGATTGATATTAATCTGCAGCAGTTTCAATTTATCACATCGTCAACCGGTCGGACTTCAGACGTGTGCGCATGGTTTGATACTCAATTGGCCGAATAGTTTCGTATTTTCCCCGTTTGCCAGCAGTCGGTCCGTGGTGAAAAGTCGCATTTCTGTCCGTTTTCGAAGAGGAAAAAAACTTTTCGGGTAACATTATACTTCCATTTGCGCGGAACTCCCGACGGAACGTGCGGCCGGGTATCGCCGAGACCGCTTGATCGTGATCACGACAAACATACAAC
The DNA here is from genome assembly GCF_030247195.1 of Topomyia yanbarensis. NCBI lineage: Eukaryota > Metazoa > Arthropoda > Insecta > Diptera > Culicidae > Topomyia > Topomyia yanbarensis. The sequence goes on along the minus strand of NC_080671.1, from coordinate 41,595,072 downwards.
TGATGTTGTTTCTGCCTCCATATACTACCAGCTGTTTCGTATATTTCAATTAGGCAACAAGAAGACGATGGTTCGTTCTATGCGTTTTCCGACTGCTTAATCCATAATACACCCACGATTTAAAAATATAGCCGTATCTCAACACCGTCGGGCTAAATGGTTTTTCTTCTGGGGCGCGCGTGTGAAAATTGTTCACAATGCAAAAAAAAAAGAAATGCATGTATACCAAACTAACGCATAATGCGGTCGCACAGAGCAAACTTAGGACAAAAAGTTCAATCTCGAAGAAACTTATATTATTTAAGATATTCATTGTTGCTGAAATAACAATATATGTAATGATTAGGAATGCTTATGAAGGTTCTACATTTCTCGCCAGCCTCCGCTTAAAATACTGTTAATCTATTTGGGTGGCTGGGTATTATTGGATAAAAGCGAAATCGAATCAATAAATTTTACGTGTTATTATTAGGCCAGTGCACCAAAAATTCGTTTTTATAAAAGAAAGTATAGAAACCCTCAAACTTCGAAGATTTTTTCCGTCAAGTCATATGTACCAATCAGCTCGAGTCTTATGTGGCAATCAACTCAGCGGATCGATTCCAGTCGAGTGGAGTCTTATGTAGTAATCAACTCAAGCCGAGTCTTATGTACCAATCAACTCAGCTCAACAAAGTGGCATAATGTCTGTTATCGAGAAGGAATCTTCAACAGACACCACTACCTGCTGGCTCATGGTAGTTGTCGATTTCTAGTGAGCCTATCGATTAAACCGAAACCTCTTATTCCTTGCAACCCTCCGGGGCCACCGTTAGGTATTACTTCAGGAGTGATTGTGCCTTTGCTATTTTTATTTTGGGCTAATCCTTCAACTTTTTCTCAAGCTGGTGCTTTTTCCATAGCAGCTGTTTTTTGCACCGCTAGGTGGATTAAAACAGGTTTTTTAAATTGTATTCAATTTTCCTTCCGTAACGATTGAGTAACGATTTTACTTGTGGAGATTGTTGGTTTTTCGTGAACTTCAATTACGATTTCCACAATATTTTTTTCAAATCGTTGTTCTGCTAGTGAACTTGTTCATAACTTTATGAACGTCACTCATACTCTAAATCGTTACTTGCGATTTTATCCAAAAAGTCACAAATCATTGATTGCCGTCGCAGTATGCGATGTGAATTGATTCATGATTTATTGCATCTTGATTGTTATCATGGTTTTGAATTAGATCACAAACTTTAAACAGTATTCATGTTTTCTCATGAATCATTTCACGAAACTCGGTATATTATTCATGGATCCATTCGTGACCTTGTGAACTGATTCATGATTTGTAATCGTTGAATAGCTTCTAAAATCATAAAATAAATTTCCACTTTTATAATTTAGATAATGAACTATGCAATTTGGACATGGTCTCAATATTTTTACGTGAACGAAACTCAGACTGTTATTTGCGGATTCGTCAACTGGTTCTTGCATGCGTTTGAACTAGTTCACTAATTTAGAAGATACTCTTAATCATTTTCACTTTCATTCAGGTGAAGTATTTCACAATGCTGAAATCATGAGCATGCGTCAAATAACATCACACAAGAAATCCTAGAATTTATTCATAAATGAAATGTCACGAAAAGACGAAGAAACTTTCCGAAAATCAAGACTAAACTAACGATAAAGTTAATACATATCAGTGTATTCCCCTTTCTTTTCTAGTATAGGGCAAAAACTGTCAAATGATATACCCACCATCTCAAACATTTGTTCTTTAAGTAATGTTCGTCGCGTCCGTGAGTCAATATTTTTGCGTCCTTCATCAACAAACGAAGTAATTATGCTGATACATAGCGTAGATAATAAGAAGAGTAGTGGCCCTGATAACATTCCTGTCAATATGTTAAAAGGAAATTCTTGCGCTTTTGCTAGAATCCTTTCTCAATGTTTCAACGTAATTGTTCAATCTGGTTATTACTTAATTGGTGACTGTCTCAAAGTGGCTAAAGTCGTCCCTGTTTTGTAATCAGGTAACTGTTGCGATTGTAATAATTATCGTCCTATATCTACACTGTCCGTTTTCAATAAAATCCTCGAAAAACTATTTGTTGCTAGATTATTAGAATTTTTGAACAAACACAGCGTCCTCTATAGATTTCAGTTTGGGTTTAGACAAGGCTCTAGCACCCAAACTGCTATAATTGAATTAGTTGATCTAATAATGAACGAAGTGGATCGTAAAAACATTGTTGGTACTCCATTCCTAGACCTTAAAAAAGCATTGGACACTCTGGACCACACAATACTGCTGGCCAAGCTTGAATGTTACGGTATCAAGGGACATTGCTCATTCTGTTATTCATAGTTACTTGACGAATAGAAAGCAATTTGTATCTGTGGATGGTGAACGTAGTAGCTTTGCTCCCATTGGAATCGGTGCCCCTCAAGGTAGTAATATAGGACCTTTGTTATTTCTGTTGTATATTAATGACCTTGGTAACCTGAGGCTTACCGGAACGCCTAGACTGTTTGCTGATGACACAGCTCTGTTTTATCCCAACAATGATGTCAATACTATTATTAACTCGACCGATACCGATTTAAGTGTTCTAGACCAATATTTTAAAGCAAATTTATAATCACTAAACCTTTCTAAAACTAAGTACATGATCTTCCGATCCATACGGAAAACTTTACCAACACATCATCATCCCAAACTTAGAGATTGTACAATTGAAAATGTGGACTGTTTCAAATATTTGGGTATACACTTATCCTGGACATATCATATAAAATTTGTCGAAAAGCGTGTGGTATCCTCTTGTGGTATTTTGTGGAGAGTTAAAGCGTTTGTTCCTCAGCGAGCTCTGTTGAACTACTACTTAGCATACATTCATTCACAACTTAACTACTTAGTATCGGTATGGGGGCGAGCAGCGAGCTCTCGCCTTAAAAAGCTACAAACACTACAAAACAGATTCCTGAAAATTATATTTAAAAAACCACTTTTATATTCGACTTTGTTGTTATACTCTGAAAGTGCCCACAATATTTCACCCATAACCCACCTATGTGACGTACAAACACTATTATTCATACATGACAATCTACATAACTCCATCGCGCAGCACAATATACATTTTACAACTTTAACACATTCTCGTTCAACACGTCGAAATATTAACTTGCAACGCATTCGAGCAGTCCCAAACCTTGGCCGAAAGCGGATTCTTTTTATTGGTCCTACCAAATTTAATGCACTTCCACTTGACATGCAGAGAATCGACAATCGTACCATCTTCAAGGCTAGGTTGAAACAGTACTTTAAACATAGGCTTAACGAAATATTTACTTAATGGTATTGTTTTGTAATTTAAAGTAAACATCCGTCAGCAGTATTTAACTCAATTTTAATTTAATTTATAATGGGGATAATCCCTTAACAGAAAATCTATTTCCACTGGGATTTCACCTTAGTTAATTATCTTATCTTAATTTCACATATAAATATCTGTCTCAGCTCAGTTTGTTTTATTTGTTTTTGTTGCCATTGTTCATGGGTTGAGACAAGTTGCGTCCACTACCAGGGGTATGAGTATGAGTTCTTTGGTGTGGGGGAGTGTGGTGGGCAATATATAAAAAAAATATTAACTAGAATCATAGAAATTCTTTACTTTACTAAAAAATCGATTGCAGCCGAGGAATAATAGTTCGTGATTTCGGGAGCTTGAACACAATTTTCGTAATTTTAACGAAATCGGGATTTTTTTCAAGAATTTATGAACATATTTTTTTATGCATAAACATTATTTCTCATAGGAATGATCCTAACTTTTCGTAACGCTTGGGCACTAGAGTGGCTCGAACATGACATTTTTCAGCACAGCACTTTTTGAGTTCCTTTTGTGGTCCCAAATGCCTGTGCAAAGTTTGGGGGCGGTTGGTTGCTTCCCGGGTTGGCGCATTGCGTTCAAAGTTTGTATGGGATTTTATATGGGGAAATCAATTATTTTACATTTACGTTAATAAAGAGTTAATATTTCATTCAACATGAAAAACCAGCTTTATAAAACTTTAGTTCAAACCTTGATTAACAACATAGTCGAAGACGGTAACTAGCTACGAGTTTTCATAAAATAGTTATAACGATTTTAAAACTTATGGTTCAATCCAAATGTAGAAATTTATTATTTCTTCCAACACTGACAGTGCACCACCGACACCGATACTGTCAACTTAAATAAATGAGAATATAGTCATCACAGAGACTTGATACCTTTGAATGAAATGTTCAGAATGAATTGCTGAATAACATAGACGTAGTCAGAAAATGAAAAGAAGAGGAGGTGTGGCTTGTGTACTCCCCAGTCCCCTTTTTAGATAGTTTATTATAACATAAGGAGCACATCTTCAACGTAGGTTTATACTGCTTAATTAAAAATTAATCTTACGTGTTTGAGTGGAACTATTTAAGGGCTCTACTGTTATCTCATTTAAAATGGTACAACGGTTTATAAGTTTTACATATTTTAAAACACTATTTCTTAGCCGTTCAGTCAGAATTTATAAAAAATGCATATCCTTAGATTCCTTGAAGTCACGAAATTGTTTCTATTAACGTTTTCGTTTGAGAATCAAAGGTACAAAGTCTCTGCGATGAATATATTCTCATTTATTTAAATTTTTAATGGCGATGTCGGTAAAGCACTGGCAATGTTGGAAAAAGACATAAACTTCTACATTTGGATTGAACCATAAGTTTTAAAATCGTTGTAACTATTTTTTGAAAACTCGTAGCTAGTTACCGTCTTCGACAAAGTCGTTAACCAAGGTTTGAAATATAGTTTTATAAATATGGTTGTTCATATTGAGTGAAATAGTGATCTTTATTAACGTAAATGCAAAATAATTGATTTCCCCATATAAAATCCCATACAAAGTTTGAACGCAATGCGCAAACCCGGGAAGCAACCAACCGCTACCAAATTTTGCATAGGCATTTGGGACCACAAAAGGAACTTAAAAAGTGCTGTGCCCGCTAGTTTAAATCATTTTGAAGTTTTCCCATGCAACCGCGAGCCACTCTACCTGACCAGGAGAAAATAACTGGGCAATAACCCGAGCATACTATTTTTTGGTATTCATACCAAAACTTGGTATTAATTGATTATTATTCCTCATTGAGTTATTAAGCAGGTATTGAAGAAACATTTTTCAATACCTGCCTAATACCTCAATGAGGTATAATACTTTATTTTAGTATTATTTATGCATTCCAGTGATTTTTTCAAATACCAAATCAATACCTTATTGAATACCTCCATAGTGTGAATTTTGTTACTGGAAGGTTGAAAAATGTTTTATTATTATTCAGGTATTATAATAACTCGTTCATTATCAAATAGTTATTTGTAGAACATAGTTGTGTTATTTTGTTTTGGTATTTTACCTCTTATGTAGAGCTCATTAATACCACATTGTGGTAAACAGTCGTTGGTATTGATACCTAAATTTAGTATTCCGCAGTTATTTTCTTCTGCTCGCGTATTGGGCACTGCTGTGATGGTACAGAGTGTAAGTCACTGGTCTCATAAGTTATTCCACAAACAAACAAACTAGTCAATTTTTGATCCCCGCCTACTTCGATTGAGATATTTTCCCTTGGAACTATGGGAAAATATGAGGGAAAGTATACTAATAAGTGCTATATGCTAGTTTTTGAAGGCTACTTTCACACTTTTCACAATGGCTCTACGCTTTTCTGACCGCATTTAAACTCGTGCCATTACTTGAAAGATGTTCTAGAGTGGTACAAGGCTAGAGAGTTCAATTTCATGCGCGTGCCCAAGGATCTTAGTCTCCCAAACGCAACGGAATCGCGGCCAATTAAGAAATGTTGGCCATCATGAAGCAAACACTCCGAAGAGAAATCGGAAGCAGAATTGAGGAGAAATGGATTTTGAGACAAAAACAAATTGATCCAAACGTTGTACAAGACCCTATAAGCAGTGTTAAGATAACGGTACGTGCGAAAATGAATGACACGAACGTGGAAAAAGTTTAACTGTATGTTGTTGGGTAAATCTAGATGAAATTTTTCATGGGGTGCAATTTGATTCCGTACACCCCTTAAGAGACTTATTGCTTAGAATCTTTAACTTTGTTTTAGAAGAACGCACAGAGGAGTAACTGGGGTCGAATCCTGGTCAAAATTATTTTCTGCTGCTATTGCTGTTGTTATGCCATAATATGGACTGAAAATAGACAATAACTAGTTTTTGGAACAATTTGGCATCTATCCACATACCAGTGCAGAGGTCAATTTCCTATATCCTTTCGAATACTAGTAAATTCGAGGCGATCTTTGTGAATTCATTTGTTTTTCCAGCTGCAATAAACAGATGATCAGTGGAAAAGGGAGAGGGGAAGGGACGCCTATGCACGTATTCATAAAGATATATTTTTTCGAAACATAGTATTTGGCCCTACAGCATTTCGGTGCACCCCAAATTTTTAAAAATTTCAATATTTTCAAATCGCTTGGAATTTGTGGATCTGACAAGATCGGAGGAGTTCGATTTTTTTTGTATAGCTGGAGTCTTGTTTTATAATACTGCTTCAGCAACTTTACCCAATCCCGCCGTATAATATAACTTTTTAATCATTGAAGTTTGGAAGAAAATGTTTAAAAAACATATTTTTTAAAGTTGGTGCAATGAACAGCAACACTACTATTTTCAATTAGTTTCAGACTGAAGTTATAGAAACGGTTGTGTTGAGCTACGTTTGTAATAATATTGAGTGAGATTTGTTTGCTGATTTTCGGTGAAATATTTTCTGAGACTCAGCTATCCAACGTCACTTTTACTGAGATCTCAGCAAAAAAGTTGTTTGCTGAGATTTCAGCTGTTGAGATTTCGGCAAAAGATGCGAAAAAGGCTGAGATTCGGCAGAAAAAATTAAGTGTGTACTCCTAATTTTCCTAATTTCCGGGTTTTGTGTAAATCACAAACATTTCCTCCCTTTACTTTTTCAGCGATGTTATTTAACCTTTTCTTTCTTTTTCATTCCAGAATTTATTAAACCTGCCAAAAATCAAGCAGGAAAACTTCAATCACCTAGGTAAGAGTCAACTGATTTTAAGAATTAAACCTCATGTGCAATAGATTTGACCCAATTATCAAAACATTGACTTCGATTGTCTAAAGCAAACTGTACAGCATTGATCGTGCCATTGAAACACTTTGCTTGATGTAAGATCGCCGGCCGGCCTCCGGCGATCAATCCAACACTACGAATCGATGTCAGAAAGCGTTAATAACTGTGCTATCAGTCGCCACTGACACGTAAAGCGTGCACTTGTGGCAATGCATCCTCGTGCGGTCTGATTGCATAAAAGTTCGCTCTGATAATGCTCTGTAGAAAACTATTGTTTTTTGTTTGCTGGAATGCTGAAGCGTTTCTTTCGAATTTCAGTAGCACTTCCCGCGTACGAGCAGGTCAAATCCCCTGGAACACCTCAGCTGCCCACCGTCATCGAGCGGGTTCACGAAGAGCCGGAAAGTGCAGACGCAATCATCACCACGACGATAAAGACGGATGATATTACCGGCAACGGTCTGGTCGGTGACGACAGGAGTACAACAACGAGGTGAGTGTGTAACCTGAGGGTATTGTTAATGTGATATGGTAAATTTACATGAATGTTGTGTTGCTGCTAGCAACAGAGCTTACCGCCTGACACGTGCTGTAAATGTACGGAATGATTCGACGTTTTTTGCGTGGTCTGGGAACTGATTTTCGTGTTTTATTCATGATTTAAGAGAAGGTATTTTTCTTTTTTCGTTTTAATATGTATGTTTGAACATTTATTTTCACTAAAAGCGTTAGGAAACCTCTTTTTGTAGTGAGAAGAAAAATGCTGTAATAACCCGATCAGATGTGTATACCAAAAGATTTCAAAACTATATCTCGCGCTGTTACTTGATATAATTTTCTTTTATTTTTGCTGCTAACGAGACCAGATCTATAACACAGCTTACTACAAAATCTGTTATAATTTTGTTATTGCATTCTGATCGAGAATTCAAGCATTCAATATTTAGATCGAATTATTGTTTAGCACCTACTTCTATATTTCTATAGTTTCTGGTTTCTATTACTAATCGGAACGATAAATTGTGTCATTTTACTACACTCCCACTTGAACAAGGCTTAGAGGATTTACGCAAAAAGAATCTAACACAAAACTGTCTGTTTTCAATTACAGTTCTTCGAGTCCAACGGGCACAAATCGAAACTCACACACAAAACCACCGTACAGCTACGTGGCATTGATCGCCATGGCCATTCAGGTATGTCCAGTTAGAAAGTAGAAAAAATACTATTTTTAGTATCTGTAGAAACGAAAGGCAACTAAAATTCCAAAATTAACCCAAGCGATGACAGGCCGTTCGGCGGACAAAATTTGATCCACATAAATAACTCACATTCATTAGTGCGAGAATTTATTAATCACATACTAATCCAACCGTCGCAGATGCCGCTTGGGATGCGTGAAAAAAGAATAACCCATATACGAAAGATAATTATGAAATCTAATTTATAATTCCTATTAAATCTAATAGTCTATACTTTCGTCACCGTTTTTTTTTTGCTTCGCGGATAGTCGTTATTAAGAATACGACCATCGAGGTTGAATTAACTAGTTAACAAATTTTAGTCGATCCGTCTGGGCTTGGACCAACACAGTTTTGACGACTTTCAAAGCATTCCGATTAAACAGCATATTCATCTTTCAGCATTCCCAAATGAAACGAGCAACGCTGAGTGAAATCTACGGCTACATTACGTCCCGCTTCCCGTACTTCGAGAAGAACAAAAAGGGTTGGCAGAACTCGATCCGCCACAATCTCAGCCTGAACGAGTGCTTCGTAAAGATTCCCCGGGAAGGTGGAGGCGAACGGAAGGGCAACTACTGGACACTGGATCCCCAGTACGAGGACATGTTCGAAAATGGAAACTACAAACGGAGGAGGCGAATGAAGCGACCATATCGCACCGGTCATTATTCCAAGATGTTCGGGGATTCGTACATGGCGAACGCGGGTAGTTTTAGCCATCGGCCGGTGTTCACGCAAAGTCCCTACCAGACGTACCCTCGGTACGATGCGGGGTGAGTTTAGGATGTTGTTAGATGTGATTAGGATTGGACTAATCAAGAATAATCATTTATAGGACAACCTGGATGCCAGCACCTCAGCTCGGATCGTACACTTCGTGTTCTACGAGGTCCAACTACTCATACTCAGCACCGGTAAGTCGAGGGTTTAAAATGAGTTTGTTTGAATAGCTACTGAAGCAGAGATATACTTTCAGCTACAGCAACCGGTGCAACCTGTGACTATCAACACCTACGGATCGTTGTCCAACAACTTAGGTAAGAGTAAAGCGTGATTGAATGGTGTCGATTTCGATTGCTTATTGCTCAATTTTTTACAGTTTCGGGCAGTACGCCTCCTCCATGCCCTCGGCGGTTTGAGCCCTACTATTCACATTGGGATACTGCAAGTAAGTGTAACTGTCTGCTAGGTTCTGAAGACATATTTTCGCACATTAAATTAATCGGGGGCACATAGGGCAGGCACAGACTAACAGACACAATACTCGAAAACAATGCTTCGCCCGCTTTAACGGTCATTTTAAATATATTTGTAGTTGGAACTGTGGCCACATTTGCAATTATGACGCCACTGACATATGAGCAAACATATGGGGGATAGACCACTAGTGAAAAATTGTTCCCAAACCTGAGGTGTAACCCACCAGCAAATGAGTGTTTGGAACAGTGAATAAAAGGTGGAGCTAGTGTTCTGGGAAAATTGCCGGATCGATGTTTTTTAGATAATTCCCTCATAGTGTTATGTCTGTTAGTCTGTGGGGCAGGGGCGTTCAATGTACGCATGTGATATTTGTAAAACTACTTCCGTGGAAAACAAAATTGTCTAAAAAGATGTTTTCCAATTACTCCGGCACTCAATTCCCTTTATGACACAGAAGATACGTGAAATTTTAAAAAAAATTCAGAAAATTTTGAAGATTTAGATAATTTTAGAACATTTAGAAAATTTTTGAAAATTTGGGATGATATTGAAGGATTTTAACGTCATAAGAAATTTGTAGACATTTTTGCAACATTTGCAAAATATTTTGAAAGATTCAAATAGTTTGAAATTTCTACTAAATTTTCAAAGATGTTTCTATAAAATAGATAAATTTCGCGCAAACTCGAACAAATGTTGGCAGCACCCTGATTTTAATAAAACTTTCTGTACATGAGAACTTTGTCACAAAAAGCCACTTTGCATACTTCGTATTTCCAAAAATGATCTAGGATCTAGACTGAAAGGGTCAAACTTTTATTACCATTTTTTAAAAATTGCTATATTCTTAAAATGACCAACCCTACAAAAAAATGTCGAACGAGTGATTTTTACAAAATTAGTCAAATATTTTTAATCAAAATATTGAAAAAAAATTCTTCATCAACTCCTACACTCGATTTACAAAAAAAAACCATATTTATTTGGATGAAATTTTGTTCCGAGATAGGCAATTATATTCCTTACCTACCGTCAAAAAATTGGACACTTTTAAGGACAAAATTTTTACTTAAAAAAAACTTTCCCTTTTCCAAACTGATTTTTTAGTGTATTTTTATCGAAAAATTAACCAATGAAAGTCATAATCATCTCAGAATCGAATTTTCCAACTGTTAGTTACCTGATATATGCAAATAGTATCAGTAACGAATTTGGTATTCGTTTGGCATATTATCCTGGTTACATGTAACTTACCTGCATCAATACTCATTTTACCAAATAAGAGTACTATAAAACTAAAGCTTTAAAGCAGTCTAGTAACAACAGTTCGTCGCTGTTGTGCAATCTTATGACAAACGCCATTTTGGGGTAAACTGAGTTAGATATGCCACATTACTTGTCGAATAAATCTCTTCAAAGTGGCGTTTTCAGAATTTTTACATTCTGCTTAGTTACTGAGATATAGTGAAAAACGTGCTGAGAAATTTTCAATTTTTTGCTTCAAATGACTGTGTCTGGGGATTGACTCAAATTATCGTGATACATAAGATGTTTTTATGTGTAAAACTATCTGAGAAACACAATGGCATAATCATTTCTAAAAGAAAAATACACGAAGTGTGAGAAAAATGCAGTTATTGTTTTAAACTGGAAATTTAGCATATTTGGCAACACTGTAGCCAAAAGTTACTATTTTTTATAGATTCCCTGACTAATTTCCTTCAACATGCATCTCACCGATTGTTTATAGACCAAATGAAGCCAAAAATATGAATAAAAGTTTATAATTGATGGTTTTTTTCTATGGAAAATTTTCCATGCACGATTTTGACACGCTATATAAATTTTGTCATCAATACACAGATATGAAACGTGTGAGTGCGACTTTTGTTTACATTTTTAGTAAATACTCGCGACATAGTCAACCGATATTCGTAATATTTGAGAGATTATTATAGAATAGATAGAAGCATCAATTGAATTGATTCTACCATTTATAAGTTTCACGATATTCAATATGAAACTTTAAAAATCGTTTTGCTCGAAATGTGCTAAATGGCGCTTGTCATAAGATAGCACAACAGCGACGAGTTGTGAAGAATAGTTCTAGTAAAATTATCATTTTGGATCAATTGTATAAATCAAAGATAAACAGTATCAAGTGCTGTACAAAGATAAACAATCCGAATTGTAATCGTAATAATTTACGTTCGGAAGTCGCCATCTTGGATTTCAACATGGTGTCAGACGTAAATTTCTGGCACCTACTCGTCAAGACCATTCCAAAAATACGCAGTCAGCATGGATTTTAGACTGTGAACTCTGGACTCTGCACTCTACACGCTGGATTGTGAACACCGGGTTCTCGCTTCGATATTCTGTGCTATGGACTCTGGACTCTAAACTATGTTCTCTAAGGTCTTGATTCTGGACTCTGGAAACCGAACTCTAGACTCTGAAGTCTGGACTCTGCACTCTGGAATTTGCACTTTGGATTCTGGACTCTTGGCTCGGGACTCTGGATTCTGGGTTCTGGTCTATAGATTATGGACAATGAACTTTAGAATCTGAACTCTTCACTCTCATCGCTGGATGATTGACTCTTGGCGCTGGTCTCGAATTTCTGTACTATACACTCTTGATCCTACACTCTGGAATCTGAACTCTAGACACTGAACTTTAGGCTCTGCACTCGGGTCTCTGATTTCTGAACTGTGGGCTCTCCCCTCGGGACTTTGGATTCTGGTCTCTGGCGGCTGGATTCTGGTCTCTGAGCTCTGTGATCTGGACTCTGGGCTTGGAACTCGGGGCACTGGGCTCAGTATTTTGGGTTGAGGATTCCGGTCTTTGGATTCTCGTCTCTGGATTCTGAGGTCTGGATTCTGGACTTTGAACTCTGGATGCTGCACTCTTCACACTGAGTTCTGGACTGTCGCCTCGAGATTCTGTGTTATGGACTCTGGGTTCTGGGCTCTGTGCTCTGGAGTCTGAACTCTTGCATCAGTATTTTGGGTTAAGTACTTCGGGCTCTGGATTCTGGTCTCAGAGCTCTGGACTTTGGCCACGAGTATCTTGACTCTGTTTTCTACACTCTGAACTCTGGACTCTGCATTCTGAACTCTGGATACTGAGCTCGCGCCTCGAGATTATGTGCTATGGACTCTGGCCTGTAAACTGTGGTCTCTGAGCTATGGACTCTGGGTCTTGATTCTGGACTTTGGACTCTGAACTGTTGACTCTGGACTCTAAACTCTGGACTATGCACTCTGGGACTCTGGAATCTGGACTCCGAACTCCGAGCTCTCTCCTCGGGTCTCTGGGTTCTGGTCGCTGGGCTATGGAATCTAAACTCTGGATTATCTCGTCTAAACACTGGATTCTGTACTGTGAGATTTGGAATCTGGACTCTAAACTCTGGTCTCACTATTTTGGGTTAGGGCCTCTGGACTATGGGCTCTGGACTCTGGATTATGTGCTGAAAACTCTGGGCTCAGTATTTTGGGATAAGAACTCTAGACTCTGGTTTCTGGTCTCTGGGCTCTGGACTCTAGGTTTTGGAGGTTAAGGACTCACGACTCTGGATTATTGTCTCTCTCTTCGGGACTCTGGACTCTGGGCGATGGAATCTGGAGTCTGGATTCTCTCCTCTCCTCGGGATTCTGGGGTGGGGAATAAAAATACACTGAAAAAAATCAGTTTGAAAAAGCAAAAGTTTTTTTCAAATAACTTTTTTTCCTTGAAAGTGCCCAACTTTAATTTTTGACGGTAGATAGGAAACATAATTACCTATCTTGGAACAAAATTTCATCCAAATCAAAGAAGGTTTTTTGGAAATCGACTTTTAATTTTTAAAATCGATTTTTTTCAATGTAGGTGTGAATTTTTTCAATATTTTTATTCAAAAATTTGACTAATTTTGTAAAAATTGCTCCTACAACATTTTTTGTTGAATTTATTATTTTTAGACTATAGCCATTAGAAAAGAATTGGTAAAAAAAGTTTGACCCTTTTCAAAAGACAGTCTAGATCATTTTTGAAAAAAAAACAAAGTATTCAAAGTGTCTTTTTGTGACAAAGTTCGCCATGTACAGAAAGTTTCATTAAAATCTGAGAGGTTGCTGCCAACTCTGAATACGATTTAGCGCTAAATTCATCAATAGTTAATATCGTTATTTTAATACTTCGGATTGTTTGTATGAAAAAGCTGCATAATTATTTTTTTGACGTCATACAATAATTTCTTCTTATTTACACGTGTTTGGGTTATTAAACTTGGATATTTTTATCTTATTTTCTCTTATACTAGCTATAATTAAAAGATAAGTATGCCACTTATCATATTTTTTTCTTGTTTCCACTGCAAACCTAAGAAACTTTTACATCGAAAAATGTACTAATATCTTACAGTTAAGTTAATTTAGTACTCTTTTAGAAGTAAATTAGTTCAAAGTTAGTGTATTATTAACTTTTTTGCTAATTTTCTTAAAAATAGTAAATAGCGAACATCACCTTTATTTTTATCGCATCTTAGCAAGATCTACAATTCCTCTCATCATTTTAAACAGTTCATTGCATATGCCAAAACGACGATTTTGAACCCACTGCGTTTGTGGCGACTTCATGTTGTATCTACTAATTGCAGCAAAAAAGATAGGGATAAAGTGTCAAAAAACAAGTTGTAAAGAATTTTAAGGTGCATCAAATGAACAATCGAACAATCGCAATAATGAAATTTGTGAATTAGTAATTAGATAAACGTAGTTTGTTTAATAGTAGTTCCGCTAGTTTTGAGTCTTATGGTCAAGTATGATAGAATAGGTCTTTCGACTGACATCCTCACCACGAGAACACTGGAACACCAGGGAAGAAGCTTCTCCAAGTATCACATGTAAAGGATTCTACTTATCCGTATTGCGACATGAATTCAGATAAATGAAAACACTTCTGAAAAGTATAGTAGCGATAAAATATATTGAATGAATGCATCCCGAAAACTTTTGAAAAATTGTTTTGAAAAATTCAAACGATAGTATGTTCAAGTCATGCTCGGTTTTATGCCTTTTGCACATTTAATGTTTGAAACCAATTTTCTCTTTGGGGAGGAATTTAACGTATCAATTTGAAGACTTTATGAACTTTAGAAAGTATAAGATGATATCATGAAATTTAAGAAAACATAATCCTAGAACATTTGAAATTTAATTAACATTTTTGAAGAGTTCTGATCCTTTTGAAAATATTAGAAGAGAGTAGAGGATTGAAAATTACAACTTTCGAAAAAAGTATTACGTTCTACTTTGACATGTTAACATAATGGAATTAAAGCGGCATCATTTAATAAGACTAACCCGTTACCATCATCTCTATTCCAGTACTGCCAATGGTGAAGGATGAGAATCCCAACCAGATGAGCGTGACGTCAACCCAGCAGAACTACCAGAAAAACTATCTGCCGCAGCCCTAACAGCGACACTGGATGGTATCCCTGTCAAAACTACCACAGCCGCGTATGATGGAGGTCGCACCGAACAAACTCAACTCTACCATTTTCTGTAGAACTAAACTGAAACAGGCGGAACTTTTTCCTCTTTACACCTAGCTTAGAAAACACATCCGTAGCTAATTTGTGACCAGAAAAAAGAAGATTTTCAAAACTCTTCGGCATATAAAAGTTAAATTTGTGAAAACTGCACAACTTGTTTAGAAAAAACATATATCAATTGCATTTATCGAGGCAAGCTTTGGAAATTGACGAGCGTAGTCCATTTCTCAATCAAAGTTGATGTACAAACAAAATTCAAAGAATGAAAATACCTTTTTGCTGTATATAGCTCATGAACTAAACAGGAATTTACTATAATGATCGGGATCTCTAGTGTTAATTATGAATCGACGGATTTTAAAGAGAGAAAAAAAACATTGAAGGCTATAACAGTAAATTATTTATTTAATGAAATAAAGAAACCTAGTTTAGTTATTAAAATTAAATATTCGTTAGTAGCAACTGCAAATCAGATTATTTTTGTAAATTGTTTGGCAACTCGTTGTACATGGTAAAATTTTCCGTCCAAACAAGTGACTGTTTGTCCCAACTCTGCGTTGTAATCGACGTTTCAAATAAAATTTTGTGAAACTATGTTTTGTTTGTAGTACAATTTTCTCACTTCGAAAGGTTGATTTCTAATTCCTCGGTGAACGATTCATGGGGAACAAAAGTTTGACCGCATTGCACGGAGGACTTTATTTAGGCAGCATATCTTTCTGTCAGCCTCTCGTTTCATTTATTATACATTTGATGCATTGAACGTATTCGTTCTATCCTCTCACTGTGAATGCATACTGAATGTGTTTTCTAAAAAACGCTACAACATTATAGCAGAATAAAATAGATGGTGACGTAAAATACGCAAGCACAGCATATCCGATTTTCTCCGTACAGTGTCACCTCCAAGCTCGAAAACTCATTGAATATCTACGGTTTAATTACCAAAGAAAAACAATCACGTCGAGAAGCAAGATCCTTGCGACTGCATATATCGACTGATGAGATGTTATAGCAACGAGGGTGTTAGCTACTCTACGAGCAATTAGACGAGCAATTAATTCTCGACGGGATGAAACCAGACAGATGATATACGAGCTACTTGCAGTGTCGTGAAACAGTGAAGACAGACGCAACTCACTTTTGATTTTACGTTTCGAACGTTGTCGTATCGTGCCGGGACGATTGGAAGAGTGATGAGTTCTTGCAAAGGGGTAAAGTGAGGATACAAGTCATTAAATAAAATGTCACATAAACGAAATGACGAAAAAATGAAAAATGCTTGGACGTAAGCAAGGTAATTCATATTGGACTGTGGAAACAAAATACTAATGGAAGATGACTGAGGATTTTCTGCAGAACAGTATTACTGGAATTATTCAATGTAAAATTCATGACGCTTTATGTTTTATTGATTCTTATTTTATTAACAAACATTTACACTGTTCGACAAAAAAAACTTGTGTGTGCTGCGATCACATATTGTTTTTTTTTTGGGAAGTAGAGGGAAACTAATGAACATGGCGTTTTCCGTTTGTCTCCAATCACGATCGGTTTCTATAAGCATTTAAAGTTTTTTGTTATGCCTCTCAGTAAGATAGAGATAAGCAAAACGAAAATATTATGTAAGTGGGTGTTTTTGGTGTATTTTGAGTGCTGTGTTAAATGGTGTAATTAGATTTTGTATGCAAGGTCACGTTTTCAAGTTATACACTTGTAAAGTCGAGACTAATAAAATAAATGTTTAAAAATAGTTTTTACGGTAAAAAGCACATAATTTCAAAATCGTCCACTTTGGGGTTTAAGTATCGTTTAATAAGTTTTATAACGTAATACAGCGAATCTCTTAAAAAAATAAATTTGTTGATTAATCTTCCTAGAACGCGACCTTGCAAACAAAATTTAATTACACCATACAATTCATCACTAATATGTATACCATAAATTTTTATATCAGATGATGCATAAAATCTTTAACTGCTCATAAAATGATCCTGACGTACTAGAGACATTGCAAAGCTATTTTTACCATTTTCTTTCTTCTATTTTTCGAACAACGATATGCGATCAAGTTGTTTTTTTGTCGAACTATGTTTTTAATCTTGCTAATATGATGTAAGTACCAATTAGACAAACGATCGCAATTTTATCGCTACATTCGATCAGATGCTGATTGCTGCTATATCACATTTTCTCAATCAATCACATAAGTATCCATCAATTCTTGCTTCCATTGTTTTCTTCTAGACTATGTTCGCTTAAGCAGCATTTCAGCTACTCTTTATGACATCATTTCAAATGACCAGATCATACACACGTAAGACGTCTAACGCGTGTTAAGACACTCTTTTAAAAAAAGGTATACTATAATTTTTCGAGTACTACTTCAAAAGTTACAGCATTTAATATATTTTCCAATAGTGCCAATGTCAAAAACTTCAAGCGAAGTGAGCGGAGGTTTTAAATTGTCACATTTGTCACAATATGAAGAGAGGGATTGAGATTTAAAAAAAAGTGTTTTCTTGCAGTACCCTAATACAAACGGCACGATAAAACAGTAACGAGACATCAATTAGCAATTCCTCAAAGTGATTAAAACGTTGCGACTGGTTGCATCTTTATGTTTGCAGTTGGAATTACCGTTTCGATTACAGTTCTTCAACATTTGGCAGCACACTTGTCCACAAACCTCTTTAAGTTACTTGTGAGAACATAACTTTAGAAAGCAAGATTTCTTTCGAGTATTACACAGGTAGCAACAAAATATCTCTCGTGTATTTTGGTGTTTGTTATAGAATAAAAAGCAACCATAATAAAAAAAGGATGATCCATTTCGAATAAAACGATATTTCCGAAAGCACCTTATGTCTGTGATATTTGTACGACTTTAAGCGTTGGGTGCAACAAACTTTTTTTGACACACTTTCCCAAAGTATAGTAAAACAAACCCAATCCTGCAATCAACCAAATATTACAGTTTTCTTCTTTACAAGTATCTCAAATCACGAGCTAATTAATTTTATTCAAAAAGTAAAATTTTGTAGAGTATTTGTAGAGCAAATCATATGCTAAAAATTTTCGCGTCCCCAATAATTGAACCGATCGACTCATAAAGCGTAGTGACCATTTCAGATCTTAATAATATCGTAAGCGTATATTATATTTCGATCTCAACAGCATTGAATAAGTGTAAGGTTATTACGAAAAATTTAAATATTCAAATTCAAAGGTATGATATGAAACAACAGGCTGAAGGAACTGGAAAGTTGTTCACCAGTGGCGTAGCCAAGGGGGGGTTTTGGGGGTTCAAACCCCCTCCAAATCAAAATATTTGAATTGAGAAAAAAAAACTTTAATGCTGACTAGTTTATTAAATATTCAAATGATAATTTGGAAGTTTATTAGCTGTTCATTACATTGAGAAACTAATGTTTTAAACGTTATGGGGACTTTTTGTAACTTGTGAGAATGGGTAACTAATATTTTAGTGAAGATCCTATAGTTGATAAATCATGTAAATATTAAGCAAAATAGCTCAATGAAAACGCCTACATAGAAACTGATGAAAAATGGCGTTTTACGCTTGTCTCTAGCAGGTCAGAACCGGTTTTTATGTGCATTTGATTTTTTTGGGTTATCATTAATTTAAAGTGCCACTAGCTAAGATTGGTAATAAAAAAATTGAAAATTTTTCACGATTTTCGCTATTTATGATGTACATTTGGGTATCGAATTGAATGGCGCCAAGATTCCATAATTTGGAAACCATCAGTTTTTGGAAGTTTAGCATTTAGCAGCATAATTTTGTTGATTAATTTTTCCATTTGGATGCATTACTAATTCCAATCAAATTTAGTTCGAGACTTAGTTCTTCAGCAAAGTTTTCAAGAATGTTATTGCAAATAGCTTGGTTGAAGATATGAATGCAACCCGTATTTGTGCATTATAGGCCATATTGCACTACGAATTCCCTTACTAACGGTTATAGGCGGCAACAGAGAATTTGGGAGAACACCTTGTAGATGACGTTTACTATCCTAGCACAGAGAACAGACGTCCATCTTCAGCATTCAACTTGTGTAAAATCTCTAACGGTTTCGAAGGTAGTTGGGATATCCTAACCAGGTACGCTACTGTCGTCACGTTTTTTGTGGCTGAGTTCGACAGAATTGACAGCGGTTATTCGTCTACCCAGTCAAACTAGTCCGGAACCGGTTCGCACTTCCAGCAAGAATTCCAGCTCAAATGCATCAACCGATAGAGTCGGAATCGGTTGTTTTCTTTGAGCAAATTTCTTTCCATACTGAATCCATTCAGGATTTCGAATCGGTCCCGAAATGGGTTTGACGGATAGTTGGGATAGGTTGGTGTGGCGGCGCTAGTGTTTATCGTATATTAATTCAAATGTTTACACACGTTTTTTTAAATATTTTTGTTCGATCATGGATGTCTGTTCTCTGTGATCCTAGTATGCAAAAGTGACTTCAACACCACTTTGGTCAAATTTAACTTTTTCGTATTTTTAAGTTCACTACGAAAATTCGCATCTATCAGTGCAAACGACTTCAAATAAAAATTAAAAATAACCTGTTGAAATGCGAAAAGCAAAGTGGCGAAAGCAAGCTTTTGCCCGCACCATGCAAGATTTGAAAATTGATTTCCTTAAAAATATACTCGATGGCATTTACGTCACCTTTGCATACAAGGGCAGTTCAGTAATGTGATTAATCGGTAATTAGTTGCAAAAATCCCGCTTAACACCATTTTTATAGATGGGACATACTACTCCCTACATCCTATGCTTCAGTAATATCTCCTCCTTCCAGATTTTCAAAAGCACCCAGTGGAGTGCTCTAGCCAATTCCTCTACTCTGTGTTTGAGTAGCTCACATGACAGTTGATCATTGCCGGCGAATCTGTCGTCGACTGCGCGCGTCTCCAAGCTGATTCTTGAAATACTCTTGTCGTTCACTGCTTCGCTATTTAGGTGTTCGTCATAATATACTTATCAATCGTGAGAATTTCTGCAGATTATTTATAAGGTGTACAAACTATCCTGTGCGATAATCGGTTTATACAATGCCGCCGGCCTATCAGGATGTTTATGTCACCGATGACCAGCTTAACATTCCGCCATAGGCAGCTATCACAGACATGCTCCAGCTGCGCATAAAATGCATCTTTCTCGGCTTCGTGAGGTCAGTGCACATTGATAATGCTCTAGTCCAAGAAATGACCTTTGATCCACACTACACACATCCTTTCGCCGATAGCCTGCCACTCGATCACGCGTTGGCGCATTTTACCCAGCTCTTGTGCCGTCGCTCGATCGCCGCATTTCCATACCTTCTGCACCGTCTATCAAAGCTCCTCCAATGCTACGGTTTCGAAGTTGCGAGTTTTTAGCTCATCCTTTTCTGCTTGATTGTTAGTAAAGTGGTGTTTTAGGGCCACTCGTTGAACTTGACCTAACCTATCTCGTTGTCCGCCACCCAACATAACTGACACCTGTGACAGGTATTTAGTTCTGCCTACGGTAGGGTTATAGCGCCCATGCCCGCTCACGCCATCCCATTTCGCTATTACTGCAGAACACGGTAGAATCCAGTCGATCGCGGCCTACAGAATAAATGTCATCAATAGACCCGCCAAGATTTTTGAAAAATCTAAGATTTTCATCAAAACCCCCTCCAAACCAAATTTCTGGCTACGCCACTGTTGTTCACACATAAATTCTGTACGGAAGGAAATAGCATCACAAGATAAGGTTCATTCAAATTCATCCATTCAACTGGTCCTTATTTAACTTCCAGGAAATAAAATATAAGATTTTTTAATTTATTCTATATACGTTTTATTCAATTTCATAGCCATGTCGAAATGCACGCACCTTCTGCTTAATATTGCTCATAAGATCTGGTACAACCAGGCCCGTGCGGAAATGAGCGTTTTGAATAACTTTTAAAAATTTATTATCTTCCTGTCCAGGAAAAAAATATACTGCAAACCGTTTGGACACATAAAATGTCATTTGAGTTCGGTCACTCTAGAAACAAGTCAATGAAGAAACCAAGGACGAAACTTTGCGAGGGTGGCTGGAAAGGGATGTATGTCAAGTTGGACGATTAGTCTGAAGGATCGGTTAACGTTTCGACAAGCTTCGATATTAGCAAAAGTAGTTAGTAGACAGCAGATGTCGGTCGGCAGTTAAGGAGGAAAAAACACGAAATTGGAGAAAATCGGGATATCGCTGTCTAGAGAAATTTTACCGCCGATGAGTATTCCGTTAAAGTGGCAGCGAAATGGATCGCGACAATGGGCATCGGTATAGGGTGAAATACTGCCGCCAAGAAGTTCTCAGCATCAGCTAGCAGATAAATAGGAACGACTAGCATCAAGAAGGATAAGAAACTCGACGAAAGTAGTTGTAAACAGATGTAAATCCTTATGGTCGACACCCCCGGATCGGTTCATGTCTCAACAGGGTACGATATTTGCAGCAGACATGAGCAGGTGAGATATATCGCGAAAGGTTTGACAGCAAGTAAGGAAAAGTAGCTATGTATAAAAACATGACGATTAACACAAAATAATATAAGCAAGAACACAATCCTTACTAAAGCAGTACTTAACGGTTGCCTCGGATGGATGAGGATTACGAGATACAAGAGGTTTAAGTTTAGTCGGTTGGCTTAACAACTACTACAAACCAATTTGAATCCCCCACGAACCAACAGGCAACGCACAGTGGTCGTAAATACCAAAAACGTTACTAGAGGCCAAACCATTGAATATATTCATAGGGTATCTTTGGAGGAATTGTTCGTAAGAATATTCCCCACAATCTGATAAAATTTAAATTGAGACATGGCTTACTATGATTGAACTAGAAAAATTAACGTTTTATATTGACGAGGTAGAAAGATGGTGGCAAAGTTTTAGTAATGCTCATAATGAAGAATTTTGTTGAACAACTTGAGCTTGTAGTACTTAATGTTATCGATTTGTAAAGCGTTTTTTAAGGCAAGCACCTTAAATTTAGCCTTTAAATATAGCATTTTTCGCTGTGACTTTTTGAGCAAACGATGTTCCAGACAAATGTTGGGGTATTAAAACCACATAATATTGTTGAAGACTACATGTAAAAATTAAATTATTGTTGAAGACTGCATGTAAAAATATTGTTGAACACTGCATATAAAAATTGTACCTGAAATCGGCGGCGCGCGCACATTCGTTTTAGAGTTATTGAAGAATTTTAAATTTTTTTACACCAAGTTCAACTGCGTATAAGAGACAAAGGTGCAAACCAAAATGGACGAGCATGCACTATTTTCAATATCCGGACTACGCATAATAAAGGTAAGAAGGTTTTAAGCTCATTTTGTAATGTTTTTTTACTTGGGTATTTTTACTTACAGTCTCCAACAATATTATGTGGTTTTAATGCCTCCACATTTGTCTGGAGCACGGTTTGCACGAAAAGTCACAGTGGAAATAGTTATTTTAAAAAACTAAATTTGAGGGTGTTGCCATGGAAAACGCTTTACAAATCGATAACATTAAATCCTACAAGTTCAATTAGTTCAACAAAATTCTTTATTACTAGCATTTCTAAAACTTTGTCGAAGACACAAATTTTCTACCTCGTCAGCATAAAAAGTTACTTTTTTGACGTAGGACTACGTCTTTGTTTTCGATATAGGGGTGCA
Organism: Topomyia yanbarensis; assembly: GCF_030247195.1. Lineage (NCBI taxonomy): Eukaryota > Metazoa > Arthropoda > Insecta > Diptera > Culicidae > Topomyia > Topomyia yanbarensis. The sequence continues at coordinate 41,572,225 of NC_080671.1, read as the reverse complement.
CGTTGCAAATTCTGCAAAAATGGTATGTAACGAAAAGTGGTCCAATTTTAAACGCATATAATTCAGCCATCTCATGATAAATTTTCAAATTTTTTGCGCATAACGCCCCGAAATACTTCTAAGAATAGATTCGAATAGATAAACCCAAAGATTTTTGATATCATGGCATTAAAAATTTAAATAATGAACAACCTAGTCAAAATATCGCGCATTTACACACAGAAGATAGCGCTTCTCTAGTCCAGCACGACAGATTTGTGTACCTAGCGCGCTACGCTTCTATGAATGACGTCATCATCGACTATTTAAACGGACGGATTTCGCCAGAGCAGCTCAGTTGCTGTTGAGCGACAGACGAAGCAGGTCACTGCGTTGTGTGTTTTCACAGCCAGTGCAGCTGAGTTAGAAGTCCGTTACACTGCCTGTGGAGGTACGCTACCCAGTGAATGCGACTGTGCTATCTTTTGTGTTGTGCTCGTCTCCAGCACACTTTTATGTATAATTATTCGTACACAAAATAGTTTGTACATGCGAGCTCCATTTGCAAACACGGTTAACATAGTGTCGTGGTATTAGTTGCCTCTTTCGCTCTACCCATCTCATCTTCAGCGTTGAATCATTTTGCATTGTGCGCTTGGGTTTAATGTTTGAGGTGAATGTGTAGGTAGATCTAATTTGTTACTAAATTGCAAAACGAAAGTTTATTATTTACGTTCGATCAATTCATTGATTCATCTCCCCTTCACGCGATTCATTTTCACTCAGCCTATAGTATTTTGATTCTACTAATAGGTACATACTACAAAGCCTATTTATGAATGAATACACTGCCACTTAAAAAACCGTTGCAAAAACGCATCTTGTCCATGTATAAAATTGTTTTCGATTCTTGTAGATTTATAGTTTCGATATATGATTAAGACCACTGCATTCGCTATATTTGTATGCGTACTTTAGGAAAGTTACAATAATGGCAAAATATAACTAGAATGCTTGGTCTATACATGAAATGTGATTATATTATCTGAAATTTGATTTTTCTTCACTGGTCCGGGTTTTTTACCACACACAATCGAAAAGTTTTTACAAGCTAATCTTATGCTATAAAGATTTAGTTCCAGGTATTAGTTCGGTCACAGTTTTCTATCTTCTTTCTTATGATCAAATTAAATAAGTTCAAGAAGATATGTGAAAGCCACGTTGCTAGGCACCGACTCGCTTGTTTACATTGAGAAAAACTGAAATCTGAAGCGAAAATTCAAACGCACAAATGAGAGTTTCCGAACATTTTCCTTTGGACATCTGCACATTGGCAGAAAATTTGAGGTCTTGTTAGTAAACGATTAAAGTTTCGCGAGTATTTTTGCAGTGGTGTGTGAATAAAGTGCATTTGAAAAAGTGCAATGAAAACGAGAAGAAGAAAAATAAGAGTGTTTCGAAAAGAAACCCCAAGTGAAGAGGGGTGATATTTTCGCACAAAATAGGAGCTACAGATGGCATTCCGTCAAAAACTCGGATTGATTGTATAGGAAAATGTTCTAGCTTCCTTAAGTAGCAGTTTCGTGGCACACCAGCAAGGTTAGTGTGTTGAAAAACGTATTTTTATATTTGCTCATGTCAGATACATGGTTAGGCAGGGGAGAGGGGTGTGTGCGGCGCAGCAGCTATGTTGTGACTCGCATGTATAATGTCCTTAATCGGATTCGATCACCTACTACAAATGAAATGACCTGATAACCAAGAAGGTTTGGTTCAATATGTAATATTCGATGTTGATTAGTTGTGATTAAACCATACGTAAGAAATATATTTGATTTATTATTACTATAAATGTATTAAGAAAATAAATATTTTACATTAAGTAGTATAGTCCTACGTCTACAGCTCGTGCAACCCCATAGGGCTGCCCCTTGTAGTTTTTAATTTGATCGTAGTAAGCCATGCCTAATTTAAGTTTTTAAAAAGGTTGTGGGGAATATTCTTACGAACAATTCGTCCAAAGGTACCCTGTGAATATATTCGATGGTTTAGCATCTAGGTAATTAAGTGCACGTTTTTGGAGTTTCCGACCACTATGCAGCGGTGTCTTTTGATGTCTCCTTCTCGATTACAAACATTTACCCAATTTGTTGAGCAGAGTCGTTTGATTCACAAGACTAGGTTCAGGCCTCTCAAAAAATCTTCAAAGTTTGAGGGTTTCTATACGTTTCTTTTAAAATAAACGTTAAAAAAACCCCCTTGAGAATTTTCTGCGCGCGGGTCTGGGTACAACAATTGAGCTAATTTGTTTTTGTGTGGAAATCCATTTTAAAACATTTCTGCCTTCAATTCACTTGCTAGTTCAACCAGTTTGTGCCGTAAGCATCCATTGTACCACGAAATATTACATTCGATTGTATGAACCTTTACCAGTCTAATTTTGGATGACAATGCGGTAACCCAAATATTCAACCACTAAAGTCCGAACATTTTGTACTATGAAAAGAAAGATTAGCACATTAACAGCAAGCGCACAACCGTAGAACCACTCAACCTACTACTAATACGTGTTCTGTTACGGCTTTAGTATCACCACAAACGATTATAGTTTCGTAGTAGTACTTCCACAGATTCCGTAGCTGAGCCGATGGAAATAAATTTACCATTCTGCACGAAAATGGTTTCAAATTACACTGGCTAAGATTATTGTTTGAAAAAAACCATTGTGTAGCACATCTCTCGGACACTTCCTGCGGGCGAATGCAACGAAAGCAAATAAATTACATGCATTTATGGAAACACATGTTCCTCCACGTTAAAACTGTCGTCGGACAGCTCCGGAAGAAAATGCTCGTCGTACAGGGATTGAGCGCGAAGCGTGAAGAGAAATTGAAACAGATTTCGAATCGAGCCAAGCTGCATGACGAGGGGATAAGTAACATATTTGTTAAAAGAGTGTTAATAGGAATGTTAGTTTCATTCTACTCCATACTCATTTCAGCCTCATATTTCATCTTTTCTCTTCGCCGATCCCAACCCGTGCAAGGGATTCCCTTCCAGGTTTGACGATTTCAACACAACTGGCACATGCCTTTTCTTTCCCCGAGCGAGCACAATGCAAGAAGAACGCAATGATGCTGCCGTCGACCTCCGAAAATCGCTCCTAATTTGTTTGTTTTTCTCAAAAATAAAATACTTAACATACTAAATATTATTAAATAGTTGTCACAGCACCATCAATCATGCCTGTTGATGATACACTTGGGATGTATTCCAAAAAGATCCCTAAACTCCTTCGCCCTGCTCGGTGCATTTTCCATATACATACATACATACATGAATATGTATTCGTAGGTATTACCGTAACGTCACACTGGCAAAGAGAGTGCATGTGACTGAAATTGATATGACGATTATGATGCGATCAGTCTTCTCTATCTGCCGCACTGTACTATGACTAATGTTGGCACATGTTGCACTATTTTAGTGTGCTGCGTTTGCTCGTGAAATTGACTAATGATAGGGTTTAACTTGCCTTCTTTCCCGACATTATTGCAGTCGGGAGCATTTAATTCCTATCATCATTTCACTAACAAATGAGCACATCCGGTCGATTTTTCTACACTTTACGGTGATGTAATTTTTGTGTTTCATTAAATTTGTTTGCTTGTGGGTGGTAGGCGGGGAGCTTTGATTCTGTTAAATGGGAGACCTGGGCTGCATTCGCTTCTAACCACTCACCCGCACCAAGGCAGCGTGGCCGAGCGGTCTAAGGCGCTGGTTTTAGGCACCAGTCAGAAATGGCGTGGGTTCGAATCCCACCGCTGTCAAAATTTTTTACTGTAAGTGGCGTCCGGAAAAATGGCATTTTTTATGTTTCTTTTATAGTCGAATACATTCATTTCGAATAATACCGAATGCAATAAAATACCTGTTTCCCCTTCCACGTGCTTTCAGCACACGGTGTACGATGGACTAATAAATAATCCGTAAATAAAGGGGAGGAGCATTTTCTGTCGAAACTTATTCCATTTGAGTGCATTCGAAAACGCATACATGTGAAGTATTTGAGGGTATGATTGGAACCTGGTGATGACTGCGATGAGTTATGCTCCATACTTTTGTATAAAAATGGTAGCCTCACGGGTTTACAAAAATGATTTAATAATATTATATTATACTGTTCAGATCAACGTTCAGGGAAATTCGCAGGTAGATAATTCCAACAATGCGTTTAGAAATTTTTGTCTGGTAGGTTTTATCAATATTGTTTTAGGTAGGGGAAGTGGGTCAATTCGGACCCCAGCTATGATAATATTAGGAAAAGCGTAATTATTATTTTCATGGTTATCATGTAACTCTGTTTTATCTCACAAAATTTTGCGGTTATCAGTTTTCGTGTGCATGCCCTAGGGGCGAATGATGTTTCGGAGCGCTTTGTTTGAAAAATGTGTAAGCCGAAATTTTTTTTTTTTGCGGCGACAATTAATTAAATCAAGTGCATTATCGTTATTTTGAATATGCCGGATAATATCTTTTATTTAATATCTTGTTTTAGGAGTGACTATCAACTGTTTTCGTTTATTCGGTTTGTGAATAATAGAATATGGGTTGGTCCAATTCGGTCCTTTTGCGGTATATACGATCTGATACGCGATCGCGAAAAACCGTTTGGGAGGAAAGTGTGCGCTGTCGGTCCAGCTTTCAGGAAAGCATAAGTTTTCGCAAATTGGTTGACAGCAGAGCTTTCACCATTCATTCAAATTCAATCCGAACGAACCACAATACAGTTCAGTAAAACGCTTGCCTTCACCCAAACCAAATGAATTGCCGCTATGGATACCGAAGCAACAACACGAGGAAACAGAAACAGGAACGAATATATCCACACACGCTTGCATAAGCATGTATCATTATAATGATGAACAGTTGTGAGTATCATTGAGAGAGATGATGTCAGTATTCTCTTCTCTCTTGAATAGTGGTTCCTCTTTGCTTGTTTGATTATTTAGTGAAATTCGTTCAAGAACATACAAGCTGTTGAACCATTCAGATTCATTGTGTAATGCTGAATCTGAATACAAAATTCTTCTGGCCATATTAGCGGTTTTCAGCGTCTTTCGCTACGTCAGTTAAGAACATATGGCTTGTGGAGCGGATATTAGGCAACAGGTACCGCTTATTTGATTCTGCTGAGGTTTGAGGGGAAAAAAATTGAACTTGTGTTCACGATGCATTATAAATTTAGGGAAATCGTGGATATTCAAACATCGATATGCATTTATCAGTTTTTTGGATGTTGGTTCCTCAGATGATTCAGCCCAACACATATAGGTTCTTTTTTTCTAACATTGTATCTCTAGCTTACGAATATTTGGAATTTTATAATCGTGAACCAAAACGAAGTGGTTATAAGCTTGGTTATAAGTTATTCGCATTTAACAAGGACAATATATGTTTCAAACTATGATGTACTACATTCTTTTCCTAAATGTTGTACAGACAGGTTAAATGTTAACAAATATAATATTAACCACAAATTCGATGAGCAAGATTTATGACTCCTGATTAAATTGGATACCTACTAACGGAGTGTTTAAAATGTATGGCATATTGTGGAATATTTAATAATCAAAAAATTACTTCGAGCTTCGTCTAAAGTTGAGCAGGAATAGCAAAATTACACATGCCTTTTAATCTTTGGGTAGAAATTAGTACCCCGCTTTAATGCTTTAGTGATCTGAACAGATTAGTTCGCTGCAATTATTCCGAGCTTGGCGAATAAAGTTTTATTCGGAATATCCTCCAAATGAATCTTGACAGTTGACTTTAATGCCTTTATTCTAAGTTACCCGAGATTTTTATTGCAACCAGGCAACCACAAATGTTTTCAAATTTTGTTCAAATGGAAAAAATCACACTATATTTTTTTCCTATTCCATCAACATTACAACATCCTATCATTCAAAATTTGTCAACTGGTTAATAAAAACTTGATACAATTTGACAAATTGCATTCATTGACATTTAAATCAAACATGATTTACGAAATTAATAGTCATGTGAAATTAAAATTAAATCTAAAACATTTTTGATGGTCGTATATGTCAGGAGCAGAACACGTAAATTTTTACGATTTTTCTAGTTCTGTGTAATACTAAAAAAACCCTGAGTTGAACTTGAACAACGACTGGCTTATGAATATTTAAAAATATATTGTATTCTATAAGACAAATTGTTTTTGGTTTAATAATTGAATGTCTTCCAAAACTCGTTGAAATGTAATATGCAAAAGTATTCTGCGTATAAATGATTTTTTTTTTTTCAGAATTGATAATTTACTTTTTCAAAAGTTACAAAAGTTTTTCTGTGATCGTTTTTTCTGGCCAAGTCTACCCACCGCGGTAGCCTCGACCAAGGCTTGGGGAGCTTGACCAAGAGAATTTTAAAATATCAGAACAAAAAATAATGGCATATAACATGCTGTTATTTTTTCTTCCCATATTGTTGAGGTTCTTAGTACTAGTTAAAAATATAAAACGATTGTATTTCATGAGCTTTGATTTTTTTTTTAATGCGTTGCTTTTTTGGATTAACAGTACTGATTACATTGCAGGTTCACGTGTCACAAAATCAGCCATAAAAAATCATTAGTGTATCTATCTGTGGTGTCCTTGAGCGATTGATTGAAAAAAAAATCTCTTCTTTTTGGAAATGAAAAAAATTATTAACAAATCCATAACATTAATATGAAAATTTTGACGAAAAAATGGAATCGTTCAAGTACACGGCAGTTAAATTACGAACAAGCAAAAATAAAGTTTTGAAATCCGTTGCAAACTCTTTCGGCACTCGTAGTCACCGCAAATATCGTGATAATCGCGTTTAAAGTTTCAAATATAAGCGTAAGGGAGCAAGATGAAAAACGAAATGAACAAGATGAAAAATTAGCTGATGGGATCGAAACAAATATAAAAATATAAAAAAAATTAAGTACCAAATGGAACACGTTATTAATAATTGTTGAATTTCGTGCTTGGTAAAGTCTCCCCCTGTTCCCTTAACCCTATTTGTATTTTCACAATTCGACAGATTCAATAGGTTGAAGACAAAACTAAAAAATATTGCATATGAAAAGCGCACAGAACATGTGGGTACCTATCTCGAATAAAAATAATAAAAGACAACAAACACATTCTCGTTATGAGCGCTGTTCTCCGGGGCAGCTGGGCGGCATCATTTTTCGTACCTACATTCGCACCCAGCAAGCAAAGAGAATCTGGGTGCCTATGTACAGCTTGCAATGAGAACGAATGATGCATAGCAGTTGATATCTCTTCGAATGGGAGAGAGAATGAGCAACGGGTACTATTACGCTATGCTCATATACCTACACTATAGAACAGCAATGATTCACCAGCCTCGGTGGTGGTGAACCAAAGCCGTCAACTCCGCAGCTCAGTGGTGAATGGTTCAATAGGGTGTATGTTCGTGAAGCGAAGAACGAATGAAGAGTGTTCGTTCTTTTTCAGCTGATTCGTTTTCCAAGCTCTGGTTGACAGATTTCGACGTTATTGCTCATAACCTATTTTTAGGTAATTTGGTCAAGCTCTTACTTTTTATTGTATATTTACTACAAAGTTTTCTATATAAAAGAGAACTTTTCATTTCACAATTCGAAATTTAGTGAAAATCAAATAGGAATTACTTAGGCCAAAATAGGAATTCATTTCTATTGCAAAAAAAATGATAAGAGATGGGTGTTCCGAAATGGGGTAATTTGGACCTTTCATGTACTTTTGCAGAACCGTTTACACACAATACGGTAAAAGATCGGAAAGGTCCCTTTAGAAAAGAAATGTGCGCAATTGATCAGGCTTTCAGTAAAAAATATTCATTTTTGAATCGGTTGACACGTTCTAGCTCATAAAACCTTACTAGATTCGAATTGGCCCAGTTCTCCTCTTCATTGCAATTTTTTTTTAATCCAGAGTTCACTTCACAGAGGTTGGTTATATGGAAAAAATAAAGAATGATTCTAATTAGCAAGCACAACATTTTTACATTTCTTATAAAAGAAATGTATAGAATTCACTCAAACTTTCAAGATTTGTTCCGAGGCCCGGAGGGCCGAGTCTTATATACCAATCGACTCAGCTCGACGATCTGGGACAATGTCTCATTCATGTTTCTTAGCAACGGCTGAACCGATCTTATCCAAACCAATTGCAAATGAAAGTCCTATTACCCAGACAGAACGCTATTAATTTGTTTTTTATTCTGATCTTTAGTTTCTAAGATATGGATGCTTGAATGTCTAAAAATGGCACTCTTTTCAGTTTTCTTTAAATTACTGCCGAAATTGACAACATAGATAAACACTTTTAATATCTTTAAATAGCTTTTACGAATACCTTTCGAACGAGGTATAGTTTGTTGAAATCGGACTATTATCAAAAGAGATATATATCATTAAATAAGTATGATGGATTTTTACCGTTTCCCAGTATCCAAAAATAAGACCAAAACAAGCAATCAACTAATGTCGCCTAAATGGCCAAGTTTATGTCAATACCACCTTCAGCGAAATTATTGGATATAATATGCTCCTTCTTTTGATATTATGTTTTCACAGATTAATCCCCCCATAAGTGAGATATTTTCATTCATTTTCTTTCAAGTGATTATTTTGAGATGATGTCTTCAGCAAATTTTAGCTCTTTCTTTTGTAAGTAATTTTGCCGAAGACATCAAGTGTCTATCTTATATGCTTTAAAAGTTATATCATGTTATTTATTGTATATTAGTGATCCGTTTTAATATACCAGCAAAATTTTACTTCAATAAAACGGAGAAGGATGATATCAGGTCATATTTTGTATTTCATTTTTCTACTTATCTCCGCTAGCAATAAACACCGAACAATTTCAAGTAGTCTGTATGTACGTTCATTGCTTATCAGTGTGCAAACTTTCATTGGCCAGAACCTTCCGACAGCTAATTTTCTAACTTCTAACTTCAGATCGATATTTCGGAAAACAAGAAGCTAAATAAACTACTCCAAGTAACTGGAAACCGAGTCATTATAATATTATCCACAAGAAATTTCCTCAAACAGGCTCCACTTGAGGATATATTTTTTCTATTGCATCGAACTACACTACATTTTTGGTAAAGATTAATTTAACGGTTTCTTCGAATTTTCTTTCGTGATTTTTGTACAGGGAAGAAAAGGTGTTAGCTATTTAAAAATGTATGTATATTTGTAAACACATTTGAAAAGCTAAAAGAAAAAAAATGCTTGAAAAACTTCATAGAATGGCGGAGTTAAGGACTATTTCGTTACTGTATACTGAATTGTCGTTAAGAATGCAGTTCGTAATTCTGCTTGAAATGATTGAAACAACAAAGATTTGATTTTCCGTAACTTTTTCCGTGGTTTTCTAAAAAAATATGTACTTTTGGTATGAGTTTTAGATTTTAACGTTCTATGGCTTGTTTTTTCCCCTTTTATTAACGACTTATAGTGAGTCAGTCTTTTTTTTATATTGTAACGACATATAATTAGCAAGGGACTGGAAGGTGAAGTATTTTTCAAATATTAAGAGCCATAGTACTCAAGGAAAAGCAAGGATTTGAAGTAAGAAAGTTTAGAAAAGCGTGGAGTAGGGTCGATGAACAAGCTTAGAGTTTCCTGGCTACTTAACTCTTTGTCTTCTGCAACGCAGGAGTCAGGATCTTTTGGCATTAAATGCGAGTCACCTGAGTCTGCACCATGTCCGGACAAGCGTAAAGTCAATTTAATGACTTATGCTGTCGGAACCGACATTACGCTTGTCCGGACATGCCGCAGACTCAGGTGATTCGCATTTAATGCCAAAAGATCCTGACTCCTGCGTTGCAGAAGACAAAGAGTTAAGTAGCCAGGAAACTCTAAGCTTGTTCGTTGACCCTACTTCACGCTTTTCTAAACTTTCTTACTTCAAATCCATGCTCTTCCTTGAGTACGATGGCTCTTAATATTTGAAAAATACTTCACCTTCCAGTCCCTTGCTAATTATATGTCGTTACAATACAAAAAAGTTCTATGGCATGTATAATGGTTAAAACCGGTTTTCTGGTAATATTGTTTGTTAGAATCTTGAAAAGGCTATTTGAAAGATTGTTGTGATATATTCTTCAATTTATCTATTGTGATATAAGCAAAAAATACGAATTTTTCAATCTTGTTAGCAAGAGCGAACCAAGAAAAAAAATCGATTTCGAAATTTCGACTTTAAAATGAACATTGTACAACACGTAATAAGTAAAAACCTCATTCAATGAAAATCAGCATTGGTGGTCTAAGAAGTTCGGCCCAACAGCACCCTCCCCCTGGATCCGCCACTGCTTGAGGGTTACTCTTCAGGGTTTGTATATGTAGCGGATCTACAAAGATTAGTTCACTTTCTCTAACCCAAATTTGCAAAATTTTATTAAGGGGCTATGCAAGATGGTAATATTGAGTATTGGTTTCATACATAACCTACCTAGCAGACTTCGTCAGACAAAAGTTTTTATATTGTATGGAAAGCAAAACATTAGTACTTTCAATTGTAATCAGACAGCTGCGAATTTTTGCGATTAAGGAAGTTGCTTATGTTGCTCCAAAAATATTCGCAAATTGGCAACTTTTTTGTTTCAAGAGCTACAGGTTCACCGTCTTAACCAAAAAAGTGTACTTTATCGCTCTGAATAACTTTGTAGAAGACCCTTTTAATATTAAAAATAATCGTAAGAAGTTATATCGCAAGTAACCCTCCATATCTTACTACCCTTGCTCATTTTCTAGAACTTTGCAAAAGACAGCAAGCTTCTATCTAAATTATTTGGGGAAATACATTTTCTATCTCACTTTTAGATGAATTAATCACTTAACTCATTATGTCAAAAGATGCGTCAATTTACATTCAGAAACTTTTTCGAAGAAAAAGTCTCCAATTCCAACGTTTCAGGAGTTATTGAATTTTGATCGCGAAAACAGCGTTTTGAAACACTGTGCACTGTGGAGCACGAAAAAATGTAAAAATGAATCGAGTACCCGCGAAATAGGATTAATAATACAAGTTCTGGTGTACAATTCATAAAATTATCAATTATTTCAACACAAGATGACTGTTGGACAGTATTTTCCCGCAAGCGAGTTCTTTTGGAAAGGGTCCATGGCCGGCAATCTATCGCCCGTAACCTCTCGCCTAGAGCCAAAAACAAAAGTTTTTTGATTAGAACGATAGAAAGCAACGTACGTAGGATTTTAAAGATATTTAGATTTTCCACGAAATGACACATTTTTAATAGAAAAACGTTGAAAATAGCATATAAATCGACACAAAAAATCCTGCGCCCGTCGCTGCACAGTGGGGCAGGAACGAAAATTAGCAAAACAAAACCTCTAGTGCTGTAGGGCTGAATTTTTTTAGTAGCTAAGCAAAGAATCTTGGTTTTATCTGCACCTTATTATGATAATGTAAATTAGTTTGGATTTTCACCGCATAGGGGGTGCTGGAATGTTATCTTTTTATTTCGCATCCTAGAGATTTTGTGATTTTATAACTATCGCTATAACTTTGTTACTTGAAGACATAGAGCTTAACTATCTTCGACAACTTGTCGTAGTTTTGAACGTTTTACAACTTTGCCGAAGACGCCAAACCTCTGGGATGCGAAATGAAAAAGTTAACATTGCAGTGCCACCTGTGCGGTGAAAACCCAAACAAATTTACATTATCATAACAAGGCGCAGATAAAACCAAGACATTTTTCTGGTCACTACGACTCGTTTTTATAGTTACTATAACTATAAAAACGAGAGAAAGCAATTTTGAATACACTGTGAAAATTTCAGAACGATAGAAAATCGTTTGTTCGAGTTATATTACCGGCTACCGCAAAAAAAATGTAGCTTCGAGAAAAAAGCAGTTAAAGTATTCAGTACACTCAGTAAATGTGACGGTAAAATTCCTAAAAAATCATCTATTGAGAGCTTTAGGTTGGTTTTTTGGCATTAGGATTAGCAATAATAATCCAAATCAAAATCCTTTGTTCAATCACTAGCTGAGTCCAGCGGTATCCGAAATATGTTGCTCACTGCGAGGTCACTTTTGGAAAAAGTCAGAATCGAAATAATCGCATTGAAGTAGCATGTTATCAAGGGTTGCAATTTTAGTTCTAGTTCTCAGATCGCCATTAAAATTTTAATAAGGGCTATTAGGGATATATACTTGAAATATACGCAATGTTTTTATTTTTTATTTTTTTGCCTAGCACAACATAAAATATATTCCATTGACAATACATTAAATGAAGAAATTAAATATTTTATTCACAAAGCATTCCACCTATGTTAATTTTGGGGCTTTACTTTTGATTTTTCCCATGCTAATTTGATCGTTACAATGCCCGAAAATAGTGGAAAGAGTTATAAGAAATATCTCATCACACTGTTAGGTGGATTAAAAGCGTTTTTAATTCCATTTGGGTCCCAAATGACTGCAACTTGCGTGCTTAATTACTTTTCGGTTTTCCGCATCGAGTTCGAGATTTGTATGAAAATAAGTGTCGAGGTCCAGAATGTAGCGACCAACGGATGACGCATAATGCTTTTTGAGTCATTTGAGCCCGTTCAAATATTTCAACAAAAAAATATTATTGAATGAAAGCAAAACCCTGGGCTTTAAAACAATGGTTGAAATGATTGAACATTTTGTAACATTATTTTTGTTTGGCTTGAGCCGAGTATCCTCCAAACCATTACTTTATATCTAAAGTAACAATTTTAGTATAATTGACAGAAATCAAATTAAATTAATAGGTGAATAAATAAAAAATAAATAAATAAATAAATAAATAAATAAATAAACAAATAAATAAATAAATGAATAAATGAATGAATAAATAAATAAATATAGAAATGAATCAACAAATAAATAAATAAATAATACATGAAAACAATTACATACAAACTAATTCGCAATTCTAAAACTAATCGTAACCTTGAGATTTCAAATCACTTTGAACTCTCCTTTGAAGGATTTGGATTAGAGATAATTTTTAGAATGGGAAGTGAAGTTTGGACAGCTAGATTGTTTATGAGACTAAGAACTGCCCGTCGAATCGAAAAAAAGAAAATTTTAAATTATGTCAAGTTAGTGGCTATTCATCGTGCATATTTGAGTTCGGAATTCAATGTTGTAATGCACACAATTTAGAAACCCTCAACTTTAGATTTTTAGTATTTTCGAAGGATCTGATAAAATAATGTTAGTGATTAATCCTCCTAGAAGTAATTATGAAAAATTTACTCTTCAAATAAATTAATTTCGAGACCTGATGAGCTAGCAAAGTTTTCGAGAATACTGTTACAAACAACTTCAAGATATGAATGCTCCATGTATTCATGCTATTGAGATATAATAGGCTATTTGAGTAAGAAAACCTTCAAAACAAGCTTTTCTGATATTACTGTGTATAATAAATCTTTTCTGTTGAGTTTTTAGATCAAATAAATCAGGCACGTAGCCAGAGGGCCGGGATAATTTTTCAAAAAATATTTAAGAAAAAACATGTTGATGATTCTTAACGAATTTGTATCTTGTTTGGTTTAAACAAATCAATAATGAGGAAGTTTGCTATTTCGAGCCACCAAAGGCACCGGTCACGATACCTACTCGGTATCCTGCATGTGACAAAAATAGTTCCTTTCATATTGTGTGACTCGTCAGAAGGACAAAAGAAACTGTTACTTTAATTCTTGCTGTGATGATCAGTCGAGATGAGTGAGTCGTAGGAGTAAGAAGTGGTGTTCTAGCCAAATAAGGAGGTTATTAACATCCGGCCTTTTTGCATAAGACGCATAAGGTATTCATGATGTGAAACATTTGCTGAAGGTGAAAATAAAGGTTATGTTGACGGAAGCCGTCTTTTTCGAGTTCTACCATGTCACATGTCAGGAATTCAGTGCTGATAGCGGTCAATAAATTAGCCCCGGCAAAACCAGTCATTTCGCATAATAACTTGTAGCACGTGGTTTCTGTGACGCCGATATAATCAAGATCCTCATTTATATACACTTTCTTGCACCGGGAGCATTAAAAGATTCATATTACATTTGGAAGGAATTGGAATTCATTATTAATTTAGGAAGTAATTCCCCGTATTTCAAACGGTGTTTTAGTGGTGAGAATCTAGGTGGACCGACGCATTTCCTCCTACCTGACCCTACACGCACAAAACATAATGCGATAGTATCACCACACACATTGCATCTTTCCATATCCATAGTCTTCAATACCATTACCTGATCCATAAACAATTGCCAGCTGTTCAGGTAATATTGATGACAAAAACTGCGTCAAGTATCTCAACATTAACAGCCAGAACAATATTTAAAGAAGTCCACACTCGTGACCCGTTAGGGTACGAAACAATCATGAAATCAAACATGGCAGTATCACGATCATGACATGGAAATATACGAGGTAAACAGAAACGACCACTAAGACGCTGTTGGTATGAAAAAATATTTCCCAGCCAAGTAAACAGGTATCCACGCGCAATTGCTAGTCGCTCGCACGAGATCTGTTGGACAACCATTATCGTTTTATCATTTTTATTATTTACATCATGGAAATATACAAAAAACCCGCAGCTCCGTTTAGCTAACGCATTGGACCGAATTGAATAAACGAATTGTATAATAAATAAGTTTTAAAGAAAATTGAGCATAAAAACTAAAAGAAGCACTTTATCACAAGTGATTGCTACGTTTAACAAAACTCAGATGCTAGATATGGGCCAGAATAAAGTTAGTTAAATTATACGCAAATTGAATATCTGTGATACATTAGTGCACTGCACACTTAGTAAACACCTGACATCTCACTCAACCGTCTTTATGCTATTGTCAGTTAGAAGTCGTTTAGTGTGTTCCCAAGTAGTGTTTCCAATTTTGGACTTAGCGTCAGCCCGGTGCATGGGTCAAATGCTGTGGTTCTGAAGAGACGAAGTCGAAACACAAACACCTGGACTAATTATAGCTAGATTTTATGCCCTTCATTCATAGGGACGGTTTTAAACCAATTTTCTCCATACGGAGAAATATAGCATTTTTTTTAATGTAAAAGTAAACAGGACAAAAAGTAAGCGCGGTTATACTGAAACGTTCATAGACACGCGAATTATATACACTCGTATACTACTAACCTCGCTGATATGCAGAAAGCTACACAGTAAGCGTAGGACTAACTTTCGTGATTTTATCTTTACTTTTCATCGGATGTCATTTGATACTAAACTACATATTAGTCAATCAATCATAATAAAGTCAATGTTGCAACCAGCAGCAACATTTTAGTCGCTTTCGATGGTTTCTAATTAATGTCTATGTAAGTTTCAAGCGACGTGACAATACATCATTAGGCTATCACGGAGAGCAACATGCTGTGCCTAGTTGAATCGATAAGTCAATAAGTTGGGATTATTGTTTCGATTTCATGTTTACATAATGTAACAGTCTTTCATTTTATTTTTGTTCGCTATGGAATAAAATGAGATAGATGATCAAAAATCACGAAAAATCAAAAATCAGAGAGAAGAAAGACTCAATCAATTGAAATTGACTTAAGATCACTTTTTATATCTTTTCTTTACACTTAACGCGAGTGCTTTCGGAATTGCGCTCTGATCCTCTCATTTACGACAGACGCTTACGTTTTCGCTATCCGTAGGACTTTGATGCGTTAGGTGCAACAGCTTTAATTGAAACTGTTTCTCAAATGATGATAAAATAAACCTGTAATCAAACAGACACTACAGCTTTGTTCAAATAGTCGAACATCAGAGAGCGTCTACCCTACCATGAAATTTGTTTATTTGTTTTTGTTTAAAACACAACAGTGAAAAGACTACTATGGCACTATATATCAATCAGAATGAATTGTTGCAATTTCTATCAGTTTAATTTATAGTTGTTTTGAAAACAACATTACCAGTTCTAATGCAGCTAGGTATATCAATGCAAAAAAGTTGCAATTAGTTCGTAATCAGAACTACTTTTCGTTACAGTGATGGAAATACAGTTCAAATAACAAGCAAATAACATCCAGACCCTTAGACAGTCATGTCATATTTAATGTGTTTTAAATAATAGGTAATAAAAATTTCCAATGTTTTTCATAGTTTTATATGTGTAGTAAAACTAGTATTAAATATATGAAATGAAAATCGGAAGAAAATATTTTTTTGTAGTGAAACAGTCTACAGTTCATCCTGCAAGGGTTAGGTAGCTCACAGTATGAGATAGGGTTTGAGTTCGAACTTTAATTGCGGAAGAAGCGCTTTGAATTAATTGGCTCATTCCAATCGAAGCGTTTCAATGTTTACGCAAGGACTCATCAAGATGGCAAATAAAGGAAGCTGATGCCACGGTGACGAGACGCTGCCGGACCGGATGGCGCGGCTGATAAGACATTCAGTAGGCAGCGTCGTTGGTGTCGATTTCCGACTGTAAACATAATTCACAGTGAGAATGTGACTGCTGCCTTCAAGCGGAATTGAAACGGCACTAGCGTTAAGTGATTCTCAAGAAAAATTGAACCTGCCGTGTCGTCGAAGTGAAAAACCTATTCACGGTTAAATATAGCTAGCTTGATGCTCTGTTCTCCCCTTTCAGTCGATACCGGTTTTGACAGCTAAGAGGGAAAATTTATGAGAACCTGGAAAACTGAATGCTGGATCAGCTACTGAGGATCGTAAATTATAACATTTTTCATAAGAGTTCTCTCGAGGGAGACGAAACTTTTTATTTATGAAAACCAATTACCGCGACAGTCATTTAACCCTTCTGCGCACCATCAGCTCGTTCTGTTGAAAATTCGTGATACGAATGATGCCTGTATACTACCTGTGGAAACTTTGTTTTAAAATAAGCATGAATGATAACAATGTTTTGAATAAGTAAATTACAATAACTTATACAAAATGTTCAGTAAGATTGTAGATACTTTGTTGAAGTTACTTGCTTAAGGTTTTCAAAATTTGTGGATAATTAGGAATGCAATTAGGTATCTCTTTTTCCTGTGGCTCCAGTTCAAAAAGTATATCAAGAATATTGCGAAAGGCTTCATGTTTTTAAAGTAAACTGCAATCAAACAACAGCTTATAAACTGCCAATTCGTTACCTGTCGCAGAAACAGTGAAACCAACCATTTTCGTCAACAATTTTCCGTAAATGATTAAAATTTTATAACTTCAAATATTTACGAAACCTGCGCCATTGAGTATCACAAATCATCTTTTTTATTTCGCTGAAGCTGATTCGGGGCTATTCGACTCACTTATAATTATCACGCTTGAAATGCCATAACTCTTCGAAGCTATAAAACATCAAGCGCGGGTGGGTATCTATTTACAAAATCGTCGGGTGACTGGAATACCGTGAAAATTGTTTACACTGAACTCGGTCGCCGTTGGAAAGATGGAGAATGACCACAGTTGGAATATTTATTATCGGGTAATATACCAAGCCAGATCTATGTTTGAACATGTGCAGTCCGAGTGGAATATCATTGCGCACTGAGTTTGAAGAATAATGGCGCTGTGGGGTTGAATTTACATATTTTTGAGATTAATTGCTTACCGCGTGTCCTAGAGCTTTTGATTAATCTTTTTACAGGAATAGAATAATGCAGAAGCAGAACATACACACGCGTTAACAACAATATTTAATGTAATAAATTTAACCCGCATCTCCATCAGTGCCACCACATTGGTTCTCTTCGAATTGAGATTCCAAATATTTTGAAAATGCAAAACATTGTAGGTAATTTATGTAATTTATATTATGCATCGTTAAAAATGCTAACAAATGGGTATATACTTAGACTATACCTGAACTTCATATTAGATACTCATGTCCGATTAGGTTCTGGCTCTTCAAAATCGGGTTCAAGTCGAACCGAATCCTGAATGAATTAGCTGGGTTAGGATCGAGTTCGAAAAAATGACACAACATAAGAGTCCCATTTCGATTTTTGTCGAAAATGCGTTATCTGTTGAATTGTATTCTGTACCACCACTGAATCACAATGCACAAACAAGATTACCAGGTGCCAAACATGGTTGTCCTATCCACTAAGGCTCAATGCAAATGTAAATCTTGAACAGCGTTTTTCTCGGCTTGCTGTTTTTCAATATGTTTTTCAATATGGTACTCTTAAGCTTTAATGGACAGTAGAGAGATTGTGCGACCACTCCCTGTTTGTTACTCCATTATAGTGGATGGATAATAGACTGTTTCAATTTTCGACTTTTAGCTCCACCAGGCTCTATTGATTCCTTTTATGACCCTTAGTAATTGTGCAAATTTTTGGTACCGATCGGTTGTGTCTACGGACCCTCCAAAAATTTCAAAGTTTATATGGAAGTTTGTATGGAAAATCGGTTAATATTGAAAATAAATTCTTACAAATTCACCTCATCAATCAATTAATCAGAACACTATTTATTTCTAAAGGTATTCTTCTACTTAACACATTCGGCGAACATTTTAAGTTTATTAAAATTCACTGAAAGAAGTTAATGACTAAAGAATCAGCATGACTTTAAAACAAGTGGATTTTATTATCAATCATAGCAACCCTGTTTCAAGCATAAGTTCAAGTAATATGTTTCACTTGCGATTATTGAATATTTCATAACACATATAGTGGGATTAAAATATATTCGTCTAGCTGCATATTTTTAGAAATAGGCCAGTTTAAAGCGTGCCTTGCACAAATAAAGCAAATTAATACTACGTTCACACTACAGAGTAAAAACACGTTATAATAATTAGCAACAAGAAAAATGTCATCAAGATAGTGTTAAAACATGTTTTAACTCGTAGTGTGAACGTAGTATAAGGGATAAATCGGATAACTCGTATCTAATCATCAGCAGAAAATTATTATATCAGCATCCAATAAACCAACAACAACTCCTTCACTAAATGCAACAACCAGAAAACGAACCAAAGAGCACACGCTAGTGTACACTTAAGTGTACTCTGGAGCACGTGCCGTTGTGAATATATTAGAACTCGCCTGACGCCACACATAATTAAAAGAGCAAGAGAGCGTGGTTCTCTCACACCGAGCTACCTCATCGCCAGCGCACACTTGGAATCCGTTTGTTCAGTTCCGAAAGAAAGAGCGTTCCTGTGGTGTGTGCCTACGACGTCAGAACACAACCTGACAGATTCCAAATATTTTGCAGATTGTTATTGCTTTCACAAAATCCATAATTGCCTTAATTTTTAGTAATTGTGCATTCTACAAAATTATATATTAAATTGTTCTGCGCATTTCCAATTAGATAGCGCAAAAATATTTTTGACGTAGGACTACGTCTTTGTTTTCGATATAGAGGTGCACGTTGAAAATTCTACAAAAATGGTATGTAACGAAAAGTGGTCCAATTTTAAACGCATATAATTCAGCCATACTTAGAAATACTTCTAAGAATAGATTCCAATAGATAAACCCAAAGATTTTTGATATCATAGCATTAAAAAATTAAATAATATACAACCTTGTCAAAATATCGCGCATTAACACACAGAAGATAGCGCTTCCCAAGCCCTGTACGACAGATTGGTGTACCTAGCGCGCTATGTTTCCATGAATGACGTCATCATCGACTATTTAAAGAACGGACTTGGCCAGACACGTTCAGTTCCCTGTTGAACGGCTGGCGAAGCAGATCACTGCGCTGTGTTTTTTACAGCCAGTGTAGCTGAGTTAGAAGTCCGTTACACTGGCTGTGGAGGGACGCTACCCTGTGTCGTCCAACAGGCAACCACTCCAACTGCTTCCTAAATGCCGCTGTAATGTTGCCAGTAAATTTTTGGTTCAACTAGCACATGTATTTGCTATTTGCGCTTGAAATTAAGTAATGTAGTGGTAGTAGTAAGCTTCCCATTTTGGTTTAAACGCAAGGACAGTTTTTAAAACAGGATTTGATTAATTAGTTTAGCTCATCTAAGCAATTTTATCAATTCTGTAATTTAAAAGGAATTTTACGGAACTTGGTGAATTTGGCCCCACTTGCAACTGGTATAATCAACCTGCACAAAGTGTTGCATAACGCAGGGCTGTTTTTTGGAACAAAATGTGTTATCATTCAGCCCTTCGCTATGCAAAATCACGATATTATGACAGATGGGCTAAGCGCGGCCGTTCCTTTCAATCGGGAAAGGCCGCGTGGAATTTTGGTGAAATGCGCTAATAGTGTCGTGGTGGTACTAGTTGTCTCTTTCGCTCTACCCATCATCATCAGCGTTGACTCATTTTGCATTGTGCGCTTGGGTTCAATGTTTCAGGCGAATGTGTTAGTAGGTAGGGGACCTGGCGGTAAAATGAACACGTTAAGCAGAGTCATTATTTTCTAACTAATAAGTGAATGAGATATTACACCTTATGTTTCTTGTTAGACATGTTTTGTACATATCTGGTAAAAATACTTCGTCATAAACACATTTTTTCAAACATGATTCTTGATTTCTAAACATGTCCAAAACTGAGACATGTTTATAGCGAGTGGGTAAAATGAACATGTGGCGGTGGTAAAATGAACAGCTTCTGGTGACCTGCAAAATGTCCTGTATGTATGCAATGCGCAGCGTTGGAAAGCATTTTCCGATCAATGCAACAAATCATGAGCTTTGCATACACACAGGGCATTTTGCAGGCAAAAAAATTGTCACGGAAGAATTGAATTTTCATTACGTAATATTAACCATTTTACAATCCTGTGGCATCGAAACACATCTACAAACTTGGGGCTATCCATGGGTGTTTGAACTTTTAGGATCTGTTTGAGAGCAACTAGAAATCTTGGTCTATACATGAGATGTGATTATATTGTCTAAAACATGATTTTTCTTCACCGGTCCGGGTGTTTTTTCCCACACACTATGTACCAAGAAAATAAATATTTTACATTAAGTAGTATAGTCCTACGTCTACAGTTCGTGCAACCCCATAGGGCTGCCCCTTGTAGTTTTTTATTCTGTACAATGCATTGTAGATATTCACGTTGAAAAAATCGGCTAAAATTCCGGTCAAAAATTTTGAAACGTGGCTCCTATATTGAAATTTTTGAGCGGTAAAGAATTAACTGAACTGAAACCTTAATTTATTAGTATCCGAACTACTAGAAGGACATTCAAGTGGGTTATTCACGAAGAGATAGGAAGAATGATCAGAATTAATTTACCAATTTAGTACAAAAAGAATAGAACGTCTAAAAGATGAAGCAAATGAAGTATAGACAGTTCTGGTTTTGTCGCTTCTAACAACAAGGACAGACAGTTCTGGTTTGTCGCTTCTTACAACAAGGAAGCAGGAGAAATTAATTTGATAAAACAACAATGTACAAAAACCATAAATTGCAGAAGATGCAAGAAATACAGAAGGGACTCCTGCTTTTGTCGGTTTTAAACACAAAAAACAAACAATAATATTACTCTGCTCATGATGAAATATTGTTTACATGGCAATTAGCCGCTTTATGCCCATGTTGTTTATAAACAAAAACGTGTTTAAACAGCTATAACTTTTGGTTTAGGCAAGATTTGCTCACAAAAACAAGTAAGGTTAATAAATGTTCATTTGAGCACTAGTAGTTACAGTTATTAGCCCCATAACTGAAGTTATTGCAATCAGTCTGGCTGGATTCCGAGAGAGGCAGACTTCCAACGACAGTTTACGTTGATGACGAAAAATTAATTTTTTAATGTAGAATACATTTAAGGTTTCAATATAGGGGTCCCGTTTCAAAATATCGGCTGCGGCGCCGCGTCAGATTTTGAACGTTAATAACTTTTATCATACTTAACAGAATGATTTGATTTTTAGACCAATTTGTTGCAAATATGTTCCTCTATGCTGTATTAAAATTTGAAGTATGTATAACATGTACTAATAACAAAAAAAAATGTGTTTTGAAAAATCTTTCGAAAACGACTCGGAAAAGTGAAAATTTTCAGCCCATCCCGCACAGAGCCGTCGTTATGGTAGACCAACCGAACATAAAATAATGAAAAGTTTATATATATAGGTCCATTACATGTTTGTTCGTATGGTTATTCGCATTGGGTTGCTTGACGAGAGCACTTGGTGGGGGAAAGACGGCATATTCCTTTGGTTAGGCCATTAGAAGCCGGACGGAAAGGAAAGGCTCATGCACGGCACGAGAACGAGCGAGAAAGCGATAGTAGTGCATATTAGCGCGATTATATAAATATCTGTCGGTCGGTTTTTCTCATCATTCGTATTCGTTCAAGCACTAGCAAGCAGCCAGTCCACCGAAGAAAAGCAGTCGGCGATGACGACGGCGGAAAAAGTGCCCCAGCTACTGGTGACTCATCGCAACCCGATCAGGAACTGTCGCCCTGCAAGAATTTCGCCCCAACTAAAGGGCAACAGAGTAGGCTATCGTTCCAGCGTCTGGGTCGTGAGATTGTGCAGGACTGCAAAGTCGAGCTACGCTTACAAAGCTCAGTCGTAATGATGCCCCGAGAAGCCAACGATGCCTACTTGGTCGGTTTGTTCGAGAATGCAAAATAGTGCTTTCTAGCTCACCGTGTCCGCGGGGAGTGCGTCTGAATTATGCTCCCGCAATAAAACAATAAACGGTTCTTTACAGGACCAATTAATTGTGTTCTAATAAGAGTTAAACTGAAATTTACATTTTATGGTGTATAACAAATAATTTTCAGAAAGCAATATAAGAAATACGATGTGTGGAAAGAAAGAAAGAGAATTTAAATTATCCTCTCGCTCGTTTTCGTGCACTGCTTTTCCATTCCTTTCTGCTGCTACTACCATCATAACTAAAACGAATGTGCGTGTTCCCCCACCATCTCATGACCAGTGTTGCCACAATTGCATGTCGCTATTACAATTTGAATTATTTTATTGATCCTCTCTAGTATTGATAAAATATAGAACGTGCAAAGTACACTAGTCGCATGCTTTTATTCGAACTTTTTGGCAGCCTCCGTTGATTAACTGCATAAATCGATTTGTTTGTGCAGCTCCTTGCTAGTAGCAAACTAAATAGCCTTTATCAGCGCTAACAAATAACACGAAAGAATTTAAATTTGTGAAAATCTTTTCCTTCCTTCTTTTCAAATCTGCAACATTCTTTGAAAATATTGTTTGAATGTTGTTATTGAAAAACTGAACATACAAGTTTGCTAGCATTGGCCACTAGATTGAAGGCGATGGAAAGACAGAATATTCGTTTTGGTTATGCTAGTATTGGTAGCCGAATGGAAAGGAAAGGCGCAGGAATGGCACGAAAACGAGCGAGAGAGCGATAGTAGTGCTTTCTCGTATATGAATATTGGTCGTTCGGTTTTTCTCATCATTCGTATTCGTTCAAGCACTAGCAAGCAGCCAGTCCACCGAAGGAAAGCAGTTGGCAATAGCGACGGACGGAAAAAGTGCCCCAGCTACTGGTGACTCATCGGAACTGTCGCCCTGCAAGAATTTCGCCCCAACTAAAGGGCAACAGAGTAGGCTATCGTTCCAGCGTCTGGGTCGTGAGATTGTGCAGGACTGCAAAGTCGAGCTACGCTTACAAAGCTCAGTCGTAATGATGCCCCGAGAAGCCAACGATGCCTACTTGGTCGGTTTGTTCGAGAATGCAAAATAGTGCTTTCTAGCTCACCGTGTCCGCGGGGAGTGCGTCTGAATTATGCTCCCGCAATAAAACAATAAACGGTTCTTTACAGGACCAATTAATTGTGTTCTAATAAGAGTTAAACTGAAATTTACATTTTATGGTGTATAACAAATAATTTTCAGAAAGCAATATAAGAAATACGATGTGTGGAAAGAAAGAAAGAGAATTTAAATTATCTTCTCTCGCTCGTTTTCGTGCACTGCTTTTCCATTCCTTTCTGCTGCTACTACCATCATAACTAAAACGAATGTGCGTGTTCCCCCACCATCTCATGGCCAGTGTTGCCACAATTGCATGTCGCTATAACAATTTGAATTATTTTATTGATCCTCTCTAGTATTGATAAAATATAGAACATGCAAAGTACACTAGTCGCATGCTTTTCTTCGAACTTTTTGGCAGCCTCCGTTGATTAACTGCATAAATCGATTTGTTTGTGCAGCTCCTTGCTAGTAGCAAACTAAATAGCCTTTATCAGCGCTAACAAATAAAACAAAAGAATTTAAATTTGTGAAAATCTTCTCTTTCCTTCTTTTCAAATCTGCAACATTCTTTGAAAATATTGTTGGAATGTTGTTATTGAAAAACTGAACATGCAAGTTTGCTAGCACTGGCCACTAGATTGAAGGCGATGCAAAGACAGAATATTCGTTTTGGTTATGCTAGTATTGGTAGCCGAACGGAAAGGAAAGGCACAGGAATGGCACGAAAACGAGCGGGAGAGCGATAGTAGTGCTTTCTTGTGTTTTCATATATGAATATTGGTCGGTCGGTTTTTCTCATCATTCGTATTCGTTCAAGCACTAGCAAGCAGCCAGTCCACCGGAGGAAAGCAGTTGGCGATGATGACGGTCCGCAAAAGTGCCCCAGCTACTGGTGGCCCATCGCAACCAACTACCGATCAGGAACTGTCGCCATGCTAGTATTTCGCCCCAACTAAAGGGCAACGGAGCAACTAATCCGCTGGCTAACATTCCAGCGTCTGGTTCGTAAGGTTGTGTATTACTTCAAAGTCGAGCTACGCTTACAAAACTCAGCCGTAATGAAGCCACTGATGCCTACTTGGTCGGTTTGTGGGAGTGGGCGTAAATTACAATAAAAGCAACGGTTCTTTTCAGGACCAATCAATTGTGTTCTAGTGAGAGTTAAACTGAAACTTTTATTTTAAGGTGTGTAGCAAATTTTCAACAAGCAACATAATACGTTGGGTGGAAAGAAGTAGCTTGCACACGGAACAAAAATTTAAATTATCCTCTCGCTCGTTTCGTGCACTGCTTTTCCATTCCTTTCTACTGTTATTATCAGTATTACCAAAACGAATGTGTTGTTGCATGTGTTTAAGAGAAACGTTGAAGTCGCATGCTTCTATTCAAGCTTTTTGGCAGCCCCCGTGAACTAACTGCATTAAATGATTTTTTGTGCAGCTCCGTGCTAGTAGCAAACAAAATGGCCCTACCAGTGTCTGATTCGTGAGATTGTGCAGGATTTCAAAGTCGAGCTAAGCTTATAAAGTTCAGCCGTAATGGTACCCGAAGAAGCCAGTCTTGTCGTTTTGTTCGAGGCTACAAAACAGTTCGCCAGGCACGTAACTATCATGCCAAAAATATCCAACGATCCAGCGCATCACCATCAACACCAACGCCGATACCAAAGGTTCTTTTCAGAACCACCATTATTACCATAGAGAATTATTTGAAAATTTCCCATTCAAACGTGATTCTGTTGAATATTATTAGATTTAAATTAACGTCTCGAATTGAAATCACGACGCTCCGGTTATGTGACAGACATTACCCACCCATCTTTTAATGTAGAATACATTTAAGGTTTCAATATAGGGGTCCCGTTTCAAAATATCGGCTGCGGCGCCGCGTCAGATTTTGAACGTTAATAACTTTTATCATACTTAACAGAATGATTTGATTTTTAGACCAATTTGTTGCAAATATGTTCCTCTATGCTGTATTAAAATTTGAAGTATGTATAACATGTACTAATAACAAAAAAAAATGTGTTTTGAAAAATCTTTCGAAAACGACTCGGAAAAGTGAAAATTTTCAGCCCATCCCGCACAGAGCCGTCGTTATGGTAGACCAACCGAACATAAAATAATGAAAAGTTTATATATAGGTCCATTACATGTTTGTTCGTATGGTTATTCGCATTGGGTTGCTTGACGAGAGCACTTGGTGGGGGAAAGACGGCATATTCCTTTGGTTAGGCCATTAGAAGCCGGACGGAAAGGAAAGGCTCATGCACGGCACGAGAACGAGCGAGAAAGCGATAGTAGTGCATATTAGCGCGATTATATAAATATCTGTCGGTCGGTTTTTCTCATCATTCGTATTCGTTCAAGCACTAGCAAGCAGCCAGTCCACCGAAGAAAAGCAGTCGGCGATGACGACGGCGGAAAAAGTGCCCCAGCTACTGGTGACTCATCGCAACCCGATCAGGAACTGTCGCCCTGCAAGAATTTCGCCCCAACTAAAGGGCAACAGAGTAGGCTATCGTTCCAGCGTCTGGGTCGTGAGATTGTGCAGGACTGCAAAGTCGAGCTACGCTTACAAAGCTCAGTCGTAATGATGCCCCGAGAAGCCAACGATGCCTACTTGGTCGGTTTGTTCGAGAATGCAAAATAGTGCTTTCTAGCTCACCGTGTCCGCGGGGAGTGCGTCTGAATTATGCTCCCGCAATAAAACAATAAACGGTTCTTTACAGGACCAATTAATTGTGTTCTAATAAGAGTTAAACTGAAATTTACATTTTATGGTGTATAACAAATAATTTTCAGAAAGCAATATAAGAAATACGATGTGTGGAAAGAAAGAAAGAGAATTTAAATTATCCTCTCGCTCGTTTTCGTGCACTGCTTTTCCATTCCTTTCTGCTGCTACTACCATCATAACTAAAACGAATGTGCGTGTTCCCCCACCATCTCATGACCAGTGTTGCCACAATTGCATGTCGCTATTACAATTTGAATTATTTTATTGATCCTCTCTAGTATTGATAAAATATAGAACGTGCAAAGTACACTAGTCGCATGCTTTTATTCGAACTTTTTGGCAGCCTCCGTTGATTAACTGCATAAATCGATTTGTTTGTGCAGCTCCTTGCTAGTAGCAAACTAAATAGCCTTTATCAGCGCTAACAAATAACACGAAAGAATTTAAATTTGTGAAAATCTTTTCCTTCCTTCTTTTCAAATCTGCAACATTCTTTGAAAATATTGTTTGAATGTTGTTATTGAAAAACTGAACATACAAGTTTGCTAGCATTGGCCACTAGATTGAAGGCGATGGAAAGACAGAATATTCGTTTTGGTTATGCTAGTATTGGTAGCCGAATGGAAAGGAAAGGCGCAGGAATGGCACGAAAACGAGCGAGAGAGCGATAGTAGTGCTTTCTCGTATATGAATATTGGTCGTTCGGTTTTTCTCATCATTCGTATTCGTTCAAGCACTAGCAAGCAGCCAGTCCACCGAAGGAAAGCAGTTGGCAATAGCGACGGACGGAAAAAGTGCCCCAGCTACTGGTGACTCATCGGAACTGTCGCCCTGCAAGAATTTCGCCCCAACTAAAGGGCAACAGAGTAGGCTATCGTTCCAGCGTCTGGGTCGTGAGATTGTGCAGGACTGCAAAGTCGAGCTACGCTTACAAAGCTCAGTCGTAATGATGCCCCGAGAAGCCAACGATGCCTACTTGGTCGGTTTGTTCGAGAATGCAAAATAGTGCTTTCTAGCTCACCGTGTCCGCGGGGAGTGCGTCTGAATTATGCTCCCGCAATAAAACAATAAACGGTTCTTTACAGGACCAATTAATTGTGTTCTAATAAGAGTTAAACTGAAATTTACATTTTATGGTGTATAACAAATAATTTTCAGAAAGCAATATAAGAAATACGATGTGTGGAAAGAAAGAAAGAGAATTTAAATTATCTTCTCTCGCTCGTTTTCGTGCACTGCTTTTCCATTCCTTTCTGCTGCTACTACCATCATAACTAAAACGAATGTGCGTGTTCCCCCACCATCTCATGGCCAGTGTTGCCACAATTGCATGTCGCTATAACAATTTGAATTATTTTATTGATCCTCTCTAGTATTGATAAAATATAGAACATGCAAAGTACACTAGTCGCATGCTTTTCTTCGAACTTTTTGGCAGCCTCCGTTGATTAACTGCATAAATCGATTTGTTTGTGCAGCTCCTTGCTAGTAGCAAACTAAATAGCCTTTATCAGCGCTAACAAATAAAACAAAAGAATTTAAATTTGTGAAAATCTTCTCTTTCCTTCTTTTCAAATCTGCAACATTCTTTGAAAATATTGTTGGAATGTTGTTATTGAAAAACTGAACATGCAAGTTTGCTAGCACTGGCCACTAGATTGAAGGCGATGCAAAGACAGAATATTCGTTTTGGTTATGCTAGTATTGGTAGCCGAACGGAAAGGAAAGGCACAGGAATGGCACGAAAACGAGCGGGAGAGCGATAGTAGTGCTTTCTTGTGTTTTCATATATGAATATTGGTCGGTCGGTTTTTCTCATCATTCGTATTCGTTCAAGCACTAGCAAGCAGCCAGTCCACCGGAGGAAAGCAGTTGGCGATGATGACGGTCCGCAAAAGTGCCCCAGCTACTGGTGGCCCATCG
The DNA here is from genome assembly GCF_030247195.1 of Topomyia yanbarensis. Classification (NCBI taxonomy): domain Eukaryota; kingdom Metazoa; phylum Arthropoda; class Insecta; order Diptera; family Culicidae; genus Topomyia; species Topomyia yanbarensis. The sequence continues at coordinate 41,543,831 of NC_080671.1, read as the reverse complement.
CAACCAACTACCGATCAGGAACTGTCGCCATGCTAGTATTTCGCCCCAACTAAAGGGCAACGGAGCAACTAATCCGCTGGCTAACATTCCAGCGTCTGGTTCGTAAGGTTGTGTATTACTTCAAAGTCGAGCTACGCTTACAAAACTCAGCCGTAATGAAGCCACTGATGCCTACTTGGTCGGTTTGTGGGAGTGGGCGTAAATTACAATAAAAGCAACGGTTCTTTTCAGGACCAATCAATTGTGTTCTAGTGAGAGTTAAACTGAAACTTTTATTTTAAGGTGTGTAGCAAATTTTCAACAAGCAACATAATACGTTGGGTGGAAAGAAGTAGCTTGCACACGGAACAAAAATTTAAATTATCCTCTCGCTCGTTTCGTGCACTGCTTTTCCATTCCTTTCTACTGTTATTATCAGTATTACCAAAACGAATGTGTTGTTGCATGTGTTTAAGAGAAACGTTGAAGTCGCATGCTTCTATTCAAGCTTTTTGGCAGCCCCCGTGAACTAACTGCATTAAATGATTTTTTGTGCAGCTCCGTGCTAGTAGCAAACAAAATGGCCCTACCAGTGTCTGATTCGTGAGATTGTGCAGGATTTCAAAGTCGAGCTAAGCTTATAAAGTTCAGCCGTAATGGTACCCGAAGAAGCCAGTCTTGTCGTTTTGTTCGAGGCTACAAAACAGTTCGCCAGGCACGTAACTATCATGCCAAAAATATCCAACGATCCAGCGCATCACCATCAACACCAACGCCGATACCAAAGGTTCTTTTCAGAACCACCATTATTACCATAGAGAATTATTTGAAAATTTCCCATTCAAACGTGATTCTGTTGAATATTATTAGATTTAAATTAACGTCTCGAATTGAAATCACGACGCTCCGGTTATGTGACAGACATTACCCACCCATCTTTTTTTATTGTGACCACGACACCCCATTTCAATATTTCTGAATGAACAGAAGGTCGAGTTTGGAAAGTTTGTAACTTTCATTGTACTTAACCAAATTACACAATGTTCGCACTAATGATTCAGAAATATGATCAGGAATCTTCTGTTAGATTTGTAAGTATGTATAATTTACATGAATAAAGAAAAATTGATTTTCAGGAATCAATTATTATCTGTTCTTCCATTGGCCAGTACTACGCGACTTCCTCATGCTAACAATTAATTTCATCGTTAGCCATCTCCCTCACCAAGGCCAACAACGCCAACAAAACCGGTCCTTTTCAGGACCACCATCATTTTTGTAAAGAATAATTTGAAATATTCCTCGCCCAAATCACCTTTTGTCCGAAAATTCCAATGAGTATCAACATATTTGAAGAACGTGTTCCTTATGTATTCTACATCTCTCCGGTTATGTCGCAGACATTACCCACCCATCTTTTTTTATTGTGACCACGACACCCCATTTCAATATTTCTGAATGAACAGAAGGTCGAGTTTGGAAAGTTTGTAACTTTCATTGTACTTAACCAAATTACACAATGTTCGCACTAATGATTCAGAAATATGATCAGGAATCTTCTGTTAGATTTGTAAGTATGTATAATTTACATGAATAAAGAAAAATTGATTTTCAGGAATCAATTATTATCTGTTCTTCCATTGGCCAGTACTACGCGACTTCCTCATGCTAACAATTAATTTCATCGTTAGCCATCTCCCTCACCAAGGCCAACAACGCCAACAAAACCGGTCCTTTTCAGGACCACCATCATTTTTGTAAAGAATAATTTGAAATATTCCTCGCCCAAATCACCTTTTGTCCGAAAATTCCAATGAGTATCAACATATTTGAAGAACGTGTTCCTTATGTATTCTACATCTCTCCGGTTATGTCGCAGACATTACCCACCCATCTTTTTTTGTATATCTTCGATATTTTGCAATATTATGGAAAACTGATAAAACCTATCAACTTAGTCCGTCTTCGACTACGTTCTTCACATAAATGGAGTGCTTTTAGTTCATTAAATCGTGTTTATATTATTATATTAACCCATTCCTGCCCATGTTGTTTGTGGACAACAACGTTTTTAAACAGCTATAACTTTTGATTGAGGCATGATTGGCATGCAAAAGCAAGTAAGGCTTTTAATTTGAGTACTAGCAGTTACAAGGATCAGCTCTAGAACTAAAGTTATTGCAGTTAGTCTGATTGGATTCCAATGGAGCAGTGCTGCCAGGAACAGTTGAAGTTGACGACGGTAAATGATTTGTTGATATATCTTCGTTATGTTGCAATATTAATGAAAACTTATAAAACTTATCAATTTAGAGTACCTTTGGCTACGTTTTCCACGCATGTGGACTATTGTAAAAATTCTAGGATAATCGTATTGAGTATTAGAAGGTAAAAATTGAGCAGCTTCTAGCTCTGCGAGGGAAGCTCCTATCATTATGAAAAATGGCTTTTCATGTTTTTGGGCCCACTGCTTTCAAGAAAAAATCGTTTTGAAATTCTACACGCACTAGAAAAAAGTTGGGCATGAAAGGGTTAAGTAGTGCATGCACTATATTATTAACCCGTTCATGCTCACCTTTTTTGAAATAGTTGCTGGCAAGCGGCAGGCTATTGAAACATTATACTAGGCTACCCACCGTAACATGCCCGGTTCACCAGAAAAATAGTGTGGGGACATTTCGCTAGAAATATCGAAAACCAATTATCAATTTTTTTCAGTAATATCAGCACTATGAACAAATCTGTTGTCATGTTCAAGAATAATAATTCTTGAAATACCAATTCGGCATTCATATTTCCACTGGAGGTCGCACTCCTGAAAACATTGATCTAAAATGAAAAGAAAAAGCGCGTGAGTACTTAGCTAAATCACAATGTCTACCAAGATATATCCTGATTCATTTCCCCACCTACTAACACCAATCCTATCCTGCGACACTTGTGGATGATGCAGAAAATTCCTCGGTCATAATAGTCACAAGTGTCGAACTAACATTCCTTCCCATCCCAAAATTGACCTGCATGCGCGTGGCCATCTACGTTATTGATCTTACTATAATCTTAGTCTCTTTAGGTTGCCCGTTGAGTATGATGTACTACTCCCAAGTTCCATACAATTGATTTAATATGCAATTTCAACAGGCTTTGATCAATCGCAGGAAACTCACGGGCGCTCAATTAGACTAAGCTAGCTTTCTCCATGCATTTTTTTCAAAAAACCCATACAAACTTGGAACACGTTAGTCCGGTAGCTAGATTTGATCGATTTGGCTTAAATTTGGAGCAGAAATCAACTCAGAGGGGAGCGCCACGATTTCCAAAAAATCGTATCTTTCTGGGCAGGCTAATATGTCCCTAGCGAACACACACGTAAACTGAGGTATGTCAAATATTGTGAGTTATAATAAGTTATTTGATTTTAAAATGATATATGCGCTTTTCGTTGTATTATCGCCATAACTGAAGAACACCAGGGAGTCCGTATTTACCAGTGATCGGAATTGGCCTATTTTCAATTATTATAATAATACATAAAATCATATCGGATCTTTTTATCATGCTCCATAATCATATCTTCTGCATTTTACTCTATGTCTTTAATTAATTAATTAGTTTTCAGACAGGATCAAAAGCTTTTGCAAACCTTGACTTTATTTCTTTTTCAAGATGAGTTTCGAATCACTTTCATTTTAATGGGACTGAACGTTCCTATGGAAGCCTTTCGCCCAATTTGGTGAACTTATGATGTAAGCCTTCATTCGAAATACTGTGGTTCTGGAACAGTTGATAATTTAGTCACCATCTCCAAAGGGGACTTGTGGGCGTGGAACAACAGAATAGTTGTAGTTTTATCATGAATGTTGCTGGAAACCTACTAACAAATCGCGTATACTAAATTCATAGTATAATTTGTAAATATCAGATGACACTTGATTGAAAAGGTTTTGTTTCTACGGTAATGTTAGTAAGAATCTCGAAAATTTGCTGCCACATCCAAATGTCTCGAAGGTTGGAGACCGTTGTTGTTATGAAATTAGCATACACAGCATCCTGAAAATTTGGGAAGAGTTTCAGATAGTGAAACATAATTCATTTTCCGTGAAGCAAAATGAGACATTGTTCCAAAACAGTACATAAAATACTGATTTTATTTCTTACGGGATAAATGACATGAAGTGTGATGCAATTTTGTATAAAAAATTATTGTAAATAAAACATACGAAAATTTGAAACCAAATTGAGTTAACGTAAATAAAAAGCGCACATTAAACTTGGGTAATACACATTTTTCGACGTTTTTCAGCATTTATTATCAAATGCGCCAGTTCAATACGTTGCCTCAAAATGATTGAATGGCTCGTTTCCAATGAAACGTACAATACCATTCGAGCCGAGCCGTTGAACAAAGATCCCTCTAAGAACGGTTGGTTTCAAAATCGTCCAATGAAGGACGTTCGTTGGACCAATTTGGACAACGTCCAAATAACCGTTCAACGAACGTCCATCGTTGGACCCGTGTTGAACGATTTTGAAACAATTTTTTGGACGTCTCACTGGGATAGCAGACGCTACTCTATCCAACCGTTTCAAATGAGTGGGGTGATAATAGAACCACGGCGAAAATAGGCGCAAAACCCTAGTTTATATCATACTACAAAAATAATTGATGATGAGTTCGCAAAATATTTACATATGGTCGGTATTAAGTCAGACCGGACTAAGTCGCAAAACATCAAAAAATGAGATAATGATAGCGCTGGATAAAGAATTTCTTCAGCTACATTCGACTTTTGCCAAATATGGAATATGTAACAATAACCAAGAATTATAGCAAAAATAAATTTATAATTATAACGTAAAGGATGCTTCGGTTCAAACTTTAAATTCGTTTTTCTCGAAATCAATATATTGTCACTTAGTCCGGTCTGACTTAACACCGACCATATGTGATTGTTTAAGCCTCTACTCCGAGGAGTATTAAGGCCAAAAATCAGCAATCCCCAAATGACAAATGCTCACGGTATGCTTATTGTAGTACACCCAAGCGTCGCCGAAGAATTAGGCAATCCATTGGACGTTTGTTTGACAATTCAGCGGTGGGTTCTGTCAACAGGTCTACTCCTGCGAACAGAAAAACTCGTCCGACAAACATCTTTCGTTAGTCCGATTCGGTTGATGTTGGATCGAATCAACGATATTTTTGGACGTCGCACCCCTCGGAGTAACGTCAGAAGAAATAAACAAGAAATATTCAGCTTATTAGAAACGTCTCATGGATTGCCTAATTGTGCTGATTCAGTGTGAGATACTGGTGATTACACCCACGTCTCTAGTAATTATTTTTTTTTGTGATGGAAAAAAGTAGAACAATACATAAATAATTTCTATACGACCACTTTCTAACAGAACACCTTCCCATCGTAAGTCCCATATTGTCTAGTGGTTAGGATATCCGGCTCTCACCCGGAAGGCCCGGGTTCGATTCCCGGTATGGGAATTTTTTTCTCATATTTTGTTTATATTTTATGGAACCAAACCACAGGACTATTACCTCAGCACGAAATGACAAATATGAAATAAATCGCGTTACGCATTTATTTGTAATTATGAAGCCTATTATGGTTCATTTTTCACCTTCGCTTAACTTTTAAACCAGATTTACCGCGGTTTGTTAAACCGGACTTAAACGTTTAGCGAGGATGAAGAAATCAATCCTTAGTCGTTTAGCTCAATAGGGTCAATAATAAAACACAAATATTCGCAACATATACTCCTAGTAGTAGTTTTCAAGAAAAACCGAAACTGCGAGAGGTAGAACATAATTGCAATAAGCCAAAACGTTCTCTCATTCTAGTCTTGTCTGTACCTGCTTCCGTTTTGGGTCATTTGAAAAAATAAACGAATACTTTGCTCCAAGCAAAAATGATCTTAACAAACAGGAAAGTAAGATGAACTTTTGTAGCAAAAAGATATTCTAACTTAAAGGCCTGTTTCACACTAAGATGATGCAGAACGAAGCATGTTTGCCCTGATTTGCACATTATCGCGTAACTTATAAACCCTGGCTTGGCGACGTTGTTTACGTTAAAAACTTCTATACAATAGTACCCTTGTTCTTTTGGAGTGCATTGATCAGTGATAAGAAAAACTGGTATTGTGTATGGGGTAGCCGTATCCAGCCCCGCGCGCACATTCATTTTAATGACCTGATTATTAACGACGATTCTGTGTAATATGATTCCTTAAAGGGAGCATGTGGAGGTTTGTTTTATTACTTCATTAGAAGTAGTCATGGCGACATTTTTTCACACTATTAACAAACTGCCGTTCCCGACGGGAAGAACGATTTATGTTATACCTACCACCGCAAGCACCGGTTTTGCGGCGTCCAACGAGCACATCAATGATTTGAATTGGACCAACGGGATTGATGGTGTACGAAATTTCAACTCGAACTTTCTATTGGCAGTCTTGGACAAATCTCTACAATAAGGATACTCGTTATCCCATATGGTCTAGTGGCTAGGATATCTGGCTTTCACCCAGAAGGCCCGGGTTCGATTCCCGGTATGGGAATATTTTTTTGGGGAGAGATGCTACAGTATATATTAATGTTTAGATGTTTCACACAATTTGATTGTTAATGAAATTTGTTGGTTCTTTGGCGTTAATTAATTGTTATTTGTTCTGAAATAATTTCCAATGCGACCTAAGTAACGATGAGTTTCTTTGTGTGAAAAATATGTTAATACATTTGCACTCAGCTGAGCATTGCGGTGTATTTTATAATCTATGCCGCGTGAGAACCTACCTATCAAAACTATCAAATCATTTCGCTATCCAAATCAGTTGCAATGCAAGATTAAACAAATCAACAAACACTACAAAGTGACATGTCACATATGTATTGGAAGTGGATTAGCTGACTCTCATACAGAAAAATCAACTTCCTCCCCTGTCCAACCCTTCAGAATGTACACCAGGAAGCAAGTGTGATCGATTTAGTAAACATGCCAAAAAGTTTACTAAACAGAGTAGTAAATGTTTACCAAACAGCAATTTGAAGAATAGAAATGCAATGACAAAATCAGCGACTTCTGTATCTCGTGTCGTTATATGCTGGCGCTGGGGAAATGTCATAAAAAATTACCGAAGCAAATACCAGCAAAGAGGCTGATTCGTAGATTTGAATGTTTTCCGTTTTACATAGGGTAGACAAGCCCTTATTCATCTCATTAGTCAGAATATCACACTATTTTGATTGTAACTCGGTTTACAGTGATTGGATTGCGCTAAAATAGGAATCAGCAGCCTTGCTTCGTTTCTAAGAAACAGTCTGGTTTGAAAAATGAAAAAGTCTAGCGTTTGAGCCAAACAAAAACTCGAGTACAACGCATCCTTATGCATCTTACCATTTGACCTAATGCGTTGAATAGAGAGAGCAGACACTGCTCTAACACAGACTAGCAGGCATAACACTCGAAAATAATACTTCTTCCTCTTTAACGGTCATTTTAAATATATTTGTAGTTGGGACTGTGGCCGCTTTAGAAATTTTGGCGCCACTGACATATGAACAAGCATATGGGGGATATACCACTAGTGAAAAATTGTTCCCAAGCCTGAGGGTCAACCCACCAGCAAACAAGTGTTTGGGACCGTGAATAAAAGGTAGAGCTAGTGTTCTGGGAAAATTGCTGGATCGATATTTTTAAAGGGAATCCCCTCATAGTGTTATATCTGTTAGTCTGTGGCTCTAACTAATGCATTTAAATGGGTGGGATGAAAACAGGAGCTAAGATGAAGTAGGGGACAGTAGGGTAGAAGGGTATAATACGCCCCATCGGGGCAAAATGCCGCTCTTAAATTCCCAGGATTCCTGAATTATCTAAAAAATAAAAATGACTGATAGTAGTATCGTTTTATGAAATCAACGTACTATTGTCGTTTTCTTGACAGTGCACTACACGTGTAGCACCAGGTAAAAACGAAAACGCCATAAGTTAGTGTGGTATTTTTAATATTTTGCGAAACAACAATATACACAAAAGTTTCAAAAGAGCTACTTTGATGTAAGCTCCCACTTTTTCCAATAATATTACAACTAATTAGAAACAGTCGGATTTTATAGAACTATTTCAAGTAGGTTACTAGAATATTATAGTTACTATCTTAGTTTTTAGCTTGGCTTTAAACTATGTGTGTGTGTAGAATTATTCATGTATTCACAACAGCTCATCACCGACCAAAACGCCCCACCCATTGTTGTGGGGCACACTCACCGATTGCTGTGGGGCATGTCATCCTCTTGTTGTGGGGCATATTACACTTTAACCGGGAGCATTTTACCCTAGGTGAAAGAAGAAACTAGAATTTAGGCATCTTTGAAAAATGTTTAATAATACTTGTATCAGGATGTTTTTAATGAAAACTGAAACGGGTACTAATTTCTAACTAATATAACAATAAATTAGAGTAGTTGGTGCGGAGATCATAGTGTCGAATGGTGAAATATAGCTATTTTTGCTTAAGGGGGCGTATTAGACCTGTTTACCCTAACTCTATTGCGCGTGGCAATAAAAATTGGATTCGAACCGCACTGTGCACCCACAGTTTGTAGAGAACAGATACGCAAAGAATGTAGACACAGTTTATAGAGAACAGTTGCGCAAAGAGTGGAGTCAAAAAAAGGTCTACATATCGAGCACAATTGGAATCCATTTCTGATACCTCTGCAGCAAAGTTGGATTCTAATTTTGCTCGTGACGTACACGCAGAATTTTATTTATGCATCGATAGCATACTTTTCTATCTGCCTCTCGTTTCTTCTGCTGTACGTTTTATGTAGGGTTACCAACCGTCCTTATTTTAAAGGACATGTCCTTATTTTCGAGGTTTTTGGAAAGCGTCCTTATTTTACTTCAAATGTCCTTAATTTTAGTCGCAAATCTTGGCATATACAGGGTGGTTCAACGTGAAGTTTTTAAACAGAGCATTTTCTAGTAGTTAACGGGTACTAACTGCAAACTGTCATGCTATTGTAGTTTAGTACTGTTTGCCATTTCATAATGGAACGACTTACACTGGCTCACCATCTTCAAATTATTCAACTATATTTCGAAAATCAGCGACCTGTGGGAAATGTGTTTAGTGAACTTCAACCATAATATGGTCGACATCATCGGCCAACTGACTCAACTATTCGCCATACAACCAAAAAGTAAGCGTTGTAGTTCTTGTTATTGGATGATTAGCGTACAAATCCACCACATCCAGCACACAGTGAAGAAAACAGCGGCCAACATTACTCGAGTAATTAGCCAGATACCACTTGAAATACTCGAATCCGTCATCAAAAATTGGACCAGTCGAATGGACTACCTGAAGCGCCAACATGTTCAATATTTAAAAGAAATTGTTTTCAAACAATAAATGGCAAAAAAATGTTCTTTCGATTGACAAATAAACAACTCGCGATTTACTCCATTTTTCAATTTTTTTACCAGATTAAAAAAAAAACGTCATGACGAATCACCCTGTATTAAATTATTCAGATCTACTTTTATCCAAGAGAAATAATTTCAATTCCTTCCAGCGATTTTTTTGCTAATGCATACTTTTTGCTACTCATGGCAACCAAAATTTGTTTTACTCAGAAGTAACCAAAATTTGTTGGATAGCTCAATATGAGGTTTGGCCAAAGTGGTATGTATCTTCGTTTGGTATTGGCACTACATCATTCTAATTTGTCTCGATTGAGACATCCCAGTTCAACCGCTGGAAAATTAGTTAGAACTCAGAATTTTTTTCAGAATTCTGGCTCAAGTGACATAACTGGCATAACATTTGGCAGGGATGTCCTTAATTTGCTCTCAGTCCATTTGGTAACCCTATTTTATGCATTAGACATATTCGGTCTATCCACTCATTGAATGCTTACAAGAAGTATATGCTAGAAAATGCATAAAAATCACCCAATTTTTTTAATTTTTCCTCCACTTTTTTATTAGAAATGTGATATATGCGTGAGTAATAAAGTGTAAGTATTGCCAATATGTGATTTTTGTAACTCCATCATCTAGTGAGGGGAAAAGAGTTCGAAAGCGTAGTGTTATAAACAAGAGTATTTTATACTACAGGATTATTTTTTGATAAGTATATTTCCAATAATCCATACGCACATCATTGCAACCTTCAGTGTCATTTTATTTCATAAGAGAAGATTTGCAAGCTTCTGCTAATGAGATTCATTCACTTATAAGTGACACACACTTCTTAGTAAAACTACCTTTTCCAGATTTTGATTTTTCGGGACTCTGATCATCAACGATCTACCGGGATATACAAAAGATTATTGTCTCACTGTGATATAGTTCATCTATGACAAACCAAGCGAACACTAGACACTAGAAATTCGGTTTGATGAGATTTTGCAGAAATAGGAAAAGCTTCGATAGAATCTGATAAGAAAAATTCCAATTTTTGATTTTTAAAGAGACTTATAAGAAATAAAAACAATAAAAGTATTTCTGTGTATATCTGCGCTATAGTGTGCTAATAGTGTAATTGAAGTGTCGCAGACCCCCAGCTTTTATTTATTGGATCGCAAGTAAACACAACTATCTTAACAGCGTGTCGGTTTTACCCTAACTGAAGGGTTTTACCCCAACAGCGAACATTTTTTAAGAAAGCAATAAAAAACATTGAATTTCTCAAACTCGTCTTCAATGCACCCAGTTGATCATAGGAAAGGCCGATAATATACGAATTCATGCAAAATCGAACGGAATATAACAACTATTCTGAAGTAAGTTCCCCTCGGTTCTTCTAATAAATTCTTCTCATAGACTGGTTGGGTCGACTGGTCTATCTATGAGAATACCATCTCTATCACTTGAAATACATGTGCTTAGATCACAGTTTTCAATTCAGTAACAAGCAGCTGGATTATTCGCACTTTGAAAGTGTGGAGTCCAGGTGAATGGGAAGTGCGCAATACAGCTTTTGCATAGACTTTTCTACGGCTCATGTACGTACACGTCACATGACACAAATATCACTAGCTGGTGGAAAATAATAAATAAAGACGGCAAAAACAAATGGGATTTGTTTTCAACCATGAAACTGCAATAGTGTTCGTGAGACCGACCGAAAAGAACTCAATTATTGCTGACAATTTAGATACTGAGATCAGATACTGGTAAACAGATACATATGTCAGAGCATTCAAAAAAAATCAGAGTATTCTTTTCGCATAATTGCTCAGTTCACTAAAAAACATGACAACAGTAGCGCACCTGGATATCCCACCCAACTACCTTCGAAACCGTTAGGGATTTTTACACAAGTTGAATAATTAAGATGGACGTCTGTTCTCTGTGCTTCAACTTTATTAAGAATAATTGCTACAAAGCCGTAAGTCGAGTTATTAAAGTAAGACAGAGAAAGTTAGGGAGAATATAAAAAATAAAGTGAGTCGAAAAAGTAGTCTACAGAACGGCGACAAGATTAGGCTCGCAACCTAAAAATCGAGCATTTGGACTGCATCGTCTCAGCTACAGTTCGATGGACCCGGGTGATCCCCTTGATTTTTAGACCAAATTCATAATAAGTTCCCGTCCGTTTGCTTTGTAATTTTTCTTAGGATACCACAATAATTCTGAAAAGCAAATTCAGAAAACAAGAGATTCCACCTCAATACTGAGAAGTATTCCATCATAATATAAATCCTTCAAAATCGTAAACACATACATGAATTGACTCTATTTCGAAACACGAAAAATATTAATTGGTAATTAACACACTTCATTCCTTAGGAATCGATTTACGAGTACCAGAATCGTGAAACCTGCCATGGTATCTAACTAGAATCTGGTATTTCTCCATTTGATTTTGCGAACAAGTTGGACTATGAACAAATATGCAGTACTCCTCCGTAATGAAAAAAAAATTGGTTAAAACCTGAGACGAGACATGTAAATAGCAAAAATCGAACGTCAAATGCAGCCAGGGGGTACTGTCAAATGCAGCTAGTCCTTTTTAACTATATGAGGCAAACAGAAAGGCTATGCGAGACGAACGATAGTGCTGGGTGGGACGTGAGTGCGGATACGAAGTAAAACTTAACATCTACTGCAGCCCGGGGTAGCTGTAAAATGTAGCTATAGTCCATTTAAAATACGAAAGGCAGAAAGCGTGGCTCTGCGAGACGAAACAAAAAGAAAAAAAAAGAAAGCATCTATCCGCAGCTCCTGTCCCCGTTGCTCACAGATTGGAAATTTTATTTTTTCCGTGTATACTATCTCGTACGCTAATTTGCGCCACCTATATGCCAACTTTAAAAGCTACGATTTGCGTTTCACCATTCATACTATTTTTCATACGCACATGTGCGATCATGCGAAAATAAAATTCCAAACACGTCCGTGGTGTGTGAAATCTGTCACAAAAATTAATTCGAATCGTCGGCATCAGACGAGCGAACGGAATAAGCAAAAGTGCTGACGTGAATGTGCTGGCCAGATTTGTGAATCTAGTAAAAAGGTTGTAATTTCTGTTAAATGCAACAATCACTTTCAGCTTTTCTTAGTAGGATAGTACAGTTTCGTACCGGTTGTGCTGTGACCTTAAAGCAGGCCTCATTTTTCTGCAGCTCGACGCTATTAGGTCAGAAATTTCATCATTCTGCTCAGCCGAATCAATACTGTCTGCAGCACCGAAAGTACCTTAGTCATCAAGCCGCTGAAGCAAGCCGTAAGAACTGGGGTTCTAACAAGAAACATCGGGATTTAAAGTTGAAACAACAGCTGTTGGAGAATATGTCGCTTGATCCGAAGATTGAGGAAATATTGGCTCCGCTGCGGCAAGCCGTTAAGAAACAGGTGAGATATTCTCAGGTTGTGCTAATTAAGGAATTAACTATTTTGTGTTCATTGTGCAGGGAGACCTGGTCCGCAAACTGAAAAGCGAAAACGCTCCTGAAATCGATGTAAAGAAAGCGGTCAATGAACTGAAAGTTCAGAAGAAGATTTTGGAGGAGAAGGAACTCAGCTTGGCCCCCGCTGTTGCCACTTTTGATCGCGCTCGAATGGAAGATCTCTTAAAGCGTAGATTTTTCTACGATCAAAGTTTTGCCATTTATGGCGGAATTACCGGTCAGTATGATTTTGGACCGATGGGATGCGCACTGAAGTCCAACATGATTAACACTTGGCGGCAGTTTTTTGTTCTGGAGGAACAAATGCTGGAAGTCGATTGTTCGATTCTGACTCCGGAACCTGTACTGAAAGCTTCTGGGCACGTTGATCGATTTGCGGATTTGATGGTCAAAGACGTTAAGAACGGGGAATGTTTCCGTTTGGATCACTTGATTAAGAATCATCTGGAGAAAATCTCATCGGCGAAAGATGCGACTGCGGAGTTGAAGGACGAGTGTACAGATATCGTTATAAAGTTGGATGGCATGAACAAGGCCGAAATGGCTGCGATCTTGGAAAAGTTTTCGATGAAAAGTCCAATCACTGGTAATGATCTTACGGAACCGATTGAGTTCAATTTGATGTTCGGAACGCAGATTGGTCCGACTGGACTGGTAAAAGGATTTTTACGGCCGGAAACTGCCCAAGGGATTTTCGTTAATTTCAAGCGATTGTTAGAGTTCAACCAGGGAAAACTTCCATTCGCTGCTGCCCAAATCGGTAACTCTTTCCGTAATGAAATTTCGCCTCGATCGGGGTTGATTAGAGTTCGGGAATTCACCATGTGTGAGATTGAGCATTTCTGCGATCCGCAGCAGAAAGATCATTCGAAGTTTGAGAACGTAAAGGACGTCATGATGACTCTGTACTCGGCTTGTAACCAAATGGATGGAAAAAGTGCACAGCAAATCACGATTGGCGATGCCGTTGCCAGTGGACTTGTTGCTAACCAGACTCTGGGCTATTTCATGGCTCGCATTCAACAGTTTATGCTTAAGATTGGAATTCTGCCGGATCGATTGCGATTCCGTCAGCACATGGGCAATGAAATGGCCCACTATGCGTGCGATTGCTGGGATGCTGAATGTTTAACCAGCTACGGTTGGATTGAGTGCGTTGGCTGTGCCGATCGCTCGGCATACGATCTTACGCAGCACATGAACGCAACTGGAGTCAAGTTGGTGGCGGAGAAAAAACTTCCTGCTCCGAAAACGATTGAAGTTACAGAGGTAGTACCAAATAAAGCAGCTATTGGGAAAGCGTTCAAGAAGGAAGCTAAAAATATAACCGACTTGCTGGCGAAATTGAGCCTGTCGGATGTGGAAACAATTGGTCAAAGTTTGTCCGCTTCTGGCGAGTACAATCTGAATCTAAACGGAACCGACGTGACTCTCAAGAGTGACATGATAGCCGTCAAAACAAACACTAAAACCGTTCACGTCGAAGAGATCATTCCTAGCGTGATCGAACCGTCGTTTGGAGTTGGTAGAATTATGTACTCACTGCTGGAGCACAGCTTCCGAATGCGTGAAGGCGACGAACAACGAAGTTACTTCTCTTTGCCTCCTGTGGTAGCACCACTCAAGTGCTCAGTTCTTCCGTTGAGCAACAATGCAGAATTTGTTCCTTTCGTTAAAAAGATCTGTAAGTTTTCTGTAATGTTATACTAAATTCGTATCAATTTATTTGATAATTGTCGTTTTGCAGCATCTGCACTGACCAGCGTTGACGTCTCCCACAAGGTGGATGATTCTAGCGGATCGATTGGTCGACGATATGCCCGCACGGACGAAATTGCCATTCCATACGGAATTACGATCGATTTTGACACCTTGAATGAACCGAACAGTGTTACACTACGCGAACGAGACTCTATGAAGCAAGTTCGAATCGCGGTAAGTGTTTTAAGATTTACAAACCAATACTGGATAACTCCTAATACCTAATTTACTATCAAAATAACAGCTGGATCAGGTGGCAGAAGTCGTACGTAATCTATCGACCGGAAAACTTAGCTGGGCGGATGTGGAGAATGTGTATCCGAAGTTCGAACAACAGGAAGCAAGTTCTAAATAAAGCTTTTCGATCAGCATAGGCTACTTTTTACGAAAGATTGTTTATGACTTAATACGCATTTCTCCATAAGAAATAAAATTTATTTAACAACCTGTTCCGTTTCTTAATTGCTTGTCAACAAATGTCCGAACTACCAGCCTTATTCTGCATTACGATGGATCGCTTTTTCGAACGAATGCAATTGGCATTCTCAATAACGCTAGCAAATGCAGTCGTAATGCAGAATAAGGTTAGCGAAATATGAAGAAACTATTTTTAGGTTACAATTGGAAAAAATCAATTTACTGAAAAACAAACCAAAAAATTTCCCATACCGGGAATCGAACCCGGGCCTTCCGGGTGAGAGCCGGATATCCTAACCACTAGACAATATGGGACTTATAAGTGAAACAACAGAATGATTAATATAAATGAAGTCTCAGTAAACTTTTCTTCACTTGTGTAGAAGAAACATGTCGAACAGTACCGACCAAAAAACTAGAATCTACATATGAATGAGTTTACATTACAATCTTGAATAAGACCTGGCTAGGGGCTAAAAGTGTTATATTCTGTCTACTGTTCTGACATAGACTAAAAATATAACAAAAACTTAGTCACTAACAAAGCATGTACCCCTTTTGAAGACCTATAAAAACCGTTTATTGCTGTATATGTGTCAGCCAATTAATATTGTCACAACTTTGAAACTTTTCCAATTTGAAAGCCTGACGATATGTGCCAGATCTCAGTAAATTAAATGTCAGATATTTCAATTTTGACAGCTGGAATATCGGCCCTTTTTATAAACGACTCGAGAAATTGATTCAGAAATAGTAAAAATCGGTAAAGAAGGAATTTTCTAAACAATTATGTATAAAGTAAAATATTGTGCAAATATATTGTCTACTCATAACGTGTCCCTGAACCACAATACCAATAACTTCATCGAACAAATCAAAGTTGTGCTACTCGCCCTGCTCTCTTATCACGTTTTCCGCCACGATTGTCTTCTGTACATCAGTCACCCCGCCATAGATCTCCGTTATTCTTGCGTCTCGGTAAAACCGCTCTGCCGGCATATCCTTCACGTAGCCCATACCACCCATTATCTGCTGACAATTATGCGCGGCGTAAGTAGCCGTTTCACCTGCAATCCATTTGGCCATCGCACAAGATTTGGTAGCCTTCATGCCCTGATCGAGTTCGACGGCTGCCTTTCGAACCAACAATCGGGAACTTTCAATTCTTACCGCCATTTCGGCTATTCTGGTCTGAACAGAAGTCCGTTTCAGCAGCGATTGACCAAATGCGATCCTCTGGCCAGCGTATTGAATGGCAGCTTCAAGTGCCGCCTGTGCTATTCCCAAAGCCTGTGAGGCGATGCCTACCCGAGCACGATCAAGCTGTTCCATAGCTAGCCTAAACCCACCGTTATGCGATCCGAGCAAATTTGATTTTGGGATGCGAACATTATCCAAACACAAATCACATGTAGAAGTCGCTCGAATACCAAGCTTATCTTCATTGCGTCCAACGGTTAGTCCATTTGCCTGTTCGAAATCTATCAGAAAGGCGGCAATTCCTTTGTGCTTCAGGCTGGGATCAACAGTCGCAAAGACAATGCCACACTTTGCCTCAGCAGCTGAGGTAACCCATGCCTTAGTACCATGCAGGATCCAGCTATCGCCGTCCTCCACGGCTCTGGTACTTAAAGCCGCCACATCCGAACCTGCGTTCGATTCACTCAACGCAAATGCACCTATGGTACTATTGGAATACTTTCCGAAAAATAACTGTTTCTGCTCCGTAGTCCCCACTCGGTTGAGCAGATTCCCATACAGACAGTTGTGTATCGACACAATCGATCCGGTGCTTCCACATCCCCGGGACAATTCCTCGACGATTAGCGAAAGTGCAAGCATAGTCATTCCGGAACCTCCGTACGCCGAATCCACCGTAACACGCATGAATCCCAAATCGGCTAGCTTCGAAATCTGTTCAAAGGGGAACCGACCGTTCCGATCCAGTTCAGACGCTATGGGTTTTAATTCGCGATCGGCAAAATTGCGGCATGTTTCCTGAATCACTTGCAATTCCTGAGGTAGTTGACATATACTGAAGTGTCGGATCCACGATTTGGGCGCTTTAATTGGAAACAGATTTACAGGATGTCAAATAAGCTGAACACTATTGAAAAAAATTTAAAGCCTTTACCTAACGGCGGCAGTACTTTGAGGAACATATTGCTGGAATGACAGGATATAAGGACGTTAAATGCGCTGTCAGTCTATCATGATAAGTGATGACGACTTTGCATATGATGATATGCTAAATTGCTATCGTTGGACAGCAACATACGATAACAAGCACCAATCGGGTGATGTTCCTGGTATTATTAAACTTTTTTTTTTGATTGATATTAATCTGACGCATACGGCGGTACGAATGAAATCCTGCATTATCGACTTTATGAAGAAAACAAAAGTCCCTACGATTTTTTTCTTGCATGGGTAAAATTTGAAGAATACACAGCAAATCAAAAAATCCCAAACAGGTTTTTTTAGCTTTAACTTAGGTGACCGTACACTGAAAATAATCTTCACAATAAAACCATATAATTAAACATCACTTCCATGTTAAGAAGCAAAAGAAATGATTTACATTTGAATTTCACATGAAAATCCATTAAAAAGCATTTCATGTGGTGTTTCAAATTAAATTCATACAAATTCCACGTGGATACGGCATATTTATCCATTGAATGTTTGCCATGCTATTGAGTCGTAAAGTATGAACTTCCCGAATAGAAATGTACAGTAATAAAACCATAATTTTCACTGTGACAGTACAGTAATTTTACAATAATTTACAGTAAGTTTTAGTGTTATGTTACAATACAAAAACAATAAACTTTAACGTTTTTACAGTAAATTTTAATGTAAAATAGACTTTTACAGTAAAAAAGAGGGGTGGTTATGTATCTTAACATTAAAAAATCGATTTTTCTTCATGCATTTTTTTCTTGAAAACAGTAAAATTTAATGTGAATTTACTGTATCAGTTTTTTGCTGAACAGTAAAATTTATTGTTACATGAAATTTTATTGTGAATCTACTGTGAGAACTTTGTATCGAACAATGTTGAAACAGTAATAACTATAATATTTATTGTTTAATGATTGTTTCTAGGGTAAATGCTATTGTAAAATTCCCATTTTCAGCCTGGAAATGTACTTTAAGTAGCTGCACATTTTTGTATTGTTTCGGAAGGATAAATTTAAACAAATAACATATTGTTGCAAATTTCAGATTGTCAGAATACGCGCAAGCAACAAATAACGAATATAAACTGGGCAATTGGATTATCGCTGTCAATGATTGGAAATATTCAAATTTGTTCTTCATTGTTTGTTATAGCCATTAAAAGGGCTTTTAATTTAACAATAATAACATGCATAATGGAACAATTAGTTAGCTTCAGTGATCAAATGCAGCACTCATCGCAGCGCATTGTCAACAGTACCGATTGCTACTGCTGTTCTTTACGTTCGATGGGTGAATGAAGTCGCTCGAGGAATGATATTCTTAAAATAGTCGAGGATGACGTCATTCATAGAAGCGTAGTGTGCTGGGTGCTCAAATCTGTCGTACGAGACGCTATAGGCACGATGTTATTTGTCTGGCAAAAGAGCAACATTAATTGGGGCAACTGACAGCTGACAAAAATTACCCAAGGGAAACGCAGATTTTTTGTTTTCTTTCATAAAAACGCTTTTAATCCACCTAACAGTGTGATGAGACATTTCTTATAACTCTTATCACTCTCTTCGGATATTATATCGTTTGAGAACATTTAGAACTTGATGCTTCGCGATGTTTTTGATAACACATACTACATGGGATAGTGGCAGGACTCAGAGAATCACTCAAATCAGCATAGGACAACATCAGTGCTAGAAATCTCAAACCAAATCAATGGGAAGGCGAAAAAATGGCCCATAAAATAGACATACAAACGAATTATTGCTAATGCTCTGTTAATAAAATATCTAAATTCCTCAATCAATGCATTGTGGTGGGAAAACTGATTTTTCTAAAGGGGTTATGTATATTGTACTGAGCCAAAAAAAATCGATTTTT
Source organism: Topomyia yanbarensis (assembly GCF_030247195.1). Classification (NCBI taxonomy): domain Eukaryota; kingdom Metazoa; phylum Arthropoda; class Insecta; order Diptera; family Culicidae; genus Topomyia; species Topomyia yanbarensis. The sequence continues at coordinate 41,524,678 of NC_080671.1, read as the reverse complement.
TTTTAATCGATTTGAAGTTTATACTTTACTCAAATTTCCAACGCGACTGAGAATCTGAGAATTAAGAAATCAACGCTTTTTCTTTAAAAAACCCACCATTCCACTATGGGTCACAAGGGCGGTTTTTCGGTACAAAAATCAATAACTTCCAAACCGTTCATTTTAGAGAAATTATGTCTGAGAGAATATTTTTGGAAATTAAATTTTCTTACTTTTAAAGCAAAATGTAGCTAGGGTGGTCCTCTCAAACATTATTTTCGAAAAATTATGTTTAGAACTAAATGGTGTAGCAAGGTACTTACTTCAGCAAAGTTGTAGAAAAATGTTTTTCAAGTAACATTTTCAAATGCATCAAAGTTATAGCATTATAGCATTATCGGTTTTCATGTTATAATTATTTTTCTTCTTTATCTTAGGGTGTCATTTTAGTGTTTCTGAAAAAGTCAGTTTTTTAACTATAACTTTTTAAATAGTTAGTCTATCTTCATACTCTCTATGAACCAATTTTAGTACTTTTCATTGCGCATATTTCTGCTGAAGAATGTGAATCGATATCATTTTTCGTTATCGAATTACGATCATTTTTTTAAATAAAAATGATAGTTTTCAATGACCTCTAACTCAGAAGGTTGCAAACACTAGCAGCTAAATTTGTACTCTTTCGAAAGTGCATCAAAAATACTGTAAAATATCTCAAAATCAACTTTTGTTTTTTTGTCATTCAGCGAAAAATGTTGACATCAACATTATGATTAAATGACATCAGCATACGGCTGTTTTTAAGGGTCTGGTCATTGCCATTTAGAACCTGCTTTACTAGATCAAAAAGTCGAGTTGTTAAATGATTTTTTGAGCTTGTCAAATATATGTACACAAATATTGAAAACGTTAGGCTCAGACAGATATTTATTTTACTATTCTACGTAACTACTTTATTATCATCGTCATCCTCATAATTATTATAATCACAATCATCAACATCATCAGCATCGTCGTCGTTATAGTTATCTGAATCGTGTCTCTTTTCTCAAAGTGCTAACTCATTTAATATTGAACTTATTTCAGTGCGTTTACTGTATCGGGATCTTCTAACTGCAAGAACCGGATTAGACGAGTCCATTGCTCTAAAGAAAACATCTTCCATGTTCGCGACTTTTGAACAATTTCTACCGTGACTCAGTCGATCGTTCCGAGCCTCAGCTCCTTGTTCGCTCATGAAACTTGTTGGTAATGGAAGTGTTGACATAATATAAAATGTAGCGCATTTTGCCTTAAAAAGCAAATGAATTAAGGATTACCTTTCATTCTGTTCTAAGTAAGCGACGAATTTCTGTGAATGCTGGTTTGGGAGGAAGTGCAGTTTGAATCTTTTGTAGGAACTGTTAACGGCTTCTCAAAATATTTCGAATTTTTATCGAGCACTTTCGTCTCAATTCGATTACTGTCTTTCCAAAATTGATCAAACCTTTTACATGTTTTAATTGTTACAGCTTTTGCATTCTGAGTGAACTTATTTTTTTCATTTTGTCCCACATCAAATTATCTCATTATTTCCTCAAACACAACTTTTATTTTATTTTTATTTTCACCTTTGGCCACTTTCCAGAGATCGAACAACTTTATTTTATCCATTTTAACAGCACTAATAATACAAAGCACTACACGCGTTGATCAAAGCAGTCGTCGGCTACTGCGATTCGATTCATGAATGAGATTGATACCAATTAAACTGTCACGACTCGTGGTGTTGTTGTTTATATTTGACATCGAAGGGCAAAAATGCTGACTTTGATTTTGAAATATTTTATAGTATTTTTGATGCACCTTCAAAAGAGTACAAATTTAGCTGCTAGTTTTTGCAACCTTCTGAGTTAGAGGACATTGAAAACTATCATTTTTATTTTAAAAAAAAATGATCGTAACTCGATAACGAAAAATGATATCGATTCACATTCTTCAGCAGAAATATGCGCAATGAAAAGTACTAAAATTGCTTCATAGAGAGTATGAAGATAGACTAACTATTTAAAAAGTTATAGTTAAAAAACTGACTTTTTCAGAAACACCCTAAGTTAAAGAATAAAAATAATTATAACATAAAAACCGATAGTGCTATAACTTTAATTCATTTGAAAATGTTAACTGAAAAACATTTTTCTACAACTTTGCTGAAGTAAGTACCTTGCTATACCATTTTGTTCGAAAAATAATTTTTCGAAAAGAATGTTTGAGAGGACCACCCTAGCTACATTTTACTTTAAAAGAAAGCGAATTTAATCCCCAAAAATATTCTCTCAGCATAATTTCTCTAAAATGAACGGTTTGGGAGTTATTGATTTTTGTACCGAAAAATCGCCCTTGTGACTCATAGTGCATTCAAAGAAAATCAACAGTGCATATTTCCAGACTTGGTTTTATTTCCAATTTAGAACTATTGTGTTTTTTACATCCTAGATTGCATGATTCAATGATCGAAACCCAAAACTTCATGAAGTATTTGAAATTATTAAATTAAAATTTGTGTTTGCTATTGAAATTGACAAAATGATTGTATATATAGTATATAGTCCCTTTGGCGATTGTTTACTTTTTCGGTCCCACCTATCAGCATTGAAGTATCGCCCTTACGTTTTTTTACAATACCAATTTTACAATTGGTGGGGGTTTGGTGAAAATCGATCTTAATGTCTAAACGGCATAATTCCGAAACCGTAATTTTTGAAGTTTTAAAATTATGCAGAATTAATTTTTCAGAAAATAGTAACAGAGCAAATAAGTACCAAAGTCCAAAAAAATCAATTTTTGTCAAGCGTTATTTTTTCGAGTTTACATCAAATCTCAATGTTTCATGCATTATAATGTCATTTGGCATCAAAAATACAAATTTGATTTTGAAAATTTTTCATTTCAGTTTATATGGGAATTTGTTGTGTGATTGCACTCTTCAACTCGTAACTCAGGAACCGGAAGTCCAATCAATAAAAAATTCAATAGCAGCCGATGGGAAGATTGTACCTTTCATTTGAGACTAACTTTGTGCAAATCGATCCAGCCATCTCTGATTAACAGAGGTCACATTTTTTTCACATACACACATACACACACATACACACATACATACAGACATACATACACACAGACATTTTCCGATCTCGACGAACTGAGTCGATTAGCATATGACACTCGATCCTCCGGTGAATGAGAAAGGCAAAAACATTTTAAGCAATTGTTGAAATTTATGCATTTTTTGTTGAGCAGTTCTATGTTTCATAGAATTAAATCAATTTTAACTTCGCTTCCTATTAAATAAAGACCCTTATTACAGTACATCTCTACAAAAACGAGATCAATTTGAAAATAAATCTGAGGATTATGATTGATTACAGAACTCTGGAATTTTCTATTGGAATGTTTTCAGACAGGAATTTGATATTGATGCTATTAGACAACTGTGAAATCAAGACCAAGAGATCAGTTACATATCAGGACCCCATTCCGACAATTTATCAAAAGTCCTCATGATGTTTACAAGAACAGGTTATCAATCTACGGATCAGATAATTGTTATTGTAATATTGAATTAAATCAGTCTGCATCAATAAATTTTCAACTTCAATCCAATTTTTTTTGGGTGTTGTGGGGGGGGGGGGGGGTTGTATGGTGTTAAACCCCAAAATCTTCTCTTGGCTACGCCGTTGCTTGGAGTTATTTATTTCGCTTCTCATTTTCCGATATGTTTCAGATCGATCCAATGGTTATAAGTTAGCAAAATTGCAGTCAGAAAGTTCGCACAAATGAACATTTTTGTACTGATAAGTTATCAAGTTCCTTCCAGATAACTTGGAAGTGTTCGGTGATTATTTCTAGCGGTTGTAGATAGTAAAATGAAATACAAAATTCGTTTTATCGAAATAATGTTTGGCTTATTTTAATGGATTATTACTATATTGAACAATAAATAAGCGACAAAGAGTAATCAACAAACAACAAGCCATAGCTTTTAAAGTATTCAAAATAGATATTTGAAGTCTTCAGTAACGTTATTCGCAAAAGTAAGAGCTACAAATTTGCTGAAGGCATCATTTCGATATAATCACTTCCAAAAAAAATTGTGAAAATATCTCACTCGTAGGGGGATTAATCAGCAAAAGCACAATACCAAAAGAAAGGGCATATTACCTCCATTAAATTCTCCGAAGATACTATTGACCTAAAATAAGCCGTTTTGGCGTTAATAATAGATTACATGTTTTTGGTCATATTTCTGGCTATGGGAAATGATAAAAATCTTTTGTCCGCATTTAATGTTAAATATCTCTTTTGATAATAGTACGATTTCAACAATCTATAGCTTGTTCGAAAGGTATTCGTTAAAGCTGTCTAAAAACATATAAATTGTTAATCTACATTGTCAATTTCGGCAGATAATTTAAAAAAACTGCAAAAAACGCCATTTTTGCGCATTCAAACATTCATATCTTGGAAACTAAACATCAGAATCAAAAACAAATTAATAGCGTTCATACTGTTTTTTAGTTCTTTCATTTAAAATTGGTTTGGATAAGATCGGTTCAGCCATTGCTGAGAAACACGAATGAGAATTTGTCCGTTACATACACACACACACAGACACACACACACACACACACACACAGACATTGTCCCAAATCGTCGAGCTGAGTCGATTGGTATATAAGACTCGGCCCTTCGGGCCTCGGAAAAAATCTTGAAAGTTTGAGCGAATTCTATACATTTCTTTTATAAGAAATGTAAAAACAAGCAAAAATATTTTACAATTCACAAAAGTTGGCTGTTTCATTCCAGTTTAAAGTTGTTTTTTTGTGACAAAGTATGTCATTAGTGTTCTTTTTGCCATCAAATATTTTTTGATAAATTCCTTCACATAAAACAGGAAATGGATACACCGTCGGGAAAAAGCCGATAAAGCACAAACATTCTACGTTGCCACTAGCTAAAAAAGATTGGATAATGTGATTGAATACATCAGAGATGACCTTCAAAAGTTACTAAACTAACGTCTCTGCGACACAAACTAATTGATGCTGAATGGACGAAGCGAAATATTTAACGCATTTATTTCACTAAAATCATTCCGAAATATTAATTCAAAAAATAAAATTCCATTGAATTTAAAAGTATGATTTTTTCTGGATCGCCACAGAAATCAACCAATGAACCCCTTGAAATCAATGACATTCAAACGTCAATCAGTTTTTGACTTTCAGTTTTGACATAAGAGTGTCTTTTAGTTGGAGCATGCCCCAACTAGCGAACACCCAACTAACGAACAGCCCAACTAGCGAACACCCAACTAACGAATTTGCGCTGTATAACCATTGCCTAGTATAATATCGAACATACCCATCGTCGTTTTTCCATACTCGATCATACAAACTGTGAGTGGTTAAGAACAGCCAACATATCAAAATATTATTTTTTTCATTTTTTTCGTATAATAACATTCAAGAACTTTATGATGACATGGATATTTTAGAGCTACACTGAGCCAAAAAATCACGTACGTTTCATGTGAAAAAACACCTAAATTTAAAAAACGATTATGCACATCAGATTCATATGCATCAAATAAAACTTATACAATCACCAATGAATTTCAAATACAAAATGAATAACTTTCAAGCGTGCCCCACATACATATTATGTGTCCATCACATACTTCTAGCGTTATGTGTAAAACACATTATTATTACGGGTACATACAATGTGAAAAAATCAGACACATTCAACATGGCGTCAACAAACAGCACGGCGGTGAATACATTGCTCCCGGACTTTTGCTTTTTCTAATTAAATGTGAAGACGTTAGAAATACATATATATCCGCTATCTCTGCTCCAGGTTGAAAATTCCAAGATGGCATGGAGTGCATTACAAATCAATTATCAACACGGACCAGCAAGTCCAGCCGGAAAATGTGCCAAAGTTCTGGCTGGCTCTAGTTAGCACCTGGCTCCAGTGATTGTTTTGTCACTGGAGTCGGTTATTAACTAGAGCCAGTCAGAATACCGGCTCAATTTCCAGCTGAGCTTTACTAGGATTATCCGCGCATTTATTAAACCAAGCTACATTACCTACCAAAGCATTTGAATACTATTATACAAGCAACTAACAATCACATGAATATCAGATACACCCACTTCACGTAACACAATTGCTATTATACATTCAGTTAATAATCATCTGAATATCATATAAAAGGTATATAAGTTTCAAATAGAAAATATGTGGCATTCCGGTGGCAAGTAACTGAACCTCACGTAAGATATATCTGTAATCAATACTGGTTTTTATAGGGCGGAAGAGAGAACAGATTATGTGTGAAAATAATAACATTCATGTGAAAAGTATTATGGAAAATATTTACATGTTTTTGCATATGAAATGTAAGTGATATTTTGGTTGAGTGTAGGGATAAATAAAATATTATGGTGGAGAAAAACAACCATACTATTGGGAATAATTTCTTCCTATTAATAGTTTCAATTCTACCGATTTATTGTCTTATTTTTTGCGCCATCTTCTTAAGAAAATTATGCTGAAGCTAGTGGATTGTCGCTTCATTCAAGTGAGCTATAGCTGAAATATTATAAAACGACAGACAAGACATTGTATGGTACCATTTCATACACGGAAGATATTGGAAATGGCAACTAAAGTGAGTATGGTTGTTAATGGTTAAATTATAATAATTTGAATATTTCAGTAGTATTTCCGATATGGTGAGTATCATATGAATGGTTTGAAAATAGTTCCAATGATATCTAGAATTGAATGTATAAAATTTGGACTACTTCATACCATTTTTCTTCTATTCAATACAAAATCGCAATTTGCGCTGTAACAATACAGTTATTTTGCAGTAATTTACAATGAATGTTAATGATACATTACAACATTGAGCAAATAAACAAATAAACAACAAAAACAAACAATAAACCTTAATGTTTCTAAATAACAGAAAGTAAAATTGACTTTTACAGTGAAAAGCTGGGGATGACACTTACATTAAAAAATTTGTTTTGTAACCATTATTTAATGTACTGTACCATTTTTTATGGACAGCAAAATAAATTGTTACATGAAATAAAATAAATAAATAAAATAAATAAATAAAATAATATCTATTGTTTGTGGCACTAAAAACTGGATTCTAACCACAATGCGCACATACTATTCTTCTATTAAATTCTTCTCATAGACTGGTTAGTTCGACTTGTCTGTCAATGAAAGTACAATCTCTATCACTTGAAATACATGTGTTTTGACAGCTCGCAGTTTTCAGTAGCAGTTTGATCACTCGCACTTTGAAAACGCGGAGTCCAGGTTGGGGGGATGTGCGCAATATTGTTCTATGATTGTTTTTATTGGTATTAATTTCTATTCGGGTATATTTCGGTTAAAAATAAACCTAAACTGGTATTTTTTATAAGCGTGTATTGAATTCTCGAATTTAAAAACCAACACCGCTGGGCACTGAACGCTGCTGTCATCACAATTTAATGTCATAAAAAAATCTTGAAATCAACGAACTGCAATTTCTTCTCGCACGTGTGCTTCAATTGTTTAACTTTTATTGGTTTTCTCAAAAATCACATACCAAAATATAAGGCATATAAGTGTTTATAGTCTAGCTCATCAGTACAATGGGCAAGAAAATTAAGTTGAAAAATAAACGGCAAATACCACCTACGGCCTCTGTTAGTAATGGCAAAGGTGAGTTGAGAGCAACGTGTTTATACATTATTCGCCTCAGTTTATATCGAGAATAATTCTATTAATTAATAATTAATGGTTTATATCTGAATTAATGTTTTATTTTCAGCGTCAGTAGAGGATTTGGAAGAAAACTTTGAATTAGAACCTGAGCAATCAAAGTCGGAGAAAAAGAAAAAGAAACGTTCCAACCATGAAGCTCAGCCGGGAGCATGTGAGTGTTTGGAATAAAATTCGTTTATCTTATTAACAAGCTTTTATTTCCGTTTTCAGTTGTTAAAAGACCTAAGTATTCTGACGACGAGGAAGATGTACAAAACGGCGAAGAAACACTGGAAAACAGCAATCAAGAAACACCGGTAGTTGGAGGAGGCAGCTCATACGAAGTGCTACTTGGAAATCAAGAGTTTGAAACCCTCAAGGGTAAAATCTCGGACAACACGCTGAAGGCAGTTGGGGAGATGGGATTCACGAAAATGACCGAGATTCAGGCGAAATCTATCCCTCCTCTGCTGGAGGGTCGAGATTTGATTGGATCGGCTAAAACTGGAAGCGGCAAAACGTTGGCTTTCCTCATTCCGGCTGTAGAGTTGATCTACAAGCTGCAGTTTAAACCCCGCAATGGTACTGGTGTAATAATTATTTCGCCTACGCGAGAGCTGGCCATGCAAATTTTTGGCGTTTTGAAGGAATTGATGGCACATCATCACCATACCTACGGATTGCTGATGGGAGGAGCCAGTCGGCATACAGAAAATGAAAAACTGGCGAAGGGATTGAACATTATAGTTGCGACTCCTGGTCGCCTGCTGGATCATCTTAAGGGGACGCCAAACTTTTTGTTCAAAAACTTACAGTGCTTGGTGATAGACGAATGCGATCGAATATTGGAAATTGGGTTTGAGGAAGATATGAAACAGATCATTGGAATTCTTCCAAGTGAGTCACGCACATGATTGGTTGATAATTTTTGGTTTTCACGTTATTTTTTGTATTTTCAGAGAAACGTCAAACAATGCTCTTTTCGGCGACGCAAACATCTCGGACGGAAGAACTTGGCAAGTTAGCTCTGAAATCGGAACCTATCTATGTTGGGGTGGACGATAACAAAACGGAAGCCACTGTTAGTGGTTTGGAACAGGGCTATATTGTGTGTCCTTCGGAGAAACGTCTACTTGTTTTATTCACGTTTTTAAAAAAGAACCGCAAGAAGAAGGTGATGGTGTTCTTTTCGTCCTGTTTGTCGGTAAAGTTTCACCACGAGCTGTTTAATTACATCGATTTGCCAGTAAATTCGATTCATGTAAGTACATATAATTACTCCAAGACTAAAAATAAAGAAAGCATTCTTGTACAGGGTAAACAAAAACAAGCGAAACGCACCTCGGTTTTCTTCCAATTCTGCAACGCCGAGTCGGGAATCCTGCTATGCACAGACGTGGCTGCTCGCGGTTTGGATATTCCAGCCGTCGATTGGATTGTGCAGTACGACCCACCCAACGACACAAAGGAGTACATTCATCGAGTCGGGCGAACGGCACGTGGTGAGAACCTTTGCGGACATGCTTTGCTTCTGTTACGTCCGGAAGAAGTTGGCTTTCTGAAGTACCTTAAGCAAGCAAAGGTCCCACTGAATGAGTTTGAATTTTCGTGGAGCAAAATAGCCGACATCCAGTTGCAGCTGGAGAATCTTCTGTCGAAGAATTACTTCTTGAATCAGTCGGGCAAATTGGCATTCAAGTCGTACGTACGCTCGTACGAAGGACACCACATGAAGGACGTTTTTAACGTGGGTAACCTGGACCTGCTGCAGGTGGCGAAAAATTTCGGCTTTACGCAGCCTCCTTACGTGGACTTTGGCAAGAGTTACAAGATCCAAAATTCGGACCGACGGGCGGGTAATCGAGGTCTTGGGCACTTCAAGACGCTTAATAAGGACAAGAAAGGGGAGACGAAGTTTAAGCACATTAAAAATCGGAAAGAGCTGAAGAAGGTTAACTACGAATGATGAATGTTGACGGTGCTTCTATTGGTAATAAAGAGGATACCGATTATGATAGTAAACTTTGTTTTATTTTATTTAAATTGAAATCTCCTTTGTTATGTCTCCACTGTTAGTCAACAGATCGTAAACAGAAATTTGAAGGCGATGATTATTCTAAATGAAAAATTTCCAGTGACAAGTTTTTATTTTAATCACAGTATCCTGCATGTATGCAATGCTCAAGTTCCGCAAAAAATGCAAATCAACACAACGTATTGCATACATACAGGACATTTTGTGGGTAAAAACAAAATTCGTCGCGGGAAAATTGAGTTTTCATGTCGTAATATTAACCGATTATCAAAATTGTAGCATGCGAACACATCTACAAACGATTAATTTTGAGGCTTGGGGTTCCGTGTAACTTTTTGGGCTGTTCAATGGGCAGCAGTATGATATTCTACGGCATTGTCTGGTTTTCTTTCGGGACGTCACATACAACGGGTCAGCTGCAAGAAACGTTAACATTTGTCTTATTTATTTGCGGTAGTGGATGCTGGCTGATATACGAATTTGGCATCCATAAAATTTTACTTGCTGTGCAATTAAAGTAGTTTTCCCAAAGTGGGTGCCGTCATTTTTGTTTTCGTAAAATGACGGCCCTGCACTGGGAATTAAGTCTACTTTACTTTGAAATGGTGCAATGATGTTTTTTGAAGCCATTTTTTTAAATTTAATACGGATTTACTATGTACTAGTTGAACTAAAATAATTATCCGAAGCTTTGTTGCATTCAAATTTAGCGAGAGAAGGAAGTTCTCGATTCCAGTGGATAAACAGCGTAGGAGTCGCCATTTTTGTGTCTTAAAATGGCGATCCTACACTAAGCAGTAAAAAATGAATTCAAATAGTTGATCCGAAAAAATGTAAAACTTTATTGGCCCTGATAGCAGAGAAGAAACTCCGTAACAACGAACTAAAACAATTATCCGAAGCTTTGTTAAATTCATGTATGCACTCGAGCGAACTAAACTCATATAAACATAGGACATATCGAGTCAATCCGCCCTTTTTTAATGTTCATATGGGGGCGGTCCTATCTCGCGCTAGCTGTACTAAAATAGTTATCCGAAGTTTTGTTGCATTCGAATTTTCTTGTGAAAATATACCCAGATACCAAATTTTCGGGCTGCTGTCATCTCTGCCAGATTTCCGTCGGGCCTTGGTTTAGCAGCCCGGCTCCGTGTGCATCCTGTTGGATCAGCTCAACTCTGTTCTGCGCACTGACACCACCTGTGTATTTATCCAAAAGAACCTGCGATTTGGTTTCGCCCATTAATTTAATCGGTTATTTTGTGGATGTGTGAGTGCGTGAACAACTAAACCCTAGAAGCATACCTTTAACTAGTCAAACGGCATTCGTGCTACATATCCAACGCACTGCAGCATGTCGTGTATTATCAGCCTTCTGAGGTCAGCGTTTTTGTAAAGTTGATACAGCTCATGCGTCTGCGCCATTTTGTACTGTGCCGTCGAGTATTGAATTGCATAGTTCTCTCAAATGAATCTAGCATTAGATAGTCTATTTCATTCAACGCACATGCCTCATGAATATGAATAATATGAGCTCGTCGATAACCTCGTGCTGCATCCTATCGATTCCCACCTTGAAACCGGGACGGTTTTTCTAATCTGACCTGTTACCGCGCACTTTGTCTAAGTTAAAAGTCAGCCCGATTCTCGTAGCCTTTTAAAAGGCAAACATGCGTCTTTCACTGCTCTGCGATGAAAACCAATGATGTCGATGACATCTGTGAAATCAAGAAGCATATGAGATCTCGTGATAAAGATTCCGTTCCTTTGCACATCGATTGTCCTTCTCGAAACTTGCTTTGGTGTACGCCGACGAAGAATTCAGCCGACGGGTACAGTTTGCTAAACAGAACACGGAAGAGTACCTTGTAGGCGGTATTGAGGATCGTTATGCCTCCTTAGTTATTATACTGAGCTTATTTCGGTAAAAAATATCGGGGGTCGGGCTACAAAATTTACATATCTATTTTTCAATATTTTACTATTGATTTATTAATTTATTGTATCGTAACCAACAGATCTCTTGATCTTAATTATATTTGAGAATGGACAATATTTTAGCCTTTATCGAATTCTTCGTCAAAAGGAAACAGCAGCAACAGCGCTGTGACGACCATAGTTGTTTCTTCTGAACAGCAATCGCAGGAGGAAGTTATTGCGTAGAGTTCGAACACGGGCTTGAAGACTCAGGCGTTCGAGGGTTATAGAGGAATTCCCCCTGACAATAAGTCCGCTTCATCATCTCATCGGGTGTGCAAAGGACACCGGAGTACGTGGTCTTCGAATGCCTAGGTTTGAAGAAATCCGAAGGGGTATGCCGGGTATGACAGTGGACAATATCGTCGAAAAGATGTGCCACGACGAGCATATCTGGGACGCAGTCAACAGAGTTGTTACGAGTGTACTCTTCGAGCTGCAGACGAAGTGGCGAAGGTACCAACAAAGTAGCATCATTGCCTAGAACGCCACCGTGGAGTTCAGCTGAGTAGTACGCGACGTAGAGCCAGGTTTGGGTCGTCGGTGCGCCAGTGAACCGGACGTGAAGCTCCACCGAAATCGCTGGATTGACCTCGACGCCATACCGGGCAGCTCGTGAGTAGGCTAGATCCATCGCCGGGATTAGACCGAGTAGACCGCGTCGAATAGTTAGCAGTGGGTCGTTGGGGCGCCAGTGAACAGAAAACTGCGCTCCATCCGGAATCTCTGGAAAGACCTCAGCACATACTGGCTGGCTCGTTGAGAAGCCATGTCCACCGCCGGGTACTGGACCGAGTGGGCGGAGCGGGGAGCTAAATGGCTTACAGAAACGAACATCGGCATCGGGAGCAATCTACCGCCAGGGAATTCACAGTAGGGTAGATTCATCGCTGTGGACTACCCGACAGAATCGTGACGAAAAGGGGAGATTATTGGCTCACGAAACAAACACCGGTACCGAGAGAAATTCCGTTGCCAGGGAACACTCAGTCGGAGTAAGTTAATATCCGAGTCAATCTCGATAAAGCTGGGAGCCAAATGGCTCAAGAAAGCGGGTGTCGGTTTCTGAGGAAATTCCTCCGTCGGAGAACTTGAGTTCACCGTTGGGAACTATCCAAGTCGATCGATGAGCTAAATGGCTCAAGGAATCAGCACCTAAACGGCTCATGGGAACGAGAGCTGAACGAAGACGTAATAGTTGGAGACAAGAAGCAAGAGAAGAGTCGAGAGTTAAATCAAAGCTGATAGGTCGAGTCATTCCATGAACCAAGTGAGGCTCCGGGATAGAGCAGAAGAAAGAAATGCGACGAAAGCACAACGAACCCCCCACCTCACCACGAAGTAATACCTTGACTTAGTTACGTGGGGAAGAAGGGCGTAAAAAGTAAGGAGTTTTTAGTGGTTAGGCACGAACGTGAGTTGTGAGTTACACACAGTGCCAATATACTACAGGCCAGGTTTTTGAAGCATTTTAAAGCATATTATAGAAAAAAAAACACAGTAAGTGCGAGACAAACAGGGCTCTCCGGATGCCTAGATTTATTCACTGACAAGTTTTGGTAGCTCGGCGGCTGAAATATGTTTCAGCAAGGAAGATGTTGGAGTGCGAAGTGTATGAACTGGCGTTGAACAGCCTCGACTCTGTCAATGTCGTTCTGATAGTACGGGTTTCAAACAGCAGAACAATATTCTAGTGTTAAGCGAACCAATAGCGATAGATAGCGGTTTTAGAAACTATGCGTCCCAAAAGTTTTTCGTTATTCAGAAGATGAAACCAAGCTGTCTTGATGCTTTACCACGATGTATGAAGATTGTGGTTTGAACGTTAGTGCCGAATCCATGATGATTCCCAGATCCTTCGAGGCTAACAAATGCTAGTTAAACTGAATCGATTGTCATTTCTGCGTGAACGTGACAATTGAACCACCAAATTTAAAATCATTATGTTTAGATCACATCACGTACTAAAGCTCTCCACTACACTGCGAAGAAACTCTGCAGCGGTTTGTCGATTTGCATTTGTGAAAAAAATTCCTGTCATCGACAAAAGAAAAGCGGGGTCCTTTTAATCTCATATTGGCACCATTAAAATAGAGCAGGAATATTGCTTGACCGAGATGGCTTCCTTGCGGAATGTAGGATGTACCACGGAATGGTGCAGATAGACAATCCCTGATGCTGATTTGCAGTTGCCTTCCATCGCGGTAGGATCGCAACCAGCGCAAAAGTTGCCCATGAATACCGAGTTTGTCCAGCTTCGCTATTATGATATCATGGTTGATTTTGTCGAAGATCGCAGATAGCATCGGTTTGCAATTCGTCAGCGAATCCATCGAGTATATATGTTGTGAACGAGAATAATTTGGTTGCCGATCGTTTAGGCACAAAACCTAGGTGGTCGACTGCAATGTAGTGCGAAAGTCAGTGGCGGATCCACGGGGAGGGTCCTAGTTAGAATCGGTTGTGTCACTGAAGCCGGAATAATAACTAGAACCAGCCAGCATACCGGTTCATTTCCGGTTGAACTCGACTGGGAGATAACTCGAAGACTCGTTGAAGGTGTGCAAGAAACCCACTGATGCAGTTTTTGACAAAATTCGAAGGAACGCCATCTGAGCCCGACCAACTAGATGCTATCAGCTTCAAAGCAATCAGTTTCTGTAAATAGACACTTGGTTTAATTTTGTGATTTCTTAATTTTGCAGAGCGTTGGTGAAGAGAGGAAGGGACGTCTGGGCACGTATTCATAGAGAAAGATTTTTCCAAACTTAGTATTTAGCCCTACAGCATTTCGGTGTACCTGAAATTAGTAAAAAAATCAATATTTTCAACTCGCTTGGAATTTGTGGATTGGAAGAGTTCGAATGTTTTTTTTGACTTGGAATAAATCGTTTAAAAAGGTATTTTTTAAAGTTGGTGCAATACACAGCAAGTCTACTATTGTCAGTTAGTTGTAGGCCAAACTTATACAAACGGTTATGTTGAACTACGTTTGTAATAATATTGCCTTATTTAATACAGTCATCATCACTAGAAAGGGATATTGCTGATTATATAATAAAAATGATTAAACACCGCTAAAATATCACCATTTGGCATCCATGCAAAAAATCTTTAACAATTTTTGACATACTCTTAAGTTTGCGACGTTGTACAGTAGGTTGTTAGGTATCTAAAAAGATGGGTGGGTAATGTCTAGGACATAACCGGAGTGTCGTGACTACTCGTTTGACTTGTAATTCAAATCGAATGATACTCAATGAAATATGTGGGAATGTTTCAAGTTATTCTTTATAATAATTATGGTGGTTCTGAAAAGAACCTTTGTTGTTGGCGTCTGCGTTGATAGGGGATGCACTAGATTCTAAGCTCGTTGAGACATTCATTCATGAAATGAACAAATTTCATTTTTTCTTACTTTGAAATATCAATGTTAAAATGACTCGAAACAACCATCGGAATCTTTTTCCTAGCGTACAGAAATGAACACGCTTAGCGAAAAACTAGGGGCGGGTAATGTCCGGGACATAACCGCAATGATATTCTTAAAATTCTGCTTGTATCTCTTTCAAATGGCTAAATTTTACGCATTAAGTTCGATTCACCGGGTTCAGCGAAATTTTCCTGGGGATCCCGTTCGTTAGTCTATTCAGTAAAACAATTTTATTACCGAGTTCTCCGCATTGCATACAGGTCAATAATTTCATATGATTTCAACAAGCAGCCAATGTACTTGTATGAAAGGTGGGAGTATTTTGAAGTGGTTTTAGTGGAGGTAACAACATAAAATCGTGTATTGGATATTTTACAATGATTCTCCTTAACCCCGCAAAACCACGGGGATGGCAGCAGACGGTTAAGTTGTTTGGATGAGATGACAGTTATTATATGATAACTAAAAATATAAAATTGTTCTATAAATTGCAAAGTTATTGCCGTGTTAACCTGAAAATTTGTCATTTCATTCATATAGGAACAATCATTGAAATTATGTCAATTTATGCTTTGCAAGATTTGAAATAACTTCAAAGTGTGGTCACGACACCCCTGTTATATCATGTACATTACCAACCCATCTTTTTCCATTATGCATTCGTCCTAATAAGGACGGTTTGTAGATAACTATGGTTGTTGCGGAGACAACGAAGCTGATCTAAATAAAACAATTTATTCCGTGGTAGAATGCAATTATAAAATTCCTGCAAAATGTAATTTCTAATTCAGTGTTCAATAATTCAACAACTTTTCTACATACTTTTAGCGATCTAGCTTCGGCTAAAATTCTCTGGCAACACTGTCTATTCCAAACGATCGTACCCTCAATGCTTACACTGACCTATGCCAATAATAGCTTTTAGTCAAATGAACGCGGTTATGATCACTACTTCACTGTTTTCGTCTAGCTTATGTTGCTATTTACTAGGTTATTCACTAAGTAGATTTAACAATAGCACTAGCAATAGTAGTAGATTTATAATTTTAACGCAGAAATTCAATTTAGGCAATAGTTTAGTTCACTTTTGATTTTTGTATAGCACTAGAATATAGTATAGAGTAGATTTACGATGGCGATTTGTTTATATTTACGTCCTTCAGGTTGCTCCCGATCCTTTCATCAGGTCGGGTGCGGCGTGCAGTGGCGCAACATTTAGTGGGGGTAACGAAGCGGTAGTTGTTGACGGGGCGTAGTCAACAATGGTGATACTGTTCGGACGTGCCTAATAGCAAAAACAAAATCTCGAAGCAGCTCTTTTTGTACTACGAGTCAGCTCGAAACTATTTTTATTTTAATTACAATTAGTTTTCGTTTCCGGATTTTCTAATGCACTCTACTTACATTTATAGTTTTTACCCTCCTAATGCTATCTCTTCTATTTCAGGTTACCTTTCGCACGCACCTTCCAAACCTACAATTTTTATAACCTTTTTTAAATATATTTATTTTGCTTCAATTCTATTTTCTTCACCTTCTACCAATCGAAAATCCTTCAGTTTTATTTCCTCCGTCGCAATACTAATCAAGTTCACTATTTCCTCCGTTGCACTATTTATTTCTATCAGCTTCCAAAAAACTTTCCCTGCAATTCCTTCAAAATCTATCTATGAATTCTATTCGATCTATACCGGTGTGATGTTTGCTCGATGTCTTGTACGTTGTCATCACACGGGGTGTGTTTGCGGTCGGTTGTACTTGGGCGGTGCGTACACAGCCCCTACCCGTAACTCTGGCGAGGTCTCCTTGTCCGAACCAGATTTACGATCCTGGACTTCGAGCACCGCAAGCTTCGTAACTGGCCGTCTGAACTCACCTCTCGACGTCTTGACCATGGCTTACCTGATTCTACCGTCCGCTCCGCTGTAGACTTCGAGGACGATACCACGAACCCAACTCTTTCGTATCATTTCGTCTGCGATGTACACCAGCTCACCACTCGCCAGTGGATATGTCTCCGTATGCCACTTTGTCCGCTGATTTATCGACGGCAAGTATTCGGAAACCCACCGAGTCCACGGTCTGTCCGACAACAATTGGGACCGCTTGTAACGGTCGCGCAAAGCTGCAGCTTCATTCGTCGGAAGCACGGCATGTTCTACGGAAATTCCGCCAACGCCACGAACGAAATGATTCGGCGTCAGTGCTTCTTCCACTTCTGGTTCCAGGGATCTGTACGTCAGACGGCGCGAATTAATTAGATCCTCAGCTTCTGCGAGTACAGTCAGCAGTATTTCGTCGTTCATTGCTCTTCCATCATCGATCACGGTCAACGCTGTCTTGAGAGAACGTACCAGCCTCTCCCAAGCCCCGCCCATGTGCGGTGCGCTGGGTGGATTAAAATTCCATCGGGTTGTTGAATCTGTGAACGCTTCTGCTCCTTCGGCTCCAATTTGTCTTACGACCTCTTTGCTGGCTGCTTGGAAATTTGTTCCGTTGTCCGAAAAAAAACTCCAGCGGTTTGCCTCTGCGGCACACGAAACGGCGTATGGCCATCAAGCACGCTTGAGTCGTCAGGCTACACCTTATGGCTCTCGTTGTCAGGCAGGTGAACAAAGAGACGTACCTCTTCTCCGATCTACGACCAACGGTTACGGTTAACGGTCCACAAAAATCTACGCCGGTATAACTGAACGGTGGCTGATTTGGCGTGATGCGTGACACTGGTAGTGGTGCCATTCTAGGGTTTAGCGGCTTGCACTTTTTTACTTTGCGTTCTCGTGGCGTGCATAAGCCTTTCCTTTCCGTCCGGCTTCTAATGGCATAACCAAAACTAATATGCCGGCTTTCCCCCACCAACTGATCTCGTCAGGCAACCCAATACGAATAATCATAGGAACAAACATGTAGTGGACCTATATATAAACTTTTCATTATTTTATTGTTCGGTTGGTGCACCATATTGACGGCTCTGTCCGGGATGGGCTGGAAATTTTCACTTTTCCGAGTCGATTTCGAAAGATTTTTCAAAACACTATTTTTCCGTTGATAATGAATGTCCTACATATTCCAAAATTTAATACAACATTGGTACAAATATTTTCGACAAAATGCCGAAGAAATTGATTAAATCCATTCAGTACAACAAAAGATATAAGCGTTCAAAATCTTACATCATTTTTCTTCCGAAATTTTGAAAAGGGGCCCCTATATTGAAAGGTAAGTCGTTAGTCACGACAAAAAATACAAGGAAATAAAAAATCGAAAACAAAATGGTTATTGTGCGACGGCCATCTGGATCTTAATGTGCGATATGTTGATGAGGTAGACCTCTGTTCGCGACGTAAAACTGGAATGGATCTGTGGACTGCATTATCTATGGGTCACTGGTTCTCGGATGGATGAAGGGAGTTTCGAATTGTATTGTCACATTTGGGATTTTCGATTGATTGACACCGGTGTAGTGGATTGCACTGGTTTTGCACTTTCTAGCAGAAGTGTCAATGGAACATACCCAGTTTTCTGCACTTATGCTAGAAAGTGCAAAAACGGTGCAGTTTCAGTGCACTCCGCTACACTGCCCATAAACGCATAAGAGTCCCATGTGGATTTTTGTCGAAAATGAGTTATCCGTTGGATTGTATTCGGTATCACTACTGAATCACACTGCACAAATAAGATTACCGGGTTTGTTCAGAAAATATTAAAAAAATACCAAAACATGGTTGTCCCATCCATTTGGCTCAATGGATGGGACAATCTTGAACAGCGTTTTTCTCGGCTTGCTGTTTTTCAACATGGGACTCTTATGCTGTTATGGGCAGTATACCGGTATCAATCAATCGAAAACCCCAATTGAAACAGCATGTTTTCGGAACACTAACACAGTTTAATTTGTCGGAACAAGCCTCGGGACGTTTTAGGGACCATCCATAAATGACGTAGCATTATATGGGGGAGGGGGGAGTTTTGTATTTTGTGATGATGTGTGACGACAGTGGGGTAGGGGGTCATGTCATACTACATAGCTTTTGTGAAGGGGAATAACTAATTTCGTTCATCATTTTTTTGAAAAAATTACCGTGACAAGGGGGGGGGGTGGAGGATAGTTATCGTCAAGCTACGTAATTACCAGGGCGTATTTAGAGGTTTGTGACGAAATGCTACGATGGGGAGGGGGATGTTACAAATCACTCAAAAAATGCTACGTCATTTATGGATGATCCCTTACACCTTATGACACAATGACGGTTCGAAATTGAAAGAGAACTAAATCTAGCAGTATTGAGCTTTTATAGAATTGAAATACACATTATTTAGTACAATTTGTCTAATATTTTTAGTACGCCCAGGTTTTTTTACGCGGGGATACGTACCGCGTAAAAAATCGTGTAAAAAACCGTATAAAAAACGCGTTAATTAGAAAATCCGCGCAAAAAACCGCGTTTAAACGCGTAAAAAACGCGTTAATTCGGAAATCCGCGTAAAAAACCCTCAGCAAAAGACTTAGAACATTTTTGGAAGTTTTTTTGCACGGATTTCGCAATTAACGCGGTTGTCCTCTTGAATGCAAAAGACTAATAAAGTATATCTTTGGAAAGATAGAAGAGACGGGTCTGGACTCCTTATGGCTCGCACCTCAACAATATGGGTATTTACGGAATGGGCTTGACGAGTAGGGACCAGAAGTTAATTTTTGACGCCATTTTGAAATCCAAGATACTCGAATTTTGGCAATGTATTTAATTTGAATCAATTCAAACCCCCAACTCACACCACATACGTCTCTTTCTTCTCTCACTTCCATTCTCACCGCACACATAAAAATATTTTGCATTTCGATGGTTTATGATTAGATCTTATATTCGAGGATGTTTTTGGATAATCGTCCAGATTTTTCATGCGGGAATTTCGGTGAACCGGAAGTCGCCATCTAGGATTTCAAAATGACGTCAAACATCGACATTTGCCTCCTACTCGTCAAAAGTATTCCGTAAATACACATATTGATTGAGTTGTAGAGAATCTCGTTAAACCGGAAGTCGCCATATTGGATTTCAAAATGGCGTCAAAAATCAATTTCTGGCACCTACTCGTCAAGACCATTCCAAAAATACCCACATTGATTGGGTTATAGCGAATTTCGCTAAACTGGATGTTGCCATCTTGGATTTCAAAATGGCGTCAAAAATCAATTTCTGGCACCTACTGTGGTGTGGGCCATAAGGAGTCTTCCAGACCCGTCTTTTCCATCTTTTCAAAAGTCTTTTGCATTCAAAAAGACTTAGAATATTTTTTTTGCAAAACCGTGTTAATTACAAAATCCGCACAAGAAAAAACTGTAAAAAAAATTGTCAATTGATGTTGTTGTACAAAATTGTAATAAATTGGCTCGGTACACTCAACTGCTTTTCGTACAACCTCTAAAGTAGCAATTCTCGCCCATCTGTCAACGAAGTTCGGCTGACATGCAAAAAGAGGCAGGTTAAACATGTTAAAATGACAATACTTGAAATTTTTATGATAATATAAATTGGAAAACTCTTTCTTACGAGAATAAAAAGCACATTGTGAAGTCTGCTGATTAAGATTAAGATAATGGTATACGAATGGTGAATAATCATTTAACCTGCCTACTACATCGTTTCTGCATTGAGGGGATCCTCTTATATAATTGTGACATAGAGTACCTAATGATTAATAATTTTTTTCGAAGCAGTAAAATGACTTAGACATGTGCTCTATTCTGCAAAATGTTGCGACCTGTAACGTGCCCGCTGATGAGATCGGTTTTCAAAACACCTTTTGCAGGAGCCGCCATTTTGGCGCCATTTTTGACGTAAACGTATTTGAAAACATTCATATATAATAAGTTTGACGATTTCGTACAACCGTTCAAATTTGTAGAAAGATCTTCGAGAAGGATTTAAACACAGATTTCCTAAAATATTATACAACTTTTCCAAACCAAATGAATCGACCCTGATTTGTAGTTTTTGACAAGTCTGGACTCTCATAACGATTATGTTAATTCTGGAATCAGGTGTGTATGTTTCATGTGTTTTTACAAATCAGCCATCCAATTTTCTCACATGTTAACAAATGTTAGACATTAGAATAGGACATTAGTCTCCATCAGTAAATTGATCTGTATATTCTATCATTGCATAAATAATTGTTCCATGCAAATAGAGAATCTAGTGGAACATGGAACTATAATTCGTATAGAAAGTCAATGCTATATATTTTTTTATAAAATAGAATTAATGTAAACATATTGGCGCTGAACAGTGTTAATATTTATATTTCCTAGTGATACAACGCGTTTGGATAAATCAAGCCATTGATATGATAGCAATAAACTTCTTCGAAGATAATTTGGCTTTTTATTACTGGGTAACAAATCCTTATAATTAACAAAATCGTTAGCTGTTACAACTGGTTGGGATATTTTTCAATAATACAATTGATTGAAACAACCATCTTGATTTTTAGTTTCAACACGCACCAATCTTGAAATCAACAATTATATTAGTTGTTACAACTGGTTGGGAATTATTCCAATATTACAATTGACTGAAACAACCATCTCGGTTTTCAGTTTCAACTCGCACCAATCTTGAAATCGACAATTATATTAGTTGTTACAGCTATTTGATGAGCTGATTCGGATGGTGTGTGTCTTTGCTAACTGACAGCATCACATTTTCAACTAGATGATTTCGTTGTTTCAGCAACTGTTTTGTTCATTCAAAAACAAAAATGAAAGTTTAGAAAAATCAACAATCGTTTAGCTGTACCAAATTTTAACCAATCGATTTCAGAAATTCGACTAATATATTAGTTGCTATGCGATCGGGAGCGTTTCCGTGTACTACTAGTCTCAAATGAAAGGATAATATCCATCCTTTCATATTATGAAGAGCAACCAATTTTTTTTCGAAAAAAGTTGTTGGAAAAAGATACCGTGGCTGCCTTTATTTTCCGTTAGTTGCAAAAAATAGAATTTATAGGCTACCACTACTTTGTGAGAGCGTTGTGTGAACAACGGTGAATACCTCTGATAAGACTACTACTGAGTGTATCTTATCTTCGTTACATTACACGGTCGCTGTTGATACAATGCAACGATTGTATTCTCGAAATCGCGAATGGGTTGAACGATGTATGATACATTAGTCTACCCCAAGTAATACGTTGGAAAGCATGAAAAGTGACCTACCTAATTAGTCTCCAAAAATGTTACGTTCAATCTGTTATTATGCGGCTGCATGCTGCATTTTACTCCTAACTCCGTGTGTAACATACGGTCGTGCGGATACGGCACAAATGGTGGAGATTTGCACGCTTTGCCGCTGTCTGGAAGATACCGAGGAATCATCAATCGTCGTAGACTGTCTAGGGAAGAGCTGGGAACATCATCAGCGACCTTCGAATTATTTCGACCTACGCAACATCGTGTGGCCGGTAGGCAAGGATGCCGCCAGCGACAGAGCGCCTAAAGTTCGCGCGTTTTTCAAAGATCTCAATTTTCCGTACCTGCCCAAGTAAGTGATGATGGAGTTGGGATAGATGGCATCTTATATCTTTTATTGTTTTATCATGTGCGTATAGTCTTATTGTTTTAAGCTTTTAATTTTAAGCTTGATCCGTTTAAGTATGCATCATTTGAACAAGTTTCTCTGGTAGTCAAGTAATTTTTCTACTGAACAGTGCATATTTCTTTTGAGTAAGTTAGTCGAAAAAATAAAGGTTTCAAATGATAATTAAATGTTATCGCTTAGAATGAAACACTGATTCCCTAGAAATATAATGATGTAGCCGTTTTGAACTTGATATTGAGGATTGCGTTCTGTGTATGGGTAAATTACTTACCTAGTCACAGGCAGGGCGTTTATCAGCAGAATCAATGATCGCAACCACGGGGGTAGATAACGAGCTGGCGATTTCGAATGAAAGTATATTCAGTAATGTTTGAAAAGCTGAACTAGAGCAACAACCAATGGTGTGTCATTTTCAGTTGGGTAATATTTAATTACCTATGATAGCGAAACTTTAGTTTGACAAGCACCATCACTTTATTTCATCGGTCGCTAGTAAAACGTCGACTGTGCATTTTTATTTTCCGTGTAATAACTATCTTAGATGCCATATAGTTTCAGATAATAGATTCAAATGATAAATGATCCAATACCAATCGCACAAGCTGTGGGGCCATCGGGATAATATGGGTGGAAGAAGAAATGACTGCAAATTGACTGGAATGGATTCATATACTCTATATACAATTCGAGTACAATAACTATTGAAGCATAACGATCCCTAATATGCCGCCTATAAGATACTCTCCCATGTTCTGTTCAGCACTTTTTTGGCGATTGCCTAAGTGTGGTTTGAAAAGGATGATTAACGATGGTCCAGATTTTTACCCATAGTGACAAATCCCGATGCGACGTACGATTCAGTGAACGAAATGAGATGTGACATACAATGCTTAAACATTGCTTACGACAAAACTGATTAATCTATTTCGTCTGACGCTGAACGGGTCATAATCAAGCTTCAAAATAGACGGAGAGCCAACCGACTCGCTTGTGACGTTAGGTAAATTGGAACGGAAAAGGGGCGGATCGAGAAAAAAATTTCGGGAGGGGTCTGACATTTCGATTGTGAAATTGTACATTTCACAATACGTAATAATCTTATTTACTGAAAATCAGCTTTGGTGGTCAGATTTAGCGTGGAATTATTTTGAGTTTGAAACTAATATAAAATTGAAACTAAATTAAAATTTCTCAACAAGTTAAAAAAAATTCGTAGGGGGTCCAGACCCCCGGAACCCTCCTCCTGCATCCGCCACTGGAACGGAACCATCATTACGAGGTCTCCCATGTTTGTTGGCTTCGCGGACTATATCGATATCATTGATGTTGATCGCAGAGCAGTGGAAGAGTAATTTATGCCTATAAAAGGACAATGAGAGAATCGGATTGACTATAAACTCTAACAAGACAGTGTACATTGCAGCTGATAGAGAGCGATACAGTTCGAATGGTAATCGTTCCTAGGTGGACGTTGATGAATTCCTATATCTTGGAATACTATTGACATGTAATAACGATGTTGGCTGGTGACAAGGTATGTTAAGGTTATGAATAGAGCTTTCTATGATCTGCGTAGTCAGCTACGTCGTAGCCTACCGAAGTACACAAAACATGTCCTAAACAATTCGCCGATACTCAGTGTTTCTCTGTACGGCTTTATGATATGGTCGTTGAAGGAAGCAGACTATTAATTGCTCGGAGTATTTAAGAGAAAAATGTCGCGCTCAATACTGGACGGCACTGTAGAAAAAATATAGAATGGAGCAGACACATGAACCACAAGCTGTACAGGTTGTACGTTATCTCCCTTAAAATAGCAAAAATCACAACCACTCCACATACATTTTATTTTGAGAAGACGTGTGTCACATGTAATTTACCGCATTCGTCGCTCGCCAACCGAGCGTGAAGTGTGTGAAAACGAAGACTTTATGGATTTTCGGCATCAATATATAAGCGGCCTTATACAAGAACAGGCATTTCGCATTTTACAATTGCCTTATCTTTGAGATACTAATTTGTTTTCGAAATCAAAAAAAAACATATTTATGAATTAAAATCCTCCAGTTGAAACTTTCGATTACAAACCACTGTGAAAACCTTCAGCGTAATAAACCCGTTTAAAATATGGGTGGGTAATGTGTGTGACATAACCGGAGTGTCGTGACTACTCTTTTGGACGTTAATTCAAATCTAATGATAGTCAACGGAATCGCGTTTGAATGGTTTTTTTTAAATAATTTAAGATAATTAATTAGCCATTTTAACCATCTTCGGATTCATTGTTTCATTCATTAAAACCAACGCCAACATCAAAGTTTCTTTTGAGAACCCTCATAATTATCTTAAAAAATAATTTGAAATGTTAAATTTAACTTTAAAAATATTTTTGATTTTGATAAAAATTTATTTAATTTGAATTAACGTCCCGATGTGTAGCCACGACACTCCATTTATGTCACAGGCATTACCCACCCATCTTTTTTAATTTGGTTTAAGGGGCCTGCTGGCTACGTCTTCGTTTCTCCCATCGAAAACAAAAAAATCCTTATTTAATCAAAATAGTAAATACATTGAATGACTAACTATACTATTTCACTATACTGACCATTATACGATAGATTTTTTCCATTGCAATAAAACTTGTCAAGTACTTAAAATGTACGTTAGTTAGAAAAGGGGAGAAAATCAAATGAACTCTTTATACGAAGAAAAATGTCGCCCAGAAAAGGGCGGGTTTTTCGTTGTATCAGTCAGAAAGGGGCTTTAGGTTGTGGAGGCCTACATCGGCAACAGCAAGGCCTGAATGTTAGGCAACACTCCACCCAGGGCAATGGTCACGCCGGAGAGCAATTTATTTAGCTCTTCGTCATTTCGAATGAGCTGCGGATAACGGGAGATGATACTGGTTTTCTTGTTATCATGGGCAGCGTTTCCTACAAGCTCCAATACTTCGGTGGTAAAATATTCCATCACTGCCACCAGATAGATGGGTGCTCCCGCACCGACACCTTTCTCGGCAAAGGATGGGTTCGGTCGACAGAAAGTTGGAAACCGGCATGAACCCAGCGGAATTTTGGCTTTCACTTCACATTTCCTTCTCTACCGCGTCCAGACATAGTGAGCGTATTTGTGCTATAGTCAGCACGACTGTAACATACGAATGATACCATAATCGCATACGACAACCAAAGAGATGGAGCTTCAAAAGGAAACTGTTCAGGATTTGTTGCTCGATGCATGAAATTATCGGATACCAATCACGAACGAGCTGCAGTTAGATGATTTAAAATCCACTAAAAACACTCATTATTCGTTACTCGCCCTTCTTTCCCACGGAACTACATCAAGGTATCACATCGAGTGGGAGACGGGGAGGGGGTGGGGTTGAATTTGGGGATTTCGTTGTGCTTTCGCCGAACCTCTTTCTTCTGTTCTATCTCGGAGCCACACTTGATCCATGAAATGACGCATCCTTTGAGCTTTGATTTAACTCTCGACTCTTCTCATGCTTTTCGTTTCCATCTGTTACGTCGCCATTTAGCTCAAATTCCAGTAAGCTGTTTAGTTGCTGATTCTATGAACCATTTAACCCCTGTTTCCGTGAGTCATTCTCTGGCGGTGAACAACCTTACTCCGATTGAGAGTTCCCTGGCAGCAGAATTTCTCATGATACCGATGCCTGTTTCGTGAGCCAATTAGCTCCAATTTTCGTCACGATATAGTCGGATTGTTTACGCCGTTGAATCTACACCACTGTGAATTCGCCTGCAGTGGATCTCTCCCAATACCGATGTTCGTTTCCGTGCGGCATTTAGCTCTCCGCTTCGTCCCGTCCCTACTCGATCTAGTCCTCGGCGAAGGACCTATCCTACACAACGGGCCAGCCAATTTGTGGTCTCTGTTGACAGCGTCCTAGAAATAGGGGTGACATGTCCCAACTGATGCAGATACTTCTAGAAGTATTCGTGCCTGGACAAAAACTGCTTCAAATGGAAGTTCACCTCGCCACGCTTCCTATGCATCTACACAATTGAGGTAAGTTGGTGGGTCCTCTTTCATCTCTCCGTGTTGTCCCACTCTTGCTGCCACGTAGCCAACGAGTTCACTTTGACCAGTCTACTTGCGTTTCGTGTATTTCTCCGCTGGTAGCATTCTACGTCCTCAGCCAGAGTGATGCAGATAGGACTCATCCCGGCAATGACGCATACCGCCTCTGACGATAGCGCTCGCGACATGAACAGCCATTAGGCGAAACGTGCTTGTCAACTTCATAAGGTCCCGCTTTGAGTTCAGTACAACAGTCCAAGCCGGTACGCCATACTTCAGTACTTTAGTTGTCCTCGTAGTCTTCTCGCATACAAAGCCGACATGGCAGTTGTAATTTAACTGATTGTAATTTAATTTTGTAATCAACCTCAGCGCAGGCCTCGATGGAATTGAGTGTTCGCCGACGCTGATCACGACACGCTGGATTTTTTTTCTGTTGTTGACCACTGCTACCTACGTCTTGTGGTGGGCCAACTGCGACTTGATATCAACAATCCTGGTTTCCACGATGCCTGTTGTCTCTGCCGTCAACATCTCCACCTCCTCAAGTGTCTCGCTGGTTATTGTTAGGACAACGTCATCTGGACAGTTGCAGTGTTAAGACTCCGTTGTGCATTATGTTCCATCAGAGTGTTGGGTCGAGTATGGAGCTCTGAGGTACTTCCGCCGTGACCCTAATCGACCTCTGCCCTATGCTCGCCTCGTAGACCAGTATTCGGTAGTTTTAAAATCTTGCACAAATAGTTCGGGACCTGCATTATGTGCAGTGCAACGGCGATAACCACCCAGCTGGCGCTGTTGAACGCGTTCTTCACGTCGATCGTAACCACGGCGCAGTAGCGATTACCCCTTCTCCTTTGCTTCAATGCTTTCTTCGTGCTCGCGATGACTGTGCGAATGACATCCACTGTCGAGATCCCTTTCCGGAATCCGAACTGTCTTTGCTATAGACCGTTCTTACTTTTAGCGTAGTTCGTCAGCCTAGTGAAGATAACTCTTTCCAGAAGTTTACCAAGAGTATCCAGCAGGCATATAGGTCGATAAGATACCGGATCTACCGGTGGCTTCCCTGGTTTTGGCAGCAACACCAGCTTCTGGATCGTCCACCTGTCCGGGAAGTAGCCATCTTCCAGGCATTTCTTTCCTGAACATGTCCGGAAATTACAGGATCGCGGTTTTCGGTGCAACGTTAGGGATATCGTCCGGACCGGGAGTTTTTTTCGCTTTCAGCCCTTTCGCCACTATTTGGAGCTCGTTGTTGGAGCCTCGATTTGACACCAGCATTTTCACCGTCTGCATATGTGCAAGGGGGCGAAATTTTTCAGAAATAAATTTAAGAAAAAACACATTTTTCGGTGACTTTCACAAATTTGTATCTTGTTTGGTTTGAACAAATTAATGAGATAATGTTGAGGAAGTTTGCCATTTCGAAAACACCGGTCATAATATCTACTCAGTATGCTGAGTGTAACAAAAACAGTTCCTTTAATCTTGTGTGACTCGTCGGAAGAACTAAAGAATCTATTACTTTTATTCTTGCTGTGGTGATATGACTGAGTCGCAGAATCAAGAGGTGGTGCTCCAGCCAAGGCGGAGGCTATTGACTTTCTGTCTTTTCGCGTGAGACGCATAGCGTATTCATGATATGAAACATTTGCTACAGGTGGAAATGGAGGTTATGCTTACGGAAGTCGCCATTGTCGAGTTCTACCATGTCAGACATTCAGTGCTGATACTGTTTAACAAATTAGCTCAGACGAGTCATTTTGAATAATAACAAATTTGTGGCTTCTGTACAGGTAACATTGACGGCAAAAGTTGCGTCAAATATATCAAAATAAACAACCAGCACCATCATTGAGGAATTGTACAAACGTGACCCGTAAGGGCAAGATACAAGAACCAAATCAGAGATTCGCGAACATGAACATGGCAGTAACCATGATGATGACATGGAAGTGTTCGAGAAAGAAATGAATGACGTTGAAGAGACACTGTTGGTTAGGCAAAATGTTTCCCAGCCTTGTAAACAGGTTTCAACGCGCATTCGCCAATCGCTCGCACAAGATCTGTCGGATAACCATTAACGTTTTATTTTTATTGTTTGCGCCATGGAAATATATGAAAGACCCGCGGTTCCCCATAGCTAACGCACTGAACCGTTTTATAAAAAACTGGGCACAAAACTCTCCTAAAATAAGACTTTATCGCTGGTGATTGCCACGTTTAACAAAACTGAAATATTATGCTAGATAATGGCTAGAATAAAGTTAGTTATTTAGACAAGTTTTTAAATTATACGTAAATTGAATGTCTGTAATAGGTTAGTGCACTGTACGTTTTGTATAAACACCAGAGATCTCACTCAAGCGTTTTTGACAAAAACATTTCAATTTGCTGATTTAAAGAAGAAAACAGTTTTTATTTTGCATTAGTCAATTTAATGCAATGGTATTTTTATATGCAATCAATTTCATTTTATGCGGGGAATGCGTTCCGCACTAAAACACTGTTATTCCGGAGAAACTTTGATATATTTAACAATCGAACAATAAACACGAGAAACGTGTATAAAGAAAACAAACCTAAAAGTGGTAAAACAGCGGTTTTACCAAGATGTTCATATAGCCTCCCAAATTTTCTGATATGAAGACAGTAGTGGTAGGACTAACTGTTGTGATTTCGTCCTTACTTTCCATTGGATGTCAAATGATGCTAAATCACATATTAGTCACCCAATCACAATGAACTTAATGTTGCTACCAGCAGAAGCATTTTTTTTTCGCTTTCTATGGTTTCCAATTAATGTCTATGTTTAAAAACAACTTGACGAATCCGTGAACAGATATAAGTAGATAATCATGGAGAGCGAGTGAAATGTTGTAACTAGTTGAGTCTATAAGTTAATAAGTTTGGATTATTGTTTCGATTTCATGTTTTCAGTGTACCTATGTCTTTCGTTTGATTTTTGTTCGTTATGGAACAAAATGAGAGAAATGGTCAAAAAACACGGAAAAAGAGAGACAAAAGGGTCAATCAATTGAACTCGACTAAAGAGCGCTTCTTATATCTTTTCTATAAACTCAATTCGAGTGCTTTCGGAATTGCACTCTGGTCCTCTCATTTCAGAAAGAGCCTTTCGTCTTCATTATCCATAGGACTTTGATGCGTTAGGTGCAACGGCTTTAATTGAAACAGTTTCATAAATTGTGATAAAATGAACCTGCAATGAAACATACACTACAGCTTCGTTCAAGTAGTCAAATACCTTGCCAGCTTTGTGGTAATTGTAAAATAAATAGAGCAAATTACTTTTATTCAAAAAACAAACCAATTACTGGACAGATTAGAGTCAATATATTTGTTTAACGAAGTGAGGATTTGATTCAGAAAGTGTAACCGAAATCGTCATAGAAAGTCTTCCGCAAAACGGAAGTAAGTGCGATGTATTCCATTTCATGTGTCGAAAGCAAGAGATGCTGAAATTATTGAGCTTATTTATATGTATAGTTTCTAGTTATTTTGGTGGTGTCATCAATGATACAGTAAGCAAATTTTACGTAAATTAGAAGATATTAGTAATCAGTCTTAAGAGATTTTCTTTCGATTTGTGGGCAATTTTCATTATTATATTAAATTCTGGGCAGTTTCCTCTAGTTGATTAAACCATAGAAATATACATTTTGATCCTATTGATCACCCAGAATCCTTCCTGGCTGGGGCTTCTGACCTGCTAGGCCCATGTCAGTCTTGAAAATAGTTTCTTTAATTAGAATATATAAAAAAATGTTGAGGCCATAGAGAAGTCGCCAGATCAAGAAAATAGAAGTTGAGCCGTTTCTACGCGTCTACAAATCGCTTGCTAAATCAGAAGATTTAGTGCAAATTTAGACATTCTCTTCGTTCCAATATTTTATGAAAATTTTTCTAGTCATTTCGCGTTTAAAACCTTGCATTATCTACCACCGTCAAGGATTGTCATATTTGGTTAGCGCATAAACACTTTGAATTCTGGAATATCCATTGTTGTAACGAGAGTAAATTGTAACTTGTAAATTGTAAATTCAACATCAATAATTTGTAGGTATAAATATGTTCTTTGTCACAAGAAAGGCTATATTTCTTGTGACAAAGAACATCTTTTTAGTTTGTATTGTCTTAGATTTGGAATTGTTTCCATTAGGAACTTTTCAACACATCGTTCAGTTTTAGCCACTATTTCAAGTCATCAGAATGAAAAGCTTCATGAAATAATTTTTTAAAGCCCTTCCCGAAACAAAATCTTGGCTGCGGGCCTGGCTATAAAGTAGCTAATCTGTAAACTGAAATGCCAATTCTATTAAATTCAGTAAATTGACAAATTTTTGCACACTATTTTCGGTCGGTGTTAAGTCAGACCGAACTAAGTCGCAAAATCTTAAAAAAATGAGATAATGATAACACTGGACAATGAATTTCTTCAGCTACTTTCGACATTTGAATTATGTTATAATAAGCAGGATTTACGGCAAAAATTAATTTAGAATCATAACGTAAACGATGCTGCGATCCAAACTTTAAGCTCGTTTTGCTCGAAATCAATACAATGTCACTTAGTTCGGTCTGACTTAACAACGCCCATTTAATCTTCAAGCGCGTTACTGATGGCAAAATTATTATTATCTTTTAGGATTCCAACCAGCGTCAACGTGGTGGAGCTGTATTTCCAAAATGATTCCATTCAATCACTCCCGACCGAACCGTTTGGAAATTTCAAGAATTTGGAAACTCTAACTATAACCAACAACAATTTAAATAGTATTGAAAAGGGTACTTACTAGATAAGTTATAAGAATAATTACGAAACTAACTATATTTTTCCCAGATTTCTTCGCCTTAAAGAACAAACTAGTCCACCTGGACTTATCGAACAATTCGCTGACGACAGTGACCGCTCTGGAGCGGGCTTGGTTTGAGTCGCTGGAAGTTATTGATCTATCTTATAACAAACTCATCACTGTTTCAGCTCAGCTGATTCGTTCGCTGCAGAACGCCAGCATCGTACGTTTGGCAGGTTGTGAAATTTACCATTGGAACAGCGAGACGGTTACACGCTGGAAGGTGCTTAATTTAAACTGGAACAAGCTGAGCTCTGTTAGTACCAGTACCTTCGCTGGTTTGGAACAGCTGTAAGTAGTCAATTTGAGTATATATAACGATCTTATATGCAATAATAACAATAATAACATTAAATCGATCACACGATGGATTGCTACCAATAACCGGTCACTCGCAGTTTATTGTTTTAACTTTCTATTGGCTGCTTGAAGCCAAAGTTAAAAAAATGTTTTCTTTGATACTGTATCCTTTATATAAATATATACAGCACTCGATCTCTTCTCTTTCAGAGAAGCCCTTTATCTGTCGCACAACAACATCCGCTCAATCGAATCGCATGCTTTCGAAGGGATGCAACAACTGGAACGATTAGATGTTTCACACAATGAAATTGTAAATCTGGAAGCCAATTTGGTCCTTCCCACGACGCTGGAGATGATCAACGTTGCCTACAATGGTATCGAACGCTGGCCGTTCGCTGAAATCCCTGACAATCTACGAATAATGAATCTACGAAACAACGGATTGTTCGAAATAAACCCGGGTCATTCGGTGAAAGTGGTGATCCTGGAAGCGAGTCACAACCGACTGG
Organism: Topomyia yanbarensis; assembly: GCF_030247195.1. Taxonomy (NCBI): domain Eukaryota; kingdom Metazoa; phylum Arthropoda; class Insecta; order Diptera; family Culicidae; genus Topomyia; species Topomyia yanbarensis. The sequence goes on along the minus strand of NC_080671.1, from coordinate 41,492,093 downwards.
AAACATTTCTTGGCGATTCCTTCCCGGAGCTAACGGAATTGGATCTGTCGTTTAACTTGCTAACGGATGTTCCTCGCAACCTGGGTCAAACGTTATCTACATTAATTTTGGATGGTAATCCAATGGAACGAATTTTCTTTGAAAGCAAGACACCGCTGAAGATGCTGTCGTTAAATGCTATGCCAAATTTGGAAGAGCTGGCAGCGTTTGCTTTTTGGAAACTAGGTGAGCCATTTTGTATTAGGTTTTACACCGACCGACGTCACCCCACAAAATGAGCCGGATGAACTTCGTTTGACAATTCTCGGTGGTTTGTTTACATGGAAGTTACGTGAGTTCGAATGTAATAGATGAGCACCCGTTGCACTCGCACTCACGCAACTGACAAGGTAAACAAACCACCGAGAATTGTCAAACATGAACTTTATTCACCATGAGTTCATTCGTGTCGTCATCTTGTAGAACTCAATAGATTGTTGACCACATATTAATTTTCATTCTTTGGACATAGTCGGCGTGGATGATTTAAAAGAGCGGGATTGTGTAGAAGTACGAATCTCGAATTGTCCTAAGCTGCGCCGCATTGATTCAATGGCCTTCGCTGAGGAGAATAATTTGTGCAAGGTAAGTTGGATTGATTGGGCGATTTTAATTATCTAACGAGGATTCTATAATATTTTCCCGAGAATCATTCCTCAGAACATAAAATGCCGAAGTTTTATTGCCAGTAATGCATTTCCTGAAAAACATCAATTTCCATGCAATATTAATTCCCAAAAAGGTTAATTTAATTTAATTTATTAATCGAATTTTAACATTAAGGGCACAAGACCTAACATATATTAATGTAGATTTTGGTGGATTGATCTCGTCAGTAACTAGCTCCAATTTGAGGCCAAGTTAGACGATGTACCCAAACTAGCACTTGTTAGACACTATAATACAAAAAGTCACACGACGCATGTGAACGCCTAAAGCAACTGGCTTGCACCGTGAAACAAAGGCAAAAACTCTGGTTTGCTGTCGAGAAAGCGAAAACGAGCTCTTGTTTTTGGTTAGGAAACCAAACGCTTGTCATTATGAAATATTGATTACCAAAAAGCACAAAAATGATTGAAACAATTTACGCATTAAGGGCACACAGTCTTACTTAAGAGTTCGCATACGCTTTCTCGTCAACAAACTCGAGCTTCTGCTTTTGCTTTCTGGGACATCACTCGGGACAAGTCAGTTGCTTTAGGTTATCCCAGGTGTCGTTCGTGACTATTTGGATTATTATGTCTAACTAGTGCTAAATTGGGTACTGCCGGATGGGGTCCACTAGGAGATTGATAACAATATTTTATCTTTCTCCGGACAATACAAGCCTAGAGGCCGTTTGGGATCCGGAGGATTGAAGTAATTCAATCAAGACTTGATCCACTATGTTCCTGCTCCCATGTAAGAGGTGACTTGAAACAGGAGTTCTCAAGTCACGGAGTATCGTGGGTCTTACCCAGTGGCGGATCCAGGGGAAGGGTCCTGGGGGTCAGGACCCCCCCCCCCCCGAAATTTTTCATCTCATTGAGAAATTTTAAATTTTAAAATAGATTCTATTTTAAATTCGTTCTAAATTCCAAACCATTCCAAACCAGATTCGACAACCGAAGCTGATTTTAATTAAAAGGGGTATTACATATTACGTATTGTACATTGAACATTTCAAAATCGAGCTTTCAACAAAAATGGCATGACAAATCCACGTAAATGCCTCGTGCTTGTATACTTGCGAATAGCCCTATTGACGCATGTATTATATCCGATCTCTCAACTAGCGATATTTGTGCTATCACAGTCAATATGACGGTTGATAACATAAACAAGAAATACGACTGTTGTTCGGAATATTGGCCGTATAATGAACCATGCCCTTCTGATACTTCCAAAAGGGTTGTATCATACTGTGGCAAAATGGGTTTTCTTTCATACACGGCAGTGATGCAAATGCCCATCACATAACTTGGGGCAGCTCAGATATGAATTTGAGAGGCACCGAATTAATTGAATATTTAAGTAGTACAAATCTGCACATTCTGAATGCAGGAAACCGCCCAAAATTTGCAGGAGCTGCTAGAGAATAGGTGTTAGATGTAACTCTCTGCTCTGACAGTATAAGGCATGAATTGGCAAACTGGCTCGTACCAAACGAGCTCAAACCGTCGTTATCTGATCATAAGCACATCGTCTTTGATCATTTGAACGTCTCGCTAGATATCGTCACATATCGTAATCCCAAATCTACGAACTGAGACCTCTACAAAGAGGACTTGGTGGCTAGGTTTCAGGGGTATTTTCTGATGATTGAATGTTCAAGTGAGGTCGTGGATTAAACAAACTCACCTTAGTAGCAGCATTCCAAGAGGCTTTCCCACTTCGAGTTATGCGTGCTTCTAGGGGAACACCTTGGTGGAGTACAGAACTTGTTCGACTCAAAAAATTATGTAGAAGTGCTTAAAATCGCAGAAACAGGGACATGTCGGAGGGATTTAAGTTGGATCGCAAAACATACAGAAATGCTCTTCGATCCTCTGAGCGAAGTGGTTGGAAAAGCCTATGCACAAATGTCTCATGTCTCAACAACACTAGTAGATCGAATAAGTTACTTTCGAAATCGAAAGACTCATGTCAATTCGATTAGAACTGCTAATGTTGAATACTCGTCTGACGAAGATGTAGTACTCAACTGTCTTTTTGACACACACACACTTTACAGGCTGTACGGAGCCATCACTGACGATTGCCCCTGATTCATTTTCAGGTAGTTCTGATTCTTGGGCATTTGTCGTAGAATTGTAACAACCGAATCGATCAAATGGGCATTTGAAAGTCTTGCTTCGTATAAGTGTCCGGGAAATGATGGAATCATTCCAGTGCTGTTACAAAAAGGATATGAATACTTCAAGCACCTTTTCAAAAATGTTCTTACTTGTCGTCTTGCAACAGGTTACACTCCATTCGCGTGGCGGGAAATAACTGCAAAAGTCATTCCCAAAGGTGGCCGTGTCACTTATGAGGAGGCAAAGAGCTTCAGACCGGTCAGTCTGACCTTCTTCTTTTTCAAATCAGTGGAACATTTGACCGACCACTACATTCGGGATGTTAGCTTGGGAGAGCACCCGCTGCATGCAATGCAGCATGCATATCAGCGGGGGAAGGCTACTACCACCCTGTTACACAATGTTGTCAATGTTCTCGTTATTGAAGGTGTTTTTGACAATGTGTCCAGAGCTTAAAAAAATTGACATCGCTGCATGAACTTGACAGAAAACGAAATTCAATTCATGCCCACTGCGATGAATGAAATTTTTGATTCGTTTCCATCGTCATTCGTTCTCCCGACGCAGCGCTTTCAGGTACGGACATGTTCGGTTTCAGAAGCAAAGTGAATTTTATTTCTATGCTAGCTCTGAGAGGGATTATTGATCAAAAGTGCAGCAGGTATAGATTACGCAGTTCACTTATATTCGAAAATGTAGAAGATGCTAACTTCTGCCTTCAAACTGTCAACATAATAACAAATGAATGCTTTGGTTGGTGAGGGAATTTATATTTCCTCTGCACTCAAGCATTCGATTCTGCATGAAATTTCAATCAGTTGGAAAGTGAGTGAATGAGGGAGGCGTTGAATCTGAATGTCCGTTTCGGTAAATACAAGCAGAAATAGGTAACTGATTTTGAAATTTCGTAGCTCTGAATGTGTCTTTCGAATCCATTTTGGGAGCAGCACGAGGTCATGGAGTACCTTCATAAATCACGAAATGGATACACGCAATGCTTAACAACCGACATCTGTGCTCATAGTTACTGAGTGTCTGCGGATGTCCTCAAGATGGTGTTGGCTTGTTGAGGAAACTTAATAAACTTGGATTTCCGACGTATAGTTTCGCCGATCATTATCATATAATTATCACCGGGATTTGAATTAACACACTTTTTAATTTGATGCCTCAAGCCTTATATGTTGTTGTGCAATAGTGTCTTCATGTTGGACTATCAGTTAATCCAAATAAAACATCAATGGTGCTTTTCACGCAACGAAGGATTACAACCGGAGCTCGTCCATTGCAGTTTGTTGGGGCGACTTACCAGAAATTTTCCGGTTCCTTGCTCGAAGGATTTGCTTCCGTCCACAGAAGGACAGCCCAGAACGATCGTCGATGAGCAGGGAAGTTTTACTCACGAAATATCGCACAAATCACTTGTCTTTATCCGTGTCACAGTGTGTCTAAAGCCATTATTAACTAAAAAAAATGACCATAAATTGGGCATACGGCATTCGAAAGATACAGTATCCAAGCATCTTCTCAGTGAATTTCAAAATGATCCATCGAGAGATTCGAGAGAAATGGCGATTTGAAGTTTTATGACACGTTTCATAAGGCTACCAGCAAACACCCACGGGTTCGGTCCTATCATTATAAACAAAAAAATATTTGTCTACTTATTTGGTACTTGGCATTCGAAAGATATAGTGTTGAAGTATATTCGCTGTAAGTTTGAAAATATTTCAATGATGGAATCGAAAGTTATAACGATTTGAATGCGGTATGCGTTCAAAGATGGGTTTTCTACCAGATTTCAAGCATGAAGCCATGTTTGTCCATTGACTATTTAAATCGTTTATATGTGTCGCTGTTTTAAACCTATCAGAGTTAAAGCAGGCAGTTGGCGCCGATCCGCTCAGCTTTCACTCTGACATCATCCATTTGGTTTGCAGGCTTAGGTTAAGGTAATTCATTTATATTTTAATTAATAACTAATACTCCTCAATTCCGGCCACCTTGAAGTAACACGGATACTTCAAATCCACATTTTTATCACCACCATCTTTTACTTTTTATTCTTCGGCTTTTTATTATTTGTCTTCTTATTCCTCGTCTGAACTGAGATTTGATGGTGCTGGCTGCGTTTTCGGTATCGGAAGCAAGGCCAGCTTGACGACTGGACGAACAACTGAATCGGACGGCTGTTTTCATGGTGACGAAGCGAACAACTCCATCCTTGTTCGGGTGCACCTGGGTGATTTTTCCAAGTGGCCGTTGTGTTGGCGGCAGACATTCGTCCTTGATCACCACAACTCGGCCGGGTTCAATGGTGACTGTGGACTGCTGCTTCATGGCTAGTGACTGCAGTTGCTGAAGATACTCTATCCTTTAAACACGCTTCTGCCAATGCGACAGTCGGTACATCGCACAGCGACGGTTCTGGAGCGGCTTGTAGGTTGTCTCCTACCAGGAAATAGCCTGGGGTCAAGGCTTCCAGGTCTGACGGATCGAACGGTATGGCGGTGAGAGCTTAGACACGTCTCGATCTGGGCGAGTATGGTTATCATGTCCTCGTAGCTGACATTCACACTGCCGATCTCCGGCAGTAGATGGTGCTTAGCTGACTTGACGGCTGCTTCCCGCAGACCGCCGAAGTGCGGAGCGCGAGGTGGAATGAATCGCCACGTGATCTAATTCTCGGAACACCAGTCGAGGATCTGCTTTCGTCCGCCCTGATCGGACTTTAGCATCTGGTGGATTCGGTTGAGCTCGTTGGACGCTCCCTTGAATGCGGGGCCGTTGTCGCTCATTCTTCCTTAGCGGGCGTAAAACGGTGGAGGGCATACCGAAAGGCTGGCGTGGATAGGTCAGAGACCAGTGGACAGCGCGAGTGGACAACACACGAAGATTGCGATGTATGCCTTCGTCGGTGCAGGGTTGCGTATCGGTGATTTTATGTAGACAGGCCCACAATAGTCTACACCTCATACGGAAAACGGTCTGGTTGGCGGAACTCACGAGGACGGTAAGTCTGCAATGGTTTGCTGGATCAAACGGCGCTTGCTACATGCGGTGAACCAGGTCGCGTCCTCCAATCTCCCGGAACTTCTGGTGCATCGTGATTAGCGTCAGCTGTAGTCCTGCGTGCAGCAGATTGTAGTGGTAGAGGACAACAACACAGATAGCGGATGCTTCGCAAGCAGCATTGTCGGGTTCTTTCTTCTTTCGAAACTACGGTGTGCTGGAGTCTACCACCGGCTCTAATAACGCCGTCCTTGTACATCGTCGGTTTCAGCCACTTCAACAACGCTGGAAGGAGATTACGTCGGGATATTTAGGACAGCTTCTTGGAGAACATCTTACGTTGGGCAACACGGCGCAAGGCTAGAACGGCCTTGCGTAGATCGGATGTGGAGAGAGACTCAAACGGCTCTGGTTTGGTCTACTGTACGGCAGATCGTAGGGAGCGAAAGCCAGTGGTTCAGCTACCGCTACCGACATCGCGGCGACGTTGTATTTGATCCCTGGCATTGTGGATAAATCGCACGCTGGCAGCACAGTGCTTGGCCAGTGGCGTGATGAAACTCAAGGTTCACGATATCGAGGTTTACGATATCGGTCGGATTGACACCTCTAGATATAAGGTATGCAGAGTTGGATTCTCCGGGAACGTGCTGCCAAGTGCAAGATCCAGCAGTGGATTGGATTGTGGACACTCGTTTTGCCACGAACGTTTTCCAGCGCGACGGGCACAATTGCAGCCAGTTCTTTGACTCTGAAATTATTGTCGCAGATCAAGTTAAGTACGTTGGGGTAATTCTTGACTCGAAACTTAATTGAACAGCTCAAGAAAGCTTGCAGTCTTTGACCAATGTAGACGGTCTTTCGGCAAATCTTGGGGACTCAAACCCCAGTAAATTTAGTGGATCTACACAACAATTCTTAGACCAATACTGGCTTTCGGGTGCCTTGTTTGGTGGCAGAAGATAGAAGCTATGACAATCCAATCAAAGTTAAACCATCTACAGAGGATGGTCTTGATGCCGATAACTGGTGCGTTTTCGACAACAGCTACTGCTGATCTAGAGGCACTCTTGGACATAAAACCACTATATGTGTTTCTGAAACAAGAAGCACTTTCTTGTGCTTACCGTCTTAAGGTTACTGGGCTCTGGAACACTAGATAGATCGTGCGACTAGCAACACAAGACTGTGGCCCCAAATGGTTACTTGGCATAAGTATACACTTGCTACCAGTGACCTTACTTACACTCACGTGTAGTTTTCCTTTTAAAACTTTTAATGTGGAAATTCCTCCTCGCGACGAATGGATGTTGGGTTGGATGGAGCAACAACTTGAAGAATACGTAGTTTGTTTTGCTGACGGTTCTTTGTTGGAGGGCCGAGCTGGTGCTGTTGACTATTGTCGTGAAATGAGACTAAACTAATCTTATTCGCTTGGTAGATACTGTACGTATTTCAAGCTCAAATCTTCAACAGGAAATTTTCGGTAAAAGAATCTAGTTTTGCAGACAGTCAGGCTGCTCTGAAAGCACTTAATTCGGCGGATTCGAGATCGAAATTAGTAATCGCGTGTCAAACTGAAATTGAAGAACTTAGCATTTCAAATGTTTCTACGGGTTCCCGGTCATTCCGGTATTACTGGAAATGAATGGGCGGACGAATTGGCTAGAGCTGGCGCTGCGACTGACTTCGTTGGTCCAAATCCAGTTCTACCACTGTCGATAAGTTGGATAAAGCACTATATTTGCTCTTGGGCTGCATCCGAACATGCCAACCATTGGCGTAGCTTGCAAATTTGCGTTCAAACAAAGACTTTTCTGCCGGATATGAGTCCGAAAATGTCAAAGAATTTGCTGCATTTTTCGAAGCACAATTGTAGTATTCTAGTCAGGGCACTGACTGTACATTTAGGGTTACCAAATGGACTGCGAGCAAATTAAGGACATCCCTGCCAAATCTATTCGGAGTTGGAGCCTGAATCAGTTGTCACTTCATCCAGAATTCCGAAAAAGTCGGGATTCTGGCTTATTTTCCAGCACGTTAAATCTTGATCGAGACAAATTGGAATGGTGTAGTGCCAATATTGAACGAAGATAACCATTTTGGCCAAACCTCATATCGAGCTATCCAACAAATTTTGGTTACTTCGGAGTAAAAGAACTTTTGGTTGGAATGAGTCGCAGAGAGTATGCATTACCAAAAACAATCGCTAGAAGTATTTGAAATTGATTCTCTTGGAATAAAGTTGATCTGAATAATTTAATACAGGGTGATTCAGTATGACGTTTTTTCATCTCGCAAAAATTTTAAAAATGGAGTAAATCGCGAAATGTTTATTTGTCAATCGAAAGAACATTTTTGCCATTTATTGTTTGAAAACAATTTCTTTTAAATGTTGGTCATGTTGGCGCTTGAGGTAATCCATTCGACTGGTCCAATTTTTGATGACGGATTCGAGTATTCCAAGTGGTGTCTGGCCAATTAGTCGAATATGTTGGTTTCCAATGCTTGAGAACTGCAACTTTTACTCTTTGGTTGTATGGCGAATAGTGGAGTCAGTTGGCCGATTATGTCGACTATATTATAGTCGGAGTGCACGAAACACATTAATTTGAAGATGGTGAGCATACTGTGGTGGCAAACAATACTAAACAACAATAACATGACATGCCCTGTTAAAAACCATCATGTTGTACCACCCTGTATATGCCAAGGTTTGAGACTAAAAATAAGGACATTTGAAGTAAAATAAGGACGCTTTCCAAAAACCTCGAAAATAAGGACATGTCCTTTAAAATAAGGACGGTTGGTAACCCTAGTACATTGCAAACTCAATAATCACATGGATACTATTCAGCGCGCTGAGTATTATTCATGTGATCTTTGTGAATCCGATTACGGAACATCATATCATTTGATATGCAACTGCCATACAATTACGTATCCGGATTTTTGTTTCTCCATACAGAAAACTAAAACTCAAGGATATGCTATTGTTTCTAACCCAGTGTGGTAAAGAACTATAGTTTAAGCCGTATTCGAATAAGAATATCTCTTCGGGGGTGTTGTCATTCTGTTATCTCAATATCCCCTTGGGAGTTTTGATATATTCGCTCACTGTTAATAAAATAAAAATTCTAAATTCCTTCGGGGGTTGGAAGCTTGATTCCTGCTGTTGTAGCACCTGCAGATTGGTGCATCCTTCCGGGGGTTTATAACGCTTTGTTTTAATTGTTTTATGTCGTTATGTTCCTTACCCCTAACCTTACCATTTTCCCAATCCTTTCCATCAGGGAGATGATGAAAAGGTAAACTTGGCAAGGCCCAAATCTTCGAACAATATGGGGAACGTGCCATTTGAGCCACACGCTACTGATTCCTGATCAGGTGATGATAAACAACATAAACAGTTCCTTCTCTTAAACATGAGCCAGTCTTCAATGTAAAGGGGAGAAAATCTCAAACCTTACCGAAAAGTGTGATTTTAGTTCAAATTTTTGGTTCTACCTTCTGTGGATAAATCTTCGGCATTTTATTTTGTGGAATATAAGCTTCTTCTGAAAGTCATACAACCATTTAACCAGTAACATTTTCAGCTGGACCTGAGTTACAACCAGCTGACATCGATACCGCAAAATCTGACCGAATGGTATAGCTTATACGGAGGAGTGAATCTTCAAGGAAATCCACTGAACTGCAATTGCTCCGAACAGTGGTTGGTTGATGAAATCCTTCCACTACTATACGAGAAAGATGAGCTTCAGTATTTGTTAGATGATTTGCGTTGTGCCAGTCCAGTTGAACGTCGCGGTAAACGCTTGGTGAAATACCTCAACCATAGGGGTGCATTCTGTGGAGGTCCGAAAATGGAACGGTTGCAAATGGCTCCGGTAAACACTCCGAGGTTGGATAGATCGGACGAAATAGTGCAGGCAGGTTTCGGGAACATTCTCTGCTCCGTAGACGACGATCAATGCCTTCACGCTCACGATGGTTGGGGAATGATAATTGTAGCTGCCGTAGTTACTACCACAACCCTTCTTTCGATCGTAATGATTATTTTTATTGCAATTCGACGAAGGGAGGAACGAAGAAGGGCGGTCGAAAGTGTTTGGTTAATGCGTTAAAAATACTTATTAGATGTATGCTTGGTGTGTTTGCCATCGGGAAATATTATTCATTCTTTCATTGGCTGATCCTTAGCACACACGCGAAAAGTATAATAATAGTTCAAGGCCACTATTTCGATAATACTTGGATGTAAACTGTTTGTAGACTTTAGGAAGTTTCTCGATTATGAAAATAAAAACAATTTATACATAATAGATAATAACAAGCGGCTGTTTTTTCTTTCGTTTTCTTTTTTCCGACGCATTGCTCCACATAGTCTTATCCCGTGACGAAACTACATCCTGAACAAATCAGCTAACATTAGCGCTTTCAAATCGAAATGGTACCTATCCCACATACTGTCTGAGGAATCGACATTATTGCGACATGCTTTACGCCATCTTGTTGATGATGGCAGTTTGTACCGAGTTGATCTGGTTGGACCACTTTTCGATAGCACTGTCTCGAGCCCCGCAGCGTGCCTCCTTGTTCAGTTCCAGCACCTGATTGACCTGATCGATGCGACCCTGGATGGTGCTGGAATTGGAAACGATGTGATAAATTATTACCTACAATACATGAGGCAGATCCGTTTGACTTACCTATCCAGGATGCAGGACACCAGCAAGCTTTCCACTTCAACTGGTTCGATATTCAGTTCGTTCGAAATAAAAGGAATCGTAATCTTGGTATACGGGCGAATCAACTTGATCAGTACCTGGGTACGAATGTTTCGCAGCAAATCTTCAATATGTTCTCGAATGAATGGGTCTGCCATAATATTGTTTCGATTGTTCCGCAGAATTGACTCAAACTCCATGATGTCATTGTTCTGATAACTTACTACCAAATTTGTCATTGCCAGAATTTCCGGATCGTTCTTGTACGGTTTCGCTTCCTGCGAATCGAACGGATTAATGCCCGATTTCATGAGCATGTTGGCTAAAACCAGATACTTTAAGCAAGTTGTGCGCCTCGACGAACCAGATTCGTCGTAATTTTTGAATGCCTCGAAAAAGTCCGTATGAGCTTTCTCAAATTCTCCTTCTCGGAGATGCATCTTACCACCGCACTCTCGGATCACGCCCATAATCAGCGGATGAGGGATTGCGGACTTAATGTGCAGTGATTGCTCATACAAGGCTTTCAATTTTTTGTTGTTCTTTTGTACAGTATACATCTGAATTTCCAGCGCATAGATTTCTAACAACTGAGTGCCTTTTTTAAGATCATCCTCGCCATCATCAGTCTGACAGGATTGATGCAGTTGTTTCAAAATTTTCTGAAGCTTGCCAAAATCATTCCGGTCAAAGTACAACTTTCCCAGCTTGGTGTTGGTCTTGAACCAAAGGCGATCGTTTTTGGCATCCTTCAGGGCTTCGAGAGTGGTTTCGTAGAAATTTTGAAGCAGTTCCATCTGCGAGAAATGTTTATAAAACTTGTGGTACACAAAATTTAAGCAATAGAAACCTACATTCTTTGAAGTAGAGATGTAGTCCAAAATAGAGTTGATCGACTTCTCTGAATGGTTCCTGGTTACTGCACTTTTGATGTAGGTCAGCAATTGCTTATACCGGGTCATCATTTCCTGGTAGTTTTGCTGCAATGGATACAACACTAAACTGCTGTTCTTATACAATCTTGAACAGGCAGAACCTTACCAGTTTAAAGTTAATTTTGATCATCTGTTTAAGGGCCTTAAACCCCCATTCTCCCTTCTCTCCATTCTCCAAGTCAAGAACTTTCTGAAAGGATTTCAGCGCTTCCAAAGGGGCTTCCTCTTTCAATGCTTTACTGTTGTAGTACTGATTCTCCAAGTCCACATCCGGTTCCGAATTACTGTCCTCAGAATATTCCTGTAGTGTGGTAACACCAAAAAATGTAAATAATCACAAAGGTTCATAACCTAACACCCAATGCCTGTGGTGCTCCTAAGGGCCCATTAGAACCGCAACAAGAAAAACTTATTTTCGTTCACTTACCAGGCCATAATCCTCCTCATCTTCGCACATGAAATCATCATCAATGTCGGACATCGTTGATTTAGCAGCCAAATCCAAACAACAAGCTTATGATCAAATACAAAATTATGCAAATTTTTCACTACTGCCGACGAAACAAATTTTTTTGCAGACCGAAATCGCAAGCGGTTATTTACGTTTTGACAGCCGTAAAATCAGCACGGCGAGTTGGAATAAGGAAGTTTTGGGTAAATTTATTGGAGTGGTTAGAATTTGGGGCCGACGATAACTAACGTAATACTTGGATATTTCCGTCACAAAACACAAATTCGATTGCAATAGCTAACTTCCATTCGAAATATCATTAATCAATCATTTATTGATCGTTTGGCATATTGGTCATACGAAATAATGGTCGATAGATATCAATGCAAATGCAGTCTTTATTTGCTGGTCAGCTAGATTTCTGTAAGTCTTGGTTTGACAGCTCTGTCAGATTTCTGCGCGTATCCTGTCGGGTTAGTTGAGCTAGGGTGAACTCGGTTTCGTTCGCGTTTCTGGCAAATTTTGACAGGAACAGAACCAAACCCTGGCATAACTCGGACATAAACTATGCAAAGATCCTGGCAATTCCTACCTGGTAGAACTTAGCACGAATCGAGCAAAACATCTGACAAAGATGTGGCAGGAAGCGTGCAGAGATCTTGGCCGTACATTTCTGGCTCGATTCTGGATAAAAGTGAGCAGCATCGATTGGTTTAACCGCTTCTGTCAGAAACGGTTGTTGCATTTGAGCGAATTCGTTGCCAGAATTCTCGCACAAATCGCGCAAAATGCTCGCAGAAACTCTGCCAACATCAATTTCGCTTTGCTCAACTTTTGCTAATTTTCTGCTTGCTACGCTGACCGGGTTGTTGCTATATGTTTCACACATCGATCGTGAACCGACAAATGGGCCTATATAACAAATGTACACAAACGGAGATTTGAGTAATATCTTAAAGAGGAGTAAAAATACTTCATAATAAATATAAAAACTCATTAATAAATGTTTCACACTTCATGAAAATCAATAAAAAACAAAACGGAGGATACGACTTTCAACTGTAAACAAGCCGCCAGGCGGATTACGCCTCTGCATTTCTAAGGTAGTGTGTACGGGTGAAATTGACAGCAATATTGTTTACAAAGCCCGTAAACAGAGTCGCCCTAAACAAAAACCAATTGCTTGATACGCCCGGGGGAATAACAAATTTTCCCCTACGGCGAGCACGGCGAAACCCACATTTGATTTTTGTTTTCTGGCGAAACTGCAGGGCGAAATTGTGAGCGGTCAAAATAAGAGGGCGAATCAAAAATGGCCTAATTAACATTTCATAACAACACTCGGCGAAATATATTTTTTTCAATTTTATCAACGAAAACGTTATTATATAAAATATTTTAGTAATGCTTCCGAAGACTAGTATTGTTTTGTAGTGTTTCAATACATTTGAAAGCGCAGTATGCAATTACTGTTAAAATACGATTTAAGCTTCTGAAGTGAATTTTCAAAGCTATTTTTCTCGATTCGACATCATTGCGTCTTCGGCCGTTTGGTCGGTTCATGATCGACATGAATACGAACGAAACAAAAATAAACGTCAAATCGTTTTTTCGTTTGCACTAATGCAAAGTGAATAGGCGCGTGATTCGGCGCACGGCTTGGCGGCGCATGGATGATATGTCACGATGTGGATTTTAGAAAAGATTCGCAATACAGAAATCGTCGCTGATCATTATACAAAAGTTTACTTTTTCGTAGACAGCTGTGAACGGTGATGGGCTCGGATAGGTCAATACCAGTTGATCCGGAATTTATCTAATCCTTAGTTACCCGAGAAAAGCATTTTATTTTCATTGCTTGAACTCAAAGATGTGGAAGTGACACTTTCTAGGGGCAGATCACTCTAGGAATGTACAGTCGTGATTCGCTGCTAGCCCAAGTAACTATAGGCACTAATTTAAAACTCTAGATTGACTATAAACAAATACAAATTAAATACGCCAAGGTCCCATACAAAAGGGTAAACATTCCTTAGTTTTCGAAACAAACAAATTACGTTACCCAATTGCTTTGTTTCGCCTTGACAACTAATAGTTACCGAAATATATTAAAACTGGCAACGCTATTTTATGCTATTGATTTTGCAATTTTAGTTTGCTTACAAAATTAAAAATAAAATCTACAGTATAGCTTCGGTTAATACAGCGAGTTCAAAGGATTCAAGTTCCCTTCTGATGATCCGGCTAATTAATAAATGTTTAGCAGGTTCGCCATAATCACGTTTATAACTACAACGGTAAATACGAGTGATTGTGCTTCTGACTGACCTGCAGACAGAGCCAATGTGAATATTGCAGCACCTTATTATACTTGTCAATGAAGTACTTTCTACACCCGGCTCTCGTCTTGAGTTTATGCTTATAGACTTTTCTACGGCTCATGTACGTACACGTGGTATGACACAAATACTACATCACTAGCTGTTGGAAAATAATAAACAAAGACGGCAAAAGCAAATGGGATTCTTTTCAACCAGGAAGCTGTAGAAGTGTTCGTGAGACCGGGCGACAAGAACTCAATTGATGGGTTACATTCCAGGTGAGGTGCTTCCTATGCATGCGGTGAAATCCTGTGCTAATTGATTTCTATGCTAATCTTGCTAATATTGCGCAATAGACCTTTCTCGTCCGACCTAACCCCCTTTTTTCTTATTTTTATTCAAAAGACTACACATTTTTAAGAATATTGCCGTTGAAATGAGACTATTTGGAGCTATCGTGATTTTTTAATGATTTTTTTAAATTTGAAAAATGCAAGAATGTTGAGTATTTTTTTCACCTTTGCAATAATGGTGGGACTCAAAATGTGTGTTTGGGCAACACTGTTTTGTATATTTTTGCTTGAGTTCCTGGCAACGCGGCAAATGAAGTGGTGAGTCGCGGTACAAAGTTCATTGATTATGTAAACAAACTAAAGTGAACCTCTCGGTGGAGAACATTGCATGATAATGTTTAACCTCACTTTTTTGACAGTTCAGAGAGATTGTTTACATAGTCTTGGAATTTTTGTTGATTCGATCATAGTATGAGAATTTTGGTTTGGTTCGCTGCCAAATGTTAACACTTTCCAAACAAGGTCGCTCAGCTGTAATTTTGATTTTTGGTTCATTGAAGAAGTAAGGAATTTCTAGCCAAACATTTGAAAAAGGCCTACTGCCAAATGCAAACAAATCGAATTTTCATGTTCTCTATTAAAATCCTGGGACAAAACCTGTGGATAGATGTTTTCTTTTTCATTTTTTCTGTTCATTTGATCTCTTGTCTTGCATAGCCACTCTTTCTTCCTCACATATTTTAAATGGACTGGCTACATTTGACAGTTCCCCCTCACTGCATTTGACGGTTCCCTTTGGCTGCATTTGACAGCTCCCCCTGGCGGCAATTGACATTAGGTTTTTTCGTATCCACACGTCACGTCCCAGTTAAAAACTATCTATCTGACCATGTGCATAAACATAACGCAACAATGGATTATGAAGAATTTTGATAATGATTTTATAACAAATTATAAAAGGGCCCGGCTGATATAAAAGTCCTAACTAGCAATACACATATTATAAAATGATTATAAAGGATTATTGTAACTGATTCCAAAAGGATTATAAAGGTAGTGAAATACGTACACAATGAATTAAGGGGAGTGTCTGATGTAAACAATAGACCTTTCTCGTCAAAAAATTTTATATGCTAGGATGCTTCCTTTTTTATCCCCGATGCGTTACTGCATATTGCCGCGATGATTTGGTACCTCTAACTATTGAAAAAATCAAAAATTGTGCGAGCTGCTCATTTAACCCCATATTCTGAATACCTATCTTGCCTTGTTTCCCCGTATTTTTACACCATTTGGATGAATTTCCTGTGGGGAATACTAAAACGATGCCAGATCTGCATATATATTAGTAAATCTGCGGATTTTGCAGTTTCGCTGCAGATCTTTTGCAGATTACGAATATTTAGCAGAAAAAAGCCTATGCCAGCTAATTTTAGCCATCCTTCAACGTTTCTGATCATTGAAAATATCAACACACTACATTTCTATGTCAAATTTATTGAAGATTTTTGCGGAAATCTGCAGACTTTTATATTTTTACTGCAAGATATTGTTTAAATAGATCTGGCATCACTGATGCTAAAATAATTCATTCATATACCTGTCAAAAACATAGAACACTACACGAAAGTGTATAACCTAACTTTTCTGACAGTTCAGAGTTTGTTTATATGGACTTGCAAAATTTTGATTCCACTTGAGTGAATACTTTCGATGCTCTTTGAAGAAAATCAACTCAAGAAGGATAAGGATTGGAACATTGGGAACCTGGTTCATACACTGACCAATCGACGCTGGATGGAAACCCCGTTGGCATATGCTGAATCACAAGATCAAGCTTTGGTTTATAAACCGATTGCTTTCTGGATGATGTATAAGGATTTGTACACAGTTATTTGTTCGATCATGGGATAAGTCCTAACAAGATGACCCGATTGATAACTCATTTTTTAGATGAAGTTTACCTGAACTTTATAGGTAACAAGTTCAACACATTATTATTTGTGTTCAAGTTAAGTTTAACCAAAAGTTTCACCGATTATCGCATTGTCGTTGATGTAGCCGGCAAGTGCAAAACAGTGCTCAGTACTGACGATAAGGAGTTTGAAGGATTGATAAGAATGTAGAGGATTGTACATTCCGGAAGAATATTGGGGAGGAGAAATTATTTGTTATATTCCATCCCGAGTTGACATCATTTTGGCACCGCAATAAAGCTATCTGCAATTGTTGTCTTGTTCAAATTGGCAGAGAATAATTAGGCAGCGAATGATAAACTGCATAGTCAAAACGTTTGTTGCTTAGATAGAGTAGATTTTTATTTACTTTTTCGGAAGGATAAGTCATCAGTATATTGTGGATATAAATGTGTCGCCGGTGTCGTGTGTTATGGTGGTGCCGCTCGGAACTGTTGGTCATCAGACCCTCCTTGTCGTACTGGTCATAGATGCGACGATTTTTCTCATCTGATAGCACTTAATATGCTTCGGAGATCTCCTTAAACCGTCGATACGATTCTTCTGGATTTTCATCTGGGTGCCATCGTAGCGCTAGTTTTTGTGTGCCTTTTTGATTTCCGCATCGGTGGTGGTTCTGGTCACGGCCAGCATTTTGTAATAGTCTACCATTGTGAACCAATATTTGTAATAACTTAACACACTCTACTTAGTGCCAGGGTACGCGAAACCGCTACTTTCGAAAGTTAATTACTAGCTGCTGCTACCCTATCAGTCTCTCTCTCTTTCTCGACTGAGGACTTCTATTTCGGTTGACTAAATTATGCAATGAAAATTGTACTTCCTGGGGTTTAATCTAACGAGAGCAATTCATTGTGAGGATGCGTTCCGTTATTGCTTGCCTCTGTAGAGGATGTGTGTCTCTTCACTTCGGCTGTCAGCTCTTACTTTTTGGGTAATTTTGCTATCATATTCTGCGGGATAAATCTGTGTAAAACCGCTACGTTATACTATGGTCACGTTAAAAATACTCTGCTATTTAATCTTATAGCATTGCTTTTAGCTCTCGGGAAATCTTCTTCTCGACGTCGCACTTATTATTGTGATCCAACTTGGTGCGAACGGCAGTGGTTTCGTCGGAATTGCTCACTCGACAAGCTGTAGGTGCAAGGACTCTGCTACTAATGCCTGAGCGACTCGTTGAAACCTTCGCACAGGGTCAAATCGGGCTGTTCTTGTGCACAGGACCGGAACTGCGTGATCTTCCACGAGCATCGTCCTGCCGGAGCGTATTGCTGAACCAAAGCAGTCTGTGCTTCTGTGGCTGCCTCCTGCGAATCGAAACCGCTGAATATTCTGGTTAGGGGAATGTCCGACGGCAAACCGATTGCAGCAACACCACCTGGCGTACCTGATATTTTTTACTTTAATCCAAGTCCCTGGCTGGTGGCTGCCATTGACGTAGCAACAGCCGAGCGTGTCGCAGACTGGACCATCGGTTGACTCGGTGCCGGACGGGACGAAACAACTGCAACTGGAGCGAACCTAGAATGGGTTGTAATGGTCATCAATTACCAAAGATGGTCAAAATGTTTTGTGACTAACGTTGTGATTCAGCAAAAAATCAAACCAAATGAGATTAATCTCAACAACTGAACTAAATTCTATCCCTAAATTTGAAGAGGGTCTAACTACCAAATGTAAACATTGAGAAAAATTTTGGTCAAATTCATTATACAGTCGTGATGTTAAAAACTCTCCAAAGGAGATGTTGGCAGTTTAAATGCATCTATTCACATCTCTAATAATTGTCAGATTGATTGTAAATTTGACATAAGATTTTGACATTCAGATGTTTTTAGTTGGACAATGGTCCAACTAGCGGAGATCCAACTAAAAAGCGGTCCAGTTAAAAAATGTCCAACCAGCGAATCACAACTGTAATATTTAAAAATTTAATACAGTTTTATTTCGTACGATTGCGCATATTGTTTCTACTTGGACACCAAAAGCAAGCTAATTCTTTAAAGGCCTGATATTACACCAAAAGTTAGAATAAAGAAGTTAAATCCTGAGACGTGACTTGCCGATAGATGTTTTCTTTTTTCTGTTCATTCTATAGTTCGTCTCACATAACCTCTCTTTCTGCTTCACATAGTTTAAATAGACTGGCTGCATTTGACAGTACCCCCAGGCTGTATTCGACGTTCGATTTTTTGCTATTTGCATGTCTCGTCTCAGGTTAAATCTAATTTGATGACCAGACTTTAATAGGGATTTTTCACGAAACCGCATTTTTCAAATTGGCAGACGCGATAACTCAGAAACTATTCAGCTGATTGACTTCATATTTTAAAGAGAGTGCATAATATGTGAAGCCAGTCGAAGTGAATATATAAATATAAATCTTACTAAATACTAAATACTAAATACGTACACCGGGTGCGTACACGAGAACGATTCGCACAAGGCAAAAAGAGTCAACGCTAGTTTTGATGAGAGTGAGAATGAGAAATGGTGAGGTTGTACAGGCGAACAAGTGCATGTGTTTTTGTACGAAATACGCTGTTCGGGTTCGCACACAATATGTGGGTTTAATATGAGCACAGAACTAGGGGCAGATCACGCTAGGAATGTATAACAAATTCGCATCAAATTAGAAAAAAATACTTTTAATTTCCATTTTTGCATGAACTATCAACTTGCATTTTGGAGTAAGCCTTTTTCAAATGTTTGGCTAGAAATGGCTCACTTCAACGAATCATGTACAACAAAAGTCGAAATGCTAAATTTAACGGAACATTGCATGATGACGATAAATTACAACTGAGCGAGCTAGTTTACAAGGTGTTAATATTTAGCATCGAACCGAACCAAGTTTCTCATACTATGATCGAATCAACAAAAATTTCAATACCATGTAAACAAGCTCTCTGAACTGTCAAATAGGTGAGGTTAAACATTTTCATGCAATGCTCTACAGCGAAAGGTTCACTTTATTTTGTTTACCTTGCCAATGAATTTTGTACCGCGACTCACCACTTCATTTGCCGCGTTGCCAAGAACTCGAGAAAAAATATACAAACCAGTGCTGCCCAAACACACTTTTTGAGTCTCACCATTCTTGCAAAGGTGAAAAAAATATTCAACATTCTTGCATTTTTCAAACTTTAAAAAATCATTAAAAAATCACGATAGCTCTAAAAAGTCTCATTTTAACGGAAATATTCTTAATGTGTAATCTTTCGATTAAAAATAAGAAAAAAGGGGGTTAGGTCGGACGAGAAAGGTCTATTTGCGCAATCAAACTAAATAAAACAGTATTAAATTTTTAAATAGAATTATAATGAATTCGACCAAAACTTCTTTTACCTTTTTCTCAAGGTATACGTTTGGCAGTGACCCTTTTCAAATGTTTGGGTAGAATTTAGATTATTTTATCGTTGTTGCGATCAATTTCATTTGGTTTGTTTTGTTCACAATGTTAGTCGCAGAGCATTTTGGTGATCTATGGCAATTGATGACCTTTACACCCCATACTAGGTCCGCTCCTGTTGCAGTTGTTTCGCCCCGTCCGGCACCGAGTCAACCGATGTCCAGCCTGCACCGCACTCGTCTGTCGCTATGCCAATGGCAGGTACTTGGATTGAAGGCTAAAATGTCAGCTACGGCTGGTGGTGTTGCTGCAATCGGTTTGCCTTCGGCCACGTTGGACATTCGGCTAACGGGAATATTCAGCGATTCCAATTCGAAGGAAGCAGCGCCAGTAGCAGACTGCTTCGGTTCAACAATACGCTCCGGTATCGGGCGAAGCTAACACTCCGGCAGGACGAAGGTTTCAATGAGGGGCTCAGGCATAAGTAGCAGAGTCCTTGCACTTACTGCTTGTCGAGTGAACAATTCCGACGAAACCACTGCCGCTCTCGCCAAGTTTGATCACCGTGATTAGTGCGACGTCAGCGGTATAGTGCCAGGAATAGTCGAGGAGAGTGCCAGGACTGACTTGCCGAGAGCTACAAGATTAAATAGCAGAGCGTTTTTAAAGTGACCGTAGTATAACGTAGAGGCTTTAGGCAGATGATTTATTCAGCAGAATAAGATAGCAAAATTACCCAAAACATAAGACCTGGCTGCCGAAGTGAATCCACACACATCGTCACCTACAGAGGCAAGCAATATTGGAACGCAGCGAAATTCCTCACAATGAATTGATCTCGTTAGATGAAATTCCAGGAAGTACAATTTTCATAGAATAATTTAATCGACCGAAATTGTAGTCCTCAGTCGAGAGAGAGAGAGAGACTGATAGAGTAGCAGCAGCTAGGAATTTTCTTTCGAAAGCTAGCAGCTCTTTCGCGTATCCTGCGCTAAGTAGAGAGCGTTAAGACAGATCTGACCAACGGTTCCGTCCGGTACCACCATAACACACGGCACCGGCGACACATATATTCACAACATACTAATTACTTATCTTTCAGAAAAAGTAAATAAATTGACTATGAAATCTATTATTCGCTGCCTAGTTATTTCGTGCCAATTTGAACAAGACAGCAGTTGCAGATAGCTTTATTGCGGTGCCAAAATTAATGCAACTCGGGATATAATATAAATTTACATATAATTTCTCCTCCCTGATATTCTACCAGAATATATAATGCTCTGCATTATTATCACTCCAATCAAATCCTTCTTACTCCTTGTCGTCAGTGCCGAGCGCTATTTTGCATATTCCGGCTAAATCAACGACAATGCGATAATCGACGAAACTTTTACTGTAATGGAACTTGAAACCGAATAATAAATTATTGTTCCATACGCTGGTAGGCATTCTGACCAATGGAAATTGAACGATCAAAATCATTTCAACAACTTATCATCGACCGAATTCGTTACCTATAAAGTTCAGGTAAACTTCACCACCTAAAAATGAATAATCAATCGGATCATCTTGTTAGGAATTGGGTCATTAAGCTATATATAGTTTTCAGTTCCATTCGATAAATTTTAGGTCCAATATATATAATAAAACATTATTTCAAAAAAAAATTCGTTGTAATACGTAAAAACGATTTTTTTGTTTTTTAAAATAAATCTTATGTAAACTTGGCAACCATACATAGGAAAACTGCGGTTGTTTACATCTGGCCTATAAGGACAACACCCAAAATGAAAAAAAACTATATGCAATGTATGGTGTTTATGTCAAACAAAAATAACCCTCCGGGAAAATCGAGAAAACATGCCCTAATTTTTTCTGACAGGGCATCATTTGTCGTGAAATTCGATATGTCAAATCCTTCCTATAGTGTCAAATCCAGACTGTCAACATATTCCTTTATTTTAAATATTAATATTATTTTCACGTTTCCTGAGTTGGAAAAAAACATTGTTGCAATCACGAAAATCAGCTTTATCGATGTAAGTAATAAAAAACGATTTTTTTTTCTCATTTAATGACCCAATTAACCCACGAGCAAACAAACAAATGTGTACAAATAGGATAAGGATCCATCATCCAGAAAGCAATCGTTTTATAGCCCAATGCTTGATCTTTCGATTCAGCATATGCCACCGGGTTTTACATCCAGCGCCGATTGGTCAATGTATGAACCAGGTTACCATTGTTCCAATCCTCATCCCTCTTGAGTTGATATTCTTTCAAAGAGCATCGAAAGTATTCAAGTAATGTAAATTTTAAAAGTCCGTGTAAACAAATCTTAGGTAAACAAGCACACCGAACTGTCAGAAAAGTGAGGTTATACATTTTCACACAATGCTCTATATATATATTTTTGACAGGTATATGAATGAATCATTTCAGCATCAGTGATGCCAGGTCTATTTAAACAATAGCCTGCAGTAAAAATATAAAAGTCCGCAGATTGCTACAAAAATCTTCAATAAATGCGACGTAGAAATGTAGTATGTATATAATTTAAATGATCAAAAATGTTGAAGGTTGGTGTATAAATTGGCTGGCATAGGCTTTGTTCTGCTGAATATTTGTAATCTGCAAAAGATCTGCAGTGAAAACGCAAAATCTACAGATTTACTAATATATATGCAGATCTGGCATCCTTTTAGTATTCCCCACAGGAAATTCATCCAAATGGTGAAAAAATACAGGGAAACAAGGCAAGATAGGTATTCAGAATATGGGGTTAAATGAGCAGCTTGCACTATTTTTGATTTTTTCAATAGTTAGAGGTACCAAATCATCGCGGCAATAGGAAGTAACGAATTGGGGATAAAAAAGGAAGCATCCTATCATATAAAAATTTTTGACGAGAAAGGTCTATTGACAAAATTAAATATTTTTATTTGTGAAAAAAAATCTCTGGATCGATTGGGATACATCACGAAGATGAGTGATTGATCCGGCATGAACTGAATCAATGATCAGTGATCCGGAAAATGTCCGCGGGATTTACTTCAGTGGTGTAATAGATTGGAGTTTGGTGTCCTGTCTCCGACTGAATCAGGCATTAGTAAAAATCGTTGTGTTAATATCACAGACTAACAGACATAACACTCGAAACAATGCTTCGCCCGCTTTAATGGTCATTTTAAATATATTTGTAGTTGGGACTGTGGCCACATTTGAAATTATGGCGCCACTGACATATGAACAAGCATATGGGGGATAGACCACTAGTGAAAAATTGGTAACCCACCAGTAAATGAGTGTTTGGGACTGTGAATAAAAGGTGGAGCTAGTGTTCTGGGAAAATGGTCGGATCGATGTTTTTTGAGGGAATTCCCCCAGAGTGTTTTGTCTGTTAGTCTGTGCCTTTAGGTTCGAGAACTAATCGATAATGCAACTGATTGAAACGGAACTGCAAGAAACTCAGGTGATTGTGACTAAATCGGAAATTTCTTCCAATCTCGAAGTACATTGACGTCGTTCGATTCCCACACTGAAAAAAATCCAAACGTTAATTCTATTTGCTTCAAACTACTTAAAATCCATATGAAGAAGAAATGCTAATGTTATCACGCGCACACATACCTTTTATGTGTCAAGTGTATAAACTATGTTTGCACACACATAAGTTATGTGTGCGTATTGTTATAGAATTGGGTTTTATGTATCTTATAGTTATGAAATGTGAATGTAAGATTAATATGTCTTGTAAATACACACATTAGGTTTATGTGCCAGCAAATAGTGTGCCTCCGCTAATTGCAAAAATCTATGTGTAAAATAAATAGGCATAACGTTTACATTTTTTTGAGTGTCCGAGTCAATCGGACGATTTGCCTGTATTCGATTCCTGCTTTCGTCCGATACCTTTCAGCACCCCGTAGGCCTTGTAGTAATTGGCCGATATGGATAGGATAGGTGCTTCCTCTTGATGTACTCTTTGGGCGGCTTGCTTTTTTCCTAAGTAAATTTAATTTACCGTGCAGAGAACAGTGCTTAGAAAAGGTTAGAAATGATGGAACAATATCCGTAGCTCATGCTCAAGCGAACCCACCGTGATGTAAACAATTGTTGTTGGGGGTGTTGAATTGGGTGGTGAAAAGAAAAATTCAATAGTAATTCTTCAAAAGGGCTAATGAGACTTTTGTAAACAAACTTATTTCGCTCATTATTCCGCTACCGAGTTGAGTTTCATGAAAAATACACATGAATCAACATCTTTATCCTTGGTAGAATCAATTTCAAATGTTTTCTGTGTTGAAATGATAACAAATTAGGAGAAATCAGCAAAACAAAAGTTTGTTTACAAATCTTATTAGCCCTATTCAAATGTTGATATGGAATTACTGTGAAAGTAAAATAAAGTACACATTCTAGTAAGATGTCCAATGTCAATGATCCTGAACTACAAGTGAAAGTCCGAAAAAGTAAGTAAATTGAACTTTGTTGCCCATACAGTTGGCATAACATTCCTCTATTTAAAAAGCGACTGAAAAAATCTCGGAAAACATGCATATAATCGCAAACGAACCGAGTTTGGCATTCTATCGAATACAGGAACACGTCCGGAAGGTGATACCTCTTATCGTCGATCGTCGAGGGGAAGTGTATCAGCTGCAAAAAGATTTGCAGGGCAAATGCTACGATATGGAGTACGCGATTAGGTAAGTTTTGGTAGAATTGGATGGTGCTTCATTTGCAGATTCTTTTTCAACACTCATTTTTCAGTGCCATCAAAGAGATTGAGTCTGCGGACCAATCGTTGAAAAACATACAGGAATCGTTGAAAAATGCCATATTTCTCAAACAGCAGCTCAAGTACGTAGAATCGCGACGCCCTAAAAAGGATTCCAACAGTTCCGTCTACAAGCGACTGTCGGCGCACATAACACTAGACTTGCCGGACCTGCCGGATATTTCCGGAGTGGTGCGGGAAACCACGAACCGCGTGGAACACATTATGTCATCCGCGAGAAGCTCTTCCAACAGCACCGGATCGGGCCCGACGGAGCTTCAGCGATCCTACACGACATTGCATTGAACTGTTGTTTAATGAAATTGATAGTTTCTGTGTTTTTGTTTTATTTATAATGTGACTGATTATTTCTTCATTAATTAGAACACGTATGCGTTAATATGTATTGTTAGGCTGTAAACATTTTCCAATGGACAAAAAACATTACTCCAAATCACAGGAGATAGTCGAAGTGTGCGCTCCAATAAATATCAAGAATGAAGGAAATAGCACCGCTGCTTAGAATAATGAAATGTTTTTTATGTTATTACGTGTGAAATATAATCTAATTCCTAAAATACCTCTAACGATTTTTGTTATTAAATAATGTTTAGGGACCATCTACATGCAAGTACCTTTTGGGAGAAGTGACCACATTTAATGTGACATATACTGCCCATATAAGCATAAGAGTCCCATATGGATTTTTGTCGAAAATGAGATATCTGTTGGATTGTATTCTGTATCACCACTGAATCATAATGCACAAATAAGATTACCAGGTTTGTTCAGAAAATATCGAAAAAAATACCAAAACATGGTTGTCCCATCCATAAGGCTCAATGAAAAATGTAAATCTTGAACAGCGTTTTTCTCGGCTTGCTGTTTTTCAATATGGGACTCTTATGCATATATGGGCAGTATAGGGGAGCGATAGTAAGCTAAAGCGTATTGCAACAGGCTCTTATTCAAGATTTGTTTGAAAACGTGTTTGTGTTCTGCAGAGACCTGACATAAGGTATATAAATGTAAACAACAGGGTGCTAATAAATTACAATTACAAGTAGGGTGAAATGAACATTTGAGACAATTTGTAACGTGTGCGGAGGAGAGTCATTTCTTTACGTGTGTAAATTATGAATTGTAAGTACAATCAAATCGCAGAATTGTGTAAAAACCTACAAATAAGGTTGTAACTAGATTAGTTATGTACAGCATTAGGCCACTGTGCATTGGCTGCAGTGGAAACGTGATCTACCAGCAATTTCCATGCCAGTATCGAATTGCTGCAACACATTACGAATCGGCAATAGAAAGGAGAAAATTGCATACACATAGCGCCAACGACTCCATAACTCACTCAGGCCCAAACGACAGATTGATCGAAACTCCCTTTATTTTGTAGTTTATTCAGTTCTTTGAGGGGTTTTCGTTTTCTCTATTCGTATAGGTAACTATGAGACTAACATGCGTTTTCGATTTGATGATATATGTACGTTGCTCATTACACGCTTCTGTTACTCACTCGATCGCGGGCAACAAAACCATTGGCTGAGCGTAAAGTTGCTAGTAGGTCTCGCGATCACTTGCAAACAAATGAGTATAGTTGTATCGGTTGTACCTAGCGGTTTAAAATGCGTTCGGTTCTTTGCTCAAGTGTCGCGTTATGTTTTATTTCTCTTCCCGCGCTCTCATAAGGTAAGATAAAGCCGTCAATCCATCCGCTTTGTCGTGACGCGGTTTGTTGCGAGATTTCCAGTTTGTTTAGATGCATTCCTATTTAGTGTTGCAATGGTTGAATTGTTATTTTAGTGGAGAACGCCTGATTAACGTGGCTGGTGAGTGATCGTTGTTGGCTGTTTTTAAGCGAACGGAATCTCGAGAAAGCTAGGTAGCTTCGAGTCAAGGTAAAAAAGGAATTGGCAATTTTGGAGGTTTATATATTTTATGCAGGCAGTGTCATTGACCTTGATCTGTGTGAGCTAACATTTATTTTGCTGAAATAGAAAAAAGCAAGCTAGAGAAGCTATGTGAAAGTTTTACTGATATGAGCAATCATGATTCTTGTCTTGATAGGAGAAGAAAGATAATACATCTCCATGTATTTAAAAGTGGCAGTCCACCGTTGGTTTACAACTGCTGTAATGTGAAAGTTAAGCGCGGTTGGTGTGCCGCGGAAGTGACAAATTGTGTGTTTCCCATATGTCCGCGTGTTGACCTCATGTATCTGGGTGTGTTTAGTAGTGAATATTGAAAAGATGGCTAGATAATGTAAGATACGTGGTGAAGTAAAATACAATATAGACTGTTAATTCACATGTAGCAATTTTTACTGGCTTCCGAAAGTAAATACAGTAAGGGGCCGTACACAAATGACGTAGCTTTTTTCTGGCGATTTTCGACCCCTCCCTCCCCCCTCGTAGCATTTGGTCACAAAATTCAAACCTCCCCCTAGGAAATGACGTAGCATATCTCTAACCCCCCCCCCCCGCAACGTGACCGGAAGATGAAAAAATTACATATGTTTTTCAATTCTTTTAAATATATGTCCTTACAAAATGTTTGACGTCTTTTATCAACATTTTCATTATAACAGCAAATTTCCTACAAAAGAAGCCTATTTCATGACAAATATAGTGTGGATAGTTTTGTTTAGAATTTTACATGTCATAAAGCATGAAGTAAAGTTCACAATCCTGCAGCTGCCAACGATTTTAGGAAGCATAAGCTCAACTAAATTACTAAATTTTGTTTGATTGAATCCGAAAGAAAATTTAATTCAGCTACCAAAATAAGTCTACTAGTTAGCAATATTAGCTAACTAATGTGGAAATTTAAATCCGCATGAAAAATCTTTCCTTTTCTTTGCGAGCCTGCCATTCCGCGAACAGTAAAATTTACAAAATGAAAAACCGCGTGAAAATCAACTTAGGAATGGAGGAACATTAAATTGTTTTCTCTAATTAATGGATTTTGATGCCCGCCAAAAAATTTAAACTTAATGCTACGTCGCACAACTTCTGACCCTACCCTCCCCCTCGTCACACTTCGTCACAAATTTGGTGTACCCCCCTACCCCCTAAAATGCTACGTCATTTATGCATGACCCCTAAGTCTACAAACATCATATGATAAAATCCCAAACGGGTAAAATGGGATGCGACCAAATTTTTGTGCAGAATACAAGACCTAACATGGTTTTTAACGAAAATATCTTACTCCACAATCTGGGTCTTTCTAAAATCTAAAATATCGCCAATGTAACGAAACTATGCAAGGTTTGGCACGTTGACTCCGTTATTACTAGATGATTTTTTATTCACTTCGTTTATAAGGCACGATTGCGTTAGCTTAGAGGTGCTATTTTTTTCTTTGTTTTACATTTTGTATTTCTTAAATCTAGGCAGTTACACATTTAAATAGAATGTTATTTTTAATTAATGAAACTAAAGAAATTTTACAGCTAAGTTATACATATACAAGAGGGAATATTATAATATTTGTAAGATTGGGGAGGGCGGTCATTTTGTGTGTTTTTGTATAGTAATGCACTTTAGGATTTTTAGAAGGGAGATTATTCGAGCATATTAAAACTAAAAATAACTAGAGGGAGTCCATCAATTTTATTAAGATTGGGGGGGGGGGGGGGGTTAATTAGGGCTATTTTAAAGTTGTGGTTGGGCATTTCTTAACGAGTTTATATATTGAACAACTAAAATTATAAGACAGGGGGTACGTAAGTTTTGGGAAGATATTCAGGGGGAGGGGATGAAGTCATACATCTGTGCATCAGGGACAGGGGAAAGAAAGAGGTTGGACAAAGCAGACAGGGGAGGGGGTAGAGATATTAACTTTCAGTTACCGGCGTCGAGAATCACCGGTAAGGATTGCAGATTCGGACGGATGCATCATGTATTGGGACGCCGGGCGGTCTTCCTCGAGTCGGCAGGGGTTTCTCCAGACGATTTCGTATTTCGACGATGGACAACACACCGAGTTGCGCGTGTGGTGTTGTGCTGTTGGTCTTGTGTTTGTTGGGTCATTTGACTGAGATGTTTTGTGTCGTCTTGGAATCGCATCAAACCATCGTTGGAGTAAGGTAGGCGGAAGAGGGCACTTCTGAGGATGATAAGAAAATTAATAGGGGCAGTTAAATCAGAATATTGATGGTTTTTAGGAAGGTGCATACGAGGGACATATAGAGGAGACCGCGGCTTGCCAGTACATCTCGAACTGGTACATTGGGTGATCTTCCTTGGGACCGAAGAGAATCCAATAGTTGAGATCTGACAGAATAGCCCGCGAGCCCAACACGTCGGAGATGAGCGTCCAGCGTGTAGTGATTGGACATGAGCCGAAACATGACACGAATGAAATCTAGACCCTCATCCATCCCCCTGATCTAAGGTTTCGTCGATACCTTAGGGGTTATCGAATGTAGCCACCTTCTTAGTTCACCATTGCTCCATGAAGTTTGCCAACTAGGTTTTCTGATGAGTAATACTGAAAAATTCGCTGCAGCAAATTGGTCTTTCATATATGTTACCGTCTAAAGCGCCCGCCTTAGCTAAAGAGTCCGTTTCTTCATTACCTGGAATGGAGCAATGCGAGGGAACCCAAACTAAAGTAATCTTGTACGATCTTAAAGACAAAACACACAGGCGCTCCCAGATTTCCCTAGAAAGTATGGAATGTGCTTTCTAGGTTTTATTGAACAGAGAGCTTCGATTGAGCCGAGGCAATCCGAGACAATAAAGTAATGATCGGTGGACAACAGCACTTTGAATTGAAACATATGAGAGAAGTCCTAAAAGACTTCGGAAAATGGGTGTTTATATTTGTTGTGATATGTGAAATCGAATTTAAATTTTTGAAGTCATTGTTATATATATCGAGGTCGTACATAAATTGCTATTGTATAACGACTATTCCTACAAATAGAAACAACTGTGAGAAGCTATAAATCCTACACAGTTCGATGTACAATACGAGTGAATGTGAACGAAAATACGATTTTGGTGAATTTGAATGTTTTTAGCTGTATGAATGTAAGTTGTCGGTGCCTTACGACCATTTCCGATCAAACACTGGAACTATTACCACAGACTAACAGACATAACACTATGAGGGAATCCCCTTAAAACATCTATCCGGCATTTTTCCCAGAACACTAGCTCCACCTTTTATTCACGGTCCCAAACACTTATTTGCTGGTGGGTTGGCTTGGGAACAATTTTTCACTAGTGGTCTATCCCCCATATGCTTGCTCATATGTCAGTGACACCATTATTTCAAAAGCGGCCACAGTCCCAACTACAAATATATTTAAAATGACCGTTAAAGTGGTCGAAGCATTATTTTCGGGTGCTATGTCTGTTAGTCTGTGCTATTACCATTCATTTCAGCACTAACAGTTACAAGTATCAGCTCTAGAACCGATGTTATGGCAATTAGTCTGAATGGATTCCGATGGAGCAGTGCTGTCAGGGACAGTTTACGTTGACGACGAATTTGGACTGTCTTCGACTACGTTTTTCATGCAATTGGTCTATTGTAAATATTCTAGGATAATTGTTTTCAGCATTGGGAGGTAAAAATTGGGCAGCTTCTAGCACTGCGAGTAAAGCACCAAGCATTATGAAAAGATTTTTTTATTCATTGATCCCAACTTTTTCAACAAAAACAAGTTTTGGAACCCTGCGTTAGAAAAAAAAAAAAGGGTAGCATAAAAGGGTTTATTTGTTTGTTTATTTGTTGTACCGTCACCAACAGACCCCTTGGCCCCAATGGTGGTTACTTAAACTAATTACATTTCAGAATACGAATTATTTTAGTTTTTATCGAATTCCTTGTCAGGTTGAAGTCAAACGCCGTCGCCACACTGTTAAACACACGCTGGAGTCCGGTAACAGCGCCCTGGCGCCCATAGTTAGTTCTCCTGAATGGGACTCGCAGAAGAGAGTTATTGCGCAGAGCTCGAACGCGAGCTTGAAGATCGAGGCGTCCGAGGATTGTAGGGCAATCCACCCTGGCAGACAGTAAGTCCGAGACGAACAGGGCTCGAGAGCAGTCCCTCCGGATGCTTAGAGTATCGAGCTGTATTAACTGACAACGGTTTTCGTAGCTCGGCAGCTGAAATCTGTTTTGCCAAGGAAGATGTCGGAGTGCAAAGCGTATGAACCGGCGTTGGACGGCCTCGATTCTGTCGACACCGTTCTGGTAGTAAGGGTTCCAAACAGCAGAACAATATTCCAGTGTTGAGCGAACCAGCGCACAATAGAGAGATTTTAAACAGTATACGTCCTTAAAGTTTTTCGCTATTCGGAAGATGAACCCAAGCTGTCTTGAAGCCTTATCCACAATGGATGATGTATGTGGTTTGAACGTTAGTGCCGAATCCATGATGACTCCGAGATCCTTGACGTTAGAGTGTCTTGGAATACTCGAGTCGAAGAGATGGTAGTTAAACTGAATCGGATGGCGTTTCCGCGTGAACGTAACGATTGAGCATTTGCTCGGGTTTAAAACCATTCTGTTTAGATCACACCACGTACTAAAGCTGTCCAATTCCCTCTGAAGAAGCTCGGCATCGGTTTTATCCCGTATTTGTTGAAAAATTTTCATGTCGGCAAAAGAAAGGCGGGGTCCTTGTAATTTGATGTTGACGTCATTAAAGTAGAGGAGGAATATCACTGGACCGAGATGGCTTCCTTGTGGGATGCCGGATGTAGCGAAGAATGGTGTAGATAGACAGTCCTTAATGCTGATTTGAAGTTGCCTTCCATCGAGGTAGGAACGAAACCAGCGCAGAAGTTGTCCATGAATACCGAGTTTGTCCAGCTTCGCTATTGCGATATCATGATTGATTTTGTCGAAGGCCGCAGATAGATCCATGTAAATAGCATCGGTTTGCAATCCGTCAGCGAATCCATCCATTGCATATGTTGTGAACGAGAGCAGGTTAGTCGTTGTCGATCGTTTAGGCATAAATCCGTGTTGATCGTCTGCAATGTAGTGTTTGCAGTGAAAGAAAAGAGGGTCTAAGACAACCAGCTCGAATAGTTTTGATACTGCACTTAAACACGAGATTCCTCGATAATTGTCAATGTTCGATTTGTTTCCTTTTTTGTGAACTGGAAACATGTGCGCTGCTTTCCAGCAGGAAGGGAATGTTCCAGTATTGAGTGATAGCACAAAGACTCGCCGAAGTGGTTCAAGAAGCCCGCTGATGCACTTTTTGACAAAAATCGAAGGAACGCCATCTGGACCCGGGGAACTAGATGCTTTCAGCTTGGAATTTGCTGCAAGAATGGCAGCATTATCGACACAAATTCGGTTGATGGTTCGTCCTAGAGAAGGAGTTAGATTTGAAGCGGCAGCGACTTGTTGTGGGGAAAGGTTCTCGTCGGAAAAAACGCTTGAAAATTTGTCGGAAAACAATTGGCAAATTTCCTTAGTGTCGGTGCCTAAAACTCCATTTAATGACATACAAGATGGTAACCCGGATTCTTTTCGCTGCTCGTTCACATATTTCCAAAACGACTTGGGCTTGGATTTCAGTTGACGTTCGACGTTTCGCTGATATCTAAAAAAGGCACGTCTGCTTTGCTGTTTGTATTCGTGGTTGAGGTGAAAGTAGTGGTTTCGTAATGCAAGTGTCTTATGCTTCGAGAACTTTTTAAATGCGGCTCGTTTGGCAGTTTTTAATCGTCTAAGCACTGTTGATTGCCAGGGAGGGTGTTGATTTGTGCTGACTGTTCGTTTTGGCACATGACGGTCGATTAGGTAGTTAAGAATATTAGAAAACGTCATCGCTGCTTCGTTCGCGTCATCATTGTTAAGATTTTCGTCCCAGTTTATATCCAACAGCGTGCTAACGATGCTGTCGTAGTCAGCGTTTTTAAAATCGTAGACGATAGAGCTTGAGACGTCTTCAAAACTCACTCTTAGGTTACCAGCGAGTACAAGATGTAGTGGGGGATGATGGCGCACATGCTGAACTAAAGGTGTCGGAGCGGCGCAGCAGTACGGAGCGTAGTCCCGGGCACTTACAAAGCAGAGGTCCAATGTACGTCCGTTCTCGTTGATGATATTATTAATTTGCCGAAGAGTTGCGCTACTGTAGTTGTCCAAGATACAACTGGCATTGTTGATAAGCACAGATTTTTCGATATCCAATCGTAGAAATCCATTACTTGCTGGGCACCAGGTCAAGCCAGGTAAGTTAAAGTCGCCCAGTATAACAATATCATCAGATGGGGCAGCGATCGAGGTGATGAAAGAAACGGAGGAAAGATGTACATCGATCAGGCTGTAATAACGAATTCGGTCAGGTGGAAAATACACGACACACAGGAAGAGATTGCGATCGGCAAGTTTCACTGATATCCACACTTGCTCGGAGCTCTCCCACCGCTCATCGTTGATCACTCGGGCTTTTATACCATGGCGAACGGCGATGAGTACACCACCACCTGATGTCTTGCGGCTGTTGAGGGCATTGCGATCACAGCGGAAGACATCAAATGTTGAACCAAACACCTGCTGAGACAGAGTACGGTTGTTGAGCCACGTCTCGGTTAAGGCGATGACGTCATAACAGCAGCCCGTGGTCGCGAGCAAATAGCTGTCCGTTGATGAATTTAAGCCACCAACATTCTGGTAGTAAATCTCGATGTTATTGGATGACGGATCAGGTTCTGCAGAGGGCGAATCAACTGCATCGCGCTCCAGAATGCAGCGATCATCATCGGCGACAGAAATAGTTGACATCTCGTCACAAGATGTTAGAGCAAAAGGCAAATTACTGGAAGCGAAGAATACATCAGCGCTTGAAGTGTTCGGATCAGATGTATACTTGCCATTTGTGGCGGGTTGGAAGACCCTTTCACCCATCCCACACACAGGACCGGGACGACTGATGATCGCTGGCTGCAATTGCTCGACTGTGGCGGGGGGCTCGAGGGCTTCCATAGTGCCAACTGCGGTGCGTCCCAGTATGCGTTGAACCCCGATGGAGCGATGCGGAGAGCAGGAACGGGACGGTAGTAGCTTACGGCGAGTGTTGGACGATGAACTAGAAGCGTGAATCGGTTTAACCGTTGTATCGTTACAATTTGTATAATACTTGCCGAGAAAGGCGGCTTGGAAGACCCCTTCTCCACCCACACATACAGGACCGGGACGACTGCTGAACGCTGGCTGCAAGGGCTCGACTGTAGCGGGGGGATCGAGGGCTTCCATTGTACCAACTGCATTGCGTCCCAGTATGCGATCAGCGTCGACACTCCTTCACAATGGCGGTGTAGCTTGGTATAGTGGCATTGCCAATCGTTGCGGAGTCCTCTGTAGGGTTGATGGGCCGGGTTGACTTAGCGGAATACATGCGGCTTCCGAAGGCGTAGGAAAATCAGTCGGTGGGCACCAAATGTTCTGGGTACGGCTATCCTCAAATTCCCTGAACAATATGCCTTGCGGCCATGTGTCAGGGTTAAGAGCTGCTTCACGGTACTTTGGGTGAACTCCAACTTTGAAGTTCAGAGTACTGACGTCTATGCCTTTTTTAACAAGCGGAATGACCTTTATTTCCTCGTTGCAGTTTAGCCCTTCTTTGGACATTTTTTCGACTGTCTCCTTGCTAACGCTGGGATGAAAGCGGGAAAGATACATCCAGAGCAACGGAGTGGGAGGAGGAACCGTGAGAATGTTGCTATTATCGACTAGCTTTCGACCGCCGACAAGAATACTGCTCGGATCAGGACCATCCTCGCGACGACGTTTCTGAGGTGGTCGAGATGTACCGGAATTTGGCCGGACTGGAGTGGCTGTTGAATCCTTTCTGGCGAGGTGCGAAATTTGCTGGTTATTTTTTGATAACTCTGCCTTTAGTTCAGCACAGACGTCATCCGTTTTCCCAGCGATAGCAGCGATAACACATCCAAGCGAGGAAACGGTGTCGCGAAAGCGAGCAAACTTCATCAACTTGACACGTTCATTGCACATCCAAAATAAATTTGGATTTTCGGCAAGTTTTTTCAAGAACGGCTTGTTGAGTTGTTTACCGCACTGCATATGCACCACATTTTTGCAAAATTCCATGCACTCGATAAAGTCATCGTCCGATTTGACGGTTTTCGCGCAGTGATCGCATGCACTTGTCATAATGCCGATTTTCTACCCGCCCTAGATCCGACTTTTCGTTTTCGTCTCACTGTGCGCCAAGTTATGGTGGGAAATACTTTCCTCTACTCGCGTGCAGATGGCGAAATGAGCGCGTGAATTTTTTGTGGGTAATTACACACAGGTCCGGTGATGTAAACAATCTCGATTTTCACTGGACTTTTTCACGACACAAAACAAAATTTGTAGAAAACACTTTAAAACTTCACAATACCAAGGGCGCAAACAAAATTTAAGATCGACTGATACGATAAACGACGATTAAATGGCACAAATCACGTCAAATATTAAAAAAATAACTGGAGCGATTAACACAAACAACTAATCGGTGAAAATACACTGAACCAAAAAAAAAAAGTTAAAATTGAATAAATGTTCGAAAACTTTTTTAACGATCAAAACCGCATAATTTTGAAATCATCAACTTTGAAGGTTTAACAACTTCGAAGAAGTTGTTCAAACTGTAAATAGCGCATTTTTGGTATAATAATTTTAGTGATTAAGCTTCAGAGACTCATACTCTGAATACAATTTGAATTTTATTGTATATTGCACAGTTCCCACCAAATCGAACTGCACAGTATGAAAGTGTGATGAATCAAAAGTGTGATCAAAAGTGCAACTTCTTCGACCTGACAAATTATTGACATAGAAAAGTGTCAAAAACAAACTTCTTCTTACTTTTAGTAGCTGGAAGGTTAGCATGGCTGCCAGTATCCCGGTTTTTACAATAAATTTGAAGGAAAAAGTTAATTTTTTGTCGATTTCATATCATTTCATTTGGCAACCGTGAAAAAAGTGTGATAGCGAAGTGCATCAAAAATCCAACTTTCAAAGCAACAAGCAATAAAGAGTATCCCACATCATTGCATCACGGAAAAAAATTCTATAGAAAATAAACCATTGGATATTTTCTTATGAAAATTTGGGCAGGAGTAGTTTAGAGTGTATTGTTACCACTGTATTTTTATCGCTGTCAGTTTTTCGAAAATTGGAAAAATCACATCACCGAAAAGCAACGTCGGGAATTCGTTTTGCGCAAGCACCTGGCAAATCCTCAACTTTCTCGTCAAGATATCGGAAAACAACTCGAAATCGTGCAGTCAACGGTGAGTCATGAGATTAAACTTTACTACCACACTATGAGAGTCGAACGGAAGGCGACATGCGGTCAGCATGGATGTTCTATTAGTGATCAGGATCACAAGGGTATGGTGAAAGCGTTTAAACGGAATCCCAATGCAGGGATGTAGCCAAAACGTTGAATTTGTCCAAGTCTTTCGTTCAGAGAATCAAGGGCTGGGAGGGGCTGCCTACGTACAAAGTGCAGAAGGGTCCAAATCGCGACGAAAGGTAAAATACGGTGGAAAGTCATGGGCCCGTAAACTGTACACCCACATGCAGACGAACTCCCATTGTCTTATCATGGACGATGAGATGCCGAGACGGACTTCCGGCATCTTCCGGAGGAAGTAAGGATGCAGAAATTTTCAAAGTTTACCAATGAATGCATGATTTGGCAAAGGAAGTGCGCTGTTCGTGACTACCGGGACTGCAAACGGGGAGATCTACATCAATGAGTGTCTACAGAAGCGTCCGCTTCCTCTGTCGAAGCAACACGAGGGCTCTACACGATCTTCTGACCGGATCTAGCTTCGTGCCACTATTCAAATGTTGTCCTGGAGTGATACGAAACCAACGGGGTCACTTTTGTACCCAAGGACATGAACCCACTCAAAGCACCAGAACGAAGACTGGACAATTATGAAGCAGGCACTACGGAAGTATCCCAAGGAGGTCAAATCTGAGGAAGACATGAAGAAAAAGTGGGTTTCAGTACATAAGACGCTGCAGCCAGATGTTGCACAAAACCTAAGCGGAGTTGAGCGTAAGGTGCGAGTGTATTGTTATGGTTTTTGAGTTGAATGAAATAAATATGCCAAAAGCTTACTGCTGAATTATATTTTATTGACTGAAAGTTTGAAAAGAATCGTTACACCAGGTATTTTTTACCGCGTTTTGATGCAATTTGATGTGGGACACCCTTTATAAGCCGCAGAATAAATTTATCATCAGAATAACTTGTTTTAAAGATTTTCGTGTACATATAGTCTAGTATATTTCCATACTCTGAATATATGAAGTCATGTCTTCAACAATGTCTTCAAAATAGCATTTTCGAAAACTTTGCTGAAGACAATATGTCTCGAGCTGAATTTGCTTGAAGAGTTAATTCTCTATTATTATTTCCTGAAGGATATTCCGTCTAAATTATATTATCAGAAGACGTGCTGTTTTACGAAAATTCTTCAAGCATCGAAATTTGATAGTTTGAATGAATGTGACGTTATCGAGCATTTATTTTACTTTTCTTCAATATTCAAGCTCGCAACTGGACAACGAGTCCTAGTACCTAGTGTACGAAATTTTATTTCGCCATTCAATTCAGCACTCGTATATTTTATTAATTTATTTTATTTTTATTAATTCCAATCCTGCTTAGAGGCTATTCATAAAATTGTTAATACAACAAAAATCTTTCATAAAAACCTATCTGCTAGAGGCAAAGAGCTATGGGATGAATTAATAATACATAAGGTTAGAGATTCATCCAAAAAGGATTTCTCTAAACCGAAACGAAGCGAACGACTCAAAGGTTAAAACCGCTTTAATCAAAAATAAAAACCTATTTTAATCCATCTAGTGGTGCAATTGTGCCTTTCTCATTTCTTCAAACTATGACTCTATGGCTTGTTTGTTCAATATAAATGCACAGTGTTTCAAAACGCCGTTTCCACGATAAAAATTCAATAACTCCTGAGCCGTTGGATTTGGAGATAAGACTTCTTCGAAGAAGTTTCTTGGTATAAATAGACGCATCTTTTGATATAATGAGTTAAGTGATTAATTCACCTAAAAATGAAATAGAAAATTTATTTCCCCAAATAATTTAGCTAGAAGCTTACTGTCTTCAGCAAACTTCTAGAAAATATTGTTGCGAATAACTTTGAAGATAATAAAGCTCTATATCACAAGGGTAGCGAGATATGGAGGGTTACTTGCGATAGATCCCTTAAAACAGTTTGTCTACCATAACTTCTTACGATTATTTTTTATATTATTTTTATTCTACAAAGCTGTTCAGGACGATAAAATACACATTTTAGGTGAAGACGATGAATCTGTAGCTCTTGACACAAAAAAGTTATTGTCAATTTTCGATTATTTTTAGGTCAACTAACACCTTAAGCAATTTCCTCAATCGCAAAAATTCGCAGATGGCTTTGAATACAATTGAAAGTTCTAACGTTTTGCTTTCCATTCAATATAAAAACCTTTGTCTGGCGGAGTTTGCTAGGTAGGGTATGTATGAAACCAATACTCAATATTGCCAATATATCAGTTTATATAGGGATTTACTGTATGACCGCATTTTTCAACCAGTAAATTTAATAGCAACCTATGCCTTTCATTTGAGATAAAGTTTGACAAAATCGGTTGGGTGATCTCCGAGTATCCAGTATGCCATTGTTGGGCACATTTGTCGAACTCGACGAAGTGAATCGAATGGTGTAAGAGTTTCGGACCTCTGATAAGCAGTCGATTTTCAACGTGATTGCGTTACCTTTCAATAGGAGAAAGACAAAACGGTTTATAAGGAAAAATTCACCTGAGATCGGATTCTTTTACTCAACTCCGGAGCCAATACTTCGTTCGAATGAAAATCGGTAGCAATCAATGTGAATACTATGCTCTTCTTGAAGGACTAAGATTGTGAGAATCGAATCAGCAATATATGAGAAACAGGTGTGAATCTAATTTCGGAATCTGGCCATTTTCTTGAATTTCCGGAATCCTCAACAGTTCTCAATGTGTCCAAAGAGACTTTGATTTGCAATTCGTGATCTGATCCAACAATTTTAGGCAATTTCGAACTCTTTTCAATTAGTTTAGAATTATTTAGATATAATCATTATTCCGATTTATATGGGAATTTCTCATGTGACCGCGTGCTTCAACCCGTTACACAGAAACCAGAGCTCCGATTCCAATGGAATTTAATAGCAGTCAATTTGGATGCTGTAGCTTTCATTTTGGAACTATATTTGATAAAATCGTGCTTAGCTTACCGAGACATCACTCGGTACCAGCCAGTTGCTTTAGGCGTTTACACATGTTGTGTGAACTGTTTCGATTTAATGTCTAACTGACGCCAATTAGGTGTTACTTTGGATATATCGTCTAACTGATAGCAAGTTGGTGTCAGTTACTGATGAGTGAAACACGAAACATTCACATGCAACTTTTTTAAGTTAGGTTTTGTGACCTTAAGCGCAAATTGGCACATCTATTTTTTTTCTTTCGAAAAAATAATGGTTGTAAACAGATTTTTCGTGTTGCCTGGCCACATAGTCTATAGTTATAATCTTCTATAAAGCTTCTTCTTCAATGTTTTCTCATTAATTTGTTCAAACCTTTTCTCGCGACAGTATACCGTCGTGTCGCATGCTTTCGTTCTATCGAATGTAGATGATCCAGAACTTGGATTTGAAGTCTTGGTGACATATTCAAAGGCTACTTGTCTATCTATATTCGAAAACCTTATTTAAAAATCGAGATAACTTCACTAAATCTGTAAAATTATGGGTGCCATTCCAACTGGTCTAGAGATATGAATAGTGTTGTTGTCAAAGAAACTATATTATCCAATAAAAATTGTCAAATTGAAAATATGTATGTTTGTACTACTAAACCTACCCCCATTCGTCAAAACCACGCGCGAAACTCAGGGCTTCTATTTTAGAAACAGATGATGAGGAACGATCATACGATTTCTGCGTTGTCTCTCCCCTGTAAATAATTTTAAAGCCACAACGCTGGTAAAAGCTAGTAAAATATATCTCATTTGCCTTTTTCATGCGCGCACTCTTTCTCCGGTTCGGTTGGGTGAAGCATTCAAATAATGTGTATAGGGTAATGTGCTTATTGTGATCCTATTTCGCACATCTTGGTTTCGTCTCAAGCATATGGTATAATGACAATATCTTTTTGTCTGAAACAGGTATGCAAAAATAAGCTCAAGTTATAAACTTTATTCGTTGTGTACATATTTATATAGAACTGTTCTCTAAATCCCACTTTTAATTGAAATAAAATCACCTACTTGAAATATCTTTTAATTCGCCTCATTCACAGGACACAACGGTAATTACCGCCTCATATCTCGTTATTCCGTCTGAAATATGGTAAACATTGCACTAAACTAACTCAAAATCGAGTAAATACCTACTCAATCCAACTGACACTGTGCATTTTTCGTAGATGGGGCTCAAAAATACAATGACTGGCGTATGATATTAGTGCCTTATACGCTGCATTGCCAAACTAGAGTGTAAAATCTAGCGGATTTTGCGTTTCGACTTCATAATCCGGCGCTAGCTTACTCCTGTCGCTAAGTTAGTGTCAGATTCTGATGAGACGAGCTCAAATTCGCAATTTCCTTAACTAATTCAGTTGTGTTTTGTACCTTTGCAAAGATGGTTTTAAGCACTTTTCTCCTTAGCGGAGCACAAACCAAAAAAAAAAAAAATATCTAAATTTTTCTCCCCTGAGGAGACATACTATAGGGCATATTGTATTAGCTTTTGCTAAGCCAAGCCATGTTTCCATTTCAGTAATTCTCATCAGCTTAATCAGAACACCTTTTCTTGCGGGACATCACGCAGGACTCAGAAACACCAATAGTGTTTTCGTTTTTTTTTGGAACAAGCGTTAATCCGGCGCTAGCTTAGTCCTGTCACTAAGATAGTGTCAGATTCTGATGAGACGAAGTCGAAACGTAAATTCCATAATCAATTGCGGATATTAATTTGAACATTATTTTCCTCCGACTGTCCAGTATTCTTCACCGCGAAGTTTCCTCTGTCCCACTGTGTGCCAGGTATCGTTTTGCGTCTAACGTTTTGCACACGCATTTCATCCGAAACAAATACATAACTCTCACTCTCGGAATTCGACCGACACAGAGGCTCGTTCGATGTTTCCCTTTTCTTTGAGTTCCTCCTTCGTGATTTTCTTTCAAAAGAAAAAAATCTCGCGTGTTTTCTGCCAACTATGATTCAGTTGAATCGCGCGATATATAATTAATATTTGTGTGCAGCGGCGATGAACAACTGGGGGCTTTCCGATGGTCCAGTGGTTCAACACGTGGTTGTTGAAGATATCGGGTTCAACCTAATTGCGGCCAACGAAGAACAGTAATTTTCCAACGAACGTTGCGATGATTGTTGAGTTCCAGTTTGGAAAAGAGAAGCGCGAAGGAGGAGTAAATAAAAAACTACTACCATTAAGTACTATACACGTTTGCCGTTCGTCATCTTGCGAGATCTCGTGTTTTGCATCGTGCTGTTACAACTGCTTTCGCTAGTTAAAAAGGGGTTTTCCTTAAACGACGCGCGTTTTGCCGAATTTGACAAAGGGGAGAGGTGTTGAAGAGTACGACGGCACTTTTGAGAAGAGTAGAAATGCAACCTTTAAACCGAGTTTGAAATTGCGAGAGAATGTAATTTTTAAC
The DNA here is from genome assembly GCF_030247195.1 of Topomyia yanbarensis. Taxonomy (NCBI): domain Eukaryota; kingdom Metazoa; phylum Arthropoda; class Insecta; order Diptera; family Culicidae; genus Topomyia; species Topomyia yanbarensis. The sequence continues at coordinate 41,450,668 of NC_080671.1, read as the reverse complement.
GTAACGTAATATGTGGCTGAGTACCATTGTAATGGGCAACGTGCATATTTGCATCAGCAGTCTCGCTGATAGTCACCGAGCAGAAGACAACAACAGTAGCGTAGAAGTTTTCTTGTGAGGTATTCCATTTTCGTGTGATCTGAGTTCCAACGTATAAACAAAGTCGTAGTCGGTTTGGTGCAGGTTGTTTTCATTCATATCACTGTGCGTAAAGATACAAATATATGAATGAACGTGGATTTCGTTCAGAAGTTGAATATTATTTTTAATGCGTAGTGATTTCTCTGTGTGTGCAGTAAATAATTGTGTAGCCAGCTAGTAGCAAACGAAGGTTGGTATCGGCATATCTAGCAGGCATAATTACTGACTAATATTTTTATCTGCGGAACTTGAATATGATTTGTTCGTTTTCGTATAATGATTGTCATTTTGTGTCACTCTTGCAAAAATTCTGCTGTATCCGCTTCAGTCCTTCACAAAGTCAGTTCTTAACAATGGGTTTTTAATATGACTCAACCATTTTTTGGTGGCAACTTAAAATACTTTATAATCACGAAATTGTATATTATTCGTTTTCTGTGATGATAGCGATCAACATCCTGTATAATACTAAAATAATCAGATAGTGTGGTATAGCTTGGAGCAGTAAACCGGAACGTTGTTGCGGACTTACCCAATCCGTATTTGCTGGAAAACCACGAGCTTCATGCAGGGTAGATGTACACTAATTCATCTCATTCTTTTTTGACCATTTGAAACAAGGAATACAAGAACACGAATTCGTCGAATCAACCGTTTTATTGGTAACAAAAAGATTGATTTTTGATTATTTATCATAAAATTAAATTTATTGTTTACTTATATAAAGGCTCGCACAGAATGAAGCCAAATCTACCAATCGAACATGTCACCGGCTACCTATCGTGCAAAGTAAACAAACATACTTCTTCAGCAATGCCCTCATGCGTGCTCGCAAGGGGAGTATTGTTATTGGCAGGAAAAATATTACAATAATAGGAGTGAAAAACTATTTGTTTATATATTTACCTTTTCTCATTTCTTATATTGCTTACAAAAATCAGCAAATTAACAAGAACGTGATGAATGCATATTTTAATTGATTCACCGAACCTCTACAGTGCCATTGAACGACTATCAGGCTTATTTTCCCTTTTTTGTATAGTTGATAAATTCACAAACGGAACGTTACAAAACACTCTATTATCTAATTGCGAATATTATGACATTCTTCTTCAAAGATATTTATGGTAAGTGATTTCATGAGTGTTGCCAGGTTTGATGAAACGTTTTCATTACAAGTGACGAGACTCGTGACGTCTCGAAATATTCTCTCCAGCGCGATAAAAAACAAATACGGCTTTGCGCCGCTTCGGTTCCTAGGCCTCGGTTATGCGTCTAAGCCGCATCGAAATGGTACCCCTTAAACAGAGGTTCCTGAAGGGTATCGGATGGTTACCGGAACCCAGGAAAGTTCAACCGTAAAGGAGCCGGAAATCTAGCTGGTTCTAATTCGTTTTCAGGCACCAGTAACAAAAGCGATTCTAACTAGTCGCTCCAGCACCCCGTTGAATTCTAACGATTTCACCACCTAGGCGCCAGTTTGACGATATAAAATGAACTTGGTTTACTTTCGACAAGTTTTGATTCGAGCCAACAACATCCAGCCCTCTTAAGAATCGTCAAAAATCTTCAGAATACTCCAACTCCACAAGATCCACCTGAAAAAAGGAAGACATTTTAGACCAAGACTATGGTACCAAACATAGTCTAAGTGGTCTAACCTGGTTTACTTTTTCTTCCATCTCTTTTTGATCTGATCTGATTTGATATGTTTGATTTACGGGTGCCTTCGGTTAAGTTCATTAACCATTTTGTATCGTCCAACTTATAAGATGAAGAAGGAATTTCAAATATGAACTAAAGCAACTTCAAGTTATCTTTAAATTGAAGAGCAGTTGGACGTTATTCAGGCAGTGTTCTTGCAATAAATTTACACTAAAATTTCAAGTAATAATTTAATTTTCTAATAAACAATGATTCAGTAAATTAGCATTAAATATGAATTGCGTGGAATAAAATGATTTGTTAAATAACATTAAAAAAATAAAAATCAACACATAGCCAACCCTAGTTACTGTAAAATTCTTGTTTTGGTACTATAGTATAACATTGGACTTCACTGCAAATGGTTATTATTGTTCTGTCACAGTGACATGATTTCCGCTTAAAATAACTTGAAAAATCCGCTTAAAATAACCTGAGTCCTGCGTTGATTCAAATTCTTTGAATAAATTTAAACACGTTATTCATTGATTAAATAGCATTCAATAAATCAAATGAAATAATGTTTGGGATGGTTTTCGCTGGGATGTTCCGTTTGCCACGATAAAGTTGCTTAATTTTTCATTCAGTATGAATTTATTTTGTGATTTGATCAAAGTCATTCAAAGTTACAGCAAATATTTCGGTTGCTAGAAAAAAATAAATGGTCTGTACTCCACGCAGTGTTGCGCATTCCTCTGTACGGGACTCTATATTGTATACAGACTCTAGATCAGAACTACACTTTTCACCAGACTACAATATCGTTCTCTATAGGGTAATGCCGCGCCAGGAGAGATGCCCCACTCTCTATATCTCGTATATGGGGTCATTTATATACGGTAATATGATATTGTGAGATTGATTTTCGGAGTATGTATTACACTTTGTAACGGGTGTTACGATCAAAAGTTGCTCAACTTCATCTTGACGCGTTTTTTCAACGTGCAAACATGTACACTAGACTGCCCAGAAAAATAATGAATTTTTGAAAACTCAATCGGCCCACCCCTGAGTCGATTCCTAGTTCCACCAGGAGTGCTTGCTCCAAATTTGAAGCAAATCGGACAAGTCTAGCTACCGGACCAACGTGCTTGAAGTTTGTATGGGATTTTTCGACAATTTACATGGAGAAAACCCCCTTGCACACATTTTCACCGCTAGGTGGCACTGTATACATCAGATTATCACCAAAAGTGAAACTTAAGAAGATAATTTTATTATCTACAACTTTGTTGAAGACTGCAAAGCGATCCGACTCCAAAAGGAAAAGTTATTAAACTTTTAACGAAGTGATGTCTGAGTCAGTTTTGCATGGGGCCTAGCAGTGCATGATAGTGTATTAGTACTAGGTTCTAACAAACTAAACATTTTTGTGGATTAATGGTTAAATTTAGCTGAATAGTATGTTCGGAAGAATTGCAGTACATAATACGAGTTATGTTTTGGTTAGAAAATTTTAGTTCAATCTGTGACCGCATAGATGGCGCCAACACTAATCTCTCTTCGTTGAAAAGTTAGTGTTGGCGCCATCTATGCGGTCAGATGTGGAACTACAATTTTCTAACCAAAACATAACTCGTATTATGTACTACAATTCTTCCGAACATACTATTAAGCTAAATCTAACCATTATTCAATAAAAATGTTTAGTTTGTTAGAACCTAGTACTAATACACTACCATGCACTGCTAGGCCCCATGCAAAACTGACTCAGACATCACTTCGTTAAAAGTTTAATAACTTTTCCTATTGGAGTCGGAGCGCTTTGCAGTCTTCAACAAAGTTGTAGATAATAAAATTATCTTCTTAAGTTTCACTTTTGGTGATAATCTGATGTATACAGTGCCACCTAGCGGTGAAAATGTGAGCAAGTGGGTTTTCTCCATGTAAATTGTCGAAAAATCCCATACAAACTTCAAGCACGTTGGTCCGGTAGCTAGACTTGTTCGATTTGGCTCAAATTTGGAGCAGACACTCCTGGTGGGACTAGGAATCGGCTCAGGGGTGGGCCGATGGGGGTCATTTTTTTTCTGTCACTCTAATGTACACCCCTCATTTTAAAAATGTATGTGTGTAGCATCATACTGTTTGACTTTGGCATTTGCTTTTCAGTTGTGAAAACGACATCGAAGTAAGAGGAGCAACGGAGCAAAATTTTGCTCGGGCATCGCGAAAATCTGCATACTCGAACGTATAGTTGGCGACATCAGGAATAAGCACCCCTTCCCGGCCATCTATGGAAGTTATCCTTCAATGTCAGCTTCTTTCTCCGAACAGCCTAGATAAGTCGTGTAGTGTCGGTAGTGGTTGTTTCAATCGGCTAAGAATTACACTACGGACTACCTGTTCCAGTGGTAAAAATCCACCAAACAGGGAACCCCAATTCCATAGTGTCATGCGACTCGTGCTATGGGTAAAATTGTTTAGGGGGTTTAAAATATTGTCAATAGCGAACGGAGCCTGGGAACAGTTGGGCGAACTCCCCAGTATGCTGAATTACGCAGATCCCCTTAATTTTGCCGAATTTTTGTTGGCTGGGGGTTTGTTGAGACTCTCGGCTGATGGTAGTTCGGTGAAGTTTTGCTGAGTTTCGATTATCAAATTTCGATGTGTACAGATGAATCTACTCAGAGGCTCCCATGTCGTAGGAGGTGACTGAAAGTAGGAGACCCTAAGTCAAGGTCTAGTTCCGTGCCGAGGACTTGATACGTGGAGGGTCTAAAATATGCCAGTCGCGCAGGGAGCATTTTGGGTTTAGCCCTTACTGTGTTATGCGAATCTCTGACACAGTGGACCATTATTTTCTTCGCAAATCGTGGGAATCAAATGATCGTGTCCCATTTAAACCTGATATGGCTCGCTATATGCGTTAACATCCCAACTCGCTTGGTGTCTTCTAGTTGTTGTGCAATTTATGTTGGAAATGAAATGTACAGTTCTCTAATCAACAATGGTTAGAATAGCACAAATCAATCTCCAGCATAAACGTACAGCATGAATTTATCTCGACTCATGCAGGAAGGTAAAGGTTCCATAGCATTGCTTCAAGAACCGTATTACCATAAAGGAAACTTCTATTTTGGAAAGTTACTTTACACTGCTTTCATTGCTTACAAAAAAGACAGGCATGACTAACCCACGTGAAATGCCTCGTGCTTGCATTCTTGCAAATAAGGCTATTGACGCGTGTCTCATATCGGAGCTCACAACTCGCGATATCTGTGTTGTCACAGTTACACTGACTGCCGGAAACGTAGACAAAAAATAGATATATTGTTCAGCATATCTCCCGCATAACGAGTCATCTCCTTCTGATGATTTCATAAGCGTTGTATCATATTGTAGCAGAACTGGGCTTCCGCTCATTTTCGGCAGTGATCACATCATTTGGGGCAGCTCAGACATCAATCTGAGCGGCTCTGGACTGATGGAGTACATAAGTAGTACAAATCTCCATATTCTGAATGTGGGAAACAGACCAACTTTTGCGAGGTCTGAGAGGGAGAAGGTGTTATGCATAACACTTTGCTCTGATAGAATTTTGCATGAGCTGGGAAATTGGCAGGTTCCAAATGAAACTGAACCGTCTCTATCCGATCATAAATATGTATTTTTCGATCATTTTGATGTCTCCTTCAATGTGGTGACATATCGTAATCCTAAATCTACAAACTGGGACCTCTTTTTGGAAAACTTGGCGACTATATTTCATGGATATTTTCCAACAATTAGTCAACTAGACGACTTAGATGACGTCGTGGATACGACAAACTCATTCGTATTAGCATCCTACGAAGAAGCTTGTCCACTTCGTACTGTTAAATCGACTAGGGGAACCCCTTGATGGAGGGTTGAGCTTGAAAGAATGAAGAAAGTTATGAGAAGAGGTTGGAACCGGCGTCAGCGTGATGACTCCAGAGCTTTCAGGTCAGCTCGTAGTGCATATAAGAAATGTATTAGATCTTCAGAACGGGCTGGCTGGCAAAACCTATGCATTAATGTCTCTAGTCTGAACGAGGCTAGCAGGTTAAATAAAATTTTCTCCAGATCGAATGATTTTCAGATGAACTCCTTAAATATCAGAGATGGTGTTTATGTGATGGACGAAAAAGATGTTCTTAATAGTCTCTTCGATACACACTTTCCAGGTTGTATCGATCCGGAGCTGAACAATGTTCACAGATCTTATTCTGTTGATTCGGACTAGTGGGCGTTAGCACGCACATTGGTTTCCACTGAATCGGTCAAGTGGGCAGTTGACAGCGTTGCTCCATACAAATCACCCAGAAAAGATGGAATACTTCCCGTGCTACTGCAAAAGGGATTTGATATTCTTAAACATGTCTTGAAAAAGATTATGCTTCCCAGTCTTGCTACCGGGTATATCCCGAAAGCATGACGAGAATAAATGTTAGATTTATTCACAAAGGGGGCGCTCAAGCTATGAAGAAGCCAAGAGTTTTGGGCCTATCAGCTTAAGTTCTTTTCTTCTGAAAGCTTTGGAACAGATAATCGATCATCACATCAGGAACGTTAGTTTAGTTGAATATCCACTGCACAAATTGCAACATGCATATCAGTGTGAGAAATCCACGATCACTCTGCTTCACGATGTTGTTTACAACATTGAGAAAGCCTTCTCGCTCAAGCAATCTAGCTTAGGTGTATTCCTAGATATTGAGGGTGCTTTTGACAATGTGTCCTTCCAGTCTATTCTGGAAGCGACGCGCGGTCATGAGATACCTGCATGTATCTTGGGTTGGATAAACGCAATGCTTAGTAATCGCATACTTTGCTCGTCACTGCGACAGGCTGAGATACGGATGTTGAGTATTTGCGGTTGTCCTCAGGGCGGCGTTCTGTCACCTTTGTTATGGAACTTGGTAGCCGACGGCTTGTTGAAGAAACTCAATGAGCTTGGATTTCCAACCTACGGGTTTGCTGACGATTACCAAATACTAACTACTGGATTTTGCATCGGAACAATCTTTGACTTAATGCAACAGGCATTAAGAGTTGTCGAACAGTGGTGTCGACAAGTTAAAGTATCAGTTAACCCAAGCAAAACTTCAATGGTTCTTTTCACGAAGAAGCGAATAACAACCGGGGTTCGTCCCCTGCAGTTCTTTGATTCTGAGCTACTGTGTGCGGATCAAGTCAAATACGTTGGAGTTATATTGGATTCCAAACTGAATTGGTCTGCTCACATTGAATTGAGAGTCAAGAAAGCGTGCATGGCGTTCGGGCAGTGTAGACGAACTTTTGGAAAGACCTGGGGTCTCAAACCTAAATACATCTATTGAATTTACACGACAATTGTACGTCCAATACTGTCATATGGATGTCTTGTGTGGTGGCAGAAGGGAGAGGTGGTGACAGTCCAATCAAAGCTAAACCATCTGCAAAGAATGGCGCTCATGGCGTTGACTGGTGCTTTCACCACGACTCCGACTGCTGCTCTTGAGGCACTTCTAAATATTAAACCATTACACATACACCTCAAACAAGAAGCACTATCATGTGCATACAGACTGCAGGTTACTGGGTTTTGGAACAGTAACCATGTTGATCTTGCTACCGGTCATACACGATTGTGGTCACAAATGGTTACATGGGGTGAAGATATTCTTGCTCCCAGCGATATTACACTCACATGTAGTTTTCCTTACAGGACATTCCATGTGAAGATTCCCTCTTGAGAGGAATGGTTGTCTGGCTATATGGAAAGACAACAACAAACGCAAGTTGTCTGTTACACTGACGGTTCTCTGATGGAGGGACGTGCTGGTGCTGGTGTCTACTGTCGTGAAATGAGATTGGAACAATCTCACTCACTAGGTAGATACTGTACTGTATTCCAAGCAGAAATTTTTGCGATTATGTGCGGGGTACAATCGGCCCTTCAACTTCAACTTCTGCTCCGATAGTCAGGCTGCAATCAAGACCCTTAGCTCAGACAAATCACGGTCCAAACTAGTGATCGCGTGCCGAACCCAAATCGAAGAACTAAGCATTGTCAATACTATCTACCTTGTCTGGGTGCCCGGACATTGCGGTATTACTGGAAATGAATGGGTTGACGAATTGGCCAGGGTAGGTTTAGTGATTGACTTCGTTGGTCCTGAGCCCGCGCTGCCAATTTCGACAAGTTGGATAAGGGGAAAAATACGGTCGTGTGCTTCGTCCGAGCACCGAAATTGTTGGAGAAATCTACAAACGTGTCGCCAAACAAAGGCGTTTCTAGAACAACCGTGCCCAGTGATTTCGAAAAATCTCCTACATTTTTCGAAGCTCCACTGCGGCATGCTGACCAGGGCTTTAATCGGCCACTGCAAACTCAATTGTCACATGGCAACTATTCAGCGCGCTGTGTCTTTTTCATGTGATCTTTGTGAATCCGACTACGGAACCTCATATCATCTGATATGCAACTGTACAGCGGTAGCGCAATTGCGATTTTGAGTTATCGGCCGTTCTTATATAGACGAACGTTTGGACGACTGAAACTCAGAGACATACTAAAGTTTCTTATCCAATGTGGTAAAGAGCTTTAGGCTTATTCGCAGGCAAGTTGAACTACTTGTGAGTTTAACTTACCTGTTGTTTATTTTTATTTTTGTGTTGTTATTTTCCCACCCTTCCAATTCTACTTCCCCACACCTCCTTGTCCTTTCCTCACGCTCAGGAAATGATGAAAACACACGGCAAGGCCCAAATCCCCGACTGCATACAGGAAACGTGCCATTTTAGCCAATATATTCTGATTCTGATTCCCTCCCCTACATACGCCAGTGCTCAGTACTAGTGATGTATTATTTTTCACGCGATAAACGCAAATCATCGATTAATCTCAAAAATAATCGATTATAAGCTCTCGGCAAAATCGAGTAAATCGATTAGCTGATAGCTATGAATCGACGACATAATTCATGAAGGGGTTGCTAACGAAAAATATGAAAATCGCTTAACAAAATGACCTAGACGATCTTTTTTTGGTTGACAAACTAATATTTTCCACCTACTCGAACATCATTAATCAGTGCCCCTGTTTGAATATATCAAACCAAACATATCACTGTTGCAATTTTATAAGTGGTAAGTAAAATAAATACTTGAGGTTGATCAAATCATGTACAAACATTTTGGGTTACATATAATCGGGAGATGGCGAAAAACCGATCAAAGCTGCAACTGCATATAAAACCGATGCGTGTGACGAATAAAGAATACAGTGATGACCCGATTTTATCAGCCTCCGATTTTGTCTACCCCCTATTTTGTCAGCTTCGTATGAAAATATGTTTAATGGTATCTAGCAGACTAATCAAATCAAATTCGAACAAATTCATTTTTGAGTATATTTTTCTTAACTTTTAGAGTATATTTTTCTTAACTTAAACGGGTCTGCACTGTATCACACAATCGCCGATAATAGAATTTGAAAATCACTCTCCATAGAAATCAGCTGTCAGCCACGTGTCTCGGTAGCAACGCAATAAATGCATTTGCGTCACTTTTCAACTTCGACGTACACCTATTTGGCGGAGGTATTAAGTTGGGTAGGTGATTTGATTGATTGGACCCAAATCGGGCTAAACAGCCATTCGAGCAGGCGTTTGGTATCAGATTGCACATTTTTCCCATTCAGGATTGAACTCAGCAAATGGGTGTGTTTCAGGGAGAATGAATGAAAATTGGTGCTACTTGTACTTGAACTGCTCGTGTTTTTTTTTCTGGTGGATATCCTAAGTTAATATCAAGTTATTATTCATAAAAAAGTTAAATATCCCTGTACCAACCATAGTTTTACCATCAACGATTGGAGCAGAGCTTAATTAGCAAACTTCTGTACTACACATCGAAAATGGTGAAATTTGAATGAGATGTAAACCAATATATGAAATTTGATTGAATGTTAAATTAAAATCAATGCGCATAATAAGAGTATCAAAAAGCACGTGATTTTACACTTCATTCATATAGTAACATATAATTTTCAATCAAGTTGTTAACGGATAGATTAATTTTGTGTATTTAAACTATTTAATTGGTTGTTCGACCCAATCGATGGGCTATACTTTCCTCGGCGTCAATATTCTTCCTTCGAGCCTAAAAACAGAAGATGCTTCTTGACAGATAAGTTTACTCAATTCCCGTGAGAGACAAACCAAAACTGGTTTTTAATAGAATTTTTGTGATCACGACATGACTAAATTAGTTATGGAATTTGCGTTTCGACTTCGTCTCATCAGAATCCGACACTAACTTAGTGACAGGACTAAGCTAGCGCCGAATTGACGTTAGCTCCAAAAACGGAGACCCTAATTGTGTTGCTCATAAACACAATTAATGGCTTTGGTTTGGAGCTAGCGTCAAACCGGCACTAAGTTAGTGTCAGATTCTGATTAGAAGTCGAAATTCGAATTCCATAACTAATGTAGTTATAGATATTGTATATTTAACGCGCAAATGTGGATTTAAACAATTTTCTCCTTAGTGGCGAAAAATTTGTTTTTTTTTTCATTTTTTTCCCTACACCCAGAAATATAGCACAGTACGACATTATTGTAGAACGATTAATTCATCAGAAAACAGCTTAATCTATGCTCTATATGCTATATTCAATTCATTAAGTTCAAAAACCAATTCGAATATGTTCAAGCTGATAAAAATGCAATAGCTGTGAATGGGTTAGAGAGAAGGGAGAAGTAACTCTAATTTTCTTAAATGCGCGCGATGAAAAAAACTTCATGTATCGTTTGAATTTAGAAATCATATTTAGATTAAATGTTCTATCTATCTATTAATTTTAATAGATTCCTAAATTATGTCCAGTAAAGAGTTAATTTATTATTTATAGAAGGGTCTGTAGGAACAATCCGGTTCAATGTGTATTGAATTCGCACGTTTTAAGAGTACACATATTGAGTTGTACCGTCAATAATAGCTGATAACGAGTATCAGGCGATATTCCTATTTATCTTCTCTTTGAGACAACAATGTGCTATAGCTTGTTTGTGTCCAAGAAAAATTGGGTTTTGTTATATTCAATAGACCATCATTAATGTTATAATAGTGTGCGTAGGGGCACCTGGGTGGAGATAAGTTGGTGTAATCCTTTTTTCTCCGTTTGTATTAGACATATTGCGATGTCTCTCGTTATGTGTTGAATACTATGTTCACACTACAGAGTTATAACACGTTATAATAATTAGCATAAAGAAAGATGTCATGAAGATAGCGTTAAAACACGTTTTAACTCGTAGTGTGAACGTAGTATAAAGTTATGTGAAATACAATCTTCTATGCGTTTATGCTGATTTACATTTTTTTCAGTGGCGTAGCCAGAAATTCGGTTTAGTGCGGGTTTTGGCGAAAACCGATGATTTTTCGAAAATGCTAGAATTTTATGTAGCTTTGATAAAATATTCTGTACCATAAAAAGAATCGATATAGAACCGCTTTTTTATGATTCATTGTAAAAGTTAAAGAATATACACTTCGAAAGTGAAATAAATGGTCAAAAACTTTTTTACGGTTAAAATGACATAATTCCGATACCGTCCTCTTTGGTGGTTTGAAAACTTCGAAGAAGTTTTCCAACATAAAACAGTGCGAATACTGATATAATAATTTTGGTAATTAATTTTCCTAGAAGTACTTATGCAGAGAAAAATTTCGTGTCTTTAGCAAAGTTGTTAAGAATGTCTCAGGCTTTGAACACACTGTGAATTTTATTATTTATCAAAAACAGAAAAGATTTTTCATACACAGAAATATCAGTATTCATGTCTTCAAGAAAGTTGTTTGTAATTGCACTCTAGAAAGGTTTAGTCAAGACATTAATTCACAAACTATCTCTTTTGGTCATTTTCCATCGACCTCTGTGTGCACTTAGTATCAATAACTAGAGACGTGACTACTGACTCCACCATCTGGACGCTAGATATCGGCCCATCAACACATTAACCGGGGCCAAGAGAATGATCGTAGTAGCCATGCGTATAGGACGCAAAAAATCGCTGCTGTCATTTTTTAGTTTTGTGATTTTTCGTCGTTTTTCGTTCTATGGATTTTATATACGCCCTGCTGCTGGTAATTGAAAAGCTGGTTCTCATTGTTCGTGGAAACAACGTGGAAACAGCAAGTGTGTCGTAAATGTGAAAAAAAATCTGTGATCCCGGCTGTAGGCCTGTACTCATCATCACACGTTAAGGACGTCTGGAGCAGAGGACTCGAATAGTACGGAATACTCAGATAGAGCAGGACTAAAAGGCTTTTAGTCGGCACAGATTTTATGTCTGTGAAGAAATCTCTATCCAACTACCTGGAATGGCTAACACCGAATTAATATTTACATTTGAGTACTGTTCTTGAGGCATGAACTAATGGCGTTTTCGTTTTTTCTTGGTGCTACACCGGTGTAGTGCAAAGAAAGAGATAGACTGATTACACCCAAGTTTGAATGAGTGTAGCACCGACTACACCGGTGTAGTGCACTGTCAAAAACGAATATGCCATAAAATAACAGATCTGCGTTCGACGTTTACAGCGCATAACCTTGAAAATAATGGTTGAAGCACCAGCAGAATACACAGAGAATGTGGTAGCACGGTGGTGCCCGAAGCCTGTTTCCTTTGCAGGGTATTCAAGAAAATTTAGTGAGATCAATCCAATTTATTGTTATTCTATAGTTCATACCGTACCATAATTATTATATCCACATATCTCCTTCCAATTTTCCTCCCTTACTAACAAACTCTTCCATCCGTAATACCTATGATGATTGAGTGGGTTCCCCGCATCTTCTAAAGTAGGTATTCAACTAACATTTTTTTTCACTTTAGCAATCGTAAGGATATTGCCAGGTGTGCATCCTGACCTGCTAGAGACAAACGGACAACGCCATTTGCCATAATTGTCCTACTTTTGTTATTTTGTTATTATGCATACTAATTTTTCGTCTCGTCTCACCTTCGTGTCAACTTTACAAAAAACATTTTCAGCAAATATTGAAATTTATGCAGGTGAAGGTGGGCAGTTGTAAAATTTGTCTCTAATCCGCATTTAGGTACATCCCTTCAAAGTGAGCTCTTGAAAGATTGGAAATATCAGGGTTATGATTATTATTTTCTAAACTCCGTGATTAGTTGCTATTATCATGCAGGTATCTTGAATGATTTTGGGATGATTCGACAACTATGAAACTACGACTACGAGATCAGTTAGAAAATCCCATTCTCACAATCGTTCAAAAGTCCCAATAATATTTAAAGCAATCAATACGTCGAGAATTGATCAGAAAATTATTATTGTGATATTCATTTTATTTAGAAGGCAGCAATATTTTTTTCTTCAATCCAAATAATTTTGTTTGGAGGGGGGTTTAACCCCAAAACGGTTAAATTTTCACGGTTAATGTGGTGGTCGAGAGCAAACTGTTCATAATTTTTTTTTGGTTAGGATCATATGTGATATGAGTACTCATATGACATATCACATAATGGTATACCTTTGAATATTCCATTTAAGTGATAGGGCCAAATCAAGTTTTACTTTCAACAGTTCTGGATCCTGAATTGGTGTTAAAATAATTAGTACTGCTTTAAAATCAAGAGTATCGTTGTTAGTAACAGTTATTTTTGATGCTGCCTAACTCAAACAATCTCTTTCTCTCTCTCCCTTTCTCTCTCTTCCTCTCTCGAGATGATAGTGCTGGTAATAACCTAATCAGCGCCTACCTACTGATTACCCGGTCCAGCCGGTACAAAGTTCAACGGCAGCAGCAAACCACGAAACGGAAATGGAAAGTGTGATAGTTTGCCCAAAATCAGTAATTTTCCTCGCTCACCACCGCGCCGGGTACAATCAGTGCGTCTTAATTTTCACTTGACGGTAGGGTAGCTCTCAGAGCTTGCCTGCTCGTTATAGTTAGCTTATCAAGTGTTATCAACAATTGCAGTGAGTTATTTACGGTCGCCTTTCGTGCCGTGATCACTCCCGATGTGTTCTGTTCATCTATTCCTCCAGCCAATCGTCGTTACCGCGAGATCTCGAGCTCGAATCGGTACCCTCGGCCCGCCTGCTTCTGTAGATGGTTGTCTGCGTGTTCTGCCCGACGACTCTCTGGATGGCCATAGGAAACTTTGAACTCTTCCGACTGATATTAGGTGCTATCAGGGGCGATATTTCATCTAAAAAAATAGCTTACACGCACACTCCGGCACAATGTTTCTGATATGTATTTACTCTATAATGAGACTAAAATATATAAAACAACTGGCTGATATCTCTAATAAATTGAGTAATACAGAGTGTGATTTTTTTCAATTCCCAAGCATGTGCGAGAAGGAACTCGGGACGTGCGCGCGGGCTTTAGCGTTCCTATACGAATTGGTAATAGTTAATGATTAGATTATTGTTTTTTGGCGCTAATTGTATTGGTGACTTTGGGAAGTGCCTGGAGGAAACTCGAAGCAACGGCGAGTTCTCTTGGATCAGATTGGGTGTTTCAGTGTCAATTGGTGCATCGAATCGTGTGGTACTCTGCGTACCCTGCAAACACCGGCTGAACCAAGGTCTATTCGGCCGGCACAGTTTCAATTCTAAAGTGTTGATCAGTGTGTGGTTAAGTGTAAATTGGGCGCAGTTTGGCGGAATAAGAATGTGAGTTATTGGCTTTGATAGATCGTTTTAATTTGGTTTAAAATTTGGCACAAAGAAGGATGTTCATGTTTCTCATCACAATAGAATAGGTTATAGGCAAAGGCTTTGACAAAAGCCAGTGAAAACTTCATCGAGTACCATGTCATTCGATCGAACAATATACGGTGAAAGGGTTCCAACGTGGTCACGATGTCACTGATTATTATAGTAACGATGCTTCTACACAATTCAGGGCTATTTATTTTTCCGAATTATTAGTTATGTATTTTATTCTAATTCATTTCCACCTTGGACAACAAGCGTAATAATGATTTTTTTTTCAAATTCTTAAAAGTTTAGAATGATATGTGGAAAAATTCCCAACACTCAGATTATTTCATACATATGCATGTTCTAGTGCTGGTGCTTGGTAGTTGCTCAATATCAACGTTCACCTACAAAAGAGAAATGACAATTTAGTTGATATACATCAAAAAGGATATGTATTCACTTAAAAAGCCATCATTCAAAATAATTCAAAATTTTATCTTACTATAGAATATTCCTTGGTCGCATCCTACGATTCTTGAAATTCTGAAGGAAATGGCAGCGGATCAGAATAAATAAAATCCAAATCAAAAAATTGGTTATCAAAAATCTGTATCATTGGTTACATAAGTGAACAGACATCACTACCGATAAAGGTGTCCAAATGTTGGAATTGCGTATACAGATTAACGGTGGTCGCACCTTGGCCATTTCGGTTAAATAAGCAATCAAATGGAGATACCAGTACATGAGGGGTTATTATGAATCGTGCTGAATGTGTTTTCGAGAAAACTGTACATTAACCGACATTTGCCAATATATTTCAGTCTCTAGACCCCGGCATTTTGACTTCGACGCGTACTCCATATTCAAAAGCAAATTTTCGAAATTCTTCTGTAAATGTTCTCTGAATTGACGAGATATACAAGAAAAAGATTTTCTTACTTTGGAGTGAATTCTAGAAATAAAAATATGCCAATTTTTGCATTTTTGTGGATAAGCTTAATATCTATATGGATACTGAAACCCCTTTTCACGCATTATCGAAAAATATAATCATTCGGGGAATAGATTGAAAATCACGTTAAATGGCACAAAGTGATTAGAATTAAGATAATCTACTTGGCATACTTGAAAACACAATATCGCGCATAACTTCTACAAAACAAAATGTTTTGCAGTAATAACACATTGGATAATAAGTTTCACTTAACTTGAGGTACACAACGAGAGGCATCGCTATATGTCTAATAGAAGCGGAGAAAAGGGGATTCCGCCAATTTACCCCAACCGCCAACTAGCCCCGTATAATTATTGTATCGTTTGTTGAACAAAACAACACGGAAGCTGGCGACAAATTTACTAAAACATTTGATGCTACAAAATACAACAATTGAGTTATGAGAATTGGAAGAATGCGATCTTGGTTGTTTTCTGAATTTTGCTGGATTTTCCATTTTTGGGCTTAGGTAGCTTCTGAAATGTTTTTAGCAGATTGTATTGTACTTCTTTGAGAAAGTTCTTTAATTTTTCTAAAGATAGAATTACCAATTTTGAAAATATTTTAAGAACCTAGAATTAGAAGGGTTTTTTTTTTTTTTAATTCAGTTTGTTTATTTACTAGTCACAAATGCGTTAGCTTGGCGGTGCCAAATATTTTTTTTAAATTTTGAATATCTTAAAACTAAGAGGTTGTATAAATATTTTTTAATATTGAGAAGAACGTTTTTTTCCACTATCTTAACCTAAAAATAGGTTTCGATTTACAAGATTGAACAATAGTTTTTTCACAAAGCATTTTTACAGCTATCTTAAGACTAGGAATGTAAATTAATATACAAGAAGGGGATCAAGTTTTAATGAGAATTTTCACAGTTTTTTCTTAAAACTAGGAATACAATAAGATATTGTGTTTATTGTGTTGTGTTTAAAAATTTGTGTTCAACTAACAGTAAGTCTTAATGAACTAAACTAAAAATAATTAACTTAACAGCAAACGGTGACGAAATTGTGATGAATTGTTATCGAAGTCAAAGAACTCGGCAAACTCGTTGAAGTGACGAACCATCGCTATAATCAGACTATTGGCAGCATAATTAGTGTTACGCATTTCGATGTGTAGCAATGTCCGAGGGCGAACAACTTGGGTTGGAGCATATAAGTTGATTCGTCCAAGAAGATCGGGTACATTGTACTCAGCCAACATAAGTTTTAAAATGAAAATGGCCTGCGAAGCGTGTCTACGTTCTTGCAAAGTATGTAGTCCTAATAGCCTGCAACGATTCCCATATGGTGGTAGGTTCAGCGGGTCATTCCAAGGCAATTGACGTAAAGCATGTCGTATAAATTTGCGCTGGATAGCTTCAATCCTTTCACTCCACGTTGTATGATAAAGGGACCAGCCAATATTTGCAAATTCCAACTGCGAGCACACCAGTGAGCAATATAAAGCCTTAAAACACAAAGGATCTTGGAATTCGCTGGAAATTTTAAACATAAAACCCAGCAATCGATTCGCTTTGTCAATAATCGCTGATAAGTGATTGGTATAAGTAAGCCTTTCATCAAGAATAACGGCTAGGTCTTTTACGTGGTCAACGCGTTGCAGCTGAGTTCCAGCAATATTATAGTTGAAATTAAGCATTTCTCTTGTGCGATGAAAACTGATGACAAAACATTTCGGAACACTGAGAATCAACATATTTCTTTGAGACCACTTGTAAAATGTATTGTTGAGACACTGTAACTCATGGCAATCGACTTCATTCCTTATGACAAGAAATATCATCATCATCAGCGAAAAACAGTTTCCCTCCATGCTTTATAACGAAAACCGCATCCTTTACGAATAATGATAATAGTAACGGACCTAATGTACTACTTTGAGAAACTCCGGAATTATTAGAAAAGGTTTCAGAAACGTCACCAATTTGCACGACGTCCTCGCGGTGCACAAGGTAAGATCGTAGCCAGCGGCAGAATCTCGTGGTACATCCTATTTTATCAAGCTTTGCTAGCAGAATCTCGTGGTTAACTGTGTCGAAAGCGGCCTTAAGATCTGTGTAGACCGTGTCCACCTGAAGTTTCTTGGATATTTTTCTATGCAAAACTATTGCTGATTTCGGTTTTAGACCAGAGTCGCCCTAGGTTCGCTCTAATATTTACAAAATCCATACAAAAGTGACAGCTCAGAGCGAACCTAGAGCGACTCGGTTCTAAAAACAAAATCAGCATATGTAAAGCTAACTAGATTCGTCTCAACCGATCGACCAGGGAAGGATCCGTGCTCAAGTGCTTATGTAATGTTTACTAGCAGGAATCAGCACCTCGTTGATTAGCGATTCGAAAATTTTTTGACTCGACTAGCGAAGTGATTCCCCGGTAGTTCTCGATGTTGCTTTTGTCACCTTTCTTGTGTACCGGAAACATGACTGAACACTTCCAATCATCGGGAATTTTTTGCTGCTGAAGTGACACATTGAAAAGATGCGTCAGTGGGATCGCTAAAATATCGGAACATTTTTTCAGAACAGCTGAAGGCATAGCACTTAGTCCTGGAGCATAAGACGATTTCGTTTTTTGTAGTGCAGAGAGATTCTGAAATGGTAAATATATTCATATCCACCGCACCAACGGGAACATCATGGGACGCGTTGTCGAGCTCGATGGCAGATGGCGCATCAGTCGTGAAGACACTCAAGAAGTAGGTGGCAAATAGGGAGCACTTAGTCGCCGTCGTAGTCGCTACTTCGACATTGTAGACCATCCTAGACTGAAGACTCGTTTCCTTTCCTTTCGTATTAAAAAAGTCCAGAACCCCTTCGGATTTCGTCGTCAGTTTTGTTGGATGCGGTGCACATATCCTTTGTGCAGTAAATTATTGTAACAGCGGTACTCATTACTAGCTATGCCGAAAAAGCACTTGAGAGTAGGGCATCGTCGGTTTGTGTACGCACGTAGAGCTTTGGCACGGATGCGTTTCAGATTCCGAAGCATTGCGTTCCACCGCGAGGCTTCCTGGGAGGTCGATAATTTGTAACGGATTTTTCTACACAGTCAAGGAGTAATCGATTAAAGAGATCAACTATAGCATCTACATCCACTTGATCAAGTAGTACACTCCAGTCGATCAGCGATAGTCAGCGGCGTAGAGCTACTAGATCAGTTTTGTGAAAATTACGATGATTCGCAGCTAAAGCTTCTTCATATAGTGGTGAACTAATGATGGAAATAGATATTTCTAATCCGGGATGATAGTTATCCAAAGGAACGATCACACTTACAGAACACTCAGCCAATGCAAACTCTTTGACGAAGACGAGATCAAGAAAACGAGATTAATGGTTGAAAATCTAGCTTACCGGACTTAGTCCGTGAAAATTCATCCCGTCCAGACGTAAGTGGCCCGCATGGATTTATTGTCGAGGATAATGGGTTAGGGTAAGCGTACCCACTTCCAGGAGAAACCCACATGAGTCCTGGTTAGTTGAAATCGCCAAGGACTATCATCACATCGTTTGCATCTGCCTGAGAAGAAGCGCACTCTATGGAATCTAGATGGAGCTGCGTAATAGAGCAATCAAGTCGTTTTTCTGGAGGGATGTAAACAGCTCCAATAAAGTAATTCTTCGTCTGCGTAGTAATCTTCGTCCAAACTGCTTCAATGCTTGATGAACTATCCACATCAAATTCACAGGAGGCAAGTGAGCACCTCGATCCGAATGATAAACCGGGTAAGAATTCCCGAAGAGCTGCATCGATGTAATACGATCATCAATCCAAGTTTCCGTCAGAACGTAAATATCGTAGTCGCCGTCAAGAGCAGCCAAGTACAAGTTTTCGATTTTAGTCCTTAACCCTCTGACGTTTTGGTAGTACACCCGCAAACCATTGGTGCCACGTGCCAAGCGTCCCGAAATATTGCAGGGACCCGATGGCATGCTAGAAACCAGAAGGTTTTCAGGAAGTGGATCATCATTTAAAGCAAAATACTTACCTGAGAAGGGAGTTCGGAAGACCCCTTCTCGAACTCCGAACGCAGGGCCGGGACGCTGACTGGTAGCACGACTGCGTCGGAGTGCTCGGGGGCTTCCGTAGTGCGGCATTACAGGCGTCCCGGTGATGGCAGCGCAGCGTGAATTTGTTTGTGCGGTCTCGGCGATGGCAGCGAAATAATGCTTCGTTCAAACAACTGCAGGTTGTTCGGCCGAGTTGTACCAGATGGCACGCTAGAAACCAGAAGGTTTGCGGGAAACGGATCGTCATTTAAAGCAAAGATATACAAAATGGGAAATGATAGTTTGGAGCCTCAGGCTACCAAGATGTCAAGGATCGGGTTGACGAGTGGAATTCTTTGGACCCTCGGGGAATCTTTCAAGAGTGATCAGACCATCGAGCAGCTCTCGCTTTGAATTCCTTTTATGCAGGTGTGGTAAGGGTGACGGCACATAGTAGCACTCTGGTGCTGGTCGGCTCCAAAAGGCAGGACAGGGAACTTCGACTAAAAACGAGAAGTAAAAGATATGGGCTAGATTTTATAAAAATGTTAATAAGGGACATCTAAATTAGAAGGGATAGAATTTCAAAAAGAGGATGTAATGAAGACTTGTGGTTTATAGTAATTAAGTGAACAAATATTTTATTTTTACGACCGAACTCCATGTAATTATCGTCATAGGTGACTCTAGCGACAGACAGACACTTTTACAAAATCACCTTCTGACTGAATAGGGTGTGAAGGGGGTGCCCCTCTGTATCTCTGCCCGGAGCCGCCAGTGGTTATCTTGTGGATAATTTGCTAGAGTATTCGAAACCAGTGAAAATTTCTAGAAAAAAAATCAGCATAAATAGTACCTTTTAGAAGTTTCATATTCCAACAAAATGAACAACAAGACACCTTGGGTTTCTTTGACCTTTTATTATTATTGTACTGGAAAGTTGGTGTTTTCTTATTTCTCGATAAACTGGATAAAAAACATAATCATTTTCAAAATTATTATTGTTCGTTTGAATGTTATTTCACCCAATATTTCTATTTCTTCTTATTCCCCTGCCTTGGTAGGTTTTGGTTTGTATTTGTCTTTTGTTAGCTTCAATTCGAAAACCATCGAAAAGATTAGAACATTAGAAAAATGTCATAACAGGTCCCTGTGCAAGGGGAGGGTTTTGGGGATTCAAACCCATCCCATAAGGGGTTTTGAATTCCTTTTTATAATTTTTTGAACTTCCTGTTCAGGGAATGAAGCTGTTTCGACACATAAATTGTCAGTTGAGTTCACTCACCCTAGAAACAAGTCGTTGAAGAAACCTTACGAGTCTGACTGGAGAGGGATGTAGTCTCTAGATCGGTTCGTGTTTCGACAACCTTCGATATTAGCAACAGTTGTGAGTAGACCAGTTACACAGCAAAGGTCGGTCAGCGGGCTAGTAACGAGAGCTAAATAGGAAATACACGAAGTCGGACAAAATTGGGATATCGTTGTCTGGAGAAATTTCATCACCGATGATCTCTCCCTCGAAGAGGCTCGTGAAAAACGGCAGCATATCGGGAGAAATACCGCCGCTGATAAACTCTCAGCACCAGCTAGCAGATAAGAAACCATGCAAAAGTGATTGCAAAGAAATGTAAAGCATTACGATCGACACCTCTGGATCGGTTCGTGGCTCAACTGACAAAGAACCTGAGCAGGTTCGATATATCGCGAAGGTTCAACAGCAAGCAAGGAAAAGCAGCAATGGGAAAAACATGAACAATTAAAAGAGCTTTTTTCCTTTTTTATTTCGACTATGTTAGTCACATTTTCTTTTTTACATTTTAACGACATTCAATTAGCTAGAGATTACTGGGTAAGGAAAGTTATGAAACTTAGAGCCATAGTACTCAAGTGAGAGCAAGGATGTGAAGTAAACAGATCGGAAAACTAGAAGTGGCAGGGTCATTAGAACAGGCCTAATATCGTACGGGCTTAATCTTTGTCTTCTGTTAATGAGGGTCGAGCTTCCCGAGCAAAGTCGAACATCAAAATTACAACAAGTAGAAATCATATTTTGATAATCGCATCAAATTGAAATCTTATTTTGCTATCAGTTTTAGATTTATTAAATATGACTACAGATTTTGATCTCATTTTGCTATCCTTCTTTCATAGAAGAATTTTCTATGTTTATATTTCTTTGGTGAAACATCAAAGGGAATTCATATTCTGTTATCCAAAAAAATTTCAACATCTCAATGAGCTTTTAATTTACTCTCACTGATAGCAGAATTAGTTTTCTGTTTGATGTCATAGGACAATTTTGCTGCTCTCCATTTTGATCTTTTAACCGTTAAAACGACCAAAACGACAACAACCTGAGTAATCATTTGCCGAACATCACAACATCAAGTTTAGTTTTCAATTTGTTGTCAGACTCTGCTCGGGTTAGCACATCCTTGCTCTCACTTGAGTACTATGGCTCTAAGTTTCATAACATTCCCTACCCAGTAATCTCTAGCTAATTGAATGTCGTTAAAATGTATAAACAAATAATTAAAAAGAGCAATATACTCGCTACACTTTCGGGCCACGATAGATCATATGAGCTTTTCTCATTTTCGACTATCATTGTACTTTGAACATTTCAAATCAGTCGTTATTTAGTGCATTAGTGAAACCCAGGGAAAAATTCCCTACGCAACCAAAATTAATATATAGCATACACCAAAAAGATACGCATGAAAAAATCCTCATCACACACCGCAAAGTCGGATGGCGACTTTTTAACCAAAAACGACAGACCGTAGTAAGTGATAACTTTATTTCACAATGTAAACTACAGAATATGCATCTATGTCATAGCTAACGTAACCATTTTCCAATATATCTAGTTTCCCTTGCTAAAGGTCAACATCAAAGGCCGAAACGTCGGGCAGTAACCAACATTCGTTTTGATTATAATTGTCTGAGACAGCCGTTTATCGTTATTTAAATTATGAACTGTACATTGGTGGAAATTATTCCAATAAAACCTTCGAGTGTAACGGAATGTATTTTTTGGCGAGAATTAGTTTTCTAGAAATATAATATTTTCAGGAATGCATGGTTAATTATTCTTGCTTCAAGAGTTTACACTATTTTCGTAAACGGTTCATCTTACGAAATCGTGATATTCGTAACTACTGAAATCGTGATATTCGGAACGTGTACTGACGAATGTTCAGCTATGGCGTGTGTAAGTGAAAATTAAAATTACCTGATAACATCTGGTGGTTTTTTGGACACACCGTTTGTTAACAGGGCTGTATGTCTGACGGCTCAGCGAAAATGTGTTGAATACAGATACTACAAACGTGTAACTACCAATTAGTCCATTCTTTTAAATTTCGTTGCATTAATTTTCCGTTCCCTGCTATAAAACCTTCCTTTCGCGGGTACTGAAGCCCGCATGATAGTGTTGACTAATGGGAAGGTAGTGGAGGTCGTTTTGAATATTTTTCCGATAGCAAAAATAATGCCGTTAAGTTTCATTTTCGATGCTAATTATATCTAATACAACCGTCCCATGGATGGTCTACTTCCGGCCCAAAGACAAGCAACATCATCGATATATCGCGTGGTCTAACTAAACAACACTCGACCGTGTACGAAAAAGTATTTTGTCTACGTACCCGCCCGGGAAGTAGAGATTGATGGTGTAGTCTCTGAGAAGTGCCCTAATTGCGAAATAGGGAGTGCTCTTTCCAGATCCCTATGCTTCAGTCAGTGAAAATTCTGGTATGCAAGCAATTGCGTTCAGCGAAAATCAAGGAGTAAAAGAAAACTTAATTAACTTTTGAGCGGAGCTCGTCTATTTTTGTTCGCCTTTTTGTACTGCGGGGCATGGACTGCCGTTGTTGCAAACAACGGGCCCATTGTAGAAATAAAGCACGGTGTGGAAAATGCGGTGTGGAAAATGTCGCTTGTTAAATCCGAATCATAGACAAAGATTTATTGATATTGTTTCCATATACATCGCACCCCAGCTGGTTCTAGAAGACTTCAACTCCCACGCTTTGTCATGGGATTGTCTTCATTCTGATAACCGATCTATCTTACTGCGTGATATTCGCGCAATTTCAATATGACCATCTTGAATGTAGTGGAATTGAAACGAAGGCCTACCAGCGCTGCCAAACACGTTAGGTTTATCATTGTACTCTACCTCATTGGTGTGCTCATTGATCGAAAGAGCAACGCGTCCACTATATCCGAAATAATCGAATCAAAATAAGAAATTCCTCTGGTGTAAGTGTCCAATGTTTTAACTGGCTGGTTTCTCTACACTGCGATTAAAGGTCAGACGAAACGAATATCCTGCGCTAACAACCGTATTGTCAGAGAGTGCTCAGAATTGTATGCGAAAAGGTCTTATGAGGACTTTTTGAACGTCGGATCGCCCAAATTTTTTTCGAACACTCGCGATGTTAAAAACGCAAATATAAAATTTGATGAAATCTGAAAAAACGTGGTTATTGGCACCGGTTCGTCAACGGATTAACGAGAGAAACAATATTTCGTCTGGCAGCTGGGTCCTACGCTGTGTACTCGATTCGGCCTTTGATCGGAATACGTGGAACTAAGAATCCTTTATCGGCGACAACAGCATTCCACGTAGATTCACATTCAAATGATAGACGTTTCGCGATCAAAATATAATAATGTAAGTAAATAATAGTCCTTTTTTCCTGGAGAAAATATGGGCGTTCCTAGATTCTTTATGCTAAAACCGTTCCTGATTGCCTGATACAAATATTAGTTTGAGTTCTTTCGCATTGTTCTATTCCGGGTAATGAGAAAAGTGGCACTAAATTAGAACGGTAATGGGAAGGCGGACACTTAGGCATTAGAAGATAATATTTGTGAAAGATCGCACAGCTTTAACGAATTTTTTAGTATTTCTTGTCAGAGGACGCACGAAAATTGGCAAATTTCGCGGGATAATGGAAGTTTAGAAATCCCAAAGGCATCAACCAACCTTGGTTAAAAAGGAAGGATGAAGGTCGTGACTTCCTTCGGGTGGCAATCATTATACGTTGAATGCGCATCGCCGGCGTATTGGGGTGGTGGAGAGTGCTATCTGCGCTTGCGACGACATCTATCGCGACATTAAACATGTTGTCGGGTCGTGCGCCTAGTGTTCCACACACTAAAAAAATCTGAATTTTTCCGTTGAGGTAATTCCAAACTTGCCGCAATCTAACAAATCGTAATTGCCGAAATATAACCGTGTTCTGTTTAATTTTACAAGAGAGTGCACAGTGCCATAAAATTACACTCCTCCACATTTTAAACAAACGTCATATGTGGAGTAAAATTACGTGACTCGCAAAATTCAACGACACGTAAAATTAAAATCAAATGTAAAGCTGTGTAATTTTTGATACTCGGTCAGGAGACGTAAATTTACACGATTTTTTCTAGTCTGGTTCTAGTTCAAGATGTGCTGGCTATCCTCCAACTTTCTTTATATCCTCTCTTTTGCTTGCTAAACAGCAACCTGAAAATGTGAAGCCAAGAGTTCCCAGTGGATCCAAGGAGGCCAGTCGGCGATCCGGTTCATGATGTCCTGATAGTGATCTTCCGTTTGCTACAAAGTTACAAGTTTAATTTCTTTTTATCTATGTTATTTTTGTCCTCCCTCTCCTCGCTTTCTCTGCTACTGATGTTGGAATCAACAATTTTTTGCTTTCCTTATAAAAAGTCTACTGATTGTCTAGTTATTTTTTTGTCCTTGTTCCATTTTTGCCTTTCTCATATAGAAAGGTTATGCAATCACTCTGAAAAACGTCAACCTAATCCCGGCCCGGAGGGCCGAGTGTCATATCCCGTTCAACTCAGTTCGTCGAGATTGGAAAAAGTCTCTATGTGTGTCTGTATGTGTGTATGTATGTGTGTGTGTGTGTATGTGTGTGTATGTGTGTGTATGTGTGTGTGTATGTATGTGCGTATGTGTCAAATAATGTCACTCATTTTTCTCAGAGATGGCTGGACCGATTTGACCAAACTTAGTCTCAAATGAAAGGTGCAACCTTCCCATCGGCTGCTATTGAATTTTGAATCGATCGGAATTCTGGTTCCGGAATTACGGGTTTCAGAGTGCGGCCACGCAGAAATTTCTCAAATAAACTATAGGAAAAATTAAAAATAGAATTTTTATTTTTGATGCTAAATGTGTTCAAGGTGCATGAAACGTCGAGATTTGATGCAAACTCGAAAAATAATTTGACGACGATTCACTTTTTTGGATTTTGGCACATTTTTGCCTTTCTTGTTGCCTTTCTTATATAGAAAGGTTATGCAATCACTCTGAAAAACGTCTACCTAATCCCGGCCAAATTTTTTTTTCGACTCGCTTAAGGTTTCTGGATTTTAATAGGGGTATAGTTGATGGTTTACGGAGAGGGGTTACACCCACCCCCTCTACTGTTCACTCCCCTCCTTTAAAAATCGCTTTAAATCACCCCTCAGACCACCACCCCTTCCAGCCCTCATACCCCTCCCTTTCATCCCCATCATCTTTAAACCACCACTATATCACAAAGCATACCAATTTAAGCTGGGGAGTCGTTCGTTCATGGGACTTTCGCCCTCCTCACATACCCACCCCCGCATGACAAAATGAGTTTGCAAGCAGATAACATTGAACTAATGCTGATTAGGCCAATGGAGTATGATATTTTTTTGTTTCAAGTGTTCCACCGTCGACACGTAGCTCATCAAGTTCGTGGCTGGCATGCCATTGTGTATAAGTGCAAAGTGTACTAAGAATGTAATGGACATTTCCACAATTATGTTGAACATAAAAAGCTTCCGTGCTATAGTTTAGAGAAATGAGAAAGGCACAATTGCACCGCTAGGTGGATTAAAACAGGTTTTTTTCAAATGATTGTTCATGTTAAATCATTACAAATTGTATATATTGTCCTGAAAAATATTTCTAACAATTTCTAAAATTGCATTAATATTATTTTTATTAATATTAAATATAAAAAATAATTCCAAATTTCAAACAAATCCTAATTATTATCCCATATTTACAAAAAAACATTGTAAAACAAAAGAAATTTGTATCTGAATAAAAATATGCAATTGTTTTACATCGAGGATTTCCAATGCAAGAATTTTGTGCGCAAGACACATACGTGATTATTCTTAGGTTTTGGTTTGTTCCAAACTTTCGAGTGAGGAATTCCCCCTTGGTAATTTTCGAGTGAGTAGTACTACCCATATTACCCACGCATTCTTCCGGCCCTGATAATGAATGATATTTCATAACAAAGGCAATGAATGATTTTTTGAGATATGCTCAATCAGACACATAAATTTCACCAAAAATCCGATCATTATGATAAAACGTAGATTCATAAAGAAGTATTGTTCTAACGTATGTGCTAGCTTTTCGAAAAAATGCCAAAAACATAAATTAATCTTTTTCAGATCTATTTTATATCTTTTTGTAACAATAGCATTATTATACGAATAGTTAGGTATTATGGGCTCGGAGAAAATTTGAAAATTAACTTGCACTTAGAACAGACGGTAACAGAAGTTTCACAGCGAAAGTCAAATATCAGAAATGAAGGCTGGTTAAAATGATGGACTTATCGCGAGTTGTTATGGCAACGGCGTAACGTGTGCGGCGGTTGAATGACAAAAAAATTAATATTTTTTCACAAATCACCGGCGCACCAAAATCTCCGGTACTGCCGTACAATGCCACCACCGCCGATGAAACCAATCATCACCAATGGGTAATCAAATTGGCTTATCAGTGGCTTGCACGGTTGCACAACCGTTTGCATCGCCAACAACTATGTACGTAGGTCCTACAAATACCCCGTTGTACGTTTGACCGTTCGATGTCCGCGTGCAATCTTGACCTTTACCTTGTGATGGCGCAATGTACGCGGAGCATTTGGTTGGTCGTTTGTACTGCGCTCCGGAGTAATCAATCTATGCCGTCTAGATGGTGGGTATGTGGCATTTAGTGTTGGTATATAGGATTGTTTTAGGTTTTATCTTTGTGGTTTTCCCCCTGAAGGTGAAGGAGGGTAAATTGCACAACGCATTTTCGGTAAATTAAGAGTCATTTCAGCCAAAGTAATCGGCTGCTAACTGATCGGATGTTATCGGTGCGCGTGATTTCGTGATAACGCACATCCCGGAACCGGTTTCATCGGAACATATTTCAAGTTCAGTTGATGTTCTATTTTTTCAGTGAGGCGTTTTTCTGTTTGCATTGTGTTCATTTGTTGCGATTATTACGAAGTGAAAGTTATCAGTGTTAGATGAAAAATATAATCAATACGTTTTCTGTTCCGTTCTGGATTGGTTCTCATAAAAGTAGTTGCGAATTGCTTGTTCTCGGGTCTTCAACGATTATTTACAGAGGACAGAAGCTCCAAGTTGAATCCGTTTAATAAGTTCGACAGTCACTGGAACGTAAAAGTTATGTTGCAAGAAACAATTTGTTCTGAAATATTCGCACTTTCGAATACAAATAATTTCCGACATCCTAAATTTTCGATTCTACAAAAGGCAATTATTCGACCTGTGATCCGCTGAGAAAAATGGATCTTTCATGAATGAGATAAATGTGTGAATTTCATACAGTGTAGTTGCGAGAAGGGAGTAAGACGCTTGTTAGTTCCGTTCGTACGTGAAAAGCATGCCAAGTGTTTTTCACCACTCGCACTCACAAAGAAATAATCTCGTCGCGACGGGGGATGTGCGCGGGAAAGTGTCGTTCGCTTATTTAAGTAATGGGAAAACGATGCGTAATTCAGTCAGAACTTTTACACCAGATTTTTTTCTTTCAGGAAAAATTGCTTTTGCCGATCGTTCATATTTTTAACACCACGTTAAAAACTATATTTTGCTTACGTTTAGTAGTTTAGCACATGCGAAAAACTTCACAGCTACGAACATCATGCAACACGAAGTTAAATGAAATAATGTGAGAACCAAGATCAGGGTACGTTTGCATTGCGAGAATGCGTGTGACTAAACCTATTCCTACTTATTTGCCTATTGAATGCAAATCACCGAGGAATTGGGTAACTTATAAGCAAACTACACTGATCACATATCCCGAGCAAACCCCTACATGCAAATTCTGTTACCAGACAGACCACTACGGAAAAACATGCGCCGAAGCCACTACTCAACATTCATTTACCACAGATAACTCTAACATTATCATTATCTCCTAATATTTACTAACTCGGAATTGGTTCCCTTATGATTGAATGGGTAATGTCACAATAGTTAAAAAGAAGTCAACTTCCTACGTTCAAACATCAATCTTTCCAATAGTCACTAGTACATTAGTGGTGTTATCTCTCATATCTGAAATGAACTCATTTACCCCATTCATCGGCAAGTACATATAAGTTGGCGCGAACATATAACAAAACCACTTAATAAATAACAGCAAGGTTGTCTGTCGAATCAATCATAATAAATTTTTAAGACTCGCTATGTATCCGGTGTTGTGTTTAATGACGTGTATCGCACACAATGCACTTTCGTGAAAAAGTTAGCATAAAACAAAAACATACACATCTGAAATAATAAAACGTGTCAATTAAACTCTGTACTAGACTACCTACCAAAATATGTCCAAACATCTTGCCGGTTCCCATCGAAAACTCAACCGTGACGATAATCGCCTTCACTGCTGAACGCTCGGCTGATAAAATTGACAATCAGCCAAACCATGGGAGGGAGTCAAGCGCACCAATAATTAAATTTAATCGCTCGTTGGGCAAAGCATGTGTACCTACGTCGAACAGCGATGCAATTCGTGTATGTATCAATGAATACGCTGCCAGGTACAAGCAGTGATAGTGGACCGATCATACGGTAATACGATTGGATTGTACTAATTTAATTACAGACGATAAGGATAATGGTAAGCGGACCGATTGGCACGACGTGTTCAAAAAGTTGTTTAAAAAAACAATCAAACGAAATGTTACGTAACCTATGCCCGTAGTGGGCATTATACTTTATTGAGGAGCTAAAAATCACAGTGTCATCTAGGCACAATTTTTGACGAGCAAACCACTGCTCATTTTTTAAATATTTGGAAACATTAAACTGATAATTACTCTAATAATCTAAGATTGATGAATTCGTCGCTGTTGTGCTATCTTATGACAAGCGCCATTTAGCACATTTCGAGAAAAACGATTTTTAAAGTTTGAGATTGAATATCTTGAAACTTAAAAATGGTATAAACAATCCAAAGAAGACAATTGATGCTTCTATCTGTTCTGCATTAATCTCTCAAATATTACGAAGATCGGTTGACTATGTTGCGAGTTTTTACTATGAATGTAAACAAAAGCGCA
The DNA here is from genome assembly GCF_030247195.1 of Topomyia yanbarensis. Classification (NCBI taxonomy): domain Eukaryota; kingdom Metazoa; phylum Arthropoda; class Insecta; order Diptera; family Culicidae; genus Topomyia; species Topomyia yanbarensis. Next base: position 41,420,757 of record NC_080671.1, on the reverse strand, counting down.
CTCACACGTGTCATAGGCGTGTATTGATGACAAAATTTGTATGACGTGTCATAATCGTGCATGGAAAATTTTCCATAGAAAAAAATCATCACTTTTTAACTTTTATTCATATCTTTGGGTTCATATGGTCTATAAACATTCGGTGAAATGCATTTTAAAGGAAATGAGTCAGGGAATCTAGAAAAAATGGTTATTCTCGATTACAGTGTTGCCAAATATATTTTATTTCCAGTTCAAAAGTAAAATTGTGTTTTTCTCACAACTCGTATAATTTTCTTTCGAAAATGTTTATGCCATTGTGTTCCTCAGACATTTTCACACATAAAACCGTCTAAAACTTCAATATAACTTGAGCCAATCCCTAGATATAGTGATTTGAAGCAAAAAACTCACAATTTCTTATCATGTTTCTAGCTATATCTAAGTAACCAAGCAGAATTTCAAAATTCTGAAAACGCCACTTTGTAGAGATTTTTCAAACAAGTAATGTGGCATATCTAACTCAGTTTACCCCAAAATGGCGTTTGTCATAAGATAGCACAACAGCGACGAATTGCGCATCAGTCGGTATCAATCTTGTCGCTGCTATACTAGAAATAGTACCTACCAACACATAGCTGTTGTGTCACCAGGAGTTCATCAGAGATAGCTAGCGTTCTTCCAACTTACAGGCTCAAGGGTTGGAACCAGCTGGAATGGCTAAAATGTGCTCAAAACCCAATCAGTACAAGTTTCGGTTTGTAACAACAAACTTAGGTGGTCATTAATCAGCTGCGTGTTGCGATTTAGAAATAAACAATTTGTCAAAAACAATTGCGCTGATAGGCAGTAATCTCTAAGAATGTTTGGTGATTAGCTTATTTTCATGCTACCGGATAATGGTACGTATCATTTCTGAACAACTAGCAACTGCAGCTAAAATATTGAAGACCTGGCACAGAAAAGAATGTCAGTGTAGGTTTTAATGCAAAAACTGTCAGTCACTTATTGCACCAAATTACATATAAGCCGTGATTACAGTCCATATTCTATCAATATAGTAAGATGGACCTTTCTTCGTTTTTAATCAGACCTACATATCTGCTTACTTAGGGGCCGTACACAAACTACGTAGCCTTTTTTCGGCGATTTTTGACCCCTTCCTCCCTCCTCGTAGCATTTGGTCGCAAAATTCTAACCGCCCCCTTGTAAATAACGTAGCATTTAACTACCACAACCCCCCCCCCCCAGTTCTACACAACGCAGCCGGGGATGAAAAAAAAAAATACATGTGTTTTTCATTTCTTTTAATTCCATGTCCTTACAAAACGTTCAACGATTTTTATCAACATTTTCAATATAACAGCAAATTGCGTACAGATAAGCCAATTTCATGACAAATATAGTGTTGATTGCTTTATTTTGAATTTTATAAGTCAAAGAACGCTAGAACAGAAGTTCTCTTAGTTCAGAATACTGCAGGTGCCGATGATTCTAAGAAGCATACGTTCATCTAAATTATTAAATTTTGTTTGGTTGAATCTGAAGAAAAAATTTAATTCAGCAAAACTAAGTCTACTAGTTAGCAACATTAGCTAACTAATGTAGCAAGTTAAATAAGCATAAAAAATCTTTTCGTTTTTTTTGCGAGCTTGTAATTTAGCGAATCGCAAAATTTACCACTTGAAAAACCGAATGAACAGTGTAAATTTAAATTTATTTCTCTTGGGAACGGAGAAACATTAATTTTTTCTCTAATCAATGGGTTTTGATGCCCATCAAAAAAGTTTAAACTTAATGCTACGTCGCACAACTTTTGACCCTACCCTCCACCTCGTCACACTTCGTCACGAATTTGGTATACCCCCCATGCCACGTCATTTATGCATGGATCTTATTGAGTTATTGGGCCCCGCGTCGCACTCAACATAATCACTTGAATGTGCAAGTGTTTCGCTGAAAATTTTCTTCTTGCTTATTTTTTAGCAAAATATTGCTCAAAAGTCCATAAAAACACTTCACACCGTTTCTGTTTCTCTTATTTTCATTAATTTATGCGATAGATCCATGAAAAATATTTTTCCGCTGATAAAGCTGTTGAACGAATTGACCGAGGCACGTGTAATCGATCTTTACAGATTTGAACCAATTTTGACAGAATTGTTCATCTAGGGCCAATATGTAATAATCCATAATTTTTGTATCGATTAAACTACATCTCAGACCATGGGAATATTTGCTCTAGAATTATTTAGCAAATTTCTTAAGCAATCTAGAAATAAAACACTAGCGGCTGTGTTGCCACATTTTCCAGTCGAGAGTGCTTTTTTCACGCAATTAACATATTTTAACTTTGAGAATTCTAATGGCATTGTCTTAGACATTGTTAAACAAAACACACTTATTACCTGAATATAATTTGATCCGATCCTGAAATGTTGGTAATTGGAGATTTTTTATGGTGTTTGCGGTGGTCACGATGAAAGTCCATTAGGTTAACTAAAATCCTAAAACCCAGAAAATCAAACGATAATTTAAATAAATATTTTTTTCTGCAATTTGAATTATAAAAATTCTTCCCTCTCGCAGGTTGATGGGATTGACGGTATTGTAAACATCATCAAGCCACAATATATTCAATAGAGTTATCTAAATATAAGGACCTTCGCTCTTTTTAGTTTTTATTTGCACCAAGTTCTACTACTAGAGGTTAATTAGTTCTCATGTTAATATTCCACCAAACATTATGACTACTGAGGATTTGATTTATATAAGAAGCCCGCTTCAAGATGTTGATTACAATACGCCTCGATAGTGGTGTGTCGGGGAGGCCGGGAGGGCTGATATGAGCCTTTTGTCTGTTCTATACCTTTCCTCTATTCACCAGCTCATAACCAACAATCAACCAGTAACAAATAGATAATTGAGAAAGGATGTCTCTCATATATTGTCTTTTATTTCTTCTTTTCGAGTCCTATACTGCCATTCTACACCCGCCTTCAGCTGGGTCAACAAAGATGGTGATAGTGAACGTCTTGACACTCACACATTCTCAAACGCGGTCTCAGCGGGAACCTACAAAAATGCCATCGTGCACGCGATTACGAATCGGTCATGTCCGAAAGTCTATCCTTGATCCTAGAAGCCTAGGTCCATGCCTTCAGCTGGACCATTTAAGAAAATACGCCCATACCTATTAGACAACACGTCTCATGGCGACATGACCGGGAACCCTATCGATATAAACGATCCCACTCTCTGCCAGAATTCAAACCGCGCACTGAAAATTTAATATCAGACTCACGGTTCGCGCAACCATTCAAGAACATACGTTACAAAATCACGTCAGCGCACAAACGTTAGAGCCCCTCGCGATTTTCCAAGCAACATACGAACTCGCAATCGCAAACATGATTACACCCCGGTGATAAGGTGAAAATCTCAGCACTCATGAACTTACCAACACGATCTCAAGTGTCAACCTACAAACTCCCGCGCTCGCGCCATCATGAATCGGGATCGTTCGGAAGTATCTATCCTCGGTACAAACAATCTAGGTCCTTGTTAATTTTAAAAAAAAATAATAAAATTGAAAAATAACTACCATATCCACTAGACAAAACGTTCCATGGCGACATGACCGGAAACTCTAGTGATATGGGGTAACTCTCTCCCTGTCAGAATGTGATCCGTACACCGAAAACTAAAGATCAGAATGACGGTCCGCGAATATATGAATCGCCGCAGGGTTTCAAAATCGAATTTATACATGCGAAGTCACATACACGCGACAAACACGTCAACATACGAACGCTTAAGCCCTTCGCGATCATCTACGCACACCTATGCCCGCGATCGCGTAAACTTGATAACACTGCGGCAATTGTGTGAACGTTTTAGTACTTACGAAGTTACAAACGCGATCTCAAACGCCAACCCGGAAATGCGCGATCATGAATCGGTCACGTCCGGAAATCTTTAACCTTCATTCTAGCAATTTAGGTCTATACATTCAGTTGGACCAATCAAAAAAAAAAAATAAAGCTCATATCCACTAGACCACGCGTTCTACGACGACATGATTGGGAACTCTAATGATATGGAAGAACCCACTTCCTTCTGGAATCTGAACCGTACACAAAAAATTAAGTATCAGATTCACGGTCCGCGCGCGATTATTCTAGAACACACGCGAATATGCGAAAGGCACACGGTTATGAAATAGAATTTATGCACGCGAAGTTACACGTTAGCACACGCGACATACAAACACACACGCGATCGAGCACATTAACGTACAAATGTTCGAGCCCTTCGCGATGATACACGCGATTCCCTACGCCCGCACATGCCTGGACCGTACAATGAATATCACATTCAGAATCACGGCCCGCTACAATTGGCCTATTGCAGTGTTTTATTGGGCGACATTGCCTGTCTCGTCTGCAAATTGTAGTATGTGATTCTGACGGGGAGCCCTTCCGAGAACCTAGCTCTACAGCTCCAGTAGGACAACTCTCGAAAAAAAAAAAAAAAAAAAAATTGAATTATAAAAATTCTTATTTGAAAAATACAATAGTATCCATTTAAAAATTCTCGTAAAAGTACTGCTACTTCGGTAATCATGATCACGGTAAAGGCACTTTTAGAAAACTCGTGCCTATCTACTAAAACCTTCGTTTTGCCTCTTCCGGCAGCGCTTCACCTAACTTTTTAACGAGACATTATAGACGGATAGTGTATTCGGAGATGTTTTAAATGATAGTATTCTGAGCAACTCTCCCGAAGGTACTAAATATGCAGGTGGTAAAAGTTTTGAGATACTGCGATATTACCCATAACTTACTTCAGTCCAATAGTATAGCGTTGTTCTATATTTTTACATTTCTTATAAAAGAAATGTATAGAATTCGCTCAAACTTTCAAGATTTTTTCCGAGGCCCGGAGGGCCGAGTCTTATATACCAATCGACTCAGCTCGACGATTTGGGACAATGTCTGTGTGTGTGTCTGTGTATGTAACGGACAAATTCTCATTCGTGTTTCACAGCAATGGCTGAACCGATCTTATCCAAACCAATTTTAAATGAAAGAACTAAAAAATAGTATGAACGCTATTAATTTGTTTTTGATTCTGATGTTTAGTTTCCAAGATATGAATGCTTGAATGCGTAAAAATGGCGTTTTTTGCAGTTTTTTTTTAAATTATCTGCCGAAATTGACAATATAGATTAACAATTTAAATGTTTTTAGACAGCTTTAACGAATTCCTTTCGAACAAGCTATAGATTGTTGAAGTCGGACTATTATCAAAAGAGATATTTAACATTAAATGCGGACGAAAGATTTTTATCATTTCCCGTTGCCAGAAATATGACCAAAAACATGTAATCTATTATTAACGCCAAAACGGCTTATTTTAGGTCAATAGTATCTTCGGAGAATTTAATGGAGGTAATATGCCCTTTCTTTTGGTATTGTGCTTTTGCTGATTAATCCCCCTATGAGTGAGATATTTTGACAAATTTTCTTGGAAGTGATTATATCGAAATGATGTCTTCAGCAAATTTGTAGCTCTTACTTTTGCGAATAACTTTACTAAAGACTTTAAATATCTATTTTGAATACTACTTTAAAAATTATGGCTTGTTGTTTGTTGATTACTCTTTGTCGCCTATTTATTGTTCAATATAGTAATAATCCATTGAAATAAGCCAAACATTATTTCGATAAAACGAATTTTGTATTTCATTTTACTATCTACAACCGCTAGAAATAATCACCGAACACTTCCAAGTTGTCTGGAAGGAACTTGATAACTTATCAGTACAAAAATGTTCATTTGTACGAACCTTCTGACTGCAATTTTTCTAACTTATAACCATCGGATCGATCTGAAACATATCGGAAAATGAAATCGAAAAAATAACTCCAAGCAACGGCGTAGCCAAGAGAAGGTTTCGGGTTTTAACACCATACAACCCCCACCACACCACATCCCAAAAAAAATATTGGATTGAAGTTGAAAATTTATTGATGCAGACTGATTTAATTCAATATTACAATAACAATTATCTGATCTGTAGATTGATAACCTGTTGTTGTAAACATCATGAGGACTTTTGATAAATTGTCGGAATGGGGTCCTGATATGTAACTGATCTATTGGTCTTGATTTCACAGTTGTCTAATAGCATCAATATCAAATTCCTGCCTGAAAACATTCCAATAGAAAACTCCAGAGTTCTGTAATCAATCATAATCCTCAGATTTCTTTTCAAATTGAGCTCGCTTTTGTAGAGATGTACTGTAAGAAGGGTCTTTATTTAATAGGAAGCGAAGTTAAAATTGATTTAATGTCTATGAAACATAGAACTGCTCACCAAAAATGCATAACTTTCAACATTTGCTAAAAATGTTTTTGCCTTTCTCATTCACTCTAAAATTCGTCAATCTAATCCCGACCCGGAGAGCCGTGTGTCATATGCCAATCGACTCAGTTCGTCGAGATCGGAAAATGTCTGTGTGTGTATGTATGTGTGTGTATGTGGAAAAAAATGTGACCTCTGTTAATCAGAGATGGCTTAATCGATTTGCACAAAGTTAGTCTCAAATGAAAGGTACAACCTTGCCATCGGCTGCTATTGGATTTTTTATTGATTGGACTTCCGGTTCCGGAGTTACGAGTTGAAGAGTGCTATCACACAGCAAATTCCCATATAAACCGAAATGAAAAATTTGCAAAATCAAATTTGTATTTTTGATGCCAAATGACTTTAAAATGCATGAAACATTGAGATTTGATGTAAACTCGAAAGAAATAATGTTTGACAATTAAAACAAGTTTTTGTTTGGGAATGCGTCGAGTTGAGTCGAAAACGTAATATGATTAATAACGAGGATAACACTTTCCGAATGTAGAGAGAAATTTATGAAAAATAACGATTTTCATTCGACTCTAGCAGGTCGTGATCGATTTTGATGAGCATTTGATTTTTGTTGTATGACCAATTATATGTATAGGTCAAATGTTTAAAAACAGTAATTTAAGGTCAAGATAGCATCATTTTGAAACCGCCAATTTCGGAGGTTTAGTATCTTCGATGAGTTTTACAAACGTTAAACAGCGCATCATTTATAATTATAAAATAATTTTGACGGTATATCGTCCAAGAAGTATTTATGATGAATTTTCTCAGGTTAATATTCATGACTACAATAAAGTCTCAACAAATTCGCTAAAGACACGAACTCTGTTACTATTTTCTGAAAAATTAATTCTGGATAATTTTAAAACTTCAAAAATTACGGTTTTGTAATTATGCCGTTTGGACTGTATGATCGATTTTCACCAAACCCCCACCAAACCGAATTTCTGGCTACGCCGCTGACTTCAAGTAAGTAGAAACAAAGTCGTTCTACACTCGTTCACAAGAAACTTCTTCGAATGCTGAATATCTATTATAATACATTGAAACCCCGATTTTATCAGCCAAATATGAACATATGTTTGATGGGCTCTAGCAGACGAACAAGACTGAATTCGAGTAAATCCTTTCTTGAGCATGTTTTCCTTATCATGAAGATGGATATACGAAAAAATAAAAAGTTCATCATAATCAGAAATAGTTATCAGACTACATCAAGGGACGGGAAGAATATTTTAACAGCTTCAGTTTATTATAAAGAAAAAAAATGCCCGATTTAGTCAATGTCCCCATTTTGTCAGCCTAAAATACATCATGAGATTGATAAAAATGGGTCTTTATTGTATGTATTATTCACTGTGTTTCACATTAATAGGTACATTTCATTTTTGGGGATTTTTTTATTGCATCGAACTACAACAATTTTTAGATAGCTTTCAAGGGGTTATTTTATAGACTTCTTCCAGAATTTGGCGAACCTATTCCACTTCGTATACCAATTAATTGATATACTTAAGTGTTTATATGTTGCAGATGGAGAAAATATTGAAATTTTCAGCCTTTTTCCTACACAATATTACGAAAGCTTATTAAACAATTTTTCCTAATAAGTTTGTGAAAATTATAAACTATTTGAAAATTTTTAATAGTTTCATTTTTTATTTAACCGTGATTTTTCAATAAATAGTGACCATCGCTTCACAACGTAGTCTATTTTTCATGGCTTGCGGTGAGCACGATCTTTCGAATTGCTGAACTGAAAATTATGGAATAGAAATTAATTTTTAGTATTCTTTACAGATTAAACTCGCCGCGCAGATAGCTCTGAATTAGACCCGCTGGTGCCCTAAGACGATTTCGCTAGATTTTCAGAGCACTGTGCACCCAGTGCATTTACGCAAGTGACGGAAGGTTATCGAAAAGTTTCGTGAAAATGAAAATTCCAGTAATGATGATGATTTTCCCAAACAGTTCGTTTTCGAGAGGGTTTTATTTGTTCTTTGGCGTTAGGATTAGCGATAATAATTCAAATCAAGGATACTACTGGGAAGTCACCTTTAGAAAAAGTCGATGTCGAAGTAAAATTTGGAACTATGCACGCATGCACTTCAGAGATAGCGTGATATCAGAGGCTGCGATTTCATTTCAACGCTTTTTTGTGAAAAGGGCGATACTTTCAAATGTAAACATTTTTTCATACATGCGAATGAGGGCTTTGAAACGCTACAAAATAACCTAAAAAATTTGATTCTACGATATTGCTTTCTTAAACTACAGCAAAAAATACAACGGGCGAAACTGTATTTTGTTTGTTTATTTAAAGTTTCGCCCTCCACGCCCCATGCAAACAAACAGGGCGATAATTTTTTTTGCTAGCAGTTTAGAGGCGAAACTGTTATTTTCGTATTTTTTTAGGATTATCAAGCTGATACCAGCTGTAAATAGTAACAATGATCGCTATTGAAAAAACACGGACGAAATCGGTGGTGTAGAACGGTAGTTATTGTAAAAAAAAACCTGTTTTAATCCACCTAGAGGTGCAATTGTGCCTTTCTCATTTCTCCAAACTATGATTTAATAGCTGGTTCGTACAATATAACTTTATGGAAATGTCTCATTCTTATTACACTTGGTAAGTATATATAAGAGCACCTTTTTGCATTCATCGCGGTATCGGTTTGAATCGGAGTTTTCTATGTGATCGACCTCCACAACCCGTAACTCCGGTGCTGGAAGTCGGATGGAGATGGAATTTAATATCAGTTTCTGGGGACGCAACACCTTTCATTTGAGACTAAGTTGAGCAAATCTAGCCATTTTCGAGAAACCAATATAATTCTGACTTTGGATGCTTCCGGATCCGTCGATGGTGGCCAGTGTGGCCAAAGAGACTTTGAATGACTGTTGGGGACCTAGATCTACAAATTCAACAGTTGTGTTTACATTTTGGAAAAAAAATCACCTTTTTACATTCATCGCAGAATTCGTTAGAATCGGGATTTGCTGCGTGATCGTACGTATCACCCTGTAATTCAGGAACCAGAACTCGGATCCACACAAAATTGAACAGCAGCTGATGGACCTTTCATTTAAAATTAAGTTTGTCAAAATCGGTTCAGAAAATTCCGAGAAACCGATTTGGAAAAATCAACAAATTTTGTTTTGTAACCATACTCTTCAACTCGTAATTCGGAACAAGATGTCGGTTGAAAATGAAATTCAATAGCAACCTATGGGAATATTATACCTTTCATTTGAATCTTAGTTTGTAAAAATCGGTTCAGCCATCTCCGAGTAACCGATGTGGACATTTTGTTAACAAATCCGCACATACACACATACATACACACATACACATACACACATACATACATACACACATACATACACACAGATATTTTGCGATCTCGGCGAACTGAGTCGAATGTTATATTAGACTCGGCCCTCCGGGCCTCGGTTAGAAAGTCGGTTTTTGGAGCAATTGCATAACCTTTCTATATAAGAAAGGCAAAAGAATAATATTTAATTAGCTTAATAAGCATGAGTTCAATGTTATCTTCATGTGATTATAATTTGCAAAGGTTGGTGGAATGCGTTTGAACGTGTAGGGAATGGGGTGAGTAGTAGAGTGGGTGTGGAGGATGCGTCAGAAATCCTTCATCTTATTTCGGTATACGGGGTGGATGAAGGAAATCTGGGAGTGAGGGTGATCCAAGAAGAGGGGAGTGATGAAGGAGGGAGGTGTAAGGGCAAGGTGGGGAGGGGGGGGGGGGAAGGGGCGGCTACGCAATACTCAACTGCATATTTTGCCTTCCATTTGAGACTTGGTTTGAGAAAATCGGTTCAGTCATCACCGATGTGACTTTAATTGTGGAATATGCCCGGAATTCTGGACTTCCGGAATCGTCGATAGTGGACAATATATTCAAAGAATGTTTGATTGGCAATCAGTGATCTAGATCTACGATTAGAAGTAATTTGGTGACCATTTCAATAGTTTTTAGCCTCTGAGGTATTACGATTGTACCGATTTATATGGTAAATTCCAGTGTATCCTTACTAACACCCCTGTAACTCCGGAAGCAAGAGTCAGAACCGAATGAAATTCAGCAGCAGTCAATGGCATTACTGTATCTTTCATTTGAAATTAAGTTCGTAAAAATCGGTAGAGAATTCGTTGTGGAATGGGTGTGATATTAGCTTAGGGGCCGTACACAAATGACGTAGCTTTTTTTCGGCGATTTTTGACCCCTCCCTCCCCCCACGTAGCATTTGGTCACAAAATTCTAACCTCCCCCTCGTAAATAACGTAGCATTTACCTACCCCCTCTCCCTCGTCCCATGCAAAGCGCCCGGGAGATGAAAAGAAATTGCATGTTTTTCAATTATTTTAAATACATGTCCTTTCAAAATGTTTGACGACTTTTATCAACATTTTCATTATAACAGCAAATTGCGTGCAAAATAAGCCCATTTCATGACAAATATAGTGTTGATAGTTTTGTATTGAATTTTATAAGTCAAAGGGAGCATGAAGAGAAGTTCTCTCAGTTCACAATCGTGCAGCCGCCAATGATTGTAAGAAGCATACGTTCATCTAAATTACTAAATTTTGTTTGGGTGAATCCGAAGTGAAAATTTAATTCAGCTTTCAAACTAAGTCTACTAATTAGCAACATTAGCTAACTAATGTAGCAAGTTAAATCCGCATACAAAATCTTTTTGTATTTTCGCGAACTTGCAATTCCGAGAATCGTAAAATTTACCTCATAAAAAAACCGCATCAAAAGTAACTTGTTTGAATTTAAATTTATTTCTCTTGGGAATGGATGATCATTAAATTGTTTTCTCTAAACAATGGGTTTTAAACTTAATGCTACGTCGCACAACTTCTGACCCTACCCTCCCCCTCGTCACACTTCGTCACAAATTTGGTATACCCTCCCTACCCCCCAAAATGCTACGTCATTTATGCATGGCCCCTTAGGAACTTGGCGGGTTCCCCGAGGGCGTCATGAACCGTCATAGGTGGCCAATGTGGTCAAAGCTGCTTTGATTGATCATTAGTGATCCAGACCCGCAAACTAGAGTAATGTTACATCAATTTTAATATGTTTTACATCATTTGAACATTATGGTGGTACCAGTTTATATGGGAATTTGCTGTGTGACCGCACTTTTCAACCCGTAACTCCGGAACCGGAAGTCGGATCAACTAAAAATTCAATAGCAGCTTATGGGAGCGTTATACCTTTCAGATGAAACTAAGTTTGTGAAAATCGGTTCAGCCCTCTCTGAGAAAATTGTGTGAGTTTAAATGACACACACACACATACACACACACATACACACACACATACATACACACACAGACATTTGCCGATCTCGACGAACTGAATCGAATGGTGTATGATACTCGGCCCTCCGGGCCTCGGTTAAAAAGTCGATTTTTACAGTGATTGCATAGCCTTTCTTTATATGAGAAAGGCAAAACGTAAGGGCGATACTTCAATGCTGATAGGTGGGACCGAAAAAGTAAACAATCGCCAAAGGGGCGATACTATCATTTTGTCAATTTCAATAGCAAAAACAAAGTGTAATTTAATAATTTCAAATACTTTATGAAGTTTTGGGTTTCGATCACTGAATCATGCAATCTAGGATGTAAAACACAATAGTTCTTAAATATGAAATAAAACCAAGTCTGGAAATATTCACTGTTGATTTTCTTTGAATGGTATCACTGCTAGTATCGCTCTTTTCAAGAAAAAGCGTTGATTTCTTAGTTCTCAGTCGCGTTGGAAAGTTGAGTAAAGTATAAACTTCAAATCGATTAAAAAACGATTTTTTTGGCTCAGTACAATATATAACCCCTTTAGGAAAATTCAGTTTTCCCACCACAATTTAGATATTTTATTAACACAGCATTAACAATAATTCGTTTGTATGCTTATTTTATGGGCCATTTCTTCGCTTTCCCATTGATTTGGTTTGAGATTTCTAGCACTGATGTTGTCCTATGCTGATTTGAGCGATTCTCTGAGTCCTGCCACTATCGCATGTAGTATGTGTTATCAAAAACATCGCGAAGCATCAAGTTCTAAATGTTCTCAAACTATATAATATCCGAAGAGTGATAAGAGTTATAAGAAATGTCTCATCACACTGTTAGGTGGATTAAAAGCGTTTTTGAATATATTTTCCATTTCGAGTGTTGTACAAGAGATACCGAAAGTTGCCGCAAGCAAATATGTCTTAGTTTCTAACAAGCCCAAAGATGCTACTAAAAAAATTGAGTGGGATGAAGCTGTAGTAAAAATTATGCGGGTATCTTCTTCTTTGTTTTATATTCATTCAGAATATAGGGTTTGTTTTAACATGTTTTGGGTGTAAGTGGAATAAATGGCCCAGTAATTTGTTTTATAGGATATGCGGATAAAAAATATAGAACAAAGCTATACTATTGGACTGAAGCTAAGTAAGTTATGGGTGAAATCAATTATTGTAATTATTTTTCAAAAAAGACACATTAACTAAAAAACTTTAAGGCCTGCGTGGTTAGTATCTTCGGAAGGGTTGCGCAGAATACCGTTGTCTAAAATTTCTCCGAAGACACCATCATTTTATCATTCCTCGTGAAAAAATAGGTGAAGCGTCATCCAGCGGCAGAGCTCCGAACTACTCTGATGCAAACACATGAAGGTTTAGGCCTGCTCTAACTATTGTGTTCAAATGCACATAAACAAGCCTCACAATTTACTTGATTCTCTGGCCAAAAGATGACTCGTATATACTAAAATACTTCCAAACATACTGTTAAGCTGAATCCAATCATTATTTTCGTGGCAATCGATTGTTGTTATACGCTGTTATGCCCCATACTAAACTGATTCAGACATCATTTCGTTAAAAGTGAGTCGTGGGTATATTTCATAGTCACAAAATGTAAGAGATTTTTCCCGACCTATAGCCGCGTTATCTTTTTCGCTGGCTATGTTGTCTGTCGATTTTGAGGTACTGGGAGCAGTCATGATTATTGACTTCTGATTCGCATTGGTTTAGTCACCGTTTGTGGTTTAGCGTAAAATAGTTGTGTGCTTGTATCTGTTGTAGTAGATAAACTTTCCCTTACCGCTGCGTACAGCTTTCCGTTGTGCAATGTCTGGCTACAAAGCATACATGTAGGGGTCTCCCCGGGAGTGCATCCATTGTTTTTGAGTATATGTAGCACCATAGATTTTGATTCGAAGGATCAGGTAGAAGGGAACAGGTTTTTTTACGGACGTATTCTCACCACTCGGACACCGTTGGCCATACCTGTCAAGAAGTTCCTACATGTAATTTGACATCATCATTGACATCATGACCGAATGTAGGCTCCTTGAACGTCCGCCGTACACGCATCTTTTTCGATTACACACAGCCAGTGACTGCGGCCCCGTAGTCGACGATCTCTTCCAGGTTTTCTGTTGAGCATAACTTCAGCTGGTCTGTTTTCCGAGATTCGCACTACATGCCCAGTCCATTGTCGTCAGCCGTGTTTTCAGCTTTTCAATGTCAGAATTTTTCTATACTTGGTACACCTCGTGGTTTATGGGCCTGCGCCATCGTGCATTCTCTAGTGTGCCGCCGAGCGCTGAATGCAGAATTCTTGTCTATAACACACCAAGCACTTGATAGTTTGCTTCCTTCTACTCCCATATCTTATGATCATATAGAGCAACAAGGAGTATCAGCGATTTGTTTTGTGCGCGTCTGTAAACTACAGCGTAGTTAGCTACGTAAACCATAGAAAGTCCTATTCGCAGCCGCAATACGTCTTATTACATCGCGCCATTATCACCCGATCAGAATGAAATAATAAGATTATAACAGAATGCAATTTCCGTAACATATTGTGTTATATATTAGGTTTCATTAGTAGTTAAAATAACAAAAAATTGTAACATGTAATAACTTGAGATATAGTTTTGAAATCTATATCGTACCCCATCGATTTCCACCTCGGAATCATTACCATTCGGACTGCCTCGTTGTTCACCAGGTATCATGTACTTCGTCTTAGAAAGAGTTTGTAGTCAGATCTATTCTCACAGCTTCCCTTTTAAAAGGCAAAAATCCTCTTCCACTGCTCTGCAATCAACGCTAATGAAATCGGTGTCGTTTGCAAAGTTAAGAAGCATATTGGATTTCGTGGTAATGTTTCTGTTCCTTTGTACATCAACTCTTCGTATCGCAACTTCGAGCGCTATGTTGAACAATAGATTAGAGAGTGCATTACCCTGCTTCAATCCATACAAATAAGGTTACGAACGAGTCGGATATTTCTCCGGCTATTGTGACACTTGATATTGACCCAATCTGTGTCGCACGAATCGGTTTCGTCGGAAAACCATATTTAAACAGTTTCAGCCACTGTTCGTTTCATTCCATCGAATCGTACGCCGCCTTCAAATCCACACAGATGGTGAGTCTGTAAGTATTATTCCCTGAATTATCCGAAAGTTATTGAAGGGGAAACATTTGGTTCGTCATTGATCGTCCTTATCCATACCTGCTTTTATATTCGTCAGCGAAAGATTCAGCTAACGGGCGTAGTCTGCAGAACAAAACACTAGGGGATACCTTGTAGGCGGCACTGAGGACAGTTATGGCTTCGTAATTCTACATGAGTAATTTAATCGTCTTATCGAAGGTTCGTGGCGCCAGATGATGTTGTCGTACCTAAATTGAAGCGTCATCCATATATAGGGAATGCTGACTTTAATGTTTTCGTATTCAATGATGTGCTCCATGTTGTTTCGTGAAACGGACAACTCTGCTTGGGTAATGGTCCTGAATATAATCTGATCGAATTGCAGAGTGTGAACATCTACCACATTAAGCTCCGAGATCACTTTCAACATCTGCCCCACTTCTCGAATGGGTGGTCCTGCTAGGCATGTCTAAGAATCCACTTGTTACTCATTTCATGTGTTGTTTTTGCAAATAGATAAATCGCGCTTAATGTTAGATTTGATTGCTTGTCTTACTTTAGCAGCGGAGCGGGAAGTCAGTCTGATTAGCAGTTTTCGATAAAGTTGTAGGTAAAAAATCTATCTAATTTTCGCTTGTAGTGATAAACCGGTACATAGATTCGTTCGATTTGGTTTAAATTTCGAGTGGACACTCCTGATGGGACTAGAAATCGTTTCGATCGGATCGAATGAGTATTCAATAATTCATTTTTGGACAGTTTATTGTATATTTTCATGGTGATTTATTGGCAATCGCAGCTAGCGGCTAAAATGTTGCGGCTAGTTGTAACATCAAGTTTTTCGAGTGAACAGTCAACAGTGAACTCTTTTGATCACTTTTTCCTGGATTGTTTTTTTCCTCCAGAGGGGTGGAAACTTTAGCTCCCTACCTCTTCACCCTCTGTCTACGTGCTTGAAGCTTACATACCTTACCGTATCAAATTAACAGAATGAATAATAATGCTTCATGAACACCGAATTCAACAGGTTGTAAAAATCGTGGGAAAATTGTCAAGTTTACAGGTGTTGTACGATTTTTGCATGGAGGGGTAGCACGCTTCAATAATCTTCGCGATACTTTAATTGTTCTGGAATTGAACCAATTTATTGTGTGTGTGTTCTTTTGAAATAACTCGTTTATTTGAAAAAAACTTAAAAACGGCTGAAAGTCAATTGTTTACAACTAAAAGGCGAAAAATTAAATGATTGGACTCTGCGGAAGACAGATCAGAATCATTAGTCGAATCTGCAGCGAACATTATCCGCTTGAGCGAGACTTGTTCCCAGCTGCATCTGTATAAATATTTTTAGAATATCCGGAAATCCAGAAGTATGTATACCCCCGCCATCGGTAATTCCCCTTATCGGGGCCTAATGGCTTCGTACGTAATGAATGAAATGGGCGCAACACCATTGCGGTCGATCGGGGATTTGCCCCGTTTGGATATTGCTATCGGAATCGTTTGGAATTCTTCTGATTGATTGTGAACAGTGTGATATGGGGAATTATTTGCTGATAACACACAGCCATCAGCGCTGCCTATGACGTTTGTGCTTGTTTTGTGGAAAACAGTTCTGTTATTGTCAACTGCTTCAACGGTTATATTGAACCGATTTGAATTTATTGCTGATAAAAAAACGTATTTTTAGTTATTTGGGATGTTCAACATCGCTTTGATTTTCGAATAGCGTTTTATGGCTGCCTTTGACGTAAATAGACTAGGCATTTTATTTTTTACTTCTAGAGGAAAGCTTGATAAGAAAGTATTCCCAAAAATAGATGGGTTTCCGTTTAATTCTATCATCACTTCATTGTGTTTATTTTTGTAACTAGATAGAAATCAAGTTCGTTTTTAGAAATATGATTAAAATCTTTTTATTTTGTCTAGGTTTGTTTTTAGTGGCTTATTTTCAAACTGAATTGAGGTGAGTGAATGAATGAAATGTGAGAACACTGAACCGTTATTACAGATGATGTACAAATATCTATATGCTACATACCCGGATTTCGATAACAAAATTTTACTTCGAAGGCTATCCCGAAACAGTATTTCACTGTAGCGTACCAAAACCTGTCGATACTAAATAATAAACCGATTACATTATCGTTTAACTGCGGTCACACCCGCCTCCACTTTGCCTTTAGTTTGGACGAGTGACGCGCGACGTGACGCGACAGACCGTCTAGTCATCGTGCGTATCTTTGTTGCATTAAAAGCGTGATCTGACTAGCGGAACAGCTTTGCAGTCAGTCAGTCAGTCAGTGAGCCAACCGGGAGCGAGAACGTCAACAGGTTGTCATTAAACCCGGTGCTCTGTAAACAAGCATTTGAGGTTGTAAATAAATCAATCATTCATGTAGGGATCAGTCGCTTGGCTTATACGGAATTGGTAAAGTGATTCGACTCGTGGGCTTTTACCATTTTTTTCTGCACATTGCCACGAAAGTGTATTTGCTTTTTAGGTACTCGATTGACCGCGCAGTTTGGGAAATACTACGCGGTTAAGTTGGCCTTGAGCGAAATGACAACCACCTTGCACCCTGTAATTAAAACAGTCGTGATGATAGTTCATGTTACAATGAAGTTCATTCGTGTATCCGTTAATTAGCAATGGACAAAGTTGAAACAATTGGATACGTTTGTTACTGTTTCTAAATAATTATACATTATCGAAAATTGCTTTAAAATAATGGATAGTTTCATATTACTAGTCATCTCCTAAACACTCCCTTAATACTAATTATGAACCCTCTGAATCTCGATCATTCCAGATCTCATCACCCTAGCAACCGTAGCGGTAAGCAGTAGTTGAGGAACTGCAGTACATTCGAGCAACAGGTTGCTTTCAGTGTCAAGTGTTTTGTGTTCTTTTGCAAAAATGTCTGGCCTAATCAAGGAAGAAAAGTTCGAACGGATTGGACGAGTCCTGCCGGCGGAAAATTATACCACAATCGATCCTGCACAGCCGGTGAAGTTGCGCATTGCCAAGGAAGGTATCGCATCGATGGATCCACTGTCGGTGCCAGATCTGATGAATCGTACCGTGCGGGACTATCCCGATCATACGGCGATGATGTATAAGAATGAACAGAAGGTGTGGCAGCGTATTACCTACAGGTAGGTAGCCTTTAAAAAATGTGATTAACGGTTCTAAATTTCGAGTTATTAATAAATAAAAAATCACTACTGGAGATGCGGGGCATCGATCCCCGTACCTCTCACATGCTAAGCGAGCGCTCTACCATCTGAGCTACATCCCCGGTTGATATCCGATATAGTTTGGACACCAATCTAAAACTCAACAGACCGCGTCGAATGGTTTAGTAATTGGTATGTAAGCATACCTGAGCAGGGTATGGTAGTAATAAACTGGTTTACAGCAAAAAAATGTCTTATGGTGGGGTACAGGCGGTGCAAGCAAATCAAAACAGACGACAAGTAGGTACACACCGGTCTCTCGTAGCGAATTGGATTTTTTTTTCTTTTGAATTGGTTTGCAACATGCGTGTAGTTTAATCTACGGGGTGATTAACGGACTTGGTTCGCTGAAAATCAAATCGATAGATATAAAAACCTGTTTTAATCCACCTAGAGGTGCAATTGTGCCTTTCTCATTTCTCCAAACTATGATTTAATAGCTGGTTCGTACAATATAACATTATGGAAATGTCTTTCATTCTTATTACACTTGGTAAGTATATATAAGAGCACCTTTTTGCATTCATCGCGGTATCGGTTTGAATCGGAGTTTTCTATGTGATCGCACTCCACAACCCGTAACTCCGGAGCTGGAAGTCGGATGGAGATGGAATTTAATATCAGTTTCCGGGGACGCAACACCTTTCATTTGAGACTAAGTTGATCAAATCGGTCTAGCCATTTTCGAGAAACTAACCGTTATTCTGAATTTGGATGCTTTCGGATCCGTCGATGGTGGCCAGTGTGGCCAAAGTGACTTTGAATGACTGTTGGTGACCTAGATCTACAAATTCAACAGTTGTGTTTACATTTTGGAAAATAATTCACCTTTTTACATTCATCGCAGAATTCGTTAGAATCGGGATTTGCTGCGTGATCGTGCGTATCACCCTGTAATTCAGGAACCAGAACTCGGATCCACACAAAATTCAACAGCAGCTGAAGGACCTTTCATTTAAAATTAAGTTTGTCAAAATCGGTTCAGAAAATTCCGAGAAACCGATGTAGACAAATCAACAAATTTTATTTGGTAACCATACTCTTCAACTCGTAATCCGAAACAAGATGTCGGTTGAAAATGAAATTTAATAGCAACCTATGGGAATATTATACCTTTCATTTGAATCTTAGTTTGTAAAAATCGGTTCAGCCATCTCCGAGAAACCGATGTGGACATTTTGTTAACAAATCCGCACATGCACACACATACATACATACATGCATACATACATACATACATACATACATACATACATACATACATACATACTTACATACACACAGATATTTTGCGATCTCGGCGAACTGAGTCGAATGTTATATGAGACTCGGCCCTCCGGGCCTCGGTTAGAGAGTCGGTTTTTGGAGCAATTGCATAACCTTTCTATATGAGAAAGGCAAAAGAATAATATTTAATTAGCTTAATCAGCATGATTTCAATGTTATCTTCATGTGATTATAATTTGAAATGTTGGTGGAATAGGTTTGAAAGTGGAGGAAATGGGGGTTAGTAGAGTGAGAGTGGAGGATGCGTCAGAAGTCATTCCTCTTATTTCGGTATACGGGGTGGATGAAGGAAATGCGGGCGTGAGGGTGGTCTAAGGGGAGAGAAGTGATGAAGGAGGGAGGTGTAAGGGCAAGGCGGGGGGGGGGGGGGGGGAGGGGCGGCGACGCAATACTCAACTGCATATTTTGCCTTCCATTTGAGACTTGGTTTGAGAAAATCGGTTCAGTGATCACCGAAGAACCGATGTGACATTAATTGTGGAATATGCCCGGAATTCCGGACTTCCGGAATCGTCGATAGTGGACAATATATTCAAAGAATGTTTGATTGGCAATCAGTGATCTAGATCTGCGATTAGAAGTAATTTGGTGACCATTTCAATAGTTTTTAGCCTCTGAGGTATTACGATTGTACCGATTTATA
Source organism: Topomyia yanbarensis (assembly GCF_030247195.1). Taxonomy (NCBI): domain Eukaryota; kingdom Metazoa; phylum Arthropoda; class Insecta; order Diptera; family Culicidae; genus Topomyia; species Topomyia yanbarensis. The sequence goes on along the minus strand of NC_080671.1, from coordinate 41,400,705 downwards.
TGGGAAATTCCAGTGTATCCTTACTAACACCCCTGTAACTCCGGAAGCAAGAGTCAGAACCGAATGAAATTCAGCAGCAGTCAATGGCATTACTGTATCTTTCATTTGAAATCAAGTTTGTAAAAATCGGTAGAGAATTCGTTGTGGAATGGGTGTGATATTAGCTTAGGAACTTGGCGGGTTCCCCGGGGGCGTCATGAACCGTCATAGGTGGCCAATGTGGTCAAAGCTACTTTGATAGATCATTAGTGATCTAGACCCGCAAACTAGAGTAATGTTACATCAATTTTAATATGTTTTACAGCATTTGAACATCATGGTGGTACCAGTTTATATGGGAATTTGCTGTGTGACCGCACTCTTCAACCCGTAACTCCGGAACCGGAAGTCGGATCAACTAAAAATTCAATAGCAGCTTATGGGAGCGTTATACCTTTCATATGAAACTAAGTTTGCGAAAATCGGTTCAGCCATCTCTGAGAAAATTGTGTGAGTTTAAATGACACACACACACATACACACACACACATACACACACACATACATACACACACACACAGACATTTGCCGATCTCGACGAACTGAATCGAATGGTGTATGACACTCGGCCCTCCGGGCCTCGGTTAAAAAGTCGATTTTTACAGTGATTGCATAGCCTTTCTTTATATGAGAAAGGCAAAAAGTTGTCTAGTTTTATAATTATAGATTGCGTTTAATATCTAGACCTCGTATTGCTGAACTGGTCTGATTGCGGTTGTAGATATATCGCAGAACATTGCACAGTGGTCGCAATGGTACCAAAACGTGTGTTTAATTAATTGTGCTCTAGGAGTTGATTTTAGTGATTTGGTGTGTTACGAATACTTTTTTGGAATGTAAGCCCCCTTCTGTTGATGTATACTAAATTGTGATTAATCTACCTAAAAGTGAGATAGAAAATTTATTTCTGCTAACTTTAGAGATAGTCATAATGTCAATGACAAAGTTGTAGAAAATTTTACTACGAGAAAATTTGCTAAACATCGAAACTCTCCAAAATGTGACGGTGTTGAGATAAAGCGCGTTTTTCGTGGAAGGCACCCAAAAATCATGTTTTCATTATAACTTTTTATGAGATTTTCTCAATACTTTAAATGTTCTAAGAAGTTGTTGGAAACGAGAAAGTACAGATATTTGTCGAAGATGTCAACATTTTTGCCTTTCTCATATAAAGAAAGGCTATGCAATCACTGTAAAAATCGACTTTTTAACCGAGGCCCGGAGGGCCGAGTGTCATACACCATTCGATTCAGTTCGTCGAGATCGGCAAATGTCTATGTGTGTATGTATGTGTGTGTGTATGTGTGTGTGTCATTTAAACTCACACAATTTTCTCAGAGATGGCTGAACCGATTTTCGCAAACTTAGTTGCATCTGAAAGGTATAACGCTCCCATAAACTGCTATTGAATTTTTAGTTGATCCGACTTCCGGTTCCGGAGTTACGGGTTGAAGAGTGCGATCACACAGCAAATTCCCATATAAACTGGTACCACCATGATGTTGAAATGATGTAAAACATTTTAAAATTGATGTAACATTACTCTAGTTTGCGGGTCTGGATCACTAATGATCAATTAAAGCAGCTTTGACCACATTGGCCACCGATGACGGTTCATGACGCCCCCGGGGAACTCGCCAAGTTCCTAAGCTAATATCACACCCATTCCCCAACGAATTCTCTACCGATTTTTACAAACTTGATTTCAAATGAAAGATACAGTAATACCATTGACTGCTGCTGAATTTCATTCTGTTCTGACTCTTGCTTCCGGAGTTACAGGGGTGTTAGTAAGGATACACTGGAATTTCCCATATAAATCGGTACAATCGTAATACCTCAGAGGCTAAAAACTATTGAAATGGTCACCAAATTACTTCTAATCGCAGATCTAGATCACTGATTGCCAATCAAACATTCTTTGAATATATTGTCCACTATCGACGATTCCGGAAGTCCGGAATTCTGGGCATATTCCACAATTAATGTCACATCGGTTCTTCGGTGATGACTGAACCGATTTTCTCAAACCAAGTCTCAAATGGAAGGCAAAATATGCAGTTGAGCATTGCGTCGCTTCCCCTCCCCCGGCCTTGCCCTTACAGCTCCCTCCTTCATCACTCCCCTCCCCTTGGACCACCCTCACGCCCGCATTTCCTTCATCCACCCCGTATACCGAAATAAGATGAAGGATTTCTTACGCATCCTCCACTCCCACTCTACTAACCCCCCATTCCCTCCACTTTCAAACCCCTTCCACCAACATTTCAAAATATAATCACATGAAGATAACATTGAACTCATGCTGATTAAGCTAATTAAATATTATTCTTTTACCTTTCTCATATAGAAAACTTATGCAATTGCTCCAAAAACCGACTTTCTAACCGAGGCCCGGAGGGACGAGTCTCATATAACATTCGACTCAGTTCGCCGAGATCGCAAAATATCTGTGTGTATGTATGTGTGTATGTATGTATGTATGTATGTATGTATGTATGTATGTATGTATGTATGTATGTATGTATGTATGTATGTATGTATGTATGTATGTATGTATGTATGTATGTATGTATGTATGTATGTATGTATGTATGTATGTATGTATGTATGTGTGTGTATGTGCGGATTTGTTAACAAAATGTCCACATCGGTTACTCGGAGATGGCTGAACCGATTTTTACAAACTAAGATTCAAATGAAAGGTATACTATTCTCATAGGTTGCTATTGAATTTCATTTTCAACCGACATCTTGTTCCGGATTACGAGTTGAAGAGTACGGTTACAAAACAAAATTTGCTGATCTGTCCACATCGGTTTCTCGGAATTTTCTGAACCGATTTTGACAAACTTGATTTTAAATGAAAGGTCCATCAGCTGCTGTTGAATTTTGTGTGGATCCGAGTTCTGGTTCCTGAATTACAGGGTGATACGTACGATCACGCAGCAAATCCCGATTCTAACGACTTCTGCGATGAATGTAAAAAAGGTGATTTTTTTCCAAAATGTAAACACAACTGTTGAATTTGTAGATCTAGGTCATCAACAGTCATTCAAAGTCTTTTTGGCCACACTGGCCACCATCGACGGATCCGGAAGCATCCAAATTCAGAATAACGGTTATATTGGTTTCTTGAAAATAGCTAGACCGATTTGATCAACTTAGTCTCAAATGAAAGGTGTTGCGTCCCCGGAAACTGATATTAAATTCCATCTCCATCCGACTTCCAGCTCCGGAGTTACGGGTTGTGGAGTGCGATCACATAGAAAACTCCGATTCAAACCGATACCGCGATGAATGCAAAAAGGTGCTCTTATATATACTTACCAAGTGTAATAAGAATGAAAGACATTTCCATAATGTTATATTGTACGAACCAGCTATTAAATCATAGTTTGGAGAAATGAGAAAGGCACAATTGCACCTCTAGGTGGATTAAAACAGGTTTTTATTTGAAGTTTTAAAATACCGCCATTTTGAACGTCAATTACTAAGAGATGTGGAAATATGTGGAAGACAATTCGATTCTATGAGAAAGACAGTAAAAATCTTAGTCATAACGGGCATCAACTGGCCTGTATGTAAAAATTACTTTTCAACAATGCATGTTTTGTATTTTGCGACAAAATAACTAGGACTTTTCACGTAACTTTTTTTTTGGTTTATTCGTCAAATATTCTAAAAAATCATTGAAAGTATCATCAAAGTACACATATGAATCCAGAACTCTTTGATTCTGTAATTTCAAACTTACGAATTATTCAAAAATTAACATGATTTCGAATGTTAATACTAAAAGACGTGCACAAATTTTGACAGTATTTGCAGGAGTAAGAACAATAACCAAAAGTATTAGATGACGTTTTCACGTAACGATTACGTAATTAGAGTTGCATTTTAGGACCAGACATGCCAGAAAAAATTTAGAACAAAATTTTCACGTATACATTACAACTCAGTCAAAGCTTAACAGACATAACACTATGAGGGAATTCCTTAAAAAAATATCGACTCGGCAATTTTTCCAGAACACTAGTTCCACCTTTTATTCACGGCCCCAGCTACTCATTTGCTGGTGGGTTATCCCACAGGCTTGGGAAGAATTTTTCACTAGTGGTCTATCCCCCATATGCTTGTTCATATACCAGTGGCGCCATAATTGCAAATGTGGCCACAGTCCCAACTACAAATACATATAAAATGACTGTTAAAGCGGACGAAGCATTGTTTTCGAGTGTTATGTCTGTTAGTTTGTAGCTTAATTTCAAATATTTAATCATTCAATGTGTGCCTAAATATGCATTTTGAAGAATTTAACGCAATTTGAAAAATAAAAGAATTAATGAAAATACTGACCACGTAATCGTTGCACGAAAACGGCTTACACCTTTTTGTAATGGTTTTTACTACAGCCAAAAAAAATTGCGCATCTTTTAGTATACAGTCATGATTCGCTGATTGGTCACTTTTTTCCTGGACCGCTTTTTAGTTAGACCACCGCTAGTTGGAGCATTGTCCAACTAAAAAGCTTCTGATCGCCAAAATCACATGTCAAATTTGCTTCGACAATCTACCTGACAGTAATTATAGATGTGAACAGACACTATTAACGTCGGAGAGTTTTTGACATTTGTCAGTCGGTCTTCCTAGCGAATCAAACTCATTAATTGGACAGAGGCTGCGGCCCAACCTACGAATCACGACTATACTCACATTTGTTATAGTGTCAATTTATGAATTATTCGTAAGTTTGAGATTTCAGAAACTAAGAGTTCTGGATTCATATGTGTACTTTGATATTTACAATGATATTTTAGAATATTTCCTACTTATTTTGTTACAAAATACAAAACATGCATTTCTGGAAAGTAATTTTTATATACAGGCCAGTTGATGGCCGTTGTGACTAGGGTTTTTTATTGTAGTACTTTTCACTGTCTTTCTTATAGAATTGAAAAGTCTTCCACATATTTCCACATCTCTTGGTAATTTACGTTCAAAATGGCGGCATTTTTAAACTACTTTATTCAATAAATCTTAAGTTTTCAAATAAAAAATGTTAATGTCTTCGATAAATATCTTTACTTTCTTGTTTCCAACAACTTCTTAGAACATTTAAAGAATTGAGAAAATCTCATAAAAAAGTTACAATGAAAAAATGATTTTTTGGGTGCCTTCCACGAACAACGCGATTTATCTCAACACTGTTACTTTTTGGAGAGTTTGCATGTTTAGAAAGTTTTCTCGTAGTAAAATTTTCTACAACTTTGTCATTGACGTAATGACTCTATCTTGAAAGTTAGTAGAAATACATTTTATATCTCACTTTTAGGTGGATTAATCACAATTCAGTATACATCAAAAGAAGGGAGCTTACATTCCAAAAAAGTATTCCTAACACACCAAATCACTATACTCAACTCCTAGAGCACAATTAATTAAACGCACGTTTTGCTACCATTGCGACCACTGTGCATTGGTGTAGTTGACAGCGGTGACTGCAGTGCCTTAAGAGTCAACGATGTATTTGCAGGAGGATTGGTTAGAAACGTGGTGAGCTCAGGGTCATTCCGCTGCTGTTTGGCCATCGTTTCGAAATCGATGGGTTCGTTGGCATTAGTGATGGAGTCGATTCGGCGCAGCATGGCAGCGACTTTTTTTTTTCTTCGCCGGGCACATGCCGAATATCCGTCGTATATTCGCTGATAAAGCTGAGATGCCGCTGTTCTGTTGGATTAGCTCGTTCGGGTCGCTGCTTGAATGCTGTGGTAAGAGGTTTGTGATCCGTATAGATGCAAAACTCACGGCCGGTTAGATGATCCTTGAAATGTTTCATACATTGCATACAACTCCCGCTCGTAGGTGCTAGCTTTTGCTTGCTGGCATTTAACTTGCAAGAAAAGTACGCGAGGGGTTGACGGCCTTTCTCGGTGATTTGGTGCAATATGGCGCCGATTGCGGTACCTGATGCATCGACTTCGAGTGCTAACTTGGCATCAGTACAAGGGTGAGCGAGAAGAGCTACATTAGCCAGGTCCTGCTTGCATTGCTGAAAGGCGGCTATCGTAGTCTTATCCCAATTCAACGGTGTTTTGTCGTTCCGGGCATTTCCTTGAATCATGGCTTGAAGGAGTTGTTGGCTTTCTGCAGCATGTGGAATGAAACGGCGATAGAAGTTTATTGTACCCAGGAACCGCTTCATCTGCTTCGCCACGACTGGCCGTGGGAAATTTAAGATAGCTTCAATCTTGTTTGGCGTAGGCTGGATGCCATCTTTGGTGATTAGGTTTGCAAGAAATACCACCTGGGGTTGACCTATCTGGCACTTGCCGGCGTTGATGGTTAGACCATTTGCTTTGAGCCGTTTAAACGCCAGTCGAAGGTGCTCCTTGTGTTGTTCGATGCGATACAAAGGTCATCGACATATGGAAAAACAAAATCGAGGTCGCCCAGGATGTCGTGAAGGTAGGCTTTTGTAGCGTCTGTCCTGCATTGCGGAGTCCAAAGGTCATGTACTTGAACTCGAACAAACCAAAAGGAGTTGTATTCGCTGTTTTCGGAATGTCTTCGGGTGCAACGGGGATCTGGTGGTAAGCCCGTTGCAAATCGATGCACGAAAATACTTCCATGTTATGTAGAATGTTGGAAAAGTCCTGAATATGCGGTATAGGGTAGCGATCAGAAACAGTAATTGCATTTAGGTTCCTGTAATCCCCGCAGGGGCGCCATTTCCCATTTGACCTTTCACCATATGCATAAACTCTTGGAAGGTTGGCAGATACCTTGCTCCATCAAAAATCTGAACTCTGCTTTCGCTTCGTTCAGCTTATCGATTGGTAGTCGTCGAGGTCGAGAAAAGACTGGTTGCCCTGTGGTGATAATTTGATGTACCGTGTTGGTTTTTGTGGGACGGTGGTTCATGTTCATGATGGTGATATCGTGATATTCCTTGAAGATGTCGGCAAAGGGCAAGTTCACGTCAAAAGTGGTGATAGTTGGTTCAGAGACGGCGGTGATGTTGTTTATTTCCAGGTTAGTTTGATTGTCGATCAGTTTGCTGCGTTTCAGGTCCACCAGCAGATTATAGTGTATCAAAAAATCTGCTCCGATTACACTAGTTTACAAAATAAAAATAAAAATCTGAACTTTAATATTCACCATCTGATGTAAAATTTCATGCTGAATCCGAAAATGAGGTCCATAAAATTTACAGTAGAACAGTTTTCGAGTTACAGTAATAAAATGAATTTCACCTTTAAAATTAAAAGTGCGTTCAGTAAAATCCAAATACCTTCGGTTATAGTGCATCGACATGAAATATTATTATGTTGAATTAAAGGTAATTGAATGCACTTTCGATCGATTGTTAGAACATTTTGTTTTAGTGTGACTACTGGTTCTGGCGTTATTTACGAATCCTTTTTCTTGATTTTCCGTCATTTTTTGAAGAAAAATATGCGTTTGGTCAATATTTTGGGCAAGATAATGCAATCCTAAAAATATATTTTTATGGGAAATTAAAGCCTACTTATAACTAATGAAAATAAGCACTTATTAGTTCAAATCGGATGGAAATTGTGAAAGTTATTCAATTTTTGTAGAATGGAGATATTTGAGTTTCTCTGGGTCAACTTATTCAACCGTCTCGATTCCAATTTTTTCTAGGCTTTGTTTCATAATATATGAGGGACTCTCTGTCAGAATTCTGTTAAACAAGCAAGTTGAAGAATATTGAATGATTTTAATGTGGGGTAAAATTCGAATTCGTTTATCCAAATGATTCAAGACTTCTGATAATAATAATTTTAGGCTCAATGAAATTATAAGTCATCGAATGATTGGTATTGGTAATATAAAATAACACTTTTATAATACAAAATTCGTTATAAAATAAATCCTCACACGTCATAAAATTCGTTTTTTGAAACGCTAGCTGCTCAACTGGATTTTGTACAATGTAAATACAAACTATACGAATCCGTATAAATATGTGATACTACATACGTCAAGTATTATAAAATTAATAATTTGTAAAACTTTTAATTTGTTATCCTTCACAGAACATCTAGCAGTTTGTGTTTTGAAATTATGTAGCACATCGAATAAGACTTATTTTAGGTTTGAAATCTCAAAATCTGAACTTCAGAATGATCTGAAGAACGTAGAATATTTTGTTAATGCACTTAGATGTTTTACGCAATATATTGTAGTATGTTGAAATTTTGTGAACCTGTACAGTAAAATTGGTACATCGTAGATGTTATTATATGACATTATATGAATCCCATATAATTTCAAATTATAAACTTCAAGACGTTTTAATAACATGAAATAAATTGTTAGTACAACAAAACGTGACGAAATAGGTGGATAAGTCATTATTCGTGAAACTAGTTTCCGAATTTAACATTTTGCACCGTCATAAGCTTCCGATGTGTGTATCCAGGCGTTGTGGAGCGTGAGGTTTATAACGTTTCTTGAACATAAAATAAAATAATAATAACATAAAATTGGAATCGAGACGGTTCAATAAGTTGACCCAGAGAAACTCAAAAATCTCCATTCTACAAAAATTGAATAACTTTCACAATTTCCATCCGATTTAAACTAATAAGTGCTTATTTTCATTGGATATTAGTAGGTTTTAATTTCCCATAAAAATATATGTTTTAGGATTGTATTATCTTGCCCAAAATATTGACCAAACGCTCATTTTTCTTCAAAAAATGATGAAAAATCAAGAAAAAGTTCAATAGATTCGTAAATAACGCCAGAACCAGTAGTCGCACTAAAACAAAATATTCTAACGATCGAAATTGCATTCAATTATCTTTAATTCAACATAATAATATTTCATGTCGATTCACTACAACCGGAGATATTTGGATTTTACTGAAGGCATTTTTAAATTTATAGGTGAAATTATTTTTTTTGCTGTAACTCCAAAACTGTTGTACTGTGAATTTTTTGGACTTCATTTTCGGATTCAGCACACGATTTTACATTGAAAATGACCACCAGCTTACTTAGTTCAGAAATGCTGTAAACTAGTGTTATAGGTGACTTAACATCGGCGATGGTAAAAACCCATACACAAGGACGGCGGAGGCCAATGTCGATAATGAGTCGTTTAGTGCCGTATGGTTGAATTGTGCTCCCATTAGCGGCAAAAAGTTGGTTGGATTTCACAGGGTGGAAAAGCTCGCGCGGTGACGGGGGAACTAAAAAATTTGTCAGCACCAGTGTCGATGAAATATTGTTGGGAGGTTTGCTGATCGTGGACGTGTATTCTCTGGATATTTGGTTTTTGATTCAATTCGAGACTGTTTATTTTAAGTATATTTATTGGTTCGGGCAAGGGCTCGGACATTAGTTTTTTTTAGGGTGTGTGTACACGTTAAACCTGTTGTCGTAAAAAATGCAAGGAATGTTAGGATTGTCGGTCTTCTGTTTCTCGCACATCTTTGCTAGCGCTCCATGGCGGTAATGGAACCAGCAAATCCAGCGGCGGGGTGCTCTTGATCGCGATGATTCACGTCGTCCTCCTGGTGAACGTTGTCGGTGGCAACTTGCTGAACGTCCTCGGTTTCGGGAATTTCCGGAGAAGACTTCTTCAAGTCGGCGGGATAGGGCTTCGATGTGTTGCTCCAAACTTGAAATGTAGGTTGCCTCAGAAGATTTTATCGCTGCAACTTCGTTTTGTGGGGCCTCCATTATTTTATCGGCGACTTTCGCTTGCTCATCAAGCGGAGCGGATGGCATCGAAGCGATGATCGATCGAACGGTACTGGATAAAGCGCGTAGCCACAGGTTCGAAAGTACTGTATCTGTACAACCATTTCCTCCTAGACGTGGCATTTCTGAGAGCAGAACACTCGGTTTTTGGTCACTCAGTGTCATTCCGGATAACAAACTAGAAAAACGTTCTATGATGGCTGCCTTGAGCGATTATTAGCGGTCGTTGTTCACTGATTCGTTGCATTTAGCAATGGCGGAGTGGACGAATTTTGCACGAGGTCCAAGTGCAACGATAACTTTATTAGGTTTACACTGAACCCAGCTTCCTGGCAGATAAACCAAGTGTCCACGTCGTCCGGATCGAAATCAGTGTAATTAATTTTCGCGATCACTGTTTGCGATGCCATCGACGTGCCACTAGTTGAGCCGATTTTGTTGTCTTCGGCATCAGTCACATTGCTGCCATTGTCAATCTTGATTTCTTCTTCGGTCATGGCTGATTCACTCGCGTGGTTTTTTGTATAGGTTTTTTTTCGCTTTCGCGGATAACAGTTTAACGAAACTCGCCACTTCGATTGTTAGAAGCAAAACTATTGCTACATCACGTAGGGGTCACCAGATTTTGGGGGATCTTTTCGGATTACGCTTGTGTCTTATCTTCTGCGGTCAATTTATTACTAATCTAGTATGTACAAATTATCTACAGATAAGTGCCTGGAGGTTTCACTATAACTTGGTGTGAGTGTTTGTCTGGCTGGCTGGTACCTATCGATCGGATGATCGGTTAATTGTAGCTTTGTGAGGGTTTCCGAGATTGGGTAGTTAGGAAAGTGATATGATGCTAGGAGTGAGATTGAGAGTGAATTACCAGAGCGATGATGATTACGGTGATGTTGCTTAGGGTTGCCATGGTGGATCGCCACAAGAGTTTTTATTAGCAGATTCGGATCAAGTTGCAGCCCGCGCATGCTTGCTTCCATCGACTGACAGTACTTTGTTCATTATTTATACTTTTTATTTTTGACCGAAGAAAGACTACGTAATTGCATCTAAAGTTCATAATTCTATTATTATAGGTACACCCAAAATCGAAATAGGTTGTATTTCTTGCAAGGGTCTTTGTCTTTTTCACGAGCTATAACACTTTACGTCTTTTTACGCGGTTTTTATACTCGGTTTTCATGCGGATTTTTGAATTTGCGCGTTTTTCTAAAACCGCGTAAAAATCACGTTTATTAAAAAATCCGCGTAAAAGAACTGCGTTAATTAAAAAATCCGCGTGTAAAAGTGAGTTAATTAAAAAAACCGCATAAAACAATTTTTTTTAAAAACCGCATAAAAACATTTTTCATATCGATTTGGTTTCCGCAAAGTTTTAGTACCATTCAAACCACGAATCTTTGAAGAGTTTTCTATTGAACCCCGTTTCGAATTCCATTTTAACCACTTTAGTTTCAGCTGCATGTAATGATTAAGACAAATACGAGATCAGTACAATGGCACAGTTTTACCACAGATACCATTTGTCTATAATGCTTTACTGTGAAGTTTTGTCTCATTCCTGACGTTCACCGTAATTTTTCGGGAAGAGGATTCAGTTATTATTAATTGTTTAATAATAACTGAATCTAATTATTTATTACAAAACTAAGAATTTTATTTCCTGTGCAAAAAAAAAACTAAAACCGTCGTCTTTGTCGCTTTTTGACTAATTAAAAATCATTTTAAAGATAGCTATTTTGTATTCTTTGAGTTTAATCTTGATTTTCAATTGTGGTGTGGGGCCCTATTCTCACCATCACATCACTCACGAGTTACGAAAAGGTATTCCGAGAGATATTTTAGATGAGGTAACTATTGGGTGATCGTCGTCCGAAAAAGACGGTCAGGATTTACTAATTCTCGATGATGTTTTCGTGCTTAGACGACTCTAGCAAAGTATCATTAAACTGATAAAGTATCTGATTCGGTTAGCATCTTAATTTTTTTTAAGGGGTAGTCCCATTTTGGGAACTTGGCAGACTTTGTAGAAGAGTTGGTTTGAAGTAACTTTGCTCACAATAAAGAATATTGAACATAACAATACCTATGATCCAAATGTCAAGTTTCAAAACGATCCATAATTTATTCTTCAACATGGGTTCTAGGTCATTTAGCCGAATGCTGTTTGGCGAACGCCGCACAGTGATCACCTTTTATACAAAAGTCGTACAAAACCTCAAAACATTTTGGTAATTTTGTGACGCCAATGTGGTTTTCATATTTGATAATTTTTTATTTTTTGTTCACCTCACAATTTCGGCACTTAGGGTGGTTTAAAAATTCAAAATTTGCGAATATAAAATGCACTGTATCTAAAAATTTATTTTCAAAGAATTTGATTTAGTGAATTTTTAGTAGAATACGCATTTTTTTCAATTGTTGATAATGCTGAGAAATATTTATAAATTTTATTACGAACCCTGGGTAATCAAACACTACCGTGCGTCTCCTTCAGACATATCATGAAAAATCAGCATTTTTCATACCTCGGGGTAGAAAGGGGCAAAACAAGACATTCATTTTCGGAAAGTGCACTAATTTTCAAGTGTCATTAACTACAAGCGATCTTTCCGAACTGTTTCAAAAAAAACTACAGCCATTTTGAACATAAGAATTTTAATTTAATGCGCGATTTATCCTACATGTCTGAGCGAGAGGAAAGGCTTGTATCGACGAAATTGAATGGCAAGTATAAGTCCAGCGAATAACTTTCCAAATGAAACTAGCTAGACCCTAATCGGAATCCTAACTAAAAAGATATATTAATTTGAATAACACAAGTTTCAATGCAGTTTTTTTTCCAGAATAGATCATCAATTTTGCCTTTGAAGTTCTGTAAAAAATCCAACTTTCGTCCTAAAGACCAAATGTTTTGAGAAGACTCTATTCAACCTGTTTATAAATCGACAAAAATGTTAAACAATGAAAAATTTAAAATAAAACTTTGAGGTTTTTTTCGGCTAGACGACACTGCGCGCCGTTTTGCCGAAATACATTTGTCCGAAAGGGCCATCCGGTAGAATACTGTCATTCGGCCGAATGGGTCATTTGGCCGAATGGGTCATTCTAATTTAGCCGAATGAGTCATTTGGCCGAATGGGTCACTTGGCCGAATGGGCTATTTGACCGAATGGGTCATATGGCTGAATGAGTCATTTGGCCGAATGGGTCATTTGGTCGAATGGGCCATTTGGCCGAATTGGCTATTTGGCCGGAAGGGCCATTCAGCCGAAAACTGTTTGGCCGAGTGTCATTTAGCAGAATATACCGTTTGATTAACCAATTATTGGTTGTGTGGAATTAAGATAAGTAACTAAAGTTGTGGTAGCGAAATTTCAGCCATATTAAATATTTTATAATATTGAGTCGTAGAGAAAAAGTTTGAAATATTTAGCGGAATCGTTTATTTCTAAAATAAAAGATTAATTTCAAATTCAATATAAATACTTTTTTATTAATCCACATTTAATACAATATAAATCAATCCTTAAGCAGATTTCAGGCGATGGTTTTCATATAGTCTTCGATGGTATACTTTTCATAATTATTTACTATCGTTAGAAGTTTGGCATCCCTGCGCTGATATTCCTGCTTTTTACTAGTTCCCCCTCCTGCCAAATAAACATCTACTCGAGCTGCTGAATAGCTATGTTCTAATTGTAATTCTGCCATCATTCTGATAGGATTTACATGTTTTTCTCCTATTATCTTTGACCATTGGCTATGCCAACCTTCGATTTTGTTGGTAGTCCTGGGACTATTACATTTTCGAAGACCGACCATGAAGATGGAGGACACAGCGGCTGGCAGCGTTCGGTTTTATTGCTCGCTTTTAATCGGCAAAGAACGTAAACTTCTTGAAAATAATCCATCACCGGACGCGTAGTCTCCGGAATGCGACTAGATACTATTTCCAAACCTCGGGGTGTATCACGAGCAGGAAGGAACTAGTCTATATGGATTTATATGCTAGATAGAACTCGCTGTCAGATGACCTAAATAGTTGCACTAATAGTTTTTGTTTTTGTGCACATTTCCATAAGTGAAAGAAGCTTGTTTGGCATCTGGGAATACATGGTGAAACGCATTAATGATCGATTTTTCGAAATCGGTTAGAATGAGAACAGGAGCCAGATCCGTTTCAAGGTTGTTCACTGTGTTCAACATTTCTTCGAGAACCCGTCGATATAAATTTCCGTTTTGTGGTCCTTAAAGCGTAAAACATTGGATCCTCAGCTCTTTGTTTAAAGTTGGATCAGGCTCATGGGGATGACCAATTTGGCCTTGAGTTACAACAATGTGATCTTCACGGGTGTGCTTGGTTATTATTCTTGCTGGGCAGTTTTTGGTGGGATTTGAAGTGTGATTTCTTCGCCCACATTCCCAATAGTGCAGATCATCCACCTGAAGTTTTATATTTTTTTAGTATTCGGAGTTGCATGAGAAATTGAACAATTAATACTTAGGCGTTTGTTCCTAACATACAATATTAATTTATTAACTAATAGAACGTCCTCATCCCGGGAGCTCTTCAATAGTTCACAAGCACGATTTTCGTTCTCCATCGCCTAGAAATGATCTTCCGTTCGCTATTCAGACTGAACAAATAATTCTTACATCTTGGCAAACATTGTTTCATTATTCCATGGTACCCTTAAATGGTTGCTAAGTAACGTGGTATTTTTTCCATAAAACAAACAATGTTTGAAGATTTAATTATAGCAATCATTGACAAAATATTTCAAGCACTTATAACACGTTTGTTTTCTGTTAGTACAGTAATTAAATTGTCTACTGTTGTTCTACGAAACCTGTGTTGACATTCATTAAAGAATCATGGAAAACCAATTAGAAAAAATATCACGTATTTACAGAAAATATATTTATGTATATTTATGGCCACCATACAAACGAAAAATTGTCATGTCGAGGTCGCTAAACTACAGTAAAAGGTTAAAAATAACGACATTTATTTGGATTAACCTTCCGGAAGTCGCGCTAGTGCACTGAGTGCACGCTGCTCTGAAAATCTAGCGAAATCGTCTTGGCATATCAGCGGCTGCTCGCTCAGTGGGCCATTTGCGCGACTTCCGGAGGGTTAATGGATTCAAGAATAGTGAAAGCTGGTTTGCCTTCTTTGTAAGAACTAAGCGTACTTTTTCTACATTGCAGTAAGTTCATGTGGATGAAAATTTTAAAAAGGTTTAGCAAGAACAGCTCCTGTTAAAAAGAAGAAAGATAACACGATTTTTTTAGATGAACTTTCACAAAGAATACAAGACAAATAAATCGAGTACGATCTCAATTAGTGTGATTTTGGCGTTCGGCCGAATTGCATTCGGACAAAAGGTATTCAGCCGATCGACATTCGACCGATCGACATTCCGCCGGAATTCCATTACCGGACAGCCTAAGACTGATTTGTTAATATGTACAGACTGGTCTTATTAGTTAGATACATTATGTTTCCTATGTGGAAATCGAAAAGAGGATTAAACATAACGTGCTTAATGATATACCATGGGACATATTTACTGATGATCACGCTCGTCGATCCTAGATAGTAGACATTATTCCCGGTCTCATCCATCGTATGTTTTGTAGCCATTTGATTACTAAGTGAATAGTACAAAAAGTATTTTTTCTTGCCTTTTCCAGGGAATACCGAGAGCGAGTACACAAGATGGCCAAAGTGTTTATCAAACTTGGACTGGACTCGTACCACACCGTCAGCGTGTTGGCATTCAACAGTCCCGAGTGGTTCATCTCTGAGCTAGCTGCCATTCATGCTGGGTAAGTGTAATCGGTTCAGCCTGTCGCCATCGTCCCTTATCGAAAGACAAACCATCCGGAAGGGCGGTATGACTGGTGCTAAATAATACCTAATCAAACTTCTCACCCATTATCGCCCCTTTTTTCACACGTTTATGTCTTTTTTCTTCTCCCAGTGGTATTATCACCGGTGTGTACACGACAAATTCAGCCGAATCGACCCGGCACGTGCTGGAAAGTTCCCGGACACAAATCGTGATTGTAGACGATGCTAAGCAGATGGAGAAAATCCATTCAATCAAAGACAGTCTGCCACATCTGAAGGTCGTCATCCAAACGCTGGGCCCGTATGCGCCGTACGTGAAGAAGGAGGACGGATACTACCGGGTGAGTGTTATCCACTAAGGGTCCATTTAAAACAACGTAAAGCAAAAATTGCCCAAAATTTAGTTCCTCCTACCGCCATGTCACAAATTGTCTCAAATTTGTTTATCCTCCCCTAGTACGTACAGAATGTGAAAAAAAATCTTCAGTAGAAACATTTTACGTAAAGTTCTAGATTACTCCCTCTCCTTCATACACCAGCACATGTCATATTTTGTCATACGCCCTCCTACTCACCTTCAAGTGGTACGTAATTTATGAATGGTCCATAACCCGTGTTTGGGGAGAAAATTGATCCTTTTTTCTTAAAGTGTGCCCCGATGGATTCTCACGAGTCGCGACCGAAAAACAAGACAAGTGTTTTGAGAATTTCGAGATCCATAGATAAGTTATCGTTCGAGAACGTAGAAGTTTGGTGGATTTTGATAATAAGTTGTAACGAAACTGACAGCCACGGTCTGGTCTAACTTTTAATTTGGTCTGTGTTAGGTCAGACATTTTATTGATATTGACAAAAAGTGTCTTTTATGTTTAATTATATTTTTCAAATCTGGCAAAAGTGATAGTAACTGAAGAAATTCTCTATAGAATCGAATCATTATCTCACTTCTTGAGATTTTGCTACTTAGTCTGCTCTGACTTAACACTGACCATTTATAGTGGGGAAAGTTTATTGAATTATTTTTAGGGACAACTTTTTAACCAAGCACGCTGGTAGGTGAATTGATGCAGTTTTCTTATATCAGTTCAGCATCGGTTTTTCCCACGAGCATGCTACCGAGGTGTGAATATGGTTGTGAATGGTAACTTGTGCTCCTGCTTCTGCTTTCTCAACTATAGAGCTGTGGAAATGTGATGCAGTCAACAGACATTCATTTCCGCATCATTCATCTTTTATCATCCGATCTAGGTGGCGTAGACGATATTTCGTTCATGCTGATGGAATGCGAAAGTATGTCCCAGAAGTATGAACAATATACGTACTTCTGTCAACCTAGACGAAAATTGAAAGGGTTTACTTTCGACTTGCTCTGAACCGGGGTATTTGTTCTACTTGGCAGAAATAAAAATGTGCGGGTTTCGGTACCGGAGCAAATTGGAACTGAGTGTTCCGTAGCACCATTCCTTCAGGAGCGATTGAGCTGTGCTATTTGTTTCGGATTAGATGTCGGACTGGTACACCATTGAGAGTTTCTATATGTGCACAAAACGAAATATCGTGCCGTAATTGGTTGTACGTTGTGCAATATATTTGAGTAACTCAGTCAATATTGATGTACCTCGTATGTGATTATTTATTAGGTTTTAAAGTGGAAGTTTTAAACAAAACTTCGCGAACTATCTTATACGCATTGTTGATTGAATTCAACATATATCCAACAGAACAATAGATTGAATTAGTATGACTAATACAGGGCCGTAAAGAGAAAATCTTAGTGCGGGGGGTAGGGTCCAATATAAGGGCTTCCTCCACTGCAGATTATTCGACCATCAAAATGTTCATTGGAAAAATAGTTCTCTGTTATGTATAGTGCATAGAATCTTTATAGTTATGCTCCAGTTTTTTTACTGCTTTTGTATATAATATAGTTGATTAATGAAAGATCCAGATTTGAATAAACTTAGGGTTGTTAATTTATTGAAGTTTTTCTCAATGCATCTTCATGAGCATGTAGTTGATTTGCCATAATAAGCGAAATTGCACAGAGAATCATCGAATGAAACTTCAATTTTTTCAATACGGTTTCAAAAACGAAAATACAATTAAGTGTTTGACCAACCAATGAATGGAAATAAAATAAATTTTAGAAAATATAAAGAATAAAAGTTGGAAAAATTATGAATAAAAAAAATACTTGAATGAAAATGAAATAAAAAAAATTAAGTGCTTATCGCTCTGTAGCCCAACTCCAACTTTTAGTGAGTTATGGGAAATTCGTTGTAGAATTTCAAATCACGATTGAATGTTGTCACTACTACGAAAGTCGTTTCGTAACATTTCCATTTCTTATAGGACGTTGAAATGCGTAACTTTCGTGAAGTGGCAATAAGTTTTTCGGTTTTCTCATAACAAAAGCAATTTCCAACAGCTTCTTTAACGAAATTTTAGAGAGCAGTGAGTTAAAAATGAGGAGGTAAAAAAGAAAAAAAAATAAAGCGCAAAAAGGGGAAGAAATTAGTCAATAACGTAGCAATATCAAAAATAGAAAGCCTTATGTAAGCTTAGAACAATGGAAATCGGAAACATTAAAATTATGGAATAAATGGAAATTTCAAAAATGAACGAAATAAAAAATAACAAAACCAGTAAAAGATGAAAACATGATCAATAAAATATGAGAAATAAAGAAAAAAACCACCAAAAAGCAAAAAAAATATGAAAAATGAAACATAAAACTAGAAAAACTATGTGCAAAAAAAATAAGAAACTGAATATTATTATTTTTACCGAGAGTTGTCCTACTGCAGCTTTAGAACAAGGGATCGGCAGGGCTCTCCGTCAGAATCACTCACTACAATTGCAGACGAGACGGGCTAATTCATCCACTAAAACACTGCTTAACGTCAATTTCAGCCGGCCGTGACTCTGAATGAGATATTCATTTTACGGTTCAGATATGTGCGGGCCTAGGTACTTCACGTTCGCGTGTATTATCGCGAAGAGCTCGAGGGTTTGTGCGTTAACGGTCGTGGGCTAACGTGCACTTCGCGTGTATGAATTCGATTTTATGACCGTGTATCCTTTCGCATATTCGCGTGTGTTCTTGGATGATCGCGCGCGGGCCGTGAATCTGATGCTGACTTTTTGGTATACGGTTCAGATGCTAGAAAAAAGTGATTTTTGCCATATCACTATAGTGTTCACGGCCATATCGCCATGGAACGTGTTGTCTAGTGGATATGAGCGTTATTTTTTGATTGGTCCATTTGTTCGCGTTTGTAATTTCGTGCTAAAACGTTTACTTTATTACCGGGGTGTTTGGGTTTAAACGTTTGTATGTTAACGTGTTTGTCTCATGTGTATGTATGCGACATCACAGGTATAAATTCGATTTTATAATCGTGAGGATATTGACACATTCAGATGATCACGCGGACCGTCATTCTGATATTTAGTTTTCGGTGTACGGTACGGTTCATATTCTGACAGGGTGTGAGTTACCCCACATTACTAGAGTTCCCGGTCATGTCGTCATGAACGTATTGTCTAGTGGATATGAGAGCTTTATTTTCTAATTGGTTCAATTGATGGCATGGACCTAGACTTCTGGGAGAGACCGATCGATGATCGTGCGAGTGCGAGAGTTTGTACATGGAGGTTCACGCTTGAAACCGCGTTTAAAAATTTATAAAAATGTGCTATGCTGAGACGCTCATTTTATCACAATAATGTTATCACATTTGCGAGAACGCGGGTGTAAGATACGTGGATGATCGCGAAGGGCTATAGCATTTGTATGTTAACGTGTTTGTTGCATGTATGTGACTTCGCGTGTATAGATTAGATTTTTGTCGCCATGGTACGTATTGTTTAGTGGATATGAGCGCCATTTTTTTACTTTACACCTGAAGGCATTGGACTTATGCTATGTTTGCAGGATCCCGGGCGTAGGTATGCGTGGAAGATCGCGAAGGTCTCGAGTGTTTGATGTTAACGTTTTTGTCGCGTGTGCTAGCGTGTATGTAACTTCGCGTGTATACATTATTTTTTAGAACCATGTGGCCATTCGCATGTTCTAGAATGATCGCGCGCAGACTATAAATCTTATAGTTAATTTTTAGTGTATGGTTCAGATGCTAGAAGAATTCTTTTATTTCACTAAAGTTCCCGGTCATGTCGTCATGGAACGTGTTGTCTAATGAACACGTCATTTTTAATTGCTCTAACTAAAGGCATGAGTTTAGGATGCTAGGTCCGAGGGTAGAGACTTCCGGACGTGACTGTTTCATGATCGTGCGAGCGATGGGTTGTTGCCTGAGACCGCGTTTGTGGATTTATAAATGCTAAAACGTTAACTTAATTACCGGGGTGTTTAAATGTTGATGAGATCGCAGGCGTAAGTATATATGGATAATTGCTATGAGAGTAAGCAATTTATTGTTTTAGTGAGTGTTAGTATGAATCTAATTTAAAATATAGTATTAAAAGGAAAAATAACATGCCGAAAAAAGGAAATAAATTAAGTGGAAGTAGAACTACTAGAAGCACAACAAAAACAGACCAATGAAGTAGAATAAAAGAGCACATGTAACATGTAATCAAACTACTTGAAATAGTCTAAATGTCAGCAGATGATACTTGTTTACCACTAACGACAATTGCATTCTGTTTGATTTTTTTTTCATACTATGCTGACCGGGAATGAATGATTCACGTGCGTCGGTAAATTAATCGTACCTTAATTTATCCAATCCGATCTTCCCGAATGAATCAAATCGAAAGCACAAATTGAATACCGGTAAAAAGTGACCAGCAAATCCTAGGAAGGATTACCCACTATTCTTTCATATATGTCAGTTCTGCATCCGTTCCCCAACCCAGCTGTCACAAATGCACAGACGAACACATACACAGGTACATATTCTTTTTGCGGTATCTTGTCGTATCTAAATATGGTTTTCCTTATGATCTTTATCCCAATGAACGTGAAACTATGGATTTTCTGTTTCTTTTTATTTGCGGAATTATTTAAGATTTAAGAAGCCTTCGTCTTTTTGTCTCCCTCCCCTAGGTTGCAGGGTTTGACGATATTGCAAACATCATCAAGCATATCGCGTGCATTAGTGCTAAAGAACTTCTGACAGACAATTGCTTTAAAATGGTTATTGCATTACGCCTCGAAAGTGGGGTGTCAAGGAGACCGATAAGGCTTATGGACCTTTTTATGTATGGTGTTTTTGTCACACTCTGCACAAACCCTAGCTAACGCTCAACTATTAGTCTGAGCGCGCTGGCCTGGCCGACTGGTGGGTCGGCGCGGATTGACTTTTGCTGTGGGCCGTGTTTGCAGACATTGTTTCACAGTTTAATGGCAGTGCACAGTGGTCGGAAACGCCAAAAACGTGAACTTAATTCACTGGAGGCCAAATCATCGAATATATTTACAAGGTGTCTTTGGAAGAATTGTTTGTATGAATATTCCCCACAATCTGATAACAATTGAAATTAGGCATGGCTTACTATGATCGAACTAAAAAAATTAACTTTTTATACTGACGACGTAGAAAGTTGGTGTCTTCGTCAAAGTTTTAGAAATGCTCATAGTGAAGAATATTGTTGAATAACTTAAGCTTGTAGGACTAAAAGTTATCGAGTTATAAGGCGTTTCCTATGGCAACCCCCTTAAATCAATTTTTTTTAATATAACTTTTTTTATTGCGACTTTTCGTACAAACTATGTTCAAGACAAATGTGTAGGTATCAAAACTACATAATATTGTCGAAGACTGTATGTAAAAATACTCATTCGTGTCAAAGTTATTGAAGATTTTTACATTTTTTTGCGCCAACTTAACCAAAATGCACAAACATGCACTTTTTTAACTGTTTAAACTATGCACAATAAAGCTAAGAAGGTTCTAGAACCCTATGAATAGGGTAAGTTAACTTTATTATGTTTTTTGACTTTTTCCATACAAAAATCAGCAAAAAAAAAATATTTTTTTTTTATTTTTTTACCCCAATTTTTTAAATTTTTGATTTGATACTCAATTTCAAGTATTATTTCAACTTATTCCTGAATAATTCAGATTTTTTAAACGAGGGAGCAAAAATATGATGTTTTTAATGTCATTGGAGATCCCAAACTAATATATACTCAAATAGACATGTCATAATGAATTTAATGCTCACAAAAGGATGGAAAAAATAAAAAACATGATAAAGTAAGCTTACCCTATTCATAGGGTTCTAGAGTGCCACGCACCAAATCTTCTTAGCTTGATTGTGCATAGTTTAGACAGTGAAAAAAGTGCGTGTTCGTGCATTTTGGTTTGCACCTTTCTTTCTGTATAAGAATGAAAGGTGCAAACCAAAATTATACAAATACTTATTACGTATAGTAGTTGAAGTTGGCGTAAAAAAATGTAAAAATCTTCAATAACTTTGAAACGAATGAGTATTTTTACATACAGTCTTCGACAATATTATGTAGTTTTGATACCTACATATTTGTCTTGAACATAGTTTGCACGAAAAGTCACAATGCAAAGAGGTATATTAAAAAATTAGATTTGAGGGGGTTGCCATAGAAAACGACCACCAGACCAACTTTCCACGTCGACCAACTTTCCACGTCGTCACTAAAAAGTTAATTTTTTTAGTTTAATCATAGTAAACCATGCCTAATTTCAATTGTTATCAGATTGTGGGGAATATTCATACGAACAATTCTTCCAAAGACACCCTGTAAATATATTCGATTGTTTGGCCTCTAGTGAATTAAGTTCACGTTTTTGGCGTTTCCGACCACTGCACAGTGGTTTAAAACGCGAAAAACGTGATCGTTTTGAATAACTCCGAAATGGTTTGTTATAGCGATATACTACCTTCGGATGAATTTATGATAATGAGATGCCCCATCTTTTTAAGTCAAAAGTTTGATGATTAATCCTCCTATAAGTGAGATTCAAAATTTATTTCTCGTATAATTAGAGATAACGAGTTGATGTATTCGGCAAAGTTGTAGTAAATTCTTCTACAAGAAATTTCACTGACAGTAGTCTATCTTTAATAATCTTTGAGATATAGAGCATTATTAGATAAAATACCAAAAAATCAATATTTCCATTATAACTTCTTTCCAAGATTTTTTGGAAGTTCAAAATGTTCTACAAAAATGTCACAATTAATGGAATACAAAATTTCGTTCAAGGAAGCAACTTAATATGTTGAGCAGTTTCTGAAATATTTACGATTTTTGTTCGAAAAATGGCCTACTTTGCCAACAAATAACTCATGAACGGGCAAAAACGGGCAGACCACTCAGTATGCATTTGAAAGTAGAAGAAAGATGCTAGAAGGTTCTGTATGAATCACTTGTATCCGGTTGTATCCATGGCTCTGGTAGCAGGATTTAAAGAATATCATTTAGCTGTCTAAAATATGTATACGAAATATATTCGGTAAAGCTGTTAAGATAAAGTGGTGGTACCTTCGGCAAAGTGCTGGGGAATATTCTTCTTAGAAACATTGCCGAAGACACCGGTTTTATATCTTTACTAGTTTCTTAGATACGGTGCATTATTTATGGAAAACCTACTAAAGCGATTCATTTGGTAATCGAGCATGCTTTGATTACTTGTTTAGCACTGTTACTGTTGCATAGTGTTACGTCAGACTTATTAAGCAACAAAACTAGTTTGTTAGTTCAAATGATTTGTATTTGCAGTAATCGCGGTGGTGGCCAATAAACAAATTTTTATAAGGCTATTGCTTTTTCTTTCATATAACAATGTAAATTCAACCGCCAAGTCATTCATAGCAAACGTAAACGGTTTGCTAATACTGATGATCCAAACCCTGGTACTACATTTTATTGTGAAACTTGACCTTCAGTGTTGACAAACTTTGCAGCCGATTGCAGGGCTATCGTACCGCCTACTTATACTTAAAATCGTTCCTGGTTAAGATTCGACTATATGGCTCATAAGACAGCGCATTACTCTTTGTACCACCGAACAATGCACTGTGTCTAAAAAACCAGTTAAGATAGAAGGTTGCTGTCTTCGACAATGTTTCTTGTGAGAACATTTCCCAAAACTTTGCCGAAGATAGTTTCACACTATCTGTTCAGTTCACCGAATATGTTTCGTAAAAATATTTTAGACTACTAAATGATGTTCTTTAAATCCTGCTACCAGATACCATGGATACAACCGGATACAAGGGATTCATACAGAACCTTGTAGCATCTTTCTTCTACTTTCAAATGCATACTGAATGGTCTGCCCGTTTTTGCCCGTTCATGAATTATTTGAGTGCGAAGTAGGCCCTTTTTTGAACAAAAATCGTAATCCTCAACACATTAAGTTTCTTCCTTGAACGAAATTTTGTATTCCATTAATTGTGACAGTTTTGTAAAACATTTTGAGCTTCCAAAAAATCTAGGAAAGAAGTTATAATGAAAAAAATGATTTTTTAGGTATTTTCTCCAATAATGCTCTATATCGCAAATATTATTAAAGATAGACTATTGGAACCTTCAGATAAGTTTCTTATAGAAGAATGTACTACAACTTTTCCGAATACACCAACTCGCTATCTCTAACTATACGAGAAATAAATTTTGAATCTCACTTATAGGAAGATTAATCATCAAAGTTTTGACTTAAAAAGATGGGGCATATCATTGTCATAAATTCATCCGAAGGTAGTATATCGCTAAAACAAATTATTTCGGAGTTATTCAAAACGATCACGTTTTTCGCGTTTTAAACCACTGTGCACTGTGCAGTGCTGGTGGACAAGGCTCACAGTGGTGGTCATTGTGTGTCGATTTATCGATTGACTTCGTCGTGCACAAGCTAATTACAGAAATGTTCAAGTAGAAACCTATTAGTGGTCGTTTTTGTAATAATTGTAGTCGTTAGTACTAGTGTACAATTGTCATATGTCTCTCTGTGTATGTGTTCGTCTGACTGTTCATGACAGATGGGTCAGGGAATGGATGCAGAACTGGCGTATATTATAGAATAATGGGTAATTTCGATGTTCAATTTGTGTATTCTATTCGATTCATTCGGGAAGATCAAATTTGATTTTTTAAGGTGCAATTGGCCACTTCATGCCTAAACATAAATAACAACATTTTTACACGTTTATATCTTTTGATGTAGGCAAGATATGCTCACATGAACAAGTAAGACAAATAACTGTGAATATTCTTTTTCATTTGAGCACTAACAGTTGTAAGCATTATCCGTAGAACTGAAGTTATTGCAATTATTGTGATTGGATTCCTATGGAACAGTGCTGCCAAAAGCAGTTTAAGTTAACGGTCAAAATGAAATTTTGATATATCTTCGTTGTCTTGAAAGATAATTAAAAACTCATAAGACCAGGCACGTAGCCAGAGGGGGGGCTAGGGGGCTAAAGCCCCCCCCGAAACTTTTCAAAAATAAATTTAAGAAGCAATATGTTTTTCGGTAACTCGTAAAAAAATTGTATCTTGTTTGGTTTCAACAAATTAATGGGAGAATGGTGAGGAAGATTGCTATTTCGAGCCACCGAAGACATCGGTCACGATATCTACTCAGTATGCCGAGTCTGATAACACACTTCCTTTCATATTGTGTGACTCGTCGGAAGAACAAAAGAAACTGTTACTTTAATTCTTTTTTTTTTATAATTGATAAATTTATTTAGGCCCAAATGCGGTAGCTCGACGAGGCCGATTGTTTGTTTTTTTACAATGAATAAAAAAAAACAGCTACATTAAATTTTTGGTCTCGTTCAGGCGCAGCTTTCTGCTGCGTGTTGAGATCCTTTTTCTAGGTGGCGAAATATTGCCAATGTTGTCCACTGCAAGTTGAGGTTTATTTCGTTTGTCTTCTTTCGCGTTATCGTTCACGTCCATGTCCTCATCCGTACTACTTTCCTGCTGCTCGCAATCGGATGTTCCAGTTTGCGTTTTACTCTTAAGGGTCGTTTTATTATGTTCGTTATCGGCATTCGTTTCGTTGTTGTTGTTGCTGGTTGTTGGTTTTGCAGCTGTTAGTGGTTTAGCGTAAGATGGTTCTGGGCTGATTTCAGTTGGATTGGTTAAGTTTTCCTTAACAGTTTCTACGCAAGGTTTTCCGAGGTGCAGCTTCTTCGTGCAGAACTGGCACGTAGGAATTTGCCCTGGGTACGTGACTAGCGATGTTTGATGAATGAGAACATCGTCACTTCCTAACGCTGTGACGGTTATGTATGAGGGAATTGGCTTGGTCACACGCATTCTCACCACACGAACACCGTTAGGGATGCCCGGGAAAAAATTCTTCCAAGTCTCATGTGTAACGGAGTCTACTTCTCCGTATTTTTGCAAGCATTTTTTAATCGCGCCGTCAGGGGTACGCGTAGCCAAATCATGGACACGAACTTCTACAGCGCCGTTCTCGATGTATACGGGAATGCTATATTTAACATTGCCGCATTCGGCGGTGTGCTGCATGTTGTTTCGCGAGGCGAATGACTCAGCTTGGTTAATGTTATTGAACGAAATCAGCACGCAATGTTTAATATGATGCATTTGTAGGGTTTTCACTTCAGCCAGATTGAGTTTCATCTGCACTTTTAATAACTGTTCCACTTCCCGAATGGCTGGTCTTACGGGGCATTTCGAAAAATCGACAGCAACACAGTTCGGCCGTATCTGGGTTGCTTTTTGCTGGGCACCGTCACTCATCACTAAATCGCACAGTAGGTATAGGCTATTGTTATATGGACTGCTTGTGTGATAGGCACCGATTGATTTGATTGACCGTTTCACTTGCGCGGGACGATTTTTTGCTCCTGCTCAGGGCGAGATGTGAAGACAAACTGATGACTTTAATTCATGCTGGGGTAATCCGTCGGATGATTGAATCGTAAAAGCAAGAAGTGGTGCTCCAGCCAAACGTGGAGGCTATTGACTTCTGGAATTTTTGCATAACCGAATTTCATGATGGGAAATATTTGCTGAAGGTGAAAATAGAGGTTATGCTTACGAACATCGCCTTTAACGAGTTCTACCTTGTCAGGCATTCAGTACTTATGTTAC
Organism: Topomyia yanbarensis; assembly: GCF_030247195.1. NCBI lineage: Eukaryota > Metazoa > Arthropoda > Insecta > Diptera > Culicidae > Topomyia > Topomyia yanbarensis. Next base: position 41,373,982 of record NC_080671.1, on the reverse strand, counting down.
TCAACAAATTAGCCTAGGCGAAACCAGTCATTTTGCAACTTGTAACACGTGGTTGATTCTCATATATATGGATGATGAGAAAATCAATGTTCGGCTACAAGATCTGATACCTCTAACTTGAACCGCGGGCGAGCGACCAGGAGGTTAAAGCCCCAATAAACAAGCTTAACTTCTTTGAACCGTGGCCATTAAAAGATTCCTGTCACATTTGGAAAAAATGTAATTTATTATAAAGGACACATCTAGGAATTAGACGGGTAGGGTCAGCTAGGATTTCGTCCTAGCTGACCCTGCACGCACAAAACACAATGCGATAATATAATCATACACGTTACATCTTTGCACATCCATAGTCTCCAATACGATTACCTGAAAAACAAACAATTGCCAAATTTGTGGCTGCTGTTCATATAATATTGACGGCAAAAACTGCCTCTAGTATCTCAAAATTAACAGTCAGCATCATCATTGAGGAAGTCGACACTTGTGGCCCGTAAGGGGACAAAACAAAAATGAAATCAGATATTCGCGAACTGCCATGTCCATGGCAGTTACCACGATAATAATACGGAAGTGTACAAGATAGATATGAACGACCACCAAGACGCGGTTGGTTATGAAAAATATTTCTCAATCAGTAAACAGGTCAATCGCACGAGATCTGTTGGACAACCATTAGCGTTTTATCATTTTCATTGTTTACATCGTGGAAATATATTAAAGACTCAAGGCTTCATTTAGCTAATGCATTGAACCGACTCAAGTAAACGAATTGTATAATAAAAAAATAGAAGTTTCATAGAAAACTGAGTACAAAAACTGTCCCAAAATTAACATTTATCGCTAGTAATGGTATCTAACAATACTCATTTTATGCTAGATATAATAGATTAGAGCAATGTGCGCTTAATATAAACGTCAAGCATCTTCCAAACTGTTTTCTTACATTCTTTAGCTAAAAATAATTGACATGTATTTTTTGGTTTGGCTAAATATTATATTTTTTTCAAGTTATTCGCTTTTGAACTTTTGAAGTCTATAAAATTGAACATTTTTCAATCACTGATAACTCGGAAACGACTCGATATATGGAAAAAAATATTAAATAAAAAAGTTGCGTTTTCAAATAAGCTTACCAAAAAAAAATCACAATTTTTTTGTTATATAACTTATGAAATTTGCAATTACTTGAAACAAATTGAATTTTTTTAAGGCTGGACCAAATTTTTTATTTATTATTTTCTTTAAGTATTAAAATCGTGTTAAAAAGATTGTGTAAAAATTTGGCAGTGGAATTCTTTGCGAGATATTACAATTATAAACATAAAACATGGCAATTTTACACTAAACGCCCAGCGAAAGGCCTGTTATAACTGAAATGTCTCGTAACACTTCGAGTTCCATTCTGAATTTTTCACATAATCTTCTTAATATAGTTATGTAATCAAAATAAATTTGATTTCGGGGGACTTTAGAAAATATTTGCTTTTAACATGAGAATACCCCCAAAAGTCTTAAATTTGCAGAATGCGAGTCATTCCACGATTTACAACTATAATTTTAGTTCCCTTCAATTTTTTTGCACTCTTTAGCTGAAAATTATAGACACGATTTTTTTACTTTGGCTGAATTTGATTTTTTTTTTTTCAAGTTATGAGTTTTTGAACTTTATAAAGTACTAGCTAATACCCATCGCACGTTGATGCGACTTTCAACGAAATAGGAGGAAACCATAATTTGTTCCGAAGCGCCTTCTTGTAGGCAGATAATCCCCACCAATAGCACACAAACACGCTCCATAACAAATTCCTACTATACATAAATTTTTACGGCAATTGTTTAAGCCGTTTGGGAGTCCATAAATCACATACATACAAATATCGACTTTTAATAATATAGTGATTTTTTAAAGTTTTATAAATTTAATAGAATTGGACATTTTTCATTCCCTCATAACTGAGAAACTATTAGATTTCTGGAAAAAAGCATTAAATAATAAAAGCTGCGTTTTCGGAAGATCTCGGCGGATTTTTTTTGTAATATTTGTTTTTGTTAAATAATTTATGTATTATGCAAATATTAGTAACAAATTTTTTTTCAGGGTGGAGCCAAAAAAATCTTTTTAGCTTTTTCAAATAATTTATAATTATATCGAGAAGATTGTGTACAAATTTCAGAAAGAAATTCGAAGTATTTTACGAGATATTTCAATTACAATAGGCCTATCACTAGGCGTTTGGTGTAAAATTGCCTTGTTTTAAGTTTATAATTGTAATATCTCGCAAAGTATTTTGATATCCACTCCCAAATTTTTGCACAATTATTTTAACATGATTTTTAATATTTAAAGAAAATAATAAGTAAAAAATTGGTCCAACTTTAAAAAATTCAATTTGTTTCAAACAATTGCAAATTTCATAAGTTATATAACAAAAAGAAATTGCTATTTTTTTCAGTGAGCTCATTGAGTACACAACTTTTTTATTTAATATTTTTTTCCATATATCGAATCGTTTCCGAGCTAGGGGCAGATCACTCGAAGAATGTATAACAAATTTGCATCAAATTAGAAAAAATGCATTTAATTTCCATTTTTGCATCAGCTTTGCACTCCCTCGCAGAAAAGTTTGTTTAACAAACGTACTACGCGATCCACTTTGTCCGACGTTTTGTTAAATGTGGGGCTAGTTTTTCTGTAGGGTTTTGACGTCTTACACGCAACGCAAACAACATTGCACGCAACGCAAAAACATTGCACGCGACGAAAAATACATTATGAATTTCTATTTTGATGGAAATAAATGCATTTAATTTCGCTGATTTTTAAAAATGCATCACAAGTGATCTGCCCCTAGTTTCCGAGTTATAAGTGATTGAAAAATGTTCAATGTTATAAACTTCAAAAGTTCAAAAACTAATAACTTGAAAAAAAATCATATTCAGCCAAAATAAAAAATACGTGTCAATTACTTTAACTAATGAATGCAAGAAAAATAATTGGAAGGAATTCAAATTTTGATTGTAAATCAGACGTGGAATGACCCATATATTTTGATCCTATTGATCACCAAAGATCCTCCTTCCTAACTGGGGTATGCCAAAAAATTATGTTAGCATGATGCATTAGAACTGGTAATAGTTACAGGACGCCAGATCAAGAAAATAGAAGTTGAACCATCTACAATTCGTTTGCTAAATCAGAAGATTTTGTGCAAATTTCGACATTCTCTTCGATCGAACATTTTATGGATATTTTTCTACTCATTTCGATTTAGCGTCATCTACACCTTTTAAACGTGTAGCTTAGAACACCTTGCGTTTTCCAGCACCGTCAAGGATTGTCATATTCGGTTAGCGCATAAATACTGAGAACTCTAGAATATCCATTGTTGCATAAAAATCAAATTAAACATCAATAATTCGTTGATGTACTATAGCCTTTCTTGTGACAAAGAACATGGATTGTCTTAGATTTGGCTTTGTTTTCATTAAGAACTTTTCAAAATTTCGTTTAGTTTCTAGTGACAATATGAAGTAATTAGAACTAAAAGCTTTATGCAGGGGCGGGTAAAGCGTAGTTGGTAAATTGATTACCTTTTACGCAGCTCATCACGGTTCGTTCATCAATCCCGCACATGTAGGGTTAGAAATTTTTCTAAAGAAATTTTCTAACCCAAAAAGAGGCGAATAACCATAAGGTTAAAACATGTATAATCGAAATAAAAAAGCTTTATACAATAATTTTTTAAGCCCCTCCCGAAATAAACTCCTGGCTACGGGCCTGCATAAGACCCATCAATTTCGATTGCTTACGATTACATTTTTCAAATAATTGGACTATTGTGAAACTGCACGAATACACCTATCTTGATCAAAGCAAGTTTTACGTTTTTCTTGACCCCAACAGATTTAAGAAAAAATAGTTTTTGAGAGCTATATACTCTAGAGAAAAGTTGGGCATGAAAGGGTTAATTTACCGATGCACGCGAATGATCCATTTCCGGTTAGTATAGCTTGATGAAATCCTAGCAGAATGCAATAGTCATTAATGGTAAACAAACATAATTTGCTGGCATTTAGTTGAGTTAAAGTAGTTTGATTGCATGTTACATGTCTTCTTTTCTTCTACTCCATTAGTCCGTTTTTATTGTGTTTCTATTAGTTTTGTTTCCCGCTACTCATGTATACCAAAAATAATATAGGTCAATTTACACACTTCTAATTAATCTCTTTGAATCTTTTTTTCTTTATTCGGCATGTTTTGATTACTTTTATTACTCTATCCTAAATTAGATTCATTCTAATGCTTATAAACACAATTTGCATATTCTCTCGCTACATCAACAATCTCTCCCACTCCAAACGTACAAACGCTCGTGGCCTTCGCGATAGCATAAACTTGGTTACAATTGCGAACATGAAATTTCAATCATCTACTCATCGATTTCGTCTAAATTAAAACACCTCGGTAATTAAACCTCCGGAAGTCGCACAAATAGCCTACTGAACGAGCAGCCACAGCTGCTCTAAGACGATTTCGCTAGATTTGCAGAGCAGCGTGCGCTAAGTGCACTAGCGCGACTGCCTGAAGGTTAAGAGAGCATTGTAGCGGTCTCGAACATTAACCCACCGCTCGTGCGATCATGAATCGGCCACGTCCGGAAGTGTCTACCCTCGGTTATAACAGCCTAGAATCATGCCTTCAGTTGGACCATACAAAAATGACACTCATATTCACTAGACAACATGGCGACATGATCTCTAGTGATATAGGGAAACTGACTCTCTTCTAGCATCTACCTTACACTAAAAATTAAGCATCAGATTTACGGTCCGCGCGCGATTATTCAAGAATACACGCGAATAGCGAATGGCCGTACACGCTAGCCCAAGCGAAGAATACGTTAACATACAAACGTTCGAGCAATTCACGATCACACTATAGCGCAATTAGTGAACACCCACGCCAACTCAGACAGATATCATTTCAATGATGGTCTTGGATCTGCATGCGATTGAAAAAATGTTTAATTCATGTATTTTAAATACTATAAGTTCAAAAATCCAATTGAAATATCACATTGAAAACCCAAACAAATATCACATTAGCAAACGTTTATGTTTCGATTATTTTTCACTTATTGCCGAGCACATTTTTCGAAGAAATTTTACTTTGCTGCAATATAAAGTTTCAGAGCGATATTGAAGTTTTAATTTCAATGTTATTTTATAATAATTTTTTGCGAAATAACATTTATCGGAATTACTATTTCTGTTCAAAATCCAGATCCTCTCTAGAACTCCGAGCCCGGTGGGAAATACTCCGCTCTTCTGTCAGCAGGCCAGCTAATACGAAAAGGAAATTAGTCGTGTTCTTACTTACAGATCGAAATATATGGATCAACTAGGGAATGTGCCGGATAACTTAACTGAAATCCGAAACCGCTTAGTTTTTAATGAATATTAGATATTTACTGGACCCGTTCAACCAAATATAACTTTATATTTTAACACTTTCTAAATATTCGAGTGATTTTGTAAAAAAAACTTCCAAGGGTCTGGGAAACTATAGGAAAAATAAATAAGCGCTTTTCTTAAAATACCAGGAAGAATTTTTGACCTGGGAATGTTCACTCGTCACCACATCACCGATTTCAAACAGTAACAGACAGAAACAGAAACACCAAATCATTTCCCCATAAAGATTATCTCAGTGAAACCCTAATGATATGAATTAACCTCCGGCACAGACATTATCTTTTCCCGCGTTTGTTTTCGGAAGTGCGAAGAAGAATGCAATAATAATGTACTGTCTGTCCGGAGTGCCAGGTGTAGGTTAGGGATTCTAGTTGGTGTGAATCATACGTGTATTTACGAAATACGGGAATATCTCAGCGAAACCCTGTTTCCCCTTTGCCGCATACCTGAATCTTCATCATCCAACCATAATTACCGGCATCAGTGTGTTACATTTAAACATTGACTCTTACTTCACGAATATTTATGGTTCCTAATACTGAAACCCGGGGCCATCACCTACCATTTTCGCCGACACGCGTTGTTTTTAAACTCCCGTCGCGGAGAAAAGTTGAACCTAAATCGAAATATGTAATAAAAACTGGGATTTTTCGCTAGAGCGGGCGAAGTTGTGCTGGGAGGTGTTTCTGATAGCCTGAGGCGGGGGTGGGGAACAATCTTTATTTAACTTCTGCTTCATCTCTCTTTTTTTGTGCTTGCCTGCTCAGACCGTGGCGCTGGAAGTTGGCAATGCCGGTATTTTTTTCAGGAGAGGGTCGGTGCTCGTTGAGTTTGGGGGATGCTGGCTGACACTATGAGGATATGAACAACTGGAGAAATGGAAATGAAAAGCACTGGAAATTACTGCAGAGGTTGCAAAGAAATGAGCAGCAGCTACGGAAGGAATAATTACTTCAATTTTCTCTGTACATTTACTTTCATATTTACGGTAAATTCTGGTATTTACGATATTACAGCCAAATTATTCAGATTCTTTTTGTCGGAAGCGAACTTTTATCGAATAAAAATAAAAGTTGTTGTAAGCGTTGATTCGAGGGTAGTGCCTCACCCTAAAGATCTCAAAAGCTCCTTTCGAGAATCATCAGCGTCAGATGTTTTACCGTTCGTCCTGTTGATACAGAAACCTATAAACGCACTGCAGTATCCAGTTGCGTATTTTTTTCCTTTTGCCTTTTTGTATCCTAAACTGACTGCGGGACTTTTTCCGCTACATCAGCGGTGGCATCTTTCTTTCAATAACGTCCTCTCCCCCGCATTGCCGTGGAAAGCTTATTGCTTGATTGCTTGAAACGTTGCTGTTATTTTTGGTGATGATGGTGATGATGATCACTAGCATACGCAATAATGTTAGTTTTTTGTTGTTGGAAATCTGATACAGATATCTAGAGATACAACCGAATTCGAATATCGATTGTGTTAACTTGACTTTGGAAAAATTTTCGTAGGTCACGTTTTGTTAATTACTGCATGCTTAGTCCTGTTGGAGGCTAGAAGGCATCTCGCAACTCGGGTCGTAAGGAGAGAAGGAAGTAGTCAGCAGTTATGCTTCCGATGGCCAATGTATCATCGATAATAGGAGCAGAATGGAGATTAAGAGTCAGTTTTTCACTATTTTTTCGGCTAGGTTGGCGATTTTCAGAGTGGTTGCATAACGTTTCTATATGAGAAAGATAAAAGTCCAAAAAGGTCAATTTTCGTCAAAATTTTTTTCGATATTACATCAAACCTCGACGTTTCATGCATTTTTCAGTTCCTGCTTATACACGGAAAACAAATCGTTCCCAAAATCCTGAATAAAGTGGCATGAATTTTGGAACAATCATTATATATTTATACGTTACGGAAACAGGACCATGCTCAATTTACTTTTTTTTTTATTAGTGGAAAAATTGGTTTTTGTGTTGTGAACTTCAGTCACGGTTCCGCCCTGTCAGTACCAAATCGATTTTCTGTACGTGAACTAGTTCACAACTTTATGAACATTATTCATAAAACCAAAGTCGGTTCCGACAGCATGAAGTAACAAGTTACTTTACGCTTGTCCGGACATGCCGTAGACTCAGGTGATTCGCATTTCTAATGCCAAAAGACCCTGACTCCTACGGTAGCAGACAAAAAGTTAAGTCGCCGGTGAGCTCTAAGCTTGCATATATGATCCTTCCACGCTTTTCTAAACTTTCTCCCTTCAACACCTTGCTCTCCCTTGAGTACTATGGCTCTAAATATTGAAAAATATACTTCACCTTCCAGTCCCTTGCTAATTAAATGCCGTAAAAACTGTTGACAAATTGACTCAATAGGTCGTTAACAAAATGGTTAACAAAAAAATGGTAAAAATAAACCAAAGGTTGACTCATGATGTTATTCATATATTTAGGAACGTTAATTCACAAACTCAAAACATTCTGGATATTTTCGCGTAAACTATTTCACAAAACTCGGAATTTTTTTTTATGAATCATGATTCCTGATATATTAGCGACGATCCGATATCCGTGCTCGAGAAAAAGTTCACAAATTCATGAAATATTACTCATGAATTCGTGAACTGGTGCATGATTCCTAGAACAATGGTCACGACAATGATTGCCCGTCAAATAAATCACAAAATTATAAAATGTTAATCATGTATATTAGATTTAGTACAGGAATTCAAGTATAATAGACACGACTTACCATTCGTGCTCGTGAAGTAGTTCACAAAATCATCAAATACTATTCATGTATTCGTGAACTGGTTCATGATTCATAAAATATTTTTCTCGATTCAATATATGTGCTCTCGAAATAGTTCACAAAATCATGAAATATTTTCATTTATTTGTGAATTGGTTCATGATACCTGGTATAATAGTCACGACTTATTATTCGTGCTCGTCAAAGAGTTCATAAATTCATGAGTTCACGATTCCTAGCAAATGATTTACGATCTATTTTGTGTGCTTGTAATATTTAGTATATATTTCTAATTATTTTCAATTTCGTGCAACATGGTAATGAAATTTTCACATGAACTATTTCACAAAATTTGGAGTATTATTCGTGAAATCTTTTTTTTTGTTTTATACACTTTTTCATGAAATGTCCAGCTGCTAGGTAACTAATAAAACCAGTAATAGGTATGAGCAATAGATATGAGAAAACTATTAGGATCTTAAAAATCGTTATTCATTTGATAAGGTTCAGTGTGATGTCTGGACAGAATACGAAAACTACGTTGAGCGCCACAAATCGTGTTCATGATATATTTCACAGAATAAAACTGCGGATATCATAAACGTGGGTCACATTACTCAGCGTATCAAATTTGAAAACAAGCTCTAGAATAAAGTACCATGATAACGTGAACAGAAATTAAGAAAATCGTGACTAAGATCCTGACTTCATGAACACGAATTGCAAAAAATGTCAGCAATCGTGACTATGACTAAAATCCTGAAATTATTAACATGAATCTTCTACTCGTGACTAAAATATGACGATAACGTGAATAGAAATTACGAAAATCATGATACAGTTCCTGAAATCATGAACATAAATCACATTACGCGTGTTTAAATTGTCAAATATCCCGACTAAGATCCTGAAATCATAAACATGATTCATAACTCATGAATTAAAATATGACGATAACGTGAACAGAAACCACAAAATGCGCGACTAAAATCTTGAAATCATGATCATAAATCCCGCCAGTTTGACAGAAAAATCCGATAGTAAACTCATGAATAAAATAGCAATATAACGTGATGAGAAATCAGAAAAATCGCGAAAAAAAGGTCCTGAAATCATGAACATCATGTGACTGGCGGCTGTGAATTCTATCATAACAAAAAAAACTATTCATGTCCAGGGAACAACAACAGTAACCCAACCAAACATTCGAATGTAACGCCATGTATATATTCGGGGCGCACTAGTTTTTTTTGGAAACACAAATAGTTTCATGAATGCGAGGTTTATTAGTCACAATTTCAGGAAATTGATCACGATTTCCGGAAATCGTTCAATTTACGAAATCGTGATGTTTTGTTCATAAATTTATGGACGGATTTTTTCCGTGTATGTAATCAAGAACCGTCGTAGGTGGCCAATGTGGTCAAAGCGACTTTGGTTAGTCATTATTGATCTAGACTGGCAAATCAATATAATTTTGCGCCCATTTTAATAAGTTTTGCAGCATTTCGATATCATGGTGGTTATATGGAAATTTGCTGTGTGGCCGCACTCTTTAATCCGTAAATCCGGAACCGGAAGTCCAATCAATAAAAATAATGGGAATGTTGCACCTTTCATTTGAGATTAAGTATGTGCAAAACGGTCCAGCCATCTCTGAGAAACAGAGGTGACTTTAAAAAAAAAATGAATGAAATAAATAAAATGAATAAAATGAATAATATGAATAAAATGACTAGAATGACTAAAATGAATAAAATGAATAAAATGAATAAAATGAATAAAATGAATAAAATGAATAAAATGAATAAAATGAATAAAATGAATAAAATGAATAAAATGAATAAAATGAATAAAATGAATAAAATGAATAAAATGAATAAAATGAATAAAATGAATAAAATGAATAAAAGAATAAAATGAATAAAATGAATAAAATGAATAAAATGAATAAAATGAATAAAATGAATAAACTGAATAAACTGAATAAAATGAATAAAATGAATAAAATAAATAAAATGAATAAAATGAATAAAATGAATAAAATGAAGAAAATGAAGAAAATGAAGAAAATGAAGAAAATGAAGAAAATGAAGAAAATGAAGAAAACGAAGAAAATGAAGAAAATGAAGAAAATGAAGAAAATGAAGAAAATGAAGAAAATGAAGAAAATGAAGAAAATGAAGAAAATGAAGAAAATGAAGAAAATGAAGAAAATGAAGAAAATGAAGAAAATGAAGAAAATGAAGAAAATGAAGAAAATGAAGAAAATGAAGAAAATGAAGAAAATGAAGAAAATGAAGAAAATGAAGAAAATGAAGAAAATGAAGAAAATGAAGAAAATGAAGAAAATGAAGAAAATGAAGAAAATGAAGAAAATGAAGAAAATGAAGAAAATGAAGAAAATGAAGAAAATGAAGAAAATGAAGAAAATGAAGAAAATGAAGAAAATGAAGAAAATGAAGAAAATGAAGAAAATGAAGAAAATGAAGAAAATGAAGAAAATGAAGAAAATGAAGAAAATGAAGAAAATGAAGAAAATGAAGAAAATGAAGAAAATGAAGAAAATGAAGAAAATGAAGAAAATGAAGAAAATAAAGAAAATGAAGAAAATGAAGAAAATGAAGAAAATGAAGAAAATGAAGAAAATGAAGAAAATGAAGAAGATGAAGAAGATGAAGAAAATGAAGAAAATGAAGAAAATGAAGAAAATGAAGAAAATGAAGAAAATGAAGAAAATGAAGAAAATGAAGAAAATGAAAAAACTGAAGAAAATGAAGAAAATTAAGAAAATGAAGAAAATGAAGAAAATGAAGAAAATGAAGAAAATGAAGAAAATGAAGAAAATGAAGAAAATGAAGAAAATGAAGAAAATGAAGAAAATGAAGAAAATGAAGAAAATGAAAAAATGAATAAAATGAATGAAATTAATAAAATGAATAAAATGAAAAAAAAATGAATAAAATTAATAAAATGAAGAAAATGAATAAATAAGGTGGAATTTAAGAAATTAATTAAATGAACAAAATATATAAAAAAAATTAATCAAAAGAGTAAAATGAGGAAATTTAGTAAAATATGTGAAATGAGTAAAATGGGAAAAATGAGCAAACTTAGTTAAATGACTGAAATTAGTTCAATGAACAAGATAACTAAAACGAATAAAATGAATAAAAGGGAAAAGATGAATAAAATGATGAAAATGAGTAAAATTAATAAATTTTATAAAATTAATAGAGGAACCCGGGGCTATTCGGACCTACCTAATCAAATCGGCCGTTTAGATGTGAAAGAACTTATTTGGCAAAGGTCCTAATTGTTAGTTTGAAACCTCAGTTACATTTTGGTGCCATAAAAGCTTATTTGCATCATTCCATGGTAGTACTAGGCGACGATTTGCAAAACTCTACATTTTTCATCGTTTTGCAATGTAAGGGCAATTCAGACCGTCCATTTTTTTTACGATGGTATTATGTTTACCTATGAAATATTTATTGGAGAAGCTCCTTAAGAAGTAAAAATTGAGTATTTTCTTTGCTGTGGCATGTGCAATGACGTGTCTAGTCGCAATCCGCTGAACGGTGGTTGATGGAATAGACGGTCCGAATAGCCCCGTACGCTTATTTCGCACAAAAGTGGTGAACGCCTTGAAAATATCTGCGTTTTTACCCAAGCAAAAATCATTCCACAATATAGGAACCTAGATTTCTGAGAAATCTAGAGAGTCCGAATAGCACCCACATTCTTAAAAGCCCCCGGTCCCCCTAATTTTTTTAAATTAATAAAATTAATAAATCTAGTGAAATCTTGGGGTGGGCGTAGCGTAGTTGATAAATCGATTGCCTTGTACGCAGCGCACCTGGGTTCGACTCCCGACCCCGCACATACGGTTAGAAATTTTTCATAAGAGATTTTTCTAACCTGAAGATGCGAATGACCTTAAGGTTAAAACCTCTATAATCGACATAAAAAAACTAGTCAAATCAATAAAACTAATAAAATAATTAGATTGAAAAAATGAATAACGTGAATAAATAAAATGAATAACAATGATGTATCTGGTTATTACAACGTAGGTTTTCTTAATCGATTTTTTATCTTGAATGTAACGTTACACGGATTTCCCTGCGAACGGCGTATTTATTTTTAACCGCTTTTTGTTTAATTATTTCGTCAAATAGATGTAAACCACAGAAATTATTTCACAATGTTCATGCTATTCACTATTTCTACGATTTAGAGATACTTTTCACTCATTTTCAGACACAGTAAAGTCAAATTCTTTATAGATTTGGTTATAATGGCGCATTATTCGATTGGCCGGGTGGTTCTTTGAAACATTTGATTTATAACATGTTTCGGAAAATGATTTGCGAGTCCTTAAATTACGACTCGGTCCGTAAACTTTTATTTGTGAAATTAATAATTTGCAGCTTGTTCGTGATGAGAAATCATGTCGTTAATAAAATAAATCATTGCAAATTTGTTGGTTTCTTTAACTGTATGTATGTTAATGAGCATGCAGCGTGCCTCATATGATGAAAGAGGAAATGCGGTTCAATTGAGCTTGTGAAGTGCATGCAAGAGGAACTGTTTCTGGACAGATTCAATGCGTTCTTCATGGAGAATAATGTATGGACTCCACACTTCACTGCTATATTGCAGAATGGTCTGACATATAGTGATTTAACTGTGAAAGGTCTTTAAAATAATAGCTGAAGCGTCTAATAAAGACCAGCATAGCTTTATTTATTATTGTAATGTTCCACATTACTGTATTGTACTGTTCCAAAAATGTGAGGCTCCAAAATTACACCTAAATCTAGTGTAATTTTACGTTTTTCTAAATAAATGTCTTGGTTCTTTAAATAAATGTCTTTTGATTGGGAATAACATTTTCCGCTTTCTTTTCATCAACGAAAACAAATAGAAACCGGCTGAACAGATAGTAACATTCCAGTAACGTCAATTAATTCAAAATCCAACGAAAAGAACATTCTAGGATGCCTAAAAAATAAGTAGCTTTGTCTCAGCGTGCAACTTTTTTATTCTTGAGAGAACTGAATGACCATTTAAAGTCTGAGACGCTCTTTATATATAAAAAATCCACTTGCAAGAAAAGAACAAAAAGAACCGAATCGTGCCAAAATCACTGACTAACAATAATATACCATCAAACCATCGAAACTCGATTGGCATTTTCTTGTTCCATCGGAGAAGTGGCGCGCTACCGGTTCTCAGTTTTCAATCAATGTTGCCTTTCGCTGTGTTGTACAGTTCCTTTCCCCCATAATTGCGGTTGGGAGTCCATTTTCGGAAGATGATTTTTTCGATTGTGCCCAATCGATGACTACTGCCGTCATCGAGACCGTAAATAACAGAAGACTATTGGGTTCGAGCTTCCACGGCACGGGTTTGTTTTGTCTGCGCCAAAAAAATGTTTTTAGGCTAGATACCTTGTGGGCGGTAATCGGACCGAATTGATCGCTATTCAGGGCGGCATAAACTCGGGTGCCAATTGTCGATTGTCATGTTTGTTGGAAAAACTTTTCGGCGGCTCTAAGAATAATTGGACATTTTTCTTTTTGGCATTGTTTTGCAGTGGTCCGAAGTGGAAGAGATGAACACCGACGATGTGGAAGAGGAATTCAAGACTCGTCTGGAAAATCTGGCAATCAACCGCTGCTGTTGTCTGGTGTACACCGTAAGTACACAGCACTTCATCACCGTTGAGGAAATCTAAAAATAATTTGTTGCTTTATTGACAGTCTGGAACTGTTGGAAATCCAAAGGGAGTGATGCTTTCCCACGATAGCTTGACCTGGGATTCATACACTATTGGAAAACGTCTAGACCAGATCCAGTGCGGACAGGAAGTGTTGGTGTCTTTCCTCCCATTGAGCCACATTGCCGCCCAGATCGTGGATATTTTCCTGGTGTTACAGTTTGCCTGCACGGTGTACTTTGCTGACCGGGACGCCATGAAGGGTACTTTAATCAGCACACTACAGGAGGCAAAACCCACGAGAATGCTGGGTGTGCCACGGGTGTATGAGAAGATCTACGAAAAAATGATGGCCGTTGGTTCGCAGAGTGGTGCTGTCAAGAAGATGATTTCCGGATGGGCCAAGAGTGTCACGTTGCAGCACTATTTGGATATGATTGAGGGGTAAAGGCGTGTTGATTTATTAAGAATAATGTTTTAACTGTCAAACATGTATTTTCCAGTAAACCAACAAACTCGCTGCAATATCGATTCGTACGCAACTATCTACTGTCGAAGGTGAAGGATGCTTTAGGCTTCGGCCGCATCATGACTCTCGTTACCGGTGCCGCTCCGATGGATCCCGAGATTAAGAAGTATTTTATGAGCCTGGATCTGCCGGTCATGGATGCGTTCGGGATGTCGGAAACATCCGGTGCCCATACGTTAACTGCTCCGGATAGTTACAATTTTTCGACTATCGGCAAAACGCTCGGTGGTTGCGAGACCCGGATCGATAAACCGGATGAGAATGGACATGGCGAGTTGTGTTTCCGGGGGCGAAACGTTCTAATGGGATACGTGGGCGAGGAAGAAAAGACCAGGGCCGCTATGGACGAGGATGGATGGTTGCACTCGGGCGATATCGGTTACATCGACGATCAAGGTTTCGTTTACATAACCGGAAGAATTAAGGTATTAGAATAAGTTTAATATTTTTCTTCGGATATTCAACTTTTTTTTCTCTCAGGAACTTATCATCACAGCTGGTGGCGAGAACGTTCCTCCGGTGCACGTGGAAAACTTGGTAAAAAATGAGCTGTTGCAGGTTAGCAATGCCTTGCTGGTTGGTGACAAGCGCAAATTCCTAACGATGCTGATTACGCTAAAAACGGTTGTAGACCTAGACTCAGGGGAGCCAAAGGACGACCTCACACCGGAAACGATCGCTTGGTGTAAAGGACTGGGTGTGGAGTATTCTAAACTGAGTCAAATAATTGCCGCTGGGCCATGTCCGAAGGTACACATTATGGAATGTTTTGATAGTGCAAGTTTAAAATATTTCTGGCTCATTGTCACAGGTGATGCAAGCAATCCAGGAAGGAATTGACCGAGCCAACAAAAAGGCTATTTCCAATGCTCAAAAAATCCAGAAGTTTGCCCTGCTTTCGGTTGATTTTTCGGTACCTGGTGGAGAGTTTGGTGAGTACTGCAATAATGAAATCCCTAAAGTATGGTCGATTGTGACGTTAGTTTCGGAGTATTTTCATTGATGGAAATCAGTAATATAGGTTTATAGGTTTGGTTGATTCTGTATAAGTTCACCGAGTTTTTTTTAACCAATATTTACCTTAAATTATATATTAGTTTTATAAAAATTAACGAGCACAGTAATAGTAGAGTTATCCATTTACACGAAGTCACCGATTTTTTATTCAAATCCATTCCATTATTAGAAAAACAATAGTTTTCTTTATTATAGACCAAATCATTTCTAATTGACCACACATTATATCGGATTTTATTAAAATTTTCTTACGGGAACCTAAGTAAAATTTCCACCACAAAGCGATAGCCCGCGTAAAAAACAAATATGCAACGTAATCGAAAATTTTATCTTATTAGTTTTCAATATACGTGAGTGGTTGGCATTCAATTACACGTATAAAATCTGACTATTATACAGGTTGTATACATCGTATGTGTTACGATACAAAGTAAACTAAATCTTCCAAACAAGGTGACCAACGCTTTATGCAAAACTAAACAAACTTTTGGAACTAAATGGGGACTGAGGCCAAAAATTATCCACTGGATATACATGGCTATCGTGAGACCTAGAGTTACTTATGCAGCTTTGGTGTGGTGGCCAAATACTAAGCAAAAAATCGCTCAAAATAAACTTGGAAAACTACAGCGTATTGCAATTACTGCTATAACTGGTGCAAGGCATAGAGCTCCAACCAAGGCCTCAGATCCATTGCTTAACCTACTTCCATTACACCAAGTAGTGCAATTGGAAGACGAAAAGGCTGCACTGAGGTTAAATTGGACTAAAAATTTCTTGAAAGGAAATCTTACAGAACATTTGAGTATCATAGTAAACTTTGCAGTGATTCTCATTGTATTAACTAATGAAGAATGGATGGAGAAATAATACATATTTTAAAAATCATTCAATATATTCGAAACAGAACGTATTGAATGGGAATCAGGGGGTCTTCAAGTTCCTTCAGGATCCATTATTTATTACACCGATGGTTCAAAAATTGGAAATAGAGATGGAGTCACGGGCCCCGGGATAAACACCACAATGTCAATGGGAGCCTGGCCAACCGTATTTCAAGCTGAAATTCAGGCAATTATAGAATGTGTCGCAACTTACCTAAAAGAAATTACAAACATACACAAATTTGTATTTGCTCAAATAGTCAAAAATAATGCACTAAAACCCTTTACATGTGCATCCAACTGGTTTGGGAATGCATTCAATCACTTCAATAACTTGCCATGCAAAACAAAGTGAATCCATTCTGGGTGCCTGGCGGCAGGGGAGTTGAAGAAAATGAGAAGGTGCATCAATTCGCAAGGTTAAGTCTTTGAGCCAATTTATTGGATCAGAACCATTCTGTGGTATATCTGGGTGTTCTCTGAAAGAAGAACCAAAAAAATGGCAGAAAAATATGGTGGAACTGGCAAAAAACACCTCAGCAGCTGAACAGAGTAAACGATTCATAACACCAGATAATAAAGTAACTCAAAAACTTCTCAGCTTATCTAAGAAGGATTTCAGTACTTATACTGGATTAATCACTGAACACTGTGGTAGCAATCATCACATGAAGATAATTGGGAGGCTTCAAGATGACACTTATCGTTTTTGCAAGAGTGATAGAGAATCTTCGGAACATTTATTGTGCAATTGTCCTACATTATTCACAAAAAGAAACAAATTCTTCGGATTGGGACTAACTGTACCTTTGAGAATCTGGTCAATCTCTCCTAAAAGGGTAGTCAATTTTTTTTTCATTTCGTTTATTTGATAGGCACAAATGCGTTAGCTTGGCGGTGCCAAATGCTCATGTTTTTACATTTTGGATATCTTAAAACTAGGAGGTTACAATGTTGAAATATTTTTTTTACAAAGGAAAAAAAAAAGTTTACAGCTATCTTAAGACTAGAAATAAGATTCAATATACAAGAGAGGGCCAAAAGATTTTTTTATGAAAAAATTTAAAACAAGGGATTCACTTTGATATACAAGAGGGGGAGTAATAGTATTTTACGAAATATTTTACGGTTATCTTAAAACTAACACTATATTTTAGTACACAAAAGGGGGAACAAATATTTATGAGAAACTTCACAGAAATCTTAAAACTAGGGATTCAATTCTATTTACAAGATGGAGGACAAGAGTTTCAATAAAGAGTAAAAATTATAGCTATCTTAAAACTAGAAATACAGAATACTAATTTGAATTTTTTAACTAAAACTTATGCTTGGTCAAGATATTCAGAGGGTGGCTTATTTCCGCATCAGTGTAGCAGCAGTTGTATCAAGGACAGGGGAGAGACAGGGAAAGAAGAGCAAAACTTGCAACTTTCGCTCGAACGGGGGGGGGGGGGGGGGAGGGGGATCAGCGAAACAAATTTGCGCCTCAGTCTAGTAAGTCGTCGAGTACCGGATTGGCGGATGGTATTCTTCGGACCCGCGGGGAATCCTTCAAAAGTCATCGGACCTCGAGTCGCTCTCGCTTCAGTTTCCTTCTATGCAGGCGTAGTGGTGAGGGCGACGGCGGTTACATAGTGGCACTCTGGAGCTGATCGGTTCCACAAGGCAGGAGGAAACTCTAAAAACGAGAAATAAAAGAGTGGGGCTAAATTGGGATATTTATCGTTTTTATGAGGGTATAAATAAGGGACATATAGGGGAAATCACGAGTTGCCAGCATATGGGTGGTCTACCTCGGGCCCGAAGGGATTCCTTTAACTGAGACCTGGCGTCACAATACCCGGCGCATACCCAGACAACGTGTTCGATGTCGTGATAGCCCTCGTCACAAGCGCACAGACTACTCTCCGCAAGCCCAATACGCCGCAAATGCGCATCCATGGTGTAGTGATTGGACATAAGTCGGGACATTACGCGAATAAAATCCCGACCCTCATCCATCCCCCCGAACCAAGGCTTCGTTGATACCTTTGGGATAATCGAATGTAGCCATCGTCCAAGTTCCCCATTGCTCCACGAGGTTTGCCAACTGTTGAGCGTCCTCTGACGACAAATACTAAAAAATTCGTTGAAGCAGATTGGTCTTTCGTATATGTCACCATTTAATGCGCCCACCTTTGCTAATGAGTCGGCCTTTTCATTGCCCGGGATAGAACAATGAGAGGGGACCCAAACAAAGGTAATCTGATAAGATTTTTCAGATAACGTACACAAGGACTCCTGTATCATCCCCAGAAAATACGGGAGTTGCTTTTTTGGCTTCACCGCACGAAGAGCCTCGATAGAGCTGAGACTGTCCGAAACGATGAAGTAGTGATCTGTGGGCAGAGTGTCGATGATCCCAAGGGTGTACTGAATTGCAGCTAACTCTGCGACGTAAACTGAAGCGGGATCATTGAGCTTGAATGAAGCGGTGATAGTATTGTTGAAGATACCGAAGAGATTTGATCCGTCAGTGTAAAACATTTTGTCGCAGTCGACTTCTCGGAATTTATTATAAAATATATTGGGGATCACCTGCGGGCGTATATGGTCCGGGATTCCACGAATCTCTTCCTTCATGGATGTGTCGAAGAATACAGTAGAATCAGAAGTATCTAGGAAACGGACACGGTTGGGATTGTACGAAGAAGGATTGATGCTCTGTGCCATGTAGTCGAAGTACAAGGACATAAAACGGGTTTGAGAATTAAGCTCGACGAGCCTCTCGAAATTTTGAATCACCAACGGGTTCAGAATGTCGCATCGGATGAGCAATCGATATGAGAGTTCCCAAAATCGATTTTTTAGCGGAAGAACGCCCGCCAGCACTTCGAGACTCATCGTATGGGTCGAGTGCATGCAACCCAAGGCAATGTATGTTCGCAGCGGAGCGGAAACAGAAACACCCGTACTCCATCACCGACAATATCGTTGTTTGGTACAACCTGATCAGGTCTCCTGGGTGAGCACCCCACCATGTTCCAGTTATTGTTCGGAGAAAATTGATCCTTTGTTGGCATTTCTGTTTCAGATACCTAATGTGACATCCCCAGGTACTTTTAGAGTCGAACCAGACCCCGAGATATTTAAATGTGAAAACCTGGTTGATCGTTGCACCCATTAATAAAAGCTGGAGTTGTGCCGGCTCACGCTTCCTAGAAAAAACAACCAGCTCAGTTTTCTCCGTGGAGAACTCAATACCCAGCTGAAGAGCCCAAGCAGACAAATTGTCCAAGGTATTTTGTAATGGTCCTTGCAAGTCGGCAGCTTTGGGCCCTGTAACAGAGACCACCCCGTCGTCTGCAAGTTGCCTTAGCGTGCATGAATTGGCAAGACAATCGTCAATGACGTAAACATTGTAGAGCAGGGGACTTAGACATGAGCCCTGGGGAAGACCCATGTAGCTAAATCGCGATGTTGTTAAATCGCCATGCGAAAAGTGCATGTGCTTTTCAGACAACAGGTTTAGCAAAAAGTTATTTAAAATTGGTGAAAGACTATGCTGGTGCAGCTTCTCTGACAGAATGTTGATAGAAACTGAGTCAAAAGCCCCCTTAATATCCAAGAAGACTGATGCCATCTGCTCTTTGTTAGCATAGGCCATTTGGATTTCTGTAGAGAGCAACGCAAGGCAATCGTTCGTCCCTTTGCCTTTGCGGAAGCCAAATTGTGTATCTGACAGTAAGCCATTTGCTTCAACCCAATTGTGGAGGCGAAACAAGATCATTTTCTCGAACAACTTCCGAGTACAGGACAGCATTGCAATCGGCCGATACGAGTTGTGGTCGGAGGCTGGTTTTCCTGGTTTTTGGATGGCGATGACCTTCACTTGCCTCCATTCATAAGGGACAATGTTACCCTCAAGAAACTTGTTAAATAAATTCAACAAGCGCCTTTTTGCAGTGTCAGGCAGATTCTTCAGCAAGTTGGATTTGATTCTGTCTAACCCTGGGGCGTTATTGTTGCACGATAAGAGAGCAAGTGAGAACTCCACCATCGAAAACGGTGTTTCGTTCGCGGTATCGTGAGGAGACGCGGCGCGGTACGTTTTCTGTACCGGGACAGAGTCCGGACAGATCTTCTTGGCGAAAGTGAATATCCAACGGTTTGAATATTCCACGTTCTCGTTGGTACTATTACGGTTACGCATACGTCGAGCCGTACCCCAAAGAGTGCTCATCGCTGTTTCTCTCGTTAACCCGTCGACGAACCGGCGCCAATAACTGCGTTTTTTGGCTTTCATTAGACTCTTCATTCGCCTTTCTAACGACGCGTACTGTTGATAGCTAGCGGGTAACCCGTCTTCCCGGAAGGCCTTATATACAGTGAACTTTTCCGCGTACAGCTCTGAGCACTCTTTATCCCACCACAGGGTGGGAGACCGTCCATGGGTATTCGCGCTGGGTACTGGTTTAGTCTGAGCTTGATTCGCACTGTCGAGAATCAAGCCAGCCAAAAACCTGTACTCTTCCTCCGGAGGAAGCTCTTGGGTGGATTCGATTTTAACGGATATCGCGGTCGCGTAACTCTTCCAATCAATGTTCCGTGTGAGGTCATACGAGACATTGATTGTTTCCGATGGTCTTGAACCGTTAGCAATTGAAATTACGATAGGCAAATGATCGCTACCGTGGGGATCAGGGATCACCTTCCACATGCAATCTAACTGTAGCGATGTCGAGCATAGTGATAAATCCAACGCGCTCGCGCGTGCTGGTGGTGTAGGAATCCGCGTCATTTCTCCCGTGTTTAAGATGGTCATGTTGAAATTGTCGCAAAGATCTTGAATTAATGTTGATCTATTATCATCGTGAAGACAACCCCATACCGTACCGTGCGAGTTAAAGTCTCCTAGAACTAGCCGCGGTGCCGGTAAGGATTCCGTGATATTACAAAGCGTTCGGTGCCCTACCGAGGCTCTAGGAGGAATGTAGATGGAAGCAATGCAAAGGTCTTTGCCTTTGATTAGAACTTGACAAGCGACAATTTCAATGCCTGGTGTCGAAGGGAGGTTAATTCGGTTGAAAGAATAGCACTTTTTGATCCCCAAAAGTACTCATCCATAGGGGTTTTCTCGATCCAGACGAATTATATTAAACTCGTGGAAGTTGAGATTTATATCGGAAGTTAACCAAGTTTCACATAATGCGAAAGCATCACATTTTAAACTATTTAGTAAAAATTTAAAGGAATCGATTTTCGGGAGGATACTTCTGCTGTTCCACTGTAGAACAGTGATCGAATCGGTGACCTCGTTCGATGACTTAGCCATCGAAGGATACGATCGCTGCAAGGAGGGGCCATTTAGTAGTCAACTGCTTCAAAAATGTTTGCACTATAGGGAGAAAACGTATCAGAAGGCTTTTAAGAGGATCAGTAACATTGAAAGCTGTGAAAATTAAGTCCACTATGTCAGAAAATTTCATTAGTCCGCTACTGGACTGAGTATTTGTTTGAAAAAAGGGGACACTTGGGGTTTTTGGTGTCCCTGGAAGTGGTGGGTACTCCTTGTTAGAATTAATATTTCCAAGTCCTGGAGCACATTGCTTCGGCTTTTGTGCATCACTTCCGTTGGATTTAATGATTGTAGCTGGCGCACTCTGAGTGGACGACACCTTGGCACCCTTACGAGGCAATGTAGGGGAGGCTGGATTTCTCCTCTTCCTGGATTCCCCTGGGTTAACCAAAGATGTTCCCTCTCGTGGGTCGTCAGATTCTTGCTCAACGTTAGCCAAACCAGCATAGGGATTTTCGGACAGGACAGATGGCGAAGCATTTTTTAGCATTTCTGCATAAGAACGCCTTGAGCGTTCCTTAAGGGAGCGCCTAATTTTATCCCCGCGCTGCTTGTACGCAGGACATGATTTAAGAGCATGTGAAGGGCCCCCGCAGCAAATACACTTTTCAGTTTCTTTGTCGCAAGAGTCATCCTCATGCTCTCCTTCGCATTTGCCGCATCGTTTCTTATTTCCACAATATGTGGCTGTGTGGTCCAACTGCTTGCAATTGCTGCAGCTCATGACCCGCGGTACAAACAGGCGAACTGGTAGGCGAACCTTGTCAAGGAGGATGTAGTTGGGAAGAGAGGACCCGGCGAATGTCACCCGAAGCGAGCCTGATAGAGAGTAGGTAGTCTTACCTCCCTCGGTGTTTGCGGTATACAATTGTTTGCATTCTAAGATCTTAATCTGTTCAAGAGAGGGGTCCTTAAAGCAGCCAACCCCGTGCTCCAACAGTTCTTCGCATTTCAGGCCCGGTTCGGACACTACCCCATCGATTTCACAGGCCACACAAGGCACGTACGCTTTAAATTCCCGCGTAAAGCGCTCACAGCAAGCAATCGCGTTTGCCTGGCCGAGATCATCCACTAGAACACGTATCTTGTTTGCCCGAACACGTGTTATCTGAGTTACGGCCGGGTAATTAGCAGTCAGATCTCGAGAAAGTTTTAATATATTAACCGGTTTCTCTCCGGTCCGAAAATATACCACCCATGGCCCAGAGGAACCTTCTGGGTACTGCTTTATACGGGGAACAATGCGAGTATTAGGGGGATCAGGGACTTCCATGATTACATCAGATGGTATTTCGCCCTCGGCCATTTAAGCACGAGGGCAGAGCGTTATATAAATGGGAATGTGTCTTATTATTTGATTACAAGGTAGAGTAAAAGTAGGGAAAAGGAAAGAAAGCAAACGAGGAAAAAAAAATAAAGCAAAACTTATCTGCAAACAACAACAACAACAAAGGATGACCTTCACTCACTAAAATTTACACACCGAGCACCACTGTGAAATATAACGATCCGTTCCGTTCAAAGGTTCCCGATCAGAAACACATAACAAAAATATTTCAAAACTATATCTCGTTCTGTAACTTGTTACAATTTTCTGTTATTTTAACTACTAACGAGACCAAATTTATAACACAGTATGTTACGACAATTGCATTCTGTTATAATCTTGTTATTTCATTCTGATCGGGTTGGGAGACGTATGGTAGTCAATTTCATACGATATATAATAACTGATTGGGAAAATGCTAAAAATCCAGTAACAGCTGATTCTCAAATAAATAGTAACTAGCTGAGCTGGTAAGCAAATATTAAACAAAACTGGTCGCAGTGGTTAATGTACTCAACAAAGGAAAAAAATCCTCCAAAACTGACGGACAGCCAGTAATTCTAAGTTGTCCTCTGCAATTTGGGGGTAAGTCCGTTTGCCTTCTCTCGCGTTGTGGGTCATCTCTCCCCCAAACCAACACGTTGTATAATGGATTTAAAGTAGCGTTCTTAATTTTTTTGATATTGTTGGTATTGGTAAACAGTAACGAAAAATCTATCGTAAAAATGGGAGCATAGTCATAAGAAAGGTTTAATGACACTGTCATGGAAAAATAAATCTAATATTTTATGACTTTTAACATCAAAAATGAGCTCAGAACCTCAAAATTAACTTAACTTGGGATTTTCAGACAATTTAGGCAACATTTTAGGTTTTGTCCGACTTTTGTTCGAAGATCCGCCACTGGGCGCCGTTGCGGAGACCTGAGAAGAAGTTCCTCCAAGTACCTTCGTTAACGTTAACCACTTCTCCGTATTTTGACATGTGTTGGTCGATATCGTTAGCAGTAGTATGCGGTGCAAAGTCATGTAGTTTTACTTCAATAGTGTCATTTTCTATACGTGCTAGGATGCTGTATATAATGTCATTGCACTCAACGATTCTACTTGGATAATAGTTTTGAGCATAATTAGTACCACATCACGTAGATGGTGGAATTGCACTGCATTTACTTCTGCTATGTTGAGATACATGTTCACCTTCAACAAATGATCGAATTGCTGATAGAGGGAGGTTATAATATTTATTTGGTTTCTTGAACAGTAGTAATATTTTTAGATTGGACAGTAAATAAACCTGCTCAAAAATGGCTGCTTCCCGCCTACCAGCGGGCTTAAAATGTCTAGTACACCTTTTGGTGTATAGCTACCTTGCCGCTGGTAAAAATACGATTCAATCGGTTTTGAGCGTTTCGTGGGAGGTAAGGGTGCCAGTTATCTACCATTAGTCTACGCGCACTAAATAAGTCGACTGATAAGACTCGGTTTAATACGAAGAAACCTAATGTCAAAGGCCGCCATGTTTGGCTGGAGCTCCACATTTTGCTTATGGTATTTACTCATCTCGATAGATAACCACGGCAAGAATAAATGTAACTGTTCTTTTGACAACGTACACAATACTTTAATTACTTCGCCCTTGCTCTGACAGTAGTACAGATAGATATACAGAGAATATCGGGACCGCTGGCTTCGGTAGTTGGAAACGGAATCGCTTCTTCCAGGTTGTGCTTTGCAGCGTATTTCTGCAAGTCTTAACTCGTTCCGCGCAAGTTTTTCGATATTGTGCAGTATGTTTACAGAATAATCAAAATTTCTTAAACGGGTCACCCAAATTAGATGAAATTGCAATTCCGATGGAAGATCCAATTTTTTGATAGTATTTGGCATTGCAAAATCAAATACAGATGGGTTGCCATTTGAAGTTTTCATCATGAAAAAATACTACGGCTGACCTAATTGACCGATTTTAAGGAATGTAATGAAATTGTCGTAAGACACAGATCGTTCGTGATTTTTTTCCGATCCGAATGGTTACTATTTTGTTCAATTTTAAGCAATTGTTTATATCAAAATGAAGTAAAAATGTGTTCTGGACCTCTTTTTTGGTCGAAATAAAACCAACATATATCACTAACTTGCAACTAAATAATTCGACTCCGAACGTCGCTGCACATGGATTTCGAACAGCGGATTCAAGGCTTAAACAGCTTGCGTTGCCGCGACCCCTCATGGACCAATATGGCTGTTGCAACTTTTTTCGTATTATCAAAACGATAATAAATGAAAGCGAGGTAAACATTTATTCAGTCAATAACTTTGAATTCTAAGCGACGCCATATCTATTTATATATCAATCGATTGCAATTAAAGCAGGTTTCAACTTATGGAAGAAAGTTTTTTCAAATTTATCGAAAATATTCCAAATTATAGAAATACGAAGAAATTGGAAATTTTTACTTATTCAGCCAATATCTTTGAAATCAACGCAATGCATTTCAGAAAACTAACTTCCATAAATTGTAGCCTGCATTAATTGTCGGTTGGTGTATAAATATGTATAGGTTATCGCTATGAATTCAAAGCCATAAGCTGGATGAATGTAAACCACTCTTGCTCGCCGCGCTTTCTTTTTATTATCATTTGATAGCACGAAAAAGCTACAATAGCCTTGTTGGTCCTTGCGGAGTCGCGGTAACGCAAGATGTTTTCTCCTTCAATCTATTGTTCGAAATCCGTGCGCGGCGTCGGTCGGCGTGGAATTTTCTCGGAAGTATGTTGTTAGGCGCTAAAAGCAGTATATGTGATTTTTTCAACCAAGGCGCGGAACATCTTTTTAGCTCATTTTCTTATAAAAAATTTCTTAACATATTTGCACAATAGTAACTTTTTGGAACGGAAAAAAACGAACAATCTGTGTCTTACGATAATTTCATTGCGGGTGAGTTCGTTAAAACCGGTCAAATAGGTCACCTGCAGTGGTTCTTTAAAAATAATTAGGCTAAAATTTTCAAAAGTCAATTTATGTTCATTTTTTTCCCAGAACCCATCTGGATTTGAGTTCGCAATATAAAAATATTACCAAAAAATTTGATCCTTCATCAAAATTGTAATTTCTCCTAATTTGGTTGACCCGTTTGAAAAATTGTGACTCAGAACTGAGAGGTGGTAGTGGAATTGTCAACGAAACTCAGAGTGACTTGAGTATAGTGATTGCCATGAGAGTTTCCACATTTATAGTTTTATTTTACAATCTTTGGTCAGATGCCAAATTTTTGCAATTTTTTAAAATTTCAGAAAGTTCTATTTTATTATTCCTAATTTTTTTAATACACCTATATTTCACATATTTTTTGGAATTTTCACCTCTATTTCAGACGCCTGTTATCGATAAAAATATATATTTGCGGCAGGATATGTGAATTACAGTATTTCGTGGAATTAGATCGCATAGTCGTACATTGACTACACTATCGTCCATATACATACAAGAAGATCTGTGTTGTCACTCCCTCTAATAGTATTATGATCCATAAAGTGATCCCCTTTAACTTTATTGTGATGTTATAGCAGTATCGCGTTCTTTATATGTTGAAACTGAATAGGGACTTTGCAATTGACAGCATACACTTGATTTTTTTCAGTAGTGCTCCACTTCTCGCATAGACGGGCAAATTCTACACGTTTTAATATCGATCACAGTTGTATAATAACGCATCAAGCGAACACATCATATTCTGCCGTTCTTATTTAAACAATTATCATTCAACGAATAATTAACGGTTTCTATGGCTCAGTTCATAAGAAATACGCCGGCAATTTGTAATTGTTCATTTTTCTCTTCGTTTGATTTGAAAGCTTATCATGACCGTTGTCGTTGGTAGCCGTTAAGAATGCATTAGTCTGTGTTAAGGGTGCGAACCAACTCGAAGTGAATCGTCAATAAATGTTAAGCTTGGCTTCCCTAATGGCTGGTGAAGTGCTGATTCCTTCGAAGAGCGAGTTAAAAATGATTTGCCGTTGCCTTCAAGGCACACTGGGAACGTTAGAAGGATCACCGATAACCAGACCGATTTTTTCCCGAAAGCTCTACTACAACCCTGAAATGTTCTTGTCATTCGTGAAATCGCATACATCCGTCGGGTTGTTGCCAGGGTGAAAAATCAATCCTTGGATCTGCCGGGAAAGAGATAATCTATAAATAGGGGACGGAACGTTTATTTCGGCATCAATCGCTTTACCTACGTCGAATTGAAAGCTCTCTTCTCTTATGGGTTTCGAAAATGAATATACAAGCATCAGTCTTGCTGATATCTGGTATGGTTCTAACTGTATCAAACTTAACTGGCAGCATGATAAACGGTGTTTGGTAAATGGAAAATTGTGTTCCCAAAATCGCGAATATGAATTCTAGAACAATCATGTTTTACGTTACGAAAATAATAATTCACGAAATCGAAAAATGTTATACATGTATACGTGAACCAATTCAGAACTGACCACTCGTGCTCATGAAATAGTTCACAAAATCGTAAACATTATTCATGTATTCGTGAACTAATCATGATTCGTGGTACATGATTCACGATCTATCTTGAGCGCGTATGATATTTAGAAGATATTCCTAATCATTTTCAATTGCATGCAACCCTGCACATGATTAAAAAAATTTCACTATAACATATTCACAAAATTTGGATTTTTCATGAAATAGCTTATAATTATGTCCAACTGCAAGCGTATTGTAATAGGTGCGATCAGTAGATATAAGCAGACCTCTGCGCAAGGAGAGTATTTTGGGGGGTTCAAATCCCTCCCATGAAGGTTTTGAATAACTTTCAAAAATTTATTAACTTTCTGTTCAGGAAAACAAAAAAAAATACTGCGAGCCGTTTTGACACATAACATACCATTTGAGTTCGGACACCCTACAAACAAATCGTTGATGTATGTCAAGTTGGTCGACTTTGCTGGATCAGATCACGTTTCCACAAGTGTCGATATAAGCAACAGTCGCGAGTAGACCAGTTACACAGCAGAAGTCAGTCAGCGGGCTTGCAACTTAAGCAAAAGAGGAAAAACACGATGTCGGAGAAAATTGGGATTTTGTTGTTTGGAGAAATATAATCGCCAATTATCTCTCCGTCGCACAGTAATCACCAGGGTGGGACAAAAATTAGAGCAACTTTTTGGATTACATTTGGGTCATAAAACAATCGTGCAAATTCTTAGCTCGATTGGTGAAACTATATTTTACACCAGTGGTTTAAAGTTTACATGGGAATTTTACGCTTCTTATAAAAAGAAAGGTATAGACTTTTTATAAGAAACGTAAAAATGTCAAAGCCCCTTGGAAATTTTCTGCGCATGTAAGAAAACTATTAGGACCTCGAACTTCGTTGTTCATTTGTTAAGGTTCAATGTGATGTCTAAACAGAAAACAAAAATTGTGCTGAGCACCAAAAATACATTATAAAGCCAAAAATTGTGTTCGTGGTATAGTTCACAAGATACACTTGTATGATGCAGTTAATATTATCACGTTACTCCTAGCAAAAAAATCCGATAATTAAAAATAGCATTTCACGATAAACCGAGGAGAAGTTACGAATGTTGCGATAAAACTGTTTATATCATGAACATATATGTAACATTACTCAAAGTGTGAAATTCGAAAGGGACCTTATGAATAAAATCCTTCGATAACGTGCATATAAATTACGGGAATCATGACTAAGATGCTGGAATCATACACACAAATCCCTCTACTTGAGGATAAAATATTACGATAACATGAATATAATTTGCGAAGATCTTGGCTAAGGTCCTGAAATCATGAATATAAATCGCGCCACTATGCCAGAAAAATCCGATAGTAAACTCATGAATCTAATATCACGGTAACGTGATAAGAAATTACGAAAATGCGACAAAGCTCCAGAAATCATGAACATCTTTTTAATGTCGATTTTTTTTTAGTTTGTATACATAATTTAAACCAGTGTGTCCCAAAATTTGGAACAAAAACTAAACATAGAAATACACAAGCAAACCAAACATTGGAATGTAACGCCAGGTATGTTTTTGGCGTGAACTAGTTTTTTTTAAAAACAACAATAACTGTGAAGCTGTAAACAGCATTCATTTTGATTATACTGAATAGAACTCTATTTGATTCTATATTTCATATGAACGTATTGTTAATTTTGAATGACGTGAAGTTATTAAGATTCCAATTTTGCAAATTTGAAAGCCTTATGATGTATGTCTCCTATCTTTCAATTCTCACTGGCTGGTCTTCCAAAATATGATTTATGTACTTTTTTTCTCACATTAGTTTTGAATTTTGTTTTGCAGGAAATCGTTAACTCGTTCCGCCCACAAATTCGCCATAAATTATGTTTTCAAAAAGCACGGACTTCGACAAAAAATTTATTATCCTAGGGTAGATTAGAAGTAACGTTTTGACATCGTCTCTTCAGTATGGCGTTTTATTTATGATAAGATTATAGTGGGGTCGAAATATGCCTCGGCTAGCAAGTCAATGCATTACTGGTTGAAACCTCTAGCTTATACTACCCAGGCTGCAAAGGCGAATTCTTGGATTTGAATATCTCAACGATAATAGAGTTTACAGCAAATTCTCAAAGGATAAAGCTCTGTTCCTATGCTTGCACTATACTGCCCATGTAAGCGTAAGAGTCCCATATGGATTTTTGTCGAAAATGAGATATCTCTTGGATTGTATTCTGTAACACCACTGAATCATAATGCACAAAAAAGATTACCAGGTATGTTCAGAAAATATCGACAAAAATACCACAACATGGTTGTCCGATCCATAAGGCTCAATGGAAAATGTAAATCTTGAACAGCGTTTTTCTCGGCTTGCTGTTTTTCAATATGGGACTCTTATGCATATATGGGCAGTATACTGTTGTCCCATATTGATGAGATGAATGGTTCAACATAGAATAATTTCTTCTCTCAATATTCATCCATTCACTCACTCTTTCATCTTCTTTCTTTCCAGGTCCAACCCTGAAGGTGAAACGCAACGTTGTGCTGGAAAAGTACAAGAACATCATCGAAAAGTTCTATGCCTAAATGAAGGCAGCCCATTCCGCACTTGTTGAATGTCTGTATTCGAACGCATAGATGCTATTATTGTTAGTGACAATTACTATTTTGTTATTTTTTTTTGTTTTTCGTTAGAGGTCGTTATATTTTTGTTTGTTTATTTACTAGTTGAAACTTTAGCTCAACTATTGGCAAATGCAAACGACACGCAATCAACCGATAGCGATATGAGACTTAAAGACACTCGTTTTGCGTACCAAAATCATTAGATTAAGCTGGAAGGCGATATTATTTAGGCTCAACGAGTTCGTGCCAAAGCGGTTGCCTGTTGATGTTAGATTGATTGTTAGCTAATCTGTTATCGAGCTTAGAGAGGACGTCCTGTACATAAGATTCCAGCTTAGAATGTAATAATTATACCCATTAGGGCTTTACTCCTGTTGAATGAGACCGATCAAGCATCGTAAGTGATAAGACAAAAGAAAGGACATGCCGCATATGGAAATGTCGGAGAAAGAGTAGAGTAGCTGTTAATTGAATAAAATCAATTTTCTTACAAGTCATTCAAGTTTTATGGAAGAAATAATGAGAACGTCTCAATGGTCTGCGGCAGAAACTGATTTAGCAGAGCTCTTTTGCGGAAGTTTGGGGCTAGTTTGTCTGGGCGTGAGGGCGAAGCTATCCGAGAAGAACTTTTGCCACCACCCAAGTGGAACGTGAGTGGAAACTTACACTTCTGCTTCCTGGTGCGACATTGCAACTGGAAATCAGCTTTCTCTCATGGTAAAGGAAAATATTATTTTGCAGATATTAAAATTCTTAATTCATATGACGTATGTATATCGGAAAAGATTCCAATCAGAATGGGACTCGATCCCATCACCTTTTTTGACATGTGAAAGCACTAACAAAATGTTCCACCAGTAGCAACTGAACAAGAAATAGTGCATTTAAAATTCATCACATCTTGTTCTTGCTTCCAAATTTCCTTCATCTTGGTTGGTAGCAGCTTGCCGAAAGGCTCTCTGTATATTTGCAGGGAAAAACTATTGGGTCGTGCTTCACGCGTACAACGTATCGAATAACTTTTCGACCCTGCTAGCTATTAGTGAAATTTTCAACTTTGCTTTTGCGAAAAGCCTTCGAAACTGTTGAACCAGAAAGTAAGACTGCTACACTTCCGGCACATGCTTCGAAAGGACGCAACTTTTCAGCTTGCATTTAATTTTTGGTTTTGGAAGTAATGTTTGGCGGGATCTGTGCAGCAATTTAGATATATAGTTCACATTAGTTGGGATGTGAGTTATATATGAATAGGTTTTGCGGTGGATTCAGTTCAACTTTGGCTTTATGAAAGAGAAAGTAGTCAATAACTAGAAGAGATGAGTCCTTTTCACCAAGAATATATTTTAATAACGCTTAAACTTGATAGCTTTTGTACTTCTTTCCAGTTTCGCTTCTTTTCATAGTTTCTAGAAGATTAGTTGTTAATTAAATATTTAGAAAATTGAGGTTTGTGTTGAAATAGTTAATCTTCATTTCTTATAAAGTAGAAGATGTCTTCATACTATGTTGCGTTTCGGCTTCGCCTCATCAGAAACCGACACTAACACATTGTCGGAATAGATTAGCGCCGGCTTGACGCAAATCCCTTAAAACTAAAACACACTATGTGTTTCAATCAAACGACTGATCAAACGTGATGTCCCGTTCGAGCAGAAGTTCTGTTTATGCCGATGAGACACAAGTGAAGCCGAAACTTGTCTTGGCTTAGCAGAACTTCTGCTCGAACGGGACATCACGTTTGATCAGTCGTTTGATTGAAACACATAGTGTGTTTTAGTTTTAAGGGATTTGCGTCAAGCCGGCGCTAATCTATTCCGACAATGTGTTAGTGTCGGTTTCTGATGAGGCGAAGCCGAAACGCAACATAGTATGAAATAAGGATTTGTGCCCTCCTGTACAAAGACTGGTTTTTACCAACAAATTTTCACCCTAGTGAGAAATTTTGGTTTTTACCAAATTTTCCTCCTTAGGGTGAAATATAGCATAGAAGATGTCTTGTTATGTGACGAACTTAAATAATGTTCAGCCAAGGAGCATGTGAGATGATGGTATCGTTTCGTTGCATTTCTTAGTAACACCACATCGAGCGCTATGTTGAATACAAAATTAGAACGCACATCGCCTTGGTTGAGTTCATCTAACGATACAAATAAGTGGGATATTTCTCCGGCTATTCTGACTATTTTTGATATTGAAAAATAACCAGTCTTGATCAAGCATTAATTGACGCAGTTCGTTTTGTTGTACTGAATCGTAGACTGTCTTGAAACTCACGAACAGAGGATCAATCCACAAATTGTGTTCCTAAAACTTAACCAAGGTTTGTCGCAGTGGAAACGACTGGTCTGCAGTTGAACATCCCTTGCGAAACCCGCCTTGTTTTACATTTTCAATTACTCAAAACTAGGGGATTGCATATTGATTTTTTAATGAATTTTAAATGAAACTAAGGAGATTTCATAGCTATCTTATACTATTCAGAAGAGGGTAATTTAATTTTCGTAAGATTAGGGGGGCCATTTAGTTTTTTTGGCAATATGGTTTGACATTTTAAGCAGGGAGATTATTGGAGCAAATAATTTTTAACTAAGGGTCAATTTTACAACTATCTTAAAAGTAGAAATAACTAAAGGACGCGATTGAATTTTGTAAAGGTTCGGGGGGATTAATTAGGGTTAGTTCTGGGTATAAGAGTCAGGGGAGGGAGGGTGGGCGAAGATGACAGGGGGAGAAAACAGGGCCGGCGGAAAGCGTGAAAGCGGAAAATTTCGAGTGGGTAATTACCCACTCGAAATTAACCGAGTGGGTAATTACCCACTCGAAATTTTGAACCATTTCAAAAAATTTAGATATGCAACGCATGTATCTCGCACTACACACATTACAACCCACTCGAAAATAACCGAGTGGGTAATTACCCACTCGAAATTTTGAACCATTTCAAAAAATTTAGATATGCAACGCATGTATCTCGCACTACACACATTTGAAAACATCGATGTACCACAATTCCATTTGCAGAAACGAACGTGATTTAATGTAAATGTAGTGTAAACGTGTGCATTGCGAAAAGGGGAAAAAATCCTTACTAATGGACCCCTCACCCTATGCTTTCTACCCACTCGGGCATAGTGTTTCGCCGCCCCTGGGAGAAAATTATAAACATTCAGTTTCAGGCATCGGGAGATCAACGGCATAGATTACAAACTCGGGTGGCCGTCTTCAGGAAGAATCATGTACTGGGACGTTGGGTGGTCCTCCTCAAGATGGCAGAGGTTTCGATTTCGTAGCACGGCTCAGATGTGGATTAGCAACACTTCGAGTTGCGCGTGTGATGTTCGTACTGTAGGTCCCGTGTTTGTTGGCTCATTCGACAGAGATGTTTTGTGTCGCCTTGAAGTGGCATCAATCTTCGTGTGTGTATGGTACAGGTGGAAGAGAGCGTTTCTGAGAATGATAGGAAATAAGAAGGGGTAGTAAAATGTGAATATTGATGTTTTTTAAGAAGATGTAAACCAAGGACATATAGACAAGATCGCGGCTTGTCAGCACATCTCGAACCGGGACGTTGGTTGGTCTTCCTCGGGCCCGCAGGGTATCCATTAGCCGATACCTGGCGGAACTGCACTCGGTGCACGCCCAGACAATGTGCTCGATGTCTTGATAGCCGTCGCTACAAGCGCAGATACCACTATCCACGAGCCCAATACGCCGGAGATGTGCATCCAGCGTGTAATGGTTCGCCATGAGTCGGGACATCACACGAATGAAGTCACGACCCACATTCATCCCCTTGAACCAAGGTTTCGTCGATACTTTGGGGACTATCGAATGTAGCCACCTTCCTAGCTCCCCATTGCTCCACGAGGTTTGCCAACTTTCGAGGGTTCTCTGATGAGTAATACTGAAAAATTCGCTGAAGCAAATTAGTCTTTCATAAACGTCACCTTCTAGGGCACCCACCTTAGCTAAGGAGTCCGCCTTCTCATTGCCCGGAATGGAGCAATGAGAAGGGACCCACACCAAGGTAATCTGAAAAGATTTGTCAGATAAAGCACTCAGTAGCTCCCGTATTTTCCCCAAAAAATACGAGGAGTTCTTTCCATGTTTCATCGAGCGAATAGCGTCAATGGAACTGAGGCTATCCGAAACGATGAAGTAATGGTCTGCGGGTAGTGTGTCAATGACCCCAAGGGTATACTGAATAGCAGCTAGTTCTGCGGCTTACACTGAAGCAGGGTCACTGAGGCCGAAGCCAGTGATTCGAGGTTTGATCCGTCAGTATAAAACATCTTAGAGCAGTCGACTTCTCGGAGTTTATTATAAAAAATATTTGGAACCACTTGCGGGCGTATGTGGTCCGGAATTCCTCAGATCTCGTCTTTCATGGATGTGTCGAAGAATGCCGTAGATTCAGAAGTATTTATGAAATGCACACGGTTGGGATTGTACGAAGAAGGATTAATATTCTGCGCCATGTAGTCAAAGTATAGGGACATGAAACGGGTCTGAGAATTGAGCTCAACAAGCCTTTCGAAATTTTCAATCACCACCGAGTTCAAGATATCGCATCGAATGAGTAATCGAAATGAGAGTTCGAAAAATCGATTTTTCAGCGGGAGAACGCCCGACAGAACTTCGAGACTCATCGACTGCATCCACCCTAAGGCGATACGCAAACAACGATACTGAATTCTTTCGAGTTCGATGAAAGGCGTGGCGGAGCGAAAGCAGAAGCATCCGTATTCCCTTACCGACCGTTGTTTGATACAACCTAATTAGGTCTCCTGGGTGGGTACTCTGTAATGGTCCTTGTAGATCGACAGCTTTGGGTCCCGTTACAGAAACCACGCCAGCGTCTGCAAGTTGCCTTAACGTGCAGGAATTGTCAAGACATTCATCAATGTCGTTAACATAGAAATTGGACAACAGGGGGCTTAGACATGAGCCCTGGGGAAGGCCCATGTAGCTAGATCGTGATGTCGATAAGTCACCATGCGAAAAATGCATGTGCTTTTCCGACAACAAGTTTAGTAAAAAGTTGTTTAAAGTCGCTGAAAGACCATGCTGGTGCAGCTTCTCTGAAAAAATGTTGATAGAAACTGAAACTAAAGCCCCCTTAATATCTAGGAATACTGATGCCATCTGCTCTTTGCTAGTATAGGCCATTTGAATTTCGGTTGAGAGTAACGCAAGACAATCGTTCGTCCCTTTGCCTTTGCGAAAGCCAAATTGTGTATCTGACAGTAAGCCATTTGTTTCGACCCAATTGTCGAGGCGGAATAGGATCATTTTCTCGAACAACTTCCAGATACAGGACAGCATTGCGATCGGACGATACGAATTGTGGTCGGAGGCTGGTTTTCCTGGTTTTTGGATGGCAATGACCTTCACTTGCCTCCAATCGTGTGGGACAATGTTAGGCTCAAGAAACTTATTAAATAAGTTCAACAAGCGTCTCTTGGCAGAGTCTGGCAGATTCTTCAACAAGTTGAATTGGATTCTGTCTGGCCCTGGAGCTTTATTGTACATGACAAGAGAGCAAATGAGAACTCCACCATCGAGAAAGGTGTTTCGTTTGCGTTATCGTGAGGGGACGCGGTGCGGTAGATCTTCTGTGCCGGGGCGGAATCCGCACAAACCTCCTTGGCGAAATCGAATATACAACGGTTTGAATATTCTGCACTCTCGTTAGTACTGTTTCGGTTTCGCAAACGCCGGGCCGTGCCCCAAAGAGTGCTAATCGATGTTTCTCTTGTTAGTCCGTCAACGAACCGGCGCCAGTAACTACGTTTCTTGGCTTTCATCAAACTCTTCATTCGTGTTTCTAACGTCGCATATTGTCGATAGCTAGCGGGTAACCCGTCGTCCCGAAAGGTCTTATACGCGGCGTCCTTCTCCGCGTACACGTCTGAGCACTTTTTTGTCCCACCACGGATTAGGAGAGCGTTTTTGCATGTTTGCGCCGGGTACTGGCTTAGTCTGAGCTTGATTCGCGCTGTCGAGAATCAAGCTAGCCAAAAAGCTGTACTCTTCCTCCGGAGGAAGTTCTTGGGTAGATTCGATGTTGTCGGATATCGCGGCAGCATAGCTCTTTCAAGCGATATTTCGTGTGAGGTCATACGAAATATTGATTGATTTCAATGGCCTTGAACCGTTATTGATTGAGACTACGGCAGATGGTCGCTGCCGTGGGGATCAGGAATTACTTTCCACGTTCAATTTAACTACAGCGATGTTGAGCAAGGGGACAAGTCTAAGGCGATCGGGCGCGCTGGAGGAGCAGGAATCCGTGTCATTTCACCCGTGTTTAAAATTGTCAAATTGAAGTTATTGCAAAGATCCTGAAATAAGGAAGATCGGTTGTCATCATGGAGGCAACTCAAATTATTTATTAAAATTTTGATACTTCTGCAATTCTACTGTAGAACAGTGATCAAATCCGTGACCTCGTTCGATGAGTTAGCCATCGAAGGATACAATCGCTGGAAAGAGAGGCCATTTATCAGTCAACTGCTTCAAAAATGTTCTCACTGTGTAGCAAAGCTAACATAGGACTTTTAATAGGATCAGTAATATTGAAAGTTTTTATTATCCAGTCCACTATGCCCGAGAGTTAGATAATTCCAGTGCTGTGATTATTCTCGAACTGAAACAAAGGAACACTTGGGATTTTTGATGTTCCTGGAAGTGCTGGGAACTCCTTCTCTGAGCTTAATCCTCCGAGACCAGAAGCCACTTGCTTCGGTTTGGTTGCAACACTTCCAATAGATGTCACTTTTGGAGCCCCGTCAAGGAACACCTTCTGGCCTTTACAAGGAACTTTAGGAGAGGAAATGTTCCTCCTCTTCCTATAACTTCTAGGCGCCCTAGTGGATGTTCCCTCTTGTGGGTCATCAGCCTCGCCCTCGTTAGGAGGCAAGTGAGCATAGATGTTTGTTGAGGTTGGTGGCGTAGCTTTCTGCGAAAGAACGTTCGGATCGTCCCGCAAGGGAACGTTTCAGTTTATCCCCACATAGTTTGTACGCGGGACATGCCGAGATATCATGCAGACTCTCCGCACAGTAAGGACACTTTTCGGCTTTCTTACTACACGAATCGTCTAGATGATTCTCCCCGCATTTTCCACAGCGGGCCTTATTGCTACAATGGGTGGCTGTGTGGCCCAATTGTTTACACTTTGTGCAATTCATGACCCGCGGTACAAACAGACGAATCTTGTGTAAGAGGATGTAGTTCGGCAAAGCGGTACCAGCGAAGGTCACCCGATAAGAGTTTGATTGGGGATATGTTTTTGAACCATCCCCCGCAACTACTACTGAGTGCAAACGCTTGCACTCAAGTATTTTCACCGGCTGAAGTAAGCGGTCTCTAAAACGGCCAACCCCGTACTACAGCAGATACTCGCACGTCAAACTCTCATCGGTGACGACGCCTTCAGATTGTACCTTTACAGCTGGAATATACACGTGATAATCCCGCGTAAAGTGCTCACAGCAAGCAACATCGTTTGCCTGCTTTGAGTTGGCTAGCAACACCCTTATCTTATCCGAGCGGACCTTTGAAATTTCGGTCACAGACGAAAACCGTTCTGTCAGGTCTTTAGAAATCTGAAGAAGATTCAGTGATTTAGTCTTGGGCCGAAAGAAGACCACAAATGGACCAGTTGAGAGTTCTGGATAGCATTTGGGCCGGGGGGAACCTTAGCAGTTGAACCCGATTCAACTTCCATTTGACCATCCGGAGAGGGAACCATAGAAAACGTCAACGCACGGGGTCAGCGCCCGCGCAGACGGAAGAAAGCAATAAATGTGTTACAAAAGACAAAAACCACTTAGCTTTAAAGTGGTGTCCAACGACGGACCGATCCAGCTTATATAGCTGGCTATTGTTTAATCCTCACACGCGAACAAAAGACTGATGACCGAACAGAATTGGAAAGATGACCTTGAACGCGGATTAGCACTATTTTTTGTCGTTATACACAGCACGGACTTCAAAAAATAATTTCTGTCTCGATGGAGAGCTCGAAAACGAATGAGTTACAGGGAATGAATACTTCTGCGCGAAAAATATACGCTAAAAAATATTGTCTTTTTTCATGATGGAGAACTTATCGGTGAAAAAGATTACTTTACACAAGTTTTTATATTCTATGCTAATTCAACATTGTAATTTTGTTACAGACTACGATTCAAAGTATTATTTCTAATCAAAATGCTTTTAACAAAAATCTTCGAAAATGCGATAATTGTCGAAATAGTAGGAATTTTTCTCCATGGTGAAATAGTCACTTTGAGGGAGTCACACGGTGCATAGTCGATATTTCCTGTATTCTGCATAAACTGAAATATCTACAATCTAAAAAGCGTTAGAGTAATTTCTGTGATATTCACCTGTCATTCGACAATGACACACATTGTTCTGAATATATTCATTCATATTCAGTGTTTCGGTTCGGCAAATAAAGCAATTAAATTATCAATGCATTTATTTACAACATATATTCTATGGAAGCACAACGTTAAAGTAAATCAATACAACCATAAATCTATAATGGTACCATGCCTTTTCAAATAAACAGACGGAGTAAAAAAACAACCATAAATCTATCCAATTTCTTTTTCTCTGTACAACTAAATTAAATCCATGAAGCAGTTTCTCTCTATCTATACCAAACATACACCATAAATTTGCTTCAAGCGTGAAAAATAAACTTCACTTTTCAGCTGCCTTAATCCAAATTAATTCAGTAAAATTGTAACTAAATGAAGGTAACAAATGGGCCTACTCTGACCAAACAAAAAAAAAACAAATGCGATTTACCTCCTGTGACCGGGCGTGTACACTGTACAGTACGGCACCTCATTGTTGGTGACTTCCATCGACTGCTACCGCCGCTGGGAAAATCAGCCTCCCAACAGCGTCCTCGTCATCGATTCCGTCGCTTTCGTTACACTCCATCTGATATTGGATGTTTGGCGGATGTCGAATCACCGCGGATACGCACAGCCAGCGAGCTCCCATCAGGTTCCGCGCAAATATACGATCGAGTTTGCACACAACGTTGCACCCCCGTACAGACGGCATTGTTGCGGTGACAGTTTGAGGGCGGTGGCACCGCAAGCAGTTATTGTTGACATGGCGACAGCGACGAAATGAAAGTACACAACATCCAGATTCCGGCGAAAAGCGGCGGGAGGGTTGATGTTGGTCCGGATCGGTCCAGCCGTGTACACCATTCGGACAAACAGTGAAATGTGCATGGGAAAACGGTTGTTGACACCGTGTAGTACGGCACGATGACCACACCGGGTTGTGTGTCCGGGGGTGAATTGTTTGGTCAGTCGGTTGGAAATAAGAGCAAGAGAAGAGCAATTTCAGTGGATTCAGGGTTTTTTCTCTCTGTGGATTGCGGAAATTGCAGCGCAGGTGATCATAAAGGCTAGTTTACAGTTCGGAAAACGTGTCACGGGATTTGGGTCCCTGTGTATTTTAAATGGAGCTCGGGATTTCAAATCCCGTGACGGGAAATAAGTCTACACAAAAATGACAGTTTTCATGAAGTGTAAACCCAACCGCGGGAAACATCACGGGATTTTAAAACTCTCCACACAGAAATCCGTCCGGGAACAATTCAACACAAATTGTTTCCGACGGGGAAAATAGTATTTTTATAAAGTTTACAATTCGCTGCAAGTTTGATACTGTTTGTATTTTTAAGAAGCAGCAGAGTTTTTGGTTTGACAGTTTGGAGAGATCTCGGCGGGAAATTTTCCCTGATCAAATCCCGACGCAAATCCCGTGTGAAATCCCGCGATCCATTTCCCGAACTGTAAACTAGCCTTAACTGCCATCCGTGGCTGGGTGAGTGGTTTTTAGGAGGTGTTTTTATTTGTTAACAAGAAAGTAGACAAATGGGAAGCGTTTTCAATTTAGTTGGCACACAGCGACGTGTGTATAGCTTGAGGGTGTTATTCTGCATTTATTAGTTTTAAGCAGTAGTTAAGACATATAATAATTATACGAAGGCAGTTTGGTTGAATATTTTACGTATTTATGCATTTTCCACATCATAGTTTTTGTAGATTTATTAAATAATTGCAGGCATCAGCCATTTACTATGAAATCATCCAAATAGTGTATATATGGCTATATTAGCACTAGTCAGTAAAATAAAATTCAAGTAGTTAGAGAGGGCTTGAACTCCACTGGAGTTGTTCTTCTAGAGATGGAACAAGTAGTTAACAGTGTTTGGCACAAATAATAAGTTGTCGAAATGTGGGATATTAACTTTTCAATTTAGATAATAACGATAATTAAAAATTATCTTACTCATCGTATCTTACAGGTTTCTTATCAGAATGGTAAATTTAATGTGTTATCCGTTAAAGCTTGCGTCCTTCAAGCGTCGCTTCAATCTGTTATAATATATTTACGTCTGATCTTCCAAATGTACCCGTAGATTATTAAAAGTCACTTTTTTGTGATGGTACGAGTATCTCTGCTTCAGGTAAAAGCCTGAAAGTTATCCTTAGTCGACTGCAACGAAGCTTGAATGTTATCAATAATTACCTGACAAAATAGAACATTTCCACTATTGCGGTAAAACCCAATTGATTGTGCTTCCTCATAATCCGAGAGCTTCTTCTGGTAAACCAAATAATGATTTTTCTATTCAATTTAATGGTTTGAATTTAATGTGGTCAGATCAAGTTAAATACATTCAATTCACATTAAAGGAATCTAAGTGAAATGCTATGAATATAAAAAATGTTTCTACCCTTCATAAACAGGAATTGTAGGCACTGTTTAAAGAACAAACAATTAACTTATAAACAAATATTTGGAACGACAATGTTATACGCTGTGTCAATTTGTTGTTGTATCAGAAAGAAAACGCTTTAAATAAAGGGTTGGCGAAACGCGATTCTGGTCTACGCGGTACGACACGAAACGAATAACTCTTTCGTATTGTCTTAACGATACGAAACGAAATTTTAATAGTAAATGTTTTTCGCAACCAATCTTGTTATTTGCTCACATAATGTACAACAAAAAGCGAAATACGACGATGAAAAATAGAGCAGCACAAAAAACTGCGATGTGCAGAACGACCGCACAAAGAGAAACTTGAAATTGAAAAAGAGAAAGATCTGTGCACCAAGAGCTGTACAATTTCGTTCAAAGAGTCACCCTGAAGAACCACTTTTTTGTGCCTCCCCTCCCTGGCAAGAAGGTAGGAAGGCGAATCAAACTACAATTCAGATAAAGTTTGATCGGAAGATCGTTTTCAAAATGTTTTTTGGTTGCCTTCTCCGCTTCCGTGCGTGTGGGACCAATATACACACTAAAGAGCCTCTTTATTTCTACTCTTTGAGGTGTGCAGCCATGGAGAAGAATGCACGTTAGAGTGGCTCGCGGTTTTAATGGGAAAACTTCAAAATGATTTAAACTAGCAGGTACTTTTTGAGTTCTGTTTGTGGTCTCAAATGCTTGTGCAAAATTTGGTAGCGGTTGGTTGCTTTCCGGGTTTGCACATTGCGTTCAAAGTTTGCATGGGATTTTATATGGCGAAATCAATTATTTTGCATATACGTTAATAAAGATCGTTATTTCACTGAATATGGAAAACCAGCCTTATAAAACTATAGTCCAAACCTTGGTTAACAACTTAGTTGAAGACCTCAACTAGCTACGAGTTTTCAAAAAATAGTTATAACGATTTTAAAACTTATTGTTAAATCCAAATGCAGAAATTCATTATTTTTTCCAACACTGTCAGTACACCATGGACACCGATGTTAAAAACTTAAATAAATGAGAATATGAAGAATAAAGAATAAATGAGAGACTTGGTACCTTTGAATGAAATGTTCAGAATGAATTGCTGAATAACATAGACGTAGTCAGAATATGAAAAGAAGAAGGGGGCAGGCATGTGCACTTCCCAGTCGCTTTTTAGATTGTTTTGTATAAAACAAAGAATCATTACGTCCTTGCATATCGTCGCTGTTGTGCTATCTTATGACAAACGCCATTTTGGGGTAAACTGAGTTAGATATGCCACATTACTTGTTTGAAAAATCTCTACAGAGTGGCGTTTTCAGAATTTTGAAATTCTACTTGGTTACTTAGATATAGCGAGAAACATGATGAGAAATTGTGAGTTTTTTGCTTCAAATCACTGTATCTAGGGATTTGCTCAAGTT
Organism: Topomyia yanbarensis; assembly: GCF_030247195.1. NCBI lineage: Eukaryota > Metazoa > Arthropoda > Insecta > Diptera > Culicidae > Topomyia > Topomyia yanbarensis. Next base: position 41,331,588 of record NC_080671.1, on the reverse strand, counting down.
ATATTGAAGTTTTAGATATTTTTATGTGTGAAAATGTCTGAGTAACACAATGGTATAAACATTTTAAAAAAAATTACACGAGTTGTGAGAAAAACACAGTTTTAGTTTTAAACTGGAAATAAAGGATATTTGGCAACACTGTAACCAAAAATAACATTTTTTTCTAGATTCCCTGTTTCATTTTCTTCAAAATGCATTTCACCGATTGTTCATAGACCATATAAACGCAAAAATATGAATAAAAGATAAAAATTGATGATTTTTTTCTATGGAAAATTTTCCATGCACGATTATGACACGTCATACAAATTTTGTCATCAATACAAGCCTATGACACGTGTGAGTGCGACTTTTGTTTACATTCATAGTAAAAACTCGCAACATAGTCAACCGATCTTCGTAATATTTGAGAGATTAATGCAGAATTGATAGAAGCATCCATTGTCTTCTTTGGATTGTTTATACCATTTATAAATTTCAAGATATTCAATTTCAAACTTAAAAATCGTTTTTCTCGGAATGTGCTAAATGGCGCTTGTCATAAGATAGCACAACAGCGACTATATGTCAACGACTGAACTTTCTTAATATTTTGATAGACCCAAATATGAATCTTACTATCATTTTTGTTGTCGGAAATAACATTTACAATATTTAGGATTTACACCTACAAATTTATGTGTTGTTTTTGCTAGAGGCAAAAATTAATTCAGGTCTGGAAATCGCGTTGGGTCACCTCCTCTTTTTTCATTTTCTGCTTACGTCTATGTTATTCAGCAATTCATTCTGACTATATTCTCATTTAATTAAGTTTAAAGTATCGGTGTCGTGGTGTACTGACAGTGTTGGAAGAAATAATAAATTTCTGCATTTGGATTTTATCATAAGTTTTAAAATCGTTATAACTATTTTTTGAAAACTCTTAGCTAGTTACAGGCTTCAACAAAGTTGTTAACTAAGGTTTGAACTAAAGCTATACTTTATAAAGCTGGTTTTTTATATTGAGTGAAATAGCGATCTCTTTTAACGTAAATGCAAAATAATTGATTTCCCCATATAAAATCCCATATAAACTTTGAACGCAATGCGCAAACCCGGGAAGCAACCGATCGCTCCCAAACTTTGCACAGGAATTTGGGACCACAAAATGAACTCAGAAAGTGCTGTGCTGAAAAATGTCATATTCGAGCCACTCTAATGCACGCATGGCAGCAACACACATCGGAGTGAAGAGGATTATTGTGAAAGAGAAGAGCGGTGGTTCGCATGAAAAGTGCAAAGAGTGTTTTTTATTTTTCTCTTTATTTGTTCGGAGGTGCATTACATCCGTGGCGACGATATATCAGCGGCGCCATAATCTCATATGCGGTCACAATCGCAACTTAAAATATATTTAAAATGACCGTTAAGCGGGCGAAGAATTGTTTTCTAGTTTTATGTCTGTTAGTCTGTGATAATATTCGCATTTGAAGATTTTTAGTCCGTTTATTTTTAAAATGTTACTACGTGCGACCCAATTGAATTTTAACAAGGAATCAGAATATATTGGCTTAAATGGCACGTTCCCCGTATGTAGTCGTGTTTCTTGTGTTTTCCTCCTATTTCGTTGAAATTCACAGCAACGCGCGATAGGTATTAGCTAGTTGCTAATAAAAAAAATTAAATAAATCTTTCTTGTTCGAAAAAATACCACATTTATTACTTTTAGTACCTAACAACATGCCGTCGAGAAAAAAAAGATGGTCCGCCATTTGTAACTACATTATTCTAAATTAAATGTGGGGACGGACATAGCGTAGTTGGTGAATCGATTGCCTTGTACGCAGCTTAAAAAAATCATTTTTTTCTCAGAACCCATCTGGATTTGGTTTTGCAATGCCACATACTACCAAAAAATTGGATCTTCTATCGAAATTACGATATCACCTAATTTGGACGGCCCGTTTGAGAAATTTTGACTCTACATGAGGCATTTTTCAGTAGAAAATTCAAAATTTTCCAAGCCGATTTATTTTTTGCCTTTCTCATATAGAAAGGTTATGCAATCACTCTGAAAAACGTCAACCTAATCCCGGCCCGGAGGGCCGAGTGTCATATCCCATTCGACTCAGTTCGTCGAGATCGGAAAAAGTCTGTATGTGTGTGTGTATGTATGTATGTGTGTGTGTATGTGTGTGTGTGTGTATGTATGTGCGTATGTGTCAAATAATGTCACTCATTTTTCTCAGAGATGGCTGGACCGATTTGCCCAAACTTAGTCTCAAATGAAAGGTGCAACCTTCCCATCGGCTGCTATTGAATTTTGGATCGATCGGAATTCTGGTTCCGGAATTACGGGTTTCAGAGTGCGGCCACACAGAAATTTCTCATATAAACTATAGGAAAAATTAAAAACTGAATTTTTATTTTTGATGCTAAATGTGTTCAAGGTGCATGAAACGTCGAGATTTGATGTAAACTCGAAAAAAAAATTTGACTACGATTCACTTTTTTGGATTTTGGCACATTTTTGCCTTTCTCATATAGAAAGGTTATGCAATCACTCTGAAAAACGTCAACCTAATTCCGGCCAAATTTTTTTTTCAACTCGTTTAGGGTTTCTGGATTTTAACAGGAGCGTAGTTGATGGTTTACGGAGAGGGGTTACACCCCCCTCTACTGTTCGCGCCCCTCCTTTAAAAATCTCCTTAAATCACCCCTCAGACCACCACCCCATCCAGCCCTCATACCCCTCCCTTTCAACCCCATCATCTTTAAACCACCACTATATCACAAAGCATACCAATTTAAGCTGGGAAGTCGTTCGTTCATGGGACTTTCGCCCTCCTCACATACCCACCCCCGCATGACAAAATGAGTTAGCAAGCAGATAACATTGATCTAATGCTGATTAGGCTAATGAAGTATGATATTTTTTGTTTCAAGTGTTTCACCGTCGACACGTAGCTCATCAAGTTCGTGGCTGGCATGCCATTGTGTAAAGGTGCAAAGTGTACTAAGAATGTAATGGACATTTCCACAATTATGTTGAACATAAAAAGCCTCCGTGCCATAGTTTAGAGAAATGAGAAAGGCACAATTGCACCTCTAGGTGGATTAAAACAGGTTTTTTTCAGAAATATCACCTTCGCATTTTTTCCTAAACATGTCTGAAAGTATTCTCTTTAAAATGCAAGAAGAAGAAATCATTTTTGTTTGCCCCAATTTTAGACACAAATATTTTAAAAGGACCTTTTTGCCTTCCTCAATAGAAAGGTATTGCAATTGCTCTGAAAACCGACTTTTCAACGGAGGCCCGGAGGGCCGAGTGACATATACCATTGTATGTGCGTATATGTGTATGTACGCGAACACAATCTCACTCACTTTTCTGAGAGATGGCTGAACCGATTTTGACAAACTTAGTCCCAAATGAAAGGTGCAACGTTCCCATAGGCTGCTATTAAATTTCTAATGAATCAGACTTCCGGTTCCGGATTTACAGGGTGATGAGTACGATCACGCAGAAAATGTCGATTTTAATAAATTCTGCAATGAATGTATAAAGGTGAAAATTTTTCCAAAATTTGACCACAACTCCTTCGATTTGTAGTATTGGGTCCCTAACATCCATTCAAAGTCTCTTTGGCCACATTGGCCACCATCATCGGTTCTGGAAGCCCCGGTGGAAGTATCCAAATTCAGAATAACAGTCACATCGGTTTCTCGGAGATGGCTAGACCGATTCAACCAAACTTAGTCTCAAATAAAAGGTGTTGCGCCCCCGTAAATAACTATATTATTTCATCCCGATCCGACTTCTGGTTCTGGAGTTACAGGTTGTGGCGTGCGATCACATAGCAAATTGCGATTCAAACCGATACTCCGATGAAAGCAAAAAAGGTTAAATTTTCACTAAAATGTCTCTCAAACTACTTGAATTTGCAGTTCTAGATCACCGACGGCCAACCAAACTTTCGTTGGCTACATTGACCACCATAGACGGTTCCGGAAGTGCCCGGGAAAAGCGGCCATCTTTCAAAATTGACGAACTTACATCAATTTCCCGGAAATGGTTGGACCGATTTTCGCAAACTTAGCAAATGATAGCTATATTATCCCCACAGATGTCTATAAAATTTCGCACGGATCGCTTATATGGTTCCGGAAATATAGACTAAACCGTCCGGTCACATATGAAATTCCCATGTAAGCCGGAACCCAAATTTTTTTCAAAGGGGGGACCCCATGAAATTTCAGAAATCGAATTCGTATTTTTGATGCCTAACATCTTTAAAATGCATGAAACGTCGAGATTTTATGTTATCACGAATTTTTTTTTTATAAAAATCGACTTCTTGGGACTGCCGATTTCGCACCTTTTTTAGTTCAATATTACCGTGGCTGTTTTTTCTTTTACAAAATTTTAGAACACGAATAATGATTTCTTTTCTTGTATATTCGTCATGTCATGTGTAATAATAAAATGTAATGCATATATTTGAAAGCTTTTAATGAATATAAACAACGCAAACATTCTCGTGTTCATGGTTGAGAAAGGCACAATTGCACCGCTAGGTGGATTAAAACAGGTTTTTTTTATTCAATATTGCTCAAAACTTCGGTTCTAAAAGTGATATCTGAACTCTTCTATTATGAAAAAAAAAATGTTTTTATGAGCTTTACAAGTTATCTGAAGACACCGTTTACGTGAAATAAAAAATAAAATTGCAGCAAAAAAACTGTTTTTGTTAGGAACACCCTAAGTTGCTCATTTAAAGTAGGTATAAAATAAAAATCTTTGGAGGTACAATCATGACGTCTTCAGCAAAGTTGCTTAGTGTACGTTTCTCTACAATGAAGACTGCAATATTCTTTCTCCTCACATTCAGAAAATAAGTTTTGAAGCTGCCTAACAGTAAGAGCCACCCTAATACCATCTACATCTGGAGATGGCCTATTCGATACTGATTATTTGTCGTGAAGACATCATAGCTCTAAAACATAAGGTTTAGCTACAAACACTTTTGTCTTCATAAATTGTGAATTCAGACCACTGTGCGTTGTTTAGAAACACATTTCGATATTTCGTTCATCTTAAAGTCGGATTCGAACTTGCGACGTCTGAGTTGTAGCACCTGGACAACTACATAGACCTATTTCAATCATGAAAAACTAGGCAATATTTAGCAGGGCCGGTTGAACACCTTTTTCCCGAGTGGGTAGTAAGATTCGAAATGATTTCTCCTCGTACTGACAAAAGTTCAGATATGGCGTGTGTAAGTGAAAATGAAAAGAAATTGATAATATCTGGTGACTATTTGGAAACACTCTTTGTTAACAGGGTTGTATGTCCGACGGCGCAGAAAAATGTGTTTGTTCAATACTACACCCAGAATCCGACGGACATGTTTCTATTATTTTTGGGTAAGATTCTATTGCCTTTTTGGTAACAGACCGCACAATTGCGCATTGCGGTATTAAACTCATATTACCACAACGGTGGAATGACGAATTCCGGTAGCTGTTCATGTATGTGCATCACACAACCAAACACTTTTTCAGTATCTGTCAACTTCGGCTTTGTTCTTATGTAGGACAATTTGGTCGATTTCTATAATAGTATTAGTATCGAGTCAAACCAGCCGAAATTCCGATGGATTTCTGCCCGAATTTAGGCTGGAATCTGCACCAATGTTGGCAGAAATAGGTGGAATTTCGGATTTTCTTACAAGGTAAGTTGGATAGTGTTACCCCTCGACTGGCTCAGTGGGTGGTTGGGAGGGGAATTTTACTTATGTTGGGTATTTATTCATTGCTACACATTTATTCGCCATGGAACTCATTCATCATCGGGAACATGTGGAAACGGATTCAGCAACTGACGTCGACTGACCGGGGGAAAGGAAAGCCAATCCAAAGTTCCTTCAGGGACATGCTCAAAAGCAGCAAAGATCGATAAGATTCCGAAAAACCATCCAATGGTGAGACCTGGAATTCTTTGTTGAATACGAATAACGGAAAAGATGCGTGTAAGGGTTAAACTAGGCTCAATGTTGTTCATAAATACTCCTAACTCTTAATATCTACATAATACAATTTTATTCGGTTAGTAAGGTATTAAACTTTCTGTGACGTCACGTAAGTACTTGCGGTTTGCTGCAACTCCGATGATGATGACTACGACGGGTACCCGGAGAAGCTGGTGGGGCGACGGCTGATCACGGTAATGGCTGATACTGTTTGTGATAACTGGTAGATGTTGCTGGCAACTAGAAATGATAGGTTTTGGCCAGGTATGGTACGTGTTAATACCGAGATCAGGATTACTGGATTTTTCCTCGGTGGTAACATCCCGTTACACCGTTCTTTTCGGTCTATATCGACACGGTTGGGCATCTTCCATGCAAGGCTAACACCGCCATCCGTCGATCGGTTAATGGCTTCAAAATGGCCGACAAACTGGCTATTGGTATCCCACAATAGTGATCTAGGGAAGAAAGTTTCCGAAACGTGTTTCGGCGCAAGATAAAAAGGTCCGCTGGCGGACCTTTCCAGCGAAATTAGTACTAGTGACGTCACCTTTTTTGCATGGACAATAAGTTCTATAGCTGGTTTGAATAAATACCTTTTTATCGTTGTTCGGTCTGTAATTACTGAACTGAATGGAGTTCTTTAATTTCCGTCGAGGAAAATCTTCACTTACTACTCCTAGGCTATACTTCTACTCGGATAATAAGTGAACTGCAATAAAATCTAAAATTTAGCTCTTACACACCTTTCAGAATTCACATTAAATTACTGCTAACGAGAAAACACGACGCGCACATCTGCACCGTAGGGTGGTTGTCGACGGAAAGAGATCGATCTATGGTTGTGCTGAGCTAGATCATAAAAGATATGATCAACACGATCAGGAAGCGACCACGAACTTTGACATTTCATTTAATTGGCCGCCCTTCTAATGGTTGCAACGTCGGTTGCTGATATGTTGCGCGACTTTCGCTCAAACCGCTGTGACCGGTATCCCTAGCGCGTATCTGTGAGCATCCTTGCGTGAGTGACCCCTCCGTCCCAGACGAAGCGTCAGACTTGGCGGGATATCACTCACGCAGCTTGACAACATAATACCCAGGGTATGACTAAGGATAGGGGAACTCTTAAAGTCAGTCGAGAGAGTCGTTTTATGTTGGCAGAGCAAACAATATTATCTTTGTAACCAACGGTTACAATAGTAAAATAAAATTTTTAGGCAGTTTCCGGATCCGGCCTAGTTTCCGGATCCGACATAGCTCCCAATCCGAACCAGTTCCCAAATTCGGACCTCTCAGATCTGGATCAGTTTCCGGATCCCAAATCTGGACGAGTACCCGGAAATGGACCAGGCCCTGGATCTAGCCCATCCCAGTGTCTAGATCTGGACCTTCGGTTCGGATGCGTGGATCCAAACTATAGGTCTTGTTTTCCGTACATGACGGGAAGGACTGTTAATGTTTTGTGCAGTCGCTACCTCCGACGGAAATACCTCACCACTATTCCGAGTCGGTTTCTGACTGTGTTTTGAAACTAGCCGAGTGTGAGCCGGTTGGTATCTCCGGCGAACGACATCCTTTTAGGTTTAGTGGAGGTCGATTTGAATATTTCTCCGATGACAAAAATAATACCGATAAGTCTCATTTTCGATACAAATTATATCTAATACAACCGGCCCCTGGATGGTCTACTTCCGGACTAAAGACAAGCCATTTCACGTTATCGATATATCGCGTGATCTAACTAAACAACACTCGACCGTGTACGAAAAAGTGTTTTGTCCACGTATCCGCAGGGGAAGTAGAGTTTGATGGTGTAGTCTCCGAGAAGGGGGGGGGGGCTTTAATTGAGAAATAGGGGGTGGCTCCTTCCAGATCCCTGTGCTCCAGTCAGTGTAAATTTTGGTATGCAAGCAATTGTGTTCAGCAAAAATCGAGGAGCATTAGAAAACTTATTTTCCATCAGCCTCATTTCGAGCCTTTCGCCGGATTTGTTCATCCAAAATTTGTGCTTTTGAACGGGGCTCATCTACTTGTTTGCCTTTTTGCACCGCGGGGCATGAACTGTCGTCGTTGCAAACAAGGAGCCCATTATAGAAATAAGGCGCGGTATGCAAAATGAGGAGAGGATCAAAAATCTTTTTCGTCTGTGGAGAGACTTCGAATGAACTATCGACATATCCCGCATATAAATTATACGGAGAAAAATTGAAGCATTCTTTTGAGAAACGGTGGTAAGAAATGTTAAAGAAAGCACCGGCCACGACTAATTTCTACGCTTCCTTGTTCACTAAAGAGCGAGATTCTGACAATCCCGTCCCGACAATTCGCGACCATTTCAATATGACCATCCTGAATACAGTGGAAATGACACGAATGCCTACCAGCGCGGCCAAGTGCGTTAGATTTACAGTAACGAGAGAAACAATATTTCGTCTAGTAGCTGGGCCCTACGTTGTGTACTCGATTCGACCTTTGATCGGAATAAATGGAACTAAGAATCCTTTTTCGCTGACAACAGCATTCCACGTAGATTCACATTCAAACGTTAGACGTTTCGCAATGAAATTATAATAATGTATATAAACGTAATAATTGTTCTTCAAACACACAAATTTATCTGACAGCAAAGATACTCGTATACTAAGCATTTTCCCCACAAAACGTATGGTTTTATATTTACCTACGACCATGTCCACATCGTTACAGTTCCAAGTAAGCGCTTCGATCGATGGTGCATGGAAAGCACTCCTAATTTTCCCGGAGAGAATATTGGCGATCCTAGATTATTTATATTGAAATCGTTCAGGATTGCCTGATACAAATATTAGTTTGAGTTCTTTCGCCTTGTTCTATTCCGGGTAATAAGAAAGTAACACTTAGATAAAAATGGTAATAAGAAGACGGACACTTAAGCATTAGAAGGTAATATTTGTGAAAGATCGCATGGCTTTAACGAATTTTTCAGTATTTCTTGTTAGAGGACGCTCGAAAATTGGCAAATTTTGTAGGATAATGGATATTTAGGAATCCCAAGGTTGGTTGATGCCTATCAACCAACCTTGGGTAAAAAGGAAGGATGAACGTCGTGACTTCCTTCGGGTGGCATCTCCAATCCAATTATACGTTGAATGCGCATTTCCGACGTATTGGGGTGGTATAGAGCGTTCTCTGCGCTTGCGGTGACGGCTATCACGATATTAAACATGTTGTCTGGTCGTGCGACTAGTGTTCTACACACCAAACAAAACTGAATTTTACCGTTGAGGTATTTCAAAACGTGCCACAATCTAACAAATCGTAATTGACGAAATGACGAAATATAACCGTGTTCTGTTAAATTTTACATGTACTTTCCAAGCGCAGTGTCATAAAATTACACATTTTAACAAACGCCATATGTGGAGTAAAATAACGTGACTCGCAAAATTCAGCGACATGTAAAATTAAAATCAAACGTAAAACTATGTCATTTTTGATGTATGTATATGTTATGGTCAGTAGACGTAAATTTACACGATTCTAGTTGTGTACTCGAGCAGAGTCTGGCAACAAAATGAAAACTAAACTTGATGTTGTGATGTTCGGCAAATGATTACTCAGGTTGTTGTCGTTTTGGTCGTTTTAAAGGTTAAAAGATCAAAATGGAGAACAGCAAAATTGTCCTATGACATCAAACAGAAAACTAATTCTGCTATCAGTGAGAGTAAATTGAAAGCTCATTGAGATGTTGAATTTTTTTTTGATAACAAAATATGTATTCACTTTGATGTTTCACCAAAGAAATATAAACATAGAAACAAGGATAGCAAAATGAGATCAAAATTTGATGTTATATTTAAAAAATCTAAAACTGAGAGCAGAATAAGATTTCAGTCCGAGATATGCTGGTAATCCTCCAAATTTATTTATATCTACTCTTTTTGTTGACTTACTAACAGATACCTGCAAATGTGATCCCAAGAGTTCCCAGCGGATCCAAGGAGGCCAGTTGGCGATCCAGTTCATAATGTCCTGATAGTGATCTTTCGTTTGCCACAAAACTACAAGTTTAATTTCATTTTTCCCTGTCATTTTTCTCTGATTATTTTCTGATAGGTTTCCGCTACTGATGTTGGAATCAACAATATTTTGCCTTCCTTATAAAAAGTCTACTGATTGTCTAGTGATTGTTTCTCCTTGCTTCTATTTTTAATCAAATGATTATTTATGTTAAAAAATTACAAATTGTTTATATTGTCCTTAACTATATTTCTACCTGCATTTTTTGTCTACGATCTGAACTCCTTGTTTTAAGATGTAGATGTGTCAAAATGTATTCCCATGAGTATAAATATACAATGGGGAAGAACACTGAAATTTTATGGATTGAAATCTGAAAAGCTACCCAGGTACCCTGTCGGACGCATAACGGTTAATGATTTGGGCCGAACTATTTAAATATTTAGCATAGGATATAAATCGACTAGCGAAAAATGTTATAAAACAAATAAATACGTTAACTGCAGAAACTTTGAAAAATGTTGCCTAACGTGTGTACAATTCACTATTGATTACGATTTTTTTTTCAATATGCTCATTCGAAATGCAACACTGAACCCTGTTTATTGGAATTCCGTATAGTTAGTAAACTTCTGATGAGAATTCCGAAAGTTATTCGTTCTGTTTCTTGTTGATCAGTTCGTCTTATCGTCTGTGGATAACTTATCCCGACAATTTGTGTGTAACGTGCACGTGCTTCCTATTTGGCATGCCGCGAACCGAACGAGCCAGAGCGTTTCTTCGTCCCACTATTGTCTGTTGGTATTTAACGTCGTTGTAGACGGTATAGCTTTCAGAATCAACCCACACTAATCAGCCGTATACGAGTCTGCCGTTTTTCCCGTATCTTGCGTCCCATCGGAATCGTTCCATCTGGTAGTAAAAAAATAAATCAAAATTAAAAAGCGGAAAACTTTTCTTCGCTTCGAAACGGGTGCTGCATGCATCGTTTAGCTCACCCTTGTAAGGAGTTCCTAGAGCATCGGTTAAACAGAGGATTCCACTACATATATATGACCATATTTATACAATACAGATTCTGTGTGTGTTCAACATACAAATAACGAGGTCTGCAGCCTGACATGCCATTATCCTGAAAATCTCATCTCAGCTGGCAAAAGTTTCCCGTAATAGGGGTGAGCTTGGCAAATTATGTTACCCTGAGTTGCCCTCGGAAGACCTATCTTTCCGGAAATGGTTACAATGTTGCAATGTTTACATTTACCTTTTAAAGTTGAGGCTCTCTTGTTTTTTTTATTCGACTGGCAGAAGCAAACACGGTATGTATTATTCGTCCTTTGTGATGTGATAGGTGCTTTCTCACATCATCGTATCGAATAGCACTCGGATAGATTAAGAATGAAGATAGAAAGTGAAGGCTCAAATGGCATCGGAGCGAGGAAGGAGTTACTTTCTGTCAAGGATCAACGACGGTATTCCACATTTAACCTGCTGGGTTTGAGCTCGGTTGGAATTTCTCAAGACTATTGACATAAGTAAATGAAGTAGGAAATGTAGGTTGTCGAGGGTTATTAGAGCACTTGCGTCAAGTGAGTAAATATTGCGAGATAAGGGTACTGTAGCCTGCAGATGCAATTTCATACGGTCTTAAGACATGGACGTCGAATTATGCAGACAACCTAATAACTTCTTAAGAGTGAAGTTTTCAACTCGGTTGCAAATTTGAGTAAATTTCTGAACTGCAAATAATACGTAATTCGCAATCGGAAAAAGCAGTTTCCCCACACTCTGTTGAACTTCTTGAGACTTTCAATCAGAATGATTTATAGTTTCGGTGCTGCTGATTGATTTTTTCATCGGAGTGAAAAACTGATTTTCTCGGTTTCTATGCTGGCTTAAAATAAGAGAAAGAAAAACATAATGTCGGCATCCCTTCTAAATGTTTCAAAAATAAGAATCTGTTTTTCGCCACCCTCAGTTTGAAGTTCAGTTCAAATCTTCTTAACAACTAGACGGTATTTGCTGACGGGACGGAGCTCTATTAGTAGTAATTAAATTCCAACAATAAGTTTCTTGGGAGAAAAACTTTCTTTTTATCGCTCCTCGTAAACTGAACTAGCACCGAACAATGTTAGCGGATGTGTGTGTCTGCATAAACTACTATTTCTTCTGCGAGCGCAGTTCGCGGACTTCGAAAGAAAAAGCGGATAAACTATTTTTTTTCTTGGGCTTCATTCTCGATTATTTCTTACCTTACCCGAAAACACTAACCTGCATCTTTCCACAAACATACAAATACGGAAGGTGGGACGAACAAAAACACTCATTAGGGAAATGAAACAGTACACTTGCATCGATTTCGGATTAGCTGCTATCGAAGCGATGGAAAAATGAAACGAAACAAAAATGAAACGAACAAAGTTTTATCGGGAGTTAAAATAAATAACATCAACAGACTCGGAACGGACGAAACGACATTGATTCCAGGAAAAGCGTTCTTCTATTTCTACTAGGTAAATACTCCACTCGCCAAAAGCCGGGGTTGGTTTAGGTCCGTTTTAGTGGCGGGTCTGATCTGTTGATTAGCTTATCGACGGGGTGTACTGGCGCATGCCGGGCGGATGGGTGCACGGGAATATAAATCCGGCCGAGTTGACTGCCGGTACTGAGGCAGTGGGTGTTTTCGAAGAATACATAATTACATTGCCCGACTGCTGTCTACTCACGTGCTGGGCTAGGCGCCACTTTTCGCTCTGGTGCTCTGAGTGACGCAGGATCAGCTGGATCAGTTTGAAAGCACCGAATACCACGAACGCTCCGGACATTAACCACAGGATGGTGGACTTGGTGTCGAAGTTATCCTGGATCGGACGGGTGTCGATGTGGGCTTCGTGGAACAGCCGGTACCGGTGGTATTCCTGGAATGGAACGGTAGTGTAATTTGTTTTGATTGGAAGATTGAATTCTGAGAACGGAATATTAGCGTAAAGTATTGAATATTTGCAATGCATAGCAACTGACTTCTTATACGCGTAAAAAATCTGGACTCGATTGATTTAATTTGGATATTTATGTATTGCTAAAGAGCTTTAAAAGTGTTTTTTTTGAAGTATAATACTTCTAACGTTTCAATATGAGGTCCCATTTCAAAATATCGGCTGGGGCAGTCGCGTCAGATTCTGAACGTTAATAACTTTCATCATACTTAATAGAATGGTTTGAGGTTTAAGGCAATTTTATCGAAAATATGTTCCGCAATGAAGTATTAAAATTTGGAGTATAACATGCATTAACCCCGAAAATACTGAGTTTTAAAAAATCTCTCAAAAACTACCGAAATTGTGAAAAATTTCAGCTCATCGCGGTCAGAGCCGTCAATATGGTGCACCAACCGAATACTTAAATGATGAAAAGTTTTAAATATCTGTCCGCTACAAAATTTGTTTCTACCAACATCCGTATTTGGTTGCTTGGCGCGAACGGATGGCTGTTCAATACCGAGAAATATTTGTGAGGTGTACACGACTGGTGGATGAATCAGTTTGTGTCGATACGTGCTACTAGCAGAGGCCATCATTTTCATTTCTGATGGATGTAAGATAGCATACACGAAAAAAACCGATTTCAAATCATCTGACTGAAGCTCGTTCCTGATTGGTTCCCGCTAATTTCATATACCGACCCGCAAATCTTGATCAGAAAGAATTGTCATTTCAGTCGGTTTCAGCAAGTCCACTTGTCAGATGTCCGCAAACTGTATGTCAGCACAGGGAGAGAAGGTGATTATTAGGATTCATCTCCGTGGATTAATTTGTGCAGCTCTGTGTTAGAAAGCAGGAACAATTGGAACAAAAATTTTCTACCCGGAGAATATTCTTGAACGTGAATATCCGCCATTGTACTGAATGAAAAAATAAGATTGTTTCGCTATCTGATTGAAAATATGTACAACAATTTTGTATCCAATTCTGTAGGATGTACGATTAGTAAAACTAACGGAAATAATGGATTTTATGAAAGCAGTAATTATCTGATCCATGATTGATCGGTACAATTCGCTCAAGTAGCAAGCATTGCTAGGACTGCCTCTTTTCCATCGAATGAGTTGCGACACGTTTAAAAAGGGAACATAAGAAAAATTCGTTAGTTTGTGTTCTGACGTTGTGCGCGTAGCAGCTGCTGCGTTGCATGTCAGTTCGCATTCTTCGGTGGTAGGTTATACATCTCATGATTGCCGCCAGGCGCTGCTGATAGCATTCCATTCTAATGATGCACGGGCAGGGTTGCTACATTGAAATCTGTATTTTCAGTTGAAAAATCTGTAAATCTGAATCGCATGGTGAAAAATCTGTAATAAAAATCTATATTTACAAACTTTACAAAATCCATAATTTCAACATAATAACGAAAAAATGATTTGATACAAGTTACTTTGAAAAGTTTATTTACAAGTTAATAGGGGAAACTTGAAATACTCTGTCCTCGGAGCAAACTGAAAAAAAGTTTCACGTATCATCAAGCTATAAACACAGTTAAATAACGATCCATAAAACCAGATCAATTGTACCCACATTAAGCCCGGCTTATTTTATGTGCGGCTAAATGACTCAATGTGTATTTTACTTATTTTGTTTGCGAATATCGCGACTACACAAGTGAAAAGCTCCATTAAAAGTCATGTTCTGGTACTGAATTCATGTTGATTATCTTACGTGACAATTGCAGGGTTATTGTGAAAATTCCACTCTAAGATACTTGCTTGGTTAAGGTTTGAGTATTTGTCCATAGTTGATTCATTTATCCGTTGGATTAAGCATTGTGTTCAGTCGTGAGATAGTCGGTGGATGGTATATGAATGCACTGATCACCAAGTAATCAACCTAGTAGTGAGAAAATGGATTTCTAATGTAATTCATATTCATATTATACTCGTAGCATCACCGAGAGCAATTGTGTTTTTGAATAACAAAATTCTAATGAAAGTTTATCTTCTTTTGCAAGATTTATGCTGTACTAATTATAGCGTAAAAATTGTCAGTTGCGTTATGTATAATAAAAATGTAAGGAATCAAAATTTCGTCCTATGTACAAAAATAATGTCACAGCACTAGCCATCATTTACCATCCCTCACTTATCGTCCCTCCCCACCCTCGATCCCTCCACCATCGTGTTCGTGGCAACTGTCACGACTAAGATCTATCCTGACATTTTCAAATCCATTTCTAAGATGTGTCATAGGATCTTCAACTAATCTGAAATATTTGTTAGCATCCAAGCTAATTTAATTTAGCGATGTAAGATGTAAAGAAAACCAACTTATTTTTGTCTTGTGTTTCCCTATAAAGATTTTTCCATTTTAGTGTAGAACAGAGTCACTTGGGGAAACAAATTAAATATTACATTCTACTTGAAAAAGAAAATATTTGTGGTCCTGGCAAAATTTGTAAAATATTTGTATTATGAGAAAATTACTTTATGTTAAACGCTGCTCTGAAGATGATGGGCTATTCCTTCGAAACGTTGCACTAAGGAGAGTTATATGACCAAAAACCGAAAACTACATCAACTGAAATTTAATTCAATTCTATAGTGAGCGTTTGTATATACTAAAATTACGGTAATCCTTGGGTATTTTAAATTGGGTAATATGGTGGTTTGCAGACAAAAATGTAGAAAACAGACAGCTCTCGTGCACTTTTTCAAATTTTTCGTATCTCTCCTGAATTTTGAATTGAACATATGCACAAATGTGTCATTTGAAACTCGAGAACACCTGTTTTGGGTTGATATTATTGAAAATGTGGTTTCATTGTATTGGAATGCACTTATGAAAAATAACGAATCAAATTCCAAGAATATCCACAAATTAGATCCGGGAAAAATGGAGCCCAAAGACTCCTGAACTGTCGGACTATACTTGCATCCCAGTTAAAGGATGCTTTTAACTTATAGCGATGGTCATTCAATTGCCTAAATTTGCCTTATGCTGAGAACGTTTCAATTGCAGCTTCAATGCCAGAATTAGTACAGGCATTGGACAATTCAATAGGCGTTTCGTTTGAGTGCTCCGTATTCTACACGCAAATTAGCGAGGATTCCAATCACTGTTTATGCATTGAACAGATAGTTGACCTCACTGAATTTATGTCATACATATTAATTACAACTGATACGGAGTTGTACTAAAAACCCCAATATACATTTTCCATGATCAATGTGACTAAAAGCATATTTATTTGCGAAAAAATACGACTTACAATTTCAAAAATGTTCGTGTCTCAAAAGCAGTCAAGGGACACTTACAATGGCCACTGGCTTTTCGATGAATTATTCTGGTAGTTTGAACCATTCCTTTGTCATGGTATTGTTTTGTGTAGGACTCATAAACCCATATCTCCAGAACGAGAATTCCGAACGAAATAATTCTCAAGTGATAAGGATGGGTGGAAAGAGACTGCATTGCAATCGACTCAATGTACGGCTTTTGTATCATCGGCAATAATATAATTGCCAACATAACCTAGACACTTGAAACTCTTTTCTATATACCGTCAAGTCACCAGTCACCGTGCGTTTAAGCAGATTTGGCGTGACCTCAAGCCCTATTTTTTACCAAAATGATAATCGCTCTCATAGTCACCGTGAAAATATTTTCACAATGCGTCACAATTTATAAATAATATAAAACTATTAGCAACAAAACGAGAATTAGGAGTTTAGGACATTTGTTGGGAACATGTCATAGTCACCAGTCACCGTTCTATGCACCATTAACTGCACATAAAAGGATCCATCAACCGTGTATGTAAAATTTATATTCAACTTCATTTAGAATGTTTCAATAAAACGATAAAATGATTGGATTTGTGGTTTTTAGGGAACTAGTTCCATAAATTTCGTGGTTTTGAAACTGCACGGTGAATGGAGCACGCACGGCGACTGGCGACTTGACGGTACTTCAATGCAAATGAATACTATTTACTGGTGGCCTCATCTCACTTTACTATTTCCAATTACGCGTTTAAATACTGCACCTAAAAATTCTATTCTGCACAAAAATAATTTTTCAGATATCTGTGACCAAAAAAACATCTTTTAATTCCAAGACAAATTCCTCATTTCTAGATTTCCTGATGACTAATTGAGGCCCATCAATAAAGTAGAAATACCAGATAATGTTTGTCGCAACTTTTCAAGTTGCTACGCACCTACTATTCAACAACATTGGTTCGTGCTGGTGTAACCCTCTCTTTAGGTATGCCTCTGCGCCAAAGACATTTTCCACACCCGGTGACCGATCAAGGAATCGATCGAATTGACAGGTTACGCAAGGACAGGCAGAGAAAGGAACAAAGGACATTAGCGAATTGGTATACGAAGTTAGTTCTTATACGAAAAATATTTAAAATAGCGAGAATTTGTAATTTCCTATCAACTACGGTAATTATTATCTACTGAAATACTTATATTAATATTGTTATATTAAAATACTTAAAATTACTTACTATGTCTATCTTATTACTATCTTATTATAACATCAGTGGCTGTTGAAATATATTGCTGAACTCACACGGTTAGAACACGGCAGTAATTGCAAACGAAGCCAAGAATTTGCTAGGTTTAATCGAGAATTTGCTAGGTTTAATCGAGCAGTTGAAATACAAAAAGAAGAACAATTAAAACGTAAAAGGGACTAAAACGTAAGTTCTTAAATTTATATTATTACAAAGAAAGGAAAACACAATTGAATTGTATAACAAAAATACCTATATTTCTCCGGCAGGGATTTTTTAACGGCTCGTCGTTTAGAAAACCAGAATCCCTCCTTTTACGTTGGAATCACAACATTTTAAAAAATCCGTTTTATCACGATCGGGGGCTTACTGAGGTATGTCGAAAGCCAATCGGATAAAAGGCTCCTGGCCAGGTGTGAGTTGTAAAGCCTGCAATGATCCAGATAACAGCCGGATGGTTTGCTGTGACGACTGTGGTTTATGGTATCACTTCAAGTGCGTGGGCGTTGATGAAGGCATCGAGGATGTGGACTGGAATTGTGCAACATGCGAAGCTAAACGAACAGCTAACAGCGCATCCGTCATCATTATGGTACCTGTACAGGGTGGAGCGGAACCAAGGTCAGAGGAAAACCAAGTGCAAAACGAGCAACTTAAACAGTTTCAACTAAAAATGGATCAGATGCAGAATAAATTTGAAGAACAGCAGCGGGCCTACGAGAAGTTACTTCGAGAAAAAGATCGCGAGTTGCAGAATGCTGTCAGTGATTTGCACCACCAGTTTCAGCGTCGAATGGAGAAGCGAGAGAAGCAAATACGAGAGGAGTTAGTTGTTCCATCCGGTGTTCCTCCACCTAACGCGAATTCAACGACTTTAGGAACGGAAATCCGCGCAACGGGCGACGTGTATAAAGCGATCGAGCGGATGGAAAGACAACTTATGGAGATTGCAAGAAAGCAAGATGTCCAAACGAAGTGCCTTGAGAACCGAGTGAAAGCGATGGAAATCGGTGAATCTATCCCACCGAGGAATGATTTTGCGACCGAAGAAGAAACAGTGAACACGAGTACTACCAGGATGTGCGGTTATAGTGATGAAGAAAACCTACTTCAACTTCAGAAAAGCTTGAAGGGAAAAGCTCTAGAAGTAGTGCGGAGCCGTTTGTTATATCCAGCAGGGATCGAAGGTGTCATAAACACGTTAAGGACGTTATTCGGCAGGCC
This sequence comes from Topomyia yanbarensis, assembly GCF_030247195.1. Lineage (NCBI taxonomy): Eukaryota > Metazoa > Arthropoda > Insecta > Diptera > Culicidae > Topomyia > Topomyia yanbarensis. Next base: position 41,312,836 of record NC_080671.1, on the reverse strand, counting down.
GGAAGTGATTGTACACTCATTAGTATGCAAGATTCGGGAAATGCCCGCGCCGAAGACAGAGAAGCTTGGAACTCTGATCGATTTTGGCGTTGCCGTCCAGAATATGTGTGCAACGATCGTGGCTTGTTGTCTAAACGAGCATCTTTGCAACGTGGCACTCCTTCAAGAGCTCGTCGAGAGACTGCCACCAACTATTAAGCTCGATTGGGCGAGATTTCGTCATGCACTAAATGCGGTTACACTGTCGGACTTTAGCAAATGGCTTGGTACGCTCGTGGAAGCGGCATGCACAGTAACGGTTCCGTCGTCAATAAGCAGCTACGCAGGCAAACCAGAGAAACGAGGTCGAAGGGAGGAAGTGCACGTACATGTCGAGACGAGTTCTAGTCCATCTCTTGTTCCAGTGGTTCCTTTCAGGACTACGCCGAAGCCAGCGTTTACTCAGTGTGTCCTTTGTCACGGAGAATGCGGAAATCTAGGCTCATGTAAAATGTTTCGGGAAATGGATATCGGTGCTCGGTGGGCAGCACTGAAGCAGCACAAGTTGTGTCGTAAATGTTTGACAAAACATTTCGGAGCGTGTACGGTTAGGCAAGCTTGCGGAAAGAATGGTTGTACTTACATGCATCACCAATTGTTACACGATGATTCCAGATATCAACGACGAGAGCTTCAACAAGCATCACTTCCTCGTGGTAGTTCAGAGACATCCGTCGAAACCTGCAACACGCATTCAAGTAACGTAGGAAAGGTATTGTTTCGATACGTCCCGGTGCTCCTACATGGACGAGGCAAGTCTGTCAGTACGTTCGCCTTTCTGGACGATGGTTCATCGGTCACACTTATGGAACACAGTTTGCTAAAAGAACTAGATATTCTAGGTGAACCGTATCCTTTGTGTCTCGATTGGACATCAGACTATCAACGACAGGAAATGAATTCCGTTAAGCTTGGTTTGGAAATTTCGGGAATACACGACACTAAGGTGCATCAGATTCCCAAAGTTCATACTGTCCAAAGGCTGGCATTGCCAAGGCAGACCCTTGCTTTGGATGAATTGCAGCTTCGCTATCCATACTTGCATGATCTTTCGGCGGATTCATATTACAATGTCGAACCAAGAATATTGATTGGAATCGATAGTTGCCATTTGGGGCACACGTTAGACAGCAGAGAGGGGAAGAAAAACGAGCCGATTGCCACCAGAACACGCTTGGGATGGATAGTGTTTGGACCCTGCTCTGTAATACCCCAAATTAGTTACATGGCACATCATAGTTTTCATGTGTGCCAGTGTTGCGAGCGAAACGATGCTGAGCTGCATAAAATGGTGAAAGCATACTTCGCCTTGGATAGCATTGGGATCGGGCACAACATCAAACCACTCCTATCAAAGGATGATGAGCGAGCGCAGCAGTTATTGAAATCTCTAACTCACGTTAAAGACAGATGGTACGAGACAGGATTGCTCTGGCGCAACGATGATGTCCGACTGCCTGATAGCAAACCTATGGCTGCGAGACGGCTGAGCTGCTTGGAGAAGAGAATGCAACGAGACCCTGAAATGGCTGAATCGTTGAAGGAGAAGATTAGAGATTACGAGCGATGCGGATATATCGTGAGACTGACTGAGAAGCAACTATCCAAGAAATGCCCGCGTGTCTGGTATCTGCCAATTTTCCCCATAGTAAATCCCAATAAACCAGGAAAACTACGAATAGTTTGGGATGCGGCTGCGAAGGTTGCGGGAGTATCGTTGAATTCGTTTTTACTTACTGGGTCGGATTTACTCACTTCTCTTTTATCCGTGCTTCATCGCTTCCGCGAATTCAGGATTGCCATTACCGGGGATATACTGGAAATGTTCCTACAAGTGATGATGAATGAAAATGACCAACAATGTCTGAGATTTTATGGCGAAACGGTGAGCTTGACCGTGATCCAGACGTTTATGCTATGAAGGTGATGATATTTGGGGCAACGTGTTCGCCGAGTTGCGCGCAGTATGTAAAAAACCATAATGCACAACGATTCCAGGACCGATTTCCAAGAGCAGCTGAAGCGATAGTGAAGGAACATTACGTCGATGATATGCTCACTAGTGTGGAAACGGAAGAAGAGGCGATAAAGTTGGCGAAAGAGGTCCAGTTCGTCCATGCTGAGGCTGGTTTCGAAATACGCAACTGGCTGTCAAACTCAAATCAAGTACTGCGGGAGTTGCAAGCGACACCAGGTGTAACAAGTATGAATCTGTTGAGCGAGATGGGGACAGAAAAAGTTCTGGGCTTGTGGTGGTGTACTGTTACTGATTCATTCACCTTCAAAGTATCCCCAGGGATTAACGCGGAACTACTTAACGGTCAAATTATTCCGACAAAGAGGCAGATCTTAAGCACGCTAATGATGGTCTATGATCCTTTGGGATTCTTGGCAAACTTCCTGATGTTTCTGAAGATATTGCTTCAGGAAATATGGCGTAGTGGTGTGAATTGGGACGAGCCAATCAACAGTGAACAGCGGGAGAAATGGCTGACCTGGGTGCAAGTTCTTCCGAGAGTAGAGATGGTTAGGGTGCCCAGATGTTACCGGATGAGGAGTAGCATCAGTGAACGAAATTCGATTCAGCTCCATGTCTTCGTTGATGCGTCTGAGAATGGAGTTGCTGCGGTATGTTATCTGCGTTTCGAAGAAGGTGGCGTCGTGGAATGTGCACTAGTCGGGGCAAAAACAAAAGTAGCTCCACTGCAATTTGTGTCAATACCCAGACTGGAACTGCAGGCAGCAGTAATCGGCGCCCGCTTGGCGAACAGCATCACGGAGTCGCACAAATTAAAACCTATGCAACGATTCTTCTGGACGGATGCGCGAGATGTTCTTTGTTGGCTAAACTCTGATCACCGGAAATATAGCCAGTTTGTAGCGGTACGAATCAGTGAGATGTTGGAGTTGACGGAGCCACATGAATGGAACTGGATCCCATCAAAATTGAACGTTGCGGACGAGGCTACAAAATGGCAAAAGTTACCGGACCTGGCTCCTACAAGTCGTTGGTTTCGTGGACTGGAATTCCTGTGGGGCCCCAAAGAGGGTTGGCCTGATAATATATCAAAATTTGGTGACACAATAGAAGAAAAACGTGTAAAAGTACTACATCACTTCGAAGAACGTGCGATATTCGAATGGGAGAAATTTTCCAGATGGAAACGGTTGCTACGTCATGTGGCTTTTGTGAAACGATTCCCAGCTAATATACGCAAGAAAATCGTCAAACAACCTGTTGAAAGCGGTCCACTATCCCATGAGGAGCTAAAAGAAGCAGAGCTGACTATACTTAAGTTCGTTCAAGATTCCGAGTTTGCCAGAGAGATTCAACACTTAAGGAAATCTAATCCATTGCCATGGAAGAACGTGTTGCACAGAAATAGTTCATTGTACAAGCTTAGCCCAATTCTTGAGGTAGATGGGTTAGTTCACATGAAAGGTCGCATAGATGCTTGCGAATTTGTGGAAGAGTGTACGAAACGCCCGATATTGCTGCCTAAGTGCCATCCAGTTTCGGATCTTATTATCGCCAGCATTCACCAACGATACTGCCACATGAACCACCAGACGGCGCTCAACGAAATCAAGCGTCGATTCTATATTCCTAAGCTTCGTTCGGTGTATAATCGTGTTCGTGAGAGATGCCAGCTTTGCAAAATCCGCAAGGCAAGACCAGCCGTCCCTGAAATGTCTGCTCTACCACCAATGCGGTTGAAAGCCTTTTGTCGGCCTTTTTCATATGTAGACATTGATTATTTTGGGCCGATGCACGTGAAAAACGTTGGGGTGTGTTGATTACTTGTCTCACTGTTCGAGCAATACACCTCGAAATTGCGCACACCCTCACAACAGATTCATGCATCTTGGCCATTGGGAATTTCATAGCCAGAAGAGGTTCCCCCTTGGAGATATTTAGCGATCGCGGAACGAATTTTGTTGGTGCAAGCCGTGAATTGAAACAGGCACTACAGCAGATAGATCAGAACAAGCTGATGGAACATTTCACTACAACGGATACAAAATGGTCATTCAACCCGCCAGCTTCTCCGCACTTTGGTGGCGCATGGGAACGCCTCGTTCAGTCAGTGAAGAAAGCCTTGAAACACCTACAACTCACACGTACACCTACCGATGAACTATTAAGAAACATGTTGGCAGAAATCGAACTAATTAGCAATTCTAGACTGTTGACTGAATTGCCACTAGAAGATGAGCTATCATCGCCGCTAACCCCGAACCATTTCCTACTCGGGTCATCAGACGGTTCTAAGCCACCGGTCACATTCGAAGACAGTAGCTACGCCCTGAAGCACACATGGAAGATGTCGCAGGTCTACGCAAACAGGTTCTGGAAACGCTGGATAGCTGATTACCTGCCAACGTTAACGAGGAGAACAAAATGGTTTTGTCCGGCGAAGCCCATAGAAGTGGGAGACATTGTCGTGTTGGTGTTCCAAGAAATTGTTGGCCGAAAGGACGAATCATCGACGCCGTCCGGTCCAAGGATGGCCAGGTTCGAAGAGCTATGGTGCAAACAGCTAGCGGAATATTGGAGAGACCAGCCATAAAACTCGCCGTGTTGGATGTTGGTGCGATTGGGAGTACCTCGGATCAATGATCGCGAAGTACTGGGGGGAGTGTCGCAACTTTTCAAGTTGCTACGCACCTACTATTCAACAACATTGGTTCGTGCTGGTGTAACCCTCTCTTTAGGTATGCCTCTGCGCCAAAGACATTTTCCACACCCGGTGACCGATCAAGGGATCGATCGAATTGACAGGTTACGCAAGGACAGGCAGAGAAAGGAACAAAGGACATTAGCGAATTGGTATACGAAGTTAGTTCTTATACGAAAAATATTTAAAATAGCGAGGATTTGTAATTTCCTATCAACTACGGTAATTATTATCTACTGAAATACTTATATTAATATTGTTATCTTAAAATACTTAAAATTACTTACTATGTCTATCTTATTACTATCTTATTATAACATAAGTGGCTGTTAAAATATATTGCTGAACTCACACGGTTAGAACACGGCAGTAATTGCAAACGAAGCTAAGAATTTGCTAGGTTTAATCGAGCAGTTGAAATACAAAAAAAAAAGAACAGAATTAAAACGTAAAAGGGACTAAAACGTAAGTTCTTAAATTTATATTATTACAAAGAAAGGAAAACACAATTGAATTGTATAACAAAAATACCTATATTTCTCCGGCAGGGATTTTTTAACGGCTCGTCGAATAAAGCGTTTAGAAAACCAGAATCCCTCCTTTTACGTTGGAATCACAACAATGTTAAAACGCCGTGAAACAAATACTTCAGAAAACAATGATTTTGAAATTCGTGAAATTCGTTTTATTCATTTACTTCATTTAACTAACTTTTTTATATTTTATTTTATATACTCATTTTTTCCAGATCATTTATTTCATGGATTATATTCGTTTTGTTTATTTTTTACATTTTAAATATTTGACTTATTTTGAATATATAATCATTTCATTTTAATGATTTTTTTTCGTTTAGCATTCTTATGATTCATTTTGTTTATTTGACCTCATTTTATGTATTGTATTCATTTCATTCTTTCGATAAGTTTATTTTCTCATGCATTTTATTCGTATCATTCATTTATTTATTTATAACATTAATTAGACACTATTTAATTTATCCTTTTAATTCTATTACATTTTAATATCGCAGTTTTTTTCATTTCAATAATTTTATTGTTTGAAAGCAAACAAAATTTAAAAAATGATAAAATATATGGAAAGAAAACATTTTTGCCTTTCTCAATAGAAAGGTTATGTAATCACTCTGAACATCACCAGCTTAATCCCGGCCCGGAGGGCCGTCTGTCATATACCATTCGACTCAGTTCGTCGAATTCGGTAAATGTCTGTGTGTGCGTATCTATGTGTGTGTATGTATGTATGTATGTGTGTATGTATGTATGTATGTATGTATGTATGTATGTATGTGTGTGTGTGTGTATGTGACCAAAAATATGCACATTGGTTACTCGGAGATGGCTGAACCGATTTCATCAAACTTAGTCTCAAATGAAAGGTACAACGTTCACATAGGCTGCTATTGAATTTCATTAAATTCCGAAATCCGGTTCCGGAGTTAGGGGTCTAAGAGTACGGACACACAGCAAATTCACATTTTTGCATTTCTCCTATAGAAAGGTTATGCAGTCACTCTGAACATCGTCAACTTAATTTTTTTGTGACTTACATAGGTTTTCTGTATTTTAACAGGGTCGTAGTTAGGGGGATACGGTGAGGCCCTCTCCCTCACATCACTCACCACTCTTCCCTAAACCACCCTTCCCATATCAAGTACTCCTCTACGCGAATTATATTTTCTAATTCTAATTCTAGAAACTAATTTAAAATAAATAATTGTGACTATCACCGTTTATTTGAGCGCTAATAGTTGCAAGAAATATCCGTAGAACTGAAGTTATTACAATTGTTCTGTTTGGATTTCACTGGATTTGTGCTGCCAGGGGTATTTTCAGTTATCAGCGAATATTTTGATATATCTTCGCGGTCTTCAAATATTTTTGAAAACTAATAAATATTATCAATGCAGACTGCTTTCGGCTATCTTTTCTGCCCAATCGAACTATCGAAATCTTTGCAGGAGATGTGTATTAAGGATCGGTATGTGAAAATTGAGCAGCTTCTCACGCTGCTAGCATCTATCTTGATCAAAACTAGGGTTGTGGTACCGGTAATACCGGTATCGCAAATCCCGGGAATACCGACCCATTATTGGTACCGTAATACCGGTACTGAACAAAAGCCAGTACCGGTATTTTCGGTACCATATAATATTTTTATGAAAAATATGTAGACTCTGTAGGACTTGTTTTCAAATATCGACCTGCAAGGTGGTTTTCTATTATATTTAATTGTCTCCTAAAAAAATTCTAAATTCAGCCTACGCCCTTGTGGTGAAATGAGCTTGGGTCATCTTCATCATAATTCTAGAAGTTAAATATTACCTACTTCCGTTGTACTGATCGGTATGTTTAAATTCTTGAACTATTTGGTCGAAATAAAATTTCAACTAAATTTTATTAAATTTCAAAGTATTCACATCTAGCATAGGAGTAAAAATTTGTTTTGATTTTTTATTATTGGCATTCTGTTTGGTTCCAATTATTCACAGGGTGCCGCGTAATAAGGTCGTGGCCTAGGTCATGCCTGTATTTGGTTTGCGCTTAAATCTTTATCTGTGAAAGAACGAACACTGATTTTTAGGATTATAATTTTAGAGTTGGTGAACTGCTTCTGAATGGAGCGATTCGTAATATTTGGTGATCGGAAATGTCAGTAAAACTCCATAGTTTACAGGAAATTAGGAGGTTTGGTATGCTTAAAAGTCAAAATTTACAGCAAAGCGATAATGCTCGGCATGTAACGGGTATGTGACAAAAGAACACCTATTTACATTATCTCTTCGATTTACTGTTAATAATAGGGTTTCTTACATTAACCGTCTGTTGAAGTCGACAAAAACCGCACCGCTTAGCAGTTATTGAATTCAAAGTGGCCTATATCTCGAAACAAAAGAAGGTGCCGCCTTCGAAAAATACCTTCTGATGCAATGAGACATCAGTTTGAGCATTCAATTGTACTTTGAAGCGTTTCTCGAATTTTTTGAAAAAAATATTGGAGTACATGTACTTTACTGGTACTACCGGTACTGTGGGCTTCAATACCGCAGTACCGGTTCTCGCCAAAATGGGTCGGTACTGCGAACCCTAATCATAACAGGTTTTTGTATTTCTTTATTCAAACACACTTAGGAAAAACTGTTTTGGAACGATATATGTGCTAGAAAAATATTAGGTATGAGGGGGTTAATTTTATCCATATTATTCATATTGATTATTTTATTAATTCAATCTTTTTTGCATTATTCATATTATTTATTTCATTTGTTTTAATCATTTTATTAAATTGTTAATTTTTTCTAGATCATATATTTTATTCAGTTTTTTCATATTATTAATTCGGTTTAGTCAGTTCTTTTTATTATTGGATGACAGTTTTATTTATCCATTTCATTCATTTGATTAATTGTATTGACTGGATCCATTAACCCATTCATGCCCATGTTGTTTGTGGACAACAACGTTTTTAAGCAGCTATAACTTTTGATTGAGGCAAGATTTGCGCACATTTGAATTCGAGTCAATTTTATTTTTTCTATTAATTTTATAACTATTTTTAAATATTGCCTAATTTTCCATTTAATAAGCTAATCTAATGTGATTTATGTATGTGATTAATTTGATTTATATTAATCATTCTATTCATTTTATGAATTTGAAAACCTCTTTTTCATTTTTAGCTGTATTTTTTATTTTGTCCGTTTTATCGTTTTTCTATAATTCATTCAGTTTATTCGTGGTTTTATTCGCAAAGGACTAGAAACTGTTATGTGTTTACTTCGCACGAGTGCTGCAAACTAATAAATGATCCAACAGTGATATGTGTAAGAAATGTCTCATCTAACTGCTAGGTGGATTAGGTTGGTTTTTTTGTAGTTGGCAGTCAATATACTTCAAAAAGCAAAATAGTTTGTCTATTTATAGAACAATGTGTACTTTATCATGTTTGATGATTTTTTACATTTAGAGTAACACCCTTTACATTTAGAGTAACCTGATAAACATGTTTTGTGAAGAAATAGAATTTTTCAATTACTTTTCAATAGTTTAGAATAGTTTTTGTTAAACAATGAGAATTATTTAGTTTCAATTTTGAAAGTCTAATCAACAGTCAGTTAGAATATTGGTAAATGAATAATCATCGATGTAGAACAGATTATCCTTCTTTTTCTCGGTAGATAATAACTGTTTGAAGAATATTTCAAATACAAAAGAATTGCAATTTTAAACATGAAACATAACAACAGCACTAAAAACGGCTGCAATAATTTCGAAACATCCAGTCTTTGGAACCCTCCCTCCATAAAAATACCTCGGACACTCACCAACGAGTTGTAATCCGGACTGGCAGCATTTTCCACCAAAACAATATCCCGCAACTTTCCCCGTTCATCGGTGCACTCGATTCCGCGGGTGTTCAGTATACTATCCGTCGAGTGGACCTCATAGTTTTTAGCGTAGTGCACATTTCTGTTCAGCTTCATCAGTTCCAGAATCAAAAACTGACACTTCCACGGATTCTCGTACAATTCCACGTGTTCCACCGTTGCCAGCTGGGATACGTTCATCCGTTGGAACAGATTGTGACTTAAATTTAAACACTGCAGGTTGGAAATTGGCCCCAGAAAGGCATCCTCTGCTAGCTGGTTGTGGGAGAGATCCAACGAATGCAGCCGGTTAACGTCTTCGAAAATGTTCGGTTCGATATCCGCGATTGCATTGCTGGACAGGTTCAGTATCTCGATATGGGGAGTATACTCGAACAGTTTGTTTTCCACGTAAGTCAGTTGATTGCCGGCAAGAACAAGCACTTGAACAGCGGAGAAATCTTTGAACATATATTTATTTAACTGGCTGAGCTGGTTATGACTTGCGTTGAAGACCTGCGGACAGATTAGATAAGCGAAGCTCGGTAGATTTATTTCCTTTTAATGAGAGGATCAACGCTTGATTTAATATGCGGATCGCATGTGACTAGCACTTACCTCTAGACTTGAAAGACCCTTGAGACTGTCCTCGTGGAAGTTTTCGATCTTGTTATAGCTGAGGTCCAGCAAGCGCAGATCTGCACTACGTTTGAAAGTGTTTTCTGTAACCTTTTCCAAAAGATTGTGACTTATGTTGAGGAACGCTAAGCGCGGTAGATTGGAGAGTAGATCGGTTTCGAAAATGCTGATTTGGTTTTCTTGTAATTGAAGTGACTTCAAGTGACTATTTCCGATAAAGGCGAAAAAGTCAATATATGTAATTTGATTATGATTGAAGAATGCATGGGTAAGCTTAGTAAGACCCTTCAGTGTGGTTTCTTCTATGGATGTGAGAAGATTGCGAGCGAGATTCACACATTTGAGGTGGGGAACTACTTGCAAAGTTCCTTCTGGAATTTCGGATATTAGATTTCCAGCAAGATTCAATTTCGTTAGATTCGGAAAACGTTTGAAGGATTGAGTATTGATAGTTTTCAACTGATTTCGTCTGAGATCCAGACTAAGGAGCGAGTACAAATTATGGTCGCTCCATGATTTCACAGCTGTTAGATTATTCCTGGCGAAATTGAGAACTTCGAGACTTCTAAGACCATTAAGGGCAAAATCCTGCAGATTGTTCAATCTGCTATCACATATTTCAAGCGTTTTGAGATCGGAAAACCGAATGAAAATAGCGTTCGGTAGTTCTTGCAAAAAGCAGTGACTGATAATTACTGAAAGCGGATTTTGACTGTACTCTCTGATGTTCCGTAAGTCCTCCACATAGCACGCCTGTAGTGAAACGGTATCATGCTCCTCGTCCAGTTCAATATCAGCAATGTTGCGTTTTTGAGCTGCTGTGAATCCCAAACGGAAGACAAAGTTTAGGGCAACCAATAATACCAGAACTAACACTCTACCGAACATTGTCTCTGCTTTAATTTGGCGTCTATGTCACATAGGAGACTCTCGACCCTCGGTCGTCGCGCAAAAGCGATAAAACTTTTGCAATTTTATTTAAATTATTCAACAGCACTAAAACAAGCTCCCTTTTTTTTCGTAATTTGGGATGCGCCAGCTGGAAAATTACCCGCTATCTTTTTACTTGCTTCACCTTTCCGCTGTTCCACTTCGCACTTTTCACCGCACAAACGTTCTATTAGTAAATTTTACTACTTTGTTGGTGCAATTATTTACCCGCTGACTTTCGCCGTTGTGAACTTGTGACAGGAACTCAGGTCACAAACTTTGTCCTTTGTCGTAATCAAACCTGCAGTTTTCTGAACAGACTATAGAATAGTAATGGTTGCGGTGCCACTGTATCGAACCAAAACACGTTTGAAAAATCATTAAGAAGTCTCCTGGTGCGACCAGTCCACAGACAACCGAGTAGTGTACGACACTTGTGTAGCACTTTCCACCGACTGACGCGAAAACACGCGCTCTCTTCTCCACTTACATGTGGTAAGACAGGACCGGTCAACAAAAAGAGACTGTAATTTATAAGTGCCTATTTTTAATGCTTTGTTTTTGTCACCCTATACGTATCCTCTTCACAGCTGTGATTACTCCGTAGCGTAGTGGGAGTGCCGGTGATGGCCCCCAGCTTAATCCACGGTAGTATCTTGCGTGAAGAAAATCCATCTCGTGGAAGATGTCACGATTGCACGGTGGGTTTGAAAGGTAGAAAAAGCTAAAATTTTCCGGTAACATGTAAAACTTAAAATAAATAGAACCTGTATATTTAATATTGATAGGTTTTTTTTGTCCGAAACAGTGCTCGTATTAATCGCTTCTAGAAACTTTTGACAGCAATTTGTTTATACAGTCTTTCTCTTGAAGACGAATTTCGCGCTAAATCGTATTCAGAGTTTGCAGCATCCTCTCAGATTTTAATGAAACTTTCTATACATGAGAACTTTGTCACAAAAGGCCACTTTGCATACTTTGTTTTTTCCAAAAATGATCTAGACTTTGAAAAGGGTCAAACTTTTTTAGCATTTTTTTTCAAATGGCTATAGTCTAAAAATGAGAAATCCTACATAAAATGTTGTAGGAGTGATTTTTGCAAAATTAGTCCAATTTTTGAGAAAAATAAAATTAAAAAATTCTTCATCGACTCCTACACTGAAAAAAATCGATTTTAAAAATTTGTCGATTAAGTCGATTTACAAAAATACCCATTTTTGATTTGGATGAAATTTTCTTCCAAGATAGGTAATTATGTTCCCTACCTACCGTCAACAGTTCAAGTTGGGCATTTTTAAGGAAAAAAAGTTGTTTGAAAATAACTTTTTCTCGTCCAAACTTAATTTTGTTTCTGTATATTTTTAATGAAAACTATACCAATGAAAGTCATAATCATCTCAGAATTCAATAAAACTCAGTTTGTGAGAAGATATTGTCTAATTTAGCAGCTAAGTATATTTTTATTAATGAAGAATCCCATTGAAAAAAAATTATGTCATTAAACAAATTTTCCATTTTTACTTCTTTATTTTCTTGTTTAGTTCTGAGGAAGGATAACGTGACAAACCCTTTAACGTACAAATGCAAAAGCCCTTCGCGACCATTCACGGCACCTACACGCGGGATCTCGCAAACATGATAACATCCCGGTAATCAGGTGAACGTCTCAGCGCGTGAACCTAACAATTCTCGCGCTCGCACGATCATTAATCGGTCACTTCCGGAAGTTTCCATCTTTGGTGTCAGCAGACTAGGGTCTTCAATTAAACCAATTAAAAAAAGAAAGCTCTCTTATCCACTGGATAGCGCGTTCCATGGCGACATGACCGTGCATTTCACTAACTCCCTGTCGGAATGTGAATTGTACACCGTAAACTAAATATCAGAATAACGGTCCGCGTGACCATCCAAGAAGGCACGCGAATATTGAATGGCGAGTTTTGTACACGCGAAGTCACATGCACGCGAGCACACGCGACAAACACGTTAACATACGAACTTCTACATCTGCGATCGCCCAAGCTTGATAACACCCTGGTAATAAGATAAACGTTTGAGCATTTACGAAGTTTCAAACGCGGTCTCAAACTTAAACCTACAAACGTCTGTGCTCGCGCGATTATGAATCGGTCACGTCCGGAAATTATTTCCCTCCGTCCTAGCAAATTAGGTCCATACATTCAGTTGGACCAATCAAAAAATAAAGCTCATATCCACTAGACAACACGTTCCATGGCGACATGACCGGGAACTCTAGTGATATGGAAGATCTTACTTTCTTCTAGTATCTAAATCGTACACTAGAAATTAAGTATCGCAAATATGTGAAAGGCACCTGGTTATAAAATCAAATTTATACACGCGAAGTTACATACATGTTAGCACACGTAACATACAAACGCACACACGATTAAACACGTTAATGTACAAATGCTCGAGCCCTTTGCGATGATACACGTGATCGCAAAATCTCTACGCCCGCACATATCTTAACCGTACAATGAATATCACATTTAGAATCACGGCCCGCCACAATTAGTCTTAACCCTCCGGCACTCGCGCCGTTGTATTTAGTGGAACACCTTCAGAAATTCTAGCAAAATCTTCTTTCAGCACCAGCGGCTGCTCGTTCGGGCAGCCATTCGCTTAGTGTATGATTCTGACGGGGGACCCTTCCGAGAACCTAGCTCTACAGCTCCAGTAGGACAACTCTCGAAAAAAAAAAGATTTTTAAACATTTTAGTTCCACAAAATTGTTACCATCATACAAATACACCATTTTATTGAGCCGAATAATTTGATATATCGAACAGTTCTTGAGTTAATCTCATTTTTTGTTTTAAAAACCTGTTTTAATCCACCTAGCGGTGCAATTGTGCCTTTCTCATTTCTCTAAACTATGGCACGGAGGCTTTTTATGTTCAACATAATTGTGGAAATGTCCATTACATTCTTAGTACACTTTGCACTTATACACAATGGCATGCCAGCCACGAACTTGATGAGCTACGTGTCGACGGTGAAACACTTGAAACAAAAAATATCATACTCCATTAGCCTAATCAGCATTAGATCAATGTTATCTGCTTGCTAACTCATTTTGTCATGTGAGGAGGGCGAAAGTCCCATGAACGAACGACTCCCCAGCTTAAATTGGTATGCTTTGTAATATAGTGGTGGTTTAAAGATGATGGGGTTGAAAGGGAGGGGTATGAGGTGGTGGTCTGAGGAGTGATTTAAGGAGATTTTTAAAGGAGGGGAGTGAACAGTAGAGGGAGGGGGGGGGGGGTGTAACCCCTCTCCGTAAACCATCAACTACGCCCCTGTTAAAATCCAGAAACCTTATGCGAGTCGAAAAAAAAATTTGGCCCTCCGCCGGGATTAGGTTGACGTTTTTCAGAGTGATTGCATAACCTTTCTATATGAGAAAGGCAAAAATGTGCAAAATCCAAAAAAGTGAATCTTCGTCAAATTTTTTTCGTGTTTGCATCAAATCTCGACGTTTTATGCACCTTGAATACATTTATCATCAAAAATAAAAATTCTATTTTTAATTTTTCCTATAGTTTTTATGAGAAATTTCTGTGTGGCCGCACTCTGAAACCCGTAATTCCGGAACCAGAATTCCGATCGATCCAAAATTCAATAGCAGCCGATGGGAAGGTTGCACCTTTCATTTGAGACTAAGTTTGGGCAAATCGGTCCAGCCATCTCTGAGAAAAATGAGTGACATTATTTGACACATACGCACATACATACACACATACACACACATACACACACCTACACACACACATACACACATACACACACATACAGACTTTTTCCGATCTCGACGAACTGAGTCGAATGGGATATGACACTCGGCCCTCCGGGCCGGGATTAGGTTGACGTTTTTCAGAGTGATTGCATAACCTTTCTATATGAGAAAGGCAAAAAGGTTTACATTGTATTCCCCCCTAGGTTGAGAGGTGTAACGGTATTATAAATATCATTAAGCATATTGCGTGCATTAGTGCTAAAGAACCTCAGACAGACAATTATTTTAAGATGGTTATTGCATTACGCCTCGATAGTAATGCATCGAGGAGACCGAGAGAGCTTATGGGCCTTGGTTTTGGCTGAATATTACATTTGCAAGAAATTGAGAAAGTGCAATGAGTCATCTTTTAACTAGAAAATTTTAATTCTGCATTTCACCGCCTAGAGGGCGCCAAAACTAACTTCTCAACAGAAAGAGATAGAAATAAGGTGTCTTCCACAAAGCTGTAGAATAAGCATTTTCCAGTAGCTCTTGTGAACATGTCCATATTCTATCTCTCTTCCTTTAAATGTGATCCCTCTATACGTGAAATGTGGATCGAAACTTTTGTAGACAAAACTAACATAGATCCAAACATATTATTCAGTTAAACACAACTGAGTTCATGAGAATCGACCACTGATTTACCATCATGTGCCGTAAGACCCCATTCAGAACTGACTTAGGCAACACTTCATTGAAAGTATAACATAAATGCATATTGGCGATTCGGTTATCATATACTAACTTAAAGATGCAACCAGCCGCAACATTTTAGTTGCCTATTGATGCCTTCCAGTTGTTTCATCGTATCGCGTGAACACGTCCATGATTCTCAATTGGTAATCAACGACTAAGATGCTACTGATAGTTGCAATAGTGAGTTCCGCATGTGAGCATAGTTTAAGAGCAAACATTAATAGATAGGGTAAGGCGGGGAAAACCCGACCTAGCAAATTGGTTTGGCTGTAAAATGCTCATTTTACATCATATCAAGTCGTTATATATGCCAAATCAAAGGTTAGGCTTCTGCGCAACTTTCTATGTAGAGTATTTTATTCGTACTTTGGAAAAAATCGACTGGTTATAAAACCCACTTTGTGGCATGATTTGGCAAAACAAGTACAGTCGAGGACGATTTAGGGGTTTTTGGTCGAATTGACCACACCCAAGGTATTCCGGGAACCTGGTTCCTCCGGCAAAGTGGACACTTTTCATCCGGTTATAAAACCTGAGATACAAGCGTTTTACGACAAAGTTCATTTTTGCTTTTTTCAAAAATGGTTGGGTAAACCCGACCACCTATGTTTTTGATTAAAAAATGAAGAAATAGCATAAAATGTATGAACTGAAAAAGAATAAAATTAATAAAATGAATAAAATGAATAAAATGCATTGGCTAATTAAATTAATCGAAATAATTAAATGAAATAATTTAGTTAATTGAATCAAATTAACTAATTGAATTATATGATTAAAATCAATGAAATGAAAAAAGCGAATAATATGAATAAAATGAATAGAATGGATGAAATTCATAAATTAAATAAAATTTTGAAAAATATACAAGTTGAATAAAATCAGCAAAATAAATAAAAGAAATAAAAAAATGTGGACGAATTTATAAAATCAATGAAATGAATAGAATTATTAAAATATTAAAATTAAAATTAAAATATATATTAACAGAGTTGATCATTTAAATAAAAAGAAGAAAAACAAGCAGAATGAAATTAATAAATTTATTAAAATTATAAAAAATTAAACAGTATTAATAAAGTTGTAAGATCAATGAAATGAATTACTTTGAATTAAATTATCATTTTTGATGGAACGATTACACTGAATGAATGAAAAAAGTAAGGATATTAAAATGAAGGAACTGAATAAAATGTTTGAACTGCAAAAACAGATAAAATGCATAAAATGAAAACAGTGAATAGAATAAGTTAAATGCCTAAAATAAATAAACTGATCAGAACGCATCCAAAGAATTAAACGAATAAGATAGATGAAATGAACAAAGTTAATTCAAATGAACACAACGAATGTATACGGAATGAAATAAATAATTAAAAAAAATGATCATATTTTTAAAATTAGTCTAATATTTAAAACGCATATAATAGACAAAACGAATGAAATCCGCGAAATGAATGAACTAAAAAAGTGACTATATGGAATTGAATTGAAGACAGAAATGATTTGAATGAAGTAAATGAATAAAACAAATTAGACGACTTTGAGAGCTATTGTTTCATAAAGTTCTGAAATGTTTGTAAAAACCTCATTATTTGAAAAAAAAATGGCTAATTACTTTTCTAATGTTTCCACTCTTTTCTGTTTTCACCTGTTCGTTTTCCTTCTTCTTTTTTGTCGGCGTCGTTTAAGATTATCAGGTGTTTCTACTTTATTGGTGGACCTTAGTTGCTACATTGGACAATCTGCTTTTGAGTTTTACCCGACAAGTGACAGCTTCAACGCTTGTTATCGAGGGAAGGTAAATTCTGTCGAAGGAATAGCACTTCTTGATCCCTAAAGGCACTGCTCCGTAGGGAATGTCTCGTTCCTGAAGAATAATGTATTAAAACCGCGGAAGTTAACCACAATACAGGATTTTATTCTTTTTTCCTTTTTTTATTAACGACTAAGAGTCGAGACGACATTTAATTAACAAGGGACTGAAGGGTGTGTTTTATTTTTCAATATTAAGGAGCCATAGTACTCAAGAAAGAGCAAGGAGTTGAAGGAAGAATGTTTGGAAAAGCGTCGATAGGGTCATATGAATAAGCGTAGAGATTTCCGACGACTTAACCCTTTGTCTTCTACTGCGGGAGTCAGGATATTTTGGCATTCTTAAATGCGAATCACCTGAGTCGGTACCGACGTTAGCCAAGCTTCACATAATGCAAAGGCATCACATTTCAAACTATTTTTTTATTTTGAATATAGATATTTGAACGTTGGGGTCATTCGCCTCTTTTTCGGGTTTGAGATTTTTTTTAGAACAATCTTAACCCTATGTGAGGGATTGGGAATTGAACCCAGGTGAGCTGAGTACAAGGCAATTGATTTACTAACTACGATATGCCCGCCCCAATATTTCAAACTATTTAAAACATTTTGAGTGAATCGATTTTCGGGATAATATTTCTGCAATTCCACCGAAGAACAATGATCAAAACAGTGACGTCATTCGATGGGTTGGCTGTAAGGAGGGGTTATTTCGCAGTCAACTGCTTTAGAAACTGCTTTTACTGTGGGCATAAAAGCAAACTAATGAATTTAACTAGGTTAGTAATATTGAAATTTATTTAAATCCAGAATTTTTAGAAATTTAGAATTTTGTTTTCCAGAATTCATAAAATTTTTTGACCTAAACAAATAAGCATTTGCGAGTTTTGTCGTTCCGAGAAGTGCTGGAATTTCCTTGTGGAATCTTAATTTTCCAAGACCAGCAGCTACTTACTTTGGTTTTCTTGCAACACATCCACTGCAAACACTAATCGGACACTGTCACGAGCCAACAAGCAGTGGTGTTTGATAAAAAATTGCTTCTCGATAAATTACATTGACCCGATTTGTCGAGCTGAGACGATTGGTATATAAGACTCGACTCTCCAAACCTCGGATTTCTTGTGGAAGTTTGAGGATTTCTATTGCATTTTTATAAGAAACCCTAAAAATCAAACCCCTTTGAGAATTTTCTGCGCACGGGCCTGAGCTAAAACAAAACTGAACTGTTTTACCGCATCCACAAATTGGCTACCAGATCAGAAATTTTTGGGTAATTTTCGGTTTTTTTGTTTATTATAAACCTTTTAAAAGTTCGTTCAGTTTTCCCTGATTATCTGAAATTATCAGAATTAGTTCAAACTCCCCCGCAACAAAATCCTGACTACGGGCCTGACTCGCACTATTTTGAATTTTGAACTCTAATGAAATATGTTGTATTAGCATTTGATTAGACTCACACTGGTGTTGTACTTTTGCGTCTTGATATTGTTGACGTCGCATGGCAAATCTTTATTTTCATACCATTAGTTACCCTTTTAGCATGGTCTAAGAAATACAACATTCAATACTTGCGCATCTATTGAAATACCCACCATTCTAAATGGCGTTGACCTGTATCCGATTTTCTAGTTTTCTTCAGTAATTGGTGGTTTTATCTCGACTATGTTTATTTTTCTACACCGCTTTTGTTCCACAAAAATTATGACACCATCACTGTGTGTGCTGCGCGAGAAGAACCTACACAACTTCAGCACTGACACTAGTCATGTCAAGCACGCTCCGTGTGTACTGAGATTGCAACTAAAGCCACACTGAATAGGTGTTGTAAATAGTGCAGTTCTATTACCCCTTAAAAAGTAACATTGAACAATGTTTGTACGCGTATTAACTGTAAATTATTGCAGTTAATTGTGAATAGTAGCCATGGAGAAGTTGGAGCTAAACACGGTAATTCAACGAATTTTTTCCGTGTACCTAAACTTTTCAAGATCACTTTCGCGCATTAAGCAAGAAATCTTGAGACACTGATGTTGTTGTTGCTGTTGCTGGCTGTGTTGCATCACCATGCGTCTACATATTCGCACTCAGCGCGAAGATGCCGAGGTGTCATCTTTTTGTTCACCTCGGAAGGTGATTAGGGATGTGTACTCCTCTCTACCAGCGACGAGATCAAGGCGGGAACAGATTAAGAGTGGTGTCGTAAAGGGTTATTTATGGCGTTGTTGTACTTGGTGTCCGCTGCTGTTTGCGCTCACTAATTTGATACCAGATACTGGCGGGGTAAAAGTGATGTCTAGTAAACGGACGAGTGAGTGGGGAAGGGAGCTTGCGATGGTTGGCAAGGAAGGCACTCCATTCGAAGTGTATTGTCGTGTCAAGCTTGTGCACTCATTCGGTTTATTTGTTCGCTTCAAGTACGGGTTTATCGTTCCAGGAGTACGTGAGCAACTATTACGGTGGAATGGATCAAAGGATTTGGACCGGGGGATACGGCACGGTAATATTTTTTTCTGTTTAGGAATGGTTTCGTGTTTCTAGTACTTTCATTTCCGTCCCCGGATAAGAACAAAAAATGTGTCCGATAGCAGCAAAAAAGAAACCTCCGTGACGGGGAATCGAACCCCGGTCTCCCGCGTGACAGGCGGGGATACTTACCACTATACTATCACGGATCTGTTTATTACAAGTGATAGACAGAAATAGTATATTTCGTTTTTCTATTACTCGTAGCTACGAGTTAACTGATTACCACCAATTATGCATAGCTAAAATGTATTCCATTCGGTTTGATGATGTCACATACTTGGCTTAATTGAATAACGCGCTATTCTGTACTGTGTAGTAGCTTGTAGCACATCTTTTGCAACCAAGGACCTGTTGAAACATTCACAGTACTAAACCATTTATGCCGACCACCTAGCCTCAATGCAATGAAACGAGTACCAATTACAACACGTTCAACACTACACGGCACCAGGTTTTTGTCGTCCACAAACAGAGACCCTCAGGTACCCTCGGGACAAGAAGCGCACCTACACATTTCCATTCGATTCGACCATGTAGGATTTTCGCCAGAAGCTGCTATCGGTGACCAGTGTTCGGAGCATATTTCATCTACCGTAGATAAACAATATTTACATAGGTATAATATATTGCTTCCACCCGGGAATAAATTCCGGTGGCTCGAAGCTACCGGAGCGCCAGCTTTTGGGCAGCTTTAAATTTAGGGGGAAAATCGGGTACTATGTGGGTGCCCTGCAGTTTCTGCATTCGTGGGTTGACTAGCCTGAGTGTGTGTGAACATAGAGAAGTACTGGCCTACTTGGACGTACGTTTTTGTTTGTTCGAGTTCCAGCAGTTTTAACAATTTGTATCGTAAAGGATTTTAAATTCTTTTGAAAGGTGACTAATATCGGATACTTGCAGACTATAGAGTTGCAGCACGTCTTGATAACATAAACTAACACACATAACACTCGAAAACTATTCGCCCGCCCGTTGAAGGTTGGGACTATGGTCACGTATTCGACTATACGGGGGATATAACACTAATGAAAAACTGTTCCTAGTGGAACTTGCAAATTAGTGTTTGGGACTGTGTATAAAAGGTGGAGCTAGTGTTTTTGTAAAATTGGCGCATTGATATTTTTGGGAGGTATTTTTTTATGGTGTTATGTCTGTCCATCTGTGTTAATAACGAGCAAATAAAAGAGTCGTTAAGGTTGCACTAAGGCACATCCAAACTAAATTTTAACGTATAACAGCAGTTTTATAACCACATTAAATTGATATAGTAAACCTCATCATGTGATTCCAGGTGTGCGCAAGGCAGCCTAAAGTCAAATTATTCATGTGAAGCGTTGTTGGTTTATACTATTCATATATAATTCCTTCCCAGTAATGCATATACAGAGTTTAAAATTGTTTTAACTTATCAGGACGTATGCTGGTCGGAGACCAAAACTACTTTGTTTGCTTTTAGGATTCATCCTTCTGGTCCGTAATATATTACAAGGACTAGTGCACAAGGTGGAAATTTATTCATGCGGAAGTGGAAGTTTCTGAAAATTCCACGTGCTAATGGACTCGGGGGCCATGATGGTATCTATTAGTTGATCCGCATCTTGCCTTGTCAGATATGTGTAGATTTGGAATTTAGATGTTGATATAGATAACCTAGTCAGGCACACTTTATTCACGTAATATTCTAAATATGTTTAAAGATATGTTTGGCATTCCGCTTTCAAAAATAACAATATTTTTCCTCTTATGGTACAAGATGGTAGAGTGTGCCTACGAATTTTCTGTCTTTTCATGACCAGTCGCACTCGTCTATGGTGTTATCGCTGGAACTTGATTCCTCGCTGGTTGTTGTTGGTTTGAAGAAACTATGTGCAGCATGTACGTTGCTAGCTGAACAGAAGCTATCGATTGGCCATCCCATGATTCATTTGAAGTTGATGACGATTGTGTTGTAGATATAGTTTCAAAAAAAAAAGATGAATAATTCCTACCTAAAGCCTGTTGTCAATATCGACCGCGCCAATGTGAACAATAGAACACCATTCTTTTTATTGTTATGGAATCGATCGTTTATTACATGACGAGTGAACAAGAACAAAATGTCCAGAATCTTCGGTACAACACAGTGGCCGTCTGATTTAAATATTACCCAATCCGCCCTAGTGTTCGCGAAGTGGAGCATTTATTGAAGGTGCAATTTCAGCTTAGACTAGCGGAGGTCGACGTGCTGATAACGGAAAAGTTTTGTTGTGGAAAGTAATATGCAACATGTCCTTGAGCATGACAATAGTAGAATAAACATGCCTATTTATACGGACGATGAAAAGATGTGTGCATGTTTATCCTCGCGTATTGGCAAAATGTTACATTTGAAAACTGTAGTTTCTCAAGTATTTCAAACGCCATTTGTGTCGTAAGAATACGAGGAATGAAACGTATTCCTTTTGACTTGAACTTTGAATACGAAATAGGAGGTATCACCAATTCTCAAATCACACTGCGCACATATGTAGGCCAGACCTCTACGTGTCAATTCTTTAACAAGAAGACACATTACGGAAAATCTTGTGTAAAAAGCTCTAATGCTATAACATCAACTGCAAGCAAACAAAACACACAGTCCTCATCAACAACTCAATAACAAACAATCAAAGTTGCTGCTTAGACACCAAAGAATGCCGAAACGACAGAACCTACGATTAGCGTTCCCAACCGTTGTAATGAACCTGCTACCTCCAACTCAACAGCCAGTGTTACCAACGATAATGTCAATGACAAAGATACGAATATACGATCATGACTTAGAGGTCCCACAAGCAATCCAAACTAGGTTATCATGAAAACCTATACTACATTAATAGTGAGGACAGCATGGACGAAAACGTTTAACCGATAGAGTGATCTCTAACAACAGCATTCAAATAATCGAAATAAAAAAACGACAGAACTGTTCGGCTCGGAATAGTGGTAGTCAAGGTTATCATTTTGTCAGATTATTCTAACCCTGTCAGAATTTACCTTTAGACAAAAATAGAACCCTACTATTATTTGTCAAAAATAGAATCATTGTGTTTTTGAAATAATAGAATTTTTTTACAGATATCACAATTTACTAGAAACGAAAGTTTGGCGCTTGGGAGACCGGATTGTATTTTCCTAAATCCAACTAGAACTACTGAAGGTACATCCAACGATAAGAACGCTGCAAGTCTTCTTTTGATAGTTTTAGCGTTCTTGTCATGTGCCAGATTTTCCTAGATAATTTGTGACTGCCAGATTCATCTTTAACCCTGCGACAGTCGCACAAATGGTTTACTGAACGAGCAGCCGCTGGTGCTCCAACACGATTTCGATAGATTTTCTAAGCGACGTACACTCAGTGCACTAGTGCGACTGACGGAAGGTTAAAAATAATGGCAACCCTGGTGGTAGTGGATTTGGTGTCGTTTTGAGCTATGATCACTTTGCCATCCCGGATCTCAAAATCATGAGACTGGAAATAAGGAGTTGGGAATAGGGAATAAGAATGGGTATGGAATAGGGAATAGGGAATAGGGAATAGGGAATAGGGAATAGGGAATAGGGAATAGGGAATAGGGAATAGGGAATAGGGAATAGGGAATAGGGAATAGGGAATAGGGAATAGGGAATAGGGAATAGGGAATAGGGAATAGGGAATAGGGAATAGGGAATAGGGAATAGGGAATAGGGAATAGGGAATAGGGAATGGGGAATAGGGAATAGAAATGAGAAATTTGAATTGGCATGGGATTGGCTTGGGTGGTTGGGAGAGGCAAATGTCAATATCTTCTCTCGTCGTTCTATCAATGAATGGGTTTAATATGAAATATATTGAATCATGTTGTCCCAGGAAAATTTGTCTAGGAAGTCAAGACCCCTGGATGGTGGAAATGAATCCTCGGCATTGTCTTACTAGGTGGCACTAGCGCGAATGCAAATTATTGACAAAAGTTTATATCATTCTTTTTTTCATTATGGGGGTTGTTAAGAGCGATACAGTCTTCGGTACAGTTGCTCAAAAAGTCAAGGGTTACCAGATGGCAATAGATTAGCTTGAGATTTTTTCACTGTGTGATGCTAGTGAGGGCACCAGCCTTCAGCGAATTATAATTTCTGCTTCCGATTTCAGTTCCTTAGGACGCTTCCGGAATACCTGCTTCATGATGGTCCAATTTTGAAACATCTTTTGAATAATAACTCGAGGCTCAATTTGGTGGGGCCATTATGAGACCTCAGAAGTGGAAGTAGATATATTTGAAGGCATTCTTTCAAGTACACCTGATCATTGACCGTTCCGGTTGCTAAGAACGTGGCACCCAACTTTCCACACTAGCAAATTGCCTGACAAATCATATATTTTTGGTCATATTAGGACAACTTAGAAAGCAGACCAACTTAGTTAGGGACGCCGAGAAGTGAAGAAGAGGAGCACAGGAGGTTGCAGGATAATTGCTTTCACGTAAGTCTCGTCATCCATGACGAGAAAATGTTGTTTCGTCAACGACTGAGTGAAAAGCTTCTGCGCACGTCTCACTGTATACTATCGTTCATCGCGACTCAATTGCTTTTGGACTTTGCACGTGTATCCGTCACACTATACGGAGATCCATTTGGGCCACTTCCTTTTCTCCTATCGATGGTCATATGTTCGTTGTACCGTTTCAAAACGCGATTTGCCGTAGATCGAACCATAATGGTACGGCATGAGAGATCCCAATTTTTTAGATTTGTGCGGGAAGTTTGTTTTCGCCGCTAATTCCGTCTCCATTTTCGCAATGGGATTGGGAATAGGAATGGGAATAGGAATGTGAATGGGAATGGGAATAGGAATAGGAATAGGAATGGGAATGGGAATGGGAATGGGAATGGGAATGGGAATGGGAATGGGAATAGGAATGGGAATGGGAATGGGAATGGGAATGGGAATGGGAATGGGAATGGGAATGGGAATGGGAATGGGAATGGGAATGGGAATGGGAATGGGAATGGGAATGGGAATGGGAATGGGAATGGGAATGGGAATGGGAATGGGAATGGGAATGGGAATGGGAATGGGAATGGGAATGGGAATGGGAATGGGAATGGGAATGGGAATGGGAATGGGAATGGGAATGGGAATGGGAATGGGAATGGGAATGGGAATGGGAATGGGAATGGGAATGGGAATGGGAATGGGAATGGGAATGGGAATGGGAATGGGAATGGGAATGGGAATGGGAATGGGAATGGGAATGGGAATGGGAATGGGAATGGGAATGGGAATGGGAATGGGAATGGGAATGGGAATGGGAATGGGAATGGGAATGGGAATGGGAATGGGAATGGGAATGGGAATGGGAATGGGAATGGGAATGGGAATGGGAATGGGAATGGGAATGGGAATGGGAATGGGAATGGGAATGGGAATGGGAATGGGAATGGGAATGGGAATGGGAATGGGAATGGGAATGGGAATGGGAATGGGAATGGGAATGGGAATGGGAATGGGAATGGGAATGGGAATGGGAATGGGAATGGGAATGGGAATGGGAATGGGAATGGGAATGGGAATGGGAATGGGAATGGGAATGGGAATGGGAATGGGAATGGGAATGGGAATGGGAATGGGAATGGGAATGGGAATGGGAATGGGAATGGGAATGGGAATGGGAATGGGAATGGGAATGGGAATGGGAATGGGAATGGGAATGGGAATGGGAATGGGAATGGGAATGGGAATGGGAATGGGAATGGGAATGGGAATGGGAATGGGAATGGGAATGGGAATGGGAATGGGAATGGGAATGGGAATGGGAATGGGAATGGGAATGGGAATGGGAATGGGAATGGGAATGGGAATGGGAATGGGAATGGGAATGGGAATGGGAATGGGAATGGGAATGGGAATGGGAATGGGAATGGGAATGGGAATGGGAATGGGAATGGGAATGGGAATGGGAATGGGAATGGGAATGGGAATGGGAATGGGAATGGGAATGGGAATGGGAATGGGAATGGGAATGGGAATGGGAATGGGAATGGGAATGGGAATGGGAATGGGAATGGGAATGGGAATGGGAATGGGAATGGGAATGGGAATGGGAATGGGAATGGGAATGGGAATGGGAATGGGAATGGGAATGGGAATGGGAATGGGAATGGGAATGGGAATGGGAATGGGAATGGGAATGGGAATGGGAATGGGAATGGGAATGGGAATGGGAATGGGAATGGGAATGGGAATGGGAATGGGAATGGGAATGGGAATGGGAATGGGAATGGGAATGGGAATGGGAATGGGAATGGGAATGGGAATGGGAATGGGAATGGGAATGGGAATGGGAATGGGAATGGGAATGGGAATGGGAATGGGAATGGGAATGGGAATGGGAATGGGAATGGGAATGGGAATGGGAATGGGAATGGGAATGGGAATGGGAATGGGAATGGGAATGGGAATGGGAATGGGAATGGGAATGGGAATGGGAATGGGAATGGGAATGGGAATGGGAATGGGAATGGGAATGGGAATGGGAATGGGAATGGGAATGGGAATGGGAATGGGAATGGGAATGGGAATGGGAATGGGAATGGGAATGGGAATGGGAATGGGAATGGGAATGGGAATGGGAATGGGAATGGGAATGGGAATGGGAATGGGAATGGGAATGGGAATGGGAATGGGAATGGGAATGGGAATGGGAATGGGAATGGGAATGGGAATGGGAATGGGAATGGGAATGGGAATGGGAATGGGAATGGGAATGGGAATGGGAATGGGAATGGGAATGGGAATGGGAATGGGAATGGGAATGGGAATGGGAATGGGAATGGGAATGGGAATGGGAATGGGAATGGGAATGGGAATGGGAATGGGAATGGGAATGGGAATGGGAATGGGAATGGGAATGGGAATGGGAATGGGAATGGGAATGGGAATGGGAATGGGAATGGGAATGGGAATGGGAATGGGAATGGGAATGGGAATGGGAATGGGAATGGGAATGGGAATGGGAATGGGAATGGGAATGGGAATGGGAATGGGAATGGGAATGGGAATGGGAATGGGAATGGGAATGGGAATGGGAATGGGAATGGGAATGGGAATGGGAATGGGAATGGGAATGGGAATGGGAATGGGAATGGGAATGGGAATGGGAATGGGAATGGGAATGGGAATGGGAATGGGAATGGGAATGGGAATGGGAATGGGAATGGGAATGGGAATGGGAATGGGAATGGGAATGGGAATGGGAATGGGAATGGGAATGGGAATGGGAATGGGAATGGGAATGGGAATGGGAATGGGAATGGGAATGGGAATGGGAATGGGAATGGGAATGGGAATGGGAATGGGAATGGGAATGGGAATGGGAATGGGAATGGGAATGGGAATGGGAATGGGAATGGGAATGGGAATGGGAATGGGAATGGGAATGGGAATGGGAATGGGAATGGGAATGGGAATGGGAATGGGAATGGGAATGGGAATGGGAATGGGAATGGGAATGGGAATGGGAATGGGAATGGGAATGGGAATGGGAATGGGAATGGGAATGGGAATGGGAATGGGAATGGGAATGGGAATGGGAATGGGAATGGGAATGGGAATGGGAATGGGAATGGGAATGGGAATGGGAATGGGAATGGGAATGGGAATGGGAATGGGAATGGGAATGGGAATGGGAATGGGAATGGGAATGGGAATGGGAATGGGAATGGGAATGGGAATGGGAATGGGAATGGGAATGGGAATGGGAATGGGAATGGGAATGGGAATGGGAATGGGAATGGGAATGGGAATGGGAATGGGAATGGGAATGGGAATGGGAATGGGAATGGGAATGGGAATGGGAATGGGAATGGGAATGGGAATGGGAATGGGAATGGGAATGGGAATGGGAATGGGAATGGGAATGGGAATGGGAATGGGAATGGGAATGGGAATGGGAATGGGAATGGGAATGGGAATGGGAATGGGAATGGGAATGGGAATGGGAATGGGAATGGGAATGGGAATGGGAATGGGAATGGGAATGGGAATGGGAATGGGAATGGGAATGGGAATGGGAATGGGAATGGGAATGGGAATGGGAATGGGAATGGGAATGGGAATGGGAATGGGAATGGGAATGGGAATGGGAATGGGAATGGGAATGGGAATGGGAATGGGAATGGGAATGGGAATGGGAATGGGAATGGGAATGGGAATGGGAATGGGAATGGGAATGGGAATGGGAATGGGAATGGGAATGGGAATGGGAATGGGAATGGGAATGGGAATGGGAATGGGAATGGGAATGGGAATGGGAATGGGAATGGGAATGGGAATGGGAATGGGAATGGGAATGGGAATGGGAATGGGAATGGGAATGGGAATGGGAATGGGAATGGGAATGGGAATGGGAATGGGAATGGGAATGGGAATGGGAATGGGAATGGGAATGGGAATGGGAATGGGAATGGGAATGGGAATGGGAATGGGAATGGGAATGGGAATGGGAATGGGAATGGGAATGGGAATGGGAATGGGAATGGGAATGGGAATGGGAATGGGAATGGGAATGGGAATGGGAATGGGAATGGGAATGGGAATGGGAATGGGAATGGGAATGGGAATGGGAATGGGAATGGGAATGGGAATGGGAATGGGAATGGGAATGGGAATGGGAATGGGAATGGGAATGGGAATGGGAATGGGAATGGGAATGGGAGTGGGAATGGAAATGGAAATGGAAATGGGAATGGGAATGAGAATAGGATTGGAATAGGAGTAGGAATAGGAACAGAAATATGAATCGGAATAGAAATGCGAATAAGAATTGAAATTGAAATTGGAATTTGAATTTAGTTTGAGTTTGAGTTTGGGTTTGAATTTTTATTTTAATTGAAACTGGAATTGGAATTGGAATTGAAATTAGGAACTCAAACGTTATTTGAAAAGTTTCAGCGCTGCACAGGTAATCTTCTACTTGTTAAGGCCATTAATAGATAACTATACCTTAGAAGGGTGGGGCGGCGGAGGTGTTTACGATATAATGCGTTGCGTAATTTATGAATGGTTTCTTAGAGATACATGTACCCTAACATACAATATTTTTATTGCTTTTGTGCCGAATTATTGCTCTCCTGTTTTCTGCGAGTTGGATTTATCACAAGCAATCGTTCGTTTTCTTACTTCTCCGCAAACCAAACTGGGTTTCTAGAAGGAATCCAGTTGCCTCAGCTCAATTGTCGACCTATAGTCTTATTTTCTCTAAGTCTAAGATGTCTGATGTATGAAAGGGAAATGTATTCGGCCGATACGAATTGTGATCGGAGGTTATTTTTCCTCCTTTAGGAAGATGATAACTTGCACTTGTTTTCAGCTACGCTGGATAATATTTTACTTCAGAAACTAGTCAAAGAATGCTTCAGTTAGCAAAGTCGAGTTGGTTCTTTACCAAATTGCATGAAACAGTATAAT
The DNA here is from genome assembly GCF_030247195.1 of Topomyia yanbarensis. Taxonomy (NCBI): domain Eukaryota; kingdom Metazoa; phylum Arthropoda; class Insecta; order Diptera; family Culicidae; genus Topomyia; species Topomyia yanbarensis. The sequence continues at coordinate 41,283,854 of NC_080671.1, read as the reverse complement.
TGAAAATGCCTTAACTGTCAACAATGGAGACTCCATATTCTCTGTAACGAACAATGGAGTCATCACTTGTGAGAACATCACGAGGAATTTGCTGTGAAAAATCATTATAATATGATGATGCGAACAAATTCAAACAAGTTTCTAGATTTTCTCCGGCTTTTGTTCGTTTTCGCCGTCGGAGCTGCTTTGTAGATATTTAGGATCTTGACATGTGTAACGTAATGAATTTATTTTTTCACAATTTATTAAAAGTGCTACAATTGAAATATCCTGAAATCAACTATTTTTAACTATAAAACTAACTATTAAAATAACGAAAGAGCATTCGAAGCTAAATGAACCAACTGTCAGCATTGACACAAGTAATTAGTTGTAAAATGACGCGATTATCTTGTAAATCTAGTAGGCTGGAAAACTCATTTTTTCTTAGTGACGAACAAAAATAAGATTCGCGAATAGTAATGTTAGAAACTACTACTTGCCTGTATCTAGGACGATGGGCGGTCGACCGGTCCCACGTTTTCGAACCAGCCAACGAACGGGTACGTAAAATGGTGTTCTGGCGTCCTCGTCGTCGTCGTCGTCGTCGTTCGTAGTCATTGAGTGCAAATGAGCAACAAATGAGACTGTTGTTTACAATGTTTGCCCTCGCACTGTTTACTGCGAACAGTGTAGAGGGTATGCTACTGGAGCACCACTATTGCCCGTTGATGATGCTGACGCCGATGGAACTGCACATTTCTGCCTGCATCCTGCACCTGCTGACCTACAAAAAATATTTCTATTTGGTTGCGAATCCCGGCCGAAGCAGAAACAAAAAGCAACCTGTTTCGTCGCTGGGTACGATACCGGCCATTTATGCACCGCACAACATAAGCCACCGCCCGCCAACCAGGCAACAAGAACAACAACAACAACAACGTCAGATAGAAAGTAATGGAACCGGAAATGAGAAGGATGCTTCTTCCGGTGCTTGGTATTCGTTGCTTCGCATGGGGCAACCAAGTTGATCTGGGTCTGTTTTTACTGCAAGTAGTTGTATATATTTATGTATATCGCAAGATGTGCAAAAACTTTACATCTTTTCGTTGTATTTATGTTTAAAGCCTCTCGGGGATGGTATTTAGGAGGGAGAATATATAGAATTTGCCGAGGGAACATTAAAAACTTGGGAGAAGCTGAATAGAAGTAATGGAATTGTCGATAATAATCTTCTACTTCTTGATTTATATTGGTTCTAGATAACAAAGTCCAAAGCTGCCACAGCGTTTTTACAATAGGTAGATAGATTTTAATATCTCGAGTTTGTCACAGCGAAAATTACAAGAAAAGGCTCGGACAATTATTTGACTCCAGGGAGTTTAAATTTGTGTTCACTGATAAATAACCACCATGACTCATAATCTGGCAAGCAATTTGTAGTTCCGGACCACACCTAAATCACCCCGACATGATAAAATTTCAAGTAAAAATTTAATCCTTTCTGTTGTCAATACAATTTAATTGTTCTTTTGTTTTGTATCATTCTTTCATCAAATATGTGGACAAAAAACTTTGCCATTTCCTTTCCATCACCATTAACGGTTTCCAAACACATTCAATTTGAATACTATTTGTATGCCCGAACAAAGCCCACTTTCTCGGGCCAACTGACTTCCTGGGGTTGTCAAGTGCAAGTATCGGTTCGAAGTTTTAAATCATATGAGTTAGTTAAATACAGCAGAAAAGGGAGGAGGTGTAGCAAGTGAGAAAGAGTTATGTCACCAAACATTTTTCCAGTGCAAAACTAGTGGCTTCCTACTGTGCGGAATGTGATGTGCACTGGCTGGCGGCATATGTGCGCTTGTACACATATTTCTAACAGCAAACGATGGACGGAGGCAATGTACGAGAAGTGAAGCTTTATGGCAAATAACATTGCAGCGGGTTCCAGCACACACAGACGACGAAAAAAAAAATGACTGGCGTAAAAAAATGAAGTTACACTCTTCATCTGTTGGACGCTTGGAGCGTAGAGTACCCCTCCACATTTGCCATATGTTTCCATTTTGGGTACCACATTCTGCGCCTCACGCTTTGAATTTGGGTTACCGGAATGATCTATATCTTCAAAAGCCGGTTAGCAGTAGTTCTAGCGTGGGTAAACTTTATCGCTTTTGTGTGTGCAAGGACCGGGAACGAAATGGAACCGTTGATCACTCGAGCGTTGATGGTCTATATTAGATATTCTATGCACTACATTTTGCCGCTTGCTGCTGGCTGCAGTTTCATTCGTTCTGTGTTCGCCGAAAGACCATGTTGAAGCGCGAATCATACGTATGATTTGAAGCGGAAACGAGCTCTTTCCCAGGAAGCTTTTGGTCAATATATTCCGGCACAGGATGATTGGCTCTTATGCTGCTGGTGGTGATGCTTGAAACTTTGTTCATTTGCCGGAGAATGTTAGTTTCGGATGAATTTTTATTGCAACTTTTAATGATTTCATTTGCCATTTGGATGCTTCTGGCTGTCGCTTATTTGGAGGGACAAAGTGCAATAGTTAAAAATGTAGGGGAATTGTGATTGTGATGGACATTAAATTTGTACAGTGATCGTGGTCCTAATTCTGTCAGGTCCATAGAATTTATTTTCAGGTGCTTAGGGGTCTAGTTATACTGTTGCAATTTAATTCATTTCATTATATCGTAATTAACTCAACCCAGAATGAACACTTGGTAATCTAGCCTCATAGTTACATACCGTGGTTTGAGGATGAAGAGTGACTTAACTAAGAATGAGGAATTATGGAGTAGAGCTAGTTGAATGCATACAATTCGAACCTCGTTGTACACGTCAGCAAGGCGCCTACTGAGATCCGAGTTCTACGTACAGCATGAACTGTATTTAGGGTTGTTTTCGTGAATGGAGGAAATTTATGATTTCTTAAATATTTTAAGTAGTCTAGCTTTCATTTGAATTCCCGGACTTTTTTACTACGGGGCTATTTTATGTGTATACAGAATTTAGAACCAATTGTTGTCAATATGGATTGCTGTTCATTTTAACTATCATGCAGTTTTGGCCGGATCTCGCAACTCTTAAAATCAATCGATATCCTATAGATCTGCTAGATCTTTATTCTCTTGAGTTCCTTGCTATATGTATAGAACTGGCGTTATATTGTCTCTTTTCGTATAAATTCTGAGAGACGCTTACATCCAAGCTGAGATCACAAGAAAGGATTCGTCAATTGTACCCATGGTTTCAAAACGCTCAGGGAATGAAACAAAACCTATTTTGACTTAAATTTTCTAACATTTTCCATGTTAATATTTTATTTATAAGGGTTTTTACAGCAACTCAGTGTTTTTTTGCCAAAAACGTGCGTAAAATTATTTACACGAAAACGGTAAAGCTTACAGCAATGACGTTTTCTGGGAAGGTTTCTGATGATTAAAAACCTTTTATTTGATGATATGGTTATAATAATTAATCCCCCTTGAAGTGAGATATTTGCTACATTTTTTTTCAGAGTATGAGATACTAGATGTAATGGTCAGGAATATCAAAAAACTTGTTATTGTGAACATCTTTACTGAAAACCAAAAATTTTCATTTATAGTCCACTCGTTGTTTGTGAATAACACCTTAAAAGCTATTGTTCGACATAACTTCAAGAAAGTTGTTTGTCTTATCAAGATACATATCTTTCCAGAAGCGATCATTGGTTAATCTTTTGCGACTTCGAATTTTATAACCAGGCATCTCGAAAAAAGTCTCTATGCAAAACTTTAGCTCAATCAAACATGATAAAAGAGTCGGGATTAGCGGTCGATTCTGCGAAAATTTTCCCCCGTGAAAAAACACCAAGAACTCTTTGAATATTTAAAAAAATCGTAGTTTTGATGCCAAATTGCTTAAGTGGTCAGAAAACGTCAAGATTTCGTGTCATCTCGAATTTTTTTTGTGGATAGCCTTTACGGGACTTGGAAAATGTTGGAGTTTGGAAAGGTAGCTTTTAATTTCGATTTCGACGTTTCGTGCATATCTAAGACATACAAAAAATTAACAGCTGCATTTCTAAACTCAGGTGGTGTCTCAATTGAAAAAAATAATGTCACAGAATGAAATTTTTGAGATCACTCCAAATCTCAATATTTCATGACATTATAGGATATTTTTTCCGAGTGATAGGAACTTTTTTCGATGCGTTATATCTGTATATCAAGACCAATATATTGACGAGACAATTTTTGGGAACTGTGACCTTGTTTGTGAATTACGGTGCATATCATTACACTCGAATCATCAGTCCAAGGGCCATCACGACATTTTGGGTATGTCCTAATGTCCGCCCATCTTTTTGCACATGATCGTAACACAAAGCTACGACTTATTCAGCGGTAACAGATATTTTGCCCAGATAAGCTAAGAATAGTGATATTCTACCTTTAAAGAAGGACTATCACGTCTACATGCCCGCTCATAAAGTTGAAATCGACAGAGTAGTCACTGGTTCGAGTTTATCATGCGTGGATCTACTGAAGTACGAGGTTGTTTCAAACACTCCTTTTTCCGGCGAGCAAAGATTTTGGATAGCAATTGTATTAGACGGGACAAAATGGTGTGTCCTTTCAAAATTCGTGTCAGGTAACCCTTGGCCCTCCCTGGGTACAAAAAGCATCCGACTAATGTGAAGCATTCCCTTGAAAATGCTCTATTACAGAAATACTAAAAAAAGCTAGGCCATTCACGACCACTAATCATTATGCCCCTTTTGACTTAGCCCAAGTAACAATTGTGATTTGAAGCCACTCTTAAAAAGTCTCTTCAAACTTAGATTGCACTTGTAGCATGCTAAAAAACTTTAAATACTACTTGGGAGGAGCGTGACTTAGATTATCTTCATGTGTGGGCATCTTTAACTGCTCCGAAAACTATAGGCAGGTGAGATTTCTTACAAAGGTTTATATTTTCCTCTTGAGAGGCCGTCAAAGATACCAGCTCGAGAAAGCTGTGACACAAAGTCTTGAAGGAAAAACAAGGAAGTTTCAATGCTTCTAGGAACTCCAAAAGTCTCATGTCATTTCAGCCAGAAATTCAACTTAGTGCAAATCTTGTTGATCACGGGCAACTTTGTGATATTGCGAAACTCTTCCTGGCATCGGGAATAATTTTCCACTTCTGCGTATTTGGGCATAAATTTTCTGACGTATTCGGAGCTAGAGCGCAGTGCGCCATTGCAAAATAATTTGTTTTCTGATTCTTGAAGCCCCTGTCCCTCTCATATTGTGACACATGTCAAAGTATCAGAATATATTGGCCTAAATGGCACGTTCCCCGTATGTAGTCGAGGATTTGTGGCTTGCCGTGTGTTTTCATCATTTCCTGAGCGGAAGGAAAGGATAAGGAGGTGTGGGGAAGTAGAATTGGAAATATGAAAAAAACATCCCAAAAACAAAAATAAACAACAGGTAAGGTAAACTCACAAGTAGTTCAAATTGCCTGCGAATAAGCCTAAAGCTTTTTACCACATTGGATAAAAAAAAACTTTAGTATGTCTCCGAGTTTCTGTCGTCCAAACATGGTTTCGTCTATATAAGGAGGGCCGAAAACTCGAAATCGCAATTGCGCTACCGCTGAGCAGTTGTATATCAGATGATATGAGGTTCCATAGTTGGATTCGCAAAGATCACATGAAAAAGACTCAGCACGCTGAATAGTTGCCATGTGATAATTGAGTTTACAGTGGCCGGTTGAAGCCTTGGTCAGCATGCCGCAGTGGAGCTTCGAAAAATGTAGGAGATTTTTCGAAATCACTGGGCACGGTTGTTCTAGAAACGCCTTTGTTTGGCGACACGTTTGTAGATTTCTCCAATAATTGCGGTGCTCGGACGAAGCCCAGGACCGTATTTTTCCCTTATCCAACTTGTCGAAATTGGCAGCGCGGGCTCAGGATCAACAAAGTCAATCGCTGAACATGCCCTGGCCAATTTTTCAGCCCATTCATTTCCAGTAGTACCGCAATGTCCGGGCACCCAGACAAGGTAGATAGTGTTGATAATGCTTAGTTCTTCAATTTGGGTTCGGCACGCGATCACTAGCTTGGACCGGGATTTGTCTGAGCTAAGGGCATTGATTGCAGCCTGACTATTGGAGCAGAAATTCATGATAAACTCAGTTGAAGGGCCGATTGTACCCCGCACATAATCGCAAAGATTTCTGCTTGCAATACAGTACAGTATCTACCTAGTGAGTGAGATTGTTCCAATCTCATTTCACGACAGTAGACACCAGCACCAGCACGTCCCTCCATCAGAGAACCGTCAGTGTAATAGATCACTTGAGTTTGTTGTTGTCTTTTCATATAGCCAGACAACCACTCCTCTCGAGAGGGAATCTTCACAAGGAATGTCCTGTAAGGAAAACTACATGTGAGTATAATATCGCTGGGAGCAAGAATATCTTCACTCCATGTAACCATTTGTGACCACAATCGTGTATGACTGGTAGCAAGTTTAACATGGTTACTGTTCCAAAGCCCAAAGCTGCAGTTTGTATGCACATGATAATGCTTTTTGTTTGAGGTGTATGTGTAATGGTTTGATATTTAGAAGTGCTTCAAAAGCAGCAGTCGGAGTCGTGATGAAAGCACCAGTCAACGCCATGAGCGCCATTCTTTGCAGATGGTTTAGCTTTGACTGGACTGTCACCACCTCTCCCCTCTGCCACCACACAAGGCATCCGTATGACAGTATTGGACGTACAATTGTCGTGTAAATCCAATAGATGTATTTAGGTTTGAGACCCCAGGTCTTTCCAATAGTTCGTCTGCACTGCCCGAAGGCCATGCACGCTTTCTTGACTCTGAACTCAATATGAGCAGACCAATTCAGTTTGGAATCCAATATAACTCCAACGTATTTGATTTGATCTGCACACAGTAGCTCAGAATCAAAGAACTGCGAGGGACGAAACCCGGTTGTTATTCGCTTCTTAGTGAACAGAACCATTGAAGTTTTGCTTGGGTTAACTGATAATTTAACTTGTCGACACCACTGTTCGACAGCTTTTAATTCCTGTTGCATTAAATCAAAGTTTGTTCCGATGCAAAATCCAGTAATTAGTATTTGGTAATCGTCAGCAAACTCGTAGGTTGAAATCCAAGCACATTGAGTTTCTTCAACAAGCCGTCGGCTACCAAGTCCCATAACAAAGGTGACAGAACTCCGCCCTGAGGACAACCGCAAATACCTAACTTCCGTATCTCAGCCTGTCGCAGAGACGAGCAAAGTATGCGGTTACTAAGCATTGCCTTTATCCAACCCGAGATACATGCAGGTATCCCATGACCGCGCGCCACTTTCAGTATAGACTGGAAGGACACATTGTCAAAAGCACTCTCAATATCTAGGAATACACCCAACCTAGATTGCTTGAGCGAGAAGGCTTTCCAAATGTTGTAAAATATGAATGAGCTTGTCGTATCCACGACGTCATCTAAGTTGACTAATTGTTGGAAAATATCCATGAAATTTAGTCGCCAAGTTTTCCAAAAAGAGGTCCCAGTTTGTAGATTTAGGATTACGATATGTTACCACATTGAAGGTGACGTCAAAATGATCGAAAAATATATATTTATGATTGGATAGAGACGGTTCAGTTTAAAGTTTCATATTTTTTATTTTTGGACAAACAAAGTATGCAAAGTGGCTTTTTGTGACAAAGTCTTCATGTACAGAAAGTTTCATTAAAATCTGAGAGGGTGCTGCCAACATTTATTCGAGTTGGCGCGAAATTCGTCGTAAACACGATCGAATCGGCTATATGTGAGTACACGGACAGATGGTTTCTTTTAAAAACTATGTTCTCCATGGGTAGTTTTGATTTTGACAGCTAGACAGACAAATGACAATCGCTTGATGCAATAAAGAAATCGGAGAACAGAACACACATTATCGGAAATTTTTTTTAAAACCTATTTAACGACATTTTACAAAGCATATTAAACTCTTTAGAGTTCTTGAAAAAGGTCCCAAACGGACCGAAACAACCCATTTACAATCGATTTTGTGTTATTAGAGCAAGGCTGTTTACAATCCCATCAGCTCAGAGAGTTTGAAAAATTTCATCTGCATCGAAGATGGCTTTGGCACGAGTTTTACTATTTTGGACGTATTCTACATTGTTTTGTTTTGAAACTTTAAAAAACCCAATAATCGCATCGCTATATAAATAATTAAAAATCTTTAAAATCTCGGAGAGTCAATTGAACGGTGTTGGTAATTTCACGTCATTATTAATAATAATTAGGGACGGCGGCAATGCGCGTTCTTCGAATTATTGATAAAACTTTAAAACCTGAAACCACTCTCACTCACTACTACTCACTCGTTGTTCTCGCGGAATTATTAAACACCCGAAATCGCACATCAAAAAAATTCCCATACCGGGAATCGAACCCGGGCCTTCCGGGTGAGAGCCGGATATCCTAACCACTAGACAATATGGGAGACTTGCACTCGATTGGGACAAAAGTGGAAACTCTTGTTAAATGTCAAGAATTCATCCGACTACCCACACCCCGGTTCAAATTATTTTTAATCTCACATCTGCTCGTCGTTTCATCCAAAGCAACAACACAAGCAACGCCCGACGCCGTCGGGCCATTTGTGCGCGATGATTGGATTATGCACATTATTTCAGCTTGAGCCGGCGTTTCGTGCGTGCAGAGCATTTCCTCACGCACAGAAGCGCCATCAACATCGTCGTTTCAAATTTTATTTTTATTAATCTTTTCCACATCATCATTTCACCTTTCATTTCAGCACGGCGCTTCGCATACCGAGTTGGAAAATCATCGTGCTGCTGGGCGAACGAGGAGCAAAAATTCATGCTCAATTGAACTTAATGCCCCGCAGTCAGACAGTGTTAGCTGCTGATTTTTTTTTCGCACGTCAGCCCCGGTATACATACAGTAAATGTATTAATGAAATTCATCCTGCGGTTTACTTTTTCTTTTGTTGTTGCCTTTATCATGTCTGCTCGCATTCACGCTCGAACGACGAGTCCTATCAAGGGATAAAGAAGCTGCGGCGCGCGCGTTTTGGGGCGAAAAATCAGCTCATTATGCTAATTATAATTGCGTACTTATGGTTCTCGGTGGGGGTGCGAGTTTCTTTGCAGTCGGGCAGCATTTTCAAACGAGTGAAATGAGCATTTTCCACAAATTTGCGGGACAAGGGGTGTTGGGTGTTTTCCGTGGAAAGTTGGAGAAGTAATGACACTGGAACGGAACAGGATCATCTTCTTTCCCTTTTGGCGGTATTCTACTATCTGGTACGGTATAGTGTTCTTCGCGTGCCATCTTGGTGCCAATTACACTTCAGTGGATTAAGGCGGAACGATTTTAAAGTTTTGCGTTGAGTTGAGTTCAAGTAAAATTTTCACACATTACCGGTTTCTATAGGGTACTTTTAAAACCCGGAAACCTAGAGGAAGGCTTGTCTATGATCACGTCTTATTATAATTTTAAGCATTGCAACTCTAGTTTGTGGGCGTTTTCTTCTGCATAATTTTACTCTCACTGTTATTTTGTGAATTCTACAAACACCCTCTATATGAACTTTCGTTCCCATCGAAGATACTCCACAAATCTTCGTTTCAAAATGGATGAAACCGTAGGACAACTTTGAGACTGTGATATGTTAGAATTTAGCACTAGGAGAAAACTTTCCGCTTGCTAGAAGCGGGGTGAAACCACCACCCAATCCGATCCATTTTCTATGAGCGACTGCATAACTTTTCCAACAATATTCTAAATCTAGATCTTAAAAGGTTGAAGTAGATTGCAACTTTGGGTGTTATTTATCTTGCTTTGCATTCCGACTCCAGCTCAGTGCACAGAAGAACACAGGGTATCACAAACGTACGATTACTATCGGGAGGACACAGTTCCGTTCAGGATAGCACAACGTAACGAAAAGTTTATCGCCTCAGAAGGGCAAATTAGCATTTTCGAATTAATCCACAATCAACTGCTAGCATCTGGTTCTGTGATAGCTGCTGTTTGTAGACTAAAGAGGAAGCGGTTTTAGAGCAAGACACAATACAGTGTTGAGCCTAACAATAATGTGGACTTGACATAAGCTACTTTAACCATTTAATAAACCTTTGGCAGAGGAATATTAAAGATGTCCATATCTCCGTGTTTTTTTTGTAAATGGCCAATAAGCATACTGTCAAAATTCATTTTGAAAGAAAATTCCAAACGAACCGTAACTCGCCGAGAATGGATGTTAACATTTTATGAAAGAGAAAAGTTTCTCTTTCGTCCGCTGTAGTGATTTATAGTCGGCGATTAATGGTTTGTCCAGAATTTCCTGTCAAAGTGAATTTTGACAGTATGCTTATTGGTCCTTTTCAAAAACACGCGAGATATAATCGTTGATGAACCGTTTTCACCCAAAAATATTGTTTTTGATGCAAAACATTTATTGGCATCGCGTTTGCGAGAGCTTTTTTACGTCGTTGACTTTTTACACTTAAACAAGCGTTTTACTTTTAATTCCACTATGTACTTTACAGTGGCGGCGCTAGGTTTTTTTGTCGCTCGGGACAAAAAGTTAAATTTGCCGCCCTCTTACATATTTTTGACCAAACTATATCATCAATGCAGTTGTCTGCGTATGTGGATGAAAATCGTTACAAAATAGTTAACAACAAGAAGGATTACTTCTTAGTACAGTGGAGACCCGATTTTATCAGCACCGGATTTTATCAGCCCCCGTTTTTATCTACCCCCGATTTTATCAGTTTTTTTACCTGATTTTATCAGCTTCATATGAAAAGTGATAGTTGGTTGTTTGATGGGCTCTAGCAGACGAACCAAGTTGAATTCGAGTAAAACCTTTCTTGGCTATATTTCGTATCTTAGATATCCGAAAAATGCAAAAATGAAAATAAATTTTTTTTAAATTTTGCGCTGTCTGACTCCCTTAAGGGGAACTTAAAGTAAATAATCACAAAAGGTTGCAAGGCTATATCTAAGGACAAAGGAAGAATATTTTAAGAGCTTGGGTTTATTTAAAAGACAGAAAAACATATGACCCGTTTTTATCAATTTCCCTGTTTTATCAGCTTAAATTTCAGCAAGGGGCTGATAAAACGGGTCTTCACTGTATTAGTATTTACAAATTGTTTCCCAATACTGGAATATCCCTTTAGAAATCCGGATTAGCTGTAACCAGATACATTCGTCGGGTTCAATTTCACAGATTCTAAAAGTGGATGATTTTCTGAATGCAAAACATCCAAAAGAGTTTTCAATCAGTTAAAAATTGTCATAGTCATGTAGTGATCGAACCGGATAGTCTGCACTCCGTTACGAACGACAAGGGCCAACGATGCGTGATCTTCACAACCTTCCGAGAAATGTTAACATTCGTCGAGCATGGACGCCGAGGCTCAACATCTGGCAGCTACGATCGTGCTGCGAAAATACGCTTAGCAGCTGGAGACGGCCACGGCACTACCAACTGAAGAATAGGTCGGTGTGGCTACTCTTGAGGATGACTGGAGCAACTTATGAAGCACCATAGGTAGCACTGCTGAGTTGAAGAGAAGAATACGTCAGGTGAGAATGCTGCAGCACCGCACGAGGGTGAACGAGAAACGATACAGACAAGCAGTCTTCCCATGAACATCGATAAGTTTGCACCTGCGTACAATATTTCGCGCACGCGTTCTACCTCAAACTTACTTTGCCTTTGTGTACAGGTTCGCCTCGAACACCGAACCCAAGCGAACGATGTGCAAACTTAGGTTTAAACACCGTGTACGTACACCGTGTGCGTACACAAGAACGTCACACGCTAAACAGAATGAGTCAACACTTGTGATGATGAGTGATAGAAAGAGAAAACTTGTGTCAAGAACCTGTGTGTACGAACACCGCCTACGTACATGAAGTTCGGTTGTGTAGACGAATATGTGTACGTGTTTTGGTACGCATTAGCGCGTTCGAGTTTACACACGAAATGTGGGTTTAAGATGAGTACAGAACTAGAGCGAACATTGTGTTCGATGTTCATTTGGGAAGTCTGCAGACAATTGTGGATCAGAAAAAACGGTAATCGTTATCCGGACGAAAAAAGCCGTAGATCATGATAACGAGGCGACGAAGCTATACGACGATAACAAGACACGGAATTTTTACGAGACGGTGAATCGTTCTCGTGAAGGACATGTGCCTCAAGTTGACTTGTTTGAAATGACCAATAGGCGGAAGTAGAGTCTGTGGTATTATAGAGTCCCGCACAGAGGAATGCGCAACACTGCCTAAAATAATGCACACTTCTTTGTTACTGGCACTCACAGTTTTTGCTGTAACTTTGAGTGACTTCAACCGAGTTACACATTGGAGTCAATTGAAAACCTACTGTTTCGTGGCTTATTGCACTTTATACATGATGCTATTCCATGTAATTTACTTTACATTGTTACAAAAAAGTATAATAAACTAAGTACAGTGTCTTGTTTGGGCGATTGAAATCTTTTGCCATGATATTATTTTTCTCAACACTAATACTTTTCTTGCATGTTCTCCGTTTACTTTGTACGATAGGTAGCCACCTGACTGTTCGATAGGTAGATTTGGCTTCACTCTGTGCGAGCCATTATAACATAAACAATGCCTTTGGGCGGAAGCAGTATGACGACGAACATCTACATGGCGAATCTGTAGTACGCGAATCAACCTGTGCGCAGCCGACGACAGATTCCCAACACCGGATCTAGTTGAGGTTCAGAAGGAAATCGTATGGTTGATGAATAATAAAGCTCAACTGTTCTAACACGGAGGGGGGTAATTGGCTAAAGCACTCCACTGGGTGATTTAAAAGACGATTTTACCGGAGCGTCGTATGGTGAGCGTAGTTAGCACCATTTACAAAAAGGATGAAAGCTGGTTTGCAGCAACTACCGCGTAATCACATTGCTGAACACTAAAGTGACAGGAAAAAATGACCCCTATCGGCCCACCCCTAAGTCGATTTCTAGTCCCACCAGGAGTACTTGCACTAAATTGGAAGCAAATCGGACAAGTCTAGTTACCGGACCAACCTGCCTGAAGTTTGTATGGGATTTTACAACAATTTACATGGAGAAAACCCACTAGCTCGCATTTTCGCCGCTAGGTGGCACTATATGCATCGTATTATCACTGTAAGTGAAAATAAGAAAGATAAATTAATTTTCTACAACTTTGTCGAAGACTGCTAGTAAAATCAGCACCGACACAATAGAAACCACGAAAAACTCGTCGCGAGATAGACAAGTGAACGTTACCGATTTATTAAAATATAAGCAATGCTTCTCATAGTCCAGTTATTTGACCAATCGTAATAGTACGACAAATGGTTAATTTCCCAAATTCTCGGCAGCCGGTTGCCCAGAGCAATTATTACATGTTAACGCAATTAGCACACTTACTAACAACTCCCCTTCCCGCGACATGTGGAGATGCAGAGGATCCCTCGGTCTCTAGCAGCGGCATGTGTCGGACTAACATTCCTTCCTTTCCCAAAATATTTTCATTCGGACATGGCCGGCGTCTCCAGTCAGCTTTTTTGATGGGATATTCAAGTTGCAACTGAATAATAACTGTTCATTAACACCCCCCCCCCCCCTCCCCCAAATAGTCGTACTAAATGCAGGAAAACGGCATATGCGTACCAAAATAGAGGCTACATACGCACATAGTTGCTGAAATTGACTATTCCTGTCAACAATATAAACCTTAAATGCGATTACTTATCGTATTAAAGCGATTTTAGAAATAACATTTACAGATGCATAATCGACACAATCTCACATTTTATGCGATATCAATAGTTCGTGTACGATTCCGGATCACTATATACGTTTAACTATATTTTGTCGATAAAGAAGGTCAACATGTAAAAAGTGCAAAAAGGCACATAAATCATCTCCAACATAGCAACATATACCAAAAAGGGGTACAGAGGACAGAAAAACATCTGTTTATATATTGTGGCCGCTACCAGCATTGTTTAGGAACGCATTACGATGTTTTGCACATCCAAAAGTCGGATTCGATCTTGCGACGTCTGAGTTTTAACACAGAGACGACCACGCAGACCTATTTCAATCATGAGGAACTAGACAATATTTCGTAATCATACTTCGTCTCTAAGTGGAAATGCACTGTGCAGCACTGTAAATTGAGACATATGAGAGAAGTCGTAGAAGACTTCACAAAATCAGTGTTTATATTTGTTGTGATATGTTAAATCGTATCTAACTTTTTGAAGTAGTTGTGATGTATATCGAAGTCGTGCATAAGTTTGTGTTGTATAATGATTATTCCTACACACAGAAACTACTTTGAAAAGCTATACACTGCCCATGATCGCATACCAGTCCCATAAAGATAGGAAATCCCATAGAAAACGGGACAACTATGCGATCATGGGTAGTACATCCGACACAGTTTGAAGTACAATACGATTGAATGTGAACAAAAATGCGATTTTGGTGAATTTGAATGCTTGTAGCTTTATGAATGTAAGTTGTCAGTGTCCTGCGACCATTTCCGATCGAACACGATGCAATTAACACATCAATGAGATTCTGACCGAACTGTCGTTATAAAATCACGTTTCATCTAACAAACGATATCAAATCCACTTCCACAGACTGAAATTGACTAACTAAACGATTTTCATTTTTTGTAGACAAATTTACGAGTCTTTTTTAAATTGATATACGATTTGTGGTTTGCTTGGTCGGTATGGATTCCACAGTGTGGCTCATCATGTTATTTCCAAGCATGTTGTTCCAATGAACATTTTGCAGTCTCAATTGGTTCTGGTCAATAACGGAGTAGCAACATGGATTGAAATAAACAAGCTTTTTATTTGCTCACACAATGTGCACAAAGAGCGAAATACACCGACGAAAAATAGAGCACCACACAAAAAACGATGTGAAGAACGACCACACAAACAGAAACTTGAAAACGAAAAATAGAAAGATCTGTGCACCAAGAGTTGCATAATTCCGCGCAAAGAGTCACCTTGAAGAGCCATTTTTGTGCCCCTGTCACTGATAAGCAGGTAGGAAGGCGAATCAAACTACAATTCAGATAAAGCTTGATCGGAAGAACGTTTTTAAAATGCTTTTTGGTTGCCTTTTCTGCTTCCATGCGCGTGGGACCAATATTCATACTAAAGAGCCTCTTTATTTCTACTCTTTGAGGTGTGCAACCATGGAGCAACACACATCGCAGTGAAGAGGTTTATTGTGAAACAGAAGAGCGGTGGTTCGCATGAAAAGTGCAAAGAGCGTTGTAATTCTTCTCTTTTTTGGCTCTGAGGTGCATTACATCCCTGGAAATCAATACTGCAGGGTCCGCACTTTGAAAAAAAAAATGAATTTATATCTGCGTGCGTTTCGTAAATCCATGGTTTTGGTGGTTGGAAGGTACGTGGGGTAATGAGCCAATTGGCACACATGTTTCATATTTCTGATATTTGTGATACGTTTTTTATCCCTAAGACATCTGACAACATGCTTCTGCAGTCATTTCTAAAGCAAGGGCGGACTCAACTGGATTTGTATTCTCGGAAAGGCGGGGGTAGGTTGGTGATTTTGCTGGACGGAAAGATTGAGTTATGTTAGAACAGTTTTACTTTTGATTTGTTTGCAAAAAGCTGCGAGTCAATCTATAAAGATTCTTGGTAGTCAACCCAAAAGAAATTCAATCTGACCAAGAAAAAGCACTGATTGGCTTTTTCCAAAGATTAACATTATTATCGTATATCGATCGAATACCTTAGGGCATATTCAGCAGCGTAGTATTTTATATGGGAGCTTCCAATAAAAATTTTAAAACAAGACTGTTTTAAATTACAGAACAAACCGCTGTACTGGGGATGTAATTGTTTCAGTTCTAGTTCCACATTGAAACACCGTTCTAATCTAAAATCCTGCAGAACATGCACTAAGTTCATTGTTTCAGTTTCAAACTGGAACCGGTTTAATAATGCGGTAATTTATTAAATAATTTGACAAGGCGTTTGTGATAGCTTTTTCACATTGTTGTTTTTTCACTTATTGCAACCGTATTTTTTCTAATTTTATGATGCATTTTACATAATTGCCATTGTCGTGATTTTATGGGAGATGAACTTTTTTTTAGTTACGGTGATGGATTTGTTTACCCCCTCCCCTAGGTTGTTTGGATCTACGGTACTACAAATATCTTCAAGTAGTATTACATATGTCAGTTTAAATAAACTTAGTGCATCAATAATCAATAATTTATACTAGTTTATTCGTAAATCTCCATTTAAGGCTTTTCATATGACCTCTAACAGAAAGTTGCTTTAAGATGTCGATTGGAATATACTTCGATAGTGGTGCATCGTGGAGGCCGGGAAGATCTAAATACTGGTCGCAGTAGTTCGTCTTCAACAAAAAAGGCTTGTTGGGCCTTTTTTATTTTGCATGCTTTTTCCTACTTTCACTAGCTCAAACCCAACTTCAGCCATTAGTGTATGTTTGTACTATTTCTATGGCGTTCAGAATACTAATATTCTTTTTTCATTTGCTGTATGTTTTGCCTCTCTACAATTCCTTTTTTGGCGTTGATTGTCAAGGTTTTTTCCCGATTAAAGCGGTTTTTTCGCGGGAAGATTGGGTTTTTTGCAATTTTTGATATTTTAGTAATTCAACATTAATGTATTGTTATACAAACATTTTTATTTTATTTATGAGCATTATTGTCATAAAGTTTTGCATGTATATTAGTTCTGAATGGTTTTCCTCGATTGAATCATTGTTATAGCGGTGATCCAACATTTCTTTACAAATATTGTGGTTAAATAAGTGATAAAACTTTTCAACACGTTTTGGGCTAAGTCGATTACGTTTCTTACTGTGAATCCACACAAACGAACTACACATTTTTTCTACTGTGCTGATGTATTCATACTAAAGACGAATGTTACTTTTACTTTTCACCGAACTAAATAGGTATTTTCTAAATTTTGTGTGAATACCTACCTTATTTCGCTAAAAGTATAGCAACCCCCAAAATGAGTAACAAGCAGAATAAAAGTAGTTTGGGCATCACACGATTATTCTAATTTTCACTCGTCAGAGTAACAATGACTACTGTTCCCAGTATTATATGAAACAAATTGGAATATAGAATAGACCGAAATTAAAGTCGCAGGAACAGAAATTGCTTCGTAAAACCCGTTATAAATATACTATTATGTGAAAATTGGATTTGAACTTCAAGTTTCAAAATCGAACAGGAGCTTTTCGATTATGTCCTATAGAATAAAAACCGTAAAAAAATATATCCGGTTTTTACAAAGGACTTTTCTTTATCCAACTTTTAATCTTGAATGTAACGTTGTATGGAATTTCCTGTGAGCTAATTATACTGGAGGTTCATACTTGCCTTCTTTTTCGGGTGAGAATATTTTAAGCGATTCTCATGCTCAAGGATCTCTGTCCGATTTTCACGCTTGATGCTTATATTCGATTTTTACATGCTAAGATATCTAGAGTGGGTATAAAGTATGTTTTATCCTTGCGACTTTTATTTTCGGTCTCTCAAATGTAAATGATTCTTTAACCCTCCGGAAGTGGCCCACTGAACGAGAAGCCGCTGGTGCCCTAAGACGATTTCGCTAGATTTTCAGAGCAGCGTGCACTCAGTGCACTAGCGCGACTGCCGAAAGGTTAAAACATTAAAAGAACATCATACATTCGATAAAACGAAAAAACCCATATTTCGTCAGGGTTAAAATGATTTGGGAAAAAACCCGGTTAAAACCCAAAAATAAAAACCCGGGAAGATGGAATTTTTCTGTTCGGTACATCACTGCATACATAACACGCTCCGGTGATCAAGTCAATATGTTAGCACTTACGAATTCATCAACGCGGTCTCAGGTGCGATTTTATCAACGCCCGTTCTCATGTGATCATGAATGGCTTAGGTCCGGAAGCCTTTAATATCGTTGCGTAGAAAAATGAAGCTCATGTAAACTAAAAATTTCAGGGCGCCACGACCTAGTGATATGAGGAAACTCACTTCCTTCTAGATCTGAACCATTCGCTAAAAATCTTGGATCGTGCGAACATTCAAAAGTCCATGCGAACATGCAAACACACGGTTATACGAACGAAGTTACGTATACGCTAAACACACTCTCCTTCGGTGTAGACTAGGTCAACTGCCGGGACCAGTTGAATAGAATATGACGTAGCGTCGGATTCGGGTCGTCGGGCGGCAGTGAACCGAACATCATGATTCACCAGCATAGTCGGACCGACCTCGACACTCTACCGGGTTGCTCATGAGTAGGCTAGATCCATCGTCGGGGATTAGAGCGAGTAGATCGCGTCGAATAGCTAGCAGTCGGTCGTTGGGGCGCACGTTAATCAGAAGCTACGCTCCACCCGGAATTGCTGGACAGATCTCAGCACCTACTGGCTAGGTCTACCGCCGGGGACTAGATCGAGAAGATCGGGACGAAGTGGGAAGCTAAATGGCTCACGAAAACGAATATCGGCATCGGGAGAAATCTACCGCTGGGGAATTCACAGTAGCGTAGATTCACCGCCGTGGAATATCTGACTACATCGAGACAAAAATGGGAACTAACTGGCTTACGGAACAGGCATAGCTACCGAGAGAAATTCCGCTGCCAGGAAACTCTTAGCCATAGTAAGGTAGGAGCTAAATGGCTCATGGAATCAGCATCTAAACGGCTCACCGGGACAAGAGGTAAATGGCGACTTAATAAAAGCAAGATAATAGTCGAGAGTTAGATCAAAACTCAAATGTCGAGCCATTTGAGGCACGGTGCGACGAAAGCACAACGAGACTCCAGCCCCCCCCCCCCCCGAAGTAATACCTCGATGTAGTTCCGTGGAAAAAGGGCGAAAAAAGAGTAACGAGTATTTTCAGTGGTTAGGCACGAAAGTGAGTCGTGAGTTACATGCCTACACCACATGCCAGGATTTTGAAGCTTTTTAAACCTTATTATAAAAAACAAGCTACACTCATCCCACGCCATCAAACTCGAGCTCTTTGCGATACTACAACATTGGTCACAAACGCGAACATGCAATTTCGATCATCCACACAAACCAACACACGTGATCTCGAAAACACCGCTGTAATTAGCTAAATTAATAAACAATAGAATGACGAATTTCGACAGCTGTAAATGTATGTGCATCACACAATCAAACAGTTTTTCAGTATGTGTCAAACTCAGCTCTGGATAATTCGGTAGATTCCTGTGATTGTGTTCGTATCAAGTGAAACCAGCCAGAATTCTGGCTGCTTTCTACAGGAATCTAGGCTGTTTTCTGTCGAAATACTAACAGGAACCAGTCGATATTCCGGATTTTTTAACTGTGTAGGTTACAATGAAATTTTTAAAAATCGATCGATGCCTTGTACCGGACTCTCGCCTTGGAATTTGTTCTTGTAACTGTTTTAATATTAACCATCTTGCTATTACAGTATTTGATCTTATTGCCGGTAATATATTACGGCCTAGTTTTGGGTGAATTACGATTATACAAACGCACGTTCCCGCGCAATCATGAATCCGTCACATCCGGAAGCCCCTAGCGTCGGTGCTAGCAGTCAAGGTTCATGCTTACAGTAAGACCATTTAAAAAACAGTTTATATACACTGGACAACAAGTTTCAATGCGACATGATGGAGAACTCTAGTGATACGGGGGAACTCACTCTCTTCTAGTATCTGAATCGCACATCCAGTTTAAGTATTAGATTTACGGTGCGCGCTATCCTATCAAATACACGCGAAATTTCATGAATACTAGCACACGCAACATAGAAATCCCACGCGATCGAACCCGTTAACATACAAACGCTCGAGCCCTCTGCGATGATACACAACGACGCACATGCAATCGCGGTCATCTATGCACATTTACGCCCAAGTTTTCGCAAACACAAAGATGATTTAATAAACGGTGATCAACGCAATCTCAAACGCGAACAAGTCAACGCTCATTTCCATGCGATCGTGACATCCTTACGCCCGCATATCTGAACCGTATACTTAATATCACAATCAGAATAAGGGCCCAACGCAATTGACCTAAAGCAGTGTTTCAGTGGGTGGTATTTCCGTCGATTTCGTCTGCAAATTTAGTAAGTGGTTCTGACAGGGATCCCTTCCTTGAGCCGAGCTCTACAGCTCCAGTAGGATAACTCAGAAAAAAACGGTGACGGATTTATTTCCGTGTATGGTATATCAGTAAGCGTTCTCAAAAATTGTCCCGCGCTGTCTCTTGAGCTATGTAAACTAACAAGTTATGTTATCACTAGAGCACTGAAAGCTGGCACAAATATTTTATGAATCTCGGCTCTATTGTAGTACTTTGTATGTGAGGAAATTTATATAGTTGGGAGCGATGCTCCCGCAAGGATCATAAAAAAACATATTCGTTTGAAAAAAAAGCGATGACCTCGCAATATGCGTTCGTAAAATGCAAACAAACGAGAACGATGGTTTGTTCGACGGTTCTATCGAGTTAACTTCCCCTTGCACAATGGATGAGGGCGGAATGGTTAAAAAAGAACAAAAGTATGACATGAAAACCCAAAATAATTTGACACCATCTCAATCAAATCGTTTCGGCAACAGAAAGTACAAAAAATCATTGCAGACTGAAAGATTAAACTATAGACTAATAATACCAAAACAGTTAGATTTTCAAACGATTGCCGTTCGTGGAATTGCATGAAAACGCCATCCACTTTGGCCTACTGTGCCACACAAAACTGTCCGAACGGGTTGGCAATCCTGCATGCTTCCAACCAGAAAAAAAGATGAAATTCACCATTTTATGGCGCGCGATAAAACAATAATGGAAAATTCAAACGAAATAGATACAAGCGGGTGTTTGTTTCCACGCATTGGGCACGCATTTTCGTGATATAATAAAGTACTAGTTGAATAAGTGTCCTGAAGATAGGCCGAGATTGATAATAATTTCCATCGACAGTGCGGAGCAGCTGTGGCTCTGAAAGTGTTTTTTTCTGACTTTAACTTCATGCTCTGAGTCGAGTATAAGATTTCCAGTCCTTTGTTATTGGTAGACGAGAAGATAAAGCAACGATAAACGCATAGTAGTATCACTCTATACGACCCTGCTTCGTCCGGATGGATATACTACGACTGGAGTTCAACATCAACATTTCCATGTTTCAAATTCCAGCGCTGGGATAGTCCCAGGGACTGCACACATGCTCTTACATTTCCCAACATACATAATGCACAAATAGCGCTTGTGGAAGAAAAATTTCAATTAGGTCACGATCCGCAGGCAAATGGGAAAAGATATTTCGCTTCTACTCAGCGCTTCCGGTTAAATGTAATCCATCCACAGTGACGTTCCACCCACTGTACTGTAACGCCCGACCGCACACAAAAACACGATGGAAAGAGATACGCTCCTTAATGCGGAACTCCAGTTAGCAAGCGGGAGTGTGCGGCACCGTCGTCGGCGAGTACCTAGCTAGCTACATGTGGGTACGGCGAAGCGTGAGTTAGGGTAACTTTAATCGAGTTGGCGGGTTTCGGATTCTTTGGATTGCGAACTAAATTATTACAGCGAGCGTCGACGGAATGTTGAAAGTATTAGATTGTGTGTTTCAAACTCAAATTGTCTTCAACATAAATATCAAGCTTTTGTCACAATGGATTACAAGTAACTGGTACGGTTCTTGAATACGGTTTCGTTGGATGTTTTAACGATGTTTGTTCTTTGCGCTAATTTTCAAATGAACGTAGTTTTTTTTAAATTTGTTTTTTATAATTAATTTATTTAACACATGGCTCGATGCGCGAGCCTAACGGAGTCGTGTGTCTTTTGAATGCATAATTAACTAATGCGTGCAGAGATTCTTTTCCGCAGCGGACGAGAATTTTCAGCGTCACCCGAGAGCCATTCGGTCCGCTTACTTGATTGTCACTTTCGTCCATACCGGCATTACTGCTGCTGGGGGTTGTTGATTTGTTTCCGCGGTTGGCGGATTACGGTCTTGTGAAACAAGCCTCCTCGTTACCTGTCTTGTTTGTTGACGGAGCTATTTGTTGTTTCAGATGTGGTTGCTGTGGTCATGGTCAATTTAGTAATCGTTGATGGCTCAAAATGTGTTGGTAGTTGGACAACAATTTGTGACTTAATTGAAGATGATGAGGCCATTTTATTTGGTTTAGTCGTTGTGAGTATTTTTTTTCTTTGGTGATCTAGCGAAGGGTTTCCCGTAGTGCGAAGATTGTTTGCAGTACGGACAAGTGGGAGACTGATTATCATAAGTACACAGCGTGGTCTGAGTATGGGTAAGCCAGGTCGCAGTGTTACGAAGCAAAAGTCCTCCATTTATCATCTCTAATGGAACAAAATGCGACATGAACTGGTGAATTGCGCTATCGAGTGTATGCGGAGATAGATCATGGAGTTGTACCTTGATTGCGTTATCTTCATAATACACGGAGATCCTAACTCTAACATTGTCACACTCAACCTAGTGGCGCATGTTGTCAACGGAAATAAACATTGCTTTTGAATCCTATCACTACAACATCACGTATATGGTAAAACCGAATGGTAATAGCATCAATTTGCATGAGTCACATTTCATTTTTCAGCAGGCGCTCTGCTTCTCGTGTGGTCTAACTTTGGACCCACGAAAACACGCTACGGAAGGGCAAATATTCCGCAAAGAAAGTTCCTCACTATCACTGAAGGTCATATAGCGGTACTTGACTTTTACACTACAGAAACGAGAATTACGGTATTTGCATTTCCATAGCACAGTGCATACTAGCCCAACGCGAATGGTTAACCGTAGATCTCTGGTTTGCTATTCGTAACCGATGTCTTCGCTGGATGGATGCAGACTGAAACGTGAAAGGCTAAAAATGTAGTTTTTTAAATAACTAGCTTTTTGAATTTAATCAGTATCAGATTCTACACATAATAGAACTGGATACGGTCGATGTCCGTCGAACTAATTTACAATATTTTATTCTTGGTAACTATTTCAATAGATTATTTGACCGATTTTTTTTCAACGCGGCTCATAGCGGTCGCTTGATAGAGCCGTGGAACTTCGATATATTTACAACATATAAAAAATAGATGATATACCACTGGATCTTATGCACGCAATTTTCTATTGCGCGCGGTGACCTCCTTTCACGACGGGGAAACGTTTGCTGTTAGCTTCCTTGCTGATGTTGCTTTCAGTTGATTTTGAGGTGCTAGATGCTGTTTTTGCGGTTGTCATTACGACTCGAACAGCGGCCACAAATTTGGCAGTCGTTTGTGGTTCAGCTATTGGTCTTGAAAACTCTGTTTTGGGTTGGTTTTCCGTAGATGAGCTGGTAATTGGTTGAGATGCAGTGTCTTCTGCATCTTCCGCGCACGGTGGTCCATGGTGAGCTATTTGATTATAGTACTTGCACGTAGGAATTTGCTCTTCATAGGTGCATAACGTAGTTTGGTTAATAGTAGTTTCGTAAGTTTTGAGTTTTATAGCCGAGTTTTTTAAAGGTTAAATTATTTTTGTTTTTTTATTTGCTTTTACATTGCTTTATGTTGTACATTTTCAAATGATTTTACGTCAGTTCTTCTGCTAACTTCTGTGATCTGCGGCCTTCAATATATCTTGGACTTCACTACTTTAGTGTAGTTTTTTTTTATTTTCCTTAAACTATCTGAACCTAATTTGTTCAGTCATGTAGATTTCTTATTAAATCTAATTATGAGTGAGCACACTTTTCTTTGAATTTGCTATTTTTTTAGTAAATTAACGGTGGTTTCGGTTTTGAGTTTTTCAAATATTTAATAAAAGAAATATTCACTTTCTATCCGGCGTTTCGTTGACATGCTTATGTGCCTTTTTCAAGGAATCTATAAAAGTTACGTTTAGTTAGAATTACATTACAAGAAACACTGAAGGGGGCCTCTCCCATGAGAGTTATGAACTACATTTGAAATTTTTTTAATTTCCTGATCAGGACTGAAAAATTTATATTGCGAGCCGTTTTGACACGCAATGTCATTTAAGTTCAGACATTTTAGGAACAAGAATTTGAAGAAACCCTGCGAGGATTGCTGTAAAAGGATGTAAGTCAAGTTGGTCGGCATCGCTCGATCAGTTCATGTCCCAACAAGTTTCGATATTAACAACAGTTGTGAGTAGGTCAGTTACACAGCAACGATCGGTCAACGAACTAGCAATAGCCGCTAAGGAGTATAAATAATAAACGTATTGCACGAGGAAATCGGGATATCATTGTCTAGAGAAATTTCAACTTAGGTGATCTCTGCGTCTGAGTGACTGAGAACTACATGACTCACAAAAACGGAAATCGCTATCGGGAGAAATTCCGCCGCCGGAAAACTCTCAGCACATGCTAGTAGATAATTAGGAGCTGGTAAGAACTCTTGCGGAGATGGTTGTAAAGTATTTATGCTCGTCATCTCTGGATCGGTTCTCGGTAGGTGACGATATTTGAAATTGACCTGAGCAGGTCAGTTATACCACGAAGGTTGGACAGCAAGCAAGGAACAGCATTAATGTTTTAGTCGGCAGTCTTACTACAAACCACCCCAATAAGAATACGACAGTACCATAAGCCAGCAGACGGTGGTGTCTGATCGTCAAGATTCCTTCTCGATAACAGACATTGCCCCAATTTGTTGAACCAAGGCACAAGACTCAGCCCTCCGGGAAATTCTTACTTTGCGTGTTGCCACACGTACGAAAATACAAACATGGATCCCACCTAAAAGGGGTACGATAACTGATCATGATTACTGCTGTACAAAACACAAAAGTAGTGTATGCAAAACAGCAAACGCAAAACAGATATCTTTGTTACAGACCGATTTCGGATAATTACCAAACCGCTACGTACGAATGGCAACACAATTTTCAAATTCAAGTAAAACGCACCGGTCAAACATATATTTCGCGCATTTTTCACCTTACAACCTTACAACAAGGGAGGTTTTTAACAGCTATCTCAATACTAGAAATGCAATGCTATATACAACAGTGGGATACAATAGTTTTTTAGATTTTTTTTGCAACTATCTTAAAACTAGGAATCGCCGAAACATTTGTTTATGCTTGTGTCTTCTAATAGTTGAATTCCTACCACTCCATAAACTGTAGTAGTTCTCGTGCGGTACGGTACGTTGAATACCATTTTAAGTGTTTTATTTTGTTGTCTGTAATTTCTTTTTGGTGACTGCTTGCGCAGTTTTCCCAAATTGGTGATGCATAGGACTCTGGAAGTGTACTGCTTTTATAAACTGCTAGCTTGTTCGTAATATTTAGCATAGATCGTTGATTTGTCAAGGGCTGAAGGTTTCTTGTTAATACCGAACAATTATGATAGGCGATTGCCTTTTAGATGTGATATCGAAATAGTCAAGGGTGAGCCCCAGGTAGACGGCCTCGTTGGGACATACTCTGCAGCTTTTAGGGAAAATTAGGCGAGAGAATTTTAAGTATGGGAATAGGATGACTTTCGACCCCCACGTTCACCACAAGAACACGGTTAGGATTACTCGGAAAGTAGTTTCTGCAAGTATCAGGTGTAACGGACTACACTTCTTCGTATTGCGGCATGTATTTTACTATTAGCTCAGGAGGGATACGCGGTGATAGATCATGTAGTCTTACCTCTATGTAGTCGTTTTATATATGCACGGAAATCTTAATTCCAACTTAGTCACTTTCAAGTGCGTCTTTTAATTTTTTCTGCAAATGTTCGGTTGAGGTTAACGCGCTGAATGAATTCAATACTGCATTGCGGAGATGATGACACTAAAGATAAACGACCTCTGAGATTTTCCAAAATCAACGACCGCAGCGCTGGGTCGGGAAAACCCTTTTTGTCAACTTTACTCATGATTGCAATAAATACAATGTTTCCTTTGTTCTTTGACACTAGATCGAGAGGCTGCTATTTGTCGTTCACTTGGCTCGATTATAAGTCTGACTCGGACAGAAGTAGAGAGTAGACAGAATGGTCCGATCTTTGTCGTCAACTCAACTTTGAGTCTTATACTGCTTCAGAGTGGCTAACTCTTTTTGTTGTTGGACTATTATTGTGCCCCTTCCGTCGCCCTTGGTGTATCCTTTGGCGGCACTGACGTAGCTGAAACCTTGTTTATGTTTGGATAACAGTCTGCTTCCTCATCTTGCACAGATAAGAAGCGAAAAAGCACACCACTTGCGAACAGAATAAAAACAAAAAATCCTACCCAAGCCGCTCTAACGTATACGTGTAACATATACTAGACACAGCAAAGTTCCATTACCCCCAACTGCGAGTGAAATGAATGAACCGCGAGGTTTCCACCAGTTCATCAAGGTGAAAATAAAACTTGTTCTTGCAGAAGTTTCACACCTACAACTACATCATACGAGATAAGTAGTCTTAGTCACGTTCAACTCCTTAACCGAGGCAAAAAGCTTCGCTGCGGAGCTTGATTTATATGGAGCTTGATCTAACGGAAATTCACCTACATGATTTGGCACTTCGTACGAGTACGGATTATAATAAAAGATTCATGTCGAAGTATGAAGAAGTGAAATCTACTTATAACGCTCCGGAAGTCGCGCAAATGGCTCACTGAACGAGCACCCGCTGGTGCCCTAAGACGATTTCGCTAGATTTTCAATGCACTCAGTGCACTAGCGCGACTTTCGGAAGGTTAATGTCACTTTTAAAAACATTTTTCTTGGCTTTCTCAACGGTGTTGGTGCGAATGCGATCATCTCAAGCTGTTAGCTATATATAAAGATCCCAATGCACATAATTTGGGTGGTTGTCAGTTCTGTAACCGCACGGCAAACCATGCGCCAAAACAATTAAAGAAAATTCATCTACTACAACCAACACCATCGAACATCTGCTGATACACCACAGACAGCCGGCCAAGAATAAATCTCGGTATTCTCGAATCAATAATTAACATACCTAGGGAAGAAACTAACAAGAAAGAAGACGGCTATACTAGCGTCATTCGGAAATAGAGAAAGGACCAAACATATAACAGCAAAAATAAAAGCTCGAGCGACGACGACATCAACGCAAACACGAACGAGGGAGAAGGCAGACGGAATGATCAGCGAGCGGCAAAGGGTAAACCTGACCATTGCCCGCCACCAAGACAGAAAATTAACACATGAAGCGGAAAGCAGTGCGCCCAGGATAGTCGACAGAAACAATATTTGCTTATTATTTATTTCTCGACAAACATATGATTACGGCCTAAAAGCCAACTGTCAAAATCCACTTTGAATGGAAATTCCGGACAAACCGTTACGCACCAATCACAGATGTTTATAGTAACCGAAAGAGAACAGTTTTCTCTTTCATAAACTGTTGTGAACTGTGTTCGGCTAGTAACGGTTTGTCCGGAATTTCCATTCAAAGTGGATTTTGACAGTTGGCTTTTAGGCCGTAATCATATGTTTGTCGAGATTTGTTTCTTTATCTATATTGAATTGTAAATGGAATTGTATTTTTGAAATGTATATTATTTTCGGAAGGGCGAATGGCCCTCAAAGTTAAAGCTCTAATAAATAAATAACAATAACGCTGTACAAAATTAGAAAGAAACCTGTCAATTTCCATTTTATTTTCAATAGCAATAGGTATCCATTCAAGGTTGTGTTTAGATATTATAACGACCGGATGCGGCAATTTGAATAAATATTTGCGGCTTTGTAGCTTAGCACTTTTTAAACAAACGGTTTGTTTTTAAATTGTCCCCAATTTAAAAACAAATCTTGGCCTAAAAGTACTTCCTGAGAAAGTAAATATGTGTTAAAAAACCTATTTTAATCCACCTAGCGGTGCAATTGTGCCTTTCTCATTTCTCTAAACTATAGCACGGAGGCTTTTTATGTTCAACATAGTTGTGGAAATGTCCATTACATTCTTAGTACACTTTGCATTTATACACAATAGCTTGCCAGCCACGAACTTGATGAGCTACGTGTCGACGGTGAAACACTTGAAACAAAAAATATCGTACTTCATTAGCCTAATCAGTATTAGATCAATGTTATCTGCTTGCTAACTCATTTTGTCATGCGGGTGGTGGGTATTAGAGTGGGACATGGTTATATGAAAAAAATAAAATTTGGCTCCGAGTAACTTTTTGGGTCCCATTTAGCTCCTAGAACAACTCTGCAAATTTTTAACTCGATCGGTGAAACTATATTTTTGCGCTCACGGTTTAAAGTTTACATGGGATTTTGTATGGGAAAATTGTCTTTTGCAAATTAATTCTTCCAAGAGTCGCCCGTTATTTGTGTCGTTAAATTTGTCAAGGAAACAAAGTCTAGAAGACTGCAAAACGATCTGATGCTTGTGGAAAAAGTTATTAAGCAAAAACCGATTGATGCCCTGAAGATTGATGAAAATTTCACTTTTCATAGCATCACTGCTTCTGACGGTTTTATTATATACAAAATTTTTAACTTTCTTTTATTATGTACAAAAGAAGTCTCAATTTATAACTCAAAACCTTGCGAAGTGGCCAAATAGTATAGATAACCGATTTATAGATGTTAAGAGAGGATTAAAACAAAATTGCGTATAATTGGACAACCAACAGCAGTGGTGCTAGAAAAAATGAATATTTTTTCAATCGTCAGAGCATCAATTGGTTTTTGCTTAATAACTTTTTCCACAAGCATCAGATCGTTTCGTGGTTTTCGAGACTTTTTTTCTTTGTTAAATTTCGTATACAAGCCACATAACGATTTATTTTTAGGAAGTAATGGGCGACTCCTGGAGGAATTATTTTGTAAAAGCTAACTTTCCCATACAAAATCCCATGTAAACTTTAAACAGTGGGCGCCAAAATATAGTTTCACCGATCGAGCTAAGAATTTGCACAGTTGTTCTAGGACCCAAATGGTACCTAAAAAGTTGCTCGGAGCTGGAATCTATTTTTTGTCCCACCCTAGTGGGTATGTGAGGTGGGCGAAAGTTCTATGAACGAACGACTCCCCAGCTTAAATTGGTTTGCTTTGTGATATAGTGATGGTTTAAAGATGATGGGGTTGATGGGGAGGGGTATGAGGGCTGAGGGGTGATTTAAGGAGATTTTTAAGAGAGGGGAATGAACGGTAGAGGGGGGGGGGGGGTGTAACCCCTCTCCTTAAACCATCAACTACGCCCCTGTTAAAATCCAGAAACCCTGTGGGAGTCAAAAAAAATTTGGCCGGGATTAGGTTGACGTTTTTCAGAGTGATTGCATAACCTTTCTATATGAGAAAGGCAAAAATGTGCCAAAATCCAAAAAAGTGAATAGTGGTCAAATTTTTTTTCGAGTTTGCATCAAAGCTCGACGTTTCATGCACCTTGAAGACATTTAGCATCAAAAATAAAAATTCTATTTTTAATTTTTCCTATAGTTTATATGAGAAATTTCTGTGTGGCCGCACTCTGAAACCCGTAATTCCGGAACCAGAATTCCGATCGATCCAAAATTCAATAGCAGCCGATGAGAAGGTTGCACCTTTCATTTGAGACTAAGTTTGGGCAAATCGGTCCAGCCATCTCTGAGAAAAATGAGTGACATTATTTGACACATACGCACAAACATACACACACACATACACACACACACACATACATATAGACTTTTTTCCGATCTCGACGAACTGAGTCGAATGGGATATGACACTCGGCCCTCCAGGCCGGGATTAGGTTGACGTTTTTCAGAGTGATTGCATAACCTTTCTATATGAGAAAGGCAAAAATTCTGTAATTTTGAAAAAAGAAAAAGAAATCGGCACCTCTATCAGTTAGTTTACGGCAGCCATAGCGCAAGGCGTGAGGTATCTACGTTCGATGGTGGTTTGTAATTACTGCCGGATATAGCTGAGTGCCCACATACAAGATTCTGGTGCTCCGGAACAAAGGTGAGAGCATCGAGCGCAAGCAAGAATTCCGGTCGTCCGACAGTTTTACGTGATAGGAAAGTGCAGCAAATGCTGAAATGGAAGCTGGAAGACAAACTGGCATTTTAGACCGGAGGGATTTTGATTAACAAAGACATCGTCATGTGGAAGCAGAATTCGCGGCTGTCTGTATCGGAAGCGCAAACAGCAACAGAAGGTGCTCATCAAGGATGTCTTCTCTGTGAAGGACAATGTGGTTATACGCTCAACGGCAATGGACCACGTGAATCTGGAAGGGGTGAGCAGCGACGTAAAGTATATCTCCCATATGAAGTTTTTGTGGCTGTCAATCAGTGAGAAAGGTATGTCCCAGTCGGCATTATTTTCTTCGTAACATGCGGTAAACGTGGAGATGTACAGCACGATATATTTAACGGGAGTTGTGGCCTTCATTTGGAAACACCACCCAAAGAATGATGTCATTTTCTGGCCGGATGTGACCTCGACTCATTAGGCGAAGCGGTTACTGTAGGAGATGGATCCTTTGAAGATCCCAGTTGTTCCCAAGAATGCCAATTCCCCAACGTGCCTCAATAGAAAATTTCTAGGTGAACCTGACGTAGAGGATTTATTCGAACAAGTCCGCGGCGAAAATCGAAAAGGAACTGGTCAATATAGTGATCGGAGAGTTGAAGAATATACCAATATTTATCGTTTCGACGGCTATGACTAAGGTTCCGGCGAAATACCGTAAGGTCATTGAAATCGATTCCCAGTTTTTGAGTGCGAATAACTGCCATTGTGCTGACCGAAATAATTAAATAATTTTGTGCTATTCGATTGGAAATATGAGTAATTTTGTATCTAAGCCCGTGAAATGCACGACTACCGTAAATAACGAAAAATTATAGTTTATAAAAGCAGCCATTATCTGCGCCATGATGGGTTCGTAGTTTTCGACCGGTGAGCGAACATATTATTGCTTTGCAAGCACCGCTCAGAGCATGACTATGAACATTGGCTACTCATAAAAGAAATTGCTTAGAAGAAAAATTCTTTTGTATCTTGCGAGGTGTGAACGTCATACCAGCAGCCGTAAATCATAGCATTTTGCAATGGCCGTACCAAGCGTAGATAGCGTAAAAACTGACCTCAATTCCCTACATGTAACATTTGGTTGGTATTTGCTGTAAACTTAATTCAATAGATAAATAAATGCGATCGGAAGCCCGAAAAAACCCCTTATAAAACTACTCCATCCGACGGTGTCTCCATGTTTATAGCTGCACCGCAGTCTCATCATAGTCCTCGTCGTAGTCGCCGTTGTTATCACCATCATTACCTGGTTTCCAGAATAGCTTTTGAAACAACACAATGATGGCACCGTCATCTCCATAAGCAGGTAGTGAGCCAATCGAGTCACCAGGATGTGGAAAATTGAATGCAGGCACATACCTAATCCTGCCCCACCTGGTCCAACTACTTATACCTGCCCGGGCGAGTGGTACGTGGTCCCGCTACGGGAAGTGCAAACTCCTCCTCATCATTGTTGTGTTTGCGGGTGAGTCCCGCGTCGAGTGTTCCCAGCACAGGAAAGATAAGAACTAAGTAGTGGAAAGCCGCAGTCCTTGACTAACCTCAAGTGAAAACAAACAATGATGCAGCGGAAGCAGCTCCCAGCAGCGCTTGATGCGTGTAACATCTACCGGAAGTAATAATTTCGGATGGATGGACAGCTTCGGATGTGGATATAATCGTGCAACATCGACACGACAGGCAGGTAACCATGCGGTTTCACCCCTCCCTCCAGCGTGCCGGTAATGCGTGACAGTTTTCGTCTTATCAATTTCTGCTGGATTGCTCTTTTCGATATGGGATTCAACATATTGAGCTTATCAATCTTCATAGTGTGTTAATTACGGGGCTATATCTTCTGCGCTATCTCTGGCACACGATGCTCAAATGGATTAATGGAAACTGCATCTGCATCGTTGTGCCCTATTTGTAATGTTGTTGGAAACCTGAATGAAGTGTTGGACACTTTTTGGTTGTATGGTTATCGTGGTTTTATTTTGGAAGTAGATTAAGCGAATCTACATTAAAAAGGGGATCCGGACCTGAGCAAGCAATAATGATCCAAATAAGTAATATCATGTGTCAATTATTTAGACGCCAAATATCGTTTGTGATTGTTGGCTTCTACTCGCTCTATCAAAACTAATGAATCTTGAAAACAACTCTGTTCATTGTATCCAATATCCCGACTCAAACTGACTGACTCAACGTGTATCCCACGACTCAATCTCATTGCAGGCAAATCCTGGTTATCCTTTGTTTTGCAGTTAGGTGATTTTCAGCTACCAGTAACAAGACTGATTGTAAAATATTCAAATATTCAACAGAGAACTCGAATCTAGCACTTGCTATGCCCCCAAACCATCTCGAAGGCCAACGAAATTCCCCAAACTCTGGAAAATTATTACGTTCAATTTATTCTAGCCCTTTCGCCTCATTCCACTACATCAAATAGCGCAGAATTACCAAATTGCATGTTTATGAATATTTAATGCAATGTAATAACGAGCGTTTGGGAGTTTTCATTCACCATCGGCGGGGAAATGAATGGCATTATATTCTCTAGCTCATTGTCCTTCCGGTTTACACCGACCGGTGAGTGTTGGTTCCTTGTAGGTTGTCGGTTCCGGGTTCTTTTTTTCTGAAGTATTTATTGCAGACCATCTCGGAGCCGGACCGGTACGTAAGAACCAAGCTAAAGTCTCTCCTTTAATGCAAAGATAAATGACAGTAACTTATTTTGCTGCTTCATCGTGTTCATTGTCTCACAAGGCATAAGACTTTCATCACTATCAGTACGCTCCCAGAAGGGCGACCGTGTTTCGTGTGCAAAGCGAAGGCGGAAGTTTGAAATTTGATGCTCGCAGTACTGCACGGTTCCCGGTTTGATGGAGGTTAGTGATGAGCATGTTTTATTATGGTTGTTAATATAAGCAAACGAACAACGATTTGATGTGATGTTATTGGAGTGATAGCTCGTTGGAGTGTTTCAAGAATCAAAGACAACACCGAGTTTACGGAAGAGCAGTACTAGTTGTAGAAATCGCTTTTCTCCGGAAGGTATGACATCCTTGGAGCTCTATTCCACTACATCACATAAACAAGAGGCTTTAGTACTTTTTTAAAAGTGGCACTAGTTCTTAACAAATACTATCTTATACGTGATTTGAGAAGAGGTATCTTAAATTAAAAAAATTCTATTCTTCTATATAAATCTAAAAAATGCAAGACTATCATGTTTAGTATCTAACCTGCGTACAAACAATAAACGATTGTCACTTCAATTGTGCATCTAAAACACACGCTATCGCACGATCCGTAGACACCAAATTTAGGTAACCCATCCCCAAATCAATAAGTTTGGTGATAAACTCAGGGTATCGAAAGCTTTCTGAAATTACCATTACACTGGCGGCTTCAGGTAGGAGCACAGTGCACGTGCCCCCTATACAATCTGAAAGTGGTTTAGTTGAATTATGTTCAAATAATGTTTTTGTGGACTCTTGGTTAAAAGCTTCACCATTAACGGAGTGATGTATCCACGGATCAATCAACGAGCGCCACGAGATCAATATGGAGTAAAGCTTGGCGTAAAGTTCATTTGTTGAAATGCAGAAAATCTTTACACAGTTTTACACGGTGCGTGGGGATTAATTTCTATACACGGGATTCATTTGCTCTATTGGTAATTGAAATTTTTTTATCGTTAACCTCGATGTCAAAATCGCTGTAGCACGACCGGATGTTCTTTTTTGCTTCTAACGCTTACTGATTATGGTTGCGTATTCGTATGGTGCTGGCAGTTGGTGTCGAAGTACTAGGCGCAGCCTTCGCAAAATGCGCACTTATTGGGCAATGGATACCCTTTGATAACAACACATAAAATAGTATCAATATTCAATAATTACGTTAGTAAAAAAATAATTCCAACTAGCTCTTTTTATCTCGTTTTGTGTTGATTTCCATTTTTATATTACCCAATTATTTGGCTGGAACTAGATGAAATAGTCAAACCTTATATGTAGCGGTTCAAATTAGATGTTTTTAAGCAATTCCGATAATATGAATTAAAAACTTCAAGTGAACCTTAATATATTCATTTCGATAAGTCAAAAAAATGAATTTGCCATTCCCATCCACATCAATAAAAAATGGTTAACATTTAGTGTTGTGTTTTATTATGTTTTGATTGGCACATTGATCATTGAGTTGTTGATGTTGGGCCATTGAGTTATCAACCGATTTAAAACTGTTCTAACAGTTGGGAGGAACGCTGACAACAGAGAGGTTCAGTAATATTGAAACTTTGTGAATCCAATCGACAATCTAAAAATAATTAGGAGTCTACATTTCTGCTGAATTTTGTTTCAATTAGTGGTGAAATTTGCGTTTCGACATCGTCTCATCGGATTTCGACACTAAATCTTAGTTTATTTATTTATTTATAAAAGAAAGTCATTAACAGGCCGCAATCGGCCCCAATAATGTCATAATCTAAAAATTCTTCAAAAAACAAAAATTCAAAAACCTTGTCTTCATAACATTACGAGTCAAATTAAAGTCAAATAGGTCTAAGGCATTCACTAAGGAGTATTGCTGCGCAACGCCCTAGTTCTAGCTTGGACGTTTACTTGTTCGATCAAGGCTGGAGAATCGATGTGCGCTGATAACAGATCGGCGACAACTAGAGTTCTTGCTGTGTCTCTGCGATGCTGGAGGGTGTCGAGTTGAATTAAACTTGCGTTGGATACCATCAATTCGGTCACAACCGTTCGTACAGTGCGGGATCCAAATCGTCGAACAATACTTGAGATATGATCGAACTAGGGAGCAGTTTAGGTACTAGATATTCGTGAAAGATTTGGCAGCACGGAAGATGAACCCCAGGTATCGTAATGCCCGGCCAATGACATATCGTCGCTGTTGTGCTATCTTGTGACAAACGCCATTTTGGGGTAAACTGAGTAAACATCACCTGTCAAAAAAATCTTTACAAAGTGGCGTTTTCAGAATTTTGACATTATGTATGGTTACTAAGATATAGCGAGAAACGTGCGGAGAAATTTTTAATTTTTTAATTTAAATTACTTTATCTAGGGATTAGCTCAAGTTATCTTGATGTATAAGACGTTTTTATGTGTAAAATTATCTGAGAAACACAATGGCATAATCATTTTCAAAAGAAAAATACGCGAAATGTGGGAACAAGGCAGTTTAACTTTTTAACTGGAAATATAGCATATTTGGCAACACTGAAACCAAAAATAATTATTTTTCTCATTTTATTCAAAATGCATCTTACCGATTGTTTATAGACCAAATGAAGCCGAAAATATGAATAAAAGTTAATAATTTTCCATGCACGATTATGTCACATCATACAAATTTTGTCATCAATACACATCTATGACAGGTTTAAGTGCGACTTTGCAATAATTGAGAGATTAATACCGAATAGATAGAAGCATCAATTGTCTTCTTTGAATTGTTTGTAACATTTTTTAAGTTTCGAGCCATTCAATCTCAAACATTAAAAATCGTTTTTCTTGAAATGTGCTAAAAGGCGGTTGTCATAAGATAGCGCAACAGCGACGATATGAGACGTGTTGCTTGAAAGTGAGTTTGGAATCTATCATCACTACTCCAAGATGCTCCGCACAGCATTCTCGCGGAATAAGCAGTCCTGAGAGATTGTAGTCGAAATTAATAGATTCTCTTTTCCTCGAGAAGGTGATTGCAGAACATTTTTCGGGATTTAAAACCATTCAATTATCGATACACCACTCACTAAAGGCATCGAATTGTTTCTGAAGGATGACAGCGTCTGCCAAAGTCTTGATACGGTTAAATATTCACAACATCAGAATACGACAAGCGTGGTCCATTGAGTCTGTAATTTACGTCGTTGAAGTAAAGTAGAAAGATGAGTGGTCCAAGATGACTTCCCTGTGGGATGCCAGACGTAGCTGCAAACATTTCAGAGTGGTCGTTGCCTATATTCATGCTGATTTGACGGCCTACTAGAAATGACTGAAACCAACGAAGAAGTGATCCATTGAATCCAAGTTTAGCTAATTTAGCGATGGAGATAGTTATAGGTTTTATTCCCTTAACGCGCAAATTTGGTTTTAAGCAATTTTCTCCTTGGTGGAGAGAAAATAGTTTTTACCTAAATTTTCTCCACCAAGGAAAAAATAGCATGGGGTATTTACTTGCTTAACACTCCAGAAGTCGCGCTTGTAGCCCAGTGAACGAGCAGCCGCTGGTTCCCTAAGACGATTTCGAAAGATTTTCAGAGCAGCGTGCATTCAGTGCACTAGCCCGACTGCCGGAAGGTTAAAGAGGGAACTCTTGTTTGGATTTTAAATACTCAAAACCAGGAGGCGTTGGCTTAGGATTTGCTTTTGCAGCTAGAATCACATGTTTCAGGAGTGTCCGGTCATTTGATCGAAGTGTCATTTGGCCGAATAGGTCATTTGGCCGAATGGGTCATTTGGCTGAATGGGTCATTTGGCCGAACGGGTAATTTGGCCGAACGGGTAATTTGGCCATTTGGTCGAATGCCGTTTGGCCAATTTCCGTTTAGCTGAGGTTCATGTCGCCAAATATCATTGGGTCGACTGGTTTTGATTCCAGATGTATTTGGCCAAAAGTAATACTTATAAAAATGCCCCTTCTATTTGGCTGAATAACCGCAATAGAATAATACATAGGTACGATCTTTTTAGTAACAAATGTGATTCGTTTGTCTTCAGTTGAACACTGTTTATTTATTCTTGTATTTGCAATATTTGTAACAATTAATCTGAAAATTCTTTGGATATTTTCCTTCTTTGTAACCTTCTTTTGTATCTGTCTACAGGAAAATCGAGCCGTTATATCGATGTTTTCCATATCCTTCACACCCTGTAGTCATTTCGGATTTGTAAGCATAATGTTTTAAAGGAATGTTTATCCATTGCATTGTAATAAATTTTTAAATATTCTTCACTTTTTGAGATGATGGGCTACTTCAGTTTAACCTATTTGGCCACGAGAATTGACAAAAGTATGAAATTTATTTGGTTTGCTGGATATCTCAACTCTAAAAAATGATCCGAAATTTTTTTAAGAAGCTTGATCTATTCTATATTATGCTTGTTTCCATAATGTTACAAAATACAATTAATTTTAGGTTTTTGAAGTAATTGTCCCTAACTTTATTTAATATGTTTGGTCATTACCAAACGGCCAACGGTCCAACGAAAAAACAGACTGTAGTAATTCATATTTCGATCTGTTATTCCGTCGGTGGCTTTCAAAAAATCCTAATTTACAAATAATTTATATCCCACAAGTAAATCCTTAATAGGTCTTCGACCGAGGTGAATCGACTTCAACAATACCTACGCAATCGGATGGGACGATTTGAACAAAAGTAGGCATCAGACATTGAGCATAATGAAATCAAACCATTTCTAGATTGTGTTTTTTTTCTCAACACATTAAATGGAAGGTTTTGGGTCTGACCATAACACTGTGCCGCAAAATTAAAAAAAAAATTAATGTACTTTTAAACCTTTAACAGACGGTTGTAGTTCTCGTCAAATACTACACAAAACAAATTTTGATCAATTTAATATACCCTCAAAAACTTGATTTATTGCAAAAAAAACATTTTTAAGGATTTTCAGCACGAAAAAATTTTCTACGCCATCATTCAACAGATTTTAAATTCTCCAAGTGCTTTGGAAAAAAAAGAAATGACCTTTTCAACGGTATGCTATGTTATGTGCTTTTGTTAAAAGTACTATGCGGTTTTGGGACAACAATTTAAATCTAGCATCCAACATTCTATTAATGATCAAAATCGGTTGAAAAATGGCAGAGTTATTATTTTTTTTACAAATTAGAAACTTGCTCGCATGAACTTTTAAGGGGACAGTCTCATGTAAAATTGTCAAAAAATAGATTTTTTTTTGCTCGATAACATACACATTCAAAAGTATGGGTTTAAGCTTGAAATTGGAAAAAATAACGGAAAAGTAATGGGTTTAACCTTGAAAATGGAAAAAATAACGTAAGATATAATTATAGCATCTTATAGTGCGAGACAATACCTCAGTAACCTCTTAATTGTTCATGCAAGCATGTTTCCAATTTGGAAAAACAAAACTCCGCCATTTGTCACCCGATTTTGATGATAAATAGGTCGTTGGATTCGAAATTGAATGCTCTCATTAAAATTTTATTAAAACAAAGACGCTTCTTTAGAAGAATGTTGAGAAATTTTCAAAATTTTCATGGGAAAATCGCAAAATTATGGTTGTTTTCATATTGTTGACCCAACATCGCAAAGTATCTTTAACAAAAGAATATAACATAGCATATCGTCGGACAGGTCACTTCTTCTTTCCAGAACACTTAAAAAATTTAAAATCCGTTGAAAAATGACCGCGTAGAATTTTTTTTAATGCCTAAAGTCCTGAAAAATAATTTTATTTGCCATAACTCAAGATTTTGAGGGTATACAACATTTTTCAAACATTGTCTTGTGTTGCATTTGGCGAGATCTACAAACAATACTATGTCACTTGAAAAGTATAAAATCACTGTAGTGTAATCTAGAGCATAGCAAATTTATAAGCCTTCCATTATCTAGTCATAATTTTACGTTGAAGCCCGCCTAAGAAGCATATTGAAAAATCATTCTTCTGGTCTTGAATATCTCGTATATACTAAAAATTAGGTGCGTAGCTTTTTTTTAATAAAAACTCAAGTTTAAAACCAAAATGTAATAAAAACACCTTAATACGGTTACTTTAAACGTCACTAGACACAAACGGACAAACGATACTTTATATTCCAATTAAACAGCAAATTTTGCAATTTGATTATATTTGTATCTTTATTTGTTTACAACATGAACTGCTCGTCATAGCCTATATATTGCGTAGATTACTGTACAGCTGTACTTTTATTGTCAAAATTATATTATTGATCGTGTTAGTCGAATCAAAATTATTGCATTCCATCCGATATCGATAGTTTCGAGCCCACCGCTACAATACATTCGGCCAAACTATATTCAGTTAAATGACCCATCCCGCCAAACGGCATGCTGCCAATTACCGTAGAACCGTTCTAAGGAAAGTAAAATGTTTGACCCTTTACTTTGAAGTTTTGGAAAAGATAGATTTTATCTCTTTCTAGACCTTTCCGGAGTCATTAAAGATACAGTGACTCAAACTCATTTTCGTACACCGCTATGCTTATATCCATTTTGTAAGTAAAAATTAGTTTACGAGACATTTTATTTATGTAGAAATAGTTTACTCGACAGCATAGGGAACATACAATAATTATCTTTGTACTACAAATGCTCATTTTTTCAAAAATAATCATGATTCTAAAGATAGTCAAATATACACTCAATCTCATATTCGTACAGTACACATATTTTTTTTAAATCAATTGAAATTTCTAAAATAAATATTCAATGTGCTAGCTTTTGTTTGTAATTACAGTTTTCAATCGTATTGGAATGCTGACCACTAGTTTTTGTGTGTATTCAACTTAAATTTTTCCCCATTTTTCTAAATAGTAGTTTCTAAGATCATTCTCATTATAATCCGGATAGTTTCGCACTTTTTATCCAAATACTTCCATATATTTTTCTAATCAGTTAATAAACGGGGTCCGCAGAGGAGAATCCATAACATTTAAACAATTATAAATTTACTCTAAACGTTTTTTGCACGCCTTATGCTTTAGGTTCTTCTCTTGATCGAATTTCTAATATCCACAATTTCTTAGTAAAAGTACCATTTTACGGAAGCTTTGCTTTAAAATTTATTTTAAGATATTCATATAAAAACACGCATTGTGATCCATCATTCCATCAATGAAGACTAGCACTTCTAGTGGACATATAATACCCCATACAATAACTCCACTGTCCCTGCGCTTAGTTGCTGTTATAAGGCTTTTACGTCCAGGTCTGAGTTCGATTTTCTCTAACTGGAAACAACAACCATTTCAGTCAAAGATGTTGAATTTGGATTCGTAAACAAAGTGTACAATCTTTCCAATATTCCGATAAAATGTTTCAATATTGTTTAGTGAATAAAAAATCAATTCTTTGTTCTTCTAATTGATGAACGGCTTCTTGTTCAGAACACAGGCATTGTAATTGTCCGTTCTGCATACATTACGAACCGTACCAGAGTAGACTTATACTTAAATGCTATGATTCAATTTATTTACCATGTATATAACATTAATTATTCGATTTTCCCAAATTTTATCGTTTATCCCTCATCGTAAATTTATTACAATTAAAGTTTTTCGAAATATCTGCTCTACGTTTCGCCACATCAACGTTTTTAACGATATGTCAAAAAGTTGGACGCAACCTTTGAACAATTTCAAAGATTTCATGAAGTGATTTAGCTTTGTTTTGGTGAGTAATAATTAGATTCCGTCCCATAATGACAGTTAGTTTAATTTTTTTAACCATTACGTTAATTTGAGGAAATTTTTTAAACTATTGTAGAGGAAATTGTGCCAATGAACACTTTTCTGTAGTCATAAAAATCTATTTTTCCAAGTAAAATTTAAAAAAATAAGGAAAAAACAGGTTTTAAATTACAAATTAATTGACTTTTCAAAAGTGTACGAATATGAAATTGTGCCATTTTAACACCAAGTAATGATTTTTTATGTGTAGTGTACTGAAACTTGCACACTTTAGATTGAAAATGATAAGAAAACGACAGATGATGATTCTACTACCACATTTGCAAAACAATACCTATATGAAATAGCGCAAACATTTATGAAACAATATTGAACATATACACTAGATGTGTACGAATATGACATTGTGTCACTGTATATCTTTTTCGGCAAACAAAATGGCACTCGAGTTTTCTTGGGGGGTAGTGATGGTGGCAGGGGATAGGAGCGTTCAGACCGTTCCTTTCAAGATCGTTCTCGCGCAATTTTGTAGACGGAACAAAGCGAGAGCTCATGTGATATTTTACCACAATGCATATATTGCTCAGTTTTTTGAAGTAGAATACTTCTAACGTTTCAATGAAGGGGGTCCCGCTTCAAAATTTTCAGCCGGAGAATTACCCAATTCGATTTTTGCGCTATCTGATTGGAAATATGTACTACGATTTTGTAACTAATTCTGTAGAATGTGCAATAAACTGAGAACAACGAAAACCGTACAAAACCAGGGTCGTATGCGAGTGCAGCATCATTCGTGTGTTACACTCGCGCTTGCTACACCAGCACGTCCTGTCGACCGAAACCATCGTTTGCTAAGAAAGGGGCACTATGTCGAGTGTGTCGGTGCCAGATCACTCGTCTGCCCGGCAGCAGTGATGGAATATCTTGCCGCCAAAGTAGAAGATCAGGATCATCCCCCAGGATCTGCAACTGGCCTTTCGAAATGACGAAGAGCTGAAAAAATTGCTCTGCGGCGTGACTATTACCCAGGGTGGCGTGTTGCCTAATATTCGGACCATTCTGCTGCCAAAGAAGACCGAAACGAAACCGAAGAAAACGACTACCACTGGATAGAAGAAGAAAAGCGCTGGTGGTGGTGAGAGGACCAAAAAGCCAAAGGCTGCCGCTAAGTAAGCGGTTGCGAAGAAGGCCAATGTTGCAAAAACCATCCTTTTCAGGACTAACAAAATCAACTTGTAAAGAATCATTGGTGGTGCTTATTTGCTGTTAATGCCATTTCCCATGAATTTTCTAGCTTGAGCAGCAGAACACTCATTCAAATAGTGATGAATATTCTAGATTGGCGAGAAAAATCACTATTTAATGATAACGAACTGTTATTAAACTAACAAATCAATATTAAATAGGCGGTTTTAAGCTCTGCTAAATGCATAAATAAATAATTATTTGGCCAGTTTTCTGTTGCCTTAACAAACAGCAAATGTATTACTAATTAGCGGATTTTTCTCTCATCGGCATACGCGCGCTTTTTAGCTCTAATAAAAAAGATGATGCTAGGTAATGTCAAAGATATAACCGAAGTAAAATAGAATACACATTAGGCTGTTAATAAAAATGCTTCAAGTTTTACTATCTTCTGAAAGGTTCAATGAAATCTAGATATTTCGGTATTTCTAATAGAACATTCTGGTTTCTACTGTTGAGTAGTGAGAAACAACCAGCCCCAATTTCACCAGTATCATGTAAATGATTCTATTCAACAGACCAATTCTGATAACATCAAAATCGGGTCTTGTTTGTCATTGTCAATGCAATAATCTCAATCACAGCCCGAGGGATCTCCAGATAGACATAAATACGTCAGGCCGCGTGCCGTCTTCTATTCACTTTATGACAGCCAACAAAATTATACTACGACCCAATCCTCTGGAGAAACATAATTCTTCTCCGTCGAGCTCTACGAAACAGGCAAGTAGGGTGACAACCAAAGGCGTCGCAGTCAAGCCTTGACATACTTTGCTGCTATTCGATGGAGCCGAAAACGCGGGACGAATGCAGAATCATTTCCAGCTCAAAACTAGACAATGGCAAAAAGGGCACCTCCTTTTTTTTAAGGGAAACAGCGGGATTACAGTCGAGCGATTCCCATCTCCGAAGCTGGTGCCGTGTTGCTTCACGAATACGGAGGCACAGGTGCTAGGTGAGCATTCAGCAGGTTTAGCATGGTGATCGTGCACGATTCAGTGGTTCGATGACAGCCGCTGAAAGTAAGAATATGCGAATACAAGGCGCTACGACATGGGGTTTCAAGCCCAGCAGAGCGCGACATTTGTACCTGACTGCGGGTGGAAAATCGATGAGTGGGTTGAGGTTTTTACTTCAAGGTTGTATATGCACCGCGCAGGCAAAGGTGTTTGTTTATTTTCTCTATCGCGCTGCTGTTGCATGCAATCTGAAAATGGGTTTTAATTCAATTAAAAACTTTCTCAATTTCGTCATTCAACGAAACATAAAATTGTTTTTATCGTTCAATCAAACGAACCTACAAATCGGTAGTTTTTTCCTCCGTTCGGTACACTAAAATGCACAAACTGACACGGTTTTAACCCACTCTAAAGCACCTGCCATGTCAATTGTCGTTAGCTTATCTGGATGACAATGCACTACAGCATACGGGTCCTCTGCTTTGTTGAAATCCCCGAAAGCCCGCCGGTGTCCGGTGTGTGTGTATGGAAATATATTGCTTTTCCCTTCTCGAAGGATACACAGAGATCTAAAGCGACAGATTATGATTTGGGTTGAATGGAATACAGCGCGAAGGGCTATGAATTTATTATCACTTTTTATTGTTGTGTCATGTTGTATAGTTGTGTTCTATGTAGAGAAAAAAAACAAGGCCGGTGAGGTGCAGGAGATATCATATTCACCGTCACTTTCTGGGGATTCAAAAATTCAGTGCTCAGAATGTTTTCTCTAGCCAGAGAGAATGCACCTCCGACACCGATTATTTTCGTTGTTCTTCCTGCACTAGAAAATGCGATATTTTGACAACCAAAATTCTACCTTAAACTTTTAGAGTGGAAGTGATAGAAGGCTGGTTAAAAATGTCACTTTCGTTTTGAAAGTAAAGTTTTATTACACTGCAGTGTGCACTGTTAAAATCGTTTGTATTTG
The DNA here is from genome assembly GCF_030247195.1 of Topomyia yanbarensis. Classification (NCBI taxonomy): domain Eukaryota; kingdom Metazoa; phylum Arthropoda; class Insecta; order Diptera; family Culicidae; genus Topomyia; species Topomyia yanbarensis. The sequence goes on along the minus strand of NC_080671.1, from coordinate 41,240,128 downwards.
AACGCAACCAGATCTAATCAGCATTTTTAAAACTGCATCCAATTGGTATGTTCTATTTCTATGCCACTAAGGAATTTATTTTATGTTACTAGCAATGTGTAAGTTCTTTCGGGCAACCGGAAATCTATTCGCAGGTCATACGAGATAGCAAAATTCTGGAGAAGATGTTTATCATTAATATTTCATTTTATATATTATATGATTTGTGAGTTTATTTTGCGTTATATAATTTCTTATAACTAAGGATTTGCTCGCATAAACTTTTAAGGGAACGGTCTCATAAAATTGTGTGCTCGATTATGTTTACATTGAGAAGTATAAGTGTGAACTTTGAACTTGAAATTAGACAAAATAACGGAAGATGTAATTATAAAATTCAATAGTGGGCGACAATACCTCACTAATCCCTTAAGAGTTCATGCGAGCAAGTTTCTAATTTGAAAAAATAACTCTGCCATCTTTTAACCCATTTTGATCATAAAGAGGTCGTTAGATGCGAAATGAAATGAAAAAATCGCTAAATTATGGTAAAAAATCGAAAAAATCGCTAAATTATGGTAGTTTTCATATTGTTGTCCTAAAACAGCATAGAATTTTTGACAAAAGAACATAACATAGCATACCACAGGAAAGGTCATTTCTTCTTCTTTCCAGAATACTCAAAAAATTTAAAATCGGTTGAAAAATGACCGCGTAGAATTTTTTGTGTGCCGAAAGTTCCAAAAAATAGTTTTTTTTTCGTTTTAACGAGTGTTCAATAAAAATGAGAATGATTTCAATACCTTTCTGTAATTAACCCATTCATGCCCATGTTGTTTGTGGACAACATCGTTTTAAAATAGCTATAACTTTTGATTGAGACAAGATTTGCTCACAAAACAAGTAAGGCTAATAAATAGGACTATTGCCTTTCATTTGAGCATTAACAGTTACAAAGATCAGCGACAGTCATCGTTGACGACGGAAAAATAATTTTTCATACATCTTCGTTATGTAGCAATATAATTGAAAACTGATAATACTTATCAATTTGGACTGTCTTTGGCTACGTTTTTCACACAAGTGGACTATTGTAAATATTCTAGGAGAATTGTATTGAGCATTGGAAGGTAAAAATAGAGCAGCTTCTAGCACTGCGAGAGAAGCACCTATCTTTATTAAAAAAGGCTTTTCGTGTTTCTTGACCTCTACTTTTTTCCAGGAAAAATAATTTTAGAACCCTACATACACTAGAAAAAGTTGGACATGAAAGGGTTAAAGTAAAGAGCGTAAATTTTAGTTTAATCGAAGATGGCGTCGAAACAGCAAGCACTCCGCGAGCGTGTTGTACGGTTTTACGAAACGCATGGTCATCATGGAAAAAAGTTTACGGTAGGCCACTTTCGAGACGAACGTGCCCGTGAGTACAGTTTACCGGATCCTGGCATCCCTGAGCGTGGAGCGGAAAGCCGGTAGCGACCGTTTGGAAAAGATAATGACGAAACAGAAGAAGGAAGCGTTGAAAAATCTGTTCGACAGCAAGGACGGAACGAGTTTGTGTGACACCGGCCGAAAATATCACTGCTACCATACCTTGATTCACCGAACCCTCAAGATGGAGGACGTAATTTGTCGACAAAAGACTCTGTCCCCCGCGTACACGGACGAGCAGATAGCGATCGTGAATTCGCAATACCGGTGGATGACGAAGAACTACTGCGGGGCGTCGTTCGTGCTGGACGACGAATGTTACTTTCCGCTCTCGAAGACATACATTCCAGGAAATAAAAGCTACTATTCCAGCGACAAGTCGGCCACACATCCTTAAGTGAAATATAAGTTTAAGCATAAATTTAAAAAAGTTATGCTGTACATCAGCATATCGGATGGAGGGATTTCAAAGCCATGGTTCAAGCCGAGCGGTCTGGCCACCAATCAACAAGTGTACCAGGAGGAGTGTCTTGAGAAAATTCTTCGGCCGTTCTTAAAGGAGCATCATGCGAATGGGAAGTATGTCTTCTGGCCGAACAAGGCGTCTTCCCATTACGCCACGAAAATGCTGGAGTATCTTGAGCAGAAAAAGATACCGTACGTGCCGAAAGAAAGGAACCCGACTAACTTTTGCCTCCATCCAATTGAAGATTTTTTCGGCTCCCTCAGTGCAAAAATAATTAGCGGGCCAAGGATACGAAACTGTTTTCCAGCATGAGGAATAAACATTATGTTTTTAATAAAAAATACTGAATGCGTTGAAATTTTCTTTTGTTTTTAACCACATGATCGACAAAAAATTTTTTTTGAGCGCCCCTTAAATCAAGATTTTGAGGGTATGCATCATTTTTCATGCATTTGATGAGATCTGCAATTTATACCAGATCACTTGAAAAGTAAAAAATCACTGTAGCACGGTGTTATTGAAATACGGGAAAAATTCCTTAAAACATTTTTTCCATAAAAACTTTGAAATCACAGACTTTTAATTTACATCCTCAATCCACAAAGATGCATTACTGATTCTCAGTGATTGTTTAAATGAGATCTTTCAAGGCCTACTGAACGTTTCATAAATCAAATACTAAATAAACCATTGACTTCAAATTAAATTAAAATAATAAATAAATCCATTAATTCAACAAAGAAAATAAATGCAATCCATGGACGTCATTAATAAATGCAAATAATAAATGCAATCCATTGACGTCTGGTAAGAAAATGACGAAGTGGTAAATGATGTGAAAAATCATGAAACCGGGGAAGAAAATGTCGAAAAAACATGTTTTTCAGCAGCTGCATCTGATTTGTGTAGGTGTCCTTGTCATCGCCAGAGTGTGGAATTGTAGTTGTGCATTCTGGCTCATATGGTTGTTAAGCTGTGCGACGATCATGTTTGAGATTCGGACCATTTTTTCGGATTCCTTTCCCTTCTCTTTTTCGATTATCTACTTCAACAACACCTTAAATTATTATATTTTTTATTCACGTGAAATATCTGATGCACTTTCATTGATGACGAGCACTTTCCTTTTACCCGAGCCCGTAATGTTTCGAACGGAAACTGATCGGATACTGGTGCCATCTTGAACAGATGCATATGCGTTCTTTGTATCCTCTACACTTCGTTTTGACTTTTTTCGCATGAAATTGCGTACAATTTTCCTGTCAAAATAATTCAAATTTACATTATAGTTGTGACCTACAGTACCCCCAAACGGCTGATCTATCGTGCGCCCAAGCGTATGTTTCATGTTGTTGTCCGTATTTGTTTCCAAACCAAAAATATCAAAAAGTAGAAGATAATACTTGTGTTCAGCATTATTTTTGCGTAAGAAAGTACTCACTTGACATTTTTTTACATTGATTAAAAGTACTGTTCTGAAGACGAAAGACAATGCGTTTTCGTAGAATAAAACGACTAATGCGACTAATATGTAGACACATTTTTTTTACTTTTTAACGACATTTAATTAGCGCGAGAGTACTGGGTATGGAAAATTATGAAAATTTAGAGCCATAGTACTCAAGTTAGAGTAAGGATGTGAAGTATACAGATCGGAAAACTAGAAGTTGCAGGGTCATATGAAACAGGCTTAAATTCCTACAGACTAATCTTTTGTCTTCTGTTGGCAGGGGTCGAGCTTAGCCAGCATTACTACGAAGCACTAAAGTCTGCCTCCTGGTAAAGACACTCTTGTCCCTCTTTACCGTGAGAACCTGAACTGATGGGAATACATCGGCAGCGGTGAGTAGTCGCTGTAGACACAGCCACCACCTTACACACTGTAGCAAACCCGCTGCCACTGTAAGCGCAATGGCAATAGTTTAATAAAAATCTATCCCGGCATTCGAAAGGCAAACAGAGATGAAAAGCAGCATCTCATTGATGCTAATCGTCGATAGGTTTTCAGTGGTGATCTTACGTGGCTTCACTTTTGTCGGTTCTCACGGTGAAAAGGGACAAATCTGTCTTTACCAGGAGGCCTGTTGGTAGACTTCAGTGCTTCGTAGTTATGCTGCCTAAGCTCGACCCCTGCTAACAGAAGACAAAAGTTAAGTTCGTATGGTATTAGGCCTGTTCTAATGATCCTGCTATTTCTAGTTTTCCGACCTGTATACTTCACATCCTTGCTCTCACTCTAGTACTATGGCTCTAAATTCTCATTACTTTCCCTACCCAGTAATCTCTAGCTAATTGAATGTCGTTGAAATGTTAAAAATAGTATTAGTTAGTATCAATATTAGATTAGAAAATAACGGGCATTGATGATTGATATCATCCTGAATTCCGAAATGGTTACCACAAAGCACTAAAAACCATCATCTTTATGGGTGTCGTTTAACCGGGGTGGTCAGTAAATGACGAAAATTGATGATTGATGCCACCCTAAAATCCATTATGGTTCTTCGCGCATGCATTAAAAATAAAAATGCCAAAAACATCGTGTCTCCTGCGGTCGACGACAAAGGGTTAAGACGTCGGGAAACTATAAGCTTGCTCATATAACTATTCCACACTTTTTTAAACTTTTTACATTTCTTACAAAAGAAATGTATAGGATTCGCTCAAACTTTGAAAACTTTTTCCGAGGCCCGGAGGGCCGAGTTTCATATACCAATCGACTCAGCTCGACAAATTGAGACAATGTCTGTATGTGTGTGTGTGTGTGTATGTGTGTATGTATGTATGTACAAAATGTCATGTAATTATCTCAGCAATGGCTGAACCGATCTTAATGAAATTAGTTTCAAATGAAAGGCCTAACGTTGCCATTTGACACTATTATTTTTGATTTTCGATATGTTGTTTACTTTCTGAGATATGGGCGATTTTGTCAAAACACAGCAGGTTTTTTGCAAATAACTTTTGAAAATTACAATATTGTCCAACAAACTTCACATTTATAGAAAGCTTGTTAAAATACCTTTCTAACAAGCTATAGATTGTCTAAATCCGTGCGCGAGCGGCGGAGATATTAAACATTTTGTATTTTTAGTCCTCGCTTACCAATTTCCACTAACTAAAAATGAAATTGTTTCATACAGAGTATTGCTTTACTGGTGTTTTAGGGGCAAAACTAAACCGATTTTGAATATCGGGGTATGAAAACACATCTACGTGATTCAAGGAATTCGATGTTGAGAACATTTTGTGAATTACCTTTATAATAAATTAACTATTTCTCAAAAATCAATATATAAGTTCACTTCAAAGACAAAATAATGTGTTGATAAAGAAACAGTGAGTTCTAGTATTTATCTCTTGAATTAGGCATTACGTTCAATCATGAGGTAAATGTTGGATGGTATATCAATACACAGATCAACAAGTAAGTGAGATAAAAGATTTCTCATATAATTATACTCGTGGCGTCACCGAAAGCAACTGTATGTTTGAAGCCCAAAAGTCTAGCGAAAATTTAGCTCTTTTCCTTTTACTACTCACATTAATTATGACAGGAATGAAAGAAATCAATATATCATAATAATATACCTATAAAAATAATGTCACTGCATTAACCATCATTTGCCATTCCTCACACGCCCCCACCCATCTCTCTCTCTCTCTCTCTCTCTCTCTCTCTCTCTCTCTCCTTCTCTCTCTCTCTCTCTCTCTCTCTTCTATCGCATCTATCTAGCTATTTCTGTATCCATTTCTAAGTTGTGTGATAAGATCTTCTGCCAATCTGAAATATTTATTAATTGTAATTGCGAAGGTTTGAGAAAACAAAACTATTTTTAGTCTGCTGCTACATCAACTCAACTTTAATTCAATTGTATTCAAAGCCTGTATCTACACTATAATTAAGGAAATTCATGGCTATATCCGAAAAATGTTTGGCTTAACTGGATAATATGAAAGTTTGACGATGAAAATTTTCAAAAGAGACATTCCACGTGCGCTATTAAAACTATTCGTATCTCTATTGAATTTTGAATGAAATATATGCTCAAAGACTGAAAGCTGAAGCCAGCAGGATTGGTCTTGCCATCAACGTTTCCAAGACAAAATACATGAAAGGAAGAGGTTCTAGAGACGACATTGTGAACCTCCCACCCGAGTTCGGATTGACGGTGACGAAATCGAGATGGTCGACGAATTCATGTATTTGGGCTCACTGGTAACCGACGATAATGATAACAGCAGAGAAATTCAAAAACGGATCTTGGCGGGAAATCGTGCCTACTTTGGACTCCGGAGGACGCTCCGGTCGAACAAAATTCGCCGCCGCACGCAGTCGATTATCTACAAGACGCTGATTAAATCGGTGGTCCTCTACGGCCACGACAGCTGGACTATGCTCGTGGAGGACCAAAGCGCCGTTGGAGTTTTCAAACGAAAGGTGTTGCGTACCATCTATGGTGGCGTGCAGATGGAAGACGGAACGTGGCGCAGACGAATGAACCATGAGTTGTATCAGCTGCACATTCGTTGTATTGGTATGAATTTTCATGAAAAATAACGGATCAAAGACCAAAAATATCCACAAATCAGATCCAGGAAAAGAAGTCTCCCAAAGTACCCACTCTCGATGAGGGATGCAACTGCAATGTGTCTTCTAACTTATCGTCGTCCATATTTGGATATACTGAGTAGTTTGCACCATTTCTTTTTCACAGTATTGGTCTGTATAGGACTTATTTATCCATATTTTCTGCACGAGAATTCGGAACGAAACAATATGAAAGCTATGAGGATGAATGGAAAGAGACTGCATTGCAATCAACTGAATGCACGGCTTTTATGCTATCGACATAGCCTAGACATTTTACACTATTTACTTCAATGCAAATAAAAACTTTGAAATATCTACCTGTCTCATTCACGAATCGCATTCTCCCTGAGGGAGACTGTTCAAGGGGCTTGAAAGCACATGTGACCTTGTCTCACTTTACTATATTCAATTGCGTGTTAAAATACTGGACCAGTAAATTCTATTCTGTACATAAATCTTTTTTTCGGGAATATGTGACCAAAAAGTAAACTTCGAATTCCAAAGCAAATTGAACGTTCCAGGTTCCTGATAACTAATTAAGGTCCAACAATAAAGTAGAAACACCAGATAATCTTAAAACGACGCCGTCAAGTAAAGAAGCATGAAAACAAAAAGAATAAAACCAAAAAAAGATGAAAGCCCTAGAAAGTCCATTGCATATTTATTAGCCTTTTCTCAGAAGATGGGATTTTCAAAACATTTCAAAACTTTTTGATGCAATGGTTCTCAAATTCGTACAATCCGGTTTATTCATTTTCTTAATTCAAAAATGTTTTTAGCTTCAAATATATGACCGCTTCATTTTAATTAATTATTTCATTCCAAATCTTTTTATTCGTTTTGTTCATCTGCGTTCATTTTACTTATTTTATTCGTTTCATTCTTTGGATTCACTCTGATCAGTTTATTCTTTTTGTGCATTTTTCTCATATCATTCATTTCATTGTTTTCATTGTATGCATTTTATTCATTTTTTTCCAGTTTATTCATTTTGTTCAGTTTCTTCATTTTAATAATCTGACTAAATAATTTATTTGATTCAATTTATTTCTTTATATTAATTTATAACCTTTTACCATTGTTCAATTTTTCATTTTATTCAATGCATTTAATTCTGCCAATTTTCTTCTTTTTATTCATTTCATTACTTCAGCTCATTTTGTTTATTTGATTCGTTTGTTTTATTTATGCATTTCATTAATCTTTTTACTTTATTCATTTTGTTCATCCATTCTTTTTATTCATTTGATCCATTTCATTAATTTGATTCATTGTATTCACTGGATGAATTAAATCAATTTGATTCATTTGATTCATTTGATTAATTTGATTAATTTGATTAATTTGATTCTTGTGATTCATGTGATTCATGTGATTCATGTGATTCATATGATTCATTTGATTCATTTGATTCATTTGATTCATTTGATTCATTTGATTCATTTGATTCATTTGATTCATTTGATTCATTTGATTCATTTGATTCATTTGATTTATTTGATTCATTTGATTCATTTGATTCGTGTGATTCATTTGATTCATTTGATTCATTTGATTCATTTGATTCATTTGATTCATTTGATTCGTTTGATTCATTTGATTCATTTAATTCATTTAATTCATTAGATTCGTTTGTCTCATTTGAATCATTTGTTTCATTTGATTCATTTGATCCATTTTATTCATTTGATTCATTTGATTCATTTGATTCATTTGATTCATTTGATTCATTTGATTCATTTGATTCATTTGATTCATTTGATTCATTTGATTCATTTGATTCATATGATTCATTTGATTCGTGTGATTCATTTGATTCATTTGATTCATTTGATTCATTTTATTCATTTTATTCATATCTTTAATTTTATGCATTTCATGTTCAGTTATTCGTTTTATTTCATTCAATTTGTTAGTATGAGTCAATTTATTCTATTAATCTTATAACTATTTCTAAATATAATCTTAATTTTTATTTAATAACCTAATCTAATTTGATTCGTGTATATTATAATTTTGGTTTATATTAATTTTTCTACTCATTTCATGAATTTAAAAACCTATTATTTCATTTTTTGCTTTACTTTTTTATTTCGTTCGTTTTGTTGATTTCTTTAATTTATTCAGTTTATTCGAGATTTTATTCGTGCAAGACTAGAAACTGTTTTCATCCCACCTCTAGTTGGGTGCCTACTTCTCGTGAGTTCTGCAAACTAATCCAATAGTGAAATGTGTAAGAAATGTCTCATCTCACTGCAAGGTGGATTAAATCGGTTTTTTCTCCATATCCTTGCTTTTCTTTGAGTACATACCTTTCAGTCGTTTGCTAATTGAATGTCGTTAAAACATAAAAAAATCACTCACTCACTCTTCGTAGTTAAAAGAGGAAAAATAAAATAAAAATATTGATGTGTCAAACCCGTTTGCATCCTATTGAATCAATATTTACAAGATGTAATTAAGTGTACTTTAACATTACCTGTAAAATAAATAAACAATAATTGATCATGTATACAGTGTTCTACAGATTTACCCCTACAGTAAATGACCAAGGAAACGTTTTCGTACTCGTTACTCATTAGTCTCCGTACTTTCAAGGGTATTTACCATCTGCCACCACTATACGAAGTGACAGGAGCAGAACACGGATAAGACTTTCTGGCAATGTGCCATCACTATGCACCAACCGAAACGGCACCAGCGTGAGGCGAAGAGACATATCTTCCAGAGCATCAGTGAAAATGTTTTAAACTTAATATGACAGGAATCAGATGCTTTGCTTTACTGACTAACTAAATAAGGCCTGTGCCACGCCTGCTGACTGTCGGGTGTGAGAAAAATGGTAGGCCTTCAAAAATGGTTAAATATAGGTGACACATAATAATTCCATTAACATTAGCAGCCTTTTTTCTGCACTTCTGGAGAATGCGACTAAATTTGCAAATTATTCGGTAGAAATATGCACTTTTGACAGATTACCGTTTGCTATCGTCGTTTAACAAATGACGGAAAGATTTTACTGTAAGATGCAAATATTGAAACGAGCATTTGAGACCTTCATTGACAGAAATGGCATTGCTTTAATTCTTACATTACGTTTCATTTCCTAGCTAACATGAGAAATCTTCTCGACCAGTTAATACACATGGGGAAGTTGTTGCAAATAGAGGTAAGGTTTTCAATCTTTTTATATTGTCACTTTTTAATTCCACTACTACTTTTTGCATCGAACAGATACGCATTATTTTTGACCACAAATCACCCTAATGATGATGGTGACAACAAGTAGTTTCCAAAACACGACAGTCTCCGTTCCCTACAAGAAAAGTTCCATTCTAATTTGTTTCACTAAACATCTCGAGGCAAAGGTAGTGTAAGGATGAAATTAACTAATCCCTTTACATTAATTCTCAACAATAACAACACCTGCTGGGAGTTGAAAGATAATGCTAAGAACTGATTGATGGATCCAATTAGAAAGTATGTTACTGGCTTAAGTAATGGAGGTGTTGAATGCAGTTAAAACGATACCATTCTGAAAATCCGAGCGAATGCGATGTGCTATGCTCAGTACCTTGCATGATGTATTCCCATTAATCTGGCTCCAGAAAAGCAATGTCCGCGGGCAACCACCATTCCGAGCCTTTAGTTCTGTACGTTGGAATGTGGAATGTCGGAATATGTGAAGCGGTATCAGTTAGCTTGTGAGAAGCTGCAGTAATTGCGGACTATGTGTCTCAAAGAACAACTGAAACTAAAGCTTGCAGCAAGAATTATAACACTGGCTTCTTTATCATTTCAAATGATCCAACCGTTAGAGCGCTTTTACTGAATGAAAACCGCACCGAATGGCAAAAACAAACGATGCAGCTAGAATACCATTTGGATGGATTTATACTGACTAAAAACCCTTTTTCGGCTAGCTGTAAAAGCTAATTCTGGCAGAGATCACATTATTTAATAGCTGGCTTAGTTCGCATACGAAGCTACATCTTTCCGGACCGTTCCCGGAACAAAACAGTACTGACTCAGTCTTTCCGCAACCATGGTTCTATTTCCATCAAAAGTAGGGCAGCTGTCGGCAGCTTACCAGATTAAATGTCCATTGGCAGGAAAGCTAGATGGGTACACTTTTTAACTACTCAATTAACCAGATCTTTTCTGCAAATACAACAATTCTGCCGGCTGCAGTACGGTACTGTTCGAAGCAAGACAATGGGAAGAGAATAAGCTGATTATTAATTTATTCGCGCGGTTGAAATCCTCCTTCCTCATCGGTTATACACTTCATCTTCTTCAATATGTATCAGCTTATTCGCAGGAAGCTGTCCTCGTCTGTAGAGGGGTATGCTGCACCCGGAACCAATTTAGTCTGTCTTTTGTCGTTGAACCAGTTGAAAATTTGATGCTCCAGAAAACGCAACGGACCGAACTCTGGTTTTATTTGCAATATGCAAACCCTGCGGCACAAAATCAGCCATAAGTTTAGAGCTTTTACTACGACAAGAAAGGTTATGCAATCACTAGTGTCGCCTTGAGCTTGTGTATACTGGATTGTAGGGTCAGGGATCTCGGAGTATTGGGGACGTCACACTTAGTGCTCAGTTGAAAATATTATGTAACTAGATGACCCGGCATATACAGTACTGGGAAAACTTTAATTCAAAATTATTACCATTACAAAGAAGAAATTGGAAAATCTTTAATTTAATTCTATACAAATCGAAATGACAAATAATACATATAACTATATATTGTAGGGCATTGTTGCGATATTCATTCAAATGCAGAACATTTTACGATTTGGTGGCTGGAGCAAACACATGTTATGTTGATCGTTTGCGAAAATGAAAGCTTGTAGCATAAAGCATGGGAAATTCGATGTTGAAAGACTAATTTCCCAATTTCAAGTTTTGTGTGTACTCGATAGGGTAAATAACTCAACACCTGTACTTAGAAGTTATTCACCCAAATTTGACGCAAATTTCAGGTTTTTGACATTCCTTACAAAAGAAATGCACAGGATTCGCTCAAACATCGAAAAAAAATTCGGGGCCCGGAGTGCCGAGTCTCAAATACCAATGGGCTCAGTTCGACAAATTGGGCAATGTCTGTACGTGTGTAGTGCGTACACTAATGTCAAGTTATGATCTCAGCGATGTCGATGCGATTTTTTCAAAATAGATTTTTTCAGCTTGAAAAATCTTTTTTTTGCATCTGATCTTTTCGGTTAGATGTTTGATAACATCGATTTTATTGATTCAATAAAATTGATTTGGTGAAATCGATTTTTTTTTCAAAGTTTCCATTGAAAGAGATGCGATTTTTTCTACAATCGATCTTTTTACCTCGAAAAATCAATTTTGTGCATCGATTTTTCCGTACTCGATGTTTGACAACATCAATTTTTTCGAAATAAAAAGTTTAATGTAGCAAAACCGATTATATTTTTCAAAATGTTCATCTATAGTTCAAACCCTGCTTTCCCATGAAGATGAAGTGATATATCTTCGAAACGTTGCACTATAGGGAAGCATGTGACCAAAAATGAAAAACTCATCAACTCAAATTTAATTCCATTCTATAGGGGAATGTAGTTGGTTATCGGAACCCTTTTTTTGGCTCATAACATTTCTCCAATTGCACAATATAGGGATGTAAGCATACAATTTAGTAAAAAGATCATTTTTGCCATTAAGAAAAATGGAGCTGGTTGTCGGCACCATAGGAAAATTTACTAAAAAAGGAAAAATATGAGTGAAACTCGAAAATATTCCAAGGGAAAAGGTAATTTATTTATTTCAACATGGTTTGATGGTCAAAGAGTCAAAGACACTTGGAACTAGAGGTGTGCGCCGATGAAAAACGTCATTATGGGCGGCGTTGGTGTGATTTGGGCCGGCGGCGGCGTATCAACGTGACGCCGCACAGTGGCGGCTCTTCAAACAAAGGTCGGACAAAACCTCAAATGTTACCTAATTTGGCTGAAAATCACAATTTAAGCTAATTTTGAGGTGCTGAGCTCATTTTTGATGTCAAAAGTCGTAAAATATTAAATGCATTTTTCCATACAGTGTCATTGAACCTTTCTTATAACTATGATCCCGTTTTCATGATAGATTTTCCGTTACTGTTCACCAATGTCAACAATATCATAAAAAATGAAGAACACTACTTAAAAACCATTGTTGGTTTACTGTAGATTGTCTAACTATTTTACACAAATCACCATGCGTCTCCATATCAGCAACAAAGCTTCAAAATCGGCCTAAAACTTTTTGCGCACCTAGGCGCAGAACGAGACCATGATATTCGAAAAGTAGAGGTAAATTCACATAGAATGTATACTATGTGACCGTTCCGAACTGATTCCGAAATTTGTACAGAATACATTAGTGAACAAAGTATTTTTGATCTGACCACCTTAAACATATTTAAACTAAAAAGTCATAGTTCCAAGCAAATTTACCTAATGAATTTTACTCACTAACCAAGTTCTTTCGTTCCTCTACACAATGAAACTAGTTGTGCTAAAATCGGACCAAAATCAAAAGAGCAACATGCATTTGAAGTGAATAGAGCAATGGTGGTTTCGGAAATGAAAATCATTAAAAAATCCGGACTTTGGTACGTTTAAACTCGTGTTGAAAATCGTGTTCTTATCCAATGATCATAAAATTTTGAATATACATCATTCAATATATGAGAAATTTAGGAAAAATATAAAATATCAATATTTCAAAAATAAATTTTTGAGGTTTTGGCCAGCCTCCGGCCACTGTGCGCCGTTAGCTAAAACCATCAGCGGGGGCGGTGCAATGCGGCGTGGGATATTTTTTGATATGGATGGGAAGTAGAAACTTCTTGCTCAATCATCTTGCTATGTTGGCTATAGTGCATGCGTGTTTCAAAATAAACCAAATATTGAAGCCCGTAGCGGTATCATCAGCTTTAAGTATAACACTGTATTTTTCAACTGGGAATGAACGTTATTGGAGAAAATGGAAATAAAATAAAAGTAAATATTTTTAGCAGATCCAAAATTGCGATTGCCAAGATAAATTTAAAGCACCGCTCTTAATGCTTGGAATGCCAAGGAATATCGATGTCACTAAAGTTTCAGAAAGCATGAACAGTTTTACGCCATCCAATTCATTTTTATGAATATTCCTCTGAGATAAAACAACAAGAAATGGTCTTCTGTCTACGTCTGCCTGAGTCAGACCTACAACCGAGTGAAGCGAACGACAACTATCGGCTTCTCCATCTAGTATGTATTATATCGAGAACAAAGGAAACGTATTTATTCTTACCATCATGAGTAAAGTTGATGTAGTATCGCTGACCCGACCCTACGCCGCGATCGTTGACTTTGAATATTGTTCTATACGACTGAGTTTTGTGAAGCGGAATATTTACCATATGTGAAAATGGAGCTTTTGGTAGTCGCCAATCTTCAAGACTATCACCTGCGCAATGCAGCTCTGATCTCATTCAATATGTTAGACCAGGCAGACATTCGTTTGGCCGAACAACCTAAAATACTTGGTTGAAAGTGTCAGTGTAGGGATTTAGATTCCCGCTTATATGAAAAATGATAATATAGTGGTAAGGTGACACGACCGTGCATGTCGCAATACGGAGAAGTAGAATCTGGTACAACTGATACTTGAAAAAATTTATTCGTGGGTATTCCTAATGGTTTTTATGCCGAGAATGCAGTTCGAAAGACCTTACTTGATTATACAACACAAAAATCACGGAACCATTAAATAAACCCGTAACAGACAAATTCCTACGTGCATGTATTGAAATCGGATGCCACACCATGAACAAACCATCCGCAATACAAAGATACAGATACAGAGGAGAATGCATCTCAGTAAATTGCCGACTCATCTACGATAAACCAATCTAAACAGAGTTTTCCATACAAATACCTGAACTACAAACGGTTGCCAAATTTGTGACAGTTGTTCAGGCCATAATGACAAATGCAACACAGCATCCAGCACCCCAAAATCAACTGTTAGCACTATCGGCGAGGGCGTAAATAACAATGACGACAGGTTTACGTTGCTCATGCGCAAGTGCAAGAAGCAAGATTATATTATATATTGAAAATATATTTGAAGCTATCGCTATGGGCCATGCCAAATAAAAGAATTAATAGGATTTGGATTTAAGTCTTGCTGTAATATTGAAATGGAAATTAATGGGACGTTTTCTAGGCTACTCTGATCGTTTGATACACTGAACTCAATATTTTCCCCACGCACCTCGTTGAAAAAGATTCTTAGCATGACAAAATTACAAAATAGCGTGGCTTCTAATACAGGTTAAGCATCTAATCGCCTTCAAACGACAGGCCAATATGTTACTAAGTTTCGATTGCGGTAAGGTTCTACCGATGGTTCTACTGTATCGATTTTGTAGGCTTTTTCGGTAATTTTAAGGCAAAGCGGTGGTTAATAGTAAAAATGCGTACGGCTTGGAATACTGTATTGAAGGCACGACGTGACGTGAGTTGTCCAAATCAAGTTTTCGACGTGTATAAAAAAATAACACTATCATTTTGGAAAGCCAGTAGAGGCCGACACAACGATCGACCAGCAGACGTCCAGCAATTGCTATACGGACCTTGCTTGCAAATTTGGGTAGAATGGCGATTCACTCGTGCGATAGTAATTTGCAACGTATATTTATTTAAATATTTACACAGATATTATAGAAACAATTGTGTTGGCTTATATGTCGGTTCATTAAGTTTTAACTGTTTCTAACTATGAAAAAGTGACATCATTCGTTCAATATTCTATCTAACTCCGCATTGGCCAAATATTTTCTTGTACTAAGTAACTTGTGTCTTTAACTACTGAGAATTCGACAGTGGGAAGTATTATGGTTTCCACAGACTGTTTGGTGCTTAATGCGCTCCGGATGACTCTGCGAGTAGGAAGTCAGAAACAATACTTTCCAGGCTAGTTCATTATGATATCGATTAATTGATTAGTAAAGCGAGAAACGATCAGAACAAGTGTACGATATTGCCCGTAATTATTGCTAAGCCTCTTAGTACCTGAATACCTCTTTTTTTTTATTCATTTCGTTTATTTGATAGGCACAAATGCGTTAGCTTGGCGGTGCCAAATTCTTTTGCTTTTACATTTTTTTTAAACTAGGAGGTTACAATGTTGAAATATTTTTTTTACAAAAGAAATGAAAGTTTACAGCTATCTTAAGACTAGAAATAAGATTCAATATACAAGAGAGGACCAAAAGATTTTTTTTATGAAAAATTTTAAAACAAGGGATTCAGTTTGATATACAAGAGGGGGAGTAATAGTATTTTACGAAATATTTTACAGTTATCTTAGAACTAACACACACTTTCACAGATATCTTAAAACTAGGGATACAATTATATTTACAAGATGGAAGACAAGAGTTTCAATAAAGAGTAAAAATTACAGCTATCTTAAAACTAGGAATACAGTATACAAATTTGATTTTTTTAACAAAGACTTATGCTTGGTCAAGATATTCAGAGGGTGGCTTATTTCCACATCAGTGTAGCAGCCTGAATACCTCTTACTGACCTATTCAGCTGATATTAGCTTGTCCAGTCTTTTAACAGCGGAACACTATATAACTTCACAGTTCATAAGCAAACCATTCACATACATGGCGATACTTGAATTGCTTGTGAAATTGCCGTGCGGTTCGAAAGCATGTTTTACTAAGAGACATTACATTCACTCAATACACATTTAGGTCAACTATGGTATCGGCGCTGGTTTAAATATGATCGGCGGCGCAGCAAAAAAAAAGGCGATCGGCGCGGACCATTTTTTCCTGAAATCGGCGGCATGTAAAAATCATTGGCGGCGGCGGCGTGGCGCGGCGGGGCACACCTCTACTACCACCATGCGAGTCAAGATCCCGTGCTAAACAAACTCAGACACCACTTCCTTAAAAGTTCTATCTAAGTCAGATCGCTTTTCAGCCTTCGACAAAGTTGTAGATAATAGAATATTTTTCCTGGTTGTGACAATCTGGTGTATATAGTGCTGTCAAGCGGTGAACACACGGCTTTCTCCATGTGAATTGTCAAAATACGCTAAACCGGAAGTCGTCATTGTGGTTTTCAAAATGGCGTCAAAATCGATTCCTCGTTATGGCCCGTTCCGGAAATACCCATATTGATTAGGTTTCAGTATTTTCCACAAAAGATGGGGTGCCGACAACCGATTTTAGAAAGCTTTTTGAAAACTGAAAAAGAATGAATTTATGCGAACATTTCGGCGGCATTCAATGTTCAATCACAAAATAAAAAGAAACCATCTCGTAAATATTCAATGCGCATACTTTTTCGATCGATTTACTTTATTTTGTAACATTAAGCAAACGACCAAAAAACTTTTGAATATATCTTCTACTTGTTCAAAAAAAAATTTTTTTTGATGAACAGAAATCGGCACAAAAAGAATGTTCTATTATAACATACAAATAATATTTGTCAGTATGACCATTCCTGTTTTCTGATCAAAATCACGTCGGGGTTCCCACAACCGACCACTTTTTCCTACTAAGCTACATATACACTATAATTAAGGAAATCCTTGGGTATCTCTGAAAAACAATTGACTAAATTTCTTAATATAAAGATGGATGTTTGAACATGAAAATTGCACATGCGTTTTTTAAACCCTTCGGATCTCTATTGAATTTTGAATAAAACATATGCTTTAATATGTTATTTTTAAAACTATGCTTAGTTGTGTTTTGTGAAGTTATTATTGAAATTGCTTACTCGTCGTATGGTATGAACTTTTATGAAAATAACGAACCGAAATCTAAAATTCAGCACGATTTAGATCTGGGAAAAAAGTTTCCCAAAGACCCCCTGAACTTCGATGGTGGATGCAAGTATAATGTTTCTTCTAACTTATAGCGAAGGTTTCTGTTGTCCTTATTTTTCAAATGCTGAGAACGCTTTAATTGAAGTTTTTAACGGCAGTCACAATTATTAGAGAGGTGGTGGATAATTCAGTAAACGTTTCGTTTTAGTATTCTTCAAGTAATTTAGCAAGGATTACAATCAGAGTTTATGCTTTGGGTATATAGTGGATCTGATTAAAGTTTAGCCAGACACATTACTGAGTAGAAACAAATGACACTCATGATCAATTGAACTGAAAGCATTTGTTTGCAAAAGATTAAAGAATGTTCAAGTCTTAAAAGCAGTTTATCATTGCCACTTGCGTTTCCAAGTTTTTAAATATTATTCTAGTAGCTTGAACAATTTCGTTTTCGTGGCATTGTTTTGTTACGGACTCATTAATCCATATCTCCAGAACGAGAATTTCGAACGAAACAATTCGCATGCTATAAGGATGACTGGAAATTAACTGCACTGTAATTACTTGAAGGCACAGTATTTGTGCTATATATAATCGCCAACATAGCCCAGACACTTCACACTCCCTTCAATTTACTTCAATGCAAATTAATACACCACTTCTCTCTCTCTCTCTCTCTCTCTCTCTCTCTCTCTCTCTCTCTCTCGAATCGCATTTTCTCTCTGTCGCTATCTTTTTAAGGGGCTTGAAATATTTCAGTTCACTATTTTCAATTACGCTCCACAAATCTGGACCTGACAACTCTATTCCGTACAAAAATCTGTTTTTTGGCCAGAACAGAGAGGCGAATTGATATTTACATATGCGAAAGAAATGGTTTTACTCCACGTGAACAAGAACAGATCTTCAATGAAGCGATAAATAAACTATCACGTATAGAGCTAATTTGTACTGATCATACATTATACATTATACTGTTTGTACAATTAGAATAAAATTACAATGGTTTGATTGGACGAAGAGATGTTTCAAAAATATTGATTCTGTATTTTGCACTATGAAATCGCGCTTCTAAGCAAAAAAAAACTTGTCCTGGAAATGCAATAACAATTGATGAAGGTAAATTGGATGGTAAATTTTTGGATGACATAGGATGTGTTACAAATGTTGTTTTCAAAAACATGTAATGGGGGAGTGGGCGTAGCGTATTGGTAAATCGATTGCCTTGTACGCAGCGCACCTGGGTTCGAGTCCCGACCCCGCACATAGGGTTAGAAATTTTTCTAACCCGAAGAGGCGAATGACCTTAAGGTTAAAACCTCTATAATTGAAAAAAAAATGTAATGAATAAAGTGTTATAATAAAAGCATTGGGTATTATCGATAAGACTATCATTCTCTAACTTTGCCTTTGATGTAGTCAGAGTCGTGGCGTGCTCCCACCGACTCGCTCATGCGATGTTGGTCCAATCGTGCCGTGGCGACCAGCGGCTGTTTCGCGCTCGCTGTTTGTTTTTCGCATGCCAGGTAACACAGAAATTCTAATATTTTACAAACCTTATGCGTGCTCAATTTTTTTTCATGGAATCAAAAGCTGATAATATGTGCAACATTTTATAACTTAAACGGCATGAATATCGCGTGAAGAAACCATTTAAAACTGCATTTTTTTGAAAAATTGTTTAAGAAATAGTAGAAATAGTTAACATTTATTAAACCTTTTTTCGATATTTTCTAGACTAAACATTTGTTAAACCACCAGTGAAGTTTGGTGCAAGTCGAAATGAAGCTTTGGCTGTAAAAAATATTATAATAAAAAAGTGTGTAAATTTTCAATTAACTAAAATTATTATAAATATTTCAAATAACGACCAAATATTTCACGAAGATGTATAGGGGTACCTAAACAGTAAAATTAAAATATGTTTTGCTAAATTCACCACTTTGTGAAAATGGGGGAGCGCTTCAGAAATTTTTACTCATAATTTATTTCTTTCAGCATTTTTTATTCATTTTGTTCATTAAAATTAATTTTATACATTTTATTCGTTTTTTTCTTTGGATGAATTCTGATCAGTTTATTTATTTCAATAATTTTAAAGTTTCTCCATTTTAATAGTCTTACTAATTTTGTTCAGTCAATAATTTTATTTTTTTCATCTAAATTAATAATTTGACACAATATACATTCTTCTATTAATTTTATAACTTTTTTATTTTCATTTGGCATTCTGAATTATCCATAAAATTCATTTAATTTTGCTTATTTTTTCTTACTTTCATTTATGCTATCAATTCTATTAATTTTGTTTGTTTTATTCATTCTATCAATACTGATTTTATCAATTTTATCCACATTTTTTATCTTCTTTGTTTCAATAATTTATTTTTTTTATTTATTTTTAGTTTTCGTTTATTTTATTTATTTTACCTGTAATTGTTTTGTTTTTGTTTATTTATTTCATTTATTTTATTTACAGTAGGATTACGTTTTAGGCATGTTCCGTTTTTGGCACACTCCGATTTTTAAAAAAAATGATATGGTAATATGATAATATGAGAGGTTAATATTGGGCAATCTTTCCGTGACATAATTTATGAATGGTCCACAATACCACTTTTAAACTCATTGTTTATAGTCCATTTGTTATTGTCGACGACGCTCCCGACAACCGACTTTTCGGAGTTGTTTTCGATGAAACAAACTCTCGAGAAACGGTTACCTAGAGTTTCAACGTCTTCACATCCAGAAAATTTACGTGTCCTGCAGTCAATAAACTATTCAAACTTCTTATGCACGAAAATATATGCTCAGTCGCATCGCTTGCTTGAGCCGAATCATGACTAACAACCCACCCACTACGCAATCCGTGGTACTTAAGGGAGTGTTACTGAGTCGGGGCCTTCCGTTAAGTAAGTACCACATCAACACTTCCTTTCTCATATCCCAAGGTACGGTAAAGATGGGCGTGGCCCGCAATGGTGGTTCTCAGGCGAAAGCCTCGCTGGGATTATTCAATTATTATTCCTAAACAATCAGTCTGCAATCTACGAAGTATTCCGTGCTTACGCAACGCAACGCAATGTACTCCGATTTTGGCAACAAATGGGTTTCGGTTTTTGACAACATTGTTGTAGTGCATAATATTTCCTTTTAAAAATGTGTAATACATATTTTGTTGTAATAAGATACCAGTTATAAATTACGTAATGCTTTCATGGGGGGAGGGGATTCCACAAACTGTGACATGTTAACATTTAGGTAAGGGGAGTAAGCTATAATGTTCCGTAACATGTTTGTACTGAAGAAAAATGTTTTCTAAAGAATTTGTCACGTAGTAGAGGAGACTGGGATAGAGGATTTTCTGGCAATTTGTTTCAAAGGAGGGGGTCCATCTTGGGTAATTTTTGCGTCACGTATTTTATGAATGGTCCCCAATTGATTTTATTTCCAATAATGAGAGTTATATTCGAGACTAGTTGGTGGTATTTCCAGTTTTCATTTTTTATCGCTTCAATTTTTTAGATTATGCAAAATAGAATACGTTGCATAAAAGGGCAAATTGATGGTAACATCTCTTTCGATTATTACGACGTCAATATAAAACTTTGGACTGATGTTACAGCACATATCGGAAGCCTACGCACTGTGGTACCAAAGCCGTATTTAGAAATGTAAAACCGCTGGCGTCCTTATAGTTTGTTTTAGAGTTTGGAAAACTTTGTTAGGATTTTGTTTGCGTTTTATTAGTTCTTTTTTAAAATAATTTAATTATTTTTTAAAAGAGTTATTTTTGAACCAAAATTGTTCATAACTTCTTAAATACAGTGAAACCCCGTTTTTATCATTCCCTTTAGTGTATTTTAGGTTGACAAAATAGAAACAATGACAAAACATATACATAAATAATCTTTCAATGAACCAATGCTGTAAAAATATTATTTTTTAACTGTAGATATAGCCTCGTAATCCTGGCTGGCTGACAAAATCGGGCCAAAAAGCTGACAAAATAGAGGGCTAACAAAAACGGGTCTTCATTGTAGCAGATATAACAGTCCTATGAGTGAAATAAACACCACCACAGGGGGGTGGGCGTAGCATAGTTGGTAAATCGATTGCCTTGTACGCAGCGCACCTGGGTTCGAGTCCCGACCCCGCACATAGGGTTAGATTTTTTTTCATAAGAGATTTTTCTAACCCGAGGAGGCGAATGACCTTAAGGTTAAAACCTCTATAATCTAAATAAAAAAAACACCACCATGTAGTGACTTGGTTTAGTTTTGCTGTTCAGTGGACCAAAAAATGTCGATTCGAATTAAATGCTATTTTACACCTCCGTAAAATTAGGGGCATTGCACTGAAAAAGTGCGCGAAGAAATGAGGATTCTATTAGGCTACGACTAAATTTGATTAAAACTTCTTCTTTTTTCGATTATAGATGTTTTAAACTTATGGCCATTCGCATTTTTTTTCGGATTACAAAAAAAACTCTATAGAAAAGTCTCTAACCTCTATGTGCGGGGTAAGGAATCGAATCCAGGTGAGCTGCGTAGAAGGCAATCGACTTACCAACAACGAACTTTAATAAAATTGAATATGCTGAATTTTTTTTTATCATTTCATTCCATTTTACATATTCTTGTATAATTAAAAATCCTTGTAACAATTTTGGCATTTTTTTCCATTTTTGGCACGGCTCCAGTTTTGGCAACTGAAATAAAAATATTGTTGCCAAAAACGGAATCATACTGTATTTTATTTATTTTATGTATGTTATATATTTTATTTATTTAATTTATTTTATCTATTTTATGTATTTTATTTATTTTATTTGTTTTATTTATTTTATTTACTTTATTTATTTTATTTTATTCATTTTATTTTTAAATTTTTTTCCAGTTCACATATTTTATGAAGATTCGTCATTTTAGTTATTTTGCTAATTTTGTTCAGTAATTCCAATTTGTTAATTTGCATCAATTTTATTTATTCTATTAGTTTGAATAAATTTGATTTATTTATTTTATTAATTTAAAGAATTTCAATCTTATTTTTATAAACATTTTTTATAAACAACAGATGCTTATGAAAACCAATACAGATCTACACAATTTTTCATCATTCTCAATCAATTATGTAATTTTTGCATACAAAGTCAAATGATTCAAATTTTTTAAAACTATATTAAAACATATTTTATTTGAATGGTTAAAAAAATCAGCTCGGCGGTTCAGAAGCTTTTTTTTTTATCAGGCAATTTTAAAAAAAATCACCATTGTTGGACCAGTTCTACGAGGAAGGGACCAGTCCAATTATGAAAAAATGCTAATCGAACAAGAATGATCCTATTAAATATTACGAAATTATGAGAGATCGTACAACTTTTTCCTTCGAGGAATTATACTAAACTCCCACGAAGCCTTTTCGAATTATTTATCACACAAGACGACCGTCTGGAGTTGTCCGTTCAAGGTGAAATTCTCCTACATAAACTCAGAGTGAAACAAGCGAACCCACGTGGAACCCTCGAAGCCGTAATACGTGATACGACGAGACCTTCAATGCCCGTGTGAATAAGACGAATGCTCGCAGTACGGAGTGCCGTTGTCATGACAAAAACAAACTCCGTCATTGATGCATCTAACTGCGAGTGCTCCCTCACCCACGCCTTCTATGAAACACATTACCCGAGCAGCGAGACTCGAATGTAGGACAAATTTGAATTTCTATATTTTTCTTTTTACTGCCACTAATATACGCTTCTCGGTGGGAGACTTGTGGGTGGGTGGATGGATGAAAGGATGAATTTTCCACCCCTATTGTTCGGCTGTGTTACCTGCGTGCTGCAGGTTGCGGTACGCAGTCAAAGGTGAGCGGTAAGAAAACTCCACTCCGCAAATGATGTTGTCTGCTGCTGCTGCTGAGGGTGTGAATGGGATTATTTTCACGAGGATTTCCTTTTGCTAGGCCGGTTGGTGGAAAGAGAGCGAGAGCGGGCAATTTATTCGCTTGGATTGCTAAGCAACATGGTGCGAGCTGTTGCACGAGATCCCTATTCAACAGAGAAAGAGAGTTGTTATCAGTCAGTGGTGAGGTGGTGAGATTGAATTGGGAGAGTAGATTTCCAAACAAAGGGGAGCAGCCGACAACACCTACACAAAAAGTAACCGTGTCACGTGAGAGATGGTTCTCAGCAACTGGATGGGAGAGTACGGGTGGACAGCGTTGCCAGATCGTAACTCACGGTGAGTATTTATATCGGTTAACTGCTGATTGATTGGTTTGTTTTGTTCCCGTGCTTATCAGAGAGCTGCTAATGAATGGATAGGTGAGAGACGGAGATTTTCCTGGTGAGTGAGTATCCTTGTGTGAGAATGTGTGAGCCAGGGTCGCGCATGTTTCCCCGAGTTTCGGATGCTGCTGGCTCGTTCTGGTATACACGTGGTCCACTCCAAACACGAACGAGTACTAAAACAAGGCTCTTGGTGTGGACTTTTTCCCGCTAAGGGAGAATCACTTCGTGAGTGTGCTAAAATCAGGGGGATCCTAGCTCCAGTGGCTGTCTGTTCGGAGCCTGTGCTCCAGTTGGTGTTCCGGTTTAGGGTCGTGCTGTTGTTTTTGTATAGATTTGTTACTTAATGCTTTAAATATATGTGCAGTGAAAATATACTTTTTCTTTTTGATTTTAATAACTATTAGCCACCTTTAATCTTCGTGGAGAGAATCGAAAGTATTCGACGCGTCGGAAGAGAAGGTTTTGGGCGAGATTACGAAGCCGTAGAACAAAAAGAGTGCGTGTGGTGGACAGGAGAAGCCTAACAGCAAAGATGATTGGCGTGGAACAGCCAAGTGAAAGATAGCAAACGGATAGCTCGGTGCTGGATGAGCTGGTGAACGGTTTGGAAAAGGGTGCTATACTAGTGATACAAAAGCTTCTAATTTAAAGATGCTGAAATATAGGAGGATGTTGCACTGTTTGCAGTAGCAGTGGCTAATGAAGATGAGTTTCCCCAGCCGGGATAGGACCACTGTAGCGAGGCAGAAACTGAATTGACCAGTTGCCCTCGGTGGAATCGAAACCAGTTCTGGGCAAGCTGTGCGGGGTTAGTTATTCGTTGGAGTTTCTGCGATTGTATGTGCGATCATGTTTGCCCGGTGGAAATTCAATGGCGAAAAGTGCGTAGATGAATGAATAAAGAACGGAAAACGATTCAGCAGCGATGGGAAATTTTTTAGTTAGATGAAAAATCTGTAGGAGTGAAAAACGAGCCATGTGAAAAGTGTGTGGCCAAGGCAAAAAGCGTGAGCGTAAGCCCGAAAAGTGAGAAGGAGAGCTGTTCGCAACACCGAATCCGAGTGCGAGCGACTATCGCCAGTTGTGAGTAGGTGAAGCCCCTGGAGTTTGAAGGAACAAGTGAGCCTTCGAAGGTCTGTGAGTGTTGTGTTCCGTGATGAACGGTTCCGAATTTTCCGAAAAATAGCTCTCTCATTCTGCAGGTGCTGTGTGTGTGCTTCATGCTGGATGTAAAGTGATGCTGCTAGGATTCAGAAATGTGGTAATGAGATGGAAATAATCCTATTTTTATCTTCTCTAGTATAATTCCTTGCCTAGTTAAAGTTTGATTTCCAGTACAGGTTGATGGCTATGTGCAGGAAGTGTGTGCGTGTAAATGCGAAGACTTCCAACAGAAACATATCGAAGCGAACCGTAGTGTAGTGTACTGAGTGGAGCCAACCAACCATGATTGGATATTTCACCTTGGGATTAATCGACTAACAAAAGAAAATGCACGAATATCTCAGTGATAAGAGAGAAGGCTACCTTCCCAAGTGTGTGACCTGATGCCTGATTTTCCTTCACATGGCAAGTGTCTGTCAGGAAAGCATTTTACGCGCTTCTGCGTGTACAAGTGTGCGTATTCCAAGTTTACATGCTTACAGGTCCTCTCCGAATGGAACCTTAAACCACCTTCAACTTGTATGTATATATACATATATGTGTATGTGTAAGTCTACCCCGAGAACAATGAAACACGTACAAAAAATTTGTCCTTCAAAAGTGTTCTAAAAATTTAACTTCTCTTCTGGCTGCTGGCCCAACAACCTGTTTTCGGATTCGAACTTCAAACGAACTCAAACGTTGACTGGCGAGATGTTGTGCGGTGGAGAGCGAGGCAGTGCGTGGGTTAGTTTTTTTCAAATGGGAAAGTACTCGTCTAAGCCCTTCATCACGTTAATTGCTGGTTGATTGTTTACTGTAACTCTACCCGCCAGTCCCCGTCTACTTTCGGGATTGGGTTTTTAGGAGGGAAAATGCCCATCCCTAAGACATTACTAGCTACTCTACTTACGTCATAGCAGACACCACTGCGGAATGGCTGGGTGAACGGTTTCAAAATTCATTCATAAAAAAACTCGGGACGAGATTCTCTATTAGTGTGACGGGTTGGATTTAATGTGCCTTTCGGTTACGGCTGTGATGATATGTGTTTCTCATTTCTGGGACAGAGAAGCTTGAGCGATTGCTCGATGGATTGTTCCCTTGTTTTGTGATGAGATAGTTTTGTAAATCCTCGGGTTTTTTGAGGTTTGGGGGTATTACTTTCAGAAGAATAGTTTATTTGTAGCGAACGTGTAGTTTATGGATCAACCGATTTAATGTTGTTTTCAGACATTATTCACGATTAATACCATACATTACTTTTCTTTAATTGGTGGAGTACTGAGAATGTTTTAAAACACTGACATCGGCTCTGCAACGAGTGGTGATGAGTAATTAAGGGGGGCGTCTGGTGTAAAGTGCTCAAACCGAAAATAATTTTGTTTTTCGATTTTGAAGGATCTTATGTGTGATATTAAGAACTATTTGTACATTAATTGTGCACAGAAAAATATTTTCAGTCACGCAAAGCCACACATACGAGAATTCCAAAAGTAGACGTCCAACCAGTTCCACGTCGAGGAGCGCTGCGCTGAACATATTAACTCTTGATAAAATTGTCTGATATAGGAAATTCAATAAGATTTGCAAAGCTTAGACTTGTAGTAACTTGATGAAACTAAAAAAATATAAAAGTTCGAGTTTCGGAAAATGGCTTCATGAAAACCAAAATATTTCATATTTTACTGTGTAATTCGCTCACTTTTCTTCAAAATAACAGAGCAATTTTGTATATTTACTGATTCTATATAGAAGTTCTTTTAAATCTCCAAGGAAATTCAGCCCACCTCTCTTTATTGAAACAATTTTGCCGCCGTCTCTGCACCCAGGGATCTTAATCATCACGAACAGATGAATGGATACGATAATACTTAATATCAACCGCCACGGTGAAATAAGGAATTCTAGAGAAAATTTTCAATAGAACGTAAGTAACATTGAGAGTCTCTCTTTGTTTACTTTCTCTTTCGTTTATTACGACGTCATTACAACACTTTGTACTAATTTTCCAATACATATCGAAAGCCGACGATTTTTACTACAATATTATGCAAAGAGTAGAGTAGTAAATGTTGAAATGGCCGAGTAATGAACAGAAGAGAAAGATCTCAAAGAGAATCTCTCATTGTTACTTACGTCCTATTGAAAATTTTCTCTAGAATTGTTCTTTGCCTTCGCACAACGTACAATTAATTAAAACGGGTAGAAAAGTCCTTAATTCCGTTGCTTTAGACGCTTGCAGTATTCAGGCCCGTAGCGTGTGGTTGGTTGGGTTAGCCCCCTTTCAAGGGCGCTAACTTTATAGGGGCGCTGAAACCTTGTTTGATAAAATTAATCAGAATAGGAGTATCATTTCTAGGTACACACTCGACTGAAAAAGAAAGCCGATATAAAAACCCAAGGGGGCACGACCGCGACTCCCGAAAAGTACCAGAGGACCACGTTACGAACCTGTCAGTCCCATTCAGATTTGTTCATAATAGATGTCGTTTTTAGTTTTCGAATGTAATGTGGACAAAAGAAAACGCTTTTAATCCACCTAACAGTGTGATGAGACATTTCTTATAACTCTTATCACTCTCTTCGGATACTATAACGTTTGAGAACATTTAGAACTTGATGCTTCGCGATGTTTTTGATAACACATACTACATGGGATTGTGGCAGGACACAGAGAATCGCTCAAATCAGCACAGGACAACATCAGTGCTAGAAATCTCAAACCAAGTCAATGGGAAAGCGAAAAAATGGCCCATAAAATAGACATACAAACGAATTATTGCTAATGCTCTGTTAATAAAATATCTAAATTCCTCAATCAATGCATTGTGGTGGGAAAACTGAATTTTCCTAAAGGGGTTATGTATATTGTACTGAGCCAAAAAATTGATTTTTTTTTTTGAATCGAAATGAAGTTTATAATTTACTCAAATTTCCAACGCGACTGAGACCAAAAAATCAACGCTTTTTCTGGAAAAAAGCGACACTAGCAGTGACACCATTCAAAGAAAATCAACAGTGAATATTTCCAGACTTGGTTTTATTTCCTATTTAAGAACTATTGTGGTTTTTACATCCTAGATTGCATGATTCAGTGATCGAAACCCAAAACTTCATGAAGTATTTGAAATTATTAAATTAAAATTTGTGTTTGCTATTGAAATTGACAAAATGATAGTATCACCCCTTTGACGATTGTTTACTTTTTCGGTCCCACCTATCAGCATTGAAGTATCGCCCTTACGTTTTTTTACAATACCAATTTTACAATTGGTGGGGGTTTGGTGAAAATCGATCTAACTGTCCAAACGGCATAATTCCGAAACCGTAATTTTTGAAGTTTTAAAATTATGCAGAATAATTTTTTCAGAAAATAGTAACAGAGTTCGTGTTTTTAGCGAATTTGTTGATACTTTATTGTAGTCATGAATATTAACCTGAGAAAATTCACCATAAATACTTCTTGGACGATATACCGCCAAAATTATTTTATCAAATGATGCGCTGTTTAACGTTTGTAAAAATAAAAACCTGTTTTAATCCACCTAGTGGTGCAATTGTGCTTGTCTCATTTGTCCAGACTACGATTCCATGGCTGGTTATGTTCAATACAATGGTGGAAATGAATATTACATGTTCAGTACGATTTGCACATACATACAATGGATCGACAGCCACGATCTTGCGATACTATGTGATACTGAAACATCGCTTGAAACCAGCGGCGGATCATGTAGAAAGATCCGGGAGGTCCAGGTCCTGCCGAAAATTTTCAACTTGTTAAGAAATTTTAAACTAGTTTTAATTTTAAAGTAGCAACCCCTCACTGCACACTCCCTCCGGGCCGGTATGATTGACGATTTTTAGAGTGATGGCATAACCTTTCTATATGAGAAAAGCAAAAAGGTACAAAAGTCCAAAAAAGTCAATTTTTGTCAAACATCTCAATCTTTCATGCATTTTAAAGTCATTTGGCATCAAAAATACAAATTTGATTTTGAAAATTTTTCATTTCAGTTTATATGGGAATTTGCTGTGTGATTGCACTCTTCAACTCGTTATCCGGAGCCGGAAGTCCAATCAATAAAAAATTCAAAAGCAGCGGATGGGAAGGTTGTACCTTTCATTTGAGACTAACTTTATGCAAATCGGTCCAGCCATCTCTGAGAAACAGAGGTCACATTTTTTCCACATACACACATACACACACAGACATTTTCCGATCTCGACGAACTGAGTCGATTGGCATATGACACTCGGCCCTCCGGGTCGAGATTAGATTAACGAATTTTAGAGTGAATGAGAAAGGCAAAAACATTTTTAGCAAATGTTGTGCATTTTTTGGTGCATTCTATGTTGCATAGACATTAAATCAATTTTAACTTCGCTTCCTGTTAAGTAAAGACCCTTATTACAGTACATCTCTACAAAAACAAGCTAAATTTGAAAATAAATCTGAGGATTATGATTGATTACAGAACTCTGGAATTTTCTATTGGAATGTTTTCAGGCAGGAATTTGATATTGATGCTATTACACAACTGTGAAATCAAGACCAATAGATCAGTTACATATCAGGACCCCATTCCGACAATTTATCAAAAGTCCTCATGATGTTTACAACAACAGGTTATCAATCTACGGATCAGATAATTGTTATTGTAATATTGAATTAAATCAATCAGCATCAATAAATTTTCAACTTCAATCCAATATTTTTTTTGGGTGTGGTGGGGGGGGGGGTTGTGTGGTGTTAAACCCCAAAACCTTCTCTTGTCAACGCCGTTGCTTGGAGTTATTTACTTCGCTTTCATTTTCCGATATGTTTCAGATCGATCCGATGGTTATAAATTAGAAAAATTGCAGTCAGAAGGTTCGCACAAATGAACATTTTTGTACTGATAAGTTATCAAGATCCTTCCAGACAACTTGGAAGTGTTCGGTGATTATTTCTAGCGGTTGTAGATAGTTAAATGAAATACAAAATTCGTTTTAACGAAATAATGTTTAGCTTATTTCAATGGATTATTACTATATTGAACAATAAATAGGCGACAAAGAGTAATCAACAAACAACAAGTCATAACTTTTAAAGTATTCAAAATAGATATTTAAAGTCTTTAGTAAAGTTATTCACAAAAGTAAGAGCTACAAATTTGCTGAAGACATCATTTCGATATAATCACTTCCAAGAAAATTTGTGAAAATATCTCACTCATAGGGGGATTAATCAGCAAAACCTCAATACCAAAAGAAAGGTCATATTACCTCCATTAAATTCTCCGAAGATACTATTGACCTAAAATAAGCCGTTTTGGCGTTAATAATAGATTACATGTTTTTGGTCATATTTCTGGCAATGGGAAATGATAAAAATCTTTCGTCCGCATTTAATGTTAAATATCTCTTTTGATAATAGTCCGATTTCAACAATCTATAGCTTGTTCGAAAGGTATTCATTAAAGCTGTCTAAAAACATATAAATTGTAAATCTATATTGTCAATTTCGGCAGATAATTTAAAAAAACTGCAAAAAACGCCATTTTTACGCATTCAAACATTCATATCTTGGAAACTAAACATCAGAATCAAAAACAAATTAATAGCGTTCATACTGTTTTTTAGTTCTTTCATTTAAAATTGGTTTGGATAAGATCGGTTCAGCCATCGCTGAGAAACACGAATGAGAATTTGTCCGTTACATACACACACACACACAGACACACACACACACACACAGACATTGTCCCAAATCGTCGAGCTGAGTCGATTGGTACTTGAAAGTTTGAGCGAATTCTATACATTTCTTTTAAAAGAAATGTAACAAAACACTGAACGTGTTCGAGTTGTAAGACACGAAAATTTCAACTGCAAATATTTCAGATTAAAAAATAGCGAAAATTTTGTAAACTTTTTCTCCGGTATCGGGAGGGGTTCCGTGTATCAAAAACTTGCTGGTGATCAACCTAGGCCCAACTAGTCCTGCACTAACTTGAATCTATGGTTGAAATGCGTTTTTTGATGTTCCTGAGAGGGCTGGGAGCTTCTTGTTTAGTCTAAAATTTCGAAGACCAGAAGCGGTTTATTTTGGCTTTCACAAGGAATGTCATCTACCTACAATTTTAGCTGCAATAAAAGATGCCGCTACATGGTGCCACCCGAGTTATGCTTGCTAGGCCAAGTGAGCATAACCATTTGTCGTGGTGAGTGGTTTTTAGTATTTCCACAGAAGAATTTTTAGAGCGTCGTTTGAGGAACCGATTCAGATTTCTCGGGCGCTGTTTGCACGCATTGCATGGTAATCGATCACATTCACTCTCCCCACAATAAACACATTTTTCAGCATTCTCGATGAAAGAGTCATCTTTATGATTCTCAGCGCAATTATCTCACCGAGCCTTATTACCAAAACTTGCTATTCACTTGTATTTAGTGCACTGCTGCAAAGAAAGATGTGTGGTACAAATATCTGAACAAGCAGATGATCCTTGTCAAACATCAATTTTAAGGGGCACGCCATTTTGTCCCGCCCAATGCGATTACCATTCAAAATCTTTGCCCATTGGAAAAGTGGTCCTTCAAATAGCTTCAGTAGATTCACGTATGACATACTTAAATCGGTGACTACGCGGTCGATCTCTACTTTGGGAGTGGGTATGTAGACGCGGTAGTACTTCGTAAGAGGCTTGTCGCTAGTAACGGCATTTGATTGTTTTAGAAGGCATACCACGATTCTAAGCTTATCTGGGGCAATTTTCGTGATATCTATCTTAGCTGACTAGTTCTTTCAAGATATATAGAATTATTTGCCAATTACCTTTAATCCGAAGATATGATAGTACAAAGTTCAATGTGTATGATTTGAATTTTTTATCAAATATGGTAGTACAGGTCCGTGTGCAGAAAATTCTCAAGGGGGGGGGGCTTGATTTTTTAACGTTTATTTTAAAAGAAATGTACCCTCAAATTTTGAAGATTTTTTCACAGGCCTGGACCTAGTCTTGTGAACCAAACGACTCAGCTTAACAAATTCGGTAAATGTTCGTTATCGAGAAGAAGTCATCAATAGACACCGCTGTATAGTAGTCGCAGACCTCAAAAACCTGTTTTAATCCTCTTAGTGGTGCAATTGTGCCTTTCTCATTTGTCCAAACTACGATTCAATGACTCATTATGTTCAATACAATGGTGGAAATGTATATTATATATTGAGTACGATTTGCACATAGTACATACAATGGATCGACAGCCACGATTTTGAAATACTATGTGTCGACACTGAAACATCGCTTGAAACCAGCGGCGAATCAAGGAGGAAGATCCGTTAAGAAATTTTAAACTAGTTATAATTTTAAAGTAGCAACCCCTTACTGCATACTCCTACCTAAGCCTATACAAGCCAGAAAAAAATCTGGCCTGGATGTGACTTTTCGTGCAAACTATGTTCCAAACAAATGTGTAGGGATTAAAATCACATAATATTGTTGAAGACTGTAATTAAAAATACTCATTAGTTTCAAAGTTTTTGAAGATTTTAACATTTTTTCCCATTAATTACAAAATTATACGAAAAAACCAAAAAAAAAAAAAATTTCGGTGATGGTAAAAGTAAAAAAACGTTGCAAAGTAAGCTTACCCTATTCATAGGGTTCTAGAGTGCCACGCATCAAACCTTCTTACCTTTATTATGCGTAGTCTGGATATTGAAAATAGTGCCCGCTCGTTCATTTTGGTTTGCACCTTTCTCTCTTATGCCTGCTGTAATTGGTGTAAAAAAATTAAAATTCTGCAATAAATTTAAAACGAATGAGTATTTTTACAAGAGGTGCGCGCCGATTTCAAGTGAAATTTTTACATGCAGTTTACAACAATATTTTTACCTGAAGTTTTCAACAATAATTTAATTTTTACATGCAATCTTCAACAATATTATGTGATTTTAATACCTAAACGTGTGTCTGGAATATTGTTTATACGAAATGTCACTGTGAAAAAAGTTAAAAAAAGTATTAAAAAACAAAATTTAAGGGGTTGCCTTAGAAAATGCTTTATAAATCGATAACATTAAGTCCTATAAGTTTAAGTTATTCAACAAAATTCTTCATTACGAGCATTTATAAAACTTTGTCGCAGACACCAACTTTCTACCTCGTCAATGTAAAAGTATAATTTTTCTAGTTCCATCATAGTAAACCATGCCTCAATTTAATTTTTATCAGATTGTGGGGAATATTCATACGAACAATTCCTCCAAAGACACCTTGTTAATATATTCGATGGTTTGGTCTCTAGTGAATTAAGTTCATATTTTTGACATTTCCGACCACTGTGCGCTGCTTGCTGGCTCGTGGTGGATTCGGATTGGATTGTAGTAGTTGTTAAGCCAACCGCCTAAACCACACCTCTTATATCTCGTAATCTTCATCCATCCGGGGCAACCTTTAAGTACTGCTTTAGTAGGGATTGTGTTCTTGCTTATTCTGTTTTGTGTTAATCGTCATTTTTTATCCATAGCTACTTTTTCTTACTAGATGTCCAACCTTCGCGATATATCTGACCTACTCAGGTCTGCTGCAAATATCGTCACCTGTTAAGACATGAACCGACCATAAGGATTTACATACATTAGCCTTCTTGGTGCGTTCCTATTTATCTGCTAGCTGGTGCTGAGAACTTCTCGGCGGCGGTATTTCACGCTATACCGATGCCCATTTTCGCGATCCATTTCGCTGCCACTCTAACGAAATAATCATCGGCAATAAAATTTCTCTAGACAACGATATCCCGATGTTCTCCAAGTTCGTGTTTTTCCTACTTAGCTGCCGTTGCTAGCCCACTGATCGACATCTGCTGTCTACTCCCTACTGTTGCCAATGTCGAAGCTTGTCGAAACATGAACCGATCCTTCAGAGAAGCCGTCCAATTTGACATACATTCCTTTCCAGCCACCCTCGCAATGTTTCGTCCTTGATTTCTTCATTGACTTGTTTCCAGAGTGACCGAACTCAAATAACATTTTATGTGTTAAAATGGTTTGCAGTATATTTTTTCCTCAACAGGAAGTTAATAAATTTTTAAAAGTAATTCAAAATCCCCCTTGCACACGAGCCTGTGGTAGTATTAAGTTCAATATGTATGATTTTTAACGGGAAGCTTGAGTCTGTGATGACGAATCTTGGTCGACATCCATTTTGCAATTAACTGTGTTTCTTCAGGGATAATGTACGTCAAGCCTTCCCATGTTCCCCTAAAAATTAATAGATCGTGGAAAATGTGAAAACTCCCATACATGAGTCAATCTATTCCGAGCAGAGACTCAGCCAGATACGGAGAGGATTTTTATGAAGGCACCGCGTGTCCGTTTGTATCAGTCGTTGATCGCCTTTCGAATGAGTAACACCGGGATAATAACGTCTGCACGATGCGATAAGTGGGGCATGCCATGAGTTTTCTGCAGTGTTGGTATGACCAAGGTGCTTAGGGTTCTAAGGTGATTCGTCTTTGGCAGTAACTAGGTGAGGAGTGAGGTAAGCGTGCAGCAAGCTGCGGGGAAGAAAAATGACAGCGAACAAATTTGTTGGCATACTGAAATCCAAGCAAACATGCATGGAAATTTGGTAAACAATGGTGTTAGCTGTCGTTTCCAGAACCAACATGGCTGATCGGCTCACCTGAAAATAAAAACTTTTTGGGTATGACAAACTTTGCATAGACGAAGTCATTCGTGTATGCAACGTTTTGAATCGCTCAGCACAGTTACATTTTTGTATCTTCTTCAGTTTATTGGCACTTTCAAGCACTGGTCTAGTCCCCTTATCAAATCTTGGTTAAGTCTTCCCAACATTAGTTGTTACGTTCCATGTCGTGCTAATTTTATAAATAACTATTCCAATATTGCCATTAATGTAGAATCATTTCATTACTTCATAAGGAATAATATGGTAAATGTGTTCTATAAAAAAAATTAATTACCCTTGTAGATATGTCCATACACAGTTTGATAACGAATTACATAATTTAACGCAAATTCATGAGTTACGGAATATTTTTCACTCCAAACTTTTAAAATTACCTGATGGAATGGAAACAAATATAGAAATATTTCTTAAAACATTTAAGAATAAAATAGAATATGCTATTGATAATTGTTGAATCTCGTGCTGGGTCTCCCCATGTTCCCCTACTTGTTTTCCAATAGTGTGCTATTGGAAACAAAAACAATATAGCAAAAAAACATAATTCCTGTTCTTTCTGAATTGCTTGGTGTCGGGAAGTCGGAAATTCATCCATACATAACAATGTTATTTGTGTTCAAAATGGTGACGCGAAAACTTAACATCGATAGACTTAAAATTTTAGAATGACAGGCAGCCCCAGATAGCGCAGTGAGACATTTTCAATGTCAAAAAATATTTCCTGATTCTGTCAATGTCCCCATTTTGTCGGCATAAAATACACCAGGGGGCTTCGGAGAACGGGTTTTCACTGTATTACACGTCGACTGGGAGAGGAAAGGTGGCAGCGATTTTCAAACACAACAAGCTGTCAAAGTTCGCAAAGAAATATCTCGTGTTGCAGGCCATCTGTTTCTGTGGTTTAAATCGCAACCGGGACCATCAACCAGGAAATTTATGTGCAAGTGTCATGACTGTGCTATATTTACTGAACGGAGGGCCGGAGGGAGTGTCATATCCCATACGACTTAGTTCGTCCAGATTGGAAGAAGTCAGTATGTGTGTGTGTCAAAAATCCCGCTCATTTTTCTCGTAGAAGGCCAAACCGAAACTTAGTCTCAAATGAAAGGTACGACCTTCCCATCGGCTGCTATTGAATTTTGTGTCAATCTGAAGCCCTGTTCCGGAGTTACGGGTTAAAGTGTGCGACCACGCAGAAATGCCCCATATAAACTAGTACCATTATAATATCAAAATGATGCAAAACTTTTGAAAATGGATGCAAAATTCAAATTATCGATATTTGATGCAATCTCGAAAAAAAATTGACAAAGATTGAGTTTTTTGGATTTTGGCACATGTTTACCTTTCTCATATAGAATTTCACTTTGATATGACCGTCGACATAATCCCAGCCATTTTTTTTCTTCGACTGACATAGGGGTTTTGGAGTTTAACATGGGCGTTGCTAGGGGTGTACGGAGAGGGGTCCCCCTTTTCTCTGAACCCCTCTTCCCATTCAAACCACTCTTAGATAACCCCTCATTACACCCTCCTCAGACCACTATGATATCACATGGCATACCAAAGTAAGCTGGGGAGTGGTTCGCTCGTGGATTTTTCACCCTACTCACACACCCACCCCCGCATGCCATTAGTTAGCAGGAAGATAACATTGAACTTATGCTGATTAGGCTAACTAAGAATGATATTTTATTTATTTTTTCAAGTGTGTCACCGTCGACGCTTAGTAGAGTGGGACATGGTTACATGAAAAAAATAAAATTTGGCTCCGAGTAACTTTTTGGGTCCCATTTAGCTCCCAGAACAACTCTGCAAATTTTTAGCTCGATCGGTGAAACTATATTTTTGCGCCCGCGATTTAAAGTATACATGGGGTTTCGTATGGGGAAATTGTCTTTTGAAAATTAATTCTTCCAAGAGTCGCCCGTTACCTCCTAAAAATAAATAGATGTCTGATTTTTATAGGAAATTTATCAAGGAAACAAAGTCCAGAAGACTGCAAAACGATCTGATGCTTGTGGAAAAATTTATTAAGTAAAAACCGATTGATGCCCTGAAGATTGATGAAAATTTCACTTTTCATAGCATCACTGCATCTGACGGTCTAATTATATACAAATTTTTTTAACTTTCTTATATTATGTACAAAAGAAGCCTAATTCATCCCTCAAAACCTTGCGAAGTGGCCAAATAGTGTAGATAAACGATTTAGACACATTAAGAGAAGATTAAAACAAAATTGCGTATAATTGGACAACCAACAGCAGTGGTGCTAGAAAAAATGAATATTTCATCAATCGTCAGAGCATCAATCGGTTTCTGATTAATAACTTTTTTCTCAAGCGTCAGATCGTTTTGTGGCTTTCGAGGCATTGTTTCTTTGTTAAATTTCCTTTAAAAGTCACATAACGATTAATTTTTAAGAAGTAATGGGCGACTCCTGGAGGAATTATTTTGTAAAAGCTAATTTTCCCATACTTTAAACTTTAAACAGTGGGCGCAAAAATATAGTTTCACCGATCGAACTAAGAATTTGCACAGTTGTTCTAGGACCTAAATGGTACCTAAAAAGTTGCTCGGAGCTGGAATCTAATTTTTGTCCCACCCTAGTGAGCATCTTTTCAAGAATAAAGGGACCATTGCGACCGTGATAATAGAACACAAATTTTGAACTATTCGACCAAGTACTCACGAGGTGGAAAATTCTCTGAAATAGAAAATAGA
Source organism: Topomyia yanbarensis (assembly GCF_030247195.1). Taxonomy (NCBI): domain Eukaryota; kingdom Metazoa; phylum Arthropoda; class Insecta; order Diptera; family Culicidae; genus Topomyia; species Topomyia yanbarensis. The sequence continues at coordinate 41,202,933 of NC_080671.1, read as the reverse complement.
GCTTCTGAAGTTGTCTTTATCCAGTTCCATCATCTACGCCATGTAGTACTGATATTATTTGACAAGAGTAGTCGTCACTTAGCCATTGTAAATAGGTGCAAAGTGTACTAAGAATGTATTAGACATTTCCACAATTATATTGATTATTAGTCATAGATTGGAGAAATGAGAAAGGCAGAATTGCACCGCTATGTGGATTAAAATAGGTTGTTTGATAAAAAGTAAGACCGATTTCTTGTTTAATCAATTTTTTATCGTAACACCCTTTATTTCACAAAATCGTGAAATCGATATCCAATTTAATGATATAGTTCATGATCTCAGGAACTTAGCCACTTTTTTATGAATTTATGAACAGAATTTTTTTCGAGTGATCAATGCTAAGCAATCTGATACGTCTCCCAACCTTTGAACGGAACGGATCGTTATATTTCACAGTGGTGTTCGGTGTGTAAATTTTAGTGAATCAAGGTCATCCTTTGTTCGTTCGTTAGCTGCCGTTCTGCTGGTGCCGACAGTAAATCCAGTACATTGTTTTCGCTGGTGCGGAACAATCGACGTTGTTTGCAGATAAGTTTTGCTTTATTTTTTTTTCCTCGTTTGCTTTCTTTCCTTTTCCCTACTTTACTCAAATCAAATAATAAGACACATTCCCGTTTATATAACGCTCTGCCCTCGTGCTTAAATGGCCGAGGGCGAAATACCATCTGATGTAATCATGGAAGTCCCTGATCCCCCTAATACTCGCATTGCTCCCCGTATAAAGCAGTACCCAGAAGGTTCCTCTGGGCCATGGGTGGTATATTTTCGGACCGGAGAGAAACCGGTTAATATATTAAAACTTTCTCGAGATCTGACTGCTAATTACCCGGCTGTAGCTCAGATAACACGTGTTCGGGCAAACAAGATACGTGTTCTAGTGAATGATCTCGGCCAGGCAAACGCGATTGCTTGCTGTGAGCGCTTTACACGGGAATTTAAAGCATACGTGCCTTGTGTGGCCTGTGAAATCGATGGGGTAGTGTCCGAACCGGGCCTGAAATGCGAAGAACTGTTGGAGCACGGGGTTGGCTGCTTTAAGGACCCCTCTCTTGAACAGATTAAGATCTTAGAATGCAAACAATTGTATACCGCAAACACCGAGGGAGGTAAGACTACCTACTCTCTATCAGGCTCGATTCGGGTGACATTCGCCGGGTCCTCTCTTCCCAACTACATCCTCCTTGACAAGGTTCGTCTACCAGTTCGCCTGTTCGTACCGCGGGTCATGAACTGCAGCAATTGCAAGCAGTTGGGCCACACAGCCACATATTGTGGAAATAAGAAACGATGCGGCAAATGCGAAGGAGAGCATGAGGATGACTCTTGCGACAAAGAAACTGAAAAGTGTATTTGCTGCGGGGGCCCTTCACATGCTCTTAAATCATGTCCTGCGTACAAGCAGCGCGGGGATAAAATTAAGCGCTCCCTTAAGGAACTTATGCAGAAATGCTAAAGAATGCTTCGCCATCTGTCCTGTCCGAAAATCCCTATGCCGGTTTGGCTAACGTTGAGCAAGAATCTGACGACCCACGAGAGGGAACATCTTTGGTTAACCCAGGGGAATCCAGGAAGAGGAGAAATCCAGCCTCCCCTACATTGCCTCGTAAGGGTGCCAAGGTGTCGTCCACTCAGAGTGCGCCAGCTACAATCAATAAATCCAACGGAAGTGATGCACAAAAGCCGAAGCAATGTGCTCCAGGACTTGGAAATATTAATTCTAACAAGGAGTACCCACCACTTCCAGGGACACCAAAAACCCCAAGTGTCCCCTTTTTTCAAACAGATACTCAGTCCAGTAGCGGACTAATGAAATTTTCTGACATAGTGGACTTAATTTTCACAGCTTTCAATGTTACTGATCCTCTTAAAAGCCTTCTGATACGTTTTCTCCCTATAGTGCAAACATTTTTGAAGCAGTTGACTACTAAATGGCCCCTCCTTGCAGCGATCGTATCCTTCGATGGCTAAGTCATCGAACGAGGTCACCGATTCGATCACTGTTCTACAGTAGAACAGCAGAAGTATCCTCCCGAAAATCGATTCCTTCAAATTTTTACTAAATAGTTTAAAATGTGATGCTTTCACATTATGTGAAACTTGGTTAACTTCCGATATAAATCTCAACTTCCACGACTTTAATATAATTCGTCTGGATCGAGAAAACCCCTATGGAGGAGTACTTTTGGGGATCAAAAAGTGCTATTCTTTCAACCGAATTAACCTCCCTTCGACACCAGGCATTGAAATTGTCAAGTTTTAATCAAAGGTAAAGACCTTTGCATTGCTTCCATCTACATTCCTCCTAGAGCCTCGGTAGGGCACCGAACGCTTTGTAATATCACGGAATCCTTACCGGCACCGCGGCTAGTTCTGGGAGACTTTAACTCGCACGGTACGGCATGGGGCTGTCTTCATGATGATAATAGATCAACATTGATCCAAGATCTTTGCGATAATTTCAACATGACCATCTTAAACACGGGAGAAATGACGCGGATTCCTACACCACCAGCACGCGCAAGCGCGTTGGATTTATCGCTTTGCTCGACATCGCTACAGTTAGATTGCATGTGGAAGGTGATCCCTGATTCCCACGGTAGCGATCATTTGCCTATCGTGATTTCAATTGCTAACGGTTCAAGACCATCGGAAACAATCAATGTATCGTATGACCTCACACGGAACATTGATTGGAAGAGTTACGCGACCGCGATATCCGTTAAAATCGAATCCACTCAAGAACTTCCTCCGGAGGAAGAGTACAGGTTTTTGGCTGGCTTGATTCTCGACAGTGCGAATCAAGCTCAGACTAAACCAGTACCCAGCGCGAATACCCATGGACGGTCTTCCACCCTGTGGTGGGATAAAGAGTGTTCAGAGCTGTACGCGGAAAAGTCCACTGCATATAAGGCCTTCCGGGAAGACGGGTTACCCGCTAGCTATCAACAGTACGCGTCGTTAGAAAGGCGAATGAAGAGTCTAATGAAAGCCAAAAACCGATTTAATCCACCTAGCAGTGAGATGAGACATTTCTTACACATTTCACTATTGGATTAGTTTGCAGAACTCACGAGAAGTAGGCACCCAATTAGAGGTGGGATGAAAACAGTTTCTAGTCTTGCACGAATAAAATTTCGAATAAACTGAATAAATTATAGAAATCAACAAAACGACCGAAATAAAAAAGTAAAGCAAAAAATGAAACAATAGGTTTTTAAATTCATAAAATGAGTAGAAAAATTAATGGAAATCATTATAATTTTCATCCAAATACACGAATCAAATTAGATTAGGTTATTACATAAAAATTAAGATTATATTTAGAAATAGTTATAAGATTAATAGAATAAATTGACTCATACTAACAAATTGAATGAAATAAAACGAATGACTGAACATGAAATGCATAAAATTAAAGATATGAATAAAATGAATCAGATAAATCAAATGAATCAAATGAATCAAATGAATCAAATGAATCAAATGAATCAAATGAATCAAATGAATCAAATGAATCAAATGAATCAAATGAATCAAATGAATCAAATGAATCAAATGAATCAAATGAATCAAATGAATCAAATGAATCAAATGAATCAAATGAATCAAATGAATCAAATGAATCAAATGAATCAAATGAATCAAATGAATCAAATGAATCAAATGATTCAAATGATTCAAATGATTCAAATGAATCAAATGAATCAAATGAATCAAATGAATCAAATGAATCAAATGAATCAAATGAATCAAATGAATCAAATGAATCAAATGAATCAAATGAATCAAATGAATCAAATGAATCAAATGAATCAAATGAATCAAATAAATCAAATGAATCAAATGAATCAAATGATTCAAATGATTCAAATGATTCAAATGAATCAAATGAATCAAATGAATCAAATGAATCAAATGAATCAAATGAATCAAATGAATCAAATGAATCAAATGAATCAAATGAATCAAATGAATCAAATGAATCAATTGAATCAAATGAATCAAATGAATCAAATGAATCAAATGAATCAAATGAATCAAATGAATCAAATGAATCAAATGAATCAAATGAATCGAATGAATCAAATGAATCAAATGAATCAAATGAATCAAATGAATCAAATAAATCAAATGAATCATATGAATCAAATGAATCACATGAATCAAATGAATTAAATGAATCAAATTGATTTAATTCATCCAGTGAATACAATGAATCAAATTAATGAAATGGATCAAATGAATAAAAAGAATGGATGAACAAAATGAATAAAGTAAAAAATAAATGAAATGCATAAATAAAATAAACTAATCAAATAAACAAAATGAGCTGAAGTGATAAAATGAATAAAAAGAAGAAAATGAGCAGAGTTAAATGCATTGATTAAAATGGAAAATTGAACAACAGTAAAAGGTTATAAATTAATATAAAGAAATCAATTGAATCAAATAAATTATTTGGATGAAATGATTAAAACTGAAAAAGTAGTCAGATTATTAAAATGAAGAAACTGAACAAAATGAATAAACTGGAAAAAATTAATAAAATGCATACAATGAAAACAATGAATGATATGAGTAAAATGCACAAAAAGAATAAACTGATCAGAGTGAATCCAAAGAATAAAACAAATAAAATAAGTAAAATGAACGCAGATGAACAAAACGAATAAAAAGATGCGGAATGAAATAATTAATTAAAATGAAATGGTCATATATTTGAAGCCAAACACATTTTTAAATAAAGAAAATGAATAAACCGGATTGTACGAATTTGAAAACCATTGCATCAGAAAGTTTTGAAATGTTTTTGAAAATCCCATCTTCTGAGAAAAGGCTAATAAATATGCAATGGACTTTCTAGGGCTTCCATCTTTTTTTGGTTTTATTCTTTTTGTTTTCATGCTTCTTTACTTGACGAATTCAAAGTTTACTTTTTGGTCACATATTCCCGAAAAAAGATTTATGTGCAGAACAGAATTTACTGGTCCAGTATTTTAACGCGCAATTGAATATAGTGAAGTGAGACAAGGTCATATGTGCTTTCAAGCCCCTTGAACAGAGAACGACAGAGGGAGAATGCGATTCGTGAATAAGGCAGGTAGATATTTCAAAGTTTTTATTTGCATTGAAGTAAATAGTGTGAAATGTCTAGGCTATGTCGATTGCATAAAAGCCGTGTTTGTATTGTTTCGTTCGGAATTCTCGTGCAGGAAATATGGATAAATAAGTCCTATACAGACCAATATTGTGAAAAAGAAATGATTCAAACTACTCAGTATATCCAAATATGGACGACGATAAGTTAGAAGACACATTGCAGTTGCATCCCCCATCGAGAGTGGGTACTTTGGGAGACTTCTTTTCCTGGATCTGATTTGTGTATATTTTTGGTCTATAATCCGTCATTTTTCATGAAAGTTCGTACCAATACAACGAATGTGCAGCTGATACAACTCATGGTTCATTCGCTTGCGCCACGTTCCGTCTTTCATCTGCATGCCACCATAGATGGTACGCAACACTTTTCGTTCGAACACTCCAAGGACGCGTTGGTCCTCCACGAGCATAGTCCAGGTCTCGTGGCCGTAGAGGACCACCGATCTAATCAGCGTCTTGAAGATAATCAACTTCGTGCGGCGGCGAATTTTGTTCGACCGGAGCGTCCTCTGGAGTCCAAAGTAGGCACGATTTCCCACTATGATCCGTCTCTGAATTTCTCTGCTGTTATCATTGTCGTCGGTTACCAGTGAGCCCAAATACATGAATTCGTCGACCATCTCGATTTCGTCACCGTCAATCCGAACTCGGGTGGGAGGTTCACATTGTCGTCTCTAGAACCTCTTCCTTTCATTTATTTTGTCTTCGAAATCCTGGCTTCAGCTTTCAGTCTTTGAGCATATATTTCATTCAAAATCCAATAGAGATACGAATAGTTTAAATATCGCACGTGGAATGTCTCTTTTGAAAATTTCCATCGTCAAACTTTCATATTACCCAGTTAAGCCAAATATTTTTCTGATATAGCCATGAATTTCCTTAATTATAGTGTAGATACAGGCTTTGAATACAATTGAATTAAAGTTGAGTTGATGTAGCAGCAGACAAAAAATAGTTTTGTTTTCTCAAACCTTCGCAATTACAATTAATAAATATTTCAGATTGGCAGAGGATCTTATCACACAACTTAGAAATGCATACAGAAATAGCTAGATAGATGCGATAGAAGAGAGACAGAGAGAGAAAGAGAGAGAGTGAGAGAGAGAGATGGGGGGGGGGGGGCGTGTGAGGAATGGCAAATGATGGTTAATGCAGTGACATTATTTTTATAGGTATATTATTATGATACATTGATTCTTACATTCATATCATAAATAATGTAAGTAGTAATTTTTGCGCCATAACCAGTATAACCTAAATCTTGCAAAAGAGCTAAATTTTCGCTAGATTTTTGGGCTTCAAACATACAGTTGCTTTCGATGACGCCACAATTATAATTATATTAGAAATCTTTTATCTCACTACTAGGTGAATTACTTGTTGATCTGTGTATTGATATACCATCCAACATTTACCTCATGATTGAACGCAATGCCTAATCCAAGGAATAAATACTAGAACTCACTGTTTCTTTATCAACACATTATTTTGTCTATGAAGTGAACTTATATATTGATTTTTGAGAAATAGTTCATTTATTATAAAAGTAATTCAAAAAAAGGTCTCAACATCGAATTCCTTGAATCACGTAGATGTGTTTTCATACCCTGACATTCAAAATCGGTTTAGTTTTGCCCCTAAAACACCAGTAAAGCAATACTTTGTATGAAAGAATCTCATTTTTAATTAGTGGAAATTGGTAAGCGAGGACTAAAAATACAAAATATCTAATATCTCCGCCGCTCGTGCACGGATTTAGACAATCTATAGCTTGTTAGAAAGGTATTTTTACAAGCTTTCTATTTATGAGCAGTTTGTGGGACAATATTGTACTGTTCGAAAGTTATTTGCAAAAAACCTGCTGTGTTTTGACAAAATCGCCCATATCTCAGAAAGTAAACAACATATCGAAAATCAAAAATAATAGTGTCAAATGGCAACGTTAGGCCTTTCATTTGAAACTAATTTCATTAAGATCGGTTCAGCCATTGCTGAGATAATTACATGACATTTTGTACATACATACATACACACATACACACACACACATACAGACATTGTCTCAATTTGTCGAGCTGAGTCGATTGGTATATGAGACTCGGCCCTCCGGGCCTCGGAAAAAGTTGTCAAAGTTTGAGCGAATCCTATACATTTCTTTTGTAAGAAATGTAAAAACGCAGTTATTGGCGCCGGTTCGTCGACGGGTTAACGAGAGAAACAGCGATGAGCACTCTTTGGGGTACGGCTCGACGTATGCGTAATCATAATAGTACCAACGAGAACGTGGAATATTCAAACCGTTGGATATTCGCTTTCGCCAAGAAGATCTGTCCGGACTCTGTCCCGGTACAGAAAACGTACCGCGCCGCGTCTTCTCACGATACCGCGAACGAAACACCGTTTTCGATGGTGGAGTTCTCACTTGCTCTCTTATCGTGCAACAATAACGCCCCAGGGTTAGACAGAATCAAATTCAACTTGCTGAAGAATCTGCCTGACACTGCAAAAAGGCGCCTGTTGAATTTATTTAACAAGTTTCTTGAGGGTAACATTGTCCCTTATGAATGGAGGCAAGTGAAGGTCATCGCCATCCAAAAACCAGGAAAACCAGCCTCCGACCACAACTCGTATCGGCCGATTGCAATGCTGTCCTGTATTCGGAAGTTGTTCGAGAAAATGATCATGTTTCGCCTCGACAATTGGGTTGAAGCAAATGGCTTACTGTCAGATACACAATTTGGCTTCCGCAAAGGCAAAGGGACGAACGATTGCCTTGCGTTGCTTTCTACAGAAATCCAAATGGCCTATGCTAACAAAGAGCAGATGGCATCAGTCTTCTTGGATATTAAGGGGGCTTTTGACTCAGTTTCTATCAACATTCTGTCAGAGAAGCTGCACCAGCATGGTCTTTCACCAATTTTAAATAACTTTTTGCTAAACCTGTTGTCTGAAAAGCACATGCACTTTTCGCATGGCGATTTAACAACATCGCGATTTAGCTACATGGGTCTTCCCCAGGGCTCATGTCTAAGTCCCCTGCTCTACAATTTTTACGTGAATGACATTGACGATTGTCTTGCCAATTCATGCACGCTAAGGCAACTTGCAGACGACGGGGTGGTCTCTGTTACAGGGCCCAAAGCTGCCGACTTGCAAGGACCATTACAAAATACCTTGGACAATTTGTCTGCTTGGGCTCTTCAGCTGGGTATTGAGTTCTCCACGGAGAAAACTGAGTTGGTTGTTTTTTCTAGGAAGCGTGAGCCGGCGCAACTCCAGCTTTTATTAATGGGTGCAACGATCAACCAGGTTTTCACATTTAAATATCTCGGAGTCTGGTTCGACTCTAAAGGTACCTGGGGATGTCACATTAGGTATCTGAAACAGAAATGCCAACAAAGGATCAATTTTCTCCGAACAATAACTGGAACATGGTGGGGTGCTCACCCAGGAGACCTGATCAGGTTGTACCAAACAACGATATTGTCGGTGATGGAGTACGGGTGTTTCTGTTTCCGCTCCGCTGCGAACATACACTTCATCAAACTGGAGAGAATCCAGTATCGTTGCTTGCGCATTGCCTTGGGTTGCATGCACTCGACCCATACGATGAGTCTCGAAGTGCTGGCGGGCGTTCTTCCGCTAAAAAATCGATTTTGGGAACTCTCATATCGATTGCTCATCCGATGCGACATTCTGAACCCGTTGGTAATTGAAAACTTCGAGAGGCTCGTCGAGCTTAATTCTCAAACCCGTTTTATGTCCTTGTACTTCGACTACATGGCACAGAGCATCAATCCTTCTTCGTACAATCCCAACCCTGTCCGTTTCCTAGATACTTCTGATTCTACTGTATTCTTCGACACATCCATGAAGGAAGAGATTCGTGGAATCCCGGACCATATACGCCCGCAGGTGATCCCCAATATATTTTATAATAAATTCCGAGAAGTCGACTGCGACAAAATGTTTTACACTGACGGATCAAATCTCGATGGGTCCACTGGCTTCGGTATCTTCAACAATACTATCACCGCTTCATTCAAGCTCAATGATCCCGCTTCAGTTTACGTCGCAGAGTTAGCTGCAATTCAGTACACCCTTGGGATCATCGACACTCTGCCCACAGATCACTACTTCATCGTTTCGGACAGCCTCAGCTCTATCGAGGCTCTTCGTGCGGTGAAGCCTAAAAAGCAATTACCGTATTTTCTGGGGAAGATACAGGAGTCCTTGTGTACGTTATCTGAAAAATCTTATCAGATTACCTTTGTTTGGGTCCCCTCTCATTGTTCTATCCCGGGCAATGAAAAGGCCGACTCATTAGCAAAGGTGGGCGCATTAAATGGTGACATATACGAAAGACCAATCTGCTTCAACGAATTTTTTAGTATTTGTCGTCAGAGGACGCTCAACAGTTGGCAAACCTCGTGGAGCAATGGGGAACTTGGACGATGGCTACATTCGATTATCCCAAAGGTATCAACGAAGCCTTGGTTCGGGGGGATGGATGTGGGTCGGGATTTTATTCGTGTAATGTCCCGACTTATGTCCAATCACTACACCATGGATGCGCATTTGCGGCGTATTGGGCTTGCGGAGAGTAGTCTGTGCGCTTGTGACGAGGGCTATCACGACATCGAACACGTTGTCTGGGTGTGCGCCGGGTATTGTGACGCCAGGTCTCAGTTAAAGGAATCCCTTCGGGCCCGAGGTAGACCACCCAATGTACCAGTCCGAGATATGCTGGCAACTCGTGATTTCCCCTATATGTCCCTTATTTATACCTTCATAAAAACGATAAATATCCCAATTTAGCCCCTCTCTTTTATTTCTCGTTTTTAGAGTTTCCTCCTGCCTTGTGGAACCGATCAGCTCCAGAGTGTCACTATGTAACCGCCATCGCCCTTACCACTACGCCTGCATAGAAGGAAACTGAAGCGAGAGCGACTCGAGGTCCGATGACTTTTGAAAGATTCCCCGCGGGTCCGAAGAATACCATCCGCCAATCCGGTACTCGACGACTTACTATACTGAGGCGCAAATTTGATACGCTGATCCCCCTCCCCCCCCCCCGCCGTTCGAGCGAAAGTTGAAAGTTTTGCTCTTCTTTCCCTGTCTCTCCCCTGTCCTTGATACAACTGCTGCTACAGTGATGCGGAAATAAGCCACCCTTTGAATATCTTGACCAAGCATAAGTTTTAGTTAAAAAATTCAAATTAGTATTCTGTATTCCTAGTTTTAAGATAGCTATAATTTTTACTCTTTATTGAAACTCTTGTCCTCCATCTTGTAAATAGAATTGAATCCCTAGTTTTAAGATTTCTGTGAAATTTCTCATACATTTTTGTTCCCCCTTTTGTGTACTAAACTATATTGTTAGTTTTAAGATAACCGTAAAATATTTCGTAAAATACTATTACTCCCCCTCTTGTATATCCTTATCCCTCCTTGTATATATCGTAAAATACTATTACTCCCCCTCATAAAAAATCTTTTGGCCCTCTTTTGTATATTGAATCTTATTTCTAGTCTTAAGATAGCTGTAAACTTTCTTTTCCTTTGTAAAAAAATATTTCAACATTGTAACTTCCTAGTTTTAAGATATCCAAAATGTAAAAACAAAAGCATTTGGCACCGCCAAGCTAACGCATTTGTGCCTATCAAATAAACGAAATGAATAAAAAAAAAATGCTAAGCAATCTGTAAAAGGATAATGTAGAATCATGAATTCACGGTTATTCAATGCGGTGTCGGTTGTAAGAAAAGTACAAAGGACCTTTCTATATTTATAGTCGCAATTTGGACTCCTCATTTACATTTGCAATGCGAGGTTAAGTGCATGCAGGAACGAATAACCATAACACCTAAGGGCCAGATCATTTTGCGGAAACTAAATTTATCGTTGGGTTAGGTTTCACTGCTTGACTGAGGTGGTTAGGGTGCTGCCAATTTGAGCCACAATGTGGCGAAACAAATATTCCCCATACGGTGGCGGGTTTTGGGTGATGTTTTTATATAACAATTACCAATAATTAATCAGGACATGAAAAACCGAGCAACTGCTGTCCTTACGCTACTCAAATTAAATTTCACCGGAAAGCGAGAAACTGCATAATGAACAATGCTCTCCACCTGAACTACACCCGGAAATAGTAATTACTTCACCTCACATGGCACGTAATTTCTAAATTTATCCTTCGGTTCATCAAATCTGCCCCGTTTCCGTGACAATCTGCTGAAATTCGACCAACCGAAAAATGGTGGTGTGTGCCTTGGCTGTGCGCCATAGCATTACAGCCAACGAAATACCGAGTTTACATATGTTTTTATCATCCTTACTGCTGTTGCCATTTTATCCCGCCAATTTCCACCAACCGCCGGTCACCGCCCCTCGGCTGACCGAGTGTGTGCCTGCTGCCCGAAGAGTAATGGCTGGGTTTGGAGAAGAACGACATTCCCTTCGCTACTTTAAGCTGGCAAATCCATATGGGTCTTTGGACTACAGCGATGCATACATTACAGAGCGCAACAATATCCCACAGAAAACAGCAGGTCCACAGATAGAGGACGGACGGACGGACGGGACGACGACTGTCCCAAAGAGGAAACGGATGTAAAGATATGACAGAATGCGGGAACACGACAAGAGACTTTCAACCGGGATGTGTGTGAGACCAGAAGTAGGTTTCTGGCGTTTTCGGTCTCCGGGATTTTCGTTTGTCGATGTCATACGGGAACGGGAAAGTAAGGGGAGGGTGGTTGGAGCGAAAGCGCAGGAGAAATGAGATATTCACTTAGCTCTGGGGGTTTAATTATGGCAGGAGGAGTGGGTGTTTCGGAAAGAAATCGTGACAATTTTTGTGATGTTCTCCAAATGAAACAATGTTTTCCTCGGCACGACAAGGTTTAATGCTTGAAAGAACAATCATGGCGCGTTGGTTAGTGGAAGCGATTGGAGTACACAATTTAACCGGGGGAGCCCTCGCTGTTGGATTACGCTGGGTGGATGCTGAGGAGATATAATTTTGTAGCTACCGGGAGATGTTCGCTGGAGCATGCCTTGGAATTGGTAGGTGAAATTCGATGCGAGGCCGAGCTGAGGTACAGGGCAGAGCCGTAGTCGAGAAGAAAGCGTTTCCGTGCTTCTAATTACCACGATATCTGTTAATTATGGTAATTAATGTGCAATGTAGACATGAAGCTGCTTCTGGGTTTGTTTTCCTTCGTCATGAATCCAATCGAAACTGTTGGTTCGTAAGGGTGCGGAACAAACTGCAAAGATACCTACTTATTATCTCGTTATTTGAGTTCATGTTTTACTACACTGTCATGATGCTAGGATCAACGAAAATGCTACATCCAACTGAGAGAGCTGCTCGGAAAAATATTTACATCTGAATGAACATGGAAGCAAAATGCGTTCCATAAATTTTGATGCAACGGTTTGAGTGGTTGTTATAAGGGATGGAGATGCATACTTAAGGTTCCTATATTCAAAATACCAAGCTATTCGAATCGAATTTCGATCTGCACTGCATACATTATATATCCGCTGGAGTGCATTTTCTTCGGGTCGGGTTGCAGATATTGCTCTGCTCTCAGCAAAAATTCTTGCAATATTTCTCCTCGACGGTTCAATAGCGATGGAGTGATGCTAAAACTGATTGTATATGTATGCATTTTAAAACACTATGTAGTTCCTTTTTATGGGGATTTTATTGCACTTTTATTCTGACATGAGCAAAGAGTTCCCATTCAACTCAGATGGGTATTGAAGCTTTTATACTTTTTTCTGAATTTTAGAGTTTATATATTCGATATGATTTCGCACACAAGGCCGGCGTTACACTTTTAGCCCGAGGGGGTAGTAAGATGAGCATAGGGTGGGGGTCTATTACTGGAGATTTGTCGCCTTTTTTAAAACTTACAAAACAATCGATTAAAATCACTACGACTGTGCAAGTAAAGTACTCGTACATAGAGAATTTTAAACCTGCGCATTAAATGGCATCACAATAAAACGTTCGTCAAAATTCACCATCGTATTGAAACTTTTCGGGAATAAAATAAAGCATATTGTTGAATTCTTCTTAACACTGCTCATAAAATCTTGTACAACGTTGGGGCAACTTGTTTTTAAGCGGAAATACACGTTGAAGTAGAATATTTCTAACGTTTCAATACTAAAGTCCCGTTTCAAAAATTTCTGCTGAGAAATTTTTCCCAGTATTTAAATGCCAATAACTTTCGTTCTACTAAACGAAATGGCAACATTTTTGTACTATTTGATCGAAAATATGTGCACGTGTTTTGTATTCAATTCCGCAAAATGTATGACTACTATAAATAAGGCAAAAAAGCGGATTTTTAAGAAAATCCTTCGAAAACGAGGGGGAAACACGAAATTCGCAAGCCTATTTCAGACAGAGCCGTCAAAAAAGAGCATCTAAGCATTTCATCACATACGGAAAAGCTTTTTATATAGATCACGCGTTGCTCATTTGTCAAATGAGCAACATGTTGATTGTATTGTCCAGACGGTGCAATAGCCGGTAGATGCTATGGATTTTTTGACGTTGGAATATGCATACATTCGCACCTAAGTAACTCAATCGAATGGGGGTAGTTTACAAATGGCGGTGCCGAGTGCCCGTTTTGATCATTCGTCGCTCGAATATTAAACGAGCAGCATCATGGCTATATCGTCCGGACGGTAGAATCGTTCGTGTACATGCACGGTTTCGGTTCACACGGCAGGGGTGCGGTGTGTACGATAAACTGCACACAGAAGGGAAAGGGGTGCAAGTTTTACATGGTTTAACTGTGCGTGAGGTGATGCCGCCACTACCGAAAATATATAGCGTCGATCTCGGTTTCGGCTGTGGTAGTATTAACTCACAGTTAACCAGGTGTCGATGACCAATAAAAATCGTATAATCATGCAATTTTTAGTGAAATCATATAATGGTACACCGTATGTACACGCATTATACATAATTTATCTCAACTAGTGCATTGGTCAGACTCCTTTACGATTCTCGTACAAGAGAGCAAACTAAGTCATATAAGGTGGATCATTATTAGAGTAGTAATATGACACCATTACGACTACACAAATATATGTCGGTAATAGCCAAATTAATCCAAGTATTGTGCCCCAGGAATATTAAAGCAAAGGTTGGTGGGACTAATTTCGAATAAATTGCTGGCTTGGTACAGACTTCAATTCAATCCCCAAAATAAAATATCAGATCTGATAGGTTTCGAAAAAAACTTATTCATCGATACTTTGTAAAAAAGAGGGTCTCAGTTATATGTTGATATTGCCTTCAGTTCGTTCCGATACCTGCATAGTTGCATCCATAAATAGAAGACTCTTACTGCCCATAAAAGCATAAGAGTCCCATATGAATTTTTGTCGAAAATGAGTTATCTGTTAGAATGAATTCTGTATCACCACTGATTCAAAATGCACAAATAAGATTACCAGGTTTTAAGGGGGGGGGGGGGGGGGGGGGTGGTACGACAAATTGTGACATGTTGTGACATATGGGGGAGGGGGAGTAAGCTAGATCGTTACATAACATGTTTTTACTGAAGAAATAAAAATTTTCCCGGAATTTGTCACGTAATAAGGGAGGGAGATATAGAAAAATTTGTGACATTTTGTTACATGGGGGGAGGCAGGAGTCAATTTTGGGCAAGTTTTGCGTTACATAATTTATTAATGGTCACCAAGGCTCGATGAGAATGTAAATCTTCAACAGCGTTTTTCTCGGCTTGCTTTTTTCAATATGGGACTGTTTTTATGGGCAGTTTAGGTAATAGTTAAAATTATGAGTTTTCTACATGTTGTTTATAAATAGCTTAAGATAATTTCAAGAGTGGAACAAGTACTTAGATAACACAACAAAAAATATAAAAAGCGTGGATATTATTCACAGATTTCAAAATGTGTTCCAGCCACAGTGAATCCTGAAATAAATTTTGAAACAGTTAATATGATTAATTCTGACATCCTTTTAGTTACTTCTATAATTCGATACATTTTGCAAACAATTTTATCGCTTATTAAAAATTAAAAAAAATACCAATCGTGTATAAATGTTTCGTAGAAGCGAAGCAAAAGTTTATAGTTTATTTATATAATCACAATTTATTTAAAATATAATGTGGCATTCTCTTCGATGTTTTTGGTGAAGATTTATAGCTTCTTTAAACCCCCATTTAATTGAAACGGTTGTGTGCGGTTGTCTACGTTTCTTCCTTATTCAAGGTTCAAAATAATTCGTTGATTAAATTATTCATTGAATGAATAATTTGGTTGCCGTATAATTTTGAATCATCTTTATTTTGTACGCTGCACAGTTGACCTGGCCGCTTTAATGCTTGTGTCATATTCAATATGTGCCATAAACATTAATAATGACAAGAAAAATTGTAGACGAACGTCTGCAATTTTCCAGAGGAGGTATAGAAAAATATATATATGGTATATTAATAAGCGTTTTACCAAGAGTCAATGAGTTTGGCCCGAACTAACCACACCTATCAAATGATATATGGGATATGTTACAGTAACGTTATCAGCTTAGAAACGTTTTAGGATGCGAAAATTTTAAAGTAATTCGCGTTCTTAAAAAGACAAGTGGTTGAAAGATGTGTCTCATTCTTGAATGTTATTTTATAGTAATATTTTCCGAAAGCCTAATATAATCGTATATCGTACTTTTTTGAGTCGTAAGTGTGTATAAAAGGTGTCTGTTTCTTGCCACATGGAATCAGACTGAGGGCCGACCACATTCGCATTTATGTACCGTTCATATCCTATATTAAAACCCAATTTTATCTCAATGTCGATATATTGCCTCCACTTTTGTCTGTATATAGCATATTTGCGCATTGTGTACGACTTAGTTGTACTGTATATTAACATGTATAACTCGGTTGAAATTTCGATATAACTACAAAATTGTTTGCTGGGTCGTACGCAGTTGGATCATGTGGGGCTTGTATGTTTGTGATTTGCAACGTTTTTTGGATTGAATTGGAACACTGCATGGTGCGAAGTGTATGTGTGTGTGTCTTTGTGAGTTGCGTTGGGATAAATTTATTTATTTTTCTGCTTGTGTGTGCGTTGGGCTAATACTTGTTTTCGGCGGTTTTTGTATGTGATGAGCTTAACCTTGAGCTTGGACTCAAAGCTATTTTCCCTAGTTTATCCAGTTTGAGTATCTGTGATTATAGATTTCGCAAAGTTACTGATTGTAATCGATGAATGCCGATGAATGGTGTTGTACTTGGTTTTAGAATTTTGCTATATAGCATATTGTAATATATGGAAGCGGGAGAGCTGGCTACGCATATGCATGTTTTACTGAAGACTATTTAGCCTCTAGCTCGTCTCTAGTACATAGTTTTGACAGATTGAAATTTATTCACGAATTGTGTTGCACGCTCTTGGAAGGAGCTATATTTTTTATGTTGCCGTGGAGGTGTCACGTACACAACCCTTTATTTTTTTTACTAATTGCCAATTCATAATTTCTATGATTTTACAGCGAGATTACGAATTGATAATTATTAATATTGCTGCAATTGAGAACGGTCAGGAAAGTGTACATGGAGTTTTCAGAGATATTTGACTTTTGTTAGAGAGAAATAATTTCAATTTTGTGATAAAAATTACTAATAAGAGTATTTTTAGAAGGAACTTGCGGTTTGTGCCCAGTTTTCTTGTTTTTTTGTTATTTTGCTTACAATTCATCTAATAAATTGTAGTCAGAACAAAATATTTAAAAATTCATATTTTGGATGATGATGATGATGTAGTGAATCCACCATCAGTGCAAGAGCTACGCCAGTGGCTGCAGTTGCTGTTAACAGAAAAGCCAACTGTTGCTATCATACGACTTTCAATTTATCGCTGTATGAAGGGCTAAAATCTTTCGACCGTTGCTTGGTCTTCATCATGGGAAATTATCTGTATTGTTATTGTACGTCGCTTTTTCTATGCGGTCTATTTTGGTGGTAATATCTTCCAATTTATTGGCGATGAAAAATTGTAAAACACCAAATATCAGTAAATTCTCTAGTTGTTCGTTTGATGAATACAGGTTGGCGCTTGGCGCGATCTATAATATCCGTCCAGTGAGCATTAAAAATTAGTCGATTGTCCCGTACCACCCCCCACACACTGATTTGATTTACACGCCTTGTCGTAGAGTTGTCGATGCTATAGTTTGCGAGTATTGATCCAGCACATCGATAAAGCTTATCACCACACATTTTCAAATCTTCAGCATACAAACATCTGCAACCGATTCCCAGCAGTGCCGCAACATCGTTGAAATACAAAGCGAATAGCAATGGTCCCAGATTGCTACCTTGTGGAACGCTGGACTTACTCTCGAGCCAGTGTTTGCCGCTCTTAGTTGAGTATTGAGGTTGGAGCTCACATATAATTGATCGATTCTGAAGATCGTTTTATGAGTTACATAGGTGTTTCCAGGTCTGGTGCCGTTCGTTTTCTCCCATGCGTCGTGCAGTTGTAGTTGTTGAATCGTATTTTTTAGAGAGTTGCTGTAGTTGCTCTCTCTAGATGAATCTCGGGGGTGGATAACCACGTTTAAGTCCCCCGCTGGTATCGTATGTTTGTCAGAGGTAGTGTGCGATGATGTCGTTGAAGAACCGTTCAAGTTGTAAACGTGATACACTCATTTATTCGAAGAGCAATAAGATCGGAGGCGATACTTTTTTTAATTTGAGAGAATCTCATATGATGTTTCAGCGCGATCGCAGACCGGGAATTGAGAGATCGGACATTGCTACTTCTTGGAGAAACACAATATCGACGAATGATGAGCATATGAAGTTCCGAAGTGCGTTGAGTTTCGTTTCGTTAGTAATGGTACATATATTAATTGTTAAGATTGTAGCTATTGTAGTTCATTGGGGGAATGTAATATCCATCTGCGTGTCCGAACCGTTTTGTTCTTTGTTCCGTTTTGAACGAGTTCGAATCCTACGCTCTGAGTTGACTGATGAAGCATTGGATGCATCGATGCCACAGTCGTCATCTTTGGAGCGTTTGCTGTAGATGATCGCGCGCTCAGGGAGAATTATCGTTGGTTGTTTGAACTCCGACACTGGAGTGTGAGTTTTAGCCGTGAGGTCGGTGTTAGAGTGTGATTCGATCTGTTGAGAGTCTAATGATGTATTCGAAACAGGCTCCGAGATTTGGCGACGGTCAGAGCATGCTTGTTCATTTACCTTGTTGAGTACAAGCATTCCTTCGTCGAGGGGTGAAACTGGGAACGGCTGCAGCGAAAAGCCTTTAACAGCCGCAGTGTAGGAATTATCTGTCGATCTCAGTCGATCGTTTACACTTACTTTTTGCACAAGCAGTTTAACCATTGTGGATATATTCGCAACAACGGCGACAAGTCTGCCTTTGACCTTCGTAAGATACGTGTGTGGTCTCACCAGCAATATTGACGTAGGACTTGATATGTGCCCTAAGAATCATTTTCACCGAAAGTTGGGAGACCTGCAAATAGGAACTTGTCGTTTCCGAGCAACTCCCCAATTGCTAGAACTTTCCCGCATTCAGATAGGTAACGTTTAATTTGTTCATCTGTTACCTCCTGTGTCAAGTCATGAAACCTAACTTCCACACTGCCATCTTCCAACCACAGGCGAAGTTTGGCTTTATTTTTTTCGTGTACTATTTCATGCTTATTATCGTGTTGTTCTACCACGTCTTTTACGGTAGCAAGATCATTACATTGAACAAAGGCATGTCAGCATACTCGATGCGGAAAGTGCTTTCGTGGCGTTTTGGTGGATTCATCTGGGATAATATCGACGAGACGAGTACACGTCGGACGCGAAACCGGTTAGACTGGAGTAACTGCTTTTGCTATTATAATCACAGCTTCGATACAATAGTAGGAGAAATTTGATTTGCGACTTCTCTTTGCAACTGTTGCGAGCTAACTGAAACCATAAGCAATACACTTGGTTATTCAATATGGTCGTCATATTGAAATGTGTATCTTGCGGAAAAACTCTTCGTTTTCATTCTATATGGCTTTAAATGGACTAATTTCTTGTTTTATTTGGTTCCTATGACAACTTTGCAAACTGAGCTGGATCGGTAAAATAATATCTTTTTGCACCCATATTTTATAATTTATGTGGTTTTTCAAATTGACTTTTACAAAATACTACCTTCCTGTTCTAGTTATTTTCACTCGGTATATTTCTGCTACGAGGCCAAATACTGACGCCAGAGAAGTGACTCCACTATCTGGACTAGACCATCGACCCATCAACTACTCATGGACCGGGGACCAACGGCATTACTTTCCTTCCGAAGGAAGGCATGACCACAGATTTTTTTCACTTCAGATAAATCTCAACGACCTCGGCTGGCTGATTTCCCTGCACTTGTTTTTCACCATTCCTCATTTTCCTTCGGGAAAATGATGAGAGGATATGGCTAGGCACAAATCTCCGAATAATCTGGGGAACGTGCCGTTTAAGCCAATCTACTGAACTGATTCCTGATTCCTGGGGTATGTTCTTTAGTTTCTGCGATATGGATGATTTTGTCGAAACACGACATATTTTAGGCAAAGAAATTTCAAACAAAACCGTTACTTTACATTATATTCATCTAATTAGAAAGCTCAACTTTCGGACCATCCATGGATTGTCAAAACTCGTTCATGAACAGTAGAGATTGTCAATAGGCAAATCCTTTGCCTCGTATCACTACAGAATGTCTTTCGAGTAATGGCACGAGGCTATTTCGGTGCTACAAAAGCGTAGGACCTTCGTCCGACCTCAGAAGTGGAAGTGGACGCTTTTGGCAGCATTTTTTAAGTACACCTACCCGAGCAAACGAAAAACTCATAACACACCCATGCTCATGGGGTTTGACATGGGTGTTTGAAATGGGTTCAACCCATGAAAACACCATCACCATGGCCCGGTAGATCCCATTTAAAATTCCATATATTGGTATATTTATGGGTTATTGAGACCATTTTATGGTCTCTTGATGGTTGTGAATTTTGGCACGGACCATGTTTAAGGTCTTTTCAAGGGGCTATGTGGTGTTTGAACTCATGAGTATTTGCTCGGGTATCCTGCTGTCACTAACTAAAGGGATGCTCCACTTACACAAGAGCAAATTGCCTACCAAATCACGTATTTTTTGCAAACAAAGATATCTTCTGCCTTTTAATTTCTTCAGGGACGTCGAATATATGTTGAACAACGGAACGGTTCCACAATTGCTAGTAAAACTTACACAATGTATACAATTTACATTGAACTAATTTCAACCAAAATTTAAAACACCTAATGTAAACAAGTTACAGCAATTCGAATGTGATGCAATTTAATTCCGCACACTATTTAGCATTATAGCTTTGTAGGTTCTGTTAGTTCCTATATTTTAAAACACAATAATGATTGAAATGTCATAGTTAAACCAACGTTAACTTGCAGTATCAAATGGTAGAACTCGAGTTCTAATGGTAAAAATATTTCGTGCAGTTTTTTTGCGGATGACGAAAAAATTTGAACGCAACTATGGCAACAGTGATCGAACTATCGTTTAACTGGCTATATTCATTCAGCACACGGCTCGAAGCAACAGTCAGCGGCAAGCTGGACATTTTTTTCCCTCAACACTGTGACTAGAATAAAAAATGAATGTTTTGGCTTGCTGCCCGAAAACTTGCCTGTTGCCCATTCATTCACTACTCATAGGGGAATGAAATTTTGGCATCGAATTGCAAACACGACCTGTATACCTCGTTAGCACATACATGTAGTCTATTGTCACCTTTATGACCGGGAAATTGGTCCCTTCTCGTGTGATACAAGCGGAGGCGTGAGGAAACATTTATTCGAATAACGGTTTGCTTTGGAATTTGTTTTGATTGTGACAAATCAGAGTTGAATGTCGACAAATGTTGAACTCGATTTCTCAGGAATAACCTGATAGCTGGCAGTTAAATTTGAATCTGTCTAATTTCAGAGGGTTCCATTTCTATGGCGTTGCGGTCAGTTGTTCTTTGTTGGCATATAGCGAAATAAATAAAGTTGAACTAGCCGAAGCTCATGCAAAAAGCGGACATCCAACGGAATAATTTCCACATCATTATCCATATCTGTACGGAATAGCAATTCTTCAGCCTTCAGCAAGCAAAAACATTTGCATAAAACATACAGGGCTGTGCGTCGTGCAACAACATCATCAACTCCCGAATTTTGCGCGAATCGATTCATTTTATTGGTCATAATCAACGACGAGCTTGGTTATTTTAAATTGCAATACATATTTAATGAATCATGATATTTATTCGTGAAACCACTGAAAGGGATGTTCATGACCGGGCTGAATCACCAATTCAAACCTCATTCAATGTTGGTGTTGAAATTTTGTATGATGTATAGTGACCGTTCGGCACGCGCCGGGATCAGCTAACATGTTCTGCTGCAAACTACAGTGGGAGGGGGCGGTGATTTATTGTGATGAAATTAAGTTTTTTTTTAATATAATGTACTTGGTATAGAAAAAATAGCGCAGTTTGTTGAACTTAACTTATTCATAAAATGTGATTATCCATTAATTTGCAAAAAGGCTGTTTATCATTTTTGTCGAAGAATAAATAAATTCTCTTCAAAAGCCACGACATGTTTGTGGTTGATAAACCTAAAATGCCAGAAATAAAAACTATTTACATGATTTTATTTTACTTTGCGCAAGTTAAAATATTCAACGACACAACAAACAAAACAAAAAATTTTGCGCTGAAAATATTTTTTTACTAATCTTAGAGGTTCATATGAATCGGGTTTTAATACACTGCATAGTTTACCAGGAATCATGACAACAACAGTTTTTTGTGAACACATAACACAGCGTTTGACGGGGTCCCGCACAATCCGGCGATATTGAATGGATAATTTTATTCTCTTATTCCTGAACATTTATCGTACTCAATGGAAAGCCTTCGTGAAGGTGCAAAGCACTCGTTCATCAAACTTCGGTATTCCCTCAGACGTACCTCAATATAATCATCTTAGACCAATAATATTCATTATATTTGTAAATGCAATCGAAAAAACTGTAGTTAGAGTGTTCTGCAAGATGATATTTTTGTTTTGATGCTTTATATGCACTGAAGCCTCCATAGATTCACGATCTAGCTTGCTTGCTTGTGAAATCTAGATAACATTTCCATTTTCATGCAACTTTTCAGAGCATTCCATTTTTCCAAAATCGTGCAATCGTTGCGTTGCGGAGTTGGAGTCTAGTATTCGATCCAAGCAAGCGATGCGTGTAGCATAGTTTGTTATCTAGTTGCTTAGTTAGTTTCCGAGTGAACGATCACTCAGAAAAGAAAAGAAATTGTTTCGTTTTTGAGTTTTTTAAACTCTCGACAGCCGGCTACCGAGAGTAACCTATGTTTCTGAACAAAGGCAATTGGATCTCCAAACATCCGGCCGTGGGTATGTTGTCTTGAAAAGCGAGTCAAGATTTTCAACTCTACGATGTATTAGTTGAGTTGGAAGCCACCAAATTAGATATAGAAATTTCGTTTCGACTTCATCTAGTCAGAATCCGACAATATCTTAGTAAGATAGCACGATTTGTGCTGATTTCGTCAGTGCGTAACCTGCCCAAATACAGTAACTGTTCGCTTCGGATTGGGGCGATGGTCAGCTTATTTCGTCCGCGTCGCTTATCACCTAATTTGTTGGATGATTCGTCAACAGTGCAGTGATTCACTTTGGTTATGCAACTGTTTTTACCGTTCTTATTTTAAATGTTCGTTGTTTTGATGGTAAGGGATGACGTATCCGCCGGTTGATGCCAATCGGGCTGACATTGCTTTCAACTGCACTTTCCATGTTTATGACGTGCTTGTTTGACCAACTAGGGAATTAATCCACGGGGCATTAGGTGTCCATGGGGAGGACGCATGGTTTTGTCTGAGTGGAGTAATGACTTGTGTCATGTATGAGGGTTGATAATTGATCATTAGTTTGAAGGCCAGTTATCGATTTTCCTCAGTAATAACAGCACGAAGAATTTTTTTTTCTATATCGAACGGTTCATATTGTTTAGTTGTGGTCCCAGTTCGTTTCCACTCTCGTTTTTTTCCTATTCGAGAGTTTTTGTTTCTATTTCTTTTGCTGTTTTATCTTCTATAGGAATAATGTCTGAATTAACTGTATTCTATATCTTCACTCAAAACTGTAGTACGTCAACTATCTCATGTTTTTATACTTATTTAATATTTACTTGGCATAACCAGTAAATTGCGCGTGTAAGTGATTGTTAAAATGATACTGAAATAATTCAGTATTCCATTCCAGTTTTCATATTATTTTTTTCAGTTTTTTATTAATTAAGGCCTCTCTTACTACGAAACTATTGTACATGTGCAATTCCAACTATCTACAAGAGCAGTACATAACGCAAGAAAAAATTAAGACGCACACAAATACCTCTTGCATAAAATTCCGCATTTTATTCAAACGATCGCCGAATAAAATCAACACCGAGGTGATGGAAACCTCGAAAAATATGTCGTGTGATAGAAAAGTGAACGATTCCGATTTATTACAACTACCATAGCCGACTATTAATACAACAAATGAAAAATTTCCCGAATTCTCGGCAATCGGTTGCCCAGAGCAACTATTACTTGATAATGCTATTGTCATATTTACTAACACCTGTCCCCTTCCCGTGATACATATGGTTTTGGCGTTTCGGATTCTCCTCATCAGTAACTGACAACATCTTTGTGCCAATTAGATGATAATTCTTAACTAGCACCAAAATTAGCACTACTTAGACGCTCAATCCTGATTCCAAAAAGTCATACGTCTTGCTTGAACTTCTGTGCTTGTCTTCCGAGACATCACTCGGAACATACCAGTTGCTTAATTCGTGCAAGACGTATAACTTTTTGGATTTAGTATTGAGCGTCTAATTAGTGCTACTTTTGGTGCTAGTTTAGATTTATTATCTAATTGGCCCCAAGATGGTGCTAGTTACTGATGAGAAAAATCCAAAAAGCTAAAAATTAATTTTAAACCAGGTATTGTTCTCTCCTGCACGAAAAAAAAATCTCTTTTTGCATAATCCAAGGTAATTAATCGGGAAAACTTATACAACATCAATAGCGAGGACAGTATGGATGCAAACGATAAATCGAGAAGGAAAAGGAAGGATCTTCAACAAGAAAGAAGATCTTTACGCGAAATAACAAAAGGCGTACACAGGATCCGATGGGCATACAATTAAATTCAATTTGTTTATTTTTATTTACACATGGACAATATTAAAAGATCTATACTGTTCAGTTAAGCTAAAACAGTGAGCCGCATTAAATAAACGAAATATATAAAAAAAATTTTAAAATTTTGGTAAATCTTATACCACATTAATTACCATCCTTATTTTGTACCATGGCCTACTTAGTTGCTGTACGTTCGCTTCGTGCAATAACATTAGACGAATGAAAACCTGCATTGAATGAAAGCGCAGTTGGTTCGTTTGACATTTTCGGTAGCCTTACTGAATATTGAAGACGAGTACGGTGAATATGATCAATTTTGTTTCGAATCTTTGTAACGCTCCCAATATAGAAAACTGCAGAGGGATCTCGTTTCTGAATTTTTAGGCCAAAGTTCTGGGACAGTTTTTTCACAATGCGATGTAGGGGAAACCGAAAAGCGTGCAAACAGTGCCCATTGCTACCAAAACCAAATTGTTAGAGAATTTGCAACGATGCTTTTGTTAAACGTACGAAAGATGTAAATCATAAGTATTTCGGCCAGATCTCTAACGGTATGGTTTCGTTAGCAATGAGAATTGTTTGAACTCTCCTCGGTTTTTCCTACGCTGCATCTTCTAACATAATTGACGAACGAGATGACGGATTTGTAAAAAAACGCTCGACCACTTCTAACTTGATGACGTACATAAGTTTTCTCGTTTGAGCCGCCGAGAAGTGTCAGCAAGTCGAAGCAATATATTTTGATTTTGCTAAAGCTGTCGACAAGGTGCCGCATAACATTGCTGTTATGAAATTGCAATGACTAGCATTTCCTCTGTGGGTAACCAGGTGATTACAATCTTACCTATCTGAACGATCAGCTTTTGCTAGAATTAGTTCCACACGCTCAAGCGTTTCTGAAACGCGAAGCGGTGTTCCTCAAGGATGTCACCTAGGGCAACTTATCTTTATTTTATTAATCAACGATCTCTGCATTCGCACCTATTCTGGAAAACATATTTTTGTCGAATGGGGTACACCTGCCAGCGAGTAACAAATCCTTCAACATACAACTCGAGGTAATCCCAAGTTGTTTATTGATACGGGTGCCAACCAGGTCCAAAGGTAGATCGCAGCAGGCAAGGGAAGGAATATTAGTCTGACACTTGCCTTCGCTAGGGGCCGTATACACTTCTGCGCATTCGTAAAGTTTCACGGGAGGAGGGAGATTGTTAGAATCGAAATTGTGCAGGAGTTCGCGTACGATTCATGATTGTAGGAGGCTCTGGCTGCCCGGCAAACCGGTGACTCTGGTGACTCATTATTCAAATGTTAGCAAAATCTATTTTATTTTTCAAAATGCCCGTCACTAGCTACAACTAAGAAAATTTCGATTTTTTCGCGACGAAAATATGCAATAATTTGAAGTGGTCCAAAATAATTTTGAGTGGCCCGGCATTAACTTTACTTTGTAAGATGGACATACTACCAATATCACGCGGGATTTTTTAGTATAATCCTAGCTACTGGAAAAAGAAGCAGGAAATAGATAAGAGGATGATCAAAATTTATTTAAGTATGATCATAATGACCATACAATTCGTAGTTGCTATTCTATGATTGACCAGCACAATCGAAATTGCACGGAGAATCAGCGTAGTGGGAGTAGCTAGCTATTCATTCTCAATGTGCAATTTTCGAGAGTTCTATAATTTGAAATGTCAATAACGGCGTCAGCGTTAACAGTCATCAGGGAAGGAAAGGAATGCTAGTATAGCAAACGTTGCTATAGTGACCGTGTTTACCTCTGCATCTCCACGTTTGCCACGGGAAAGAGTTTTTATTAATAGGATGGGGTAAAGAGTTACACAAATCTGGATTAACCTCGATATGTCATATAAGCTATGCAACTCTCAGAAGTATTTATTGCTCTGGGCAGCCGACTGCCGTGAATTTATAATAGATTTATCGTTTGTTGAATTAATTTTGAAAAACTTGGTTTGTAGAAAAGGAATTTTCGCATCGAACAACCGACCGTCAGGAGTGTTACTTATGTTCAAATGAATCAAACGACATTTTATTATTTCTTGCTAATTCTTGATATGCTAATACCTATGTAATTGAGGATTTCATACTACAAGCATTATTTATCGTGTTAAACTTTGCTATTATTATAAGAAATGAAATGACAATTACTTATAGGTTTCCTTCTCCGCGAACGATTCAATAAGGTACCAATTATCATGTTATCATTATTTGCTCGCGTTGTTTTGCTGATTGAAGTCTTTAAAATGTGCTTCAGTCAGCAAATTAACGCGAGAAAATGATGTATAAAATAAGCACTACCGAAATATCTTTAAATGACTAACTTTGTATGTCGCAGTGGTTCGTCTCCAATAAAAAAAAAAATTTGTATGTCGAACATACAACCAATAACATGTTCGCGGGTTTAGGCGGATTACTAGAACAAGCTTGGAGACAATAAGAACGCAAAGAAACTAATTTCATTCAAAACAACAATGTGCCCAGAAAATGCAGCAAATGCGAGAAATAAACAAGGGACTCCTGGTTTCGTCAACTTTTACGTCAATAATCAAGCTATCATATTTTTATATTCATGAAGAAATATAGCTAACATGACAATCGATGATATATTACGGGTACTACACCAAAGTATATGAAAGTGCACAATACAATGAAATGACTTATTAGAACAATTTAATGGACTGAAATAAACCACTGAATATGACAATAAACCATTTGTTCTTCGTGATCATACTGCTGCAAATTTTTGTTTCACGAATTATGAATTTTCAACCCTTTAACCAATATAAGTCAACAGTCATCATTCTACTAGGACAAGCCCATGCGTACTCTCCACACACATTAAATGTCCAATGAAGTAGTTCGCTAGTTGGTCAAATAAACACTAAACAAACAGACAACATTGTTTGCTCTATGTGTTCTTTACAATGCCATCAAATCAAAAACAATTTGAAATTACATTTTTCAAAATATGTACAATTCTTAACCCTCAAGAAGGCAAGGGGTCTCAGAAGCCCGGTTATTTATAGTTCTCTATAGTTCAATGAACTTGTAATTTGAATACAAATGATCGAGCGTGGGTTTCCGATTTACTCACTGATAAAACGACAGAAAAGAGGTATTTGATTTCATCGGATCTGAGGAGCGATGCTTTTTGAATTCACAATTTTAGTTTGCCTTTTTGAGGGTTAATATAATAAAATGAAGTTATTTGCATTTAATATAGAATCGGATAAAATATGATTTGGCGAGGGATCTGTTCCTTCAGCAAGAAGCTTTGTGTTCAGAGTTAAAAATATTCAAATTCATTGAATGAAAATTGATCATATTCAGTCGCATTCATTTTCAATATTCAGTGACGCAGCTGAAAACGTCAAACGAACAAACCGCCCATTCATCCATGCAGATTTTCATTCGTCTCCGATTATTACACGAAACGACCGTGCAGCAACGAATCAAACGCATCAAAGTAGGCTCTGGCACAATGTTAGCGATGATGATTGTTGTTTCATATGCTTTATCGACATTTGAAATCATTTTCCTAGAGATTTAATGAAATGATTATATTGTACGGTATTCAACTGAATGAATAACATGGATATTTGAATGAATATTTTTTCTATTCACCGAGAGTCGCATCAGATTCATTTTCAGCCGTCAAAAAAGAGCTTCGATTATTTTTAACTCTGTTTGTGTTGTGACGGATTAGACTATGAATTTAGAATTATTTAAAAGGGAATGCTTTAATAAACGGATTTTACGCTTTATTATTTTTCATTATGATCCAGTTACGTGTTGGCCAAATCTAATCTGCTTTATAACAGCAAGGACGTGCTACCAGGCCCGCGCGCAGAAAATTCTCAAGGGTAGGGTTTTTATTGTTTTACGTTTTTTATAAAAGAAAGGTATAGAAATCCTCAAACTTTGAATATTATTGTCGAGGCGTGGAAGGCCGAGTCTGGCGTACTAATCGACTCAGCTGAACTAATTCTCTGTTATCGAGAAGGCTTTTTCAACAAACACTGCTGCCTGCTGGCTCGTGGTAGTATCGGATTCTTACTGCAGTGGTTTGTAGTAGTTAAGCCTACTGACTAAACCTAAACCTCTTATTTACTCTAATCCTCATCCCCCGGGTTCATCGTTAGGTATTACTTCTGGATGGATTGTGCTCCTGATCTTTTCATATTGTGTTAGTAATCCATCTTAGTGCGACCCGTTCCCATTTACATGCTAACTGGTGCTGAGAATTCCTCGGTGGCAGTATTTCTCTCGATATCGATGCCCGTTTTCGTGAGCCATTGAGCTCTCAACCACTTTGAGAGAGATATCATCGGCCATGACATTTCTGCTTTCTTTTCCTGATTTTCTTCGACTTCGTGTTGTTCCTTATCTCCTGCTGCTAGCTTGCTGACCGACCTTGGCTCTGTTTCTGGTCTACTAACAACTATTGCTAGTATCGAAACTTTTTGAAACAGGAACTGGTCCGCAGGTTCCGACCAATTTGACCTACATTAAATGCATTATTGTGTGAATATAGTTATGTAAGAAGAAGGCATAATTTCACCATTATGTGTTTGAACATAGCTTTTTAAAAAATTGAACGCAGCTAGCGCAGTACCCTGGTACATATTCGAACTATTCATCAATCGATTCACGATTTATTCAATTCAATTTTCACGTGCACTGTATCCGAGAACCGACTGACTCCCCATCATAGATGGGTGATTCAGTTAAATACTATTATAGGATTATAATGAAATATCCAGCGCACCAAGCCAATACAGCGAATAGTAATAATTTATTTATTTAACGGGGGATAATTGGCGGAATCACTGCTGGGAACGTAGGGTAAAGTGCCTATTTTCACCATACTACGCAGGGTGCCTCACTAATTTATTAATTTCTCGGCCTACAATCAATGGAATGCGCAAAAATTGACATCAACAGCTTTGCTTCGTTGTTAAGAACCAATATAATAACACAAAAGCGCTGAAAACAGTGAAATTCTCGTGTTTGAGCTCAACGAAAACTCTAATCGAAAGCCCCTATTGTTGCGCTACCATTTGACTCAATGCATTGAACAAAGATGGCAGACACTGCTCTAACCAACGGCTTCAAATGGGTAGGGTGATAATAGAAACATGGCGAAAATGGGCTCATCACCCTATATATGAATGAAACAAGCTGGATAATATGTTTACCACTGGCAGGTGCAGTTAATTTACCAGATGGTTATCGTAGCTCACAATATTAGTACTTTATGATTATCGATCTGAGTTACTGCAATATGGTTACCCGTCTTCTGCTTGCACCATCGAATAGCGAGAAGGGCCTTCGTATATATCGAATTTTATCAAAAAAGTACAAAATTATGTTGAAATATTAAAATCGATTCGCTTTACTAAACTAATAATAAGTATGATTCGAAGTATGTTTGTTAGTAACGAAACGATGACTTGTTGGCGTTATAAATCATTTACCAAAGTTGTGATTTGACAGGCCCTACCAAATCATTCAAAAAAGTTTAAAAAAATAACATTATATGAAACGCACTGTTCCTAATGATGCTTGCTTTGCAATCCTCTCCATGTTGGTTACGGTAGCTCACACAGAGACATCAAACATAGTTGAACAAATCATCGAATCCGGTTAATTCTTTCTGAGTTCGTTACTGACAATCCCATCCAAGCTTTCATCGTGATAGGATTATGAATGATGCATGATAGTCCCAGTTTCCATAAGCCAGTATTGCCCAATCAATATAGCAGCTAAATCAAGAGAAAATGCCGGAAAAAGCTAGGCAAAGTAAAATGTCCTATGTTTGCGAAAATTCTAATCCTTCTTCTTCGTTTACATATGCATCAACTAGTCTACCATCGTAGAATCTGCGATCGATTCACAAATGTATAAATAGAGTGAACAGAGCAAAAAACTTATCCGCTACTGGCTGATATATGTATCTTTACTTTCGTATATACTCGAACTAGTGGAAAAACAATAGTACATGCAACTGGAACCATTTTTGGCTATACGACTTCCCACACTCGTCCGCTGCAATAGGATTGGGATGGCATTCATCCCGTCTGGGCGAGTACATATATGGAGGGGGTAAATGGACGGATCTCAGCTGCACGAGGCTCGGCCATAACGAGGTCAGCGTCAGTTAGATTTGGACAAACGTTTAGACCACTTTGGAGGGGTTTTCAGTTGATATGATATCGCATATTGTGACACATTTATAATTCAAAATGTAGGTACACAGACTTATGCGCCGTTCGTTGGTAGGTACCGTACGTAACTATGAATAGTTCGTTGGACGACTGTGAGATTGGCTTCAGGTCTCTTGGTTTATTTGTTGACGGTACAGAGGAATGCGCTTATGGATGGAGTATTGGAAATAACTTGTGCTGGTTTTTTTTGTTATCACAGTCATATATCTATCAGATTGTCAATTAATGCTATGGCGTTTTGAGTTCCGTTACCATATAGGTCGTACATTAGCCGTACTATGGAGTGGAGACTCTGCTTAAGAATGGATTATGAATATACAGATTCTTTTTAGAGCATAGTTAAATATCATAAATTCTTGAACGACTTTTGTAAAGCAAAATTATTTTTATTTTTTTTTTTTATTCAAATCGTTTATTTGATAAGGCACGTTGCGTTAGCTTAAAGGTGCCAATTTTGTTTTGTTTTACATTTTAAATTGCTTAAAACTAGGGGATTACATATTGATTTTTTTTTAAAATGAAACTAATGCGATTTTATAGCTATCTTATATATCTACACAAGGGGATAATATTGTTTTCGTAAGATTAGGGGGGTCATTTAGTTTTTGTGGCAATATGGTTTGACATTTTTATCAGTGAGATTATTGGAGCAAATAATGTTTAATTAAGGGGGACAATTTTTTACGACTAACTTAAAACTAGGCATAACTAGAGGGCATGATTGAATTTTGTAAAGATTCGTAATTATAGTTATTTTTGTGGGTAGTAGAGTTGGGCAATTTCAACGAGATTATATAATATAATAGTTAAAACTAGAAGAGACAAGAAGAGCTAAATGCTTCGTGATGATATTGGGGGGGGGGGGGGGGGTAGGGGTGTTACTTCTGGGTATAAGAGTCAGGGGAGGGAGGGTAGACAAAGATGGCAGGGAGAGAAAATTATTTCAGTTTCAGGCATCGTGAGATCAACGGATGGATTACAAACTCGGGTGGCCTTCATCAGGGGAATCATGTACTGGGACGCCGGGTGGTCCTCCTCAAGATGGCAGGGGTTTTTCCAGACGATTTCGTAGTACGGCTCAGATGTGGATCGGCTACATTTCGAGTTAAGCGTGTTATGTTCGTGCCGTAGGTCCCGTGTTTGTTGGCTCATTCGATACAGATGGTTTGATGCAGGTGGAAGAGCGTTCTGAGAATGATAAGGAGATAACAAGGTGCAGTTAGACTTGTATATTGATGGTTTTCACAAAGGTGTATATAAGGGACATATAGAGAACATCGCGGCTTGCCAGCACATCTCGGACCGGGACGTTGGTTGGTCTTCCTCGGGCCCGCAGGGTATCCATTAGCCGCGACCTAGCGGAACTGTACTCGGTGCACGCCCAGACAATGTGCTCGATGTCGTGATAGCCGTCGCCACAAGCGCAGATACCACTATCCACGAGCCCAATACGCCGGAGATGTGCATCCAGCGTGTAATGGTTTGCCATGAGTCGGGACATCACACGAATGAAGTCACGACCCACATCCATCCCCTTGAACCAAGGTTTCGTCGATACCTTAGGGATTATCGAATGTAGCCACCTTCCCAGCTCTCCACTGCTCCACGAAGTTTGCCAACTTTCGAGGGTTCTCTGATGAGTAATACTGAAAAATTCGCTGAAGCAAATTGGTCTTTCGTAAACGTCTCCTTCTAAGGCACCCACCTTAGCTAAGGAGTCTGCCTTCTCATTGCCTGGAATGGAGCAATGAGAAGGGACCCATACCAAGGTAATCTGGAAAGAGTTGTCAGATAAAGCACTCAGTAGCTCCCGTATTTTCCCCAAAAAATACGATGAGTGCTTGCCTTGTTTCATCGAGCGAATAGCGTCAATGGAACTGAGGCTATCCGAAACGATGAAGTAATGGTCTGCGGGTAATGTTTCAATGACTCCAAGGGTATACTGAATGGCAGCTAGTTCTGCAGCGTAAACTGAAGCAGGGTCACTGAGTTTGTAGGAGGCGGTGAACTTTTGATTGAAAATACCGAAGCCAGTGGATCCTTCGAGGTTTGATCCGTCAGTATAAAACATCTTAGAACAGTCGACTTCTCGGAATTTATTATAAAAAATGTTTGGAACCACTTGTGGGCGTATGTGGTCCGGAATTCCACTAATCTCGTCTTTCATGGATGTGTCGAAGAAAACAGTAGATTCAGAAGTATTTATGAAATGCACACGGTTGGGATTGTAAGAAGAAGGGTTAATATTCTGCGCCATGTAGTCAAAGTACAGGGACATGAAACGGGTCTGAGAATTGAGCTCAACAAGCCTTTCGAAATTTTCAATCACGACCGGGTTCAAGATATCGCATCGAATGAGCAATCGATATGAGAGTTCCCAAAATCGATTTTTCAACGGGAGAACGCCCGACAGCACTTCGAGACTCATCGTATGGGTCGACTGCATGCACCCTAAGGCGATACGCAAACAACGATACTGAATTCTTTCGAGTTTGATGAAATGTATGTTCGCGGCGGACCGAAAGCAGAAGCATCCGTATTCCATTACCGACAGTATCGTTGTTTGATACAACCTAATTAGGTCTCCTGGGTGGGCACCCCACCATGTTCCGGTTATTGTACGAAGAAAGTTGATCCTTTGTTGGCATTTCTGTTTCAGATACCGAATATGGCATCCCCAAGTACCTTTCGAGTCGAACCAGACCCCTAGATATTTTACTGTGAAGACCTGAGCGATAGTTTGACCCATTAATAGAAGCTGTAGTTGTGCTGGTTCACGCTTCCTTGAAAATACAACTAGCTCAGTTTTCTCCGTGGAGAATTCGATACCCAGCTTAATAGCCCAAGCAGACAAATTGTCCAGAGTATTCTGTAATGGTCCTTGTAGATCAACAGCTTTGGGTCCCGTAACAGACACCACGCCATCGTCTGCAAGTTGCCTTAACGTGCAGGAATTGTCAAGACATTCATCAATGTCGTTGACGTAGAAATTGTATAACAGGGGGCTTAGACATGAGCCCTGGGGAAGGCCCATGTAGCTAAATCGTGATGTCGATAAGTCACCATGCGAAAAATGCATGTGCTTTTCCGACAACAAGTTTAGTAAAAAGTTGTTTAAAGTCGCTGAAAGACCATGCTGGTGCAGCTTCTCTGAAAGAATGTTGATCGAAACTGAATCAAAAGCCCCCTTAATATCTAGGAACACTGATGCCATCTGCTCTTTGCTAGCATAGGCCATTTGAATTTCAGTTGAGAGCAACGCAAGACAATCGTTCGTCCCTTTGCCTTTGCGAAAGCCAAATTGTGTATCTGATAGTAAGCCATTTGCTTCGACCCAATTGTCGAGGCGGGATAGGATCATTTTCTCGAACAACTTCCGGATACAGGATAGCATTGCGATCGGACGGTACGAATTGTGGTCGGAGGCTGGTTTTCCTGGTTTTTGGATGGCGATGACCTTCACTTGTCTCCAATCGAGTGGGACAATGTTAGCCTCGAGAAACTTATTAAATAAGTTCAACAAGCGTCTCTTGGCAGAGTCAGGCAGATTCTTCAACAAGTTGAATTTGATTCTGTCTGGCCCCGGAGCTTTATTGTTACACGACAAGAGAGCAAGTGAGAACTCCACCATCGAAAAAGGTGTTTCGTTCGCGCTATCGTGAGGAGACGCGGCGCGGTAAATCTTCTGTGCCGGGGCGGAATCCGGACAAACCTTCTTGGCGAAATCGAATATCCAACGGTTTGAATATTCCACGCTCTCATTAGTACTGTTTCGATTTCGCATACGTCGGGCTGTTCCCCAAAGAGTGCTCATCGATGTTTCTCTCGTTAATCCGTCGACGAACCGGCGCCAATAATCGCGTTTTTTGGCTTTCATCAAACTCTTCATTCGCTTGTCTAACGTCGCGTACTGTCGAAAACTGGCGGGTAACCCGTCGTTCCGGAAGGTCTTAAACGCGGCGGCCTTCTCTGCGTACACGTCTGAGCACTCTTTATCCCACCAGGGATTGGGAGAACGTTTTTGTATGTTCGCGCCGGGTACTGGCCTAGTCTGAGCTTGATTCGCGCTGTCGAGAATCAAGCCAGCCAAAAAGCTGTACTCTTCCTCCGGAGGAAGTTCTTGGGTAGATTCGATGTTGTCGGATATCGCGGCAGCATAGCTCTTCCAATCGATATTTCGTGTGAGGTCATACGAAATATTGATTGATTTCAATGGCCTTGAACCGTTATTGATTGAGACTACAATCGGCAGATGGTCGCTGCCGTGGGGATCAGGAATTACCTTCCACGTGCAATTTAACCGCAGCGATGTTGAGCAAAGGGACAAGTCTAAGGCGCTCGGGCGCGCTGGAGGAGCAGGAATCCGTGTCATTTCACCCGTGTTTAAAATTGTCAAATTGAAGTTATCGCAAAGATCCTGAATTAAGGAAGACCGGTTATCATCATAGAGGCAACCCCATGCTGTACCGTGAGAGTTAAAGTCTCCTAAAACTAGTCGCGGTGCTGGCAGGGATTCTAAGATGTCTTGTAGCCGTCGGTGCCCAACCGCGGTGTTGGGGGGAATATATATGGAAGCTATGCAAAGGCTTTTGCCTTTGGTTGTTACTTGACAAGCGACAACTTCAATACCTGTTATCGAGGGAAGGTTAATTCTGTAGAAGGAATAGCACTTTTTGATCCCCAAAAGCACTCCTCCATAGGGGGTGTCTCGATCCAGGCGAATAATATTAAAGTCGTGGAAGTTGAGTTCTATGTCGGAAGTTAACCAAGTTTCACATAATGCAAATGCATCGCAACTCAAATTATTTATTAAAATTTTGAAGGAATCGATTTTCGGGATGATACTTCTGCAATTCCACTGTAGAACAGTGATCAAATCCGTGACCTCGTTCGATGAGTTAGCCATCGAAGGATACAATCGCTGAGAGGAGGGGCCATTTAGCAGTCAACTGCTTCAAAAATGTTCTCACTGTAGGGAGAAAAGCTAACATAAGACTTTTAATAGGATCAGTAATATTGAAAGTTTTTATTATCCAGTCCACTATGTCTGAGAGTTTTATAATTCCAGTGCTGTGATTACTCTCGAACTGAAACAAAGGAACACTTGGGATTTTTGATGTTCCTGAAAGTGCTGGGAACTCCTTCTCTGAGCTTAATCCTCCGAGACCAGGAGCTAATTGCTTCGGTTTGGTTGCAACACTTCCAATAGATGTGACTTTCGGAGCCCCCTCAAGGGACACCTTCTGGCCTTTACAAGGAACTTTACGAGAGGAAGTGTTCCTCCTCTTCCTATAAATTCTAGGCACCCTAGTAGATGTTCCCTCTTGTGGGTTACCAGCCTCGCCCTCGTCAGGAGGCAAGTGAGTATAGATGTTTGCTGAGGATGGTGGCGTAGCATTCTTTAACATTTCTGCGAAAGAATGTTTGGATCGTCCCGCAAGGGAACGTTTCAGTTTATCCCCGCGTAGTTTGTACGCGGGACATGCCGAGATATCATGCAGACTCTCCGCACAGTAAGGACACTTTTCGGCTTGCCTACTGCACGAATCATCTAGATGATTCTCCCCGCATTTTCCACAGCGGGCCTTATTGCTACAATGGGTGGCTGTGTGACCCAGTTGTTTACACTTTGTGCAATTCATGACCCGCGGCACAAACAGACGCACAGGCAGACGAACCTTGTGCAAGAGGACGAAATTTGGCAAAGCGGTACCAGCGAAGGTCACCCGATAAGAGTTTGATTGGGGGTACGTTTTTGAACCATCCCCCGCAACTACTACTGAGTGCAAACGTTTGCACTCAAGTATTTTAACTGGCTGAAGTAAGCGGTCTCTGAATCGGCCAACCCCGTACTTCAGCAGATCCTCGCACGTCAAACTCTCATCGGTTACGACGCCTTCGGATTGTACTCTTACAGCCGGAATATACACGTTATAATCCCGCGTAAAGTGCTCACAGCAAGCAATATCGTTTGCCTGCTTTGAGTTGGCTAGCAACACCCTTATCTTGTCTGAGCGGACCTTTGAAATTTCGGTCACAGCCGAGAACCGTTCCGTCAGGTCTCTAGAAATCTGAAGAAGATTCAGTGATTTAGTCTTGGGCCGAAAGAAGACCACAAATGGACCAGTTGAGAGTTCTGGATAGCATTTGGGCCGGGGGGGAGCCTTAGAAGTTGAACCCGATTCAACTTCCATTTGACCATCCGGAGAGGGAACCATAGAAAACGTCAACGCACGGGGTCAGCGCCCGCGCAGACGGAAGAAAGCAATAAATGTGTTACAAAAGACAAAAACCACTTAGCTTTAAACTGGTGTCCAACGACGAACCGATCCAGCTTATACAGCTGGCTATTGTTTAATCCTCACACGCGAACAAAAGACTGAGGACCGAACCGAACTGGCAAAATAACCTTGAATGCGGATTAAAACTATTCTTTATCGCCTCACACAGCACTACGGACTAGAAAAAACAACCTCTGTCTCGATGGAGAGCTCGAAAACGAATGAAAATTATTTTTATTGTTAAATCTGTAGATCAGTAGTTCCATTATGAACAAAACTGATTGAAAATAATTGAAAATTAATAGTTAAATTTTACATTTAAGAAGCCCGATAAAAATAAATATTTCTGGATTCGATTATAGCCAAATGCCAAATGTAATCCTCTTCAAAAAAGCAGAACAGCCGCAAACATAGAAGCCATTGGTAACTTTTTTGAAACGAATTATAGATGGCCCATTTTTCGGGTTGGAAAATCTACGCTATGCCATCCCCAATAAATTTTTATTCGAAAATCGAGCTGAAAAAGAAAGCCAAAGTACAACCAACCAACACAGGGCCGGCGGAACACTTTTTTCCCTAGTGGCTAGTAAGAATTTGAGTGATTTGTACCCGTACTGACGAAAGTTCAGACACGACGTGCGTAAGTGAAAATGAAAATTCTCTGATAATAGCTGGTGGCCATTTAGAAATACCCTTTGTTGACGGGCTGTATGACCGATGGCTCAGCGAAAATGTGTTTGTTGATTACTGATACTACATGGAAACTTTGTATAACTAAGTACCAATTACTTCATTCTTTTAAATTTCGTTGCATTGATTTTCTGTTCCCTACGATAGAATCTTCTTTGGCGGATACTGAAGTCCGCAGGATAGTATTGACTAATGGGGAGGTATCTCCGACGACCGACATCCTTTCAGGCTTAATAGAGGACGATTTGAATATTTCTACGATGGCAAAAATAATGCCGATAAGATTCCTATTCAATGCAAACCGTATCCATCTAATACAACCGGCCCGTGGATAGTCTTCTTCCGGACCAAAGATAAGCCAAGTAACAAAATAGTACGCTACAAGTGCAATCTAAGTTTTATGAGTGGCCATAAAACTACCATAAAACCTCAATTGTTACTTGGGAATCCGTTTAACATCATCGATATATCGCGTGATCAAATTAAACAACACTTGGACGTATACGAATAAGTATTTTGTCTACGTACCCGCCCGGGAAGTAGAGATTGATGATGTAAT
Organism: Topomyia yanbarensis; assembly: GCF_030247195.1. Taxonomy (NCBI): domain Eukaryota; kingdom Metazoa; phylum Arthropoda; class Insecta; order Diptera; family Culicidae; genus Topomyia; species Topomyia yanbarensis. Next base: position 41,164,610 of record NC_080671.1, on the reverse strand, counting down.
TTTAACATTATTCGCCAGGGCCGAGAAAACATTGTGTAGGAGCGTTTTTGGGATCAAAATGTACTATTATTTCAATCGGATTACCCGAGCAAACGAAAAGCCATGGTCATGGTTCAATTTCACCCCCACTGCATGGTGTGATAATAGTGTTTTAAATGGGATCAACCCTTGAAAACACCATCACCATGGTCCGGTTGATCCCATGGACATTCAGGTTTTGGCGTATTTATTGGGTATTGACCCCATTTTACGGTGTTTTCATGGTTGCGAAACTTGTCACAGACCATATTCATGGTCTTTTTAAGAGGCTGTATGGTGTTTGAAACCATAAGTATTTGTTCGGGGAGTCTTTGATCGGTACCAGATATTGAAGTTGATTGATTCCATAGAGCGTCCACTATATCCGAAACAAGCGAATAAAAACAATAAATTCCTCCGGTGGAACCGTTTTGATTAGCATGATTTTCTACACTGCGATTAAAGGTCAGACCAAACGAATACCCGACGAACAACCAGATACAAATATTAGTTTGAGTTCTTCCACAATTGGTCCATTCCGAGTAATGAGAAGACCGACACTTAGGCATTAGAAGGATGTATTTATGAAAGATCGCGTAGCTTCAACGAATTCTTCAGTATTTCTTGTCAGAGGACGCTCGAAAATAGGCAAATTTCGTGGGGCAATGACATTTTAGGAATCACAAAGGTATTAACAATCTTGGTTAAAGAGGATGGATTAAGATCGTGACTTCCTTCTTATGACATTTCGGGTCATGTCCAATTATTATACGTTGAATACGCATCTTCGGCGTGTTGGGGTTGTCGAGAACGGTTTCTGCGCTTGCGGATGTCTGTTATCACAACATTAATCATGTTGTCTGGTCGTGCGCCTAGTATTCTAGCCCCTGATCATCGTTAATCGAATCCTTTCGGCCTCGTGTCAGTCCGAGATTTGCTAAATATCCTCGATCTCTCGTATATATCTCTCATACACATATTTTAAACCACGTGGATCCAAGGAGGCCAGTCGGCGATTCGGTTAATGATGTTGGAATCAATCCCTCTTGTGTATGTCTTTTATCTTCCTTTTAAAAAGCTTACTAGTGTTTCTCTTTGTTTCAATTTTTAATCAAATAATTATTCTTGTTAAAAAGTTACTAATTGTATATCTAGTCTTTAAAAATATTTCTATCGTTAGTCTGGTTAAAAATGCATTAATATTTTCTGCATATTGATCTGAACTCAGAGAGACATCTCAGGTTTTGGTTTGTTCTAAACTTTCGTGTGGGTAATCCCCCCTAGGTAATTTTCATACTACCCATACTACCCACGTGTTCCGCCAGCCCTGAACCAACATCAAAGAAGCGCACAACTGAGACTCCACCAAAGGTGCCAAAAGATTACCTTACGGCCCTGTCAGTCTCATCCAGATTAATTCATGGTATTGTTCGTGAAAGAAAAGTGGATAAAAGAATAAACAACGAACGTGCTCGAGTTGCACAACACGAACATTTCAACTGCAAACACCTTGAATTAAAAATAGCGAAAATATTACAAACTTTATCACTTGTTTACTAAGTTTCATAGAAATACAATGGGATAGATTTGTGTTCAGGGGGTAATGAAGCAGCCCCTCTCCTTAAAGCTGTAGCAAAGATCGTGGTCATCAACGAGCTCTGTACTAAGTTGAATCTCTGGTTGAAATGTCACATGAAATTTTTGGTGTTCCTGGAAGCGCCGAAAACTCCTTGATTTATCTCAAATTTCCAAGATCAATAACGGTTTTTTCGGCTTTGTGTCAGGGCTTGCTCGAACTGGCATATTTAGTGGCCTCTCACGAGAAAAAGAGCTTTTGTAAAGAATCTCATCTTTCTATAATTTTTTAAGAGCAGTAAAAGATGTCCCCACATGGGAATCATCAGAATCACTCTCCTCAGCCAAGAGAGCATAATGATTTGTCGTGGTGAGTGGCGTAGCTCTTTTTAATATTTCTGCGAAACAGTGGTCAGAGCGCTTTTTAAGGGAATGCTTTCAGATGCTGTTTGTACACGTGGCATGGTTATGTGGAATCCCCTTTCTTACAATAATTATTAAACTAACTTAACACTAGTTAAAATTTTGGTTTACTTTAAACTGCTGCTTAAGTTTTGTTTTCGACATAGTGAAGTCAGTTAATTAGCATGCACCGTGCTTTATAAGATGGCAAATGTAGTCCAGTCCAACCTAGTTTACGAAGAGCGAACATCAAAAACTGCTTTTGTACTGATTCTATCCGGTTTGCATGCGTTGCTGGAAAAAGCAACCAAACTATACTACAATATTCTAGTGTTGAACGCACATAGGCTACATATAATGATTTTATTGTGTAAGGATCTTGGAAATTATAGCTGAAGCGTTTAATAATAGCTGAAGTTTATCTGGGTACACTTTCTAGAAAATTGTCACGATGGGTATTTTTGCGTCAATTTTTTGGATATATTTAGAATATTTAGCGGATTGCCTCTAATCAAAAACTAGGGGCAGATCACTCTAGAAATGTACATAAAACGTTCATTGAATTTAAAAAAAATGCATTATGTTTATAATTATGTCTGATTGAGCCGAAATTTTGCATAAAGTTTTTTAAAGGTGCTAATGATTTCGAAGTGTGACTAGTTATAAAATTCGATGGTTATTTCCCTTCCATACAAACTATTGGCATCCACAGTCTCTTGAATAGATGCTCCCTCTATTGTCTCTAAATACATAGCGTCAACTGATTTCATGAATATACAGATTTGTGGAATTTACATGAAATGAGCGACAGTCAAACACGAACAAAACGTCGGTCTAATCTTTTGGAAATCGGTTTTATCAGTATTTTTACCAGTTTTCAAGCAACAGAATTAAATCAGCCTTATTCTGCCTTATTAGGGATCGGTTTTTCGTACAAATGTGATTTGTTTTCTAAATAACGACAGCAAAAGTAAACGGAAGTCAGAGTCGATCGAACCACATTCGTACGAAAAATTCTAGTTTTCTCGACCAATTAAAACAGGTCGTCGAGTTTGAAGCTATTAAAACCGCAATCAAGATGCGTCAACACGGTTTACCATCGCTTAGTACCGCAAGCGCACAATACGGAGAAATGGATTTTGTGAGGATTTAGATTTTTTCTGTGTGATGATATGTCGAATAACCCAGCGAAATTGTTTTGTTCGTGATCATTGATGTGCGCACTCTCATTGCTCAAGCAACACTATTTACGTACGATTATGAAACCGACAACTGTCAGTACTGTACAGACTGCACTCTTTGGAAAGCTTGGTTATTAAATATTCTAATTTTTCAATTCAATATTAAACGATTTTGAATCACAAACCAAGTAGTTCACCAAATGAAGCACATCTGATAAATGACGGTTAATTTCATTGTGGGATTTTCTCACATATCCTGCAAGGATAGCTTTTAGAATGTGCAATCTGTTTTCCGGTAGCCTAAATACATTTGCAAAATGTCGTTATAACTTTTGGAATAAATAAACAAAAGACTCACGACTCAGTGATACTCATGCGACGGGCTACCCAAATTAGGTGAAATCAAAATTTCGATGGAAGACCCAATTTTTTGGTGGTATTTGGCATTGCAAAATCAAATCTAGTTGGGTCCTGCGAAAACAAAACTTGTAGAAAAATGCAGACCGGCACGAAATGAGCGGGATTTTGGTTTTCCCTTTAGCTTTCCTCCTTTACCGCATCTATAGCATAGCAAGCGTATGTGTGGTGCAGCCAGCACGAATGTGACACATGAATGATGCCACACTCGCATACGATCCTCGGTTTTATACTTGGTTCTGTTTGCGTTCGAAACCAAAAGGGCTGCCCATCGAATGAAATCAGCTTACTTCCATCGTCAAAGAGCTTTGAACAAAAACTGTTCAAGATTTGCGACTCGGTGCATGTAAGGGAACCAATCAGGAATGAGTTTCAGTCAGATGATTTAAAATCGGTTTTTAAGTGTGTGTGTGTGCTAATCCGTCGGAAATAAAAATACAGCGAAGACCCGCTTCTATCAGACTCTTGGTGTTCGGGTTAAGAAAACTCCTGTGCAGCTTTTCTGGGTGAATTTGCTCAAAGCCAAAATTGATTAATTTTATGGTTAGTTGTTCATTTTTGAGGTTATAACAAACTTACAATTTTAGTTTTCTACCTAACGAAGTTAATCAAAATATTTCACTCTGTATCGATAGCTACCATATTCTTATATCACTTATTTTCTTCTAATAAGTTAATTTTAAGACAATTTGCATGAGTATATAGATATAATCAATAATTAAGATATATTAGACTACACGCCATGCTTCTTCTACTCTAAGATAGGAATGACATGGTTATGTGGTTGACAGCTCACAATTTGCCTTTGTTGTAATCCGAGAGGCAATCCAGCGGCGTATGCCCAGCGGTTCTAACACTTGGTGTATTTGCAGCTGACAAAATGGTAATTTTGTCAAATTCAGGACATATTTTATTATTCTTTTTAATAAATCGAAGCACTTAAAATATTCTTCTATAGTCCCTAAACATAGCCATATAGCCCTTTCTGATTATTTGCTATAAATTTCTCTTAAGTTGGTCTTCCAGTGCAAAATTTATTTTTTTTTATTTTTGCATATTTGCATTTCTAAGCCAAGAAAAATATGCTCAAGAAAGGAGTTATTCGAATTTGACTTGGTTTCGTCTGCTAGAGCTGATCAAACATATTTTCATATTTGGCAAAATCGGGTCAAAAAGCTGGTAAATTCGGTGGTAGACAAAATCGGGGGCTGATAAATTCGGATCTAATTTGTAAGAGTTGGGAATGGAAAGGATGTTCAAATTTAATTCTTAGTTGGCAGTTGAAAGGGCTAATTTGTTTTCCAAAAAAAAAAATGTTCTCTGGGCGGAAGATTTTTGTTCCAATTGACCTTCGTTACTAGCGCGAAGCTGTACAAACTGATTATTACGGTCAGTCCATGGAGCCGGCCGAATCCTTATAATCACCTTATCTCCCGATGTTGAGAAAAGTAGTCTTTGGCCATCCAACATGGTCAACTAATAGAAACCAAAAAAAAAAAAACACAAATCTTTCTGTTCAAGATTTGCGGATCAGTGCATGAAATTTTTCGGTTATCAATCACGAACTGACTTCGGTCAGGTGTTTTTAAGTCCGGTTTTTGTGTATGCTATTTTCTAACCATCAGAAATGAAAATAATTGGACAGCCGGTAACCACACAAACTGATTCATCCACCAGCTGTGTACCGCTCACAAATATCTCCTTCTTGGTATTGTACAGCCCGTTGAGAAGATGCAACGCGTTCGCTCTAAATAGCTCATTGCGAAAGACAATGAAACATATCTGTAGCGGACCGATATTTAAAACTTTTCATCATTTGTCATCAGTGTTCGGTTGGTACACCATATTTGACTCTGACCGAGATGAGCTATAATTTTTACCGATTCTGAGTAATTTTTGAAAGATTTTTCAGAACAGTTTTTCGTTATTAATACATGTCATACACACTTCAAAATTAAATACATTTTTTTTGGTGCGACTTTTGCTATTTAACTAGGTTGCTACATTCTCCGATTTTTTATAGTATTGCAGAATTTTGGATTACCGTCGTGCTGGGCTTCTTTGAGCAATTTTTCTATTTTGACGAATTATAATTACTTTAAGAATGGATGGATTTGTATAATATCAGCACAGATTTATCGTCATCGTGTATGTATTATTTATGCCAAATATGCGCAGAATTGGTTCACAAATAGAAAACTTGTTCATATGGCGTTTTAAAATAATATATGATATGGGCTAGCTGGGGGCTACTTTGCACACTTCTTGAATTCGATATGAAATAAAAATTTACCAATTTGATTTACTTTTATTGAAACATTATTATTTCATACTAATATCAGTGGTTTTTCAACAATAAAACATTACCAATTTATCGCATTTTCTAAAATGAGGGATGCATTTTAATTTAACATATTGCTTATTGGAAAGAGAAAAGGAAAAATTAGTTTGTTTTGTGTTTCGAGTTCATCTCGTCAGTAACTAGCACCAACTGGGTGTTACAGATGGTCGGGTTTCAATTTTTTCGAATCCGAACCCGACCCGAACTCGAGAGCTTGAAATTTGAAAAACCCAACCCGAGCCAGAAATTTTAAAATATGAAATGCCCGAACCCGACCCGAGCCCGAACATTTTAAAATTGCAAAACTCGAAACCGACCCGAACTTGAAAATGAAAATTTTATAAAACCCGAGCCCGACCGAAACCCAATAATTTCAAAATTTAAATACCCGAACCCAACTCGAACCAGAAAATATATAATTTGAGACACCCGATCTGAACTGGCCTTGTTAATGCGGAAAATCAACAATCCCGAAGATTTTTAATTTTAGGCACCCGAGCTGAATCCAAGACTCATCCAAACGAATTATAGAATCACTCGAACCTGAAGTAACACCATAAGCGTGCAGTTATATCTGCCTATAGGAAAAAAAATCCTGGCGGGAGGAATTGGCATTTATATTTACTATTATTGAAAGTCAAATATGTAATGCTCTGAGAAACTTATAAATCGTCGATATATCAAAGAAGGATAAATCGGCGGCTAACGCATGGGGCAACAAAAGGCTTAATGATGACAGATTCAAACAACCTTGCCCGTCGTACTTAACCAAAATTTCTAATTTTTAATCGAAAACCATACCCGCATTTGTATAATTTGTTACATGCATTCAATTAAGCTATGTCAATTGACAATTCGTATTCGACAGTTTACACGACGTCACCCGCGTTACTGGTTGGTACGGTCAAACTTATGTCGAAGGGTGTCAATCAAGATTCTCTGACGCGTTCTTGATGTCACATCATTAGCTAGTACGGTATGCGCGCCAGTTGAGATGCTTCGACATCTCCAATAAGGTTCTCGGAACGACTCCAAGCTTCTACAAATCCGCTCATGGCTTGAACTGAACACACAATATTTTTAAGATCGATTCCCTGAAAACGTGGAAATTCATGTATTTTCATGGAGTGATCCAGATCATGCAACGGCCCAGCCCGAGGACAATCTGACAGAAAGTGCTTGTTTCATATAACATTACCATATGAGTGCCATCGTTGATAGATTGTTTCTACTTCCCGTAGGTTTCTACTCGCTTGAACCAATAATTTCCGACAAACTTACTTTTACTTGGTTTATTGATGATTATCATGAAAAATAAATCGCATAAAGATTTTAGGCGCTTATTGTTGAATGCTCTCTCATGAGTACTTGTTTAAAAATAAAATAATTCGAGCAGTTTGCGACTCTGACGAGAAGAAATTTTATACATGAATAAAAAATACAATATTTTAGCATCAGAAAATCTGATGAATTCTAGCGCTTCAGCGAACAGCGTTAAGAAATGGTTGGGTGTGATCTGTTCAGAACCCGAACCCGACTCGAATCTGAAAATTCCAAATTCGAAAAACCCGAACCCTGAAAGTATAAAATTTCAAAAACCCGGACCCGACCCGAACCCGAGAAATTCTAGTTTGAAAACCTGGAACCCGACCCGAATCCGAGATGTTTAAACTTACAGAACCCGAAACCCGCCAGGTTCGGGTCTGGTTCGGATATCGGGTCAAAAAACCCGAACCCGACCATCTCTACTGGGTGTCTAGTTAGACGATGTATCTAAACTAGTACCCAAATTAGCACTAGTTAGTCACAAACAAATTCCAAACAGTTCACGCGACACATGTGAACGTTTAAAGCAACTGATTTGTGATGTCCCGGGAAACAAATACAGAAGCTCAAGTTTGCTGATGAGAAAGCGAAAACGAACTCTTATCTTTTGGCTAAGGAGCCAAACGTCTGGCATTATGCAATATTAATTCCCATAAGGAAAAATTGGATTCAACCACTTTGCGCATTAAGGGCACGAAACCAAACTTAAAAAAATTGATTTTATAATTTACTCTATTGCTGGTAGCCGAAATTTTTTCATTCGGTCGTGCAGGTTTATGCCGAAAATGCATGGTTTCTTCTGCCTATTGCACCGTCCGCACGATATAACCCAGATGTTGCTCGTTCGAAAAACTAGTAACGAATGATATAAAACGGGCATGCGGAGCTTCCATACACAGCCTTTTGGTATTTCATAGAGTCACTTAGGTGCTATCTTTTGACGGCTTTGTCCGGAATAGGTTGACTAATGCATGAGAGACATCAACAGATTTTAGATTTTAGAATAACACCTAGCCCCAAACAGTGCAGTAAGACATTTTGTATGTCAAAAATACCCTACTCAAAGCGCTAGAGGTTTTGTCTTGCTAATTTCGGGTCCTGGGCCGCTGTGCAGTATAATAATATTGATTCTTAGGAACGACATGGACACCAATTCACACGCTTGCCGAAAAATTAACAAAATAGTGCGGTTTCATCAAGGTTTGACCGAGAAAGCCTCAAAAACGACCATCTTTGAAAACAAAAAAAAAACAGTATTTCCCGTGCCCTTTTTACCATCTTCATGAAAATCAATCAATGTATTCCAGACATTGCTAGACATTGATTTCATGACGATCTTGTCAACAGTTTGAAATTAAAAACTACTTTTTTTGTTTCCAAAGCTGGCCACTAGACTGCCCAGAAAAATAATGCTTTTTTGAAAACTCAATCGGCCCACTCCTGAGTCGATTCCTAGTCCCACCAGGAGTACTTGCTCCAAATTTGAAGCCAATCGGACATGTCTAGCTACCGGACCAACGTGCCTGAAGTTTGTATGGGATTTTTCGACAATATACATGGAGAAAACCCACTAGCTCGCATTGAATTGTCAACAATTTTGTCGAAGACTGCTAGTAAATCCGGCTTTGTTGAAAGAAGTTAGTAAACTTTTCACGAAATGATGTCTGAGTCAGTTAGGCATGGGGCCTAGCAGCGCTTGGTTGTGTATCAGTGCGCGAATTCCACGAATTATACATTTTTGTGAAATAATGGTTAGATTTAGCTGAATAGTATGTCCAGAAGAATTGTAATACATCATACGAGTTATGTTTTGGTTAGAAAATTTAGTTCCACCTGTGACCACATAGAGGGCGCTAACACTAACTTTTTGTGGAAGAGAGATAGAATATTGATATGTTCGGAAGAATTACTGCAATGCGTCTGCTCTACAACTTAGTAGAAGACACCTAATTTCTATCTCTACCCGTTGAAAAGTTAGTGTTAGCGCCATCTATGCGGTAACAGATGGAACTAAAATTTTCTAACCAAAACATTACTCATATTATTTGCAATAATTTTTCTGAACACACTATTGAGCTAAATCTAATCACTATTTCACAGAAATGTGTAGTTCGTGGTAATCGAGTATTGATGCACAACCATACACTGCTAGGCCCCATGTAAAACTGACTCAGACATCACTTCACTAAAAGGTTAATAACTTCTTTTAACAAGGGCGTGAGTAGCAGTCTTCAACAAAGTTGGAGAGAATGAAATTATCTTTCTTATTTTCACTTATAGTGATAATACGATGTATGCAATGTCACCTAGCGGCAAAAGTGCGAGCTAGTGAGTTTTCTCCATATAAATTGTCGAAAGATCCCATACAAACTTCAGGCACGTTGGTCCGATAGCTATACTTGTCCGATTTACTTCAAATTTGAAGTAAGTACTCCTGGTGCGACTATAGGAATCGATTCAGGGTTGGACCGATAGGGGTCATTTTTTCTTGTCACTCTAATGGCCACCGTCGGGCTGTCAACGTACAAGATTACAGTGACACACAATCAAGATGACAAGTAAAACACAACGGCTATTAAAGTAAGAGCGCGTAAGTTGGACACAATATGATTGGCCAAGTTTCATTGCGTCGTAATGGACGGTGTACTATACGTTAAGGCGGATTTCATGTCGCTACTAGGTCAAAAGTTTTATACGGTGACCGGAGAAGGAAAGGTTCAAGTCTAAGCAGAAAGAGTTGAATAAGTTACCAAAAAAATACTTGGTTTGGCAGGCGATTTGTACATGTGGGCTGAAAAGTCAAATATTCGTGAACGCAATAATTGTTTATTTATAGTAAACACACTCGACTCACCACCAAGAGTGCACACCGTGAAAATATATGAAGATTGAGGCAAAGTTAGCTTTCAGCCAGAAGACAAACTTGCTCTCTGTTGTTTTCAAAATGGGGCATCCAGAGGAAACCAAATACTGTACTTTGTGAAAGAAAACTCTAAATCATTAACAGGCAAAGTTCTTAAGCCATCAGCAACTGAATGACAGAACATAAAAAATATGTTCCTCTCTTGTAAACTCCACGAATATTTATCACTTGCGAACGGATAAGAAAAACTTTAGCAAAAAGTATGAAACAGTGAAAAACGATTAGCGACACGTGTTCTACTTACTTTCTTGGGAAACAATTTCTTCCCCGTAAGTTCACAATATTCCGAGCACAAAAAATAATCGAAAAGCGCGTTTGTGCATCAAATCGATCCGCCATCCAACCAGGAAGCTTTTCCCATCGAACGTGGGCGAACACGAGTCAGCGTGGACGTATGGAGTGTTGGTGAAGGTACGATATGGTGATGCTGAGCTGCTGGTGGTTCTGCTCCCTTGTTTCAAAATGTGTTTCTCGTGTCTCCGTTGTAGCCTTGGTATCAGACACCTCTTACTACCTCCCTCTGCCTACCCCCACCCCACCTTTCGAGGGACAATGTTTTACAGATCGCTGAATCGATTGCAGCCAAGTACCTGGGTGCTATTTAGATATCGAACGCGGCGTGAGGCAAATAGCAGAGCTATACTCACGTGGGTGACACACCCACTTCGTCCGGTACGGTACGCTCGAAAATTCATCGGCTCCGATAGCGGTAATGTAGGAAAATATTATTTTTTCATATCGAGCGTAAAATGAAAAAAAAGAACGGTGCTGATTTCGGGGCATCATCGACGAGAGGCTGGATTTGGCCTGGAGTGGTCCGTTTTTTTGTTGTTGTTACGGTTGATGGGATGAAATGCGCTGCACGCGTGCTTTAAGTAGGGATCTGGTTGCTTAGTGCAAAATTTGAACAGGCAACTGGAATGAAATTGTATAAAGTAGTTTGAATCATTTGAGATACTTATCTCAATCATCATTTCAGTTTTCTGAAAAGTAGATTATTCACAAAGCATGTAGCAAACAAATGATTATTTTCAAAGGAAACATTTTCCTTATACAAATATCCTACCGAGTAGTTCATTTTTTATTTCATGTAAATGGTTGAAACGGATTGAAAGGGGAGCGCGATTGCTATTGGTCCTGGTGAATTTGCTTCACTCCATCGACAAAGATGATAAAAAATCAGATAAGCTTTCACCCCACAAAAGTAGAAACTTGAAACACTTTTTACAGTACGCTTCGCGTTGGTAAAAAAGAAATGCCAATCCGATCAAAAGGAAATTACAAAATTATATCCAAATGCAAGCTTCGAATCGAATTCAGGTCGCAAAGCAGATTTCGTTAGTGGTTGAAGCTAAAACAAAATTATTAAAAGAGTCAAAAGGAAATGGTCTTTTGAGATCTTCTGATCGGGAACTGCTAGTATCAAATCGCTCTTGGGAAATCTAAAATTCAAGGTATGGCAACTTTACTATTTCGAGCTTTTCTTCAATTCGACTTACAAACAGTTCGCGATAAAGGAAAACGAAATTGCAGGTTTTTGTGATACTCTTTGTCTGGGTTTTCTTTAAAATGAGTGGTTGAGTACACTCCTGGAGCGCTTCGAAAAAAGGATTTGATTTGATTTCCACTAAATGAAAGGAATATGCATTCCTCCGCCAGTAAAAATCAGCCTTTTACGGAACAGCAAAGCTTCCGGCAAAACTAAAAGCTATGCAACAAAACTAAAAGCATGCAACAAAAATCGTCGGTTTCATCACTGTCATTTGAAAATTTCTAAAGAAAATCAACCTTTGTTTTCAGGAAACACAAACCTAGCAAGCCTTTCTTAGCAACTCCCATAACTTTCAGCCTTTCATTCTCATAAATTTTCAAACTTCCCGAACCGAACGACGATACAAATGTTTGGCATGCTTGGATTCGTGATCATAATATTATTCTCCTTTTGCAAGGATAAACTTTGCCTTTGCTGCTCATATCCAAGATTCTCCACGTCGACTTTAAAAATGTGGCGCTAAATTGATACCAACATTTTCATTTTAAAATGGTACGGCGTGCATGAAAAATTGCATTTCCCTCTCGTCGTATGTTTTCAAAACCTGAAATATAACACAATTGACCAGAGCTTAAAAAAGTTGACATCGCTGCATGAACTTGAAAGAAAACAAAATTCAATTCATGACTGCAGCGATGAATGAAATTTTTGGTTCGTTTCCATCGTTATTCGTTCTCCCGACGCAGCGCTTTCAGGTACGGACATGTTCGGTTTCAGAAGCAAAGTGAATTATATTTCTACGCTAGCTCTGAGAGGGATTATTGATCAAAAGTGCACCAAATATAGATTACGCAGTTCACTTATGCTCGAAAATGTAGAAAATGCTAACTTCTGCCTTCAAACTATCGACATAATAACAAATGAATGCTTTGGTTGGTGAATGAATTTATATTTCCTCTGCACTCAAGCATTCGATTCTGCATGAAATTTCTGTCAGTTGGAAAGTGAATGAATGAGGGAGGCGTTGAATCTGAATGTCGGTTTCGGTAAATGCAAGCAGAAATAGGTAACTGATTTTGATATTTCGTAACACTGCAATTGACCGCCCGTAATTTGCTCTTCTTCGAGCGAATTGCGTACTTTGTTAGTATTCAAAATATGATATTCGTGCTATATGAGAACGATACGACAGGCTCAAACGATAATGTCGAGGCGCGATTTAATTCAGGCGCCGTTATTTCGGTGTTCGATTTAATTAGATTGGATAAACTTCAACTAAAGCCTCGACAGTCCGTAATATTACGCTGCCGCAGGAAAGAGATCACTTTTCTCGAATGTATGCTTCAACCACATCCGTACACGCGCAGCCAGGGCGCATGAAGTAAGACTAGGAGTACTTTTTCGACATTTGGGTCTACCCTACAGCAATACACACATACACATACTGGGAGGAGTGAATCCAGTTGCCGCAGGGTATTACCGGATACGAGTTTTTTGTTGTTGCTGGTCGGCACTTTTACGGCACCGCCCGTATCGGTAGACCGGTACAGGAAATGGAGGAAGTTTTGGATAATTGAATGTGTGGCGATGGGATCGGAACATCCGAGAAAGCATAACAAGCGCATACCTAATGCTATCCGGAGCTGTGGGTTTGCCAAATTACATGAATTAGTACCAAGTCGGTTCCGAGCAAATGGGATTTGATACTGATTTGTTTTATTTTATTCTATCGCCGACAGAGATGGATTTTGATAGCATGTTTCCTAGCGACTGATTCTGTTTACTGAAGTTTCCCCTATGGGAGTTACCGCAAACCGGGGTGACATTGATCACTTTTCGAAGTAATCATTACATATTTCTAGATGCAATACATTTTCTTCAAGTTTAATATTTTTATACCATGTACTGATGTATGGAGAACACGATTGGATGGTTTTTATTTAAAATGGTCCGCTTACAGCTATTTTTCCAAAAATGATTTCAAGTTGAAGTCCGTTTTCGTATTCCGGGGTGATTTTGATAACCTACATGTTCACCCACATTAAGTTATCATTGTCAATGTTTTTCATTGAAATGCTTGTTTAAACTGATTCAGGAAAGATATTCATTGTTAAATAGATGTTAATTGGTATTATACAAAGTATTTCAATGTACTGTAAAATTCGAGTAACCAAAATTCCTATAATTCGTGTCCAACTAGAATAAAAGACTGTGAAAACCTTTAAAACTGCAAATATTGTTTTATTTCAGTCCTTTATCGATGTACAAAAAGTTTCATCCATTCTAACACGTTGGAATATTGAACAATAAAAAAAATGTTGCGAATTTTAGCTTAAAATAATTTGAAATAATAGCCAACTAGTTTTACAAAAGATGTATTTAAAATAAGCAAACTCTTAAAACTAAAGTTAGTACATCCCAATCTAAAGGAAAATAAAAACTCGCTTGTAATTTATTACTTTTGCTCAAATCTGAGATTTATTTGTTTTATAAAAAATAGACACTTTACAAAGCTTCGTAAAAATAAGGTAAAGCCAAATTTCGGTTTTTTGTAGTTATTGTACCCAAAAACCGAACAATATACTCAAAAAGTATAACAATTCAGTATTTTATTAGTTTAGAGTAAAAATCAGTTCAAATTAAAATGAGTCGGTAGATTATTCTGGTTTAATAAGCGATCTAGGAAAAAAGTTTCGAGTGATCAAAGTCACCCCGCTGATCAAAGTCACCCCGGTTTACGCTACTAAACAATATGCAGCACTGCGGTTGTCTAGCGTATACAGGATGTTTAGTCATTATTATCCTTCGGCTGGCAAATACGATGGAAAGTTTCTGTAAAATATTGAAACATATTCATTCATGATGACACTGTTCCCTTGAACCAAATACCACGGGGTTTCAGAGACCAGAGCTTAATCCTTCGGTGGTTTCGACATCATGTCAACGTTCACCGATAACGAAACTACTTTCATTTTGTTGCTAGGAATATCTACGTGAAACATGGTCTATTTAAAAGAAACTGATTTAAATATACATTCTGTATTTTTTACGAAGGATACGTGAAAGAAGCTTTAATCCAAAAATTTGCGGTGATTCAAAAAACCGCACTGGGACAAAAAACCGCTTGAATGAAATTTTTTCTCGTCAATTCGATAGAGGAATAATTGCTTTCGCAAAGTTTTAGCACTACTGATACCACAGAACTTTGTTCAAAGAAGCATTTCTTACATTCCATATAAAAGAATTGCATAGAATTCAATCAAACTTTCATGAGCTATTCCATGCCCCGGAGGGCCGAATTTTATATAACAATCGTCTCAGCTCGACTATTTGGGATAACGTCTGTGTATGTGTTTTTTTATAGCAAGGTTTAAAAGGCTTCAAAAGCCTAGCCTGTAGTATATTAGTACTGTGTGGGACTCACGACTCACTTTTTGCTCGTCTTCCCCACGGAACTACATCAAGATATTCAATTGGTGAGGGGGCGGGGGCTTGCTGTCGTCAAACCTCTTTCAACTGCTCTATCTTGGAGCCTCACTTGGTCCATGAAATGGCTCGACCTTTGAGCTTTGGTGCAACTCTTAACTCTTCTCTTGCTTCTTGTCTCCATCTATTACGTCGCCATTTAGCTATCTTAACAGTAAACCTTTTAGATACGGATTCCATGAGCCATTTAGCTCCTGTTTCCGTGAGTCATTCAGCTCCCAGCCTCATCACGATCTAATCGGATAGTCACCGACGGTGAACTCAACCTACTCCGACTGAGAGTTTCTTGACGGAGGAATTTGTCCCGACACCGACACCCGCTTCCTTAAGCCATTTAACTCCCAGCTTTATCGAGATGTACTCGGATTTCAATCGGCGGTGAGCTACGTTACTCCGACTGAGAGTTTCCTGGTAGCGGAATTTTTTTTCTCGGTACTGATGTCTGGTTCGTGAGCCAACTGTGAATACTTCGTTGGAAAATTTCTCCCGATACCGATGTTCATTTCCGCGAGTCATTTAGCACCCCGCTTTGTCCCGATCTATTCGATCTAGTCCTCAGTGGTGGACCTAGCCAACTCAATGAACTAGAAAGTAAATGCCAACGTCTGTCCTGCGATTCCGGATTGAGCGTAGCTTCCGGTTCACTGGCGTCCAAACTGCTTGTAATTCGACGCGGTCTACTCGGTCAAATCCCCGGCGGTGAATCTAGCCTACATACGAGCTATTCGGTAGAGTGTCCAAGTCGGTCCGCTGTTTCCGGTGAAGTTTGACGTCCGAGTTACTAGCGTCCACATGACCCGAACCCGGCACTACATCGCATACTACTCACATTACCCTTCGCCACTTCCTCTGAAGCTAGGAAAGTACTTTGTTGGCAGCATCCCAGACATGCTCATCGTGACACATCTCTTCGACGATATTATCAACTATTATACCCTTTCGAACTTTTTCGAGTCTAGGGCTTTGGAAGACCACCTGTTCCGGTGGCTCTTGCACGTTCACATATTCCTGGTAAAGGGGTCACGAAGCATGCCCAAACCGATGCTACCGGAAGCATCCATTCCCGGACAAAAATTGCGTCAAATGGGAGTTCGCCCAAGCACACACATTTGGGATGAGTCGGTGGGTCCACCTTCCTTTCTCCACGTCGTCCCACTCTTGCGGCCACTTAGCCAACTAGACAGCTCCTTGCAGTTCGTGCATTTCTTCGCTTCCATTTCCTCAGAGCCGGAGTTATACAGACGAGAATCATCTCAGCAATTATGCATACCGCCGCCTCGTTCTGTACGCACTCGCGACACGAACAACCATTAGGCGAAACGTGCTTATCAACTTCGTCCGGTTCCGCTTTGAGTTCAGCGCAGCAGACCAGGCCGGTACGCCATACCCGCCAGGAGACGTCTCGTTCTGCCTCTTGCTTCTCCGTTATTCGGCATGATCCTTGCCAATGCGTTATTTGTCCTCGCAGCTTTCTCACTCACATTGTCGACATGGCTGTTGTAATTTAACCGATCGTCGACAATCACAACCAGGTGCTTCAGCGCACCCATCATTCGATGGATTGTCCCCTGTCGCTGATCACGACACGCTGGATTTTTTACGGTTGCCAGAACTACTTTTGTTTTGTGGTGAGCCAGCTGTAACTTGACACCAGGTTACCAGTATGCCTATTGTCTCTGCTGTCAACATCTCATTCTCTCCCCTGAGCAATTCCAGTGTTAATACTCCGTTGTACATTATATTCCATAGTGTTGGGCCGAATATGGAACCCTGAGGTGTTCTCGCAGTGACCCTAATTGACTTCTGCCCCATGTTTGTTTCATAGACCAGTACTCGGTTCTGGAAGTTACTTTTCAGAACATTACACAGATTGTCCGGAATCCGCATTATGTGCAGCATTACGGCGATAGCCCCCAGCTAGCACTGTTGAACGCGTTCTTCACGTCTATCGTTACTACGGCGCAGTAGCGATTACCCCTTCTCTTTTGATTCAGTACTTTCTCCGCGCTGGCGATGACTGAGCGGATGGCGTCCACCGTCGAAATCTCTTCCCTCGCTTCGGTTTCCCACAGCTCATCAATTGGAGTAAGGCTGTCAGCTCGAAGTGTTTCCAAAAACAGGTACTTGTCGAAGCCGGTTAGTGCGTCCAGCATCCATTTGTATTGCTCTGGTGTTCATCGGAGGGGAACATAACAGCTACAGACAAATACGCTGTTGATCACGAAGCCTTCCACAGTGGTACGACTTAGAACAAAAGGTGGACTAAAGTCCAAACTCTGTCGTATCGGTTCAAATAGGACGGTTTTATGTAATTTTGGTACGATGAATTCGTTTTTGATATTAAAACATTTTAAAAATAAACATTTACTATTCATTAGGGTGTCTCAAAAATATATTTTTTTCTAAATCGTTCTTAAAATTTATGTATATTAATTTTCGTGTACCTCATCGTTTTTGATATTAACATTTGTAAAAATAATTTCATTATACATTAGGGTGGCTCAAAAATAATTATTTTGTTGCGAAGGCTCAAAATATTTTTTTAAAGAAATTTTTGTGCTCTGAATTCCTATTTAGGTTTTAAAAATAAAAATTAGCTTTAAAAATTATTGGAGTGGCTCAAAAGTAAGTATTTTGTCTTTTATATTAATTTTTTTCAATAGTAATTTTGGAATTTATTTTCCATATTGAAACGAATTGATTGACTTCTCATTACGGAACTTCAGAAATGACTATTTTGTTTTTACGGATCAAATAACATGTGTTCGAATAATTTTGGAACGTTTAATTCATTATTGGGTTACTTGATATGAAAACTACATTTTCTTCCATTTTCAAAAAAGCGTCATAGTGGATTGTTTAATTACGTTCACTAATCACTAATTGACTAATCAACAAGATGGTTACCGATTTTTTTCGCAGGTGTGTTTTAAGTTACTTAGATTGCTTATTTCATATCTTAAATAAAAATAAATCCAAATCCCTTTTTTCGCGCATATCGTTCATTTAAAAATGATCATATTTTATATGAATAATATCGCAGCTATATCAGTGATATGAAAATTCGCATCAAAATAGTCTCACCAATCGACCAGAGCTCAACTGTGTTCACTCAATTTGGAAGCTATTGCGTAACTTAGCAAGAAAAAGTTCCAGAAACATTTTATGATATATTTCAAACGGTTGAAAATATTTACTGATTTTTAAACATTCTTAATACTTTTACCATCGAAAAAACCATACCTCCCACTCGGCTCCTTACTCTTGAACGCTAGTAAAACCCTTGAAGATCATGCCCTCAATGCTATTTGAAAGTTGTGCATATATTCGTGTCATTATTCTAGCCATAAAGTGATTATTCAAATTTAATATCAGTAATAACCATGCGTCTCCATTCACAGTTTTTTTTAATTTTGATTGCTTATCGCTAGTTTTCGCAAAACTAGCATAGACTCATTTTAAAGAGAAAATTAAAGGCTTTCGAATGAGTATAGTGTGATCGCGGGTATTCACGGGCGTCGTTGTTGTTATCGCATTAGAAGTTCGCATTCAATAAAAATTCATGACAAACAGTTATCTAAACACTAACTAAACCAACTAGTGATTTATTTTTGGCGATTTTACGATGTAATTTAATCGCACGGATAATTTTGGTGAA
Source organism: Topomyia yanbarensis (assembly GCF_030247195.1). Classification (NCBI taxonomy): domain Eukaryota; kingdom Metazoa; phylum Arthropoda; class Insecta; order Diptera; family Culicidae; genus Topomyia; species Topomyia yanbarensis. The sequence continues at coordinate 41,145,791 of NC_080671.1, read as the reverse complement.
GAAATGCAATGCATAAAATCCACCGTTTCTTTGAAAAACGAAAATAACCGTATGTAGGTCCTATGGTGCAAAAAACACAAAAAATAGTTATGCCCTTCAAAAAGCTGTTAAAAATTCATTTTACGTTCAAATCACCCAAAATCTCGCGAAAATGTCTCTGATGGCTCAGCTGATAGGAGAAAAATACTGGTGAGAATATCGCACAAGCTTCATATATGGACTTAAGTCCGGGCTCGTCCCACTGTGCCTTCGTGTGTGCTATCTGCCACCGACCATCACTTGGCTGGCCGCCATCCCTGCACTATCCAACTCCAGTTACCGTTATCGGGAGGAACACGATACGGATCTGCAATAATTGCAACGTCGCACTTCGTTTGATTGCTACAACAGTTGCTGTACAATGTCATAATGATTGAGATTATGCTGGATTATCTCCATCATCATTGGCCTGCCTTAGCCCTTTTGTACTTTGGTCATAAGAAGCCTCCCGTTATGTGATCTTTTCCGCTCTCATTTGTGCTGAACAAGCACTTCGGTTGCTTTGTGCACTCTCTAGCAATGTGTCCCTTCTCCCCACATTTTATGCACAGATCAGCTGAAACACATGTCCGTTTGTTTAGTGGCTCTGAGGATCAATCGTAACGAACACACCGACCAACCGATTTTGATCTTACCGGTCGACATAAGCTTGTTGGCTGCGGTTCGCGCCACCGTACACCTTCCTCAACCTGATTGATATCTGCTCACTCTCCAGGTTACATTGCTCTATTAGCTCGCATCAATGATCTCGTCCAGATTCCTTCTGCCACGAGTTCCCGATAGGCCGAGCTCTTGTTCAATGGACCTTTCTTCAGCTCTAACAGCATCTCGCCTTTCTAAGTGCGCCTGGTTCTTATAACATTCTCCCCCAGCTCCTTCAACCTGGGATCCTCTCTCAGCCTTTTGAGGATCGCAGCGTACGTCACTCCGTCGTTTGCTTTGACGACTACAGCGTCTCGATTATACTTCTCCTGGAGAGGCCGAATGTCTTCTTTCTTATTTTCCTCCTCTTCTTTCTGTTTTTTCCTCCTTTCTTCTACGGTTTCTACGGTTCGTCATTTACCTTTCAATTGTGGGCTGTTTCGCTGTCTCTCACCGACCTTTTTGGGCTTCTTCCGTTCCTCCTCCTCTCCTGGTGTTTGTCTTACTCTTTTCACAGAACGAGAATACCGGTCACCCTTCGGCGTGTCATAGGCTTCTGCTTTTGCGATCTCCGTGGTTTTCAGCGTTTTTAGTTCTCTCTAGTAACGGCGGATTTTATGCTAATGACTAGATCCTAGATCTGTCAATGCACGTTGCCCTTAGAGTTCTTTGATTTTTTTCTCATCTTCGTTACTTTAGGTACCCCAGACTGCTAGTCTTGTTAGGTAAAGTTTGGTATCGAGCTGCGCACATGAAACCCTAGTTTTCCTTGGCGTCCAGTTGGTTTGTCGCCGCTCGTGCTCGGTATGGCCTCCCTGGGCTGCTCTCGTTGCTGCTGCTGTTGCGGTTGCACTTGCTGTTGTACATTTTGGTTGATATTTTTTCTTCTTCCATGCTTTTTGGGTCCCAACTTTAAGTAGCTATCTATGCCCGTAATAAGTAGTCGCCTCTATATGATCCCATGGTAACCTTAGCGAACAGTGAGGTCGTTTGCGAGGGTTGACGTGGTCCTTCATGGAGTACCGCGTTCAGAGCCGGATCGGCGCTAGTCAGGAGCGTTCAACTCAGCCTACTTCCACCAGCTAAGATGCCTGGTTTCTAAAAAACATTGGCCAGAACGTAATTCCTCCCCGACACTACCTTACGGAATTATTTCGGGGAGGGGTTTGTATGTGAATAGCACCCACTCTAATTGTGATATTTAGTAGTTAGTTACTTCAAGAGGGTTACATCACTTTCACAGACTGGCAATTTCTGCATGGAAATCGGAAAGCTGGCTGTTGGTCGGGACTTAGTGCTCTTCCCCTACGAAGACAATCTCGGCGGCAAACTTCAGATTGTCTAATTTACCGAGCCCTTCGGATCCCTCGTGTCATTCAGCACCACGACTCGGCTCCCTTGTGCAATTCAGCACCGAAGCTCCCTTCCCGTACTATTCAGCACCACTTACTAGTTGAGCTCCTGACTTGTTCGAGAACTACTCGGTCTAGTCCCCGATGATGGACCTAGGCTACTCGTATGGAAGATTTCCCGGTGAGAGATGTACTCCCGAAACCGAGCCAACCAACCACTTGTCGAGGTCAGTTCGGCGATTCCAGTGGAGCAGGGCGTCCGGTTTGCTGGTGCCCCGACGACCCGTGACTGGCGGTGTCTCGTCGCGGTCTACTCAGTCTAGTCCCCGGCAGCTAATCTAGCTTACGCCGATGCAGAGTTCTCCGGCAAAGAAAGTTCTCCCGATACAGATTCTTCTTTGGTTTTAGCACCGCAACTTCTTCTTTAGTCCCCTTTCTGGTGCCATTTAGCAACTCCTTTAAGACCTTTGGTTCCCCTCTCGTTCCATTTCGCTCTACTTCCCCGATGATCCTTTCAGCTCCCGCCCTTACCCTGCTCGCGAACTATACTCCCCGACAAAGGGTCTAGTCTGCTCCGACGGAGAATTCCCCAGCGAGAGAGGTTCTTCCGAAACCTGGCGATAGATTTCTCCCGATACCGATGTTCGTTTCCGTGAGCCATTTAGCTCCCTGCTTTATACCGATCTACTAGATCTAGTCCCCAGCGGAGGACCTAGCCTACTCAAACGGCCAGCCAGTAGGTGCTGAGGACCATCCAGCAATTCCGGGTGGAGCGTAGCTTCCGGTTCACTGGCGCCCCAACGACTCACTGCTAGCTATTCGATGCGGTCTACTCGGTCTAATCCCCGGCGGTGGATCTAGCCTACTCACGAGCTATCCGATAGGGTGTCGAGGTCGGTCCGGCGATTCCGGTGAAGCCTAACGTCCGGTTCACTGGCGCCCCGACGACCCAAACCCGGTGCTACGTCGTGTACTACTCAACTGGTTCCCAGCGATGTACCTAGTCTACATCGTCGGAGAGTTCCCTGGCGGCGGAATTATTCTCGAAATCCGATTTGTGGCTTCACAGCAACTTTCTAGCCAATGGCGGTTCTTTGTTGGTCCCTTCGCCACTTCCTCAGCAGCTCGGACACTATACTCGTAACCACTCTGTTGACAGCGTCCCAGGTATGCTCGTCGTGTTACATCTCTTCGAAGATATTGTTGTCACACCAGGTATAACCCCACGAACTTCTTCGAACCTAGGGCATTCGAAGGCCACGTGTTCCGGTGTTTCTTGCACGTTCACACACTTTGGGCAAAAGGGTGAAGGAGCATATCCAAACCGATGCAAGTACTTCCGGAAGCATCCGTGCCGGAACAAAAACTGCGTCAAATAGAAGTTTTCCTCTCCATGTTTTCTATGCACCCAAGCCGACACAATTGGGATGAGTCCTAAGCTTATTTTTTTAATAATCCGCTGAACGGATTTTTTCCTTTTATTATCCTCAATTCAAATCAAAAGGGTTTTATCCGTTTTCTCAATTGGTGGATCTCTGCCATAGCACGATGCACGATTAGATTCCGGAATCCGTAAGTCAATAAATGAAGCAAACTCCAAAAACTTTAAAATGACGATTTTCAATTGCTACCTACTCGACAAACCAGTTCCAAAACTGTCCGTATTTTAAGGGTTTTAGCAAAATTTGCTGTACCGGAAGTCGCCATCTTGGATTCCAAAATAACGTCACTCATCGATTTACGTCATCTACTTGTCGCCCCCTTTCCAAAAGTACCCATATGTTGGAGTATTGGACAATTTTGTTCAGCCGGCCGTCGCCATCTTGAATTTCAAACTGATGTCACTCATCGATTCCCGCAATTTACTTGTCACGCCCGTTCCGAAAATGCTACCATTGTTCGGATTTTAAAAAGTATTGCTCAACCGGAAGTCGTCATCTTGAATTTCAAAATAACGTCACACATCGATTTCCGTCATCTACATGCCACGCCTATTCCAATAATATTCAATATCCGGCATGTACTCGTCAAGTCAGTTGCGAGAAAATCTTGATTCACTTCATGTAGATCTTTAGATCTGTGTTCAAAGACGACCTTAATTGACCTGTGACATTCGTTGAACTTCATACAATATTGAGCATTATGTCATGAACCTCAAAGAACACACAGAGAGAAAAAAAAATCATCAAAACAATACTTATTACGCTTATAGAACTTTAGTTCTGTATTTCGAAAAGTTCTTGAATGATCATAAACATCAATTGGAGGCAATACATCATTTAACTTTGAATGTTGTGTCATAATCTTCCATAAGTATGTACTACATCTATATACGACCGAAAGATAAGTGGATACGCTTGTAGATCTTTGGACCTTCACTGCAGGAAGTCTTGGAATACCTGGAACATGAGTAAATGAAAGTATCTCTTTGATAAAGAATAGTTTTTAAGTTATACCTATAATCATTCAATTTTATAAACTGCTTTTACCGAAGGAAATTCTGTAAGAATGTGAACAGAACTTTATTACGAACTAAATCCCTAATAAGGAATACTTTTTTTACTAACTAATTCAATTTACGAACCCCAGGATTGGTTCGTAAATGGAGGTTCCAGTGTAACCAGTTTCGTGCGACCAGCAATTCCAATTCCAATTCCAATCTTAAAATGTTGTATATTGAAATTTCGCGTAAGTTGCGTTGCGTTGTGACGATGGTTTTAGCGGATTGCATACTAACTTCATCATGTTTGACTGCTGATTATCTAATAAGAGTTGTTTAGGAAGTTGTAAGTAGGAATTCATACCAATCCTACCCATATTAAAACCTCAACAGCATGATAGCCATCATTGCCGGCTGCTCCCCATCTCTATCGCTCACGGGGAAGGATAAAGGGTAGGGTAGGCGGGAAGTGTTGATGCTCCACATACTTAACGGAAGGCAGACGACTCATCAGGCTCTTCCATAGGGGTCGCGGAGTTGGTGGTTTGGAAGGGTATAAGGTCTAGGATTCGCCCCAAGTAGGCGATGCGACCTGCAATGAATTGTTTATTAGTTAGTAGGTAAGTTTGTTTTCGAGTACACGATCACTCGAAAAAGAAACGATCTTATTTAGTTGTTGGTTCTTTTTGAACTCTGGGTAGCCGGCTACCGAGAGTATTCTGTTTTCTAAACAAAAACAGTTTGAACTCCACACAGCTGACGGTGGGAGTATTGCCTAGGAAAGCTAATCATAACTGCGTAATGGGCCGGATCACTATTCATTGCGACAGCATTAAAAAATCGCTATTCCTTTTCTACGATATATTTATTGGGTTGAAAACTACCGAGTGACACGTTGTACAGACAGAGCTATGATAGTTTTAGATGTTATAAATCAAGGAAAGTATTTCATATTTTCCAAATCGGATTGTTTGTGAAATACACGTATATGAATGATAATATTGACATTGACGGGAAATACAAAGGATCGTTAACCTGATGCACGGGCTTGTTAGCAATAACGAAACTCGAAATTAGATTCAGAAAAACAGACGCCGTGAATTTTCAGTGCGTGTTGACCCTTGTTTATCGATACTAGCCAGATTGAAGTCTTATTGGGGCTGATTTCCGAACAACTATTTATTGAGAAAAAATATTAATCGAAGGTTGTATACAAACCGAACTTATAATAGAAAACCAAGAAATAATTTTGAGCTGCCCAAAATAACCATTAACTGTACCGAAAGATTTCCTTTGCAAGACGGATACACTAGCAGCTTCACGCGCGCGTCGTTTGTCCCCCTTCCCTGTCAGCATACGACCACATATCCTAGTCCATCTTCACTAATGCCACTCCCGCTCGAAACGAAACTGAAACAGGTTCCAATCCATCAACCTATCGAAATGAACGAACTGACAGCGGTTGTGGATAGAACCCGACCCAGTCCCAAGTTTAAGCAAAAACGGCAAAATGTGCCCTGTACCCCGGTAGGCACCGCGGGGAGGTAAGGGATAGGAGTTCTGTATCAGAGGTGAATGGCGACATAGATTGGCCTCATGTTGCACTATAATACAGCTCTGCCAACCTTGTCTATTGAAATTTCGCTTACGAACAATTAACACACCATCAATATAATAGACAAGGAATTGCATATTCAACATGACTATCATAAATTTTAAAGAGAAATCGTTAAACTTTCCCTTATATAATTTGCCTAATCTTTTTCTTTTCCAAAAAAAATTATCAAATGCATGAAAATAATGTTGCATTTTTCCTATACATTTCAATTTCAGATCAGGCTGGGATCCAATGCAAACCGGAACGGTTAATTGAATATGACGTGGTCGGAGTGTAACTAGCTTCCAGCGTGAGTACCATCAATAGCAAGTTGAAAGCAGAAAGTGAAAATTATCGTTTCAACCAACAAAAAAACGTACGTGGGCACCCCAATTAAACGAACCGCGAGAAGTCAGCGGTATAAAAAGAGCCGAAAAGTTTCGCGCTCCAATGTGCATCATTGACATCCATCACGGCACACCTGGTGACAGTGGCGGCAGAAATCGGACCCACCGTTGTACTACCATCGAGTCCTACCGAAGCAGTAGGAAGCAGCAGGACGGCAGCAGCAGCCCGAGGGTGATAATTAGTCGTGGAAATAGCAGCAGACCGAGTGGGTGTCACAGCAGTCGAATCATTTCGAATTCGTCTTTTCGTCTGTCATCGCTATCGTCGGCATCATTGCCGGCTGGATCACGGGAAGGGCGCAGCTTGGAATCATGAGAACTTCATCCCTCAGCAGCGATAACTACAAAAACAGCAGCAACTGCGACGTTTTCGACGGTTACCGAAACATCGGAATTGGTTGTGCTCGACAGCAGTTCTGCCTGGAACGATCGATCGCCGTGCTGATTTATCGGGTGAAATTGAAAACGGGGCGAAAATAGGCGATTCGTAGAAAGAACACATACACACACACACAAACAAACACGGTTTAACGTCGAACACAAAAACAAAGCACTGACTTACTGCCCCACTACCGAAACGCCACTCTTCGAGGTCCAATTTAGTAGGCAATTTGGAATTGGAGCCTGGTTAGTCTATCGTACGCCACAAAACCACGGAAAGGGGAAAACGCACACCAAAACAGCAGCTTCCCAAATTAACTGGGAACCCTTCCAAGATAAACACCAGACTTGGCCCCTCGGTGGAAAAGACACGGTATCCAAACTTCGCTAGATTTAAATAAAAAATCTTCCTCGAAATCGTACTGACCGATTAGGGTTCACGGAAATGCGAATAGCAGTCTACCACTCAACCGATTAACCGACATAAGTAGGCGCTAAGAAATTGTATAGTAAACTTAAATTGATCTTGCAAGTAATTGATATTGATCATTAATAAACAAGTAATAACATATTATTCGTAAACATTACAGTATAAAGTTTCATAACAAAAGACAAAGTTTGCTGCAATTCAATAATAATAATATCAATAGTACTTTAACAAATTTTCGACAAATTGAATTCATAATAACTAACTATAAAGGGACAGGAAGTTTAATCCATCTTAATATTAAACAAAACATTGGAATAATATGTTTCGAACACTCAATAATAAACAGAGAAACCTATCAATGAAGATTAAACATCAACTAATAGCATATTGTTATTAAAAATATTAAAAACAAAACGATTCATCACCTAACTAAAGGTCGAGACTAGCGTAAACTAACAAATTTGATAAACCAAACAAATCCCGGTACTGACAAATGGAAGCAGTCCCATAAAAACGAACAATCTAGAAGGATAACACTGCACAAGAGGATTTAATAAGGAACAATCATCAACTATCATTACTACTACGAACACTACTGATACTGCTACTACTACTACCACCACCATCACTGGCACTAGTAGAATAAGACTTGTGTTGCGCAAAACCCAAACAACAGCAATAGCAATAAAAAATCGCATACAGCAACACTGACTGGAACGAACAAAGTAGTAGTTGAGGTGTAGTCATCGTAATTTCGTCATCGTCATCCAACTCGTCATTGTCATTGTCGTCGTCGTCGTCGTCGCCTTCGTCGCTACCATCGCTTTCGTAATCATCAACACCATTATCACCATCATCGTCATCATCACCACCAACGTGGCCCCGTCAGGATGAACCAGAAGATCCTGGTGATCGTGATCAAAATGATCAAAATGATCTCCAAGATCATCATGCTGAGCAGGTATCACAACTTTCGGTGCTACAAGCAGCTACGGCTGTACAAGTGGATCATCGTGTTGATGCTGTTCGCAAACTCGGTGATGGGTGAGTACATTTGTTAACTTTTTTATTATTATTATTGGAACAAATGCAAAGAACGTTGTTGGAGCAAATAAAAGGACGCGGGTTCTGGCTGTCGGCAGACAGTTGTTTAATCAGAGGCTGGTGGTGATAAAGCCATGGTATGGTGAAGACTGTTCAAACTGCTAGGTGTTACATTACATCATTTCTTCAAATATCCCAGGGCTATGACTTGATATTTTGACTGAGTACTGTGATAACTGTTAAACTAAAGGCTCACGTAATATTGTCTCAATTTCAGGATAACAGTTTGAAAGAGTCGCACAGGGTATTCAACCCGCCTGTATCGTAGATCAATACGAAGAATTTATTTGAATATTTGTTCCTATTCAACCCGCTATGTTTATTTCCGATGGTTGGAAACATGTAAAAATACCACCAACCTCAATTTCCAACAGAGTAGAACAAAGTTTTGTTTCATGTTATACTGTCGCTCATTTCAAGTAAACTCCAGACGAAAATCTTGACCTGTATATTCGTGAAATCAGTTGACACTAGGTGCTTGAAGGCGACGAAGGGAGCATCAATTCAGAAGACTGAATTTTAAGGTGCCAATTATAACCACCTCGAAAGCTTTAGCACCTCGAAAGACACAATTAAAAAAAGTTCACCTCAATCGGACATGGGGTCGGGTAGAATGGTTAAAGTTCAAAAATTTTCACCTGTGGAAAAACAGGGACCACATGAAATTTAATAAATCGATATCGTATTTTTGATGTCAAGTGAGATAGAATGCCGTGCAAATCTAGTGTTACCTGGAAAGCATTTTTGTTCAAAAATTGCCTTTATGGGGCTTCGAAAATATTTGAGTTGAGCTGAGACTTAGATCTGGAAAGGATTTGTTTTTATTTTTTTATGCTAAATGTCCTAGAAATAAATAATAGAACTAAGTCTCAGAAAGGCAATTTTTTCAAAAATATTTTTTTTAAATTCACCAGATTTCATTCATTCCGAAACATGGCATAAAAATACAAGCTCGATTTTCAATTTCAATGGGTTGGTGCTTTCTCATGGGTGAAAACGTTTGAACTTTGAGCGATTTGCGCAACCCCTTAGTCATGTCCGATTAAGGGCAAGTTTTCCATAGACCCTTTTTTCCGAGGAGCAAAAATTTTTGAGCCGTGTTCAGTTTGAAAATTCAGGATGACCACAAAGATTAGCGCCCTACTGTATATGAAGACCAGTGTACCGAGAAGATAATTTTTCAGGAACTGTGATCTGGTTGGTGAACGGTCTAAATCATTAGATTTTAATTACCAGACCAAGACCGTCACGACATTCCATTTATGACATTACTCACATTTTTGCACACGAGAGTGAAACAAATATGCTTTTGTTATCTTTTGCTGACAAAGATTTATGCACATTCTTCGAAGTAAATCGGTAGCATTCAGTCATACATCAAGTGAAGATAGCTGACCACGTTTTTGCTTTACTATCCTCTGATTTATCTGTCAATTTATTATATTTTCAGTAAATTCTGCCTCTTCCTTCTTATTCGTATCACTTAAAAATAAAATGGTAAAAGCTTGATAAAATGATGAAAAAGCTTGATAAAATGATAAAAGCTTGGTAAAATGAATGTTAAACAAGATTCTCCATCAAAAATGTGACTTCCCGTTTGAAATCATACCCATTGAACTCGGTTGGAGCAAGCAAATTACGTTAATGACGACAAGCCTTTTACGAAGGACTACCGCGCCTACATGCCCGCTCATAACGTTGAGGTCGACGGCGTTGTCACCCATTCGAGTTTGTCAAGCATGGATCGACTGAAGCATGAAGTTGGATATTTCCAGGATCTCTTGCTCCAGTGAGCGAAGACTATGAAATGCAATCGTATTGGACGGGATAAAATGGTGTGTCCCTTCACAAACAAACCGTGAACGGGACAAATGTCGTATCGGATGACCTTTGGCGGGATTGTGTTGCGTTAATTACATCTTTTACGACAAGGATATTCTGTCTGTTGGACTATTTATACCGCGTGTCATGTATTTGCAGCTATGCACTAAATACAGACAAATGGGACATATTGCTGAAAAGTGTGCCTACTGTGGGAAGAGTCCACACCATGTCCCGAATACAAACAGCGCCCGAGAAAGCTACGCCATTCACCATGACGAATCATTATACGTTGTTGGCTTAGAAATAGTAAGATTTTTGTGAGATTTCTGGTAATGGCTTGAATTTTTCTCATGCAAAGCTGCCAAATTTACCAGCTCGAGCAAGCTCTAATACAAAACCGAAGCAAACAACACCTAGTCTCAAACATTTTGAGGTTAAACAAGGAGTTTGCAGCGCTTCCAAAAATATTATGTGACATTTAAACCAGAGATTTACGTTAGTGCAGGACTGATTGGACCTAGGTTGCGCAACGACAATTTTGTGATATTATGGAAGGCCTCCCGACATCGAGGAGGCTGCAGTTTTCACGGGACGGCATGGGGTCTCAAAGATAACTGAAATTGAAATTTTCGTGTCGTGCCACTTAAAAACGTACGTTGGTTATTAATTAATGTACTTACATTTGAGAACAACACAATTTATTGTTAATAAATCTGAGAGGGACTGACAAGGCCGTATCGTGGTCTCCTGGCGCCTTTGGTAGAGTTTCAGTTGGTGTTTACATTGACTGTTTTCAGCTCGACTTTCGAACAATATTTCAGTGTATACCTAAAAGTAGCACTCCTATTATGATATATTACGTTTCAGCACTCTTTTTAGGTTGGCGCCCTTGGCGGAGGACAACCAGGTCAACCGTAGACTGTGTGCCTGTTGGGGCCACACTATGCAACCAAGTCGAAACGACTTTTTCTTACAAGCATGTATACAAAATAAACCTTTCAATTCAAGATTCTGATTACCATGCCTGGATTACGGCAAGTGCGTTAATATTTTCGACGGAAAAGCGCAATCGGGATACATTCAACTTCAATTCCATAACAGTACGCTCGCACCTTACGCTTAACTCCACTCATTAGGTTCTGTAAAACATCTGGCTGCAGCTTCTGTACGACATTTAATTAGTGACACTAAGTTAGATCTGGCCAGAAGATCGTAGATTCATCGTGTTGCTGCAACAGAGGAAGCAGATGCTTCTATAGACACTCGTTGAGGTAGGTCTCCCCGTTTACAGTCCCGCAAGACACGAAAGGCGCACTCCGTTTGCCACATGAGCAGATCGCTTGCCAAATCATGTGTTTAATGAAACTTTCAACTTAACTTTGAAAGTTTGTTCTTCTTTACTTTCTCCGGAATATCAAATTTGTGCTGGACGGTGAAGAACAGTAGTTTCGGAAGCTGCCGGAAGTCCGCCTTAAAATAAGTCTCATCATCCATGATGAGACGATAGGGCTTCGGCAGCATCTGGGTGTACAGTTTTCGGGCCCGTGATTTTCCTACCGTCTATTTTCTGAACGAAATCGAAAGACTTTGACCGATTCAACTTTTTGGCCCAATCCCTGTCCGAAGCATTGGGATTCCACAATGAATATTGGAGAAGAGGCCCTGGTCAACCGCCCTGGTCAACGCAACTTTATCGCGATGCTCTTACAAGAGCGCTGAACGGCACTGACGTCCATCTTACGAATCCTGTTGATCAACTGCTTCGTATCCTTGGCCCGCCAATGATTTTTCTACATTAGAGCACTGAGAGAGCCGAAAAAATCCTCAATGGGACGGCACTGTGGCAAGTTTGTCGGGTTCTTTTCTTTCGGCACGTACGGTATCTTTTTCTGCTCAAGATACTCCAGCGTCTAGTCGAACAGCTTTTTCAACGCTTCCTTTTTTGTTCTTCGTCATTATCTTCGCCGGATGGTCGTTACCGGCCTTCTGTTCCTCGCTCAGGGATGCTAGGATACGGTAAACTGTACTCGGGCACGTTTTCGTATTAAAAGTTGTCCACCGTAAACTTTTTTCCACGATGACCATGCGTTTCGTAAAACCGTACAACACGCTCGCTGAGTGCTTGCTGTTTCGACGCCATGTTTGATTGAACTGACAGCACCCTAGCGAAAAGAAACAGGCCACCCATTTCTAGGGAGTCGAGAAAGCAATTCTCTTTACTTAATTTACAGAAAGGTATTGAAATCATTCTCATTTTTCCATGAACACCCGTTAGACACTGCTTGCGTCTAAACTCAATTTCTTATCAACACAATAATAGGGTTTCATTCTTCTCACAATATAAGCACAATCGGCATGCCTTTTACATCAGATTGGTGCAGCGTAGTTGTAGTGAGGTCCGTACCGTCTTTACGCATGGGCACACTATTTTGAGCAAAAACAGTGAAATGTATTGTACAATACGTATACAAAGCTCGAAAGGCATCAAGCACAGTGGCAAAACTTGCACAAGAATGTATACAGAAAATGGAGGAAGATGATGTCGAAATCCGCTACAAAATGCTTGTTTGGCAAGCGGTTTGCGGATGTATCAAATATTTAGTTCTTCGTGACTTCTGGGACTGTGAATGGAAAAATATGTATATGGAAGGCTCCAACAGTGACTTCTGCACTTCTTGAGGCCTGGTACTGAAACAATAATGTTATTGTTCTACTACACTCTGCCATACCAAAAAATAGGCCACCATCAAAGCATACCTTTGCCGCAAAAAAGTTTAAAAATACCCGACGTTTCGGCCGTTTTTGATGGCCTTTTTCAAGTGCTAAACCACCCGACATCCGACTGTTGGCAATCAACAATTACGACAAAAACGAATAAGAGAAATTTCCTTTGAAAAAGGCCATCAAAAACGGCCGAAACGTCGGACAATTTATAAACAAATCGTTTGCCTAAATTTTACCGACTGAGAAAGCCGTAGACACCTGTTAAAATTCCCGTATCCAGTCGTTACAACACCTAAATTTAAAAATGCCTTTAAGAAAGTGTGATTGAAATTGTCTTCACAAATCAATCCGATCTTTACTCTAAATTTGATAATAGGAGTCAAGGCAATTGCGCGTAACCTGTAGGGTATTTGAAGAACCCTTAGTATATGGTGACCTATGTTGCATGTACAATTTTTTTCTATTGGTTCCAATATTTTTGTCACAAAAATTCTTGCGCTGTCATAATTCAGTTTTGCTTTGCTGAATTCAAAATCTAAATTTACGGTAAAATGACAAACGCAGAAACATAGTATGCGTCACAATGCGTGCAAGAATCAGAATCAGGAATCGGATTATATTAGCTCAAATGAACATTCCCTGTATATAGTCGGGGATTTGTACCTCAAGCCAACTGAGCTCGATGTGTTTTCGATGTGTTTTCTGATGTTTTACATGATTGGCATTGAAATGAATTGTACCACTTATATTTATAGAGTCAGGTAATTTCGATGTTTCGTTATGAAAACATTTTAAAATTTGTTTACGTAGCAACTATGGTATTTAGCATTTGTGCTTCCGAATGGTAAAAATGCTAATTATAGCTATAATTCTAAGTTATTTTCCGTCGGTCTCTGTCTGCATTGATGGCCTATCACCAACACCAGAGAGGCGACTCTTTCGTTTGAACCATAGACTTACCATTTTGCTGGTAACTTTGAAATAATTTTTTGAGTCGAGAAATTCAACAGACCAAAAATATCCCAAAGCTTCAGTCCAGTCCCTGGTAAATCTAATAAAAAACAACAACATATCGTGAAATAAATTTGTTATATGGGTCACGCGAAGTGATAAAAAAAAGATGCAAACTTGAAATCGACCTTCACGGATTTGAACCAAATTTTGAGGAATTGTTCATCTAGGATCAATATATAATAACCCAAATTTTTGTGTCAATCGAACCACCCCTCGGGGGCCATGGGAGCACCCACCGTTTTGACAAATTTCCAAAACCCTTGAATTTCTTTTGATTATATCTCCGGTTCTATTTACTCTAGAATCAAACCGTAAGATGGTTTTTGAAGAAAATTGTTCAAGGATCTAAACATATATTATTTTTTAGCGGCAGTGCTGCCAACTATGCGATTTATTCAGTTAATTATTAAAAGTTAATTTGATGTGACCAAACTTACCAACTCAAATGAACGGTGTTGCGTCTCTAAAAACTGTCATTAAATTTTATTTCCATCCTGTCTCCGGTTGCGGAATTACAGGTTGTGGAGTGTGGTCACAGAGAAAACTCCTATTCAAACCGATACCACGATGAAAGCAATATTTTTGCTAAAATAGGATCATCTTGCATTTGCAGTTCTATGTTATTTGCGGTTCATCGAAATCTTGTTGGCCACATTGATCACCGTAGACGGTTTTGGAAGTTACTGGAAAAATGGAAAATTCAAAATTAAAAAAACACATCAGTTTCTCGAAGATGGTTCAGCCCATTTTCACAAACTTAGTTTGAAATGTAAGGTATATTACGCCTATAGGCTGCTATGAAATTTCGTACGAATCGGTTGTGTGGTTCCGAAAATACAGAATGAATCGTCCGTTTGATGCCAAATGTCCTTAAATTTATGAAACGTCAAGATCCACAAAAACGATGTTATCCCCAAAAAAATTGTGAAAAATAGACTTTTTGGGACTGTTGATTTCGCACATTTTTGCTAGTTTCATAGAGAATGGTTAAGAATTCGGCCGGACTTTCGACCTTTTAACCGAGGCCCGCAGGGTCAAGGCTCATTACCATTCGATTCAGTTCGTCGAGATCGCAAAGTGTCTGTGTGTATGTTTGTGTCAAATAACGTCATTCAATTTTCTCAGAGATGGCTGAACCGATACGAACTCAGAGATGGCTGATTTTGATACGATCGCAATAAAAGGGGTGGCAAATTAAGCTAGCACCGCCACTGATATGATTCAGAAAATACATAAGTTCACTTCAAAAACAAATCAACGTGTAAGTTCACATCAATGTGAAAATTTGTCCACAGTTGTTGTATTTACCCGTTGGATGAGGCATTGCGTTCAGTCATGAGACAGATGGATGGTATAGTATCAAGTATTTTTGAATCCCAAAATTTCAGTTTTTTTGGAAGAGTTATGTTGTGCTGGTTGTAGCGTAAAATTACCAGTTGCACTATAATTTAGTTCAAGTTAGTGTTGGATACTGATGAGACGAAATCGAAACGCAAATTCCATAACTAGTTTAGTTGTAGGGTTTGTGCTCTTCACGCGTAAAGATGGTTTTAAATAATTTTCTCCCTAATGGAGAAAATATAGTTTTTACCTAAATTGCTTTTCACTAGCACGAGAAATATAGCATAGTGTTTCATTGTTGTTAAAAATAAATTGAAACTTGAATCGAAATGTTGGATTGTCGTTTGAATTGGTTCAATAGTAATGAAATACCTCCTTTCATGCCACTCTAATGCTCTTTAAACATCTTGAGACACATTCCACGCACTTGTATCGCTTACCTCATGAAAATAAATCTGCTAATATAAGTAAAAGTTTTTCTGAAATATGTTGGTATAGGTTTAAGGCTCCCAAATCATAGATATATAGACATTTTTTAAAAGAATTTTATGACGCTCGTCAATAAAAACCAGCAATATATTTAGGACTCGTTTTTAATAATTGAATAGATTTTCCCGTACCACACCAGTATGTTCGTAATAAAATTAATTTGGAGTAATCTGAAATGCCATTTTATTGTATACATATTGTACAAAGATTTCATCTTTGGACGCAGATTTTTTGAGTGAATGGATTGCCGAATAAAAGGGGGGGGGGGCAAAAATTGACCATTTTTACGTTGTCCCCTAACGCAAAAATCATGTTTTTTTTTTAATTTTTTCACGAAAACAATGCACGATATCTATGAAATATTTTCAGAAGCTATTAGTACTCATCAATATCTTTCTAAAAATGTGCTATTTGTATATAACAAACTTTGAAATCGTTCTTTCACAGGGGTGCATTGAAGTGTTGTCCTCTAACGCTTTCCGTTACATTACGGTAAATCCTTCTGCAGAGATACTTTGGGAGCCTACAGAACAGGATATAGACATAAAAGATATAAGTTACCTATTTCAGAAATAGCGCAGCCGTTCAGTGATATGAGTGGCCTAAGGGGTGGAAGGAGAGGGGGGGGGGGGTTATGCCATTAAGGGGAAGGCCTACCTTATAATATCGCGAAATAATCGAGTTTTTATTACATCTATCAATGGATAAACTATCTAAGAATAAATCAACAATTTCGGAACAGGGTTCAAAGATATGGAATGGAACGCAATATGCCAAACAAGTATGAGAGCGCATGGAAGAATTTGGTCATAGGGAATAACACTCACTTGTCCTCCTTAAATATTATTTCAAATTGACGGGATAACACTGTTCAACACACGATCGGGGAGCAGAATACAAAAAAAATGGCGAAAGTTTTAGGTCCCAGGAAACCCCTGGTGAAGAAATTTTTGAAAAATATTGAAACCGTGCTTCACAGTTTAAAACCAAAGTTTGGATGGAGAACTAGGGGTGTTCAAAAGACAAGATATCAATGAAAATGGTCATGTTAAATTTTCGCTTAAAGTCTACCATAAAATGATTATTACATCGAAAAAGTAATCTATGCAAGTTTTTAGCTCAATCGGACATCATTAAGGGGGTACGGCGTTTGAATATTGTTTACATAATATAAAAAAAAACAAAGTACATGAAAAGTTGAAAATCAAAAAAAAAAATTATCAAAATGTGTCTAAAAATAGCATGAAACATCAGCATCTAGTGTTTTGAACAAATGAAAACCGCTGAAAACAAATTATAAAAAATTTTTAGATCTAAGGACTTGGAAATTTTTGAACAAATGATTCGAAAATCGAAAATTTTTTTTGTTATGCCCTACGATTGAAAAAAAATTACCATCGAACTGGGCTTGGTAGCAGCACAAATAAAAAGATGGCAGGGAGTTGGGGTTCCAACTAAATCACCGTGAAGGAATTTTTGAAAAAAAAAATGGAACGGGACTTCACAGTTTAAAACCAAAGCTTTGTGAAATTTTCGAAAATTTGCATCTTTTAAGTGAAAATGGACATTTTTGATCGAATTTTTCCAACGTACTGGGCTTGGGAGCAGAACAAATAAAAAGATGGCGGAGATTTACGGTTCCAACTAAATCACCCTGGAGAAATTTTTGAAAAAAATTGAAACGGGACTTCACAGTTTATAATTATTGACCACTTGGAATAAACCAAGGTTTGTCTTTTCGGAATTGATGTTCTTCTACATGAACTAAACATCGTAGTTTTTATAGCACGTTAAAGTCAAAATTTTATCGAGGATACGCATTTCTCAGAATTCGCAAATAAAATATACAATTTCACGAAATTCTCCAGTTTTCTATGATTTAGATAATTCAGTGACAAGCCGGCCAGCTGACCCATAAGACCCCAATTGTGTGCAGATTTTTATCAATTTTTTCATACTGTAATATATCTAAATTTTCAAAACGATGCGTCTTTCCCTTCTTTTCCCAAAATCGCGTAAAACGGATGCATTTTGATTAATTTCCGCAATCATAATTATTAAGTGCCTTCTTGCAGATCTATTGTATATATAGAAACGGTTGAACAAACGCCAGAGGTTGTACTGGAAGGGCGATATTCTATTTCGAAATCTTTACTTCAACCATATTACTGGTTTTTCGCGACATTATATACAATATGTAAATATCATAACTGCTTTACTGAGTATAATCGTTTGACAGTCTTACCTTTGCTGAGTTGCTTCAGTGTCACAATTGTTTATTTTTAACGCAACAAGAAAATAAATATTGAACCACCCTAATGACGTTTTTTGATCTGCCCTAATCAACAGTCAATTTTATTTTCAAGATTTTATAATGTCAAAAAACAAAGTCAGTGCTTTAAAATTGCTTGAAAAAACTTATTTGGTCAACAAAATGAAAATGTGTTGAGTCACCCTAATAAACAGTTAATTTTATTTAATATATTTTCCGATGTCAATAATGTATTCAACTTACCAAAACTACTTTCTATACCGGGCCGCACTGTGGTATGCGGTGTGGCCTGTTCTCAATCCATATTAATTTGATTTCTAAATATCATTTGTCAAATACACATGAAGGTGAAACTAGAAATACATCTAGTTTGGCATTTCAAGTCTTTGTTTTGAGTTATTTACATGTCTAGAGGTAATATACTTCGCTTTGTTTGAGTTTCAACAAACACTTCGGTTGCGTTAGGGGACAACACTTCATATGCGACCGTTTGTGTTCATTTTGGTGTTGTCCCCTAACGCAGCGTTTGCAACGGTCCTGAAAAAATTTTCATGAAAGCTCGAAAATCTAAGTATACAGTATTGTTTTGTGACTATCGATGATCAAGTTCCTAGAACAAATGGATGCTCTAAAGTTTGAGATAGAGCAGGTTTTTTGATAAATACAAGTGTAGGTTGGAAAATCAATATTTTGCTCTGTTGTCCCCTAACGCGACATTTTCACCTCTCAGAATGAAATGACAACCTGAAAAACATCGAACCCATAACATTGACGTTGTGTTAGGACTTTTAAAGTATTCAATTAAGTGTTTTGAGCGTACATCGTAGGATTTTTCAAACGACAAGCTGTTAACAGTTGCATAATGCGTGCAAACGTTGTCCCCTAACGCTGGAATGTGTCTTGATGACATGGGACACAGACGGTTTCGAGCTGCTACCGATCTGTTGTTATTCAAACGCTAAAAAGTTATGAACAACTAAGTTATTTTTTTGAAATATGGTCTATAGAATAATTTTATATTCGAAGTGCGAAGCCCCCAAAATTCCGGGGCCCTTGGCGCTATTGGTGAAAACCGGAAAACGCTTTTAGTGCTGACTAAAGCTTCGCCTTTCAACAACGCTAATAGTTTTTCCTCAACTTAATCCACACGAAGAACCTTAGCAGCCAATATAGAACGCAAAAATGAATGCAATTTTGAATGCTTCCAATTTACTGATTCCATCATATTAAATATTTCAAACATTGCCCACTATATAAGAGTATTACACGGCTTGTTCACCAAAGCTATTCCGAACCAATCAACCGTGGTCCATTGAAGGCACTCACAATTTAGTTTCGCCTTCCGGACTTTTTCAAGCTCATTTCAATATTTACGTGAACCATCGACCCTAACACGTTAAACAAACAACGGAAAAAACGACGATCACCGTAATGACCAGGGTATTTTTCGCATTTTACTACCATTAGAGCAGTCGACGGATCTGACGTGAACCATAACCAACCTGAAATTGAGGTAGCATTGTTACTTTTTTCACATACATAGCTATTAGCAGTACTCAGCAAAAGTACTCGGGGCATTTATTTTTTTTTGCAACTAAATCAACGATTCAGTTCAAAAGACACTCCATCCGTAACCGTCCGGTTTCGTCAGCTCCCGAACGAAGCGATGTAGGTGGACGCTTTTTGAAACAATCCGGTTCAGATGTGTGCACCTACCTTCGAACACACATATGCGCATACAATCACAACACACAAAAAGAGCCATTCGCCGTAAGGTAAAATCCTTCACATGAAAAAAAACCGTTTCCATTATGGGACCATTGTTGCCGAGGGAAAGCGTATACATTCCTTCTAGGAAAGCGCTTTCCTTCCAGCACGCCAAAGTTGAAAGAACAACAGAATTTTCAATAAGAAATGAAAATATTCTCTTTTTCTCTTGCTTCGAATGTCAGTTGCTGCTGCTGCTGTTCGGTGGGAAACAGTGCCTAGTCTTTGTACATTATTGTTGTGATAAAAGGAGGCGGCGGCAGCGGCAGCGTGCGTCGGGCCAGGTTTGTGATCTTAGGGCCCGGGCTATAGCCCGTAAAAACCCGTTCCCGGTTGCTGCTGCTGTAGGATGAAGAACTTGAAGGGGAAAAGTTTTGCAGCTTATTTTGTGGTTCCACACCCAGCTCCCGGGATCCACATCAACTGCGCACCGCTATACCATCCCACCCGGGCCCACCGAAAGTGTTGAGCGGAAAATTGGGGCTCTTCACTGTTAGTGCGATGTTTCAAAAGGAACAACGAAATTTCTCAGCACCTTCCTTACACCCATCCACCCAACCAACCAAACGACGGAGTAGGCTTTGGTGCCTAGAGAAGGTAAGGATGGGTAATGACGGTGCGAAGGTAGCAAACTCATTACGATAATTGAAACATAAGCGAATACCTGATTTACAAGCATCGTTCAGTCAACGAGTTTTAATTCGTTGTCTCAACGTTGCTCATGGTGTGGTATTCTGCTGTATAGGCACAGCGACGCTAGTAAAGTTTTGTTCAAGTCGGTGGGAGTGGAGTGTTAAAATTAGGTTAAGCTGTGTTGTGTTCGATTTGTGCTTAGTAGTATGTGGCAGGAATTGAGGATATTCATAAAGATAAATTGAAAATTAGGGGAGAGTGTGAAACGTAATCTTAAACTTTCCAATAGAGGTGTCTGCAACAAATTGGGGATATCGCACACAAAAAATGCAAATAGCAACGTACAATGTACGTATAACGATAAGGCTACAGTAAAACCCAATCGAAATGGCAAGCAGGAATCAAAATAAATTGACTCGATTGGCACGTCTTCCATGTTATTCGGAGATGCCTTGCCATGTCGTCTCATCACTTTCCTGATGGGGAGGGTAATAGAGGTGAAAGAGAAAAATTAGAGAAATGGAAAATGACACAATACAATCACACCACAAAACAATGAACAGCATGAATTCTTCACTTCCGAAGTATCCATGAACCCTACTAATAAAAACTATAGCGCTTTACGGTGTTAGAAACAATAGCATATCCTTGAATAATAGCATTGAGAGCAATTTTCTTACTGCAGAGCAGTTACATATCAAATGACATTAACTACCATAATCGGATTCATAAAAATCACACGAATAATACTCAGCACGCTTAGTAGAATTGTGAATAGTCATCACCATCAAGGCCATCCTCTGAAGATGGTCTAATTCTGATTGGATTGTCGAGACTTCTCCTTTCTGCACCACACAAGGCACCCTTAGGCCAGTAATGGTCCAACAATTGTTAATACACTTGGGTTTGAGTTCCCAAGATTAGCTTGACTACATTAGAAATTACCCCATCGAATTTAACTTGATCAGCGACAACAATATCCATGTCAAAGAACTGCAACGGATGATTATTTGGATTTACTGATAGCCCAACATTAAGACAACATTGCTCAACAACACATAAGGCTTGGCTTGCTACATCAAATCAAAAGTGTGTTGATGCAAAGTCCGGTGATAATTATATGATAAAAATCGGCGAAACCTTATGTCGGAAACCCAAGCTCATTAAGTTTCCTCAACAAGCCATCGGCGACAAGGTTCTATAATAATGGTGACAGTATACCAACTTGACGACATCCGCAGATAACCAGTTTCCTTTTCTCTACTTGTCTTAACGATGAGCACATATTTCGTTTGCTAAGCATTGCGTGTATCCAGTTCATGATATATTAGGGTATTTCATGGCCTTATGTTGCTTCTAAAATGGTTTCGAAAGACACGCCTTTAATATCAAGAAAAACGCCTAAGCTTGATTGCTTATACGAAAAAGCTTTTTAAGTGTTGTAGACAATATTGTGTAACCGGGTGGTAGTAGACTGCCCCCGCATGTTGCGTTGCATGTAGCTCGTAACAATTATACGAGCAAATTCCCAAGAATCAAAACTACCTGGAGATAACTAAAAGGCTGTCGTCGGTGATACAGCCTGGAAAGTCTGTGTCAAAGAGACAGTTGAGTACTACATTTACGTCAAATGAATATTCACCATTAGCAGTTCTGATCGAACTGACATGAAAGTCTTTCGATTTCGAAAATTACTTATTTCATCTGCTAGTCTCGTTGAGACTTGAGACATTTGTGTAGAGGCTTTTCCAACCACTTCGCTCATAGGATCGAAGGATATTTCTGTATGCTTTGCGAGCCAACATAAATGTCTCCGCTCCGTCCCTGCGTCTGTGATTCCAATTTCTTCTACATAACTTTTCTAACAGGTTCGGTATTCCACTGAGGGGTTTCTCTAGAAGCTCGCATAACTCGACTCGAAGCGGATAAGCGACTTATGTGCTGCTACTGTGAGTGAGTTTGTTTTATCTACCACCTCATCTAAGTCCCTTGGAGATTCATTCGTCGGAAGATACCCATAAAACTTAGTGAGCAGAGAGTTACATCTTTTCCCTGCCAGAGCGTGCAAATTTTGGGCTATTTCCCACATTAAGTACATTGAAAGCTCGAACTTTTTTTTTTATTTCATATTTGATTCACGTTACATTTTTACGAACTAAATTCGAAATAACCAACTCTTTTCTACGAACCAAGTTCTTAAAAAGTTTGAATACTTGCAGTACAGCTAACTGTTACTAATAAAAGTTGAGTATTTTCGGAACGGAGTGCACGAGCACGTAACGAAAATCGAGTTTTGGACCCATTTTGAAAACCACTACACTACACTACAGAACATCAACAATACAGATATTTTCAGAATGGGATTGACAAGTAGATGACGGAAATCGATGTCTAAAGCCATTTTAAAATTTTAGGATTACGACTTCCGGTTTAGATAAAATATCTATAACTTCAACGATATGGGTATTTTCGGAATGGGGTCGCGAAGTAGATAACAGAAACTGATGTCTGAAGCCATTTTGGAAGTCAAGATGGAGACTTCCGGTTTAGATAAATTCAATATAGACGAATTACGCGCTAAAGCGTATACAGAGTTGATGGCACCCACTGAGATTTTAATGAAATTTTCTGTACATGAAGACTTTATCACAAAAAGCCACTTTGCATACTTTTTTTTTCCAAAAATGATCTAGACTGTCTTTTGACAAGGGTGAAACATTTTTTTTACCAATTTAGTCTAAAAATGACAAATCCTTCAAAAAATGTTGTAGGATGTGTTGATTATCACAAAATTAGTCAATTTTTTAATAAAAATAATACAAAAAAACCCACCGTTGACTTTTAAGAAATTTTGTTCCAAGATAGGTAATTATGTTCCCTACCTACCTTCAAAAATATTGTTTTGGCGTTATTATACAGTTCTTCGAGTTCTTCTGACATTTTGTTGTACTGTTCAGTGGATATGTAGCAGAAATTTAATTTTGTGATATTTTTATCAGTTTGTTCAACTGCCCAGTCATACAACTCTCGGGGAGTTGTTATGGCATTTCCATAGTCGCGAGCAACACTGGCTCTTTTTGCCATGGGATGCTGCAATAAATACTTTGACTGGAATCTACACAAGCTGGCGAAGTTTTGCCTATTTTTGTATTGTGCTGCTGCTCCATCAGACATAAAATAAATTTTAGAAAAGTTTGTCAATTGTTTCATAAAATTGATCATTTTTGAAATGAACAACTGAGCTGCAGTCTTCCAGTCTTCATTCAAGTTTGTTATGAATATTCTATTCTATTCTATTCTATTCTAACCCTTACACAGCCAGTATTGAAAAGCATCCTGGAAAACACTGCAGTTATTCTTTAGTGTTTTTCTTGTCAACATTAATATTTGAAGCATATTATAATATGACGCAAATATTAAAACGGCCAGGCCTACTGTGCAGAGTTGGGTTTGAAGAATTTTCAATATTATACGGCAATTGAATTATTCATTTAATGAACAATTCAACCAACGAATCGTTTTGAAACTTGAATGAGGAAGAAACGAGGACAACCGTACCAACCGTTTCAGTTTATAGTGGGTTATGATAAAACGTTGGGAGTGACTTGGCTAAGAAGGTTAATGTCACTCCTTTGGTCCTTTGGGGTGGGACAGAGGTATTTACTCCTTGGCCTGGCTATTGAGCCTAGGTTAAAGGGCCTTTACTCGCTCTCCTTCACTTATTCTGATCTCGGTTCTAGATCGGTGTCGCTCTAGATTTGCTCTAATACTTGCACAATCTATATAAAATTGACAGTTCAGAGCAATCCTAGAGTGACTCCGGTCTCAAAGCAGAATCAACACTTGAATGCACGTGCGCTTTAAACTTTCATTGTCCTTAGGGGATTATTACGGAAACAAAAAGGAAGTGTGTATTTTTCCTAGTTTTAGTATTTAAGTACGGGCCCTGTTCGGACCTAGTAAGGATTTATGACCTACAGAAAACTTGAAAATACGATCCTACTTAATATATATACTTACCGGTCTAGTTTGTGGCCGCACCGACGTACCAGCTGCCGAAACCGGTGCTCAATATTAACGTGAACTGTGAACGCCGCGTCCAATCTTGGACCTGCTGACTCATATAAAACTTACCCCTCCAGTCTGTGGCCGCACCTGTGTATCAGCTCTGGACCTACAGAAGACAACACCCATGTCCCGAATGCTTCTGGATGGCTCGAGTGTTTTGAAGGGCATCCAAGTCATTCGGGGTTCTTGATGTACAGATCCTCCCTTGAAGAATATCCGCAGAGCTTCGAAAAGCGGAACCATATTCTGCGTAATCACTGCTTGCAGGCTTTTATCCGCCGTGGAGATACCGGTACAAAGCCTGACAACAGGCACACATAACGACACTATCTTGACGAATACCATCCATAATACGCGAAGAAGTACTTAAATACGATTTTCCCAACAAAAAATATGGGAGCTAAACACTTGACACGAATTTTTTCCAGCCGCTCGGTATCGCAGCTTACTACGATCTTTATTCAAGTTTGTTATGAATATATACCAAATTCGTTACTGATACTTTTTGCATGTATCAGGCAACTATCACTTGGGAAATTGTATTCTGAGATGATTATGACTTGCATTGGTTTAGTTTTCGATACAAATACACTGAAAAAAATTCAGTTTGGACAAGGAAAAGTTTCTTTTAAATAACTTTATTCCCTTGAAAGTGCCTAACTCGTTTTTTGACGGTAGGTAGGGAACATAATTACCTATCTTGGAACAAAATTTCATCAAAATCAAAGATAATTTTTTGTTTGTAAATGAACTTTCAATTTTTAAAATCGTTTTTTTCAGTATAGGAGCCGATGAAGAATTTTTTCAATATTTTTATTAAAAAATTTAACTAATTTTGTGAAAATCACTCCTACAAGATATTTTGTAGGATTTGTCATTTTAAGACTATAGCCATTTGGAAAAAAATAGTAGAAAACGTTTTGATGCTTTTCAAAAGACAGTCTAGATCATTTTTATAAAAAAAAGTATGTACAGAATATTTCATTAAAATCTAAGAGGGTGCTGCTAATATTTGTTGGCGCGAAATTCGTCTATGAACTCAACAATATGGGTATTTTCGGAATGGGGTTGACGAGAAGATGGCGGGAATCGATGTCTAAAGCTGTTTTGAAAACCAAGATGGCACTTCTGGTTTAAATAAATTTTCTAGGACCTCAACAAAATAGGAATTTTTGGACTGAGGTAGATGAGTAGATGACGGAAATCGATGGCTGATGCCATTCTTAAAACCGTGGTGGTGACTTCCGACTTAGATAAATTCTTTATAATTTCAACAATAAACCGAAGTGTATTTTATCCTGATAAAATAGGGACATTGATGAAATCGGGACACACTCTTATATTTTTTGATAAAAGTTAAAATATTATTCTTGAGTCTTAAGACATAGTCTCATAACCCTCTCGGAATATTTAGTGTAAAATTTCCATAATACTCCGGAAGTCGCGCTTATGGCCCACTGAACGAGCAGCCGCTGGTGCCCTAAGACGATTTTCCTAGATTTTCAGAGCAGCGTGCACTCAGTGCACTAGTGCAACTGCCGAAAGGTTAAGGGTGTCTTCTAGTGCAAAATTTAAAGAAAAAATGATTTTTTAATTTTTACATATTTTGAAACCTCCAAGATAAGAAAAAAATGCGCTAGATAAGGTTTAATTGGATTGTCTGCTAGAGCTCATCCAACATATTTCCATAAGAGGCTGACAAAATCCGGTATGGTTTCGAAATGAGGTTGACGAGCACATGATGAAAATCTATGGCTGAAACTATTTTGAAACCCAAGATGGCGAATTCCGGTTAAGGTATCTCTATAACCCCAAAAATATATGCGTGAGGCTAGGCTTCTCCAAGTCTCGTTAGCAAGAATACGGGGATTTATGTTTTGATGTTGCAAGTAGGATTTTATCTAGAATATAGTTCACAGATTCTTCTGGACCGTGACTTATAGGTTAAATTCAGTTCACCTACCTTTTAGAATTAGGCAGGCTGTATCACTGTAGGAATAGATTAATTAACTAGAATTATGAAGTAATTAACCACGTTGCCGATAAATTATATAGAGAAAAATTTAATAAAGGGTGTGCAGGCCGGACTGGTGACGAGAATAGGCTAAACTTCGCTGTGTTTTTAGCTTAAAAAAAAACAAAAATAGGGCAGTGGAGTTCTTGCTAGTGGGGACGCGATGTGCCTGACGCGTCGTGTCCCCCACCCGTGAACCTTGGTGATCGTCTGACGGCTCCGTTGGCTCATTGTCAGGCTTACTACTCTTCGCGATGTCCAAAACAGCCAACTGAATCGCTGATCTCACAACGCCTGCTGTAGTTTGTACTATTGCTTGACGAACTTTTCCGTCTTTCCCTTGGATAACCTGAACGACGCGTCCACGAATCCATTGGTTCTTCGCCGCTCCGCCTACTGTAAATACCAAGTCGCCAACCTGAAGATCTTTTGTGTTTTCGAACCACTTGCATTTTCGAGTAATTACCTGGAGATATTCCTTTATTCATCTCTTCCAAAACTCGTCGGTAATGAACTGTGCTAGCTTCCAGTTGCTTCTAAGTGTCGCGGCGCTACCACTCCCAAACTCGGATGGTATATTTTTGGCACCAGTACAGCTTCCCAGTATAAAATGGATCGTTTCATCTTGAACACAGCAAGATTTTCAATTTGAAACGATCCTGTCCATCGATACGGGGTTTTCACCAAAATTCCTGAAGAATGTGAATTCAGGCCTCTCCAAGTCTCGATAGCAAGAACACGGGGATTTGTGTTTCGATGTTAGGATTTTAGGCCATGGGATAATTAAATAGTTAGATTAGATAGTAGTGATGCAGATGATATGGATATAGAAAATCGCCCGGAAGACGCTATCTTGGTCTTTAACAGGACGTCACTCATCGATTTTCAAGTCCATTTAAAATACCCATGTGGTAAGGGTTATGCAGAATTTCGCTCAGCTGGAAGTCGCAATCTTGGATTTCTAAATCGCGCCAAACTGCTTTTTCTATCATCTACTCGATGAGTTCGTTCCAAAAGTGCCCATTTTCCTATAATTATCGAGAATATCACTCAACCGAAAGTCGCCATCTTGAATTTCGAAATGGCGCCAAACATCAATTTTAGTCGTCTACTTGTCATGCCCGTTCCAAAAATACCCATATTGTTAGAGTTATCAAGAATATTGCTCAACCAACGAATTTTATTAAGAATGAGAAGCGAACTTTTTTGAGAACAAAATCCCAAACTTCGAACACTTTTTTTTACAAACTAATTCAATTTATGAATCCTCGGTTTGGTTCGTGAATGGAGGTTTCATTGTATACGCAGATTTGTACTAGTTAAGTATTCCATCAATTCGATACCTCTCAAATTGATATATGAGCTGCCCCAAATTATGTGGTAATTGATATATGAGCTGCCCCAAATTATGGGTATGATACAAGATTTTTGAAATCAACAGAAGGTTCGGTAAATATACCGAAAAATAGACGTATTTCTTGTTTAAGGACGATTCAGACGATACATCAGCTACCGCCAACGTCAACGGAACGTCACCGTCCTATCAGGATAAGTTTAATACTTTTCTCTTGTGCCCGTTCACACATGCCGTACGTCAAAATGTTCCGTGCCGTTGATGTTGTGTGTGAATGCTTCCATTTAACTGTATGCAACTAATCTTGACGTTCCGTTGACGTTACGTACCGGTGACGGAAGCATGATGTATCGTGTGAATCTTACTTTATGCTATAAATAGTCATATTGACTTTGACAGCACAAATATCGGGAATTGTGAGGTCAGATATAATACATGCGTCAATAGCACTGTTCGAAAGTATACATGCACGAGGCATTTCACGTGGATTTGTCATAGCATTTTTGTTGAAAGCAATGAAGACGGGGTTAAGTAGCTTTCCGACTTCGAAATTTTCTTTATACTGTATCGATTTTGTTGGCTATTTTCGGCAAATTTGAGACTAAGAGAAACGAAAGCAATGAAATTGAAAGACGGATAGGTATTCTAGAGCGAATCAGTTATAAACTTAGAATGGAAAACTAGAACTAGGCAGGCTCATATGGGCATGATCGAAAGGAAATGTGAAGAATTTTTTGCCTTCTGCAGAGTAGGAGTTGGGCGTTTCACCCAAGTCTACCGCATGGTCTATGCGGTAGACTTGGGTGAAACCATGCGGTAGACTTGGGTGAAACGCCCAACTCCTACTCTGCAGAAGGCAAAAAATTCTTCACATTTCCTTTCGATCATGCCCATATGAGCCTGCCTAGTTCTAGTTTTCCGTTCTAAGTTTATAACTGATTCGCTCTAGAATACCTATCCGTCTTTCAATTTCATTGCTTTCGTTTCTCTTAGTCTCAAATTTGCCGAAAATAGCCAACAAAATCGATACAGTAGAACCTTGCGGCAATTAAAACATAGTAACAAATTTTCTTTATGGAAATACGGTTCTTGAACAAAAGCTATGGAAGCTTTTGCTTCCTGCACAATAAGGGATTGATTCATAGTTGCTGTACGTTTATGCTGAACATTAGTTTATGCTACTCTAACCATACTCGAACACAGCACTGCACATTTCATTTTGTTGTACAGCAACTAGAAGATACCAAAAACGTTGGCCTATAGTTGCCAATACCGAACTCCGAAATGGGTATTAAGAACATAACCATCATTTGAGTCCCAAGATTTGCGAAGAAACAAACGTTCACTGTGTCACAGATTCATTAATCAACACATTAAGGGTAAGATCCACGACACTCCGTGCGCGGCTGGTATATTTTAGTCCTGCCAGCCATTCAGTCCACCTTGACTTGTGGACTCCTGTTTTCAGTCACCTCCTACAACATGGGAGCAGGAACCCAGCGGATCAATTCTTTGTTGAGATACTTCAACTCGCCGGATGCCACACGGTCTCTAGATAGGTTTTGTCTGGAGAGAGATAATAGACTGTTATCAACCTTCTAGTAGACCATAGCCACATATATTGTTGGACAGCTTTTACAACATGGGAACACAAACCCTAGTCACTTCATTTGCTGAAATACTTCGAGAGAGCAAAAAGCGAGTCAGGCTGTCAACGTACAAGACTACAGAAAAATCCAATCGAGATGACAAGAAAAATACCACGGCTAAAGCGAGAGCATGTAAGTTGATGAAACATACGTCAAGGCAGATTTCTTGAAACGTCCCAGGAAAGACATTTGAACGGCTACCGGGAAAAGAAAGGATCAGAATAAGTTGAAGCAGATGAAGTTAACAAAGCTTCTGAAAAAGTACTTGGTTTGGCAAGCGATTTGCAGAAATAGGCTGAAAAGTTAAGTTTTTGTGACAACAATTAAAATATTTATGTTTGCTAAGACGAAATTATGTATCTCCGGCAATGAGTAAGTCATATCCAAGAACAAAGCCTCTCAAAATTCGCCAGAGCTACGTCCGATTGAAAAAATATTGGGAAATCGTTAGATAGAACTTCAAAAAACTCCGAAAATAGTTGGAAATGAGAAACACTTCAAAGCAAATTGCCATTTATCATTCAATAACAGTAATAAATAGAAGGTGTGAAACGTGAAGCCAGACAATATGCAATGGGGACATCGGAAGCCCAGTCACACGATTTTTATTGTAGTTTGTAGTCACTGCATTTCGTGAAGACAGATAGTTTGGCAATTTATATAACAAAACAACATTATCAGTGTGCACTTAATCATGTTTGAACAATTCTTGACCGTTTCAACGTCCAACAAAAAAAAATAGTATCACGAATGTGAAAAAATAATGCACCGATTTTAAGTTCACCCACATGCTGTGTCCAATGCAATCATCTCATTATCGTTTTCACACAAGGTGATCATGGTGGGGGTATGAAAAATAGCACTATTCTTTCGCCAATCTGCTCCGATTTCGGGCAATGAAATTGACATTTTTCAACTTTGAGTAGGCGTGCTTTCAATGGAGGCACGTGATACTTCTTTGCGTCTACTGATGTGCCTAGGAACGCATTGACGGTTGTCATACACTGCACATCTAAAACAAACGCCGTTTCTATGCAGAACCATGCTAGCAATTGGTTAATTGCCACGTGTCTCCACCGAATTAATATTCCGCGCAAATACAGCAGCATCCTTGCTGTCAGTTTCTGCCCTTGGCAAGAATCGCAATTCGGATGGTGGCTTTCCATTTCCCACTCGCTAGCGCGTATGCTACAATACACCGATAGAGAAAACTTTGGCGTCTCGGTTTCGGTCTATCGTGACAAACATTGAAAACTTAACCCAATTTCACTTGACTTGATACGGGGGAGGGGGTTTGGCTTGGCTTGGCTTGGCCTGGTATGGCTGAGTTGATGAGGGTGTACTTTTCATTGTTTTCTCGCTGGCAGGGTTGAGTGCGCGCGTCTAACGTGTTGATTAAATTTTAGCACGAAGAATACAAATTGAGCAAACAATAACTGCGCGGGACAAAATCACCCCCCAAATAAGGTTCGACGGATAATAAGAGCAATCTCGCAGTTATGTGTTGAAAGCACCAAGCTCATCCACCGACAGGAGCCGTCTATCTTCTTGTGCACCCGTGTTCTTTTCTATCTCCCGATGAGTTGATTTTTTTTTCTATATTTTTCCAGTTGAATTGAGCGAGGAAAGGTTTGGGACGGTACAAAGAATTTATCTGAAGATTCCTTTTCTTGCTCTTACGAAGGGGATTACCGGCTTGGCGTGGCGGTAGACAGTGACGATGTCCTAGTTTTCGCCTGCTACGATCTTCTCATTAGTTATCTTTATCCCTGCTGGCGGGTCTGCTCTACCGGATGGCTGACTTGCTGGCACAACTAGGTATGTACGTACATAGAGTCTTGGTGTGGTCGGGGTGTCCGTCTGGACCGGGCAGGAGGTGGGTGTCCGTTAAGATTAGATAAGTTTCTGGTTTCATCATCCGCGCCGAAATCACACCGAACGTTCTCACGGACGAAGTAGATTGAAGTGCAACTGTTGAGTTTTCTGTTTTCCGCTAGCACATTTTACTTGTCTTGTCTTGGGGTGCTAGGTTGTGATGAAATAAAACAGAAGAGAGAGAGAGAAAGGAAGTTCTGAAAGTAGGGCAACCAGTTGATGGACAAAATTAGCTTCATGGCGTCGTCGGTACGCTGAGTAAATGGATTACGGCATTTTCGCTTGCTGATCTTTCTTGGGATGGATTGGTCCGAGAACGGTTCTTACTAAAAGGGGAGTAGAGTGAAAGGTCGAGAGCGGAATATGATGGGGGTTTGCAAATTGAGTTTACATTAACGCACTAATCGAGTTTGATTCACTATGCAAGAAGTGGCGGTTCCAAATTTGCAGATAAGATTGACGGAAGAAATCTCATTTCTTTTATACATAAGAGCTTAATCCATATTTTTAACACTATCACGCGAATACCAAGAACTCCATGATTATAAGGCTAATGTGTGTGTGTGTGTGTGTGTGTGTGTTAACCTTCCTATCTCCCACTAGCTGGTAGTGATTTACAGAAAAAAGATGTTTGCATGTATTTAAACATTCATGCAAATAACTTGGTTCACGGATTTAGGAAGGTGTTAGCTCAATTGACTTTCCGATGACCCATTTCGTGTACAGTGCCAGACATGTTCCGAGGTCATCGTTCCATCAACTAGCCCCGCCTTACTGTAATGTTTGTATCATTTGGTTTATAACATTACAGTAAAACTTTCGATTCCATTTAAGCAGGAAATCGACGCGTATTTAGTATATTGGTTCAATTTGTATATATATAACATAGCACATGTGTACTAGAAAACTTACCATTTTTGCAGTTTTCTACCTTCATTCGTACCTCCCATTTATGTCTCCTTTGGCCATTATATTTCTTGATCCTGCTTATTTAAGAAAGAAAAGGCGAAATAATAAAAAAGAACCGATAGACTCCGTGTTTTCCTCAGCGCTTCCATTTCTTTTAGTCTGGTGTCACTGCCTGTTGGACTTGTGTAAGTTGTTCCATTGGAGATCTCCAAGAAGCTGTAATTGGAGGAAGATCTGACTTCTATCCAGAAGTATCAGTTTTTCACATTAATAAATTATATGTGTGCACTACAAAACAATCCCGTGTATAATGCAACCATTTTTTGAACATTTATATGTACATATACACACCTATACACATACACATATATACATACATAGATACACACATGTATACATAAATAATATACACATGCATTCATACACACATACATATACAAATACCTACATACATATACGCATTGTCCATACATGTATACATACATACACACATATACACAATTACATACATATACTCGAGTTGAAGGAGGACCCCACGATTAACAGCTCAACTATACAAGAGATTATTACCACATCACTGGGTGAAAGGGCAGAAGTTAAAGCCTTAAGCCCGTCGACAGTGATTATGTGTATAGACCAGGATGATATCAGGACTGTGAACGAGCTAAAAGGTGCACTGAAGCTGCATTTTAACCTTGTCGGGTTGCACATCTTTCCGACCAAGTGAAGTCAAGTGAATTTCCACTCCACTCCACCGTCGATGTGGAAAACAGGCTGGGGAAATCTAATCAAAATACTATACTCAAAGAGATCGCAGCAAAGCGTTTACAATCACTTTCATCAGACGCGGGGTGTATTCTTTGGTAGCGGGTAAAACTCTCTGTCGTTCTCAATGTTATTAAAAAAGGGTTATCAGTAGATTATGCACAAACGTCGCGAATCACGAGTCGCGAGTTTGCTAGACTAAAGCAAAATTAGCGTACGCGAAGCGAAGTTTCCGTTGGTAGTTTTCATATAATCGAAACATTACTGTATATTAAAATAAAATAAGTTATATTATAATATGGATATATAAAAAATTAGAAGTTTGTGTTCAAGCGACAGCATATAGTGAGAAAACGTTTAGACGTTTGTTTTTGTTTCGGTCTCACTCCAATGTTTCCCTATATCAATAACTTGACGAAATGCTGGATTATCTCGAGATAGACAATACAAAAACTAAAATATTTATCGAAAAATATGAAAAACTAACTTCGAAACACGATTTTGTGCAGTTGTATTGCAATCACGCATAAAACTTCCATTGAAATATTTAAAAAAGAAAATATAGAAATAAAAAAATCAACCAATCAACATCATTTGAAAGAAAACTAAAATATGTGATTATGTTAATTGAAACGAGCTCCTACATAACTAGTATTGTAATACATTTATATCATTAATCGCTTCACACCTAACGTTTCTGTTCGGTAATGACAAACGCCTCGTGGGAATACACTTAATTAGTTGCTATTAATATTCAGTCTGAAGCAAGCCATAAACGAGCAGTAATACTGACAATAATCAACCTACCCATCATCACATACACACACTAACAGCCTGAGGGTCGCATGAAAATATTGATTCCATAAAGCTTTCTTTATATTGACGGCTTGATGAATTGATGGATCTCCCATCAATTTCACTTGAATTCACATCGTCAATCCAACTTTTTTTCATTAAAAGTTAAATACCCTTGTTATTTTTTTCGAATATCGACAAAATGTTAGACGCACAGCGGCCGCTTAACTTTCAAATAGGATCACGCATAGACTTTTCTACGGCTCATGACGTACACGTCACATGACACAAACACTATGTCACTAGCTGGTGGAAAACAATAAACAAAGACGGCAAAATCAAGTGGGATTGTTTTCAACCAGGAAGCTGCAGAAGTGTTCGTGAGACCGAGCGACAAGAACTCAATTGAATCACCAAACTCTCCTACTTCACCAACACACCGATCAACAAATCTACTACCCCTTATATCGTCCTCATAAGGGAACCTGAATTAAAATTATTGCCACTATGCTGCTGGCTGCTGCCAACACTTCATCTCCCAACTGTGAGCATTCTTATTAGAATCGACCCATCCTTCTCGTCCACGTATGTATAGACTTATCCAGCTGGGTTGGTATTGTGCTGATTTGACGTTTAAATTGGGAGGAAAACAAAACTTTTGCACGGCGAATTGGGAGGCAAACAAACCGCTCCTGGGCCTGAGGGGAGGGCGGTAGTATAAAAATGTGAGATTTCAGTGTGTGTATTTTAAACGTCAGATATCTCAAAACTGGGAAACCAAAATAAGCAGAATCTACGTATCTTCTATCTCCATCTCATTTGCTCTGACAGAAAAATGTGCCTAAATAAAGCTCCGTGCACTAACATCACTGTAAGACCGACAAGAGCTAACCAATACTCATTTCGTTTTCTCAACCTTTCGCGCTATGTACATACTCATCATCACCTGACGAGGTGAAGTAAATTTGCTCAAAAATACATCGGCGCCACAATATCTTCTGTAGACATCAGCCGATTATCTCCACGATTCTATGAATAAACAACATGGAACATACTTACAGTAAATTGATTTTACAACATTGTAGTTAGTCATGTCATTCTTCTGACCAATGAACGGATGACACACTGCCAGCGCTTTTTTTGCTCCATTGCCTGTCACGTAAAAATCCCACTCCTCTCACTTCACACTAAATCCAAACAAATGGAACTCTCTCATGAGCTCTGAAGCTCACCAACACACGGACAGGGAGACGGAAACATGGCAGATCTGCACACTTTTCTGCAGATAGAATTCGTCGCAATTCAACTGCACAACAGAATCTTCACTTAACTTCACCATTTTCATAATAAGTAATCACTTGCATAGCACCACTATCACTTTTCCAGTCTTTAAACTTCACAATTCCTCCATAAAAATGAAAACACCAGGCCGGTAAGTGACGCGTCCACCCATTCCTCCGCGAATCTCTCCTTCTCCCTCCATGATTATAAGGCTAATGTGAACCTAAAATGTTCTTTCTCCTGGTTTTAGATCGTATTTTGTTCGTTCAGAACAACATGGTTTTTATTTGCGAAAATTAAAAAAAAAGCTTTATTAAATCTTGATCAAGGTGGTTGAAGGTGGAGGTGATCAACCACCTCAAAATTATCGCCATCAAACGATATACTCGTTGGGAGGCGTAACGTTTCTTCCTTCGAACATCTTGCTATCATGCCTGTCGTCTTTGACGCATTTATGGCCAGTCCCATTCACTTTGCTTCAGTCAGATGTATGTCTCATTTCCAGATTACGCACTACAATATCAACGTCGTCTTCGAAGTCCAAATGCTGAACGGATTTCGGGACAATCGTACTCCTCGTTTTGATTCTCGCATTTTCTTTTATCACACCTTCCAAAACGATATTTAACAGTAGTCAAGAGAGCCTTGTCGTAGGCCTTTCCGAGCTTCAAAAGGGCTCTAAAATGTCCCTGATACTAGGACCCAAACCTCGCTCGATTCATTGTCGTTTTGATCAATCGTGTCAGTTTGTCTGGGAACCCGTATTCGTGAATTATACGTCACAACTGATCTCGATCGATTGTATCATATACGGCTTTGAAATCCAAAAACACATGATGAGTGAGCACATTGTACTTGCGCTTTTTTTCGTCTCAGCACATGTTGCCATGTGATACCTAGCCTTTGTGCGAACGACTCAACTTCTCGTTTAATTTTTGTGTGTCATAACGCGGTACTTTATACCTTTATTAGTCTTATATACCAACAGGCATACCAAAGCCCCAATGGTGTTGGTCTTAATAGTAAACTTATTACTAACATTCAAGTCATATACACAAATAGTGGTCATACAATAATTCACAAAAACGGTAAAAAAGTCAAATGTGGTTAAAAGATTGATTAAAAAGTCTGAAAAATCGCTGACGCAGAGTTTGTCTAGACAGGTTGAAATCGAAAGCTGAAGCAACCTGGTTGAAAATCCTTTGTAGACCAGTGATGGCTCCATGCATACTATAATTAGTGCGTCTGAACGGTAATCGAAGCATAATGTTGTTGCGTAATGTTCGTAGTGCGACGTTTATATTAATTTGTTCTAATATAGCTGGGGCATCTATATGACCTTGCAAAGTATCGGCGATGAACAAAGCTCTTGCTGTATTTCTTCGAACATAAAGGGGCTCCAGTTGAATTAGCTGACACCGGTTTTCATAGCTAGGTAATCGGACAGGATCTCTCCACGGCAATCTACGGAGCGCGAAACGTAAAAAGCGACGCTGTACGCTTTCAATTCTCTCAACGCCGCTAATGTAGTTTGGGCTCCACACTTCAGGGCAATATTCTCGGATTGATCGGGATAAAGCACAGTACAGCGATTTGAGACAATAAACATCTGTAAAATTTTTGGCTATCCTGAAGATACATCCTAGCGCTCGAGACGCTTTACCGACTGCGTAGGAGACGTGTTGTTTGAACGTAAGTTGAGAATCCAGAATCACTCCCAGGTCCTTCACGTGACTGACGCGTTCGATTTCTGTTTCTAGAAGACGGTACTTAAAATAGATCGAATCCTTTTTCCGTGAAAACGATATTACCGAGCACTTCTTCGGGTTTACATACATGCGGTTCATGGTACACCAGCCAGGCTTGAAGCTGCTGTTGGAGAAATCTGCTATCTTCAATTGTACGAATTATGCGAAAAATCTTGAGATCATCCGCGAAGGACAATCGGGGAGTCTGCAGAATTAGATGTACATCATTGAAGTATATCAGCAACATTAACGGTCCCAAGTGGCTCCCTTGAGGTATTCCTGACGTAGAAGTGAATATAGGGCCCTGGCAATCTCCTATGACAACCGCTATCTCTCGGTCTGTGAGGTAAGATGGAAACCACTGCAAAACACTACCATTTATTCCAAATCTCTGCATTTTTGCTATTGTGATATCGTGGTTTAGCTTATCAAAAGCGGCGGATAAGTCGGTGTAAACGACGTCAGTTTGAGCGCGACGTTCCATACTCTCTGTTATGTAGGATGTTAAGCATAACAGGTTAGATGCAGTTGACCGCCCGGACGTGAAGCCATGTTGATCATCACTTAGGTACTGCTTGCAGTGAGCCTGAAGAGGTTCCATAATCACCAGCTCGAACAACTCCGAGACAGCGCTCAATGAAGTTATCCCACGGTAATTATTGACGTCTCGCTTATTGCCCTTTTTATGAACTGGGAACATGTTCGCTGATTTCCAGCAAGATCGAAAAATACCTCTAGTAATAGATGCTCTAAAGATCTGAAGAAGCGGAGCAACCAAAACTTCGATGTGCCTTTTCAGTATCGCGGAGGGGAGCCCGTCGGATCCCGGATTGAAAGATGACTTAAGTCGAGAGGGAGCTCTGGTAATCATCGTTGCATTAAAATCGATAGCACCCAGAGTGTGACCTACAAGTGGAGCTCTGCTAGCCGCGAGTTCGATTTGCTCAATAGTTAGTGCCTCATCTGTGAATACATTCGCGAATTTTTCCGAGAAAAGTGAACATATGTCTCGAGATGTAGTAGCTGTGTTCCCATTGAAAGTCATAGACGACGGCAGTCCTGATTCCTTGCGCTGCTCGTTCACATATTTCCAGAAACGTTTAGGATGCGACTTGAGATTACGCTGAATATTTTGCTGATATCGATAGAAACAGTGTTGACTGGCTCGTTTGTACGCATGGTTGAGACTAACGTAATAGTCTCTGAGTGATATTGTGCGATACTTGGTAAACCTCCGCAGGGCAGCTCTTTTTATAGACTTCAGCCGTCGCAGTGTATTCGTTTGCCATGGAGGGCCGGTTTGTCGATGGTGAACTTTTTTTGGAACATGCCTGTCAATAGCGTACACCAGAACGTTTGAAAAGGTTTGAACTGCGGTTTCGACATCTTCGGGGTCCAGAATATTTTCCCAATCGATAGTGGAAAGAAGGTCTGCGATACTGCGATGATTAGCTTTACGGAAATTGTAGGAGACAGAA
Source organism: Topomyia yanbarensis (assembly GCF_030247195.1). Classification (NCBI taxonomy): domain Eukaryota; kingdom Metazoa; phylum Arthropoda; class Insecta; order Diptera; family Culicidae; genus Topomyia; species Topomyia yanbarensis. Next base: position 41,107,399 of record NC_080671.1, on the reverse strand, counting down.
AGCGGTAATATATCTAAGTCATGCACCACAGAGCTATCAATCGTGGCGATCAGTGGAGGATGATGTGCCACTGGTTTTACTAGGGGAGAGGGAGCCGTCACTATTAATGTGGCGGAAACCTGGTCGCTGACAAAACAAAGATCGAGATGGCGGCTATTCTCATTGGCAATAGGATTGATTTGTACTAACGTGGCTGAGCTATAGCTATCAAGTAGCCTCACTGCACATGGGTGGAGAACGGAATGGTCCGAATCCGGATAAAGAAATCCATTACGGGAAGATTTCCATGAAATGCTAGGAAGATTAAAATCTCCTAGTACCATGATCTCATCAACAGCGTTAGCATCTTCGAGGATAGTAAAAACTGAGCTGCAGTGTGCTTCAACGTATTCGGTATCACGAGCGCGGTCGGGTGGAACATACAACGCACACAAGTACAACTTACGGTCGCCAAGCTCGATAATCGTCCAAACCTGGGGTGGCATTACGCATCTCGATTCGATTAAAATTCTATCGACTCGACCTTGTTTCGCATTATGTATTTCGAACCGAGCTCGAAAGTAAATTTTCGTTCGAGTTAGCTCGAAGAAGTACTAGATTATCGAGAAATTTTGGCATTATGGAACCATAACAATCGAACTCGAAAGCGACTCGAGTCGAACGTATTTGCTCGATAGTTTTATTGCTGTCGACTGTCGTTCGAGATTATGATTTGAGAGTTTATTTCGGAATACTTAGAGGATATAAAATTATCAAAAGGTGTAACAGCTCCCACATACTTTGAGTTACTTTATGTTATATCTATTTTCACCATCAGGAACTTACTTTTTTGGAGAAAGTAATACTAAATATTGATAATAAATTATCTTACACCAAGTAATAATAAAAAGTGTTAAAACAAATCGACGGAACAAAGTGAAGACATCTTGACTTGTCTAATCGATATTTAATAGATGTATGGAATTACAATCATTCTTGATTTCAAAGTGGTGATTTAAACAATTTTATATTCTAATTGATGCATTTGTTCCCGACTATACCTCAATTGTTTTCAATATCACAATATTGCCTTGAATTCAATGCCATAATGTACGTTTTATACACCGACAGTGTTATATCGTCATTTGTATTAAATGCATGAAAATACAGAATATTATCTTATATAGCAAAGAAATTTGAATCAAATTGAATTACTAACAAATTTGAATGCATCAACCGATTGAAAATTATGCCATCTACAATTTTTGGAAACACTTCATTTTGATTGTGTTCTCCCTATCTCTAGTTGTGTGCTATAACAGAATAATTAACTAACAAGTACACGGACAACACCGCAAACACGAAAACGCATTTTAGTCTTGACTATTTCAACTAAAAATGGCTATTTTAACGAACTAGCTTTTAAATTTTTGCGTCATCAATTGCTGAAAAAAATTGTTGCTTTTGGAAGCTATACGTTTCCTGAAAAACCCTGAAAACCAAAATTTCAATGCAAAATTACGCATTTTTATTGAAAAGGGCAGTGCTCGCTATGATTATTTTCAAAAAGATTTGAGAAAAATGGTTTCTAAGTTGTGTTGTTTTAAACAATTATTTAGATTTTAAATATGGTCTTTAATCCAAGAATAATTGTGAATAACGCATTCTGCAGATAATACATTCCATCATGCAACTGAGGTCCGAATAAGACACACTACCAGCTAGGCATTTTGATGTTTCGGTGCATCAACTTAAACAGCGAGATATATTAAAATTTTGTGATAAGAAGTTCAAGAATACAGGTATATCAAACTAAAATAATGCCCAAGCATTGAAAAAGGTGGTGAGGGGAGTGACGTGAACAAATTATGAACATGCTTGGGTCAATTTATTTACCATTATCACTATTTATATTCTGTGAATTTGACGCTCATCGAAAAAAAACAAGACAAACTTCAATTTTGTTTACACTGAAAAAAAATCTTGGGTGGAATTAAAATTATCATACGATGAACAAAATCATTTTTCTGCAACGAAGCATTTTTGTGCATTGTAAATAGTTCGTTTCGTCTAATGGCATCTTGATGAACGAAAAGTTGAGTAGTTTTACATATTTAATGTACGGGTTATTCCATGTCAAATTTCCAACCAAAATTTTAATTCCTGCCAAAAATTTTTGCTTGCATTCTTAGCACAAAATAATTGACATCTATTTTTTGTTTTGGATGAATACGATAGATTTTTTTCAAGTTATGAGTTTTTGAATTTTATGAATTGGACCATTTTTCAACCACTGATAACTCGGAATTTTTTAGTTGTGCGAAAAATTTATTAATAATAAAAAGTGCGTTTTCGAATGAACTCATCAATAAAAATCTGATAGTTTTTTTTGTTATTTATGTTATGAATTTTGCAAATGATAGAAACATATCGAAATTATATTATATTATAATTATATTGAGAACCTTATTACTTTACAAAATATTTCAATTAAAGCTGGCCCATAACATGGCGTTTAATGTAAAATTGCCCTTTTTAATGTTATATTTGTAATATCTCGCAAAACATTTTGAGATCCACTGCAAAAATTTTACACAATATTTTCTAACATGATTTTTATTTTTTAAAGAAAAATAAGCAAAAAATTTAATTATAGTTATTTAATAACTTTAAAAAAAATCCCAATTTTTCCGGCAAGCTCATGCAAAAACGTAACTATTTATATTTAATATTTTTTCCATGCATCAAATACTTTACGAGCTACCAGCGATTGAAAAATTTTCAATTTTTCTAACTTCAAAAGTTGAAAGCTCATACCTTGAAGTAAATATTATATTCAGCCATAACAAAAATACCTGTCAAATATTTTTAGCTGAACAATGCAAGAAAGAAATTTGGAATGAACTAAAATTTTATTTGTAAATCTGACGTTGATTGGCCCGTACGGTGCATAAAAGTTATCATCGATGTCTAAACTATTTTTCGTTAATGAAACAAAATGATTCGTTCATTTATCAATTGTTTTATATAGTATAAATATTTTTGGAAAGGGTAAATTTATTTTTCGTACATAAAAGGAAAAAAATCGTATTTCCGTATTACATCGGATCTTTTTGGATCTATGTTTGACAACATCTATTTTATTTCAAAGAGCTCACCCCTATTGTGTACTAGAAAAAAATGTTATATTTGCGAAACTTATCCAAATATATTTCGATAACAAGCAACTAGAAACTAAAATTAAAATTCCTATATTTTACCAAAGTTGGTTTTATGAAACTTATTCGTAGCATAATTAAAAATATTTTTTCTCAGTGTATACTCTTATTTGACAGTTTGCACTCGAACAGGCAGTCGAAATCTACTACAGGAATCTAACAAGCTCGAACGCTTGGTCGAATGCGATACGTAATGCCGCAATTTAGTCGAAACGACCTCAAAACGTTTCGAATCGAGTCACTCGAATCGAGATGCGGAATGCCACCCCTGCTCTAGACAAACCCAAGAAATGTTCTCGACGATTCTTGCCTTCAAGCTGGTTTTAACCGCTACTAATACGCTGCCTCCGGTGGATTTTCGGCTGTTGCTAGGGCTCCGGTCACAGCGAAACACCTCGTATTCAGAACCGAACACCTGACTGGAAAGCGTGTCATCGTTCAACCATGTTTCGACGAAGACAATGATGTCAAAACTCTTATCGGAGACTGCAAGACGGTATTGCTCAACGATTGAATTAATACCACCAACATTTTGGTAGTATAGCAGGAGTTTAGCCCGTCGTTGACCAATGCTGGAAATCGAAGAGCTTTGAGGCAAGGAAGAGCTCATAGATGCATTGTACTTGCCTGAGGTAGGTTTGCGGAAGACCCCTCGTCCCAACTCCACCACAGGACCGGGACGGCTGCTGGTCGCTGGCAGGAAGGGCTCGACTGTGGTGGGGGGACTAAGGGCTTCCTCACGGCTGGCGGCAAGTGTGCGTCCCGGTGAACGAAGAGACGACATTACGTGGGATGTATGCAATGCAGCTGAACTAGGTGTCTCTCGTAAACAGTTGCACTTCGCAGGCAGGAAGATCGGCGCCTGGTGTTCATACGGTACAATTAACGGAGAACTGGAATCGGGGAACATTTCAGCGCTTGAATTATTCAGAAAGGATGGGTACTTGCCGCAGAGGGAAGTTTGGAAGACCCTTTCTCCACTCCCGCACACAGGACCGGGACGACTGGTGAACGTTGGCTGCAGTAGCTGGACTGTGGCGGGGGGATCGAGAGCTTCCATAATACAAGCTGCGGTGCATCCCAGTAGCCCGTTAGCGAAATCTATCTTGCTTTGGCTGGTCGAAATTAAATTCCCGAACGAGTACTCCAGTCGGCCAAGTAGACGCTTTGAGTGCAGTGTCCTTTAGTTCGCTCGGAAGCTCAACTCGGAAAGAAAGGAAAGAAACGTTGAGTTTCATGAGGTCGGTGTTCTTCTTGACCAACAAAACTGCTTTGGGTGCATCGCTTATTCCAAGGCATTCTTGGGTCATGGCGACGATTTCCTCCACTGTATGGCTCGGGTGAAGACGGCTCAAATAGACCCAAAATTGCTCCCGCTCATCCGCAACTGTTCTGATTTCCCGCTGAAGGGCTCTAGTACCGCAAACAGCGGCTGCAGTGGCGCGAATTTTAGCATTATTCTCGCGACGTCGTTTCGGAGTGGGCGGATCCTCCGGAAGTCGCTTGACAAACAGCCCCCTTTGAGTTACAGAACCATAATTGGCCGGAAAATGGTTTTCAATACGGCTCGAGAGATTTGAGACGACAGTGTTCAAATTATCTACAGCCTCACATAATTTTTTTCTGTCCACAATGGGAGCAGTGGAAACGGATTGCTGCACCCACTCGTTAAAACAGCTAGCACAATCGTCGCAGAGCCAATACAGGTTGTTGTTGAAACTAGACAACAGGTCTAGTGCGGATCGCTGCATACCGGGAATACAGGTGCGGTGGAAAATCGATCCGCAATGGCCACGACATGCAATTTTCTCAATCCCATTAACGGGAGGGTCGCATGACTTGCAACTAAAACTCATGGCTGATTTCAATCCGCCTTTTGTCGCTTACGACCTTTTGAAAACCCACCCGAGATTTCGTCTCGCTGTGCGAAAACTTGAAGTGTGGGGAACACTTTCCACTACTCGCGTGCAGATGGCGAAGTGAGCGAGTAATTTTTTTGTGGGGAATTACACACAGGTTGTAGTCTCACAATTTCACCGTAGACTCACAAAGTTTTCACAAGGATTTCACTGGTAAGCAGTACACGATACAAAACGGAATGTCCATCAAGCGACTGGAAATTTTTTTGCCGAAAAACGGTAAGTAAAACACAGATAAAATGCAACTTTCTCCAGAGCAAAAACAAACGTCAACACGATGTAATCAAACTTCACAGAAAAAAGGTACAGTTGCTCCATCGACCCATTATTCTGATATTTCTGAAGGTGCATTTTTCGTCGGAATACCGAGTGTTGTCTATGGCGGTTTGTATGTTACTCCAGCCATCCTCAAGAGTAGCCGCATCTAGCCACTCTTCCGTTTCTAGTGCTGTTTCTAGCTATTGTTAGAACAACACGGCAACACGATCGTCTCGTAGCTGCTCGATGGTGAACCTCGGTGTCTGTGCTCGATAATGTTTTTCATAGATATAGGAACATTAGTTTACAAAATCAAAATATTCTGGTTATGTTCTCGTGAATTATTTCACGAAATTCGGAAATTTATTTATGAATCCATTCAATCCTCGTGAACTAATTTATGATCTCTAACATTTTACCCTCGATCCAATATCCGTACTCGTGAAATTGTTCACAAAATTATCAAATATTCATGTATGCGTGAACTGGTACTTGAATCCTAATATATTTGTTACAATCCAATATCCGTGTGAAATAGTTCACGAAATCATGAAAATTTATTCATGTATTCGTGAACTGGTTCATGACACCTAGTGTAATAGTCACAACTTACCATTCATTTTCGTGAAAAAGTTCATGAAATCATAAAATATTCATATTTTCGTGAACTGGTTCATGATCCCTAGTACATGATTTGCAATCTATGTTGCGTGCTGGTGATATTTAGAAAATATCCCTAATCATTTTCAATTTCTTGCCACAAGTAACTAAAATTTTTACGTGAACTCTAACAAAATTTGGAGCATTATTCGTGGAATCATCACACCAATAATAGTCACGAGCAGTAGATATAAAGAAAACTATTAGGATCTAGAACATCGTTATTCTTTTAATAAGGTTCATTGTGATGTCCGGACAGAAAACGAAAACCGCACTGAGAACCCAAATAGTGTGCGTGATATAGTTCACAGGTCAAGATATCGCGATTCAGTCACATTTTTATTATCCAGTTCATATTGTCACGTTATTCCGAGTAAAAAAACCGACAGTAACCAAAAAACAATAGACTCGTGACTAAGATCATGAAATCATGAACGTGGATTGCTATATTCATGACTAAAATATCACAATAACAGGAGTTACAAAAATCGTGATTAGGATTCTGAAATCATGAACATGAATCACTCCACTCTTTTTTGGAAATAATTAAGCAGTCTTCATTTCGTTATATTCTGAATCGTACATATTTTGTTGCATGTAATTTCAAATGTTCTTTGATTTGACAACATTAAGAAGGAGCACGTTTTCGCCCGGTTCACTACTTCAAAAGTTATAGCATTTAATGTACTTTTCTTTCATATTTTCCCATAGCACCAGTTTCAAAAATTTCAAGCGATACGGGCGGAGGTCTAAAAGTGTCCAAATGATGTGAAGTTTGGCATCTGAGATTACTTCGACATTTATCACTATATGAAAGGGGGGGGGGCTTTAAAAATTCAAAAATGAGTGATTTTTTGCAATGCCCTAAGGTTAAAAGAAAGCATTCGTTTAAGGGATGTATCCTACTCCGCAGCAGCCTATTTGCGATGTTCTTCAGACGACCTTCGATGGCATGGTTCTCTTGGGATGAGAATCGTTCCCTGGTCTCCTTCGTGGGAAACTAACCACCACTTGATGCTTGAGTGGTAGCATCAAATGGTTTACAATATCGCCTTTATGTCAAAGAAAGTTACAGGAAATTTTATGGGCCTTTTGAAAAACCTATTGTTGACGGAGAAACGGGAATAACTTACGAAAAGGTCGTATCAACACAAAATAGTTGAATTAAAACAAAGTTTAAAGCATTTCGAAAACTTCTACATTTCATAAAATTTTCGTTATCCAAATACACTTCAAAAGTTTTTTTACATCTTTAGAACGATACATATTTGATTATTCATAGTTTATGATGGGAAAAGGCGAATAACTTATGAAAAAGGCCCAATTTTACGAATTAGTTGTTTTGGCTGGAGCTAATATCTCCAAAGCTATCGCATTGTGAAAGATTTTTGTTAAATGTATTTTGATTTGAAATAATACACAGAATCACATTCTGTAATGAATTTAGTTTTGTATGTCAATTAGCATGAAATTTAGAAACATGTATAAAGTTATCGTTAGAAAAACATTTTTTACTGATAAGTTCCCCTTATTTTTTCTTTGTTTATGTTTTTAGTGACAAAACATAAAAAATTAAAAAAGAGTGTTTTTTTTTCAATTTAAATTTGTAATACAAATTTTTATTTTTGTGAGAAATGACGCAACATTTTTTTCAGCGTAAATATTTTTCGTACAGAAGTACTCATTCCTTGTAACTCGTTTTCAGATATATTTGTTGCATAAAATACGGTAATCGAATTTTTTTTTTCGAAAATGCTACATGTAGGTTTCTACATGTTTCACGCCCTTTTGAAAAATTGCTCTTAAGTCAAAATAATCTTATTGGCTGCGGAAAATGTTTAGCCTTCTATGCCAATGAAACGCGTAAAGTTGCATCGGAATCTAAGATAGTCGGTCGCGATTTTAAAGATTTTCGGACGGATCTTCGTGGAATTCCCCAGGTGTGACTCCATTTCCTCGGATCTTTCGGAATCCTCAACGCTTCTCAATGAGGTCAAAGAGACTTTAATTTGCAATTTGTGATAAGGATCAACAATTTCATGAAATTTAGAACACATTTCAATTAGTTTTGCATCATTTAGATATAATGATTATACCGCTTTTTATGGAAATTTCGCATGTGACCGCATAACCCGTATGAGAACTCCGTTTCCAATGGAATTTAGCAGCAGTCAATAGAGATGCTGTAACTTTCATTTGAGACCACATTTGAGAAAATGGAGTCAGATATTTCTGAGAAACAGATGAAAATTCAATTCAGGAACGTAGCCACTTCCGGAAGCTTCCGGTTCCGCAGAAGGTGTCAACGAAGAGAGATAGAATATCGAGATATTCGGAAGAATTACTGAAAAATGTCTGTTCTACAACTTTGTAGAAGACATCTAATTCCTATCTCTCTCTGTTGAAAAGTTAGTGTTGGCGCCCTCTATGCGGTCACAGGTGGAACTAAAATTTTCTAACCAAATCATAACTCGTATGACATACTGCAATTCTTCTGAACATACTATTCAGCTAAATACAACCATTAGCTCACAAAAATTAATAGTTGGTGGGAATCGAGTACCGATACACAACCATGCACTGCTAGGACCCATGCAAAACTGACTCCGACATCACATCGTTAAAAGTTTAAGAACTTCTTTTATCAAAGCCGGGTTGACTAGCCGTCTTCGACAAAGTTATAGACAATTAAATTATCCTTCGAAGTTTCACTTACAGTCATAATACGATGCATACAGTGCCACCTAGCGGCGAAAATGCGCGCTAGTGAGTTTTCTCCATGTAAATTGTCGAAAAATCCCATACAAACTTCGAGCACGTTGGTCCGGTAGCTAGACTTGTCCGATTTGCTTCAAATTTGGAGCAAGTACTCCTGGTGGGCCGATAGGGGTCATTTTTTTCTTGTCACTCTAGTGTACAGTTATGTTACTATATTGCTTCCGTGTATGAATCCTGATATCTTGTTGAAATGAAAAAAGGGAAAAAGACCAATCTACCATTTGGTCAAACAAATTCCAGTCACCTTAAATTAGTAGTCATTGCATTCCATTGATTTTGGGCAGATTCCTCGTTCAACGGAATGCAGATACGCTAAAAATTAGGAAATTTGAGCTCGTCTCAGCAAGCTTTTAAAAGCCTTTTATTTGTTGTAAACACTTTTGCTCGGTGCTCGGTTTTATTTCACAGTTTTTAACCAACATGGTGCCCAGTTATTCTTTATCTAGGAGAAGAAAATAACAATAACTGTGAACAGTTACTCGAAAAACCTTCAGCGTCGACTCGGGAACTGGCAATAATGTTAGATTATCCTGAATGTATTCATGCTCGAGTTGTAAAACAGTACAAGGAATCTCTGAATACTGCTATCCATTCTCGTCAACTGTGGTAGAAGACCAAAATCAAACCTGATCTCAATACCTGGGATTATGGTTTGGCGCAAAAACCTGTACGACGAGGTACTGATTCGATGGACGTGTCTTCATCGACGATGAAGTCTATGGTAATTTCAAGCAAATCGTGGTTCAAACTCTACAAGGCACCTGCTCACGGCAAGGTTCCTAGAAGATGCTAGTTTATTTTCTTGGGTCCACGGAAAAAAATGACTTGGCGAGGGATCTGTTCCTTCAGCAAAAAACCGGATTTTTTGTGACGGATTAGGCTATGAATTTGGGAAAGGGAGTGCCTCAATAAACGGATTTTACGCTTCATTAATTTTTAAGTTACGTTTTGACGAAATCTAGTCAGCTGCTACAACTGCAAAGATGTGCGATCAGGCCTGTGCGTAGAAAATCCTTAAGGGAAGGCAGGGTTTTGATTTTGTTTACGTTACTCTTAAATGAAAGGTACAGAAATTCTTAAACTATGAAGGTTATTTCCGAGCCGTGAAGGGCCGAGTCTTGCGTACAAATCGATTCAGATCAACAAAATGAGTCAATGCCTGTTATCGAGAAGGATTCATCAACAAACATCGCTGCCTACTAGCTCGTGGCAGTATCGGGTTCTGCAGTGGTTTGTAGTAGTTAAGCTTACCGACTATACCTAAACCTCTTGTTTACCCTAATCCTCATCCCCCGGATCCATCGTTAGGTATTACTTCAGGATGGACTCGTTCCTCAGTTGGTGCTGAGAATCCCTCGGCGGCGGTATTTTTCTCGATATCGATGCCTGTTTTCGTGTACCATATAGCTCTCAACCACTCCGACGGAGATATCAACGGAAGTGAAATTTCGCTCACCGACCTTTTCTGTGTCTACTCACAACTATTGCTAGTATCGCAACTTGTCGAAATAAGAACAGATCCGGAGATATCGACCAGCTTGACTTACATTTCTTTCCAGCAACTCTCTTAATATTTCTTCCTCGTTTTCTTCAATGGCTTGTTTCTAGGTTGTCTGAACTCAAATGACGTTTTATGTTTCAAACGGCTCGCAGTATTATTTCCTGTTAAGACATGATTAAAGGTAATTATACTAAATCCTCGTGGGATTGGTCTGAGCCCCCAAAACTCTATCCGTGCGCACGGGCTGCGTGCTACAATTGTACAAAAACATCGGAGTCATTTCATTTCAAACTAACTGAATCTGCAAAATTGTTACCAGTTCCGTCCAAAAGAAAGATCTTGGGCGATAATGAAACTTGAACTGAAGATGAAAGGAGTAGTCACCAGCGACGTCGGACAGATGGTGAATTGGTGGACTCGGTTAGCCGCGATAGTGACTAGAAGAAGGTGTGATGGCGTTGAAAATTATGAGCATATTTAAAAAAAACCGAATCAATTGTTTCAGTTATTCCCATGAAATAAGCTCTAACTATCTATTTTCCAACCCAACCTTAGATAGTTTATTGATTGAAAAAAGAGTAAAAAATACATGAATTTGAAAGCGTCCCATGTCTTCAATGCTTAGCATTTTGATAATGATAACACGGTGATACAAAATAAACAATATGAGTGTACTTTTCAAGTGATCTGGCAAAGGTAGATCTACTGTTGAGTGTGCCATTTGACTCCCGTTATTACCGGATATATTTCTGAAGACGATGGCATTTTAATTCTCGTCAAGTTTTAGCTCTAAGTTAGATATATAAAATAGAAATAATTTTATCAAAAGTTATGCATGATGCAGAATTTACTGGTACCTACTTATTTTTATTCCGTACCAATATTTCGGTACCAAAAATGGATCGGTATTCCACAGATTTTTGTTGTCGGTATTACTGGTGTCACAATTCTAACAGAAGAAATATTTTGCTTATTGTTTGCAAAAATTCGAAATTGCTTTTATTACTAAATTAAATTAATTAGCTTTTTCTTAGTTAAATAAAATATTACAAAAAACAAACTGATCACCTTGTTCATCACTTCTAGAATATTAACATATTGAAGTAGTGAAATGCAAATCTTTTCACCAAAACAGCTTCTGGTCGAATAGGGGGGGGGGGGCGTGTCCCTGCGTGCCCCTCCCTGGAGCCATCAGTGGGTATAAGAGATTCAGCCCTCACTGTCTCGGTTAAAAAGACGATTTTCAGAGTGATTGCATAGCCTTTCTATAGGAGAAAGGGGGAAATATGACAATGTCTTACAGCACAAGCTATCGTCCCAATGTTGCTCTGAGGCCGAGAACGTGACTCTGATTCTATCCATTCCATTCAAAACACTATTCATATCTCCTACGTGAAATTAAGAAGTTTTGCTCTCACATTTTTTTAAGCTAATAAATTTAATGATGTTTCCAGAATGCTGATCTCTCCTAATCAAATAAATTCCAATCTGCTGAGCTGAAGAAACTTCTTTTTTTTATTCATAGTCGAATTCTACAAATACAAAATCTACTCACATTATTTCATGTTGAAATTTTCATATCTCAACCGCCATTATTAAACGATACCCTTCGTATTTAGCTGTTTCCTGTTACTACCCATATCCTCCTCAATGGGACCAAAAATGATGTTCCTCTGAAACACCATCAAAAACAGATACTTTTCGCTTGCTTTTGTATAGTCTTGCTCAATAAGATAAGAGAAGCACGTCAACGAATGCGGGATAGGGTAAGGGTTTCGACTGTGGGTCGGTTGTCCTACAAATACAATTCCAGTACAACATCGATGACCCTTTTCAGCTTGTCCCGGCTACCTTTGGCACATGCTGCGCCGAGTTCGCTAGCTAGAAGAACGAGTAAAAAGCCTTTGCAAGGGCTCTTACACGACACATTTAAAGTATGTAACATCTGCTTGTTTCGCTCGAATCCAGTCGAGAAGGGATTTACATCCACTCGAGTTGTGATATTGGCGTGTCCTTCCGGAAGGGGGCTTCTGGTGCATTGTGGAAGAGAGGTGGCATGGTGAGTTTGATTATGTTGTAGAAGTTTTTGTTTAGTTTTTTAATGAATCCAATTTTTTTTTGACTTCTGATATCGTATTAAATTTTACAATTTTTATGTTTGTTTATTAGAATAAAATATCAGGAATGCTCTTTAAAATAAAACGACTTCTCGCTCGATTGTATAACGGTCAAGAGTTGTATCAACACTAATCACACTAATGAACCAAAAACAAATCATATGTCGCTATGATTCTTCTATGAACACTAGAAAACGATCAAACATAAATTGTATGGAAGTGTTTTAAGTGATTTGATGTATTCTGTAGATTCTTAGAAGTCTTCAAGACCTTGAAATCCGATTCCGCCAATTGAGCTCTCAAATTGTAGCAAAACATCACTGATATCAGAGCAAAAAGCATCAGCCTCATCCAAACATAATTATCCTAATCTATTTTCCGTCCGCGCTCTGGCTGCTTCCGGGAGCTGTGTATGTAAGGATTTAATTTCACCACTCCCAGAAGACCTCCTCTCGTTTGTCGAGTGCGACGATCAGCATGCCGATGCCGGTTTAGCAGTAAATCGCCGCGCCCCGTGATTCATTCTCGCACGACCATCCTCCGTTAGTCACTTTTTATGGGCTAACAGAGGGCGATTAGGTGTGTTCGCACAGTGTCTCTGAATCTCATTCTCCAAAAGATAGCCTTCTACGCCACCTCAAAGCCCACTCGTTGACTCGAGTCAACCCACACAGCTACGGTTAGCATTCCTGACTTTCCCCCCTTTCCCCAAAACATCCACTCGTTGCTGTATTACCATTCTTATGACTCCCTTCTGATCTTCTGCCACATTAAGCAAATTCATTATTTATTCATAAATTTCTGAACCGTAGTAATAATACTCATGTGGTACGCTATTTCCATGTGCTTTTTGTCGCTTCGTCGTTACACGTCGTTTTGCTTGCGCTACTCCATGCTGCTTTCCTTCAGAGAGCATAGAATAAATGGGCGACCGTGCTTCCCTAATCTAGCTGTTGCAGTGCTTTCCCAGAGCTTCTTCTTGCTGCAGCTGAAGAGGATGGATGTGAAATGTGTATGACGAATTTATACTATTAGTATAGTCTCCCGCTTAAGCGTGTATGCAATGGTGGCTTCCGCCGGAACTTGGGTGTCTGTTTTCTCCTACGAATGGTGTTTCTAGGTACCAACTATGGCTCGACGACAACGACGACGACGGTGATGACGCAAGACCAGGCTCGGTCCGGGAGTTGACTTTCTTGAGATGTTTGATGGTGGCTCGTTTATTTTGTAGTCAGCTAGGGCTAGTGAGTGTGCAAAACGTGTCTAGGGGATGCGGGTTTTTCATATTTTGCTGTGTTTTTAAACGGTTTGTTTATGAAGTGCAGGGAGTAACAAAGCGTGGTTACTGAAGGGCCTTTGAAGCAACATGTTGAAGAATGCAGCAGCACTGTAAAGTGGTTTCGGTAGGTGTTGAATGTTTATAAGCCATTGAAATGCAGTTGAATGAGTAAACTGTGTGTCATTAAATGTACCGTATGTTGTCAATAGAGAAAGGTACAAAGCCGTTGAGTGAATAAATGGCTAATGGTATACTTGTTGATTTATGTGACTTTTCATGAATTCAACCCCAAACATTCATAGAGCCACTTCCTCTTTAGTACAGCATACTTGAACAAGAAAGAAACAACTTTTTTCTGTGGTTATGAATACAGAGCTTCTAAACAAACTTTTCCCAAGCATATTTTAATATTCATAAGCCAGTAATGCTGGATTACCGGGTGCTGTTTGTACATATGCGAAATTCTAAGCAAGTTTCATCGGACAAACGGCGAACGTTGACCAGTCTGTTGCGGTCTGTGGTGGAAGACATAACCGCAGGGACAATAAATTTCAAATTGTGATATCCTACCTATTGTCGGCACTCAATTTTGATGCTTTCTTTTTTCCGGTTGGTTTCTGCGGTAGGGGTTTACCTGATTTCGTTTATATTATGTCTGTTTCTTTGACAGGGCACGATCAGTTAAGTTCGTTTAACATTTAAAATTTCTTAAAACTAAGGGTTCATAATTCAAAATGATTACAAAATAAGATGAATAGTAAGTACAACAAGGATTGATCAAATTTGTAATTTTCCTAAACATGAAAAATAAATATATTGAATTTCGTGAAAACTAAGGTGAACAATTATGAGATTATTTTTAAACTAGGAATACAGTTCAATGTACAAGAGAAACCAATCAATTTAACAGTTTAAACAATTTACTCCCATTCATTTTCGCACCAATTTTGATCGTAATACCCCTCACAGTGAGTTAGTCAAGGAAAAACAAGCTAAAGTATGTTTCAGTAAGCAAGTGGCTTGCGATTTTGCGTCCGACCCCTCCCCTCACTTGCTGACTGGTGCAAGATGCTCGACATCAGTTTTTTTTTTATTCATTTCGTTTATTTAATAGGCACAAATGCTTTAGCTTGGCGGTGCCAAATTCTTTTGTTTTTACATTTTGGATATTTTAAAACTAGGAGGTTTCAATGTTGAAATATTTTTTTTTATGAAAGAGAAAATTTTTACAGCTATCTTAAGACTAGAAATAATAATTTATGGAAAATTTTAAAACAAGGAATTCAATAGTAATAGTTTTCAGGAAATATTTACAGTTATCTTAATACTAACAATATAGTTTGGTACACAAAAGGGGGAACAAATATTTATGAAAAATTTCACCGGTGTTTTAAAACTAGGGATACAATTCTATTTACAAGATGGGGGACAATAGTTTTAACAAAGAGGTAAAATTACAAATATCTTAAAACTAGGAATACGGAATACAAATTTGATTTTTTATCGGAGACTTATGCTTGGTCAAGATATTCAGAGGGGGGATTATTTCCAAATTCGGTGTAGGAGCAGTTGCATCAAGGACAGGGGAGAGAATGCGTAGATGGGAAATTGTTGAGAGAAAGGAGAGAAGAGCAAAACTTGCAACTTTCGGACAAACGGGAGATCAGCGAAACCAATTAGCGCCTCAGTCTAGTAGGTCGGATTGGCGGATGGTATTCTTCGGACCCGCGGGGAATCCTTCAAAAGTCATCAGACCTCGAGTCGCTCTCGGTTCAGTTTCCGTAGTGGTAAGGGCGACTGCGGTTACATAGTGGCAGTCTGGAGCTGATCGGTTCCACAAGGCAGGAAGAAACTTCTAAAAACGAGAAATAAAAAGAGAGGGGCTAAATTGGGATATTTATCGTTTTTATGAAAGGAAATCACGAGTTGCCAGCATATCTCGGACTGGGACATTGGGTGGTCTACCTCGGGCCCGAAGGGAATCCTTTAACTGAGACCTGGCGTCCAAATACCCGGCGCATACCCAGACAACGTGCTCGATGTCGTGATAGCCCTCGTCACAAGCGCACAGACTACTCTCCGCAAGCCCAATATGCCGCAAATGCGCATCTAAGGTGTAGTGGTTGGACATAAGTCGGGACATTACACGAATAAAATCCCGACCCACATCCATTCCTCTGAACCAAGGCTTCGTTGATACCTTTGGGATAATGGAATGTAGCCATCGTCCAAGTTCACCATTGCTCCACGAGGTTTGCCAGCTGTTGAGTGTCCTCTGACGACAAATACTAAAAAATTCGTTGAAGCATATTGGTCTTTCGTATATGTCACCATTTAATGCGCCCACCTTTGCTAATGAGTCGGCCTTTTCTTTGCCCGGGATAGAGCAATGAGAGGGGACCCAAACAAAGGTAATCTGATAAGATTTTTCAGATAACGTACACAAGGACTCCCGTATCTTCCCCAGGAAATATGGGAATTGCTTTTTGGGCTTCATCGCACGAAGAGCCTCGATAGAGCTGAGGTTGTCCGAAATGATGAAATAGTGATCTGTGAGCAGAGTTTCGATGATCCCAAGGGTGTACTGAATTGCAGCTAACTCTGCGACGTAAACTGAAGCGGGATCATTGAGCTTGAATGAAGCGGTGATAGTATTGTTGAAGATACCGAAGCCAGTGGACCCATCGAGATTTGATCCGTCAGTGTAAAACATTTTGTCACAGTCGACTGCTCGGAATTTATTATAAAATATATTGGGGATCACGGGCGCATATGGTCCGGGATTCCACGAATCTCTTCCTTCATGTATGTGTCGAAGAATACAGTAGAATCAGAAGTATCTAGGAAACGAACACGGTTGGGAGTATATGAAGAAGGATTAATGCTCTGTGCCATGTAGTCGAAGTACAAGGCCATAAATCGGGTTTGAGAATTAAGCTCGACGAGCCTCTCGAAGTTTTCAATCACCAACGGGTTCAGAATGTCGCATCGGATGAGCAATCGATATGAGAGTTCCCAAAATCGATTTTTTAGCGGAAGAACGCCCGCCAGCACTTCGAGACTCATCGTATGGGTCGAGTGCATGCAACCCAAGGCAATGCGCAAGCAACGATACTGGATTCTCTCCAGTTTGATGAAGTGTATGTTCGCAGCGGAGCGGAAACAGAAACACCCGTACTCCATCACCGACAATATCGTTGTTTGGTACAACCTGATCAGGTCTCCTGGGTGAGCACCCCACCATGTTCCAGTTATTGTTCGGAGAAAATTGATCCTTTTTTGGCATTTCTGTTTCAGATACCTAATGTGACATCCCCAGGTACCTTTAGAGTCGAACCAGACCCCGAGATATTTAAATGTGAAAACCTGGTTGATCGTTGCACCCATTAATAGAAGCTGGAGTTGCGCCGGCTCACGCTTCCTAGAAAAACCTATTTTAATCCACCTAGCGGTGCAATTGTGCCTTTCTCAATCATGAATCACGAGAATGTGTGCGTTGTTTATATTCATTAAAAACCTTTATATGCATATATTACATTTTATTATTATACATCACATGACAACAGGAAAATAAATCATTATTCGAGTTCTAAAATTTTGAAAAAGAAAAAACAGCCACGGTAATATTGAACTGAAAAAAGGTGCGAAATCGGCAAAGTCCCAAAAAGTCGATTTTTATAAAAAAATCTTTTTCGAGATAACATAAAATCTCGACGTTTCATGCATTTTAAAGATGTTTGGCATCAAAAATACGAATTCGATTTCTGAAATTTCATGGGGTCCCCCCTTTGAAAAAATTTTTGAGTTCCGGCTTATATGGGAATTTCATATGTGACCGGACGATTTAGTCTATATTTCCGGAACCATATAAGCGATCCGTACGAAATTTTATAGACATCTATGGGGATATTATAGCTATCATTTGGGACTAAGTTTGTGAAAATCGGCCCAATCATTTCAGGGAAACTGATGTGAGTTCGTAAATTTTGAAAGATGGCCGCTTTTCCCGGGCACTTCCGGAACCGTCTATGGTGGTCAATGTAGTCAACGAAAGTTTGTTTGGCCGTCGGTGACCTAGAACTGCAAAGTTAAGTTATTTGAGAGACATTTTAGCGAAATTTTTACCTTTTTTGCTTCCATCGGGGTATCGGTTTGAATCACAATTTGCTATGTGATCGCACGACACAACCCGTAACTCCGGAACCGGAAGTCGGTTGGGGATAAAATTTAATAGCCATTTACGGGGACGCAATACCTTTCATTTGAGGTCAAGTTTAGTCGAATCGGTCTAGCCATCTCCGAGAAACCGATGTGACTGTTACTCTGAATTTGGATACTTCCGCCGGGGCTTCCGGAACCGATGATGGTGGCCAATGTGACCAAAGAGACTTTGAATGGCTGTTAATGACCTAGTACTACAAATCGAAGCAGTTGTGGTCACATTTTGGAAAAATTTTCACCATTATACATTCATTGCAGAATTTCTTAAAATCGACGTTTTCTGCGTGATCGTACTCATCACCCTGTAATTCCGGAACCGGAAGTCGGATCCATTAGAAATTCAATAGTAGCCTATGGGAACGTTGCACCTTTCATTTGGGACTAAGCTTGTAAAAATCGGTTCATCCATCTCTGAGAAAAGTGAGTGAGATTGTGTTCGCGTACACACACACAGACGCACA
Source organism: Topomyia yanbarensis (assembly GCF_030247195.1). Lineage (NCBI taxonomy): Eukaryota > Metazoa > Arthropoda > Insecta > Diptera > Culicidae > Topomyia > Topomyia yanbarensis. The sequence goes on along the minus strand of NC_080671.1, from coordinate 41,089,008 downwards.
TACACACACACACATACATACACACACATACATACACACACATACATACACACACACAGACATTTGCCGAACTCGACGAACTGAATCGAATGGTATATGTCACTCGGCCCTCCGGGCCTCCGTTAAAAAGTCGGTTTTCAGAGCAATTGCAATACCTTTCTATTGAGAAAGGCAAAAAGGTGCAAAATCGGCAAAGTCCCAAAAAGTCGATTTTTATAAAAAAATTTTTTTTCGAGATAACATAAAATCTCGACGTTTCATGCATTTTAAAGATGTTTGGCATCAAAAATACGAATTCGATTTTTGAAATTTCATGGGGTCCCCCCTTTGAAAAAAAAATTAGAGTTCCGGCTTATATGGGAATTTCATGTGTGACCGGACCGTTCAGTCTATATTGCCGGAACCATACAAGCGATCCGTGCGAAATTTTACAGACATCTGTGGGGATAATAGAGCTATCATTTAGGACTAAGTTTGTGAAAATCGGCCCAACCATTTCCGAGAAACTGATATGAGTTTGCTAGTTATGTTGTCAAAATCGGTTCAGCCATCTCTGAGAAAAATGAGTGACATTTTTGGTCACATACACACACACATACACACACACATACATACATACACACATACATACACACACAGAAATTTGCCGAACTCGACGAACTGAATCGAATGGTATATGTCACTCGGCCCTCCGGGCCTCCGTTAAAAAGTCGGTTTTCAGAGCAATTGCAATACCTTTCTATTGAGAAAGGCAAAAAGGTGCGAAATCGGCAGTCCCAAAAAGTCGATTTTTATAAAAAAATCTTTTTCGAGATAACATAAAATCTCGACGTTTCATGCATTTTAAAGATGTATGGCATCAAAAATACGAATTCGATTTCTGAAATTTCATGTGGTCCCCCCTTTGAAAAAAAATTTGAGTTCCGGCTTATATGGGAATTTCATATGTGACCGGACGGTTTAGTCTATATTTCCGGAACCATATAAGCGATCCGTACGAAATTTTATAGACATCTATGGGGATATTATAGCTATCATTTGGGACTAAGTTTGTGAAAATTGGCCCAACCATTTCCGGGAAACTGATGTGAGTTCGTAAATTTTGAAAGATGGCCGCTTTTCCCGGGCACTTCCGGAACCGTCTATGGTGGTCAATGTAGTCAACGAAAGTTTGGTTGGCCGTCGGTGACCTAGAACAGCAAATTTAAGTTGTTTGAGAGACATTTTAGCGAAATTTTTACCTTTTTTGCTTTCATCGGAGTATCGGTTTGAATCACAATTTGCTATGTGATCGCACGCCACAACCTGTAACTCCGGAACCGGAAGTCGGATCGGGATGAAATTAAATAGCCATTTACGGGGACGCAATACCTTTCATTTGAGGCCAAGTTTAGTCGAATCGGTCTAGCCATCTCCGAGAAACCGATGTGACTGTTATTCTGAATTTAGATACTTCCGCCGGGGCTTCCGGAACCGAGGATGGTGGCCAATGTGGCCAAATAGACTTTGAATGGATGTTAGTGACCTAATACTACAAATCGAAGCAGTTGTGGTCATATTTTGGAAAATTTTTCACCTTTATACATTCATTGCAGAATTTATTAAAATCGACATTTTCTGCGTGTTCGTACTTATCACCCTGTAATTCCGGAACCGGAAGTCGGATCCATTAGAAATTCAATAGCAGCCTATGGGAACGTTGCACCTTTCATTTGAGACTAAGTTTGTCAAAATCGGTTCAGCCATCTCTGAGAAAAATGAGTGACATTTTTGGTCACATACACACACACATACACACACACATACATACATACACACATACATACACACACAGACATTTGCCGAACTCGACGAACTGAATCGAATGGTATATGTCACTCGGCCCTCCGGGCCTCCGTTAAAAAGTCGGTTTTCAGAGCAATTGCAATACCTTTCTATTGAGAAAGGCAAAAAGGTGCGAAATCGGCAAAGTCCCAAAAAGTTTGCAGAATTTATTAAAATCGACATTTTCTGCGTGTTCGTACTTATCACCCTGTAATTCCGGAACCGGAAGTCGGATCCATTAGAAATTCAATAGCAGCCTATGGGAACGTTGCACCTTTCATTTGAGACTAAGTTTGTCAAAATCGGTTCAGCCATCTCTGAGAAAAATGAGTGACATTTTTGGTCACATACACACACACATACACACACACATACATACATACACACATACATACACACACACAGACATTTGCCGAACTCGACGAACTGAATCGAATGGTATATGTCACTCGGCCCTCCGGGCCTCCGTTAAAAAGTCGGTTTTCAGAGCAATTGCAATACCTTTCTATTGAGAAAGGCAAAAACAACCAACTCAGTTTTCTCCGTGGAGAACTCAATACCCAGCTGAAGAGCCCAAGCAGACAAATTGTCCAAGGTATTTTGTAATGGTCCTTGCAAGTCGCCAGCTTTGGGCCCTGTAACAGAGACCACCCCGTCGTCTGCAAGTTGCCTTAGCGTGCATGAATTGGCAAGACAATCGTCAATGTCATTCACGTAAAAATTGTAGAGTAGGGGACTTAGACATGAGCCCTGGGGAAGACCCATGTAGCTAAATCGCGATGTTGTTAAATCGCCATGCGAAAAGTGCATGTGCTTTTCAGACAACAGGTTTAGCAAAAAGTTATTTAAAATTGGCGAAAGATCATGCTGGTGCAGCTTCTCTGACAGAATGTTGATAGAAACTGAGTCAAAAGCCCCCTTAATATCCAAGAAGACTGATGCCATCTGCTCTTTGTTAGCATAGGCCATTTGGATTTCTGTAGAAAGCAACGCAAGGCAATCGTTCGTCCCTTTGCCTTTGCGGAAGCCAAATTGTGTATCTGACAGTAAGCCATTTGCTTCAACCCAATTGTCGAGGCGAAACAAGATCATTTTCTCGAACAACTTCCGAATACAGGACAGCATTGCAATCGGCCGATACGAGTTGTGGTCGGAGGCTGGTTTTCCTGGTTTTTGGATGGCGATGACCTTCACTTGCCTCTATTCATAAGGGACAATGTTACCCTCAAGAAACTTGTTAAATAAATTCAACAAGCGCCTTTTTGCAGTGTCAGGCAGATTCTTCAGCAAGTTGAATTGGATTCTGTCTAACCCTGGGGCGTTATTGTTGCATGATAAGAGAGCAAGTGAGAACTCCACCATCGAAAACGGTGTTTCGTTCGCGGTATCGTGAGGAGACGCGGAGCGGCACGTGTTCTGTACCGGGACAGAGTCCGGACAGATCTTCTTGGCGAAAGCGAATATCCAACGGTTTGAATATTCCACGTTCTCGTTGGTACTATTACGGTTACGCATACGTCGAGCTGTACCCCAAAGAGTGCTCATCGCTGTTTCTCTCGTTAACCCGTCGACGAAGCGGCGCCAATAACTGCGTTTTTTGGCTTTCATTAGACTCTTCATTCGCCTTTCTAACGACGCGTACTGTTGATAGCTAGCGGGTAACCCGTCTTCCCGGAAGGCCTTATATGCAGTGGACTTTTCCGCGTACAGCTCTGAGCACTCTTTATCCCACCACAGGGTGGGAGACCGTCCATGGGTATTCGCGCTGGGTACTGGTTTAGTCTGAGCTTGATTCGCACTGTCGAGAATCAAGCCAGCCAAAAACCTGTACTCTTCCTCCGGATTCGATTTTAATGGATATCGCGGTCGCGTAACTCTTCCAATCAATGTTCCGTGTGAGGTCATACGAGACATTGATTGTTTCCGATGGTCTTGAACCGTTAGCAATTGAAATCACGATAGGCAAATGATCGCTACCGTGGGGATCAGGGATCACCTTCCACATGCAATCTAACTGTAGCGATGTCGAGCAAAGCGATAAATCCAACGCGCTTGCGCGTGCTGGTGGTGTAGGAATCCGCGTCATTTCTCCCGTGTTTAAGATGGTCATGTTGAAATTATCGCAAAGATCTTGGATTAATGTTGATCTATTATCATCATGAAGACAGCCCCATACCGTACCGTGCGAGTTAAAGTCTCCCAGAACTAGCCGCGATGCCGGTAAGGATTCCATGATATTACAAAGCGTTCGGTGCCCTACCGAGGCTCTAGGAGGAATGTAGATGGAAGCAATGCAAAGGTCTTTACCTTTGATTAAAACTTGACAAGCGACAATTTCAATGCCTGGTGTCGAAGGGAGGTTAATTCGGTTGAAAGAATAGCACTTTTTGATCCCCAAAAGTACTCCTCCATAGGGGTTTTCTCGATCCAGACGAATTATATTAAAGTCGTAGAAGTTGAGATTTATATCGGAAGTTAACCAAGTTTCACATAATGCGAAAGCATCACATTTTAAACTATTTAGTAAAAATTTAAAGGAATCGATTTTCGGGAGGATACTTCTGCTGTTCCACTGTAGAACAGTGATCGAATCGGTGACCTCGTTCGATGACTTAGCCATCGAAGGATACGATCGCTGCAAGGAGGGGCCATTTAGTAGTCAACTGCTTCAAAAATGTTTGCACTATAGGGAGAAAACGTATCAGAAGGCTTTTAAGAGGATCAGTAACATTGAAAGCTGTGAAAATTAAGTCTACTATGTCAGAAAATTTCATTAGTCCGCTACTGGACTGAGTATCTGTTTGAAAAAAGGGGACACTTGGGGTTTTTGGTGTCCCTGGAAGTGGTGGGTACTCCTTGTTAGAATTAATATTTCCAAGTCCTGGAGCAAATTGCTTCGGCTGTAGTGCATCACTTCCGTTGGATTTATTGATTGTAGTTGGCGCACTCTGAGGGGACGACACCTTGGCACCCTTACGAGGCAATTTAGGGGAGGCTAGATTTCTCCTCTTCCTGGATTCCCCTGGGTTAACCAATGATGTTCCCTCTTGTGGGTCGTCAGATTCTTGCTCAACGCCAGCCAAAAGAGCAAAGGAATTTTCGGAAGGGACAGATGGCGAAGCATTCTTTAGCATTTCTGCATAAGAGTGCCTCGAGCGATCCTTAAGGGAGCGCTTAATTTTATCCCCGCGCTGCTTGTACGCCGGGCATGACTTAAGAGCAGGCTGAGGGCCCCCGCAGTAAATACACTTCTCAGTTTCTCCACCGCAAGCGTCATCCTCATGCTCTCCCTTGCATTTGCCGCACCGTTTTTTATTGCCACAATAAGTGGCTGTGTGGCCCAGTTGCTTGCAATTGCTGCAGTTCATTACCCGCGGTACAAACAGGCGAACTGGTAGGCGAACCTTATCCAGGAGAACATAGTTGGGAAGAGCAGACCCGGAGAAAGTCACCCGAATCGAGTCTGACGGAGAATAAGTTGTCCTATCATTTTCTGTTTTTGCGGAATACAATTGCTTGCATACCAGAATCTTCACCTTTTGAAGTGAAGTGAAGTCCTTAAAGCAGCCAACCCCGTACTTCAACAGGTCTTCGCACTTTAGGCCCGGTTCGGCGACGATTCCATCGATCTCCACTGCCCTACAAGGCACATACAATCTGAATTGTTTCGTAAAACGCTCGCTGCGAGCAATCTGGTTTGCCTGATCGAGGTCATTTACTATAACGCGTATCTTATTAGCTCGAACACGTGTTATCTGAGCTACGGCCGGGTAGTTAGCAGTCAGCTTCTGTGATATTTCTATAATATTGGGCGATTTCGTGTTGGGCCGGAAATACACCACCCAGGGTCCATTTGAACTGGCTGGGTATGTTTTAATACGGGGGAGGACTGGGGGAATCAGGGGAAGGAGTAATTTCGGGTTTATCCGGTATATCCATGGGAATATCATTCCCATCCAATGTTCCTTCGCCCTCGGCCATTTAGGCACGAGGATAACACGTGGTGTAAACGAGAGATGAAACTTGTATTCAGGGGAAAGGGAAAAGTAGAGACCGATCGGGGAAAGGGAAATGAAAGAAAGAAAAATAATACTTAGCTTATATAGCGGCGTGTCCGGCTATTCTGGTATTCACTTCACCAGCCTGGGCACCGGCGAACAAAGACTGCCTCAAACAATGGTTGACCTTCACTGACAATATATATTCTTGTTCACTTTATGCACAGCACCAGAAAACGAACTGCTTCGATCGAGAGCTCGGAGAGTTATGGCATTGAGTCATTCAAACGCTGATAAGTTTCCGTTGGTATAGCGTACCATTCCTTTTAAGCTGCTTCCCACAAACGATCCTTATTTGTGAAATTTTGACCGAATAACTTCTTTTTAAGTACATTCCGTAGGTTTTCTACGGGATTCATGACAGGAGATTGGCAGGGTCGGAAATTACAGTCACTTTATTATCCCGAAAACATTCCTTTACATACTTCGATGTGTTTTCGATCAATATCTTGCTGAAACTCCCATGTAAAGGTACGTTATCTTTGGCATAGGACTGCATGATATTCTTTAGGATGTCCATCCTTTAGCATTGCATTCGAATCTTGCCATTATAGTGGTGTTGCGAAAAATAGGACCTGCGCCATTTTACGAAAAGCAGCCCCAAACCTCATTGTTCTCGCCTCCGTGCTTTACTACATTTTGCGTGTGCCGCAGATCAAACCTTTTGCACTTTGGACGTTTAACGTTTCGTTGTGCATCGGAGGAAAACCGGTTTATCTTCGATTCGTCCCTCCGAAGGATATGTCGCCATTTTTTAATGCCTTCTGAACCAGGCCCATTAACGCCGTTGAAAAGCAAATTGCATATTTCTTCGAAGGATTTTGCTTCGCAATTGTGGAACCTTCTTAGCAATTCTGTCTGGAAGATTGGGATTTTACGGTCTACGGCGAACTGTTCTCGGACCTACCACTTTTCCAGTTTTTGCTGAATTAGTCTTGGATGACGCGAAAGTATCAGATTTCACTAATATTTCAATACGATCGTCAGCTGCTGTAGATGTTTTCTTGGGATTTTTGCGTGTTTCCTTTTTCAAAGGTTTTAAGGCATTTGTAACGAAGTTTTCGGAACGCCGAAGTGTATTCGCGATTTATTTGTACGTCTTATCTTCTTGAACAAAATTTCTTGGCAAAACTCGTTCCACTTGAGTACAGTGAGATGCTCGATCCATTCTATAACAAATCTTTGACTTATTCAACATTTAATTACATATATTAGCACGCAGAATACAAACTTCATCAAATAAAACGTATAATGGAATTATGTAAAATAATAAACCGTTAATATATTTCACACACCTATTATATTGACCACACGAAAAAGCCTGCGGCAGTCTTGTTTTACATATTGACAAAGATTGCAAATATAATCAGCGCCAACAACCCACTAGTAACTTGACAGATACCAAGGCTTGTGTGTGCGGTAGGTGTGATTGAGACTGCTGTAACTTGGTATGTGTAATAGAGAGAAAAAAAAATCTATCACACACATATTTTATTGACCAGCAGTGTAAAGAAAAGCTATGCAGTCACTTCAAAAATCGATTATCCTATCAAGGCCTGGAGGGCCGAGTGTCCTATGTCATTCGATTCAGTTCGTCGAGATAACAAAATATCTGTGTGTGTATGTATGTATGTGCATGTTAAATAATGCCAATGAATTTTTTCAAAGATGGCTGAACTGATTTGCACAAACTTAGTTTCAAATGAACTCGTTTTTTCGTCTTTTAGTTGATCGGTTTTCCGGTTCCGTCGTTACGGGTTGAAGAGTACGGTCACACAACGAATTCCAATATAAACTGGTAACCCTATGATGTCCGAATTGTGTTACACATATTCAAATACGTTCAACATTACTTGGATTTGCGGGCCTATCAAAGCAATATTACAGTGATTATATCACATTGAAACATAGCTTGGCGAGCTTTATTACGCACTTATGCCATGGTCAAATAATGCATAGAGTGGATTTAGGGCCAAGTTCTCTAGATGCACCCTTCTTTTAGATCCATTCTAATCCATGCTAACACTCACTAGCACAATAAATTGCTTATTCTCTCATATACACTCACAATCTCTCTCATTCCAAACGTACAAACGTGGCCCTTGCGATAACACAAACCTGATTACAAACGCGAACGTCCGCGATCTCGCCAACATTCAAACACCACGGTAATTAAGTAAACATTTTAGCACATAAAAATTTACTAACGCGGTCTCAACCATCAACTCATCGCTCACGCAATCATGAATCGGTCACGTCCGGAAGTCTCTACCTTTAATCCTAGCAGCCCAAACTCATGACTTCAGTTGGACCAATAGAAAAAAAAAAACTAAAAAAACGTTCCTTGGTAACATGACCCGGAACTCTAGTGAAATGGGAGAACTCACTTTCTTCTAGCATCTGAACCATACACTAAAAATTAAGTATATTCACGGTCTGCGCACGATCATTCAAGAACACGCGAGCATGCGAATGGCCACACGTTTATAAAAATAATGTATCCACTCGAAGTTACATACACATTAGCACACGCGACGAAAACGTCAACATACAAACGCTCGAGTCCTTCGCGATCATCCACGCACGCCCACGATCTTGCAAACGGGATAACACCCTGGTGATTAAATGAATGGTTTAGCGCTAGAAAAATTCACAAACGCGATCTCAAGAGTGAAGCTCCAAATGTCCGAGTTCGTGCGATCATAAATCGGTTTCGTCCAGAAGTCCCTATTCTCGGCCCTAGTAGCCTAAGTCCAATGCCTTCAGGTGGACCAATCAAATAGATGACGCTCATATCCAAGAAACAACACGTTTCATGGCGACATAAAAATCGAATTCAATTCCTTGCGATCATCCACACAACCTACACCCGCGTTCTCGCAGACATGTTAACATCCCGGTGATAATATGAACGTCTCAGCACTTATAAACATTCAAACGCTGTCTCAAGCGTGAATCTACAATCGGTCACATCCGGAAGTCTCTATACTCGATACCAGAAGTCAAGGTTCATGTCTTCAATTGAACCAATTAGAAAGAAAGCTTTCATATCCACTGGACAAGACTTTCCATGGCGACATGAACGGGAACTGTAGTGATACGGGGTAACTCACTCTCTGTTAGAATGTGAACTGTACACTGAAAACTAAATATCAGAATGACGGTCCGCGTCCAAGAACGCACACGAATAGGTGAATGGCCCTACGGTTACAAAGTCGAACTTACAACTTACGAACACGCGAAGTCACATGCACGCAAGCACACACGACAAACACGTTAAAATACAAACGCTTGCGCCCTTTGCGATTAACCACGCACACCTACGCCCGCGATCGCACAAAATTAATAACGTCCCGGTAGTAAGGTGAATGTTTTATCACTTACGAAGTTTCAAACGCTATCTCAGACGCGAACACGCAAACGTCCGTGTTCGCGCGATCATGAATCGGCATATCCGGAAATCATTGACCGTAAGCAGTGTTTCAGTGGGTGATATTGCCTGTCTCGTCTGCAATTGTGACTGACTCTGACAGAGAACTCTTCCGAGAATCTACCTCTACAGCTCCAGTAGGATAACTCTCGCAAAAAAAAACTTTTCACCATCGATAATTCCGGAAGTCCCGTTTTCAGGGCATTTTCCAGAACTAAAGCCACTTCGGTGATGACTGAACCAATTTTCAAAAACCAAGTCCCAAATGGAAGGATAATATGCAGTTTGAAGTTGATTCCTCCTCATCAACCCTTACCCATCCTTCCTCTTCTCTCAGACCAACCTCACACCTGTATTCCCTTCATCCACCCCGTTTACCAAAATAAGTAGGGTGGTTTCCGACGCATTCTCCCCCTCCCATTAATTTTACCCCTTTCCTACCCACCATCTCCCATTTCAAAATATGTTAACATGAACACAACATTGAACTCACGCTGATTTAGCTATATAAATATTATATTTTTGTTTGTTTCAAGTGTGTCAGCGTCGACATGTTGCTTATCAGGTTCGTGATATGTATGCTTACCACGTGTAATAAGAATGTAATAGACATGTCCATGTTATATTGGACGTAACCAGTTACTAAATCATAGTTTGGATAAATGAGAAAGGCACAATTGCACCACTAAGTGGATTGAAACAGGTTTTTTCTCTCTTAATCAATACGCTACGCCGCGAATCGAAAGAAATCTTGTATCACCCGAAATCAACTGCAACACCATCTAGCTATGTCTACTTTGTATTACACTGTCTGTTGTAAGAAAGTTCTGAAAAGCGTGCGCAGCAGCAACTACAGAACCTCCACTTATTACTACAACCTAATACACAATCATCTTCTTTTGAAGTTGAAAAGTTTAACTCTAACGTTTCAATAAGCGGTTCCATTTAAAAAATTTCTGCTGAGGTATTTCCCCAGTTTTGACAACTTCAATTGTACTGAACGAAATCACCCTAACCCTGAAAAGAGCTTTTAATTGTGGTGAAATAATTCATTCGGCAACAGAAGATAATTCGAAGTGCGTGTACCGTTATTTCGGTATTACAAATACCTAAATATTAACTAATTTTATTGAAATCTTCCAGAAGATAGTACGAATTGCAGCATTCGTATTAACAGCCTAATGTGTATTCTACTTCACTTCGGATATGTCTCGGACATTACCCATCTATCTTTTTTATCAGTGTTTATTTGACAGTGTTTGTTGCACACTTTAAAATTCTTAAAGATAGGAGATTACAATCTTGAAATTATTTTTATATTAAATCAAAGAGAAAGAATTTTACTGGTATGTTAAGACTAGGAATAAAGATACAAGAGGGGGAATTATTGATTTTTATTACGAGTAATCGAGGAGGAGAGTCTATAAAAGATTTATATTTTAGGACTAGTAATTTAGGTTTTCGATAATAGCTCTTTTATTGAATTGAGCATTAAAACTAGGAAAATACCTGAAAATCAGATTTTTACAATAGTCTTATACTTTGGCTGGATATTCAGAAGAGAACTTATTTCCAACATCGTGGTAGAAGCAATCGTATCAGTGGCAGAAGAAAAAAGGCGAACAATGACGACAGGGAAAGAAGAACACGAACTTGCAACTGACAGGCGAACGGAAGGTCAGCGACATCAATTACAGCCTAGGACTGCCGAGATATCATGAATGGTGGTTTTTTTTTGACTTCAAATGTGATTGCTCAGGCTTCAAATTTCGTTCAAGCTGGCGTATTGGTGAGGGCGGCACTCTGGTCGGCTCCACATAGCAGCACATGGGACTTTTGAGAACGGAAAAAATAAGGGGCTAATCAAGAATTTGAATTTTTTAAGACGACTTGCAATTTGTCAGGATATCCTACACTAGGACTTTGGTTGACCTACCTCGTGTCCGAATGGAATCTCTTAACTGAGACCTGGCGTCACAATACCCGCCCCATACCCAGACAACATGCTCGATGTTGTGATAGCCCTCGTCAGAAGCTCACAGCCTACTCTCTTCAAACTCTGCACGTCGCAGATGTGAGTCCAACGTGTAGTGGTGGGACATTGCACGAATGAAATTCCGACTAACATCAATCCCCCTGAACCAAGACTTCGTCGATTTTGTCGGCATAATTGAATTTAGCCATTGTCCAAGTTCTCCATTGATCCAGGAGTTTTGCCAACCGTTGAGTGTCTTCTGGCGATAAATACTGAAAAATTCATTGAAGCAAATTGGTATTTCCTGGATGTCACCCTCTAATGCGCCCTTCTTAGCTAAAATGTCTGTTGCTACATCACCTGGGATGAAGAAATGAGAAAGATACCAAACAAAGGTAATCTGGTAAGATTTTTTCAGATAACTTACGCGAGAACTATCGTATCTTATCTAGAAAATATAGGAACTGCTTTTTGGCCTTCATCGCACGAAGAGTCGCAATAGAGCTGAGGCTGTCTAAAATGATGAAGTAGTGACCTATGGGCAAGATTTCGATAATTCGAAAGGTATACTGAATAACAACTAATTCTGCGACGTAAGCTGTAACAGGATCATTGAGCTTGAATGAAGCGTATTAGCATTGAAGATTCCGAAGCCAGTGGATTGATCAAGATTGAATCCGTCAGTGTAACATGTGTCACGGTCGGCTTCTCGAAAAGTGTTATAAAACATATGGAGGATCACATGCGGGCATATATGATCCGCGTTTGCACGAATCTCTTTCTTCAAGGATGTGTCGAAGAATACAGTTGAGTCAGAAAGATCAGAGGGAGGTTTCAGAATTAGGCTCGAGGAACCTCGAGATTTTCAACCACCAACGGGTTTAAGATATCGCATCGGATGGGCAATCGATATAAGAGATCCCATAAGCCCCATTTTTCAGCGGATGACCACCCGCCAGCACTCCGAGGCCATCGTATGGGTCGAGTGCATGCAACCAAAAGTAATACGTTATCAACGATACTGGATTCTATCTAGTTTAATGAAGTATATGTTCACAGCGGAGCGGAAATAGACACTCCCGTGCTCCTTCACCCACAATATCGTTGCTTGGTACAGCCTGATCAGGTCTCCTGGGTGGGCATCCCTCCATGTTCCAGTTATTGTCCGGAGAAAATTGATGCTTTGTTGGCTCTTCTTTTTGAGATACCTAATGTGACATCCCCAGGAACTTTTAGAACCGAACCATACCCCGAGATATTTGAATGTGAAGACATTATTGATCGTTACACAAATTAATAGAAACTGGAGTTGCTCCAGCTCACGCTTCCTAGAAAAACAAACGATAAACACAGATACCCAGCTAAGAGTTCAAGAAGCCAAATTGTCCAATGTATTTTGCACTGGTTCTTGCAAATCGACAGTTTTGGATCCGGCAACAAATATCACCCCATCGTCAAAAATTGACTAACGTGCATAAATTGACAAGACAATGGTCAATGTCATTCACGTAAACATTGTAGAGTAGGGAGATAAAGACATGAATCCTGGAAAAGGCTCATGCATCTAAATCACTGTTAAATCGCCATGAGAAAAATACATGTGCTTTTCAGATAACAGGTTGAGCAAGAAGTTATTTAAAATTTGTGAAAAATTATTCGAGTGTAGCTTCTTAGAAAGAACGTAGATAGAAACTGAATCAAAAGGCCCCTAAGATTCAAGAAAACTGATGCCATCTGCTCTTTGCTAGCATATACCATTTGAATTTCTATTTGAGAGTAACGAAATGCAATTGTTCGTTTCTTTTCATTTGCGGAAACTAAATTGTGTATCTGACAGTCAGCCATTTGCTTTGGCCCGATTATCGAGGCAGAAAAAGATCATTTTTGGGACAACTTCCAGATAAAGTAGTGCAGCATTGCAATTGGCCGATACGAGTTGTGGTCGGGGGCTGGTTTTTTCCGGTTTTGAAATAGAGATGAACTTCACTTGCCTCCAATCATGAGGGGCAATGTTACCCTCACGGAACTTGTTAAATAAGTTCGATTAGTATATCCATTCAATTTTCATATAATATTGCCACAATTGAGCAATATTTCTTCAAATTTTCACGGCAAAACATTGAAAATTGAGTGAGTGACCGTGAATCCCGGGAGGCGCCTCGTCGAAAACTCGTTTTATGTTGTACATCATACCACAGTCTTTCTTTACATCATTCCTCAGGGAATTATGTAATGTTTTGTTTATTTTCTCGCTTTTTGAATTTTTCGTAGCACTTTGGAGCTATTAGTTGAGAGATATGTCTCTTGCGTGGTGGACTTCGATCCCAATTAAGTACGTTGTCGCCTTTTATCAGTTTTGACGATTTTGAAATTCAATTATATTTCCATGTGAACATTTCAAAACGTAGCGCACAGCACAATTAGTAGGGGGAGGAGTTTGAGAATTAAAAGAAAATATTCTTTTGCGATTCCTTAATATGGAATCGGTTTATTAAAAAAAACTTCTCTCAACATTAATAGCATTATATTAACGACAACGTTGTACGCCTCTATCAGAAACCAAATCATTTCTTTTTTTGAGCATTCTGTCTCAACAGAATACACTTCAGACAACGGAATAAATCTGAACAGCGCATAAAGAATATTTCTAGATACAAGTGGAAAACTGAGCTTCCGATTTTTCTTTTCCCGTTACGTTAGATCTCCGGTTATGTTCTGCAGCTTCGAACCCCAACTCGTGGGATACTCTCGTAATATAGTTACGATGGTGGAAAGCGCAAACGTTTGAATAAACAAAATTCTGAAGGGTCTCCAGAGTAAACATTTTCATGGTGACTCCAGCGGAACTCATCCTAAACGGCTCGAGCGTGTATCAAAGAAGCGCCATCAAAGGTTTGGAATACGAATTGGACCTGAGGTAGATTTAATTTCGAGAAGTACTGCTAGACCTTTGGGAGTTAGGGATGGTTTCGTTTTAATATGCAATCCAAATTTGATTATATTAGTGCCTAGCCTTAATTTGACTTCAATGTTATGTAATATTTTTCTACTTTGAAAGATTCACTAGAAAGAACGGTAAAACATGCTTTCTAATGTAGGACTTTTCGAGACAAGCCAACTTCTGCGGTAGATGAGTAGCGAAAAAAGTAATAAACTTGCTTTTCTCATTTCCACTACCCTGGCGGGGATCCCAGATAATGACACAGGAGCACGTAGTACACATGACTGGTGCATTATTAAACACTGCCAGTCTGGGACCGAAACCACACCACACCTCATTACCGCGATTCATTTTCCATAAACGTTTTCTGCTTGCACTTCCATAGCGTATGTACCATAATCTCCAACACACGGTTGTATACCGAAAGCAATTCAGAGCGGTAGCTTGCCGGCAGGCAGGACTAAAGTCATTAGTTACCTATGACTCTCGCTGTACTGGAATCACCAGGATCTATCCCGCCAAGCCAGCAGCCCTTCCACCGAGTACCCGTCCAAGTAACTGGAGCGACATGCAGTAAGGATCTTGGGGCTGAGTCATGTTTTAAATTTACTCGTCAGCGCAAGAGAAATATAGAGGCGAAACGGGGTTCATCTTCGTGGCCGGGAGCTGCTGTCACTCGAACGTAGGCTGGTCGCACCGAGCAAGCAGGCCGTGCATATTTTCCGCAAACGAAACAGCATACCAACGACGATAGACTGCGGGAATGACTTCTGTCTCGCTGTTCGGTACAGCGAACTGACACCCAGTCTGCACGTCAGTTGACATCTTTTATCACGATGTTGAAGGCTGATCTCGGTCACTGCGATTTTTCTTCCGCCCACATTATTTGGGGCAGGTTGAGTTTGCATGGATTTTTATAGGTTTTCATACTGGAGCTGGGTGCGTTGGGAATGATTTAATCGCATACAGTAGGCCTTAATACAAGGGTATTGAGCTCATTTTAGCCCTAATACTATTGTTACCCTAACCATTTGATGCTATTGATTAGATTTAGAGCAAATGCTACCATCTCTTGATTCACATTTTAATTTTTTATGAAACCTGTATAATAAAACCCTTTACCTGTCAATGGAATACTATACTTCAACGATGATTCTCATAGAAAACGTGGATTCATTTTATATTCACGAAAATAATTGCCACTTATTCAAGAAATCCCGCACCGTTCATATGCGTGAATAAAAGCTTGTATATGTAGTGGACCTTCGCGCCGCTGGCTGGAATGTAGTATTGCCGTGTGCGGGGGTAAATGGAAGCCACCTTAATAATCCCACCCTTAATCTCTCTCGTTTTCATATAGCTCGTATCCGCAGGCATTCATGCTGTCCATAATTTATTACTTCCTTTCATTCGTTCCTCTCGGATACTTGTTGCGAAAGAAGGGAACAATCTTGAACGCTGATCACGACCATCATAGGCGCTTGTTTTGCCAGGGCTGCTTTCTCAGATTACGCACACGTAGTTTTAGGTGTTAGTAGAAAAAACAATACTCAACAACCACTAGTGTCGACATGCAATCTTAATATATTGAAAGAAAGATGAATCTTAACGAATCATATTATGAACAAACTTCTCTATAGAATCAGAAACCTCACGGCGGGATTATTTCGTCGGCTTTGGAAATCTGTCGAAGACCGCTCGGCTCGAAAAGTTTACCAAACAGTGTCGATTCGGGGATTGTAACTACATGATTTATCTGCCCAAGCTTAACGGGTTGTATGTGTTAGTGTGATAGCGGTGATGATTCATGAAAACGATTAATTATCATGTTACACCCCCAATGAGGCTGGGTTTTCATTTGCGGAACTACATCCCCATATCGAACTCGACCTTCATCCTAGCTTTTCGAAGCAATATTAGTGATTTATTTAAACCAAAATAGCGATTGCGCTCTATTGAATTTTGATTTTGAATTTTATTCAAAACTTTTATTGATCTATAGGGATGCGAATGGGTTTTTTTTTCCGAATTGGTTAGATAAATAAATATTGCGATTATGGTTGAGACATTTATTCCGATTTGGAAAGCTTACTTGTAAATGAAGTGCCATTTGTTTCTATATCGGAAGCCTTTCTGTGCAAGCATGATAAACTTTCATAATTTACATAAGAAATCTTGAGAGTTTTTTTTCAAAAAACAATCTACGATGAGTGACTCTCATTGTTTACTTTCTCTTCTCCCTCAACTCTCTGCATAATATGCTAGTCAAAACTACCGTCTTTCGATCTGTAATGTAAAATAATTGAAAAGTGATATAGTGACACCATAAAAATCGAAAGAGAAAGTAAACAAAGAGAGTCACTCAGGCCCGTGCGCACGGGGGGGGGGGGGGGGCTCAACCCCTCCCGTGAGCTTGTGAATTATTTTTAAAAATTTATTATTTTCCTGTCCTTGAAAAAATATACTGCAAACCGTTTGGACACATAAAATGTCATTTGAGTTCGGTCTCTCTAGAAACAAGTCAATGAAGAAACCAAGGACGAAACTTTAGGAGGGTGGCTGGAAAGGGATTTATGTCAAGTTGGACGGCTTCTCTGAAGGATGTAAAAATATTGCAATAAAAAGGTGTATAAATTTTCAATTAACGAAACTATTATAAATATTTCGAATAACGACCAAATATTTCACGAAGATGTTCACGGATACCTAATTAATAAAATTAAAACATGTTTTGCAAATTTCACCACTTCGTGAAAAATGGGGGGGGGGGAACACTTCAAAAATTTTTACTCTTAAGCAATTTAAACATTATACGATAAATTAATAGTTCATTTAAGAAAGGGATGTTTAAGTTTTTCGTTTTAAATAATTTTCCCTACAATGCTATTTCTAATGGCGACTTTTAAATTCAAGCTTGAAAGTTCGCTAAGAACTTAATGAGAACTTTAAAGAATACTTTTTAGGTATTATCCGAACTTTTGGTTGCTTCGATAGTTTTCGTTCCGTCGAGGCGACACACAGACCACTTTGCACAAAAAGCATAAAAACCGGCCAAAGATGGCCCGGGAACAAGATCATACCATTTTACTAATGTACTTTTAGAAAACATTTTGAAATAAATCCTAAGATGCTCCACAAGTTTTCGTCCTTGTTTTCATCGATCTAAGACAGGACATGACAATCGACTTCTTATTTTTCATTTCACATTCTTACTTTCGCACATTTTCACCCTGCCGAAATCTTCCGAACAGTGTTGCTATTTTTATTAATGATAATCGAGTCTTGTTAATTTATTTTATGCTGGCAATATTATGTATTTTGTGTCCACTATATTGATGAAGGGCACCGTTTTTTCCATGTCATGAATTTTTAGTAAGGTTTGAGGAAGCCATTTTCTGAAAATTTTAGATTATAGTGTGGTTTCTGTCTTATTTTTGTTAAAGTTAATCAACAAGTATACGGTAAATGCATGATGAAATATTTGTTTCACTTTGCTGCACAACTTCTGTTCAATTTAGTCATTTTTACTTTTTACATTGCTTATAAAAGAAATGTATAGAATTCGCTCAAACTTTCAAGATTTTTTCCGAGGCCCGGAGGGCCGAGTCTTATATACCAATCAACTCAGCTCGACGATTTGGGACAATGTCTGTGTGTGTGTGTGTGTGTGTCTGTGTGTGTGTATGTAACGGACAAATTCTCATTCGTGTTTCTCAGCAATGGCTGAACCGATCTTATCCAAACCAATTTTAAATGAAAGAACTAAAAAACAGTATGAACGCTATCAATTTGTTTTTGATTCTGATATTTAGTTTCCAAGATATGAATGTTTGAATGCGTAAAAATGGCGTTTTTCGCAGTTTTTTTAAATTATCTGCCGAAATTGACAATATAGATTAACAATTTATATGTTTTTAAATAGCTTTAACAAATACCTTTCGAACAAGCTATAGATTGTTGAAATCGGACTATTATCAAAAGAGATATTTAACATTAAATGCGGACGAAAGATTTTTATCATTTCCCATTGCCAGAAATATGACCAAAAACATGTAATCTATTATTAACGCCAAAACGGCTTATTTTAGGTCAATAGTATCTTCGGAGAATATAATGGAGGCAATGTGCCCTTTCTTTTGGTATTGTGCTTTTGCTGATTAATCACCCTATGAGTGAGATATTTTCACAAATTTTCTTGGAAGTGAATATATCGAAATGATGTCTTCAGCAAATTTGTAGCTCTTACTTTTGCGAATAACTTTACTGAAGACTTCAAATATCTATTTTGAATACTTTAAAAGTTATGGCTTGTTGTTTGTGGATTACTCTTTGTCGCCTATTTATTGTTCAATATAGTAATAATCCATCGAAATAAGCCAAACAATATTTCGATAAAACGAATTTTGTATTTCATTCTTCTATCTACAACCGCTAGAAATAATCACCGAACACTTCCAAGTTGTCTGGAAGGAACTTGATAACTTATCAGTGCAAAAATGTTCATTATTCCTGCCTGAAAACATTCCAATAGAAAATTCCAGAGTTCTGTAATCAATCATAATCCTCAGATTTATTTTCAAATTGAGCTCATTTTTGTAGAGATGTACTGTAATAAGGGTCTTTATTTAATAGGAAGCGAAGTTAAAATTGATTTAATGTCTATGAAACATAGAACTGCTCACCAAAAAAATGCATGCAAAAATGTTTTTGCCTTTCTCATTCACTCTAAAATTCGTCAATCTAATCCCGATCCGGAGGGCCGTGTCATATGCCAATCGACTGAGTTCGTCGAGATCGGAAAAGGTCTGTTTGTGTATGTGTGTGTATGTGGAAAAAAATGTGACCTCTGTTTCTCAGAGATGGCTGGACCGATTTGCACAAAGTTAGTCTCAAATGAAAGGTACAACCTTCCCATCGGCTGCTATTGAATTTTTTATTGATTGGACTTTCGGTTCCGGGGATACGAGTTGAAGAGTGCAATCACGCAGCAAATTCCCATATAAACTGAAATGAAAAATTTTCAAAATCAAATTTGTATTTTTGATGCCAAATGACTTTAAAATGCATGAATCATTGATATGTTTGACAAAAATTGACTTTTTTAGACTTTGGTACATTTTTGCCTTTCTCATATAGAAAGGTTATGCAATCACTCAAAAAATCTTCAATTATACCGGCCCGAGGGGGGTATGCAGTGAGGGGTTGCTGCTTTAAAATTAAATCTAGTCTAAAATTTCTTAACAAGTTGAAAAATTTCGGCAGGACATGGACCTCCCGGATCTTTCTCCATGATCTGCCGCTGGTTTCAAGCGATGTTTCAATATCACATAGTATCTCAAGATCGTGGCTGTCGATCCATTGTATATATGTGCAAATCGTACTGAACATGTAATATTCATTTCCACCATTGTATTGAACATAACCAGCCATGGAATCGTAGTCTGGACAAACGAGACAAGCACAATTGCACCACTAGGTGGATTAAAACAGGTTTTTATTTTGGGAATGCGTCGAGTTGAGACGAAAACGTAATATGATTAATAACGAGTATAACACTTTCCGAAAATAAAGAGAAATTTATGAAAAATGACGATTTCCATTCGACTCTAGCAGGTTCTGATCGATTTTGATGAGCATTTGATTTTTGTTGTATGACCAATTATATGTATAGGTCAAATGTTTAAAAACAGTAATTTAAGGTCAAGATAGCATCATTTGGAAACCGCCAATTTCGGAGGGTTAGTATCTTCGATGAGTTTTACAAACGTTAAACAGCGCATCATTTGATAAAATAATTTTGACGGTATATCGTCCAAGAAGTATTTATGGTGAATTTTCTCAAGGTTAATATTCATGACTACAATAAAGTCTCAACAAATTCGCTAAAAACACGAACTCTGTTACTATTTTCTGAAAAATTAATTCTGCATAATTTTAATACTTCAAAAATTACGGTTTCGGAATTATGCCGTTTGGACAGTATGATCGATTTTCACCAAACCCCCAACAAACCGAATTTCTGGCTACGCCGCTAACTTCAAGTAAGTAGAAACAAAGTCGTTCTGCACTTGTTCACAAGAAACTTCTTCGAATGCTGAATATCTATTATAATACATTGAAACCCCGATTTTATCAGCCAAATATGAACATATGTTTGATGGGCTTTAGCAGACGAACAAGACTGAATTCGAGTAAATCCTTTCTTGAGCATGTTTTCCTTATCATGAAGATGGAAATATGCAAAAATAAAAAGTTAGTCATAATCAGAAATAGTTATCAGACTACATCAAGGGATCGGAAGAATATTTTAACAGCTTCAGTTTATTATAAAGAAAAAAAAATTGCCCGATTTAGTCAATGTCCCCATTTTGTCAGCCTAAAATACACCATGAGATTGATAAAAATGGGTCTTTATTGCATGTATTATTCACTGTGTTTCACATTAATTGGTACATTTCATTTTTGGGGATTTTTTATTGCATCGAACTACAACAATTTTTAGGTAGTTTTCAAGGGGTTATTTTATAGACTTCTTCCAAAATTTGGTGAACCTATTCCAATTCGTATACCAATTAATTGGTATACTTAAGGGTTTATATGTTGCAGATAGAGAAAATACTGAAATTTTCAGCTTTTTTCCTACACAATATTACGAAAGCTTATTAAATAATTTTTCCTAATAAGTTTGTGAAAATTATAAACTATTTGAAATTTTTTAATAGTTTAATTTTTTATTTAACCGTGATTTTTTAATAAATAATGACCATCGCTTCACAACGTAGTCTATTTTTCATGGCTTGCGGTGAGCACGATCTCTCGAATTGCTGAACTGAAAATTACGGAATAGATATTATTTTTTAGTATTCTTTACAGATTTAATTCGCCGCGCAGATAGCTCTGAATTAGACCCACTGGTGCCCTAAGACGATTTCGCTAGATTTTCAGAGCACTGTGCACCCAGTGCACTAACGCAAGTGACGGAAGGTTATCGAAAAGTTTCGTGAAAATGAAAATTCCAGTAATGATGATGATTTTCCCAAACGGTTCGTTTTCGAGAGGTTTTTATTTGTTCTTTGGCATTAGGATTAGCGATAATAATTTAAATCAAGGATACTACTGGGAAGTCACCTTTAGAAAAAGTCGATGTCGAAGTAAAATTTGGAACTATGCACGCATGCACTTCAGAGATATCAGGAGCTGCGATTTCATTTCAACGCTTTTTTGTGAAAAGGGCGCTACTTACAAATGTAAACATAAGGCTTTTTTCATACATGCGAATGAGGGCTTTGAAACGCAACAAATTAACCTAAAAATTTGGATTCTACGATATTGCTTTCTTTAACTACAGCAACAAATACAACGGGCGAAACTGTATTTTTGTTTGTTTATTTAAAGTTTCGCCCTCCACGCTCCATGCAAACAAACAGGCGATACTTTTTTTTGCTAGCAGTTTAGAGGCGAAACTGTTATTTTCGTATTTTTTTAGGATTATCAAGCTACCAGCTGTAAATAGTAACAATGATCGCTATTGAAAAAACACGGACGAAATCGGTGGTGTAGAACGGTAGTTATTGTAAAAAAACGTAAGGGCGATACTTCAATGTTGATAGGTGCGACCGAAAAAGTAAACAATCGCCAAAGGGGCGATACTATCATTTTGTCAATTTGAATAGCAAAAACAAATTTTAATTTAATAATTTCAAATACTTTATGAAGTTTTGGGTTTCGATCACTGAATCATGCAATCTAGGATGTAAAAAAATACAATAGCTCCTAAATAGGAAATAAAACCAAGTATGGAAATATTCACTGTTGATTTTCTTTGAATGGTATCACTGCTAGTATCGCCCTTTTCAAGAAAAAGCGTTGATTTCTTAGTTCTCAGTCGCGTTGGAAATTTGAGTAAAGTATAAACTTCAAATCGATTCAAAAAAAAATTTCGATTTTTTTGGCTCAGTACAATATATAACACCTTTAGGAAAATTCAGTTTTCCCACCACAATTTAGATACTTTATTAACAGAGCATTAACAATAATTCGTTGGTATGTCTATTTTATGGGCCATTTTTTCGCTTTACCATTGATTTTGTTTGAGATTTCTAGCACTGATGTTGTCCTATGCTGATTTGAGTCCTGCCATCATCCCATGTAGCATGTGTTATCAAAAACATCGCGAAGCATCAAGTTCTAAATGTTCTCAAACGATATAATATCCGAATAGAGTGATAAGAGTTATAAGAAATGTCTCATCACACTGTTAGGTGGATTAAAAGTGTTTTTAACGATAATAATTTTATTTGTCAAAATAATGACAACCTTTTCCTATAAATATTGCAACACTTCAAAACATTATTTCGCTATTCCTGCAGTAGCATTGCGTACGATGCAAAAAGTAGCAACTGGACTATTCTGACATAAAATTGGAACAAAAACGCCCCCCTCCTATTGTCACGTCTTGTCTTAGTAATCGATCTCTGATATTTGTTTAAGTTTTGTATATTGCGTATTTCATATGCGGTAACCTGGCGAACGCACATTCTGTGCATAGTGTCGTACAGGATTTTCAGGTAATCACTACTCATGCAGTCTTCGCAAGCTCTCCCACTCATGTTTGCCACCAGCACAAAGGTTACGTAGATGATGGGTTCCCGGCCACCTCAGCAAGAAGTTTGGCTGGCGCCCTCTTTACATAGCCTAACATCCATCTTTGCTTGAGCTACCCAAGAAATGAAATCGCCTCCAGTGACTGTCGGCGTGCCAGGTCTCTTATCAGAATTTTCTTGACCAAATTTTTTCTACCGCGTGTAGGGTTTCAAAACTATTTTTCCTAAGGACTGTAGGCGTCATGAAACACGGAAAACCTAGTTTAATAAAGATAGGTGCTTCTTTCGCAGTGCTAGAAGCTGCTCAATGTTTACCTTCCGATCTAGTCCAACTGCATGAAAAAGTTAGTTGAAGGCAGTTTAAATTAGAAAGCTTGATCAGTTTTCAATAATATTACCAAGCTACTAAAATTTTCCAAAATTTGATTTATCATTAACAGAAACTATCCCTGGCAGCACTGTTTCAGCGGAACCCAATCAGATTAATTGTAATAACTTCTGTTCTACTGATTATATTTATAACTGTTAGTGCTCAAATGAATGATATTAGTCCCAGATATTAGCCTTACTTGTTGTTGAAAACATATGTTATGTGAACCAAATAGTCGTTAAGAAACGTGGTTGATTATCAACAACATGGGCATGAAGGGGTTAAATATGCTATTGGAATTCTGAGCAGGAATCAATTGCTGAAGGGGATAATAGAAGAAAAGCAATATTATGACAAACTCCACTAGAATTTAGAGCAGGATATACATCAGACCTTTATACCGGAATTCATTGAAAATATGAATACATATGATTCTATCAGCATCGTTAATTAATCATAATCTTCGCAGAATTCTATCTTGAGAAGGATTCCACTAGACCTCTAAGAAGCTTTTGTCTAGAATTCAGAGAAAAAAACACTTAGAAATACGGATAAGGCCTCAATCGAAATGCTGAAATAGATTCCATTGGAATGCTAAGAAAACTCCGATCAGAATCCTGGAATGTTGCCAAACATATGTGTGTTACGAGAAAAATGTGCGTTTAGTTTAAAACTAAAAAGTTGCATATTTGGCAATACTGCCGTTAAAAACAGGTATTTTTTTCTAAATTCATTGAACAAATCCTTCAAAAATCATCTCGCTGATTGATTCTAGTGCAACCAGTATCAAAGATATAATCCACACAATTTTTGCCTTTGGACGAACAACATTTTTAACTGTTATGTGTCCCATAGGGTACCAAGCTACTTTTTGAGATTTCAAACCATGAAATTCCAGTATTATTCTCCAAGCAGGAAATTGGATTGGTTTTTTTGGTGTTTCGGATTCTCCTCGTGTCCTATAAATCAAAGTTAAACAGTATCAAGTGCTGTGCAAAGATAAACAATCCGAAGTGTAATCGTAATAATTTACGTCTGGAAGTCGCCATCTTGGATTTCAACATGGCATCAGACAAAAATTTTTGGCACCTACTCGTCAAGATCATTCCGAAAATACCTAGTCAGTTTTGATTCTAGACTGTGAACTCTGGACTCTGCACTCTTCACGCTGAATTTTGGACGCAGGGTTCTGGCCTCGATATACTGTGCTATGGACACTGGACTCTGAACTGTGGTCTCTGGGGTCTTGATTCTGGAATCCGAACTCTAGACTTTATACTTTGAACTCTGGATTCTCTGCACTCGGGACTCTGAATTCTGGACGCTTGGCTCTTCCCTCGGGACTCTGGATTCTGGGTTCTGGTGACTGGACTATGGATGTTGAACTTTAGATTCTGGACTCTTCATTCTAATCGCTGGATGATGGACTCTTGGCGCTGGCCTCGAATTTCTGTTCTATGCACTCTGGGGGTCTTGATTCTTCACTCTGGAATCTGAACTCTAGACACAGTATTTTGGGTTGAGGATTCTGATCTCTGGACTCTGAACTCTGGTCTCAGGATTCTCGTCTCTGGATTCTGAGCTCTAGATTCTGGACTTTGAACTCCGGATGCTACACTCTGCACGTTGGGCTCTGGATTCTGGACTCTCGCCTCAAGATTCTGTGTTATGGACTCTGGATTCCAGACTCTGGGTTTTGGGCTCTGTGCTCTGGAGTCGCAACTCTTGCCTCAGTATTTTGGGTTAAGTACTTCGGGCTCTGGATTCTGGTCTCTTAGCTCTAGACTCTGGCCACAGTAATTTGGGTTGAGGACTCCGGGCTCTGGATTTTGGACCCAAGATTCTCGACTCTGTTCTCTGCACTCTGAACTCTGAACTCTGCATTCTTTACTCTGGATTCTGCGCTCTCGCCTCGAGATTCTGTGCTGTGGACTCTGGCCTGTAGACTGTGTTCTCTGAGCTGTGGGCTCTGGGTCTTGATTCTGACTTTGGTTTCTGAACTGTGGACTCTGGATTTTAAACTCTGGACTATACACTCTGCATTCGGGACTCTGGAATCTGGACTCCGGACTCTGGGCTGGAATCTAAATTCTGGATTATCGAATCTGACCTCTGGATTCTGGACTCTGAGCTCTGGAATCTGGACTTTAAACTCTGGTCTCACTATTTTAGGTTAGGGGCTGTGGGCTCTGGATTATGTGCTGAGGACTCTGGGTTCAGTATTTTGGGATAAGAACTCTAGACTCTGGTTTCCAGTCTCTGGGCTCTGGACTCTTGGTTTTGGACTCTAGGCTTTGGCATCTGATCTCTGGGCTCTGAACTTTGCGATTTGGACTCTGAACTCTACACTCGGAACTCTGGATTCTGGACACTCAGCTCTGTCTTCGGAACTCTGGGTTCTGATCGCTGCGCTATGGATTCTGAACTCTGCATTCTCGACACTGAACTTTGGATTGTGGGCTCTAGACTCGCCTCAGTATTTTGGGTTAAAGACTCGACTCTGGATTCGGGTCTCTCTCCTCGGGATTCTGGACTCTGGCCTATGGAATCTGGAGTCTGGGATCTCTCCTCGGGATTCTGGGTTCTGGTGTCTGGGCTATGGACCCTAAATTAAAATACACTGAAAAAAATCAGTTTTGACAAGGAAAAGTAACTTTTTTCCCTTGAAAGTGCCCAACTTGAATCTTTGACGGTAGTTAGGGAAAATAATTACCTATCTTGGAATAAAATTTCATCCAAATCGACTTTTTTAAATACTATATTTTTAAAATCGATTTTTGCAGTGTAGGAGTCGATGAAGAATTTCAATATTTTTATTCAAAAATTTGACTAATTTTGAAAAAATCACTCCCACAGCTTTTTTTGTAGGATGTGTTATTTTTAGACTATAGCCATTTGAAAAAAATTGGTAAAAAAGTTTGACCCTTTTCAAAAGACAGACTAGATCATTTTCGGAAAAAATACAAAGTAGTGGCTTTTTGTGACAAAGTTCTCATGTACAGAAATGTTTATTAAAATCTGAGAGGATGTTGCCAACTCTGAATATAATTTAGCGTGAAATTCGTCAGTCATTGGAGATTTCCAGACGCCTACATTTACTGCTACGTCAGACATTACCCAGGGAAGCTATTTGGGACCGTTGATGTTTCCGCTTTATTTCAATGTGTATTTAGTGTTCACCTGTCTTTCACAGACTATCTTAAAATATTTAGCCTCATCTGCATAATTGAGGACTGCTGATTTCTTTAACACCTTGAAAACTTTGCTGGTTGTGATGTAACAAAAACCGCGTTTGTGTAAATACGAAGACGTTCGAGTTATCTTGAAAGACATTCTGGCAGATCTCTGCCCCCCTCAAATTTTTTAGGACTGCCGAAAACCTGGGGCGAATTTCGCCCACATTCGACAGGGCACCATGAGAGTCCCTTTTCGACTGTCCTGGTTTTTTACTCGCCTGATAGGGTCACCCTGCCAAGACACTACCCAAGCATTTTGTGTGAATCAAAATACTTTTTTCCTCTAGTGATGGCATTTTACCCCGTCAGGCTTGTTCAATTATAGATTTTGACAGTTTCTCTGATTCAATTAAATATATCGATCAATTACTATGAGAATCTATAGTGTTGATAACGTTTACCATGCATTATTTATTGTTCCAATAAAAATGACAGAACAGCAACATAAAAAACCTCTTCAAAATCAAACCATCGTTGTTGGAAAAACATTTGACTCCATCATGTCTAAACCTAATAGGGTAGACGAGCCCTTATTCATCTCATTAGTCAGAATGTCACACTATTTTAATTGTAACCCGGCTTACAGTAATTGGATTGTGCTTAAATAGGTATCAGCATATTTGCTTCGTTCCTAAGAAGCAGTAACATAAAAAATCTGGTTTGGAAAATGTAAAATACTCGCGCTTTAGCGAAACAAAAAGTCGAGTACATCGCACCCTTATTCATCTTATCATTTGATGCAATGCGTTGAATAGAGATAGCAGACACTGCTCTAACTGATGTATTCAAATGGTTGGGATGAATACAGGAGCTAAGATGAATTACGGCGTAGTTACCCTATGTACCTATACCGGAAAAAAACACGCTTGATTGACCGAAAAACGGTATTCCACAAAAACTACGTCCGTGTCGCATCGTCCGCTCGCTATTCAAGGTTTCCCACTCGTTTGACATAAATATTTTGGCTATCCCTGCCTCTTCTATGCATATTCAGTAGGGTCGATGCACCAATAATCGCATAGTTAGTACAATAATTTTAATTTCTTTTAAATTTTTTGCTGAATTTTTCAACTTTCGCTGTTTGCTGGGTACCATATTAGTAGGTAATTGTCTAAGCTTCGATAACAAATCATTAAATTTGAGATTCTATATAGATATGTGCTAGAAAAATGATTTTTGTTATGATGTGTCTTTGTACCTATAGTTGCACTACTGTTCCTATAGTTGCAGTAGGTAGTCTCTATA
Source organism: Topomyia yanbarensis (assembly GCF_030247195.1). NCBI lineage: Eukaryota > Metazoa > Arthropoda > Insecta > Diptera > Culicidae > Topomyia > Topomyia yanbarensis. The sequence goes on along the minus strand of NC_080671.1, from coordinate 41,061,326 downwards.
GTTGCAGTAGTCTGTTCACTGTTCGTCTTCAATCAATGCAAGCATTGTTTTGCCATTGGATTTTATTTCAGAATGCATGAATTGGAATTGTTCATTATTTTAGGTATAAGATTTGCTTATATGCATTATTAGTGCGCAGAAATATATATTTAAATCATTGATGATTATAATATACTGTCGATTATGTGTAATATTGTTGCTGCTGTGGCCCAATTGCATGATGCTCCAAACTTTCTCAATATTCATCAACCTTGAGTATCACTACTGTTCTTGACAGAATGACCACTGCTGATGACTTCGAGAGCTTTAACCCTCCGGCACTCGGCACTTTGTGCAACACTTTCCGAAACTCTAGCGAAATCTTCTTTCAGCACCAGCGGCTGCTCATTCGGGGAGCCATTCGCGCGAGTGCCGGATGGTTAAACTATAGAATATAAAGACTAGTAATACTGCCTTTGTTCGACATTGCGATTAATCGATTCTTCGGACGAATGTGATTTGCGTTTCGCAATCCTTCGTAATGTAGAATAAGGTTGACTATTAGTTATTCATGAATCTATGGGAAAACCAGACCACTACATGAACTAAGACTTGTGCTTTCTCAAACGTTTGAATCAATTATCATACATAATAAAATAAAGATTTTTATTTTTATTTCAATTGTGTAAAAAGTAACAGATGATCTTCCAATCATTTCTTCATCAATCCAACTTGAGGGATTGTAATAACTCCTTATTCTTACGCTTTTTGAAGTCAGCATCAGATCGTTTTTCGTGCTTCATTTTCTCTTTCAATGTTTTCTTGTGCAAATTTTCCTGCTTCTTACGTTCGCGCATTTCTGCTTTTAATTGCTTCAAATTGTCAGCTACCTGTTTTGCTACCCTACGCTTTTCCGCTTTTGCTTGTTTTTCCGAAATAAATTTTTGCTTCTCATCCTCGATTCGTTGTAGTTCCTGAAGCCGTTCCTCGGCTGTTAAAACAGGATGATATGTTTTCTTATAGTTGCGGTGCTTTACGTTCCTTTTGGGAGTATGCGGAGCTTTAAGAAAGTCAGAAATGCTAACCTTTCGACCTGGGTTTTGTTGGTTTGTTCGATTATACAATATACCAGTCAGATCATTCGATGCAACTTGATTAACCAAATCTGCGTTAAAATTCGCCCCTTGCTGTTTGTCTGTACCTTCAATGTGTGTATTATGCTGACTATTTGGTAAAATCACATTGGGTTCCCCAGAAGGTAAAACATCCATCAAACGATGATCCACGATAGACCCCATATGTTGCTGTTCGATGTGTTCCCAGTGCGTGGAAATCCCTTCAGCAACATCGTGAACGGATTCATCACATGGTTGTATTTCATGAGTAACACGTGACCCTGTTGTAACATACGTCATATCGTCAAAAGGCCTCAACAATTTATCGTATAATAACTTGATCTTCATTTCGTCGTTGTTGAGTTCCGCATTAACCGAACGAATTTTGGATAACAAAGTAGCTTCAATGCAGCATAAGGCATCCTTGATGACGTTATATGGTATTACTGCTTGATTCAAATATATCGGAGATTGTACATTCAATGCTGATTCATGGATAATTTGGGGCAACGAGCCGTGGTTGCATGGGATATTCGATGGTGGTAGATTACCGTTATTTACACTACCAGTAAGCGAATGTGACTGTTGAACATGCTTTGGGTCTACGCTTGAAACATCTGAACTCGATGGAGAAGACCTTGTCGAACAGTGACCAAGGCACTTACTGTAATCAACATTGTCAGCACTGAATGGGAAAAGTCCGCAAACCCGAAATCCGTTGATTATGCTATGTGTTTTAACTCCTTGCCTTAGGGCCTTTTGCAAAACAGCACCAAAATGTTTAAGCGTGAGAGTTTCCTCACTATTTTCATATCGCCATTCCGATACAGCCGATTTCCAAGCATTTTTTAATGGCTTAAAGATTGAAACATCCGCTGGCTGCGTGATTCGCGTAGTGTTGGGATATAGTGCTACCAACATGATTCCAAGATCTAGGCATAAATCTGCTACTTCAGCAGCGGTGTGCGAAGAATGTCCATCGACGAAGTACAATACTGGGAACTTAACGTCATTTTTTTGAAGAAAAGGGTAGAACACGTTTCGAACGTATAGCATAAAATTTTCGACGTCCATCCATCCTTTAGGGCTTTTTCCTATGCCCCAGTCACCAGGAAAACTTCTTAGCAATTCCGGTCGAACCCTTTGCATCGGCAGGATAACATCCGGTGGTACCATGGAACCATTAGCTCCGAAAGTAAACATAACTGTAATATTAGTATGAGCACTGGCATGCTCTATTTCATACACATTTCTGTTCCCAGGAGTTGCTAGAACAGCTTTGGTTTTTGGATGAAGGAAAAACGATGTTTCGTCGCCGTTATATATGCGGTTTGGTTCGAGGAGCATTTCACCAAGTTCCTTTTCTTGTATGTACCTTTCAACTCTAGTGAACCAACTACGGACATCTTCTTCGGAAACCTTAGCACTTGCTGCCGATACACCTTCCGGTGTTCGCATTGTAATTTCGTCTCTGTGTCGGTCAAGAAATCCTGCAAACCATTTACGCCCTAAACAGTAGGTTAATTAATAAATTTTCTAAATAAAAATAATTAACATACCAGGTATATCATTCTTGAAAGGATTTGGTTTCGAGCTACTTCCCAGGTAGCTTTTGATTTTATGAAGAAGGGTTTCTTTTACCACAGGAAATCCCTTGCTTTCCATCTCTTTCAGCCATCGAACAATCTTCTTTTCCTCTTCCGGAAGAAGCACTGTTGGAGGCCCCTTTCGTATTTTCTTGCTCCACTTTTCGCCTAAGCGGAAATGAATCGTAGAAGAAGGAATTCCAAAAGTCTTGCTGGCCCGATAAACCGTCATTCCTCCGTTTTTAATCGACTTCAAGCATTTTTGCATTATTTTCTCGTCGTAAACACGGCGGATTCTCTTGCGCGGCGGTGTCTTTCCAATAATGCTCATTCTGCTACGGAAATATACAGAAATTGTGACACAATCTTACGGAATTCATGTTGACTTACGTTAAATCTGAAAAATTTCCAAGAATGCCGTCAGGAATGCGGTCAACATCATTAAAAAAGAATATTCTCAACATGTAATGTGTTTACAAACAAGTGTCAGAGAAATAACATAACCTTACTTTCAATGCGTCGTAAGGTATATCAACTATAGGAGCAAAGCGCAAAACGATGTACCAATAGTGGCGGTCCATTAAATATATATAAAAACGAACATATTTTTTGTTTTTGTTGCTACAGTCATCAAATTGCTTAAGTACGAGTGTGAATAAAATATTATTCTTCAAATTATATAGTACACTAGGCAATTTAGCCGTTATGAAATAAGAACATTATTTTAAGAAATCGCTAAGAAATTGTGCTATTTCGATACTTACTTCTAAAATAAATTACTTTGAGAAAAGTAGAGTACATGGTGCATTTTTTTAGAATAAGAATTGTTTAAAAATGTCACTATTTTAATTTGTAAACTGTTTCAAGTTCGTAGGGGACCAAATTAAATCACAAGACGTATTATTTTCACAGTAGTGCAACTATTGGTACACCACTACTATAGGAGCCACTACCCTATACACATTGTTCAGTTCAGACCGACCTGCAGCATACATGTATTTAGATATCTAGATCCCACATTTTGTTTAGCGAAAACGTCACGTCACGTCACGTGACGAAGTATTCTTTTATATTATCGTCCCGTTTATCTACCACCAAACCACTGGGTTCCATTTTTTTTTCTGTCATCATCATCAACATCATCATTGGAGTCTGTGATTGGCACGTGTTACGCCTGATAACCGCCTTTTCATGGAGAATTGTGTCGGGGCTGGTAGGTACCTACCAGCAAACCCTCGTATGACTGGTGAAATTGGGGATTCTTTATCGTGTGGTGATGTATTTTCCATGTGAGTGGTTTTCTACGGGATCAGATCCTAAATCGGTCACTATTCAATAGACTCCCGATCGATATAGAGAGGTACCTTCTTCCGTTTGCCTTCGCACGCGGCTTTATCAGTGCTCCAGCTCCAGTCAATGGTGGTGGTGAAATTACTTATTCAATCAGATGCAGAATGTCTGTGCCGAGTCTTGAGGCTCCATCTCGCCGCTTGAAGTTCTGCATGTTCGATGAAGAAGTCAGACAAGAGAGAGCAGCCGGCCGTCAGTAGGTAAGTGGGTTAATGTGTATAGAGATCCCGAGAGGGACCCGTTGGGTATGGGCTGTTTATTTGATTGAACGGTTTCTACTGCTGATGGATTATCTTATGGCGCCGCTTTTAGTCTGGTAGAAGAAAGTTTATTTGGAGAAAGTTATTTGTTTGAAGGTTTATATTGAATATATTGAACGTATTAGTTACAGCCGCCTGATCAGTTCGCAGAGATTTATAAATAAATATGGCCAGAGGACAAATACAAATACAGAAGAGACATGCAATGCAGATATTCACCAAGCATGATATTTAATAAAATTTTACGAACACTTATCGTTTTTCGGTAACAATCATATATCTAGGCTTCTGCCCCACACGTATGTTGACATGAGATATTTGATAGCGGTGGGATTAGTAAGCGGTGCCAGGTCATGTAACTCAATTTAAATAGTATTATTGTATGTTGGGATATTGTATAAAATATAATTACATTCGACAACGTGATCCAAATTATTCTGCGTAGCAAATGATACTGCTTGGTTAATGTTTTTAACCTAAACAGTATCTTAGGACGTAGATGGTGGAATTGCACAGCATTAACTTCTGCTATATTGAGCTTAAGGGTCACCTCCAACAATTGTTACACTTTACCAATCGATGGTCTTACCGGACATTTCAGAAGGGTAACAGCAACACAGTTTGACCGAATTGGGGAACAAACTGGCTTGGCATTGTCACTCATGGTTTGTTTACGTTTCACATACTATGCAGTAAGCATCGAGTAATGCTATGGCAACTAGACAAAACGGTTCACGGGTAAATTTGATTGCCTGCCCTGCTATAGTGGTGATTTTTAGCTTCTGAATTGTGAGAATCCGAACTGAGCCGTGAGATAGATGTTGGATGGTTTATGAAGACACAGATCACCAAATAGTAGTGAGATAATGCATTTATCATATAATTCAAATTCATGTTATATTCGTGGCATTTTTGAACTCCAAAGCTGTAGTGAAATTTCTTTTGCAAGACATAGATTATACTGGATCTGTTTCAAAAATTACTAGTCGCATTATTTATAATAAAATAATGTTATAATAATGTTCCACATCTATGTTAATATTTCTTCATATTTATAATTTGTTAATGTCCAAGATTTGGGAACACAAAACATAACAATGTCTGCTGTTTCCTTATAAATAGTTTTTGAATTTTCTAGCCCTAAGAAAAATTTCCAAAACGTTTTTATAATGAGAAAACTATATCTTTTTGATCTAAAAACCCTGAAGATGAAGAGATATTTGAAACGTTGCACTATGGGAAGGCATTTGATCAAAAAACGCAAAATACATCAACTCCAATTTCATTCAATTCTATACTGAGCGCTATAATCAATGGAATGGATATCTTAGAAAAAAAGTTGAATTAACTGTATAATATGGATGCTTGAAGATGAAAATGCAAAAGAGTGCATTTTTTAAACTCTTCGTGTATCTATTGAATTTTGAATAACACATGTATTCAAATATGTCGTTAAAAACCAAAAATACCTGTTACGTGATGATATTATTGAGAATGCATATTCATTGCATTGGTATGAACTTTTATAAAAAATAACAGATCAAAGTCCAAAAATATTCGCAAATTAGATCCGGGAAAAAAGATCCGCTGAACTCTAGATGGGAGATGCAAGTATGAAGTTACTTCTATCTTATAGCGAAGATTTTGGTTGTCCATAATTGCCCTATACTGAGCACGCATAAAAAACTTTCAAAACTGGACCTGATAATTCTATTCTTTACAAAAATCTTTCTGAAACAATTCGTTTTATTAATTTGCTTTCAGGGGAGTAAGGGTTTCAGCATGAAAAAAAACACGTACGTTGCGATTTTTTTTACAAATTTGTGTGAAGCGAATTAATCAAATCTTTTGTGCATTACAATGTATCATTTCAATAACAGTCTGTAATTTTTTCATGCAAAAATATTGACAAGCGACTTGGTGATGGAGCTTTTTGCTGAGCGTCTCTGAAAAATACACGATTCGCGGTGTCAACTGCCATTCACAGGCTACTTAACCGATCTATTTCAAATTTTGCATACACATTCTATGTAAAAGATACCTAACCCCAACGTTGAGTTTTCGAGATAATTTTTCGATTAAGGGGGTTTTTACTCCTAAAATGGCGGAGTTTTTCGCGAAAGATAGAATTTTTTCTCAAATGAGTTAAAAGGACCCTTAATAAAAAAATATCTCAAAAACTCATCGTAGGGGTTAGGTATTTTTTTACATAGAATATGAATGCAAAATATGAAATAAATCGGTTAAGTAGTTTTTGAGTGGCAATTATCACCGCAAACTCTGTTTTTCCAGAGACGTTCTGCAAAAAGCTTCATCACCGATCGTCGATATTTTTGCATGAAAAAATTGCAAAGATTTCTTTGTGAAATGAAGCATTATAATGCACAAAAGTTTTGGTCAATTCGCTTCATCCAAAGTTCTAAAAAACTGGCAAGAAAAGTGTTGTTCGTATAATTCGCTTTATTCACTTACTTTATTCAAATCATTTTTGTGCTATATACTCATTTTTTCGGTTTATTCATTCCGTGAATTTAATTCGTTTGGTTTATTTTGTTCATTTTGAATATTTGACCAACTTTAAATATACGATCATTTCATTTTAATCACTAATTTCAGGCAGCATTCTGTTTATTATTTTTTTTAATATTTAGGCTCATTTATCTATTTTGTTTGTTTCATGTGGAATCATTATGATCCTGCATTTTGTTCATATCTTTCATTTAATTTATTTTGTTCACTGTTTTCAATTTATGCATTTTATTCAATATTTCACTTCATACATTTTCTTCAGTTTATTCATTTTTTAAATTATGACTAATTTTTCAATCAGTCAATTTTTTTCATTTCATCCAAATGATTATTATTTCACAATTATATTTATCTTATTAATTTTATAACTATTTTAATAGCATTATTTTTTTAAATTTTATCATTTAATTTATTTTTTATCCTTTTTTTAATTTTATCATTTCCATTCATGTTGTGTATTTTATTAATTCTATTCATTCTAATGATTTTGTTAATTTTAACCTTTGGCCATTTATTTTATTTTATTTATCTTACTCGTTTTATTGAATTGATTTGTTGTATTCATTTCCTTTATTTTTTACTTTTTAATTTTTTCAGTTCATACATTTTATTCAGTTTCTTTACTTTATTAATTTTGTTTCGTCATTTATTTTATTCATTTCATCCAATTCGTTAGCTTTACACAATTTTAAAAATTTTAAATGTTTTAGTTTCATTTGTTGCATTTTTAATATAATTTATTCAGTTTATCAGAGGTTTTTTTTTATTTTGATTATAGAGGTTTTAACCTTAAGGTTCGCCTCTTCAAGTTAGAAAAATCTCTTAACAAAATTCTCTAACCCTATGAGCGAGGTTGGGATTCGAATCCAGGTGAGCTGCGTACAAGATAATCGATTTACCAACTAACTACCAACTATACCATTTTTGGAATCGGCATTCTGTTATTTACTTGCCACGGAAATAACTTGCGTTTTCATTTCTGTTTCCATATTATTTTTCCGGCTCAATATTATTACAAGTCCCACTTACTACGAATCCATTATACTTGTGCATTTCCAACTATTTATAAGAATAGTTCCTAACACGAGAAAAAATAATCGCACACAAATGCCTGTTGTATATGATCCCGCATTTTATTGAAACAATCACCGAATAAAATTAGCATCGGCACGACAGAAACCACGAAAAATTCGTCGCGTGATAACAAAGTGAACGATACTGATTTATTAAAATAATACAACACATGATAAATTTCCCAAATTCTCGACAGCCGGCTTCCCAGAGCAATTATTACATGATAACGCTATTGGCACATTCACTAACAAATCTCCCTTTCCCATGATACATGATGCAGAGAATTCCTTGGTGTCTAGCAACAACGTGTATCGAACTAACATTCCTTCCATTCCCAAAAGATCTGTATTCGGACGTGGTCGGCTTCGGTATTGATCAGCATGCAGGGATCAATATAGATTGCACAATGTGGCCCACCGTGTTATTCCCAAGCATGTTGTTCCAATGAACATTTGGCATTCTTAATTGGTTCTGGTCAATAACGAAGTAGCAACCACGGGCGATATCTTATGCTTATGCTTAAGAAGAAGAAAAATCAAAGGGGCCGTACACAAATGACGTAGCTTTTTTTTCGGCGATTTTTTACCCCTCCCTCTCCCCTCGTAGCATTTGGTCACAAAATTCTAACCTCCCCCTCATAAATAACGTAGCATTTACCTACCCCCTACCCCTTGTCCAATGCAAAGCGATCGGGGGATGAAAAAAAATTACAAATGTTTTTCAATTATTTTAAATACATGTCCTTTCAAAATGTCTTTTTATATTTATTTAAACTTTTATCAGCATTTTCATTATAACAGCAAATCGCGTGTAAAATAAGCCCATTTCATGACAAATATAGTGTTGATAGTTTTGTTTTGAATTTTATATGTCAAGGGTAGCATGAAGAGAAGTTCTCTCAGTTCACAATCCTGCAGCTGCCAATGATTCTAAGAAGCATACGTTCATCCAAATTACTAAATTTTGTTTGGTTGAATCCGAAGTGAAAATTTAATGCAGCTTCCAAACTAAGTCTACTAGTTAGCAACATTAGCTAACTAATGTAGCAAGTTAAATCCGCATACAAAATCTTTTCGTATTTTTGCGAACTTGTAATTCCGCGAATCGTAAAATTTATCTCATGAAAAACCGCATCAAAAGTAACTTGTTTGAATTTAAATTTATTTCTCTTGAAAATGGGGGATCATTAAATTGTTTTCTCTAAACAATGGGTTTTAAACTTAATGCTACGTCGCACAACTTCTGACCCTACCCTCCCCCTCGTCACACTTCGTCACAAATTTGGTATACCCTCCCTACCCCCTAAAATGCTACGTCATTTATGCATGGCCCCAAATAAATATTTTAATATGTTTAATATGGAGCTTGAGGTAATTCATTCAAAACCACATTAAATAAACTGCCTGTTTTAAATTTATAAGACTCAAGCATATTATTTGTGACTATTCGTACTATCCACTATAACTCAATATCCTCCTCTCCGGTCAATGTGATATGAGACTTTCAAGGAAGGAACATTGAAAGACTTTGGAGTCGGAAACTCTGCTATTAGTGTAGAAGATTGGAACTTTTTCGCAATAGGAATTACGCAAAAATTCATGACATTTTGAATATTTCTTCTGCGTTCAAAACATCTAATGGGTTGCTTCATTATTTTGGAAAAAAAAACTTTCTAAAGAACAGAAAACCGATTTTTTTCAGAATTGGTTCACAACTATTAATTGGGTAAAAGGGTCTAATACACCCCCTTAAGCAAAAATAGATATATTTCAACGTTGCGCATCATAATCTCAGCAACAAGTAGTCTAATTTATTACTATAATTATTAGAAAATAGTTCCTACTTAAGTTTTTGTTAAAACCATGCAAATAAAAATATTATTACACATTTTCCAAAGATGCTCAAATTCCAGTTTCTTCGCTCACCCAGGGCCAAATGCCACTAGTTACAGTGTAATATACCCCACAACAATAGGATGCCATAATCGCCATAATCGAATTATTGAAATTTTTATCATGCTAGAAAAAGGTCATACATTGTATGAAACTTTGTTTTACCTAAAGAAAATCAGTATTATTGGTATTTAAAGCTCATAATTGACTCAATAGTTACTTTGCGGCTGTATCATTAGTGGGGCATACTATCCGGGGGGCGTTTTGTCCCGTAAATGAGCTATTGTGAAAACATGAATAATTCTACGAGCAAACAAAGTTTCAAACCATTTCAAAAACTTAGACAGGAATTTATATATTCTATTAGGTTGCTCGAAATACTTCTACCAAATCCTACTCTTCCCAATTGGTTGAAATGCATATAGAAAAATAATGAGAACTTACTTCGAAATGGCTCTTTTGACACTTTTACGTATACGTTAATTTCAAGAAATTATACTGTTATCATTTACGGTTTAACGTTTCAAATAATTCTGGTGTTCTAGGAACCCGAGCCGTTTTGCCCCGGTGGGGCGTCTTATACCCTTTTACCCTAGATGCGTTATTTGGAATAGAAGAACCACGGGTAGAAGCAATTGCATCACTTTCAATATGACCACAGCCTACTATCTATAGGCAACATGCGTTACCACAGCTTTTCGTGGTTTTTCCAATACAACACAGCAGCATGCAACGACCAATCACCTCACAAAACCGCCTCTATCTAACAGCAAACAAATTCCTGGAAGCTGCAATTTTCCTGGAATGCTGCTACACTGGCGATGACAACCGAAACAGCCATAACATAGCACGGCTCGGCAAGCCCAACCGCAACGACGTCATCAGAGCTGCCTTTCTTCTGCGAAAATGGCTCTGAAGGATCATTAGTTTAATGACCTCATCCTGTTTGTGTTTCCTGTGCCGCTCGGCGAGTAGCCGGTTAAGTTTGTCCCCCCCTTCCCCCCCATCTCACCCTCTGTCTCTCTTTCGCAGACAGTGTTTGCTGGAACACATCTCACTCGCCTTCTAGTCGTAAAGACTCTGTGCCAGCATTATTTCACACGATGGCATCCCTGTCGGAAAGTTCCGGCTTAGGCCTGAGTGATGGGCTTTTCGCACTACAACTACCACTGTTTGCTGCCTCTGGCTCTGCCCTGCCTGGCCGGGTTTTCAGCCCGTTTCGACGGGTTGAGTGAGTGGGTGAGTGACGGATGCCATTTCGTGCGAAAGAGAGGGACGCGTGGGTGGCGAGTTTTACTCCGACCGGCGGCTGAACCGCCCGTCATTCCACGGCTGCAACCAACGGACGGGAAGGTATGTACGGCGGCGGGAGGCATGAAATAAATGGCGAGACCAAGTGTACCATGAATACATAGAGTGTTAATGAGGCGAAGGATGAATTACTGTTTATTTATGGTTTGGGCAAAAAGTGTTTTCTTTACAGGTATACTCGCAGACAGGCTGGGGTTTAAAGTTTGTCGTTCGAAGCAGATTGTGGAAGCGGAACTGACGATGGCAGCGAGGTATACTGGGAAAAAGATAGAGAAAATAATGTACTAGAACCGACAGACGCTGGTGCAGTAGGCTGTTTTTTTCACGTTGATGACATGCTTCCGACTTGACTGACTGGCGGGATGTAGTTGTAAATATAAGGTAAATATTTATTCGGTCTGACTTGTGTGTGTGTGGGTGGAAGTGCTTTCTATTGACACAATTGAGGGGGCACTTTTGTTAGAACCAAGCGAATTTTGGTCGTTCTTAAGTAGTTTGTAAACTGGAACTCTTTCATTCAGCTTGATATAGAATCATAAATATATAGCATAATTCCGAACCGAATATCGAATCTATTCACAACCATGTTAGCACAAGTCAACGGTTGTTGTGATGTCGGAGTTTTAGAGCTGGTTCCATAGAAATTTGAAATCCTGAATTCAAATGAGGCATTAGTTTTTGCATATGTACTCAATTTGCTGAGATATTTGATTATTCGTATTCATATTTGCACAACTTATATTTGATACTATTCAACAACAAGTGTCATTTTGGGCACTATGCTTCAATTCTCGTTAGTGGAGAAAAATTTAGGTAAAAACTATTTCTTTCACACAAAGGATAAAATGGCTTAAAACCGCATTTACGTGAGAAGGGTATAAAACCTGTAACTAAATTAGTTTTGAAATTTGCGTTTCCATTTCGTTTCAACAGAATTCGACACTAACTTAGTGACAGGACTCAGTAAGCGCCGGAGCTTATTCCTGCACTAAGCTAGTGGCGGATTCTGACAAAACGATGTCTATTAAACAAATTGACATTTCGAAGACGGCGCCGGTGGTTGGGTGGTAAAACAGATTGTTTCTATTTTCAGTGGGTCCTGTCTCGGACGGTGATAGTCAACACTTAGTGTAGAAAGAGACCGACGGAAAATAAATATGAAGAATATAATAATTATAATTTGCGCCATTCCAAAGTGTTGTGTTCAATACTTCAATTGACTCGTAAAGTTTATATAAAATTGCTTTCAAAACGATACGTCAAAATTACTCGAACCTATTAATATGAGTGGCACAATTAATTTCAATGTCAGTCATGTAAAACGGTTGGAATAGAAACGCGAAGCAATATTATTGGTTCTGAACTAGTCTAAGACGGTCCGGACACAGTGAAAGATGCCAAAGTCGACCGAATTAGTGCCGAGCCTTCGTAAGACGCCATGAATGTCTCTTTTAGAGGCTTCCATGCAGATTTTTCCGTTGGAGGTCCCAGATATCAAGAAGAACCGGTTATACAGTGCCTTGTTCCTTGTCACTACTATCACATTTTTTGTTTATTTGATGCGCTTTGCACGTCTTTATCGTATGGGAGACGGTCCAATAACGATCATCTTTGGAACACTGTGCAGGAATTTGAGGATTCGACTTTCGACGCTGACTCGAATGATGAACTGACGATTGATAACCAGAACGTCGGAGGGTTACGCACAAAAATCGATCAAGTTTTCCTGGCAATCCCGTCTTGGGAATTACATATTATGACATAATTAGTGTTACCGAGACCGGGTTAGATGATAGAATACATTCTCATCAGATTTTTGATGATACATATCAGCTTATAGAAATGATCGCAGTTACGTGAACATGCGGTGGGGGCGTGCTCATCGCTGTATCTTCTGTTGTAGTCTTCCTGAAATAAATACTGGTGAACGAATGAAAAAACAAAAATATATGATGTCGGTTGCCTAGCCAGTATAATGCTGACAACGACCGCCATTTGGTGAAAAGTGCATTTTCAAACGATGCAACGAAATTGAAAAAAAGCAATGACGCGTGTTTGTATTTTTTTGTTCTTTCAAGGGCAGTCCGAGGACTTTCAGCGTGTCCTTCGCCGGATAGCAACATCTAATGATGAAAAGTTTAATATTATCGGTTTTATTGTTTTGTTTTGAAGGTGTAGAATCAAAACAAGGAGATACACTTTGTTATTTGCAGGATGCCTGAGTCCGGATGAAAAGATGTATATTAGGGTGCCAATAAAAACTGCCGTCTTGAGTTTTCTAAGCGGATAGCATGTAAAAGCTTTAGCATCTCGAACAAAAGCTCGTAGGAAAAATATGAGCTAAATCGAACAAATTTCGAGAAACACTAGACGTTTCATGCATTTGGAAGGCATTTATTTAGAGTTGTCCTACTAGAACTGCTGAGCTGGGCTCTCGGAAGGGCTGCCTGTCCGAATCGCTTACGAGACGAGAGAAAACACTGTTTAAGGCCAATTGCAGCGGGCCGTGATTCTGTTTGTAATATTGAGTGTGCGGTTCAAATATGCGAGCATAGGGATTCTGCGATCACATGGGAATGAGCGCATATTTGTTCACGCTTGAAAGCGCGTTGATCACATTATAAATGCAGTGGCGTTCACTAAATCATCGGGGTGTTTGTGTTAGTGGATTCTAGAACATAGTTGTGTGTGGATAATCGCGATTGCATGTTTATCTTTGTGTATCATCGCGAAAGGCCCAGGCGTTTGTATGTTTACGTGTTCGGTGTGCTAGCGTGTATGTAACTTTGCGTGTATTACAGGGTGGCCATCCCTACGGATTTTATCGTCGATCTACGGATTTCTATCCTTTCTACGGATCCACGGACTAACTCGTGAAATCAACGGAATTTTTTAACTTCTTCAGAATGCTACGGAAGTTTAGTAAAAATAATACGTATTCGATTTGTCTCACTCAATTTTCTATCATGTACGCCCACTAATTGTTGCCCTTCCGGGTACTGAAGATTTGTTCATTTTTGTGGAATTCCCTATTTTTGACGTCAAATACACAATCAACCATGCTTTGCTCGATTTGATTCCGAAACCAATCGAACCGGAATCGGTCGATTCATTTGAGCAGGAATAGGCAAGAATTCCGATTCATATTTCTGCAAAATTTGACTGGTATTCAATATACAACATTCGAATTGAAGTTCGTAAAGTTCGTTAACATGGAGTACAGAGTAAGCCAATCTAAACTCTTGGTTGATGTGGAATTCATTAAATATTATCGGACCCTATAACTGAGCTTCACTAAATTACTGACGTTAGTGTGACAGATCATCGATGAATTCAACAGATTATTCCGACTGCAATATTCTAAAATAGTTTTATAGAGCAGAACACTAACGAAGAAGGTGAAACAAAGATTGAAATATTTTGTGGAACCAGAAAATCTTGGTCAAATTTGTGCAGCTACTGAATCCAACTCCGAAAACTTTGAACATGTTCGAAAAAGTAGTTAGAATATCTATATTGAGTAATATATCCGATTTTCTTTCCGAAATTTCAGTACGGCACTTTTTACGCGAATATTAACTCATAAAACGAAGTAATGGCTCACGATTTCAAAAGTTGCTCCTTACACAGCCAATCCTGTATTTTGGGAATACAATTTGCGAACTCATCATCTGTTTGTGTATTTTAAGGTTGTGCACGATTCGCTGCAATAAACTGATCTGTTGTGCCAAAGAATGCAGTTGGCTTCCCGACAAACTGAATTGGTTGGGTTAAAGCAAGTTACAGAATAGCCAAAAAGACATCCGACTCTTTTGTGGAATTAGATGTATTGAAGCAGAGAGATGCGCTTACTGATTTGCTGTTCAAAAACTGCTGTCGGATAGAACGACATTATCATTAAAAGAACTTGCTTGCTTCTTGGTTCCGGGTGACTTCGACACCATTGGAGTCGATCGTAGAGCAGTGGAAGAGGCTTTCGCGCCCTTTCAAAGAGAGGCTGACAATATTGGCAAAAACTGTCAAAATAAAGTAAATTGTAGTTAATCGAGTACCAGGTCGCCAACACGGTGTTGGTTCCGCGATAGAAATGGACGTGGTATGAAGTTATGAAAGAGTTTATATATCTTGGAAGACTACTGGCACTAATGACATGCGATAACGAAAATGGCCGTGAGATAAAAAGCGGTTTGCGGCTGTAAATGGCATGAATTGCGTATTCAGCTTGAGTCCCGTAGCCTCGGACATGCACAAAACATTCTCCATTTATATCGCTGGTATTCCCTGTTGCTCTATACGGATATGAGGCATGGTCGTTGAAGAAAATAGATTATCGACTGGTTGATGTATACAAACATGCTGATATCGCCAGCATATGCGGCTCCAGCCAGATGGTAAAGGGAGGGCACGCCTACATGAAAAAAATGTATCTGATGCACGATTTGGAAAATGAAATTTTGAAGCTTGGAAACGCATTTCTCGATATACGTGAAGTGTTGCGAAGAATTTCTCAAATCAAACACAGAACTTCTTTAATATGTTTTTTAAGGAAGCCACTAAGGATGGTATCTTTCTGGTTGAATAGGGGGGCACGTGCCCCCCGTGCCTCCCCCTAGAGCCGCCAGTGATCGCCAGGTTTATGAAGCACGGAAGACTACAGTTGGCCGGGCAAGTAGTTAGTTTGTCTCATTAGAAAACAGCTAAAGTTCTGGGGCCTATTCTCACAGTCACGTCACTTGGTGACTAGAACAAAATTTCCTTCTAGTCACTAGGTGACGTGACTGTGAGAATAGGACCCCTGTTTAGTTGTGAACCTGGATGACGTTAGTGCAGATCCCTCACTCGAAGAATAGGTGCACGCAAATCTTTTTCACTTAAAATTGGAGAAAAAAATCTTAGGAAGAAATCGTCATGCCGACGGAACGATGATTGGATTTTTTCGAACAAGAGGGGAAATTCGACGCAATTTTCTTTGCAAGAAAAGTATGCCAGAACTCTGTTTCTATGCAGAAAATCGTGCGTGACGTGCCACCGAGGAACTACACAATTCACTCACATTTAACGATGAATTTCCATGGTAATTATTATTATGGTAATATTATAGCCACTGATAAAACTTAGATTGCAGCAATTTTTACTTAGGTCACTACCTATGCCAAAAAATACTCTTGAGTCAGACAGAATCAAACTCATTTTTTTTAAGAATCTACCTGATCCCGCAAAGAATCGATAATTCATTTTATTCAACTGGTTTTTGCTGAAGAGCATTGGTCCACGAAACTGGAGATTTTTTTCAAGTAGATTGTTTTTGATAAACCTAACTTTCGACCACAATTCGTATCGGCCGATTGCATTCTACTACGCCTAGACAATTTGGTAAAGGTAAACGGATTGTTGTCTAAATTCAAGTTGCCTTTCGCAAAGGGAAGGGGACGAATGATTTTCTTGCGCTGTTTTCAACGAAAATTCAACAGGCATGCGCTCTAAAGAGCAAATTGTTTCTGTAGTCTTGGTCAATGAGAAAACCCACGATTCTGTAGCAATAGTTATCTCGGATCAACTTCGCCGCTCATTCTAAATTATTCGTAAAATTTCGTATACTTCTAAATAACTATTCGTATAATTTGTTGGTTCCTCAAGGATCTTCATAAAGCTTCTCCTTTGCAACTACTACCTGAACGGTATTGATAAATATCTAAACAGCTCATAGAGCTAAAAAGAGAATTATGGCGTGATTTCTGTCACAGAGCTACATATTTCAAAAAAAAAAGCAATGCAAGGTATCTTTGAATATTTGTGCACTCTGGATGTTTTCAACGAAGCGGCGGTGGTCAGCTATTTTCGTCCGCGTCCCTTATCACCTATTTTGTAAGGTGATTCATCAACAGTGCTATCTTTGAAAATGAACAACCTTGGTTATTCAACTAATTTTTCCGATCGTATTTTATTGCAAATAATTATATTATTATTATTCATTATGTTCAGAATTGCACATAGTGTGTCGTATGTAATTTTAAATGTACTTTGATTTGATGGCATTGCAAGGGAACACGTATCCGCCGGTTGATGCCAATCTAGCTGACATCTATTTGGACAAAGCAAACTAATTTATTTGTTTGTTTAGTGTTTATTTGACCAAATAGGGAACTAATCCACTGGGAATTTAATGTGCGTGAGGAATACGCATGGTATTGTCTGAGTGAAAAAAGGAAATTGATAGTTTCTTTAGAAGAATGAGAAGCCAGCTACCAATTCGCAGCAGTCATACCAGCACGAAGAACATACGTTTTATTGTCATATTCATTGGCTCTCTTTTAGGCCAATAAATCAATTAAATTAAATCAATAATTTATGGTCAATTTTATATTGTCGACAACACTCCCGACAGCCGGCTGTCCGGAGTTCAAGTTGTTTTCGATGAACAAACTCTCTATAAACGGTTATCCAGAGGTTAAACGCCTTCGCATCGCGAACATTTACGTATCCTAGTCAATAAACTATTATGCACGAAAATAAATTCTCAGTCGCATCGCTTGCTTGAGGCGAATCCAGACTAACAACCCACCCACTACCCAATCCGTGGTACTTATGGGAGCGTCACTGAGTCGGGGCCTTCCGTTAAGTAAGTACCACATCAACACTTCCTTTCTCATATCCCAAGCTACGGTAAAGATGGTCGTGGCCAGCAATGGTGGTTCTCAGGCGAAATTCTCGCTTGGACTGGATCAATTGTTATTCCCAAACAATGCTCCTCAAGTAGTCTGGCTGGAAATGAGAGTCATCAGTCTGCAATCTACGAAGTATACCGTGCTTACGCAACGCAACGCAACGTAACTCTGGATGTTTTCAACGAAGCGTGGTCCAGCTCAATTTTATTCGCACATTAATTTGATCTTGGTAGAGCGTTCACGGGGGAAACTTACAAAGGTTGTATCAAATTACTATGCTCTTAGTAACTGAGTATGGAAGCCATTGTTTCGGTTCTGCCGCAATCATACATATTATCAAAGTGGAACGGATACAGTATCGTTGTTTGTCTATTGCACGAAATCGAATTCCATTTCTGGGATACCTCTTCAGTGTACTTCAGCCACGTGCGCAATTGGCAATTAATTCTTTTACGCATGTTTCTCTAAGGTTGCACGTTCTGTATACAATACACGTCCATAAAAGAGGATTTTCGTAGAGGTCCGGATCGTCTACGTTCGCTGGCTATACCCACTATGTACATCTCGTTCCTGTTGGAGGGATTCCATGAGAAACCGGTCGACCACAAAATATGACCATCGTCGATTTGAACGAAACTTTGTTCGGTTTATGAATCTCTATTATTTTCTCTGACAATTGCAATATTTTGATACAAGAGCAATTTTTCAACAGGGCGTAAACATTTGTACGTGCATCAATTTCATTTTTTTTGTTCGATTACTGTATTTTATTCAGCAAAACTTTCTGAGAACAAGTTTCAGTGAATGAATATTTATGTGCAAAAAAATATACACTGAAAAAAATGTTATGTCATTTTTCACAACAACAAAAATTTGTGTTAAAAATTTAAATTGTAAAAAACCATTTTTTTCTATTTTTTTATATTTTAGAAACAAAGACCTAAAGAGAAAAGAAATATTTTGAATGTGATTGTATGATGGAGAACTTATCGGTAAAAAGTTAGTCTAACAATAACTTTATTCATGTTTTTAAATTTCATACTAATTGACATACAAAACTGTAATTTTCTTACAGAATAGGGTTTCGCCCCCTTCCTAATTTTCGCCCCCCTTGCAAAACAATTACAAATAATTCTATCTGCTTTACGATCTGGACCTCCGCTTGCGACTATTATTGAAAAACAAACCAAGTCGAATAAAATGTGAAAACTGTCCTATTTTAAACAAAAATATTTCATAACGTATTTTTAATCGTAAATAAAGTAGTACCTGTAGAGCACTTATTTTCCTGAAAACTAAAAATGGTGACAATTTTTTATCGCGGGGAAAGTTATATAAATGTTGTGAGTAAGCGTTAGAATATTCAATAGTAATGTTTTTCAGCATTGCAGGAATACATGTCAACGCACATCCGCGATTATTACC
Source organism: Topomyia yanbarensis (assembly GCF_030247195.1). NCBI lineage: Eukaryota > Metazoa > Arthropoda > Insecta > Diptera > Culicidae > Topomyia > Topomyia yanbarensis. The sequence goes on along the minus strand of NC_080671.1, from coordinate 41,042,140 downwards.
TTTATTCAATTAAGTTTGAACAATTTTAAAACGTGGCGAAAATTAACGCAAGATGAAACTCAATTCTAATCTTCGCCCCTGGCGAAATCCCATATAGCGTTCTTTTCTTCGTATGGGTTTTTATCTTCGCCCCGTTCCACAGTGGTCCCAAAGTAGACTATTGATTTTAGCTAAGTGATGTGAAGCTAAGTGAAATTTCTTGAAATAAAACGCTCTTTCTTTCAATCACATCGGATCGTTGACTAATAGTGAGTTACGAAATTTATTTTCTTCAACAATTCAGATAGAAAAATACTCACTTCAATTAAGTTGTACAAAAACTTACCAAGAAGCTTTCTTTCGGAAACTCTTGGTTTTCGAGATACAGGGCGTTGTTTGTGAAAGGCCCCTCAAAAACAGTTTTTTTTATCATAACTTCGATTATGGAGCTTCAAGCGATTTCTGATGTTCTAGAAAGTAATATAGACGGCTAAAATAGACAATTTTCTAAAATACCATAACCTTTTTTCGCTTCGCTTTTCGCTATTTATAGAGCTATTCACTATTTCTAAGGTCAACATCTCTAAACCAAGTAAAAACGGATAAACTACTTGGTAACTAAACGAAAGTACCTTTTTTATATACTGGAAAAATAAGAGCGCCCCAAGACTGCTCTCTACCTATTCAGTTGCAGTGAAGATAATCAGATTCTGCAATCTATCTTTGAATCCAGCGCAGTTATTTTCGATTTCTAAAATATGTTATTAACAATTCAATTAAATTATATCAATAATAATTAGAAAACCTTTTACAAACGTAATGTTTGGTGTTTTACGAATTCTAAACAGCACCGAGCATGTTTCTAGGCTCTCTCTGTAAGGAAGACAAAACCTATCAAAATACAACCTCTCCATACATTTTTTTAATAGTTTAAAGAGAAAAAAGCCAAAAATTAATTCGTTTGGAAAACCTTATTGAAAACATATACAACGGAGTTTCTGTCTGTGATTAAGGGGTTTTATATATTAAGGTGCAGGACGAAAGGGAAAAAAATTGAAATTTTATGAAGGTATATAGCCATATTTATATCAAATACTTATTATACGTTTAGCGTAGTACAATGTCTAATTTGCAAAACCCACTTGTGAACATGAGTAAATATTAATAGGGTGGATGCTCCTATAGTTGAGGTGTACCAATAGTTTCAGTAGTGGGTTATACGCCTAGTTAAGGTTCCAACCATCAACAAATATTTTTTTATCGATTCATCGCACTAAAATTATGCAACAATAAAACTGTTATCCTTGAAATTTGCTCAAAAAACTGTTGAAAAAAATTATGTTCTTTGAATTTTAAATAGGTGCTACCCTGCACCTATAGTTGATATAGTGTACCTATAGTTGCAAGTCCCATAAGAAATCAATGGGATTTGCAACAATAGGACCAGAAATTAGCGATTCCACCACTATTAGTACATCTTTATATTTTTCCTATGAAGTAGGGATTGAAAGCTTTCGTTTAATGCATTAACATTGCCCATAGGTCTATTCATCGATTTTTAGCAGAAGTTTTCCTTACATCCACCCTAATTGTCGAAGTTATAACCATTTCCACAAAAGCGCGTTTTTCTCTAAGAGATTTACCGTGACTACGATTGCTGTATAACAGCTCAATTGAAAACATAAAAACAAAAATAATCATGGTGTCCTTGAACTATACATTGTAATTTTTTTATTTTTGCGAACGGGTACGATTTTTCCAAAATATCCACTATTTTTCTATTATCACTGAGAATTTTTTTAAGAAATTCATAACATAACATTCATATGAAAACCTTGACAAAAAAATGGAATCATTCAAGGACACGACAGTTAAATTATAAACAATTAAAAAAAGAAATTTGACATCGGTTGAAAACATTTTCGGCAGTCGTAGTCACAGCAAAGACGTTTTTGGAAAAACATGATTTCGAGATAATCACGTGCAAAGTTTCTAGTATATACCCGGGACCTCATTAGGGAATAGTGAATACGCTATAATGTTGGTTCTACTGCTTGGATATTTATAATAATTTGGGCAAACATTCTTAAGAACTTTATACTGCCGCTCTACGTATAATTGTCTCATGTGTATTGGGAATTCCATTGCACATGGAGTATTTTGGCGTATAATGATAAGAAAGATAAAAGAATAGTTATTGTTTCGATTTTTGGATGTACACATATATCCTTTTAATTTAAGTCAGCATCTGTAGTCATTTTGGGCATATTCGAAATATTTGAACGAAATTGAAATTGTTGCTCCAAGTCAACTACCAAAAAATATATCTGTTTCATTCATGATTTACATAAAGAATATCAGTTGATAATTCCAAAATGATTTTTAAAACATATGCTTGACATATTAATTTATGTATCCATTGCATCTGCTGCAAAACCGGAAGCAAAAAATTTTTAATCCTGTGCAAATAAGAAAATGTATTGAGAAGCCTTGGGGTGTCTTGATTTTTCTAGCATTTAGAGTATTTTTCTAGTAGTGCCATTTAGTTAACGAATGGTTTGTTCGTTTTTGAACGTTGCTATTCTCGTTCGTTGGCGCGTACATCGCCTTCCTTGTTCGCGCGAAATATCGAGAACACTCTTATGGCATATTCGTTTTTGACAGTGCACTACACCGGTGTAGTCGGTGCTACACTCATTCAAACTTGGGTGTAATCAGTCTAACTCATTCTTTGCACTACACCATTGTAGCACCAAGAAAAAACGAAAACGCCATTAGTAGTCCTTGCTCTTCGTGCATCCACACTCGCGTGTGCTCTTCAACGCATTTCTCGCTTGCGAGATAACAAAGCACACGAGACTTTGCAAGAAAAGCTTCCTGGATATGCCCTACATACTAGATGAAAGCTTGGGTTTCTCGCGAGCATTCCCGCTCGAGATTTTACTCAACCCGGGCGCGAACGATAAAGAGCGCTAGGCATGCTATTCGTACACGCTCGCGAACGAACGGACTTGGAGTGCTTCTCGCTCGTTTCGCAACACAACATAACAAGACTATAAATACAAGAGCTTGTAAGTTAACGTATTATTTGTTTAATAGTTAGTTTTTGAAAATATAATCAGGATTTGTCTAATCTTTTCTCGATTACCAATTCTGTGATATTGTAGCATGATAAAAGTCGTGAAATTGTGCGTGGGCGCACGGGGGCGAAAGAATAGAGCAAGAGGGTGGCGAAGATTAAATTTAGGGGGACGAAAATTGAAACACGTCTTGATTTAGAATTATGTTATTTTTTCGTTAATTTATTGTTTTAAATCACTTTTATTCAGTATTATTGGATATTATATGATACGTGATGAGAATGATAAAATAAAATTAGTTAGAGCAATTCAAAATCGTTGAAATTCAAAGTTTTTCCGCAAACAAATGCTTTAGGGGGGCGAATTATAGTACATTTACCCTATAATTCTTAGTCTTATTTTAAATCAAAATGTATTTAACAAAAATCTTCCAAAATGCGACAGTTTTCGAGATATTTGGAATTTTGTTCCAACAAAAACAGTTAATTTGTGTGATTATGCCCTTTTTAAAAGCTATTTGCGTTTCCCCTATCATAAAATGTCAAAAATCTAATGTTAAAGTTATTGTTAGACGTAAAAGAAAAATTTTCAGTGTATTTGGATCATGGAGAAGCTTTCAATGAAATTTTTTTCCTAACAAAAACTTTTGACATATTTTTTATAATTCTTACTATTTGCAGTAAAAACTACAATTTCAAACGCTATTTTAAATCAAATTGCTAACACAAAAATTTTCTGAAATTTAGTAGTTCTCGAGATATTTCAAATTTTGTTTTAACAACACAATTCTTTTGTTTTCTTACGACCTATTCAGAAGTTATTCGCGTTTCTTTATCAACAATAATATTTTTTTCAAAAGGCCCATAACATTTCCTGTGACTTTCTCTTTGACATCAAGATGATATTGTAAACCATTTGAAAGCTATACGAAAACAACCAAAATATGATCGAACTATTTAGTTTAATCGTAAGACCCTATGGTTGAATAGTATACATTTCAGTAACATTTCAGAAAATTTTTGTTATTAGCATTTTGATTTAAAATTGCGTTTAGAATCATATTCATAAAGAAAATTGTATTTTTTACTGCAAATAGTAAGAATTATAAAAATATGTCAAAAGTTATTGCTAGGAAATTTTTTTTATTAAAAGCCTTTCCATGATCCAAATATACTGAAAAATTTTCTTTTACGTCTTTAAAACGATAAACATTGGATTTTTGACATTTTATGATGGGGTAACGCGAATAACTTTTAAAAAGAGCATAATCACACGAATTAACTATTTTTGTTGGAACAAAATTCCAAATATCTCGAAAATTATCGCATTTGGGAAGATTTTCATTGAATACATTTTGAATTAAAATGAGAGTTAGAATTTTATTCTGTAAGAAAATTACAGTTTTGTATGTCAATTAGCATGAAATTCAAAAACATGTATAAAATTATTGTTAGAAAAACTTTTTCACCGATAAGTTCTCCATCATACAATTACATTCAAAATATTTCTTTTCTCTTTCTGTTTTTATTGACAAAATATAAAAAATTAGAAAAAAAGGGTTTTTTCACAATTTAAATTTTTAACACAAATTTTTGTTTTTGTAAAAATGACACAAAATTTTTTTCAGTGTATATTTTTTTCGCACATAAATATTCATTCTCTCAAACTCGTCATCAGAAAGTTTTGTTGTATAAAATACAGTAATCGAACAAAAAAAATTGAAATTAATACGCCCTTTTTAAAAATTGCTCTTGAGTCAAAATAATCTTACTGATTGTGGAAAATGTTTAGTCTTCCGTGCCGATGAAATGTGTAAAGTTTCAAAGAAATACAAGATGGTCGATCAGGATTTTAATTATTTTCGGACGGATCCTCGTGAAATTCCTTTGTGAAATGTTTCTAAAGTCAATTACTTCTCAAAGGAGGAACCTTCATATTTTTGATTTACCAGCTATGAGGTTCCGCATCAATAAAAATTAATGTTCTCTTCGCTCGCCGGTCAACTATAAAAAAGAGTCGGTGTTGGTTCATTTATGTCTAAAGAATAATGTGCAAATCTATTTAAGATGTGATTTTTTCAATTATTCCCGAAAATACAGAGAATCGTAACTGAACTTATCAAGAAAATATATTAACCATAATTATGTTGTTTCATAACTTGGTAATTCCAATCATAACAGAAGAACTGATTCACGTTCCAAAGATAAAATATTAACTATTTTCAGATGTAAAACCGAAATGTGTTAAGTGAAGTGACTGAAGAAACTCCCCAAAGCTCCAATTCAGCTCTTTATTAACACGAGAAAGTTAAAATCTAATTTCAGGATTAGCATCAAAATGAGGATCAATAATAAAAATTCTAAATTCAAGTGTCAATTGGATTCTCGTGGGTTAAATTCAACATCTACGGATCTCTCAAACTCAAACAAAAGTGGCTAAACTGTTTGTTATGAAATGATCGCGCGGACCTTGAATCTATCTATTGGATGCTTATTTTTCAGTGTGCGGTTCAGATGCTAGAAGACAGTGAGTTTCCCCGTGTCACTAGTGTTCCCGCGCATGTCACCATGGAACGTATTGTCTAGTGGATATAAGCGGCATTTTTAATAGGTCTAATCGAATGCATGGACCTTTGTTGCTAGGGTCGAGAGTAGAGACTTCCGGACTTTACCGATTCATGATAGCGGGAACATGGACGATTGTAGGTTCACGTGTTTTTAAATTTATAAGTACTAGACGATTCACTTTATCACCGGGTTGTTATCATATTTAACCCTCAAAAAGCAAACTAGAATTGTGACTCCATGAAGTATCGCTCCTAAGACTCAATGAAATCGAAAGCTTAGTTTTTGTCGTTTTATCAGTGAGAGAATCGAAAGCCCGAAACCGCTCGATCATTTGTATTTCAAATTACAAGTTCATTGAAACTAGATAACTGTAATTAGCCGGGGCTCTGAGATTCCTTACCTTTTTGAGGGTTAAGAGATCGCGAACGTGGCTAATCGCGAAGTGCTGCCAAAGATCATTTGGTGTATTGTCATCTTCGGGGGTCCTTGCATGGGACACTTCGAGTGTAAAAGAGTTCCAAACCAGGGCACATCGTTTTGCCCAGGGCACCTCCAGAAAGAATTTGGCTCTAAGCCCACTTTGAACATTATTTCATTATTTCGACCATGGCATAAGTAAGTAATGAAGTTCAAGTTAAGTACTAAATTTAATCACAATTTAGCTTAACTAAAGAGAAAGTAATCTTAGCCAAAGTTTCTCTGTGATATAATCACTGTATTGCATCAAAAATAATTAAAAACTCCTAAACTCAAATCTCAAGATCCAGAAAATAGATTTATTTTCCACCCAACTCTCAATTGTCATTATCTACGACTTTCAAAGACCACAACACACTATAGTACTTATTTGCCCTCCTTTTCAGCTATGCGTCAAACACAATTCATTTTGCGTAATCACAAACTTTTCTAATATGCCGACATACTCTTCGGCAATATTTCTACTAGCCACTTAAACATACATGTCACACTTCCTCGTACGCAAAACCACATCCTTGCGACGTGAGAAAAATTCAAGTAGGTATCAATTTCAAATTACACCCAACCCCAGTTCTTACTTACTCTACTGTCTGCATTTTGCTGCTGGTTGCACAGTTCCTGCTCTGTGATCAACTAGCTCGCTTGAATGCCTTTCACAATTTTCCCGAAGGGTCGTCGTATACACAGCAGTGTAGGTACCTAAATGGTAATGGCCCTATCGTTTTGAAGAAGCCTTCGGAAATGACAACGACGTGTGGATGTTTCCGGCTGAATAATTTCATGGCTTTGGCTTTTCTCGTCCTAACAAAAAGCGGCCACTTCAGTCCGAAGCGAAGCACTCTGCATGGCTGTGATGGTGTTGTAGTAGCACTTCGCAGCCTGCTGCTGTAGAAAAAGTTAAAATAAACAAACAACATTTCCTCCATACCATCTCCGACAACAGCAGGGTCTGACCAAACAGCAACGGTTCAACGTCAGTAGTAGGCGGCGAATGAGGGCGGGTGAAGGGCGATTTCGATTAAGATAAACATCACGCGTCCTTCTGGCTCGTCTTGGTCGTCGGTCGTGCTGCTCAACGGAAATTCAACTTCCGGTTGTTTCTTTCGCTACAAGTTTTTTGCATTTGTTCGATGCTCCACTCGCTTTACCGAGAAACCCACCACAAAGTATCGATTTTTCGCCGGCTACAGAAGTTTTAATTATTTTGCTATTTTGTTGTTCCGACTATTCTTGCAGTGTGTCTGGCTGGATACCACGAGAAGCGGTTGCTGCACGATCTGCTGGATACGTACAACACGCTGGAGCGGCCGGTGGTCAACGAATCCGATCCCCTGCAGCTGAGTTTTGGCCTAACGTTAATGCAAATTATAGACGTGGTGAGTATTTTTATGCCTGTTAGGTGTACCATTTATTTTTTTATTGGAGACGAACCACTGCGACCAGTATTTTGGTCCATTGTGGCTAGGTGTACCATATTACATTATACAAAACGTGTGTTTTTTACATGTACCTATAGGTGAAAAACTAGACATTAAACGTCAGAGATTATGATAAAATCTAGTCTTGAACATTCTGAATAATAGTTAAGTATCAAATGAAACAAAAGCTATTTCTAAGAACTTACGGTTATTTGAAAAATCTATAATTTATATAATTAAAACGGAATAGACTGGGATTTTGCATCTTATAATTCAGCGAATCAATCACGGAACTTTTCCAATTTAATTTAATCAATAAATTTAATAAAATTTGCTGCCAAATCGACGCGGAATCCTCTACAGACCCGTAGAGAGCACAAGGGTCCCCTCCATCATTATAGATTTTTCGAACACAGAAACGGTTAAGCTCGAAATTTATTGGAAAAATAGTTCTCTTCTATTACGTGTAGTGCATAGAAACGTTTGTGGCAGAACTATTATGAATAACTATTATAAGTCTTGAATAGCGTTTTTTCTCGGCTTGCTGTTTTCCAATATGGGACTCTTATGCTTTTATGGGCAGTGTAGTAGAATACACTTAGTACTGTGAATTCAAATTTTCATTTCGAAGGGTACTGCGGTTGATTTTTTTTGTTTTTTTTTACTGACGGTTCCTGTCCGCACTGAGCGCTTATCACCTATACCAGAGAGGTGACACCACAACCAGATATCGGTTCATCAACACATGGACCGGGACCGACGGCTCTAATTCTTCTGCGAAGGAAGACGTGACACAGAGTTTTCACCTCAGAAAATCTCAACGATCTCGGCTGGGATTGAACTTAGATCTACTGGGCTAAGTGGCATTCACGCTTACCACTCAACCACCGGCGCAGTCTATGATCAAAATTAGCACAAACAAGAATGCATGCAAATCGATTAAATTTTGCACTAAAAAGCAAGCAAGTTTAATCAGATAAAATACAGAAAAATGTTCAGCTAATCTTTCGGTTGAACGTCTTTTGACTACTACCATCAAATTCTATACAGCCACCTTGTCCATTTTGTTCGACACAGCCAGGGTCTTCTTCAGGATGGACTAATATTCCTCGATTGGATCGTGCTCTAGTGGGTTGGGATGGCTCTTGTCTTCAGGCGCAACCTGGACGTTGTTGGCGGCATACCACTACATACATGTCCTTTTCCCGTAATGGCAGGTTTCAAAATCCGACAAAATAGCATGGGTAAATCGTGTTGCTTCATGAAAGGTAGCAGACGTTTTTTTCATACACTCTTTCGCGTTAATTTCCTGGTTGATGGTTTCGGTTGCAACGAAAATGTCGCTATTCAAACCACTGGTACATAAAGCCTGCCAAATCAGATATTTCTGTGTGAAAATCGACAGCTGGCTTGAATACTTGAACATATCGGCCACTTTTCCCTTCCGGTTGCTATTGCGCTGGTGGCAGTTGATTTGGTCATTTTTATCGCTAAGTCGGCGTGCAAGTAGTAGGATTCAGACGATACGCGAGCACAGTTTCTCTTGCTTGGACGACAGTTTTATAACTGAAGAGCAAAATAAAAAGGGAGGCATCTTTCGGCACGAAGGCAAATGAGGGGTTAATATTTTTCTAATTTCGTGCAAAAAAATGCGTCAAATTTCAGCCGACCAAATCTTGATTAAACAACTTTTTAAATATCTCTACGAAATTTTTAGTTGTTTAAAAGGAGCCGATTTATGAATAGTTCGTATGTATCCAGGTGTTGGTATTGCATGGATGTTTTTCGGCAACAAAAAAACACATTCGGCCAAATCGGTGCGTTTCAACATTCCCAGCCTCTGAAAGTACAACATCTCATTTGCTCGATAGTGTCGCGGACTTTCTTCGGTCTCGGAGAAAACTGATGCAGGTTATGTTTCAAAGATTTTCTTCCATTTAATTCCACACTAACATAGTGGAATTAAATGGAAGAAAATCTTTGAAACATTACGTACATCCCACTAAGACCTCCGTTCGCGTATATATTGTGATGCAGGTTATTTTTCCGAGTCCTTTATTTATATATTTGGTACAAACTCACAATCACAACCTTATGCAAATTGCGAAAATATTAGTAAAATAGAAACGTAATAAATTAAAAAAAAGCAAAAAGAGCATTCAATGGAGGTAGAATTTAAAGAGAGAAACGAAAAACTAAATAAATAAGTAACAAACGAAGAAAACAATAAATATATAAAATAGAATAAAACGAGCCAGCAAAAAATAACGGCTTAAATAATGTAAAAAGATTAATAATATGCAAATAGTCATTCGTTATCGAGCACTCAGTCGAGATAGAAGTCTTTTGTCATCGGTCCGTACACTCTATAGCGACAAATAGTGTTAATCCGCGTTCAAGGTTATTGGCACACTCTACGCCTAGTTGAGGTTTCATTATTTTTCCCTTCTTTTGTGTTTCTGTTTCTGAGTACCGTTAGCCGGTCAGTGAAGTGAAGCAGTGTTCTTTTAGTAAGCCGTCTGGATACCGTTACATACACAAGCTAAGTATTAGTTTTCGTTTCCCCTTCTTGGTTGTCTTAATAACGTGCACTGGGCAATAGGCCCGTGCAAAAATGACTTCCCCTGACGGCGGTTCATCTCAAGGTGAGATGGACGTCGAAATAAAATCGGCTCCCCGGCTCAAGGTATATCCGAGCTCGGCCACCGGGCCATTTGTGATCTTCTTCCGGACCAAAGAAAAAAAGTGTTTGAATCTGTTGCAGATTTCTCGAGTTCTGACGGATCGGTATTCGGCCGTGACAGAAATATCGAAAATTCGCCCTGATAAGCTTCGGGTGGTGGTTAACAGTTCTACTCAGGCAAACGATATTGCTGGCTACGAGCCCTTTACGAAGGAGTACCGGGTTTATATTCCAGCTAGCAGGGTTGAAGTCAGTGGGGTCGTTTCCGATTCGAGTCTGAATTGCGAGGACCTGCTAAAATATGGGACTGGCTGTTTCAAAGACCCCATGCTTAAGCCAGTGAAGATACTGGAATGCAAACGTTTGCATTCAGCATCAGTCGCAGCTGACGGCAAGAAAATATACGTCAACTCAGACTCTTATCGGGTGACCTTCGCCGGCTCTGCCCTGCCCAATTACCTCCTCTTTGACAAGGTTCGTCTACCTGTTCGCCTCTTTGTGCCGCGGGTCATGAACTGTACTAATTGCAAACAATTGGGACACACAGCCTCCCATTGTAGCAATAAAGCCCGCTGTGGGAAATGCGGTGGGAATCATGCGGATGATTCCTGTGGTAGAGATGTCGAAAAGTGTCTCTACTGTGGGGGAAACCCACATGATCTCCCTTCATGTCCCGCGTACAAACAGCGCGAGGAAAATCTTAAGCGTTCCCTTCAGGGACGCTCTAAGCGATCTTTTGCAGAAATGCTTAAGATATCTACGCCACCTGTCTCTACGAACATCTTTACCAACTTGTCTACTGACGAAGGCGACTGTGATGAACCCCAGGAGGGAACATCTTCTGCTGTGCCTAGAAGTAGTAGAAAAAGGAAGAACATTTCTTCTTCCAAGCTTCGTCGTAAAGGCCAGAAGGTGTCTCTTCATGGTCCCCCTAAAATAACTACTCAAGGAAGTACTGGTGCAAAACCGAAGCAAGTCGCTCCCGGTCTCAGTAACCTGAGCTCAGAAAAGGAGTTCCCAGCACTTCCAGGAACATCAAAAACCCCAAGTGTTCCCATATCTCAGCCAGAGAAAGAAAACAGTGCTGGCTTAATAAATTTCTCTGACATTGTGGACCGTATTCTTACAGCGTTAAACATTTCTGACCCCCTTAAAAGTATCTTGATAAGCTTTCTCCCCGCAGTAAAATCATTTTTGATGCAGTTCACTGCGAAATGGCCCCTTCTTTCAGCGATTGTATCCTTCGATGGCTAATTCATCGAACGAGGTCAAGGATTTAATCACTGTTCTACAGTGGAATTGCAGAAGCATTATCCCGAAAATCGATTCGTTTAAAATCTTACTAAATAATTTGAAATGCGATGCATTTGCCCTATGCGAGACATGGCTCACTTCAGAAATAACCCTACACTTCCACGATTTTAATATTATTCGCTTGGATCGAGAAGACTCTTACGGAGGAGTACTTTTGGGGATCAAAAAGTGCTATTCTTTCAATCGGATCGACCTCCCCTCGACACCAGGCATTGAAGTTGTCGCTTGCCAAACCAGAATTAAAGGCAAAGACCTTTGCATTGCTTCCACCTACATCCCCCCTAGAGCCTCAGTTAGCCACCGACGGCTTTGCGATATTGCGGAACTCCTCCCCGCACCGAGGCTAGTTTTAGGTGACTTCAACTCCCACGGCACGGCATGGGGTTGCCTTCATGACGATAATCGATCTACCCTACTCCATGAGCTTTGCGACAACTTCAATATGACTATTTTGAATACGGGTGAAATGACACGGATTCCTGCCCCTCCAGCGCGTCCGAGCGCCTTAGACCTGTCCCTCTGCTCGACATCGCTGCGGTTAGATTGCATGTGGAAGGTAGTCTCTGATCCCCACGGCAGCGACCATCTGCCAATCGTAATTAATATTGCTAACGGTTCAGGGCCACCGAATACAATCAATGTTTCGTATGACCTCACACGAAATATTGATTGGAAGAGCTACGCGTCCGCGATATCCGAAAAAGTAGAATCGACACAAGAGCTTCCTCCGGAGGAAGAGTACGGGTTCCTGGCTGGCTTGATTCTCGATACCGCGATTCAAGCTCAGACTAAACGCGTACCAGACGCGAATTCACGCGGGCGTCCTCCCAATTCATGGTGGGACAAAGAGTGCTCAGACGTGTACGCGGAGAAGGCCGCTGCGTATAAGACCTTCCGAGACGACGGGCTGCCAGCTAGCTACCGACAGTACGCGATGGCGGAAACGCGCATGAAGAGTTTGATAAAAGCCAAAAAACGTAGCTACTGGCGCCGGTTCGTCGACGGACTAACGAGAGAAACATCGATGAGCACTCTTTGGAGTACGGCCCGACGCTTACGAAACCGAAACAGTACCAATGAGAGCGTGGAATATTCAAACCGTTGGATATTCGATTTTGCCAAGAAGGTTTGTCCGGATTCCGCCCCGGCACAGAAGATCTACCGCGCCGCGTCCCCTCACAATAACGCGAACGAAACACCGTTTTCGATGGTGGAGTTCTCACTTGCTCTCTTATCATGTAACAATAAAGCCCCAGGGCCAGACAGAATCAAATTTAACTTGTTAAAGAATCTGCCAGACTCTGCCAAGAGACGCTTGTTGAATTTATTTAATAAGTTTCTTGAGGGTAATATTGTCCCTCATGACTGGAGGCAAGTGAAGGTCATCGCCATTCAAAAACCAGGAAAACCAGCCTCCGACCACAACTCGTATCGACCGATTGCGATGCTGTCCTGTATCCGAAAGTTGTTCGAGAAAATGATCTTGTTTCGCCTCGATAATTGGGTTGAAGCAAATGGCTTACTGTCAGATACACAATTTGGTTTCCGCAAAGGCAAAGGGACGAACGATTGTCTTGCGTTGCTCTCAACAGAAATTCAAATGGCTTATGCTAGCAAAGAGCAGATGGCATCAGTTTTCCTAGATATAAAGGGGGCTTTTGATTCAGTTTCTATCAAAATTCTTTCTGAGAAGCTGCACCAGCATGGTCTTTCACCGACTCTAAACAACTTTTTGCTAAACTTGCTGTCTGAAAAACATATGCATTTTTCGCATGGTGATTTATCGACATCACGAATTAGCTACATGGGTCTTCCCCAGGGCTCATGTCTAAGCCCCCTTCTCTATAACTTTTACGTGAATGACATTGACGAATGTCTTGTCAATTCCTGCACGCTAAGGCAGCTTGCAGATGACGGTGTGGTCTCTATTACAGGTCCCAAAGCCGTCGATCTGCAAGGACCATTGCAAGATACCTTGGACAATTTGTCTGCTTGGGCCCTCCAGCTAGGTATCGAGTTCTCCACGGAGAAAACTGAGCTAGTCGTATTTTCAAGGAAGCGTGAACCAGCGCAACTACAGATTCAATTAATGGGTCAAACTATTGCTCAGGTTTCAACTTTCAAATATCTCGGGGTCTGGTTCGACTCTAAAGGAACCTGGGGATGTCACATTAGGTATCTGAAACAGAAGTGCCAGCAAAGGATCAACTTTCTCCGTACAATAACCGGAACATGGTGGGGTGCCCACCCAGGAGACCTGATCAGGCTGTACCAAACAACAATATTGTCGGTGATGGAGTACGGGAGTTTCTGTTTCCGCTCCGCTGCGAACATACATTTCATCAAACTAGAGCGAATCCAATATTGTTGTTTGCGTATTGCTTTGGGTTGCATGCACTCGACCCATACGATGAGTCTCGAAGTGCTGGCGGGCGTCCTCCCGCTGAAAAATCGATTTTGGGAACTCTCATATCGATTGCTCATCCGATGCGATATCTTGAACCCGTTAGTAATTGCAAATTTCGAAAGGCTTGTCGAGCTCAATTCTCAAACCCGATTTATGTCCTTGTACTTCGATTACATGGCACAAAATATCAATCCTTCTTCATACTATCCCAACCGTGTCAATCTCTTTCATGCTTCTGATTCAACTGTATTCTTCGACACATCCATGAAAGACGAGATTCGTGGAATCCCGGATCACATACGTCCGCAAGTGATCCCAAGCATCTTTCATAGTAAATTTCGAGAAGTCGACTGCAACAAGATGTTTTACACCGACGGGTCAAGCCTCGACGGCTCCACTGGCTTCGGTATATTCAATCAAAACCTCACCGCCTCATTCAAACTCAATGATCCTGCTTCAGTTTACGTCGCAGAACTTGCTGCTATTCAGTATACCCTTGGGATCATTGATACTTTGCCCACCGATCATTACTTTATTGTCTCGGATAGCCTCAGCTCAATCGAGGCTCTCCGTTCAATGAAACCTAGAAAGCACATTCCATATTTTCTGGGGAAAATCTGGGAGCGCCTGCGTGCTTTGTCTGTAAGATCGTACAAGATTACCTTAGTTTGGGTTCCCTCGCATTGCTCCATTCCAGGTAATGAAGAAGCGGACTCTTTAGCTAAGGCGGGCGCTTTACAAGGTGACATATATGAAAGACCAATTAGCTTCAGCGAATTTTTCAGTATCACTCATCAGAGAACCCTCGAAAGTTGGCAAACTTCATGGAGCAATGGTGAACTGGGAAGGTGGCTACATTCGATAATCCCTAAGGTATCGACGAAACCTTGGTTCAGAGGGATGGATGTGGGTCGGGATTTCATTCGCGTGATGTCTCGGCTCATGTCCAATCACTACACGCTGGACGCACATCTCCGGCGTATTGGGCTCGTGGATAGCGGTATCTGCGCTTGTGGCAACGGCTATCACGAAATCGAACATGTTGTCTGGGCATGCGCCGAGTACTGTTCTGCCAGATCTCAACTATTCGATTCCCTTCGGGCCCGAGGAAGATCACCCAATGTCCCGGTTCGAGATGTACTAGCAAGCCGCGATATTCTCTACATGTCCCTTATATACACGTTCCTCAAAACCATCAATATCCAAATTTAAATGCCCCTATCTTTTCTCTTATTATTCCCAGAAGTGCCCTCTTCCGCCTACCGTACCCCAACGATGGTTTGATACGACTCCAAGACGAGACAAAACATCTGTCGAATGAACCAACAACACGAGATCTACAGTACAACATCACACACGCAGCGCGGTGAGTTCCCGATCCGTATCTGAGCCGTACTACGAAATCGTCTGGAGGAACCCCTGCCGGCTCGAGGAAAACCGCCCGGCGTCCCAATACTTGATACATCCGTTCGAATCTGTAATCCTGGTCGTTGATTCCTGATGCCGGAAACTGAAAGTTTATATCCCCCCCCTGTTCAGCCTTGTCCACCCTCTTTCCCATGTCTCTGATACACAGATGTATGACTTCACCCCTTCTCCCCTTGAATATCTTCCCAAAACTTATGTGCCCCCCTATCTTCTAGTGTTAGTTGATCAATCCGTTCGAATCTGTAATCCTGGCCGTTAATTCCTGATGCCGGAAACTGAAAGTTTATATCTCACCCCCCCCCCCCTTCAGCCTTGTCTGCTCTCCCTCCCATGTCTCTGATACACAGATGTATGACTTCATCCCCTTCTCCCCTTGAATATATTCCCAAAACTTAAGTGCTTAGTTTTAGTTGATCAATATTTAATCTCGTTAAGAAATGCCCAACAGTACCACTACTTTAAAATAGCCCTAATTAATTCCCCTTAATCTTGAACCACTCTTTCTAGTTATTTCTAGTTAATAAGCTTGTAAAATGTTCCGCTTAGTTAATAATTAATTTCTCCTACAATCTCCCTTCTAAAAATCATAAAGTGAATTACTATACAAAGAACACACAAAATGACCCGTCCCCCAAATCTTACGAATATTATATTATACCCTCTTTTATATGTATAAGTTAGCTGTAAAGTTTTTTTTTTAGTTTCATTATATAAAACAAAATAATATTGAAATGTGTAACCCCCTAGTTTTAAGAAATTCAAAATGTAAAACAATGAAAAAATGGCACCTTTAAGCTAACGCATACGTGCCTTATCAAATAAACAAATTGAAAAAAAAAAAAATATGCAAATAGTCGAAATTCTACCAATATCCAAAATAGAAATTAATGCAAAGCAGAGAAACAACAGAAAATGGACCAAATTAATAAAATGGAAAAGTTAAAATTTTAAAGTATGTGATTTTTTCTGAAGAAATAGCAACCTGAAGCAGAATGAATAATTGAATCAATCAAATTAAACGAAAATATTGAAAAATGGTTAAAATAATGGAAAATGGGTAAACGACAAAATGAAAAATAAAATATAAGCATGAAAAACAACTATAGGAAAAGAAATGAAGACAAAAAAAATAAAAAAGCTAATAACAAGTAAACAAATACAGAATACAGAACAGAAAAAACAATAATACAAAATATTTGGTATATAAAAAATGGTACCAAAATTTAAAAAATGGAAATAATGATTCAGGAAAATGGGAAGAATATTTACAATATTTCAAAATAGAAGAAATGATAATGAACAAGAATGGAATAAATAGATAAAAATTAAATACCTATGGAGAATAAAAAAGGAGAATTTTGTTTAAATCAAGTAATTTAAACCTAATTAAGTGCAGTGGAATAATAGAAACAGAAAAAAATGGGAACAATTAGACAGAATAGATTGAAGAAAGCAAATAGAAAATAAGTGGAAATAGCCCAAAACAGACATAAGGGAAATCGTAGAAACCATGCTAAATCAAAATAGTTTAAATGTATCAAAATGAGAATGCTTGACGGAAATGGAAAAAATTGAGAAAGAGAAAATTTAAAAAATAAATGAGTTAAATATTGAATAAATTCATATAAAGTAAAAGCGGAAAAAGACCTAAAATATGATGAAACAGAAAACATGCCCAAAATCCACAAAATAAAATAATGTTAAACGTTCAAATGATAAAATGAAAAAATGTATTACATGAAATCCTAAATTGTTTAAATGGGTAAAACAGGAAAATGCTAAAGGTAATATAACATAAAAATAAAGAAAATGGGAGGAAAATTGAAAAAAATCCATGGAAAAGAAAAGCGCAATTTGAAAATTGATAAATGGAAAACAAAAAAATACGCAACATAAAAAAACTAAAACGAAAAAAAAAAGAAAAATATATGTTTTAAGAAAATGAGAGAGATCTGAAAATGAAAAATATAGAACAAGAGTGGATTGAGAACGTACTAAAATAGGTTCTAAAACAGAAACCATACCAAAATAAAATACAATAAAAAATATGGGAAATAATTAAATCAATTTAATAAAATTAAATGAGCAAACGGATGAAAAAGAAACAAATCAAATGATTGAGAATCATTTGCAAAATGCAAAAAAAAACATGAAAAGATGAAACGAATCCAAATAAATGGGGCAAATATAAGAAAAATATATGACGGATTATAAAAAAGCAGCAAAAATAGTATAAAGCAAAATATATAAAACAAAATGTAGAATAAGAACAAATGCAGAAAATAGAAAGAATAAAAAAACCAGGATGAAATGGAAAGAGAAGCAATAAAAAATGCAGAAAATTCAAATCTGAAACAATAGAACAAAGAAATTTGAATCAATCGAAACTCGATTATATGAATTATATGAAGAATTTCTCCGACGAAATTCCAAAAAAATGGAAAAATTTACTGTTAGTTAAACACGAAAGAAAACTATCGGATTCTCGCATTTTAACATTTTTTTTTTTCAAGTGAACGCGAGCAATTACTATGGACTGTTTTCTTCGTGCATTTCGATGTTCTTTCTTGATTTGTGGAGTTATTCAGAATTCGTTTCTCGAATCCTATTTGACCAATTGAGCACTATAAAAGAAGGTTGCTGGCTTTTCTTCTTCTTTCTAATGGATACTTTTGTGATTCATTTTGCTGTTACGACGGATTAATATTAGAAGAAATAGAAGTCGTATATCGTCCTGAAAAGATAAGAAACCTGTAACCCGTTAGTGTAACAATTTAGCACTGGGTGGAAATATTCCTTTTTTTACGTATACACTCCGTAGAGTGTATTGTTTACGTAAAGTTATGCTCACCAATGTTCCATATGATCGTTCGCTTTTTACGTTAAATTTTGTTTATATTTTTGTTCGTGAACGATTTTGTTAGATCAGATAGCTGTAGTAATTTTTGTTAAATATTTGTATATTCATAACATAGGGTTTAGTCAGGTAACCGCTCTCCTCTCGCTGCGAAAAGTGTGCGGACTATGCTGTACCATAGCGATGACAGCTATGCGGGATGTGCGTTTTTTTGGTGTTGGTTGTCTGACGGAAGAAAAAAATAGAAAGTGACGAACCAAGGCGATAAACAGACGTCTGCCAGATTACGTTTTTTTGTTTTCGGGACAGTTTCCCGCCACGATAGCAAGTGTAGCGAAGTGTAGCGAAGTGCGCGAATGCGACGGTAAAATCACCCGTCGAGATTGCCGGCCTGTGGTTCGGGCACAGTAAAAACTACGGTGTCGGTTCGCCAACAGAGTAAGCTAACAGCAAAGGAGTTCTTTCGCTACCCCGGCTAATTAACAAGGAATCGAACATCGATCGTTTTCGCTATAGAGGATAAGTCGAACGAGCCTAGCTCTCCTCTATATCTAATAGCCAAGGAGAACGAAGCAGGGCGGACAAAGGTTCCCCCTGGGAAGTTTACTGCGGTAACTTCTGGGATCGTTTACGGCGAGTAGACGATCCGGTGATTCGTCACCAACGTCGCTAGGGAGGTTCCAACAAAGGAGCCAAGCTCACCTCCCTAGCTAAACGCCAAGGACCGCTGCCGGAGCAGCCAACGGAACCCAGACGAGTACGCGGCCGATGTTGTCCCGGCCTGCCGGAAAGAAACCGCCCGCCTTCCCTTCACCAGCAGCATTGGGATCCCACATCAACAGCAGTGAAGGAGAGTTGATGAAAATAAACGGTAAAGTTAAATTTTATTTGTTTGTTTACTTTTTGTTGTGAAACGAAAATCCGAAATTCTGTGGAAGCACCTAGGCCGCCCTGAAAAGAAGGGTTCACCGGGCAAACAAGAATCCGAGTAGTGGGCAAACCCCTACTTACAAACCGCAAGTAAACTACTGCTTCTATTTTGACCGCATAGCTTAAGCAAAAGAAAAAATTAACCACTGTTTTTGAAACCTATCCGCAAATTGCAGAACTTCGAATCATTTAGTAAAATACGAATCAACGCCCGGAATTTCAAAACACTTAATTTTTTTAAATAGTTGCCTACTAAACGTTAAAATCATATTTTAGTTTTCACAGTTTTCTTTCAATTAGTCTTTCATGCAGTATAAACTATATGATATAGCTTACGAATAACTTTATGGTAGAAATTTGACCATATTTGGTAATCCCTATTTTGGCTAAGACGAACCTTTGATCACAGTTCAGTTTGGTGTTATCAGTTTAACACAATCATTTTGGTATCGTTCATAAAACCACATCGTCAATTCAATCGAAAATACGTGCTTTGAGAGAAAAACATTTTTATCATATTCGCAAAATTCTTGCGAAATCCAAAAAAACTCATGATATTTCACCAAATCAAATATTTGATCTTCTAATTGAGAAAATCGTATATTTGTTTTCTAACATACTGCACTTAGGCAAGTTGTCCCAATTAACTCATGCCAATATTGAAACTGTAATAACATTTTTCAATAAATTGTTATTGAAATAATATTTGTCAGAATCATTCCTTCTGTTCAAAGTGTGGGCCCCTCTGCAACTCCGGGCCCGGGGGGAATCGCCCCTCTCGAAGGCCCTCTGGTCCTCTGTATAAAAACAAACATAGTGCGCTCCACGTCGGCAAATAAGGATATAGGGTGAAGTGCCTATTTTCACCATACTAAGGAGGGCGCCTCACTGATTCATTAATTACTCGGCCTACAAACAATGGAATGCGTACAAATTGCCATCAACAGATTTGCTTCGTTGTTAAGTACCAAGATAATAACATACATGCGCTGAAAACAGTGAAATTCTCGTGTTTGAGCGAAACGTAAACACGAATCGAGTGCCCCTATTGTTGTGCTACCATTTGACTCAATGCGTTAAACAAAGATTGCAGACACTGCTCTAACCAACGGCTTCAAATGGGTAGCGTGATAATAGAAACATAGCGATAATGGGCTCATCACCCTACATTCTGCGAGTATCCAACCAACCAACTTGGGGTGCTAAAAATATTCCTAATTATACAATTTTTGAAAAAAAAATCCATCTTTAAAATCTATAGACTAATGATATTGAAGTCTTAATTGTACCTATACAAATTTAGAGGTACTAGTGATTTTAAAATATTAAATCACAGCAAGATACTAGTGATATTTCATATGTAGATTTGACTATTTGGCCGAGTTGTTTTCGTCACTTCAGAAACACCCTAACGCACTTAGAAAAATCTTCGATACAGCATAAAACTTCCGAGTAAAGCTCGCGATCGTTTTACACTGTATGCTTCTTTATGACCATCATCAGTATGGAGCACGTGAACGCAATAAAATCTGTATTTTATTTACTCGTACCATTGGACCTATTCGTTCCGATCCGTATCGGTATACGTACCGCTACAGAATGCCTGGTTCTTTATTATTAGATGCAAACGCTTCTACCGTTATAGTTGCACGATGCAAGCGCTAAAGATTGCGAAAATTTATTTGGAAAGTTAGATCTGAGATAGCAGATTTTATTGAGTTAGCCGGAATGGTTGTTTATCATTTCCCCGCTTAGATTGTATTACCAATCGGCAGTGGATTCGAGTCTAGGGTCTAATAGTAAATGGAAGGTACGTTAGATGAAATAAATATAAAGAATTATACCTAGCTCCAGAAGAAAGCGACTCTTGGATTAATAAGTAATTGTAAGTTCCTGTTGTATGTTTAATAGAATATGTAGATATATTTGTATGGGGGAACCCAGGGCTATTCATTTTGCATTTTTACATTTTTTCCATACTTTTACAATGTAGGGGTAATTCGGACCTCCCTACGGAGCAATTCAGACCGTCATTTTTCTTTAATTTTTTACCATGGAATTATCTGTACTTATGAAATATTTATAACAGACACTTCTTAAGAAGCAAAAAAAAATTGCTTTACAAAAACTTAATCTGGTAAATCACAGCTTCTTTGCTGTGGCGTGCGCAATGGTGTGCGTAGCCGCAAGCCGCTGAACGGTGGTTGACGGAATAGGAGGTCCGAATAGCTCCGTACGCTCATTTCACACAGAAGTGGTGAGCATCTCGAAAATATGTGTTTTCACCGAAACAAAAAATATTCAATTAAATAGAAGCCTCAACCTTTCCAAAACACTTATTATTTGTTTCACTTTTATTTATTGTTTTAATCACGGTCTTACCATCATAATGATTTTTGTTTTGAGGATGGCAAAAAAATGAAACACTTTGTACCTCCTTTCAACAAAGAACAAAGAATCAAATTTAGCTTTCAAAATTAATGTTTCAGAATAGCGGTTCCATGAATATGTACGATAGTCAGAAAGTCTTGCTATTTTCTGAGAAATCGAGGGGGTTCGAATTACCCCCACTGTCTTAATAGCTCCGGGTTCCCCTACGTATTAGATGCTGAACATTTTAAAAATATTCTTACCACAATCTCTATTAAGGAAATATACGGTATTGTAGAAAGTCTCAGCACTTTTTTAAAACGGCTCGATAAACTCTGTCTTGAGAAGTGATATCAATTTGAGAGGCACCGAATTGATGGAATACTTAAGCAGTACAATTCCTCTTGCAGGAAATCGCCCAACAATTGCACGAGCTGACAGAGAAGAGGTGTTAGATGTAACTCTGCTCTGAAGGTATTACGCATGAATTGGCAAACTGGTTCGTACCAAACGAGCTCGAACCGTCGTTCTGATCTTAAGTACATCGTCTTTGATCATTTAAACGTCTCAGTGGCGTAGCCAGAAATTTGGTTTGGAGGGGGTTTTGATGAAAATCGCAAATTTTTTGAAAAAATGCTAAAATTTAATATGAGTTTAATAAATTATTGAAAACTCAAAAACATAAGAAGTCTAACAGATGTCATTCCAGTCTACAAACAAGAAGGATCAACATGGAACAGTTTTCAAACCTCTATAGATTATTTTCTTGTATAATATGTCAATGAAGTCAAAAATTGCGATCTTTTAAAGTGGGATAAATGATCTAAAAAAAATTCAACGTTCAAGATCACCTAATATAATAATCCTTGACTTTGAAGGTTTGACAACTTCGGGAAGTTATCAACATAAAACAGCGCCTGCTTTGATATAGAAATTTTAGTGATTAACTCTCATAGAGGTAATTATAGTGCATTAATTTTTCAAAAATATTAAGAGACATGGTGCCTTCAGCAAAGTTTTTGATAATGTCATTTCAAACAATTTTGTTGAAAATATGAAGGACTGGGCCTGCTATATTTCTTCTTAGTGAAGAAAAATTTAGGCGAAAACTATTTTTTTCTGCGCTACGGATAAAATTGTTTGAAACAATCATTACGAGTTGAGAACACAAAACCTATAACTAAATTATGGATGGATGGAACTGAAACTTGCGTTTCGACTTCATCTCATCAGAATCCGACACTAACTTGGTGGGCGGACTAAGCTAGCGCCGAATTGATGCTAGTTCCTGAAAATGGAATCACTCTTTGTGTTTTTGAGTCCTTTTAATATCTGGGAATTATTTGTTTTAAATCCAGTTCCCTTATTTTTTGTAAGCTTCAAAGGCACCTTGAACGCAATGTGAATTTATTATTTAATTACCGCAGAAGAGATTTATCAAATACAGTAATTTCAGAATAGCTTGTTGTAAAGGTTTTCTACTACTATATTTCGATACTCTGAATATGTGGGATATTTATGTCTTTGACAAAGTTGTTTGAAATAGCACTTTCGAAAACTTTGCTGGAGACATTAAGTCTCGACCCAAATTTGCTTGAAGAGTAATTCTCTCTATAATTACTTCTAGGAGGATTAACCGTCAAAATTATTCTATCAGCAGATCAACAGTTTTACGTTTTGAAATTCTTCAATGTTACTTAACATCGAAATTTGGCATTTTCGAGTGAATGTGATCGTGACCGTTAAAAATTTATCGAGCATTAATTTTACTTTTCTTCAATAGTCAACCTCACAACTTGCAGTACTAGTACGTAGCACATAAAATTTTAGTACGCCATTCATTGCATCCTGCTAAGAGGCTATTCATATAGTTGATAATACAACAAAAATCCAACGCTCATAAAACCGATCCTGACCTGCTAGAGACAAAATTACATCAGCTTTCAACTAGTTTCTGAAATGTTATTCTTGTTGTTAACCATATTGAATTGTTGTCTAAACTCTACACAATCTAAAAAAATACATTTTCAGCAAATGTTGAAATGTATGTAAGTTTTCGGTAAACAAACTTATGTTTTATATGCAATCAACCTATTCAAATTTAGATTCCCATTCGAAAAATTGTCTCTAATCCATATTTCAAGCATCTTTCCAAAAATGAGCTCATAATAATTCAGACAGTTATTTTATTTTACATTGAAGTAATTTAACAACTATGGGATTTTGGCTAAGAGATAAGTTACAAGATCTCCTTCCCACAATTTTCCAAAAGTTCTTATGACGCTTTAAACACAGTTCTCAATGTAGTGATCAGAGAATATTTTTCCAAAAATATTTTGTGGAATATTAAATTAAATTCGTCAGCATCTATTTTTTTTTAATCCAATTAATTTTGGTTTGGGGGGGTTTTAACCCCCAAAACCCCCCCCCCCCCCCTGGCTACGCCACTGAAACGTCTTGCTGGGTATCGTCACATATCGTAATCCCAAATCTATTAACTTAGACCTCTACAAAGAGGGCTTGGCGACTAGGTTTTATGGGTATCTTCCGTCTATTTAATCTCTCAGTGACTTGGATGAGGTCGTGGATAAAACAAAGTCACTTATAGTAGTAGCGTACCAAGAGGCTTGCCCGCATCGTGTTATGCGTGCTTCTAAAGGAACACTTGGGTGGAATACCGCACTTGTTTGACTCAAAAAATTATATAGAAGAGCTTGGAATCGCAGACGCAGGGACTGGTCGGAGGCATTTATGTCGGCTCTTCGATCCTCTGAGGGGAGTGGTTGGAAGAGCCTCTGCACAATAGTCTCAAGTCTCAACGAGACTAGTAGATTAAATAATTTCGAAATCAAAAGACTTTCATATCAGTTCGATTTGAACTGCTAATGGTGAATACTCGTCTGACGAAGATGTAGTACTCAACTGTCTTTTTGACTTCCCCTGAGTTCTTTACTGGTATTTCTGATTCTTGGGCTATTCAACCATAGGGTCATATGATTGAACTAAATAGTTCGATCATATTTTGGTTGTTTTTACGTAGCTTTCAAATGGATTATATATTTTTTTTGATTATAGAGGTTTTAACTTTAGGGTTATTCGCCTCTTTTCGGGTTAGAGAAATCTCTTTTTGGAAAAATCTCTAACCCTATGTGCGGGGTTGGGAATCGAACCCAGGTGAGCTGCGTACAAGGCAATCGATTTACCAACTACGCTATGTCCGTTTCCAAATGGGATATAATATCGCCTTGATATCCAAAGAGAAGTTACTAGAAATATTATGAGCCTTTTCAAAAACCTATTGTTGTTGATGAAGAAACGCGAATAACTTCTGAAAAGGTCGTAATAAAACAAAACAATTATGCTGTTAAAACAAAATTTGAAATCTCTGGAGAACTATTACATTTGAGAATTTTTTTGTTATTAGCATTTTGATTTAAAATAGCATTTAGAATCATATTCAAAAAGAAAATTGTATTTTTGACTGCAAATAGTATGAATTATAAAAATATGTCAAAAGTTGTTGCATATTAGATTTTTGACATTTTATAATTGGGTAACGCGAATAACTTTTATAACACAACACCACGAATTAACTGTTTTTGCTGGAGCAAAATTCTAAATATCTCGAAAACTATCGCATTTTAAAAGATTTTTGTTGAATGAATTTTGATTTAAAATGATACTTAGAACTATATTCTGTAATAAAAGTTTAGTTTTGTATTTCAATTAGTATGAAATTTAAAAACATGTATAAAGTTATTATCATACAATGCATTCAAAATGTTTCTTTTCTCTTTAGGTTTTTGTTGACAAAATATAAAAAATTAGAAAAAATGGTTTTTTTCGCGATTTAAATTTTTAACACGAATTTTTGATTTTGTGAAAAATGACAAAACATTTTTTTCAGCGCATTTTTTTTCGTATATAAATATTAATTCCCTGAAAATCGTTCTCAAAAAGTTTTGGTGTATAAAATACAGTAATTGAACAAAAAAAATGAAATAATGCACGTAGAAATGTTTACGTCTTTTTGGAAAGTTGCTCTTGTATCAAAATATTGCAATTATCAGAGAAAATAATGGAAATTCATAAACCAAACACAACTTCAAATTTTCGTTTGAATCGACGAGGGTCATATTTTGTGGTCGGCCGGTTTCTCATGGAATTCCTCAGATATTCAAAATTATCTCCTCAGTATACGGGTTTTGATGCACAGTTTCCCGAATAGATGCTCCTTCCGTTGCCTTCAAACACGGTTTGCGATTGGAATTTACTCTGGTTGCAGTTGAAAACTGGAAAATCGAACCAGCGACAATCGTACTCTATCTGGTTCTAAACGCACTACTTCCGACATCATGGATTAGCACTAAACAAGAGAAAAAAACGATTCTCGGTGGTTGGATTTTCCATATTTCAATTGAAACGATAATACATAACATGAGCAACAAGCGTTCGCACTTGAACTTTGATAGAAAATTCTGGAAATCGGGTTTTTCGGTCTCCTAAAACTGCTCCGTCCGTCGTGTTTGAAACACCTGACCGCGTAAGATATTACATATAAATCTGTAGTGAACTTATATTTAAAATCATATAGAGCCTTAGTGTTCTGCTGGTTCTTCATATATATAATAACGGACTATCATTTTACTTGTGGTAATAAATAATTATTTATCCCTTTTCGTACGAGGTGGATTGCCTCTAAAGTTAAAGCCCAATAAATAAATGATAGCAATTCTTCTGTGTACCAATTACTCCAAATAATTTTAAACATTAAAAATGCCATATATGTATGAGGGGACCACGAGATTGGAATATCTAAACCGCATTCAAGATGAAAGAAATGAATGAAAAATGAAATAGCCGAAATAGGAAACCAAAACCCACATAACGACAATTGTTTCGATTACGATAACTCGAGGACAGCTCTACTCAGACTTTACTATCAGACATACGGAATTTTTCACCAAGTAGCTAGGACCAACATTTACAGTCGTAAAATTTCATTATAAAACTAAACTAGAGGAGAGACATGTTTATCCAATAGTTTCCGTAGTCACTTTCAGCTCCAGAGACGGCAACTAAGGGGATTTCCTCTGCAGGGTGTCGTCCTGCTTCAAAGTGTATTGGATTCTATAGCCACAGCTCTACAGGGAGAAATGCTTTCTATACCTTCACCACGTGGTTGAAACTTTATTGCTGTCCGCATCGAAAAATGTTCTGCGGTGGAGGGCAGGAAAAATTGTGTTTCAACATCCTGTCTGTTCTGTGGTTGAAAGTATTTTTAACATTATACATGCTTAGTTATACTACTATTCTCGGAAAACCATTCGAAGAGGTGAACAGTTTTTCTATTTCCTATTGTTGGAATAAATTCAATTACATGAAAACGAATTCTTTAGGCATATGATCATAGTTCATTCCAGAAGGTTTAGAAATTCGTTGGTGTGACATGGACTACCAGTATTAACTGATCACGAACCAGATAGCAACACAATCCAGGCTCGCCGGTAGCTACCTTTCCATATCCGTGGTATTCAAACAAGCAGCATTCATATTTACATCCAATTTGCACGATTCTTCGAACACGAAATTGCGGAAGCACTGCAATCACCATTACATCGTTATGCTCAATTCTATTCCATTGCTTTACCGTCATCAGATTTCAGAATCGCAAGCCTCGAACATTGCGTTAGCTAGGCGAATGAAGTCAGGTGAATTTTTCTCTCTATTAAGAACCGTAGTGACGAAAGCCAGAATCGACCATCATATTTCTTCCTTCCAGAGTCACGTATGCTTTTATTGTGATCAATACTATCGCATTCGACTGAATCCTGGCTGCAATTTGCCCTGGCGCTTCGTTTGCTCACGTAAACCTCGTTAATGCATTTTTCAAGTAACACCGCTTACCCTTTTGTGGACTGCTGCAGCTTTATCTAAATCTACGAGAATCGAGGGAGCATTCTCAGCTGAGCTCATAGCCTTTTCCACCAGCCGTCATTCTTCTCCACCAACGCCGTATTCGATGGGCCAAATCAGATCCCAATATCGCTTCGGCATGATTTAGCGTTATTAGTTTTCTCATAAATTTCGGGTTCGGATTTTCAGCATTTCCTTTCCCTGGGTGGGAGGCAGTGTGGGTGGACGCTCAGAGATAGGTGTAGAATAGACTGCGCTGTCTGTGTCGGTGATGATATTGAAGCTTCTCCAAATGTTGGCGTTTCTCTGAAATCCTCTTGCTTCCTCCGGTGTATCGTTACCTGACCGGCTGCAGCCGTTTCAGTTTTGATTTTAGGATTGGTACCTGACTTGCTCAAACAGCGTCAAAGCGGCAGCGATAGCGTTCGTTAGCCGGTGAAAGCATGTCGTCGGGGGAGATGTGCTGATTGTAGAGCTGATGTTTCTTTCGAAGTATTTATTTTTCGTTACTAGTGAGAAATTGGGGTCACCAAATGTATGTGCTAGATTGAACGTTTTTATTTCGCCAGCAGAAGTGGCTGATTGCGAGTGTATCGTCTCTTTTTGGATAGATTGTTCAGTAAATTTGAGCTCATTGTTTGTTCCAGGAAGCTGGATATGCTCACTTAACTTTTTGATGGAAGACAAAACATACGCTGATGACGCTTTTTCTTTCCATGTCAGGCTAGAATACACTAGTTTAAAAGTAAAAATTTTGTACTAAAATATATTTAATGGTTTAACCTACCGAGGTTGCATAACTTTTGTTAAACATACATCCCGATTTCGGGACTAGAAAACCAAGTGCCTTGATTTAGATAAAATTGGCGCCAGCACAATCAATTTGTTAATATAGAGAAGATCCATAGATTTTTGGTAAGGACAGCCATTCTCACTCACCCTTGTGAGTAGAGAATTCTCACATGACGATATTCCAGATTAGATTAATAACGGCTAATATCATCTTCGAATATAGTAACCTCTGATTTGCTCAATCAACCAAATATACCAAACAAAATAATAGATACTGTTGACAGCTCCGGTGGTTGAGTGACCACCGCTTATCCCAGTGGATCTTAGTTAGATTCCTGCAGAGGTTGTTGAGATGTTCTCAGGTGAAAAATCTGTGGTCCTGTGCTGTATAATCAATCCATTTTCTTTACATACTATTTCCTAATCTGAATATTCTCACAGAAGCCATGAGAGAGAGAGAGAGAGAAAGAGAGAGAAAGAGAGAGCGCATTGAAATGATAGATTGAGTTACATTTATTTTGTATTGGAGTGGTAAGCGACATACTAATAGTGTGTTGTATTCAGGTAGCATGCGATGAGATCCGGTTTGTGAGAGACCACTCATTGGTTAATACTAGTTCATTGCACGATATAAGATGAACATGATAACCGTATTTATACTGCAAATAAAATGATGGTCATTTTCAATTCCTCTCAATGATGATTCCAATGAGAGAGATTCATAGGAGAACCGTATCTGTTGCTAATTCATTGGAGTGATAACCAGAATTCAATATAAACATCGCTTACTGTTTTAACCAGGTCTGTATCCCGGATTTTCTTTCGGGAGGGACTTTAAAACATTATTGCATAAAGCTTTCAATTTTGATGACTTGAGATAGTCACTAAAACTAAATGACATTTTTAAGTTGAAAAATCTAAGACAAAAGACACTAAAAATCCTAAAAACATGTTCTTTGTAACAAGAAACAGTTCAAAGTATTTATGAGCTAACCGAATATGGTGCATGGTGCAAGAAAATGCAAGCCAAAATACACGTTTAAAAGGTATAGAAGACGCTAAATCAAAATGTGTAGAAAAATATCTATTAATAGAATAAAGACACTTCTCGAAGAGTGGATATATCAACACCCCCAAGGGAATATTGAGATAACAGAATAACAACACCCGCTAAGAGATACTGTTATTCGAATTCGGCTTAAACCGATTTAGATTTATAAATTTTCGCGTGACTTTTTGGAAGCCACAGTTAAGTTTGTCCCTTTTTCGCTAGAAATTCCAGAGAACGGTCGTTGATACTGTAAAAATACTGCTGTATTTTCTATGTAAGCGACTTGGTTATCAGAACTTCCCAGCAAACTGCCCCCAAGCCTGGGTTATAGATCTCTAGCCTCATCAAAAAATCAGTACTCTTGAAAGATTCCTTGGGAATTCACGGAATGTAAAGGAAAACCTTATTCTAGTGAAGGGTATATGGTTCGAAAATAAAGCGGAAGTCCCCTGCCTTCTCACTTATCTCCTCCAATTTCTATTTCAAACAGGTACTGCTTTGTTCGTTACCCGGAGAGTACCGAACAATATCATACCTAGCAAAACTCACTGAAACTGGGAATGAATGAATTAGGAGGTATTGAAAGGAGACACCCGTGAAGATCTTTTAACAGATCATCCTTCAGCGCAATCGAAAAGTGACCTTTCTCTAAATTTGCTTGCACTCGATAAGTATTGAGACTCGAAAACTTTGTACAATGAGCCGAATCATTGTTGAAGAGAGCACCTCTGCGGTTGTGCTTCTTTTCTTTGATTTTGATCAATTTGTTTCCCATTTTTAAGGATTTAGAAGGAGCACGTTTCTCGCAACTACCAGTATTCATACCTGATGTTGTTGACCTTATTTCAAATCACTGTATCTAGTGATTGGCTTAAGGTATAAAGAAGTTTTAGATGCTCTTTTCCGTAAAAATATCTGAGGAACACAATTGCATAAATATTATCAAAATGAAAATTCTTGCATAACGAGAAAAATGCAGTTTAATTTTTAACCCTTTCATGCCCAACTTGTTTGTAGTACATGTAGGGTTTCAAAACTATTTTTCCTTGAAAACGGTGGGATCAAGATACACGAAAAGCCTTTTTTCATAAAGATAGGTGCTTCCTTCGCAGTGCTAGAAGCTGCTTAATTTTTACCTTCCAATGCTCAATACAATTCACCTAGAATATTTACAATAGTCCAATTGCGTGGAAAACGTAGTCAAAGACAGTCTAAATTGATAAGTTAAATCAGTTTTCAATACTATTGCAACATAACGAAGATATATGAAAAATTCATTTTCCAACGTCAACGTCGACTGTTCCTGGCAGCACTGCTCCATAATTGCAATAACTTCAGTTCTAGAGCTGATCCTTGGTACTATTAATATTCAAATGAAAGGCAATAGTCACATTTATTAGCGTTACATGTTTTTGTGAGCAAATCTTGCATCAATCAAAAGTTATAGCTGTTTAAAAACGTTGTTGTCCACAAACAACATTGACATGAATGGGTTAAACTGAAAATTTAACATATTTGGCAACTATAAGTATTATTTTTTCTAGATTCTTTGAGCAATTTTCTTCAACATGCCTCTCATCGGTTGTTTTTAGACGAAACAAAGCCGAAGATATGATTAAAAGTTAATAATTGATTCTTTAAAGGGTGTCCCACAACGCTGTAGAAAATTACCTGGTGTACCGATCCTTTTCAAACTTTTAGATAATAAAATATAACCCATTAGTAAGCTTTTGGCATATTTATTTAATTCAACTTCAATATCATAAGCGTACGTTCGCACCTTACGATTAACTCTACTCATTAGGTTCTGTACAACATCTGGCTGGCTGGAAACCCTATTTTTTCATGTCTTCCTCGGATCTGACCTCTTTGAGATCCTTCCGTAGTGCCTGTTTCATAATTGCCCAGTATTTTTAGGTGAGCCTTAATTCCGATACGTTGGGGGAGGAGGGGGGTTCATGTCCTTGAGTGCGAAAGTGGCTCCGTTAGCTTCGTACCACTCCAGGACAACATTTGAATAGTGGCACGATGCTAGATGCGGTCAGAAGATCGCTCGTGTTGATTCAACAGAAGAAGCAGACGCTTCTGTAGACACTCCTCTCCCTACTTACAGTCCCGGTATCCACGAAGGGCGCTCTCCGATTGCCACATAAGCAGATCGCTTGCCAAATCATGTATTTATTGACAAACTTTGAAAGTTTCTGCTTCCTTACGTTCTCCGGAACATCAAATTGTGCTGGGCGGTTAAGAACAGTAGCCCCGGAAGCTGCCGGCAGTCCGCCTTGACGTGAGTTTCATCATCCATGATGGAACAATGAGGCTTCGTCAGGAATTTTTGACTATTAGCTCCATCACTGCCGCTTTTAGTTTTCCGATCTGCATACTTCACATCCTTGCTCTCACTTGAGTACTATGGCTCTAAATTTTCATAACTTTTCCTACCAAGTAATTTGTAGCTAATTGAATGTCGTTAAATTGTAAAAAAGAAAATGTTACGACGTATGGTCGGTGTTAAGTCAGACCGGACTAAGTGACAATATATTGATTTCGAGAAAAACGAGTTTAAAGTTAGAATCGCAGCATCCTTTACGTTATAATTGGAAATTACTTTTTGCCATAATTCTTGTTTATTGTTACATATTTTTAATCTGGCAAAAGATTAATTTTTTTTTCTATGGAGCTTCAAAACTAACTTTTTTCTATAGAGCTTCAAAACTATTTTTTCTTGAAAACGGTGGAGTCAGGAAGCACTAAAAGTCTATTTTCATAAAGATAGGTGCTTCCCTAGAAGTGACAGAAGTTGCTCGAATTTTACCTTTCAATGCTCAATACAATTCTCCTAGAATATTTACACTAGTCCAATTGCGTGGAAAACGTAGTCAAAAACAGTCTAAATTGATAAATTTTATCAGTTTTCAATAATATTGTAACATAACTTACAGTCAGTGGTAATTGTGATAATTGTATTGTATTGTCTCCGATTAAAAAAAGTAACATCGCACAGATTTAGACTAAACACTAACTTAAACCTATTTTTAATTTAAACGATTCTTTACTAATATTAAAATCAAACAAATGATAGACACTGTTGAAGAGTTGAGAGCAAACATCCAAAAGATTATTCTGGCCGTACTGCGTGCAATGTGTTGAGCGTCGGAAAAAATTAATTCTCCAGAAAGATCTTCCCGGAACGTTGAGGTCAAGTTTTGCTGGAAGCGTAGGAGAGTCTACGTTGTCTGTCAGAAAATTGTAAATGAAAAGTCGTTGCAGAAAGATCCGCCTATTTCGCAGCGTAGGGAGATTCATGAGGGTACAGCAATCTTCATATGCAGGAAGCTGGAAACGATTTTGCCAGGGTAACGGACAAAGTGGTATAGTTTTTCTGTACCCGTTCGATACGATTAATGTGTATGATGTGATACGGAGCTCAAATAGTAACACCATATTCTAGAATACTACTTACCAGTGTAATGTATAGTGTTTTTAGACAATACACATCATTGAAATCACGAGTGCTGCGTTTGATGAGTCCAAGTACAGCGTAGGCTTTAGCTATAACGGAAGAAAAATGTGCGGTAAAGCGTAGCTTGCAGTCGAGAATGATACCAAGGTCCTTAACGGATACGACTCGTTCTACGGGAGCAGAACACATTGAGTATTCGAACTTAATTGGAGTATGTACTCGTGTAAAAGTGATTGTGCTGCATTTTTGAACATTAACACTCATTCCGTTTCTGTCACTCCAGTCAATGATCCTATCGACGTCCATTTGCAATGCACAACAGTCTACCATAGTTGTTATGACACGGTAAATTT
Organism: Topomyia yanbarensis; assembly: GCF_030247195.1. NCBI lineage: Eukaryota > Metazoa > Arthropoda > Insecta > Diptera > Culicidae > Topomyia > Topomyia yanbarensis. The sequence continues at coordinate 41,009,055 of NC_080671.1, read as the reverse complement.
TCAGATCATCAACATAGATGACTTTAGAAGACGATAATTCACTGCAGAGGTCGTCCACAAAGAGAAGAGGTCCGAGATGACTCAAGGGACGCCCGATGAAATGTGGAAAGGATCCGAGAGTGTAGTTCCAAGTCCCACCGAGGCGCTACGGTTCGCAAGGTACGAGGAGATCCAATTAGTCAGCCAGTCCAGCAGTCCAGTCCGCCTTAGCTTTTCCAGAGCAAGCTGATGAGGAACACGGTCGAAAGCTTTCGAGAAGTCAATGTACACCGCATCGATCTGTTGTCGTTTTTCCAATTTATCAATCAGCGACGACAGGTAGCTCATCAAATTTGTAGTTGTCGAGCGCTTTTTTACAAAACTATGCTGGTTCAAGTGATGATGTATTTTAACGCGGAGTAGATAACATCTAACAACATACTCTCGAAGATTTTAGGGAGGCAGCTTATGGCGACATCATGTACGTTGCCCGTTTTGTTGGTTGGAGTTATCAAAGCTTTCTTCCATTTCGTGGAAAACATTTTCAGCAAAAGAGCGATTGAGCAATTCTTGATGAACGATTGTTGTAGCCCAGCGGACCCCGGATCCTTGGAACTGTCAATATCCCGGAGATTAAGATGTACCTGTTGTTCGGTGAATGATGTTGCAGGAAAATTCAGAGTGAACATTGGCAAACTACTCAAGAACGATTCAGACAAAGGTGGTGAGTTATTACTGAGCACGTTTTGATAGAATGACGAGAATAGATTTGCTGACTTCGCAGGTGACGTTGGTGTCTCTATAGTTGACGCATTCCAGGATTCCACCGGAGCATGTTTTGTACCTCAGGTAAGACCAAAACTGCTGTGGGTTGTCCTTCATGCTGCATTCAATTCGGGAAACATATGAGCAAAAGTATGTTGCATTCACGAGCTCGAATTGGTGTTCTAATTCCCGCGCGGACGTTTTGTCGGTTTCACGTCTTGTTCTAAAAAATCGTTTTCGAGCCTTCCTGAGGTGATTTAGAAGATGCCGTAACTCAGCATTCCACCAAGGTCGTTTGTTTTCCGGCCGGCGCGCTTTTCCTCCTAGGCACAAGTTGTTGAAACATTTATTCCAGTTCGTGATAAAATCTATTCACAGATTCATCCAGAGAGATCAGAATTCGGTGGTGGGTAAATCGCACATACAACGAGAGACTTTGCCCCGTAATATGTACGAGCTGCTACTTGTTCTAGACGGGCGGCTGCATCGACGGTCACAATAATGCTTCGATTTCCATTTTTAACACCACCACCACGAAGGGCACGGCTGGTAGAGCTATTTCGATCGCATCGGTATATCACATATTTATCGGTCAGTTCAACATTGAGGATATCGTCGTTAAACCATGTTTCTGTTAATGCTACTACGTCATAGTCAGAAACAGATAAGACTGTAAAGATCTCTGGTGTCTTAGTGCGTAATCCGCGGACATTCTGATAGAACATCATGAGTGAGCGCTTCGTTTGGTTGATCACGTTATCAGTAGTCGGGTCGTATTCGGAGCTCAGTGATTTCAATTGGGAGTGTATCGTCGGATTAGTGTTAGTGATTTGGCGAGATACATGCAGTGAGTGGGGTAGTGATGAATGTTGTTAACGAAGATATATAAAAAATTCTTTTTCCGTCGTCAACATAAACTATCCCTGGCAGCACTCCTCCATCGGAATCAACTCAGTCTACTTGCAATAACTTCAGTTCTAGAGCTGGCCCTTGTAACTTTTAATACTCAAATGAAAAGCAATATTCACATTTATTAGCCTTACTTGTTTTTATGAGCAAATCTTGTCTCAATCAAAAGTTATAGCTGTTTAAAAACGTTGTTGTCCACAAACAACATTGGCATGAATGGGTTAATAAGAAGACTATATATTTCTAAAGGTTTTCTTGTAAACCTTTCAAGTTCGTAAAAATTCGTTGAAAAAAGTTATTAACTAAAGAAGCAGCACAACTTCAAAACAAGTTGATGTTATTATTAACCATGGCAGCCCTGTTCGAATAGCTGCATATGCTATACGCGAGCGGTAGGTGGCAAGTATAGTTTACACTTGAATATATCAAAAGAATCGATTTGTTTTATCCAGAAGCTTCTAAACCCAAAGCCCACCACCAAAATAAATAGTTTAGATGCTTTTAATTTTGAATAAGAACACTACCTATAAAAACTCGACAGTTGCCCTAGGTGTACGCTAGGAGACAATAGGTTAACAATTTAGGATATAATAAAATATTTTTTAAATTTATGTTTATTCCCGTTAAAACCATTCTCGAAAAAACGATGTAAACTAGACTTGCAACCCACCGCTGCAGCTATTCGAACAGGGTTGCCATATTCAACGGATATTCAATAAAAAATGGGAATGATTTCAATACTTTTCTGTAATTAAAGTAAAGAGCGTAATTTTTTTTCTCTCCAAAAGAATTGCTCTTTGGACTCCCTAGGAATGGGTGGCATGTTTTTTTTCACTCGGGTGCTGTCAGTTCAATCGAAGATGGCGATGAAACAGCAAGCTTTCCGCGAGCGTGTTGTACGGTTTTATGAAATGTATGGGCATCGTGGAAAAAAGTTTACGGTATACCACTTTCGATACGAACACGTGTCCGTGAGTACAGTTTACCGGATCTTGCCATCCCTGAGCGTGGAGCGGAAGGCCGGTAGAGGTCGTACGGCGAAGATAATGACGACTGAACGAGTTTGCGTGACGCTGGCCTATATCTGGATTCACCGAACCCTCAAGATGGAGGACATCCTCTGTCGGAAGAAGCAAATAGCGATCGTGAAATCGCAGTGCCGGTGGATGACGAAGAACTAACGTGGGATCCACATTCCGGCAAATGACAGCTGCTATTCCAGCGACAAGTCGGCCACGCCTCCCGAAGTAAAATATAAGTTTATTTAAATTAGAAAAAAAAATTATTCTGTAAATCGCCATATCGGACAAAGGGACATTAAAGCCGTGGTTCAAGCCCACCAGTCTGGCCATCAATCAACAAGTGTACTTAAGAAAAATTTTCTGCTGTTCTTAAAGCGCGGATGGGAAGTACGTCTTCTGGTCGGACAAGGCGTCATCCCATTACGCCAAGAAGACGCTGGAGTATCTTGTCCAGAAAAAGATTCCGTACGTGCCGAAAGAAAGGAACCCGGCCAACTTGCCCCAGTGCCGTACCATTGAGGATTTTTTCGTATCCCTTAGTACCCTAGTGTACAAAAATAATTGGCGGGCCAAGGATACGAAGCAGTTGACCACCAGGATCCGGAATTGTATCCAGAAGATGGACGCTCCAGCGCTCTTGTGAGAGCATCGCGACTAAGAGGCGTTGTACGGCTGACTGCCCCTTCCCCAATATTCATTGACGTTTTTTGAAGAATAAACATTATGTTTTTAATAAAAAATACCGAATTCGCTGATTTTTTTTTGTTTTTTAACTACATGACATTCTCATTTTTTTTATTGAGCACCCGTTAATAATAATATTCACTTGTTTTGAAGTTATGCTGATTCTTTAGTTAATAACTTTTCTCAGTAAATTTTTACAAGCTTACAATATTCCTCGAATATGATTACTAGAAGAATACCTTTGGAAATATGTAGTGTTCTTATTTTTTGGTTGATAAAATGGTTTTTTGACAATTTTAACCGATCTTCCATTCTAATTTCCATATAAACTTTGAAATTTTTGGAGGGTCCGTAGAACTAACCGATCAGTATAAAAATTTGTGAGATTACTAAGGACCATAAAATGAATCAGTAAAGCCTGGTTGAGCTTGTATTCTGCAGGAAATAAATCTTCCATATAAATTTGAACCAGTCAAGCGTACAGTTTCCAGACCCGTGACTTTCCCACCGTATCTTGCCGTTCGTCATAATACTCAAGTAACAGCAAGGATGTGAAGTATACAGATCGGAAAACTATAAGTGGTAGGGTCATTAGAACAGGCTTAATACCTTACGGGCTTAACTTTTTGGTGGATTTGAGTGATTCGTAGTTATGCTGCCTAAGCTCGACCCCCATCAACTGAAGATCCTGCCACTTCTAGTTTTCCGATCTGTATAATTCACATCCTTGCTCTCACTTGAGTATTATGGCTCTAAATTTTCATACCTTTCCCTACCCAGTAATCTCTAGCTAATTGGATGTCGTTAAAATGTAAAAAAAGATTTCTATTTTTTTCTTATTTTAAAATTTCTCAGCGCGTCGAAAATTTTCCGGTGGGGACCGGACCTCTGGATCCGCCACGCGACGGTCCAGGCGCCTTGGATCCGCCACTGATCTCAAACTTTAAAAATCGTTTTTATTGAAATGTGCAAAATGGCGCTTTCCATAAGATAGCACAACAGTGTGAAATGCGCTCTTTCGCTTTATATCCCCAACGCAGAAGATGAAAAGGGTAAAATCGTTTTGTATTCTATACGAAACTGCAATAGACTGAGGAAATAGAGTCAGATATCCGAATCAGTACAAAAAAAAATTGTTTACGCCCGGGATCGAACCGGGGGCCTTCCGCGTGTTAGGCGGATGTGATAACCACTACACCACGGAAACGGTTATGTCCGAAGTAAGCTTCGAAGCAATGTAATTAATTTTTCGTCGAAAATATAGTCCGAGATAAAAATAAAGTATCAAACAGTAGCTTCATAAGAGAGAGAAAATTTAATGGGAAACTAGTACTCGGGTGATGTGCTTTGCTGATTACTACACACACTCACAGCATCGGTCGTCACAGACGTTCCTCCGATAAGTCGCAAACACCATACAATATTCCTAACTTTTCTTTCATTTTCCTTTCCGTTTTTTTGCAGGACGAAAAAAATCAACTGCTCGTCACAAACATATGGCTGAAGCTAGTAAGTATGGCATTGCAGCGCACCGTCAGGTTTCTCTGCCCGGCGACACTCGAACGACGGCAGCCAGGCTTAGCGATGCGATTAATCTCCTGAACGGGCTCTGTACCTACTGGGTAACTATCAAAAGCTACCCGGAAGACAGAGCTTCGAACAGTGCAGAAAGGACGCGCAATACGTTGCCGCTGGCCTTGGACTGTGCGGTCCGCTAGTGTGTTTCGTCAGGGCACATGTCGGAAAATAGTAAGATAGTAAAGCAAAAAAAAACAGTAATACAAGACTTCGAAGGCACTATCATCAGATGACGTCGTCTGCTTGCACCGTCCGAGAGAACCAGCGCTTCAAAGGCAGTCCTCTACTTGTAGAGTCGATGGAAAATAGCTTCAAACCAATTTCGAGAGCAATTCGACGGTTGTTTACGTATTACATCAAGTGGAAACGCGTGCTGGGCTGTCTTTGGGCATGATGGGGTCACATGGTTGGTTTCACAGTGAAATTGAGTATAAACACGGGGAACAACAAGTTCGAAATTTCAAATTCTTTCCAAGTACTTTTTTTTTCTTCGGCACGTTTCACAGGTTTGTTCAACCCACGGTTCAATAAACGTGATTTATTGCACCCTTTTGATTATATCCCCATCACATTGGCATCGTTCATTATTATTTACCGGGCATCACGAAACAGCCATAGATCATCGTAACTGTGCACACAAAACTCATTAGTTTGGCCCCTAAGCAGGCACAATTTATCGTTGCCTTCGGTTGGGCGGGCGAGGAACATTTCGCATAAATCTAGCCGATTTTAGTACCCTTTTTCCTTTCCAATCCATTTTTAAACCTGTTCCTTTTTTCGAGCCAGGTATGGGTTGGATGGTGTTATGAAAAACTTGTTGCTTGACGCCGCAATTTTGAGAATGCAAGTAGTGGCAGTAAAATAGTTTTCAGTGACAATGATAAATAAGAGTAATTATGGAAATACTGTTTCAAGTTTGGTTTGGATTCTGTCTTTTTTGTGCCCGCGATCGGTAAGGATAAGTTTGCTTTTTATAATCCCTTCTTTATTCGTTTAGTTTAACGTTTCTTTCTCTTAGGTCTATGAGAACTTTTCTTTACTCATATAAGTACTATTTTTATGTCACATGTTTAGAAATTAGTGGTCAAAATATCGCAATGTAAAACCTTTCATAGCATTGACATTGGTTCAAGAAGCGAAGGAAACTTCTATATTGGGAAGATACTTAAAACTTTATTGCTTATAACAAGACAGGCATGACTAACCCACGTTAAATGCCTCGTGCATGCATTCTTGCTAATAAGGCTATTGGTGCGTGGTTCATAGCGGAGCTTGCAACTCTCGATATCGCTGTCACAGTTATTCTGATTGTCGTTAATGTAGACAAAAAGGATTTATAATGGTCAGCATATTTACCGCATAACAAGTCATCTCCTTTTGATGATTTCAACGGCATTGTATCATATTGTAGAAGAAATAGGCTTCTGCTTATTATCGGCAGTGAGGCAAATGATCATCACATCATTTGGAGTAGCTCAGACATCAATCTGAGAGGCTCTGAACTGATGGCGTACATAAGTAGTAGAAATTTCCACATTCTGAATGTGGAAAACTGGCCAACTTTAGTTAGGTCTAGGAAAGAGGAGATGTTAGACATAGACTCATCCGCTTTGCTCTGAAAGAGTTTCGCATGAACTGGGAAATTGGTAGGTTCCAAATCAAACAGAACCATCTTATAAATATATATTTTTGATCATTATGTGTCTAAATATGGTAACATCGTTATCTTAAATCTAACCGATAGTGTTTCTAGATTATTTTCGCTTTACTATTTTCCATTGAAGTGGTCCCTTAAGCACTATAATTCTATTGAGGTAAAAAATCATTCAGTTTTAAACCTCATTCACCGAAGTATGACGAGAGACTGATAATTACTCAAGTACCTTCCAGAAGCGTTCCGTGTCTGCTATTGCACAAGCAGGACATAATCTAAAGGAATCGCTACGAATTGATGATCTGCGTTTAATTAGAACGGGGGGGGGGGGGGGGGGTTGGCCGGCAGCGTATTCGAGAAAAGGATTGCAATTAATTTAATAACACCACTTTTTACTGTCAGTCAGTCAGAGTTAAGCTCCTATAAAGTTGAGTTCCGTTTTATATCCATTACGAGACCTTCGTTGGGATTTCGAATTGGGTGCCGGAATTGATAAACGGATGCTCCGATAATCAATCGTTGATTTCGGTGCTCGTCGTGTGCAACTCAGAGCAATTAAAGAACAGGAAAAAACACTTTTCATGCAACTCATTCTCCTCTCTTTTATATTATATATCTTCGCTCCTATATTGCTTGTGTAAATACGATTGCCGGATTCTTATTGTGAAGGTTGTTCGGGTTGTTAAGATTCAACTGAGAATGAATCGAAATGCACCCATCTTTGAAAACGTTAAAAAATTAGCCTTTTCCGATGTCCTTTACACAATCTATTATAAAATCAATAAATGTTTTCGGAGCATTGGTAGAGTACTACTGATTGATTTTCATTAAGATTTGGCGAACGACGTGAATTTTTTTCGTTGTTTTAAGATTGCCGTCTTCCGAGACTTTCTCAGTTGAATCTAGACAAATTTTGCTCTTGCTCTTTAACGTTTCGGCAAATTATCATCGTCTTCCTCGTCGTCTATTTGTCCGTGATCTTTTTGTGAAAGTTTACAAATTTTGGGGTGATTGCATGAAGTTAAGATAAAAGGTGTTTTTAAGTCAATTTTGGGTCGCTGAACACGTAAATCATATCCATTTTCTTTTTCAAAAAACCGTTTTTGTGATTTTTTGAAAAAACGTGGTTTTGAGCACTTTTTGCAGTTATTGGTCAATATCTCAGGAACAAATCTTCCGATTAACACAAACGACTCACCATTCGAAAGGTATCATTCCAAAAATGTATAAAATGTTAGGATAAATTGTCAAGAATTTAGGATTAAGAGCAACCAAAGTCAAAAAAAGTAATGCTTGGTAAAATTACTCATTTTTAGTTAATTTTTCATAAAAAAAATCGGCAAAAAATCTTTTAAAATCTTATGTGACAGACAAACTTCTCACGTGAATTTTACGCCTAAGATCACGAAAATCCGATGAAAATTGGTGATGTTATTAAGCACCGAGTGAAAATTGTTCTGTTTTTCACATATGTCGTTTGGTCTTAAATAAGATTACACTAGTTTACAAGAAAAATGAAGTTACGAAAAAAGTGTTTTAGATGAATTTTGGGTCACTGAACACGAAAATAATACTCTGTTTCTCTTTCAAAGAAGTTCGAGTAAAAAAAACAAAACGTTTTTCTTTTGCTTCCTCTTTTTTTGCTCTATTTTTCTATTTTTTATTACAGAAAAATTAATTTTTCATCTTTTCAGAATTTAATGTGACAGATTTTAACAATTTTAAAGATAAGCTAAGAAGAAAGGTGCTTTCTAAGTTAATTTTGGATCGCTGAATACGAAAACCAAGTTCATTTTTTCAAAGAAGCATTTTTAAGATTTCTTTGAAAAAGCTGTTTTTGGGCACTATTTTAGTTATTTGTCAATACCTCGTTCAAATAGGATCGGATCGAAACAGCTCGAAAGGTATTGATGTGCCCTTTCTGAAAATGTATAATATGCGTAGATCCAATGTACATTTATTATGATTACAATAGACCAATGTAAAAAAAATCGACCTTTTTTAAAAAAAAAAATATTCGTTGGAAAAGTTTTGTTTTGTCTGTGGTTAGTACATAACGAAATAAAGGAATTTTCACCTTCTGCTTCAACAGGCTTCGCAGTAGATTATCAGTTCACAGAACATTACGTGGCTAGTGCTATGATTCCACTGAGACTCCTTCCCGATAGGGACTCGAATATTTGACGACTGGTTTATGAGACCAGTGCTACAGCCTCTAAACCGATGTTAGTGATATTAGGCTTAAAATTAACGTAAACATATTATCTGTTATCTTAGATTCTAAAAGGTCCGAAAAAAAAAAATTCTGTAAAAAATATGAATTTGAGTAACTTTTAAAAATGGTCAAAAATGCACTTTTTTAAACTTTGGTCGCTTGCAGCACTAAAATTTTTACATATGGTCGACACATATTATTTGTTTTTGGAAAGGGCATCTCGGCACCTTTCAACCTGCATATTGACTAAATTAATTGGATGATTTAGGCACGAAATATTGACTAAAAACTACAAAAAGTGCTTAAAACGAGTTTTTTGAGAAAATCACAAAATCGATTTTTTGAACAAAAAAATGAATATTGTTTTCATGTTAAGCGACTCGAAATTAGCCTAAAAAATACTTTTTCTTGAAGTTTCATTTTTCTTGTAAACTAGTGTAATAAATGAAATGATAAATAAGAGTAATTATGGAAATACTGTTTCAAGTTTGGTTTGGATTCTGTCTTTTTTGTGCCCGCGATCGGTAAGGATAAGTTTGCTTTTTATAATCCCTTCTTTATTCGTTTAGTTTAACGTTTCTTTCTCTTAGGTCTATGAGAACTTTTCTTTACTCATATAAGTACTATTTTTATGTCACATGTTTAGAAATTAGTGGTCAAAATATCGCAATGTAAAACCTTTCATAGCATTGACATTGGTTCAAGAAGCGAAGGAAACTTCTATATTGGGAAGATACTTAAAACTTTATTGCTTATAACAAGACAGGCATGACTAACCCACGTTAAATGCCTCGTGCATGCATTCTTGCTAATAAGGCTATTGGTGCGTGGTTCATAGCGGAGCTTGCAACTCTCGATATCGCTGTCACAGTTATTCTGATTGTCGTTAATGTAGACAAAAAGGATTTATAATGGTCAGCATATTTACCGCATAACAAGTCATCTCCTTTTGATGATTTCAACGGCATTGTATCATATTGTAGAAGAAATAGGCTTCTGCTTATTATCGGCAGTGAGGCAAATGATCATCACATCATTTGGAGTAGCTCAGACATCAATCTGAGAGGCTCTGAACTGATGGCGTACATAAGTAGTAGAAATTTCCACATTCTGAATGTGGAAAACTGGCCAACTTTAGTTAGGTCTAGGAAAGAGGAGATGTTAGACATAGACTCATCCGCTTTGCTCTGAAAGAGTTTCGCATGAACTGGGAAATTGGTAGGTTCCAAATCAAACAGAACCATCTTATAAATATATATTTTTGATCATTATGTGTCTAAATATGGTAACATCGTTATCTTAAATCTAACCGATAGTGTTTCTAGATTATTTTCGCTTTACTATTTTCCATTGAAGTGGTCCCTTAAGCACTATAATTCTATTGAGGTAAAAAATCATTCAGTTTTAAACCTCATTCACCGAAGTATGACGAGAGACTGATAATTACTCAAGTACCTTCCAGAAGCGTTCCGTGTCTGCTATTGCACAAGCAGGACATAATCTAAAGGAATCGCTACGAATTGATGATCTGCGTTTAATTAGAACGGGGGGGGGGGGGTTGGCCGGCAGCGTATTCGAGAAAAGGATTGCAATTAATTTAATAACACCACTTTTTACTGTCAGTCAGTCAGAGTTAAGCTCCTATAAAGTTGAGTTCCGTTTTATATCCATTACGAGACCTTCGTTGGGATTTCGAATTGGGTGCCGGAATTGATAAACGGATGCTCCGATAATCAATCGTTGATTTCGGTGCTCGTCGTGTGCAACTCAGAGCAATTAAAGAACAGGAAAAAACACTTTTCATGCAACTCATTCTCCTCTCTTTTATATTATATATCTTCGCTCCTATATTGCTTGTGTAAATACGATTGCCGGATTCTTATTGTGAAGGTTGTTCGGGTTGTTAAGATTCAACTGAGAATGAATCGAAATGCACCCATCTTTGAAAACGTTAAAAAATTAGCCTTTTCCGATGTCCTTTACACAATCTATTATAAAATCAATAAATGTTTTCGGAGCATTGGTAGAGTACTACTGATTGATTTTCATTAAGATTTGGCGAACGACGTGAATTTTTTTCGTTGTTTTAAGATTGCCGTCTTCCGAGACTTTCTCAGTTGAATCTAGACAAATTTTGCTCTTGCTCTTTAACGTTTCGGCAAATTATCATCGTCTTCCTCGTCGTCTATTTGTCCGTGATCTTTTTGTGAAAGTTTACAAATTTTGGGGTGATTGCATGAAGTTAAGATAAAAGGTGTTTTTAAGTCAATTTTGGGTCGCTGAACACGTAAATCATATCCATTTTCTTTTTCAAAAAACCGTTTTTGTGATTTTTTGAAAAAACGTGGTTTTGAGCACTTTTTGCAGTTATTGGTCAATATCTCAGGAACAAATCTTCCGATTAACACAAACGACTCACCATTCGAAAGGTATCATTCCAAAAATGTATAAAATGTTAGGATAAATTGTCAAGAATTTAGGATTAAGAGCAACCAAAGTCAAAAAAAGTAATGCTTGGTAAAATTACTCATTTTTAGTTAATTTTTCATAAAAAAAATCGGCAAAAAATCTTTTAAAATCTTATGTGACAGACAAACTTCTCACGTGAATTTTACGCCTAAGATCACGAAAATCCGATGAAAATTGGTGATGTTATTAAGCACCGAGTGAAAATTGTTCTGTTTTTCACATATGTCGTTTGGTCTTAAATAAGATTACACTAGTTTACAAGAAAAATGAAGTTACGAAAAAAGTGTTTTAGATGAATTTTGGGTCACTGAACACGAAAATAATACTCTGTTTCTCTTTCAAAGAAGTTCGAGTAAAAAAAACAAAACGTTTTTCTTTTGCTTCCTCTTTTTTTGCTCTATTTTTCTATTTTTTATTACAGAAAAATTAATTTTTCATCTTTTCAGAATTTAATGTGACAGATTTTAACAATTTTAAAGATAAGCTAAGAAGAAAGGTGCTTTCTAAGTTAATTTTGGATCGCTGAATACGAAAACCAAGTTCATTTTTTCAAAGAAGCATTTTTAAGATTTCTTTGAAAAAGCTGTTTTTGGGCACTATTTTAGTTATTTGTCAATACCTCGTTCAAATAGGATCGGATCGAAACAGCTCGAAAGGTATTGATGTGCCCTTTCTGAAAATGTATAATATGCGTAGATCCAATGTACATTTATTATGATTACAATAGACCAATGTAAAAAAAATCGACCTTTTTTTAAAAAAAAAAATATTCGTTGGAAAAGTTTTGTTTTGTCTGTGGTTAGTACATAACGAAATAAAGGAATTTTCACCTTCTGCTTCAACAGGCTTCGCAGTAGATTATCAGTTCACAGAACATTACGTGGCTAGTGCTATGATTCCACTGAGACTCCTTCCCGATAGGGACTCGAATATTTGACGACTGGTTTATGAGACCAGTGCTACAGCCTCTAAACCGATGTTAGTGATATTAGGCTTAAAATTAACGTAAACATATTATCTGTTATCTTAGATTCTAAAAGGTCCGAAAAAAAAAAATTCTGTAAAAAATATGAATTTGAGTAACTTTTAAAAATGGTCAAAAATGCACTTTTTTAAACTTTGGTCGCTTGCAGCACTAAAATTTTTACATATGGTCGACACATATTATTTGTTTTTGGAAAGGGCATCTCGGCACCTTTCAACCTGCATATTGACTAAATTAATTGGATGATTTAGGCACGAAATATTGACTAAAAACTACAAAAAGTGCTTAAAACGAGTTTTTTGAGAAAATCACAAAATCGATTTTTTGAACAAAAAAATGAATATTGTTTTCATGTTAAGCGACTCGAAATTAGCCTAAAAAATACTTTTTCTTGAAGTTTCATTTTTCTTGTAAACTAGTGTAATAAATGAAATGATCAATTTGTAGATCTCTTGGGAACATTTGTATACTGTTTTTCAACTGAATGGCCTGGTGTACTGGGATGTCAAAGAAAATGATTGATTCGTCCTGTTTTTTTTCCAATAAGACTAAAATATTTGTTTTCGTTAAGTTTTGTTTACTCTCGTCCAGTTTTCTGATACAGTTGACTGCAATAGTCAATGCAACGCAAACTCAGTCTCAAGCAGAATACGAGAAACAAAGCCTTATATACTGGAATCTCAATCGTTTTACAATCCAGGATCCAACAAATGCCCTCTCATGCTTCTAAAAAGTCTCCTTTGAGAGTCGGCTTCTTAACACCTTTCAATCATCTCTTGCTAGTAGGATTTTTTCATTTGCAGGAAACCCGCAAAAATGATTCCAATCCACAAAAGGAAAAGTGAACGACACATCAAACACTATGAATGACTTCATAGAACGCTCTCTCGAACTGGGTATGATGTTTGCATTTAAGAAAGAGTCAATTTCAGATGGATGGGTAAAAAATAAAATGACAGCCGCTTGAAAGGACCATACATATAATTCGTGCAAAATTTCACGCGATCAAAAGCACGATAGCCTACTCACATTCACTGACAATTCACTGGTTGGCCGTCGCTTCAGATCGAGATATAGATGAAATTAAGATGATTGTCAGGCCTCTACATTTACTTCAATGTCAAATAAAATAGCCAAGGGAAGCTACTTGGCACCGTTGATGTTTCTGCTTTACCTCAATGACGTATATTTAGTGCTAAAGACTCCTCTTCGTAGACGATCTCAAAATATTTCGTCTGATCTCTGCAAATGAGGATTACCAATATCTTTAATAATAACTTGAAACCATCACAAACAATTGAATGATGGGAGGGGGGGTCTTCAAACTGTCCTTGGTTTTTACTGGCCTGATATGGTCACTCTATGCACTGTCGTTCCTAACCCCACAATATTATGTCTGAATAGTATAACAAATATAGAGTATCCTATTTTCCACCATTGACCTCGCACATTCCGAAAAAGAAAATGTGCGATTTCATAACACTCCACAGTTTTTTTTTGCCAAAAACGTGCGAAAAATTTCTCAAGCTAAAGCGGTAAAGTGTTCAGCAATGATGTCTGTTTTATGATGATCCAAGACCTTCATTTTGGTGATGTAGTTATAATGATTAATTCCCCTGGAAGTGAGATATTTGTTACAATTTTATTTGCAATTGTGAAAAACAAGATGAAGTCTTCAGAAATATTAAACAACTTCTTTTTGCGGAAGACTAAACATATCTATTTATAGTACATTCGAAGTTATAATGCGTTTTTTGTAAATGAACCCTTAAAAATTTTTTATACATAAGTTCTTAAATATCGTAAAAAAACTTCCAAAGGTTCCAGAAAATTATGCGTCTTATCAAGATACGAATCTTTCCAGAAGAAGAAGATTATTGATCTATCTCTTGCGACTTAGAAGTTATTGGGTAATTTTTGATAAAATTAGTGAATGTTTCAAAAGTTATAACTTTTGAATGGGCAAAACTGGATAGCCTACTCTAGTTGCAATTACAAGTGCTACCCCTCTAAAACTCAATTATTTTCAACAAACTATTGTTATTCAAAAAAAAAATCCAATATCTTCGATAATACTCGAGTTAGCAAAAATTAATCATTTATGAAAATTCTGTATTTTGGCAGTTGGAAGAACTGCATAGAATGTATACAGTTCGTAGAAACGATAATTGAAAAAAAAAATATTCACAAAAAATATTTTTGGGTGTCATCCGAATATAATAAGCGATAACTTCAAAAATGTTGGAAAACGATACTTAGTGTGTTCAGTAAAAATATTCGCAAAAGCAATTTTAACAACTTTTTCAAAGACGTCAGATCCTTCCTACTACCAAATAAAAAACCTGTTTTAATCCACCTAGCGGTGCAATTGTGCATTTCTCATTTCTCTAAACTATGGCACGGAGACTTTTTATGTTCAACATAATCGTGGAAATGTCCATTACATTCTTAGTACACTTTGCACTTATACACAATGGCATGCCAGCCACGAACTTGATGAGCTACGTGTCGACGGTGAAACACTTGAAACAAAAAAATATCATACTTCATTAGCCTAATCAGCATTAGATCAATGTTATCTGCTTGCTAACTCATTTTGTCATGCGGGGGTGGGTATGTGAGGAGGGCGAAAGTCCCATGAACGAACGACTCCCCAGCTTAAATTGGTATGCTTTGTGATATAGTGGTGGTTTAAAGATGATGGGGTTGAAAGGGAGGGGTATGAGGGCTGGATGGGGTGGTGGTCTGAGGGGTGATTTAAGGAGATTTTTAAAGGAGGGGCGCGAACAGTAGAGGGGGGGGTGTAACCCCTCTCCGTAAACCATCAACTACGCCCCTGTTAAAATCCAGAAACCCTAAACGAGTCGAAAAAAAAAATTAGCCGGGATTAGGTTGACGTTTTTCAGAGTGATTGCATAACCTTTCTATATGAGAAAGGCAAAAATGTGCCAAAATCCAAAAAAGTGAATCGTAGTCAAATTTTTTTTTTCTAGTTTGCATCAAATCTCGACGTTTCATGCACCTTGAACACATTTAGCATCAAAAATAAAAATTCAGTTTTTAATTTTTCCTATAGTTTATATGAGAAATTTCTGTGTGGCCGCACTCTGAAACCCGTAATTCCGGAACCAGAATTCCGATCGATCCAAAATTCAATAGCAGCTGATGGGAAGGTTGCACCTTTCATTTAATACTAAGTTTGGGCAAATCGGTCCAGCCATCTCTGAGAAAAATGAGTGACATTATTTGACACATACGCACATACATACACACACACATACACACACATACACACACATACATACATACACACACACATACAGACTTTTTCCGATCTCGACGAACTGAGTCGAATGGGATATGACACTCGGCCCTCCGGGCCGGGATTAGGTTGACGTTTTTCAGAGTGATTGCATAACCTTTCTATATGAGAAAGGCAAAAATAATTGAAAATTTGAAGAATGAATCACTAACGTCATAGCAGAAAATGACAGTGCTTGCTATTTTTGAGAACTGCTCCGAAAACATTATTGACGTAAACTCAGCTGTTTCAACGTGAACAACCAATCACGATTTGTAACACTATATTTTTAAAAAATTGCCGATTTCTTCGAAAGTTCATGAGATCAACCATCATTATGTTGTAATATAAGAAGTTGTCCATTTTGAATATTCAAAACTTTTTACGGAACATACCAAACTTGTCAGAATGATATTTAAAGTTTTATTAATGAACTGGCTTTTAAAGGGAACAACAAACAATAATGTTGAATATATTCAAGATGAAGACTGTGTGTCTTCAACAAACTTGTTGGCAATAAATTGCTCTACAACTTTGCTGAAGCCATAATCCTAATATATGGACTTGCAGTTAATAAATATATCTCACTTTTAGTGAGCTTAATCTTTAAAATCACAACACCATATGAAAGAGCTTGTAATGTCCAAAAATTCCTCCGAAGACGTTATTGACCCAAATTTAACGATTTAGGCATTAACCAGTGTGCACTTAAGTCGTTGTGGGGTATAGCATAATTCTAATGATTGTTCTAAACAAGGGTGACCATACGACCTGATTTCCCAGGACTTGCCCTGGTTTTTAATTATCTGTCCTGGTAGCTTGGGATGTCAAGGAAATCGCTTGATTTGTCCTGGTTTTTTCTCTTATATCCTTAATTTTCTTTCGCAAATAAGAAATACTTTCCTTGATTTATAACATCTCTCGCTATTTTTGCCTGTATAATGTGTTATCACTCGGTAGTTTTCAAGCCAATAAATATATCGTAGAGAAGAAGTAGCGAATTCTGTCCAAATACTGTTGCAATAAATAGTGATCCGGCCCATTACGCGGATAAGATTAGCTTTTCTAGGCAATACTCCCACGGTCGGCCGTGTGGAGTTCAAATTGCTTTTGTTTAGGGAACATAGTATACTCTCGGTAGCCGGCTGCCCAGAGTTTAAAAATAACCAAAAACTAAACAAGATCATCTCTTTTTCGAGTGATCGTGCACTCGAAGACTAACTAAACAACTACCTAATAAAAAATGCTTTACAGGTCGCATCGTTTGCTTGGAGCGAATCCTAGACCTGATACCCTTCCAAACCACCAACTCCGCGACACCTATGGAAGAGTCTGATGAATCGTCGTCCTTCCGTTAAGTAGGTGGAGCATCAACACTTCCCGTCTACCTTATCCTTTATCCTTCCCCGTGAACGATGGAGATGGGGGCGGCCGGCAATGATGGCTATCATGCTGTTGAGGTTTTAATATGGGTCGGATTGGTATGAATTCCTACTTACCACTTCCTAAGCAACTCTTATTAGATAATCAGCAGTCAAACATGATGAAGTCAGTGTGCAATCCGCCAAAATCATCGTCACAACGCAACGCAACGCAACGCAACGCAACGCAATATCCTTAATTTTCTTTCGAGTTTCCGCGTTTTTCACTCTTGTGCTGGTCGCAATTACAGTCGCGACCGCCAAGTAAACTGATTTTTAGGTAGAGTACAACAAAAAATGTCAACTACATGCGAATGTTTTAATTGTATCATCCGATGTCTCTTTTAAATCTCTAAATAGTGACTTACTATTTCTCTTTTCAACATCTTTTTCTTACATGGAAACTGCAAAGAGAAACAGCGAGGCATTCATACACCCTCACCAAACTCTACCTAGACATTTAAAACATTACCCAAAGAAACGGGAAGTGGTTAGAAATGCTCGGATTTCAATTTTGTTTTACCCAAACCCGAAGAAATTGAAAACTGAAAAACTCGCACCTGACCCGAACCCGAGATTATAATAACAAAAAAAATCAAACTCGACCCGAACCCGAGAATTTAAAAGTTAAAAACCCCGAACACGACCTGAGCCCGATAATTTTTAAATTGGGAAACACGAGCTTGACCCGAACCCGAAAAAAAAAAATTTGAGAAACCTGAGTCGAATCCGAAATTGTTTATATGTAGAATCCATCAACCAAAAATTTTGAATTTTAAGCACCTGAGCACATACAAACATAATAGAATCATTCGAATCTGAAGATACACCATACGCGTCTACTTGTATATGCCTATAATGAAACATATTACTGAAGTGGAATTTGCATTTTAATTTACCATTAATGACCGTCGATTTCGTAATGATCTGAAAAAATTCTAAATCATCAATGTCTTAACTGGAAAATCAACTGCTAACTCGTGAGCAAACAAGAAGCTTAATGATGGCAGTTTCAATCAACCACAACTGGCGAAACCAAACTCAAATTTCTTTATTTTGTAATAATATTTCTAGAAGAGTAGTTTTGTATACTTTATTATACAAATTCTTCAACTTCTGCTTGCAAGGATGCTGATTTATAAAACATAATATGTACATTTTGAGCCTTCTGATGTAATCACCTCTTATTTGATAGTTTGCATGACGCCACCCGCGTTATGGTTCGGTTCGGTCAAGGTGATGTCATAGGTTTGTCAGACGTGTTCTTGATGTCACATCATCAGCGTTAGAAGGATCATGTGATGGGGTATATAATCTCTTTTCACTTCTGACAATATGGTATGAGTGCCAGTAGAGCTTCTCCGACATCATCATTTCCGGGACGATTCTAAACCCCCACAAATTAGTTAGTGGGTGGACTGGACACATATTTTTTTTATGAATTCTTTGAACATATGGAAAGTTGGGTATTTTCACAAAAGAACCCGTATGGCATCTATAGACAATGGTTTAAATGTAAACTTATTTATGGGGCCGAAATTGCTGCCAATATACATAGTTAAATCCTAGTGTACAACTTTGATTCAATACCAGAAACCAGAAAATATGACGACCCAAGCGATTCAGGGCTGGAATTTTTTTTGTACCTTTTCAGGTATCGTCTATTCTCATTGCAAGGAATTGACTGTCCAATGCCGAAAAATATCGAATCAAATATTGCCAATGAGACTTTTCTCATGGGTGTTACCCATTTTTTAGATAGGTGCATTTTTACGTTTTGGGCAGGCATTATTAAATTTTGAATAGGTTTGAGTCAGTGAATAACGTATGCGGAATAAAATTTGGACAAAATTCAAAAGACAATTTTTTTGTAGAAAACCATTTATTAAATGTTCTCTCTATATGAAAACATTTGTCAGTTTTTTAACTTAATGTAGAAAAAAATTTGGGCTCATTCGAGAAGCTTTACGACAGTTTGCAGGAACTTTTTGCAAAGGAGTCGAAAAAATTGATGTTGGCATATTTTTAACTTCTTTCTTAATTTTGATTATCATTTTTGTTAGTTTTATGTCGAAAATTATGAGCATTTACTCTCTGCTTCATATTCCCCGAAAACCTCATTTGGACGCAGTTGTGGTACATTTGGAGGGATATCAGCCTTTTGTACAAAATATATACCATAATCCTCCAATGCGCCAAAACTTTTTTTGGCATAATAGCTAAGTGCCAGATTTAGCGTTCGCTGCCATTTTGTTCACATGGTATCTCCTAGTGGGTCGAAATTAACACTGGATATTTGAAATAAGTGTGCCTAGAGTATGACGTTTAGTATGGTGCTTTGCGCAGGGTTGCATTTTTGTTTTAATGGTGGAAGCATTGTCCAAATTTCACTCCGCATACGTTAATCAAACTTGACTATTATCTTCCCAAAAAAATGGGCAACGCGCGTGAGAATTGTAATTTTTTCAATATTTGATTCGTCGTTACTCGACATTGGTAAGATATATCACGAATATGTTATTTGCACTACCCATACCTCTGGGACATTACTGTTTCCAGATCGCGAGTAAATTTTGTTGAGCGTGTATGTACGTGTCATAACTGTTGTCCGCTGGGAAGAAAATCTAGCGCTGCCATAATTCTGCTATTCATCTAATTGGTCGGGCGGGCGGGTAGATTCGCCGCATTGATTCATCTTTGTTTCTCTTTGTTTTAATTTGGCCATGTTTACGCTTTAGATAGGGTGATTAAATCAAATGAGTAGAACCCAAGAAAGTCGACAAGATACTCCCCTCCTCGTAAGACTCGCTCGAACGTGCCTGGTGAAATTATCCCCAGGTTTTTGTTAGCCATTAAATGAGTCTGGGAGTCTGGTAGGTAGCGTTCGGCCGGAATGTCTTTCGCGAGAATTCGATCACCGAGTGCATTTTCGAATTTATATACGCACGGTTCTCGTTACACCATAAATAGCGAAGGTTTTTGGAGAAATCTGCAATCCTCAATTGAGCGTATGGGAGGAAATATGTTGAAATCGTCTACGAAGAATCAGCACTAAATACAAGTCTTTGAAGTAAAGCTGAAACATCAACGGTCTCAGTTGACTTCCCGAGGACGGCGTTCATAGGGGTGGTTGGTAATCTCCATTGACAACTAATATCTCTCACTTTATTAACTAGCGTTTGAACAATGGCAAAAGTACCATTGACTTCAATGTCAAAAGTCGCAGATAGGTTGGGGTAAATGATATCAGCTTGAGCGCGACGCATACTCACTGTTATGTAGGATGTCGTACACAGCAGGTTACTCGTTGGTCAATGTCTCGACATGAAGACATGTTGAGCCCGAGTTTTTTTTTCTATGATCAACCATTCGAGACAAAATTTAATGAAGTTATTCCACGATAGTTATTTGAAAATTTGGACAGCTGCCGATATCTTCACGGATATCTGCCGGTTGCCAGCTTATTCATATGACATTCACATTGTTTCTTTTTTTCAATTGATGTGTACGAAACGAAAATTGGAAAGAGAAATAATGGTAGCGGTATCAGTACGTTAGGAATAAATACTTTAGGCATAAGTAAGTTAGGCACAATGGACGATAGGCATAACGGACGATTGGTATAATTCAATATTAATTCTTCAAAAGGGCTAATGAGATTTTTGTAAACAAACTTCTTTCGCTCATTACTCCGCTGCCGAGTTGAATTTCATGAAAAATACACTTGAATCAACATATTTACCCTTGGTAGAATCAATTTCAAATGTTTTCTGTGTTGAAATTATAACAAAATAAGAGAAATCAGCAAAATAAAAGTTTGTTTACAAATCTTATTAGCCCTATTCAAAAGTTGATAAGGAATTTACGTTAGGCACAATACACGATTGGCATAATTCACAAAAAATATAAAAATAGTCGCAAGGCTTTCTTTATTGTAGAGATTTCAACCTCATGCTCGTTTCAGTGGGTTAGAAAAAAACACGCTTTGCCTTATACAATTGCATACCCTCGTATAATTTTATCGAGAGGCTGCAAAATGAAAAACACCATGTCAGATATTTATTCCTTACAAGTATAAATTTTTTCTGTTTTTCTATGGATGAGTTGACGGCTTTCTTCATTAAAGTGAACAGTTTTGATTCAAGTACATTTCATCGTTCTTTCTTTTATGAGCTGTTCCTCTAAGCGTATATTTTCTTCTAGGATAGCTGTACCATGCATGTATTTAAGAACTAATCTCATTTAATGTGCATTATACATACAACAATACAAATGAAATTGATATTAAACAAGAGCCTATTTTAGTCATGTGCAATTTAGCGATTGTACGTCGAGAAACTAACGCAAGCTGAGTTTCCGCATGCCAAGTATTCGGTCTGCATCGTTTATTTAAGAAAAGATTTCTTCAAGTATATACAGCAGAATAAAATGGTAATCGAGTTTGATCAACTTCCAGAGTGATTCTACAACTTCAAAAAAAGTTCCAATATTCACGCTCTTACCACCCGAAGTCATCACCGCTCAATTTCCTTTAAGTGATACTTCAACGTGATAATGTATGCCTAACGGCAATTATGCAAATCGTCCATTGTGCCTAACGTCAGTTATGCCTAACGTATGTTATGTCTAACGTCCGTATATCTAGCGTGTTTATGCCTAATGGAGAACACCCTTGGAATTCGCGCACATGTTTCCACCCCATGAAAAAAGAAAAGGCGATACAGTAAAAACTATCGTGGAATAACTTTATTGAGTGCTGTCTTGAGCTGGTGATTACAGAACCATTTTGGGCCGAATGTCAGCAGTACAAAGCTACTAACCCAACCAAAAAAAAACAAAAAAAATTGTTGAATTTTATATGGAATAAATGAAAAAAACGCTTTTAATCCACCTAACAGTGTGATGAGACATTTCTTATAGCTCTTATCACTCTCTTCGGATATTATATCGTTTGAGAACATTTAGAACTTGATGCTTCGCGATGTTTTTGATAACACATACTACATGGGATAGTGGCAGGACTCAGAGAATCGCTCAAATCAGCATAGGACAACATCAGTGCTAGAAATCTCTAACCAAATCAATGGGGAAGCGAAAAAATGGCCCATAAAATAGACACACCAACGAATTATTGTTAATGCTCTGTTAATAAAAGTAAGTTGTGTGTATTCCCTCCGACCGGTTGTTTGTCAGCTGAGCTGCTTTCGCTTTTTCGTGGAAAATAGTCGCGCGATCGATTTCCATATCGTATTTTGCTGCCATTCGCTTTTATCAGTTATAGTGCACTGTTTTCGGATCGTACATTTTACATCGCTGGTGATATTATAGATAAAAAGCCGATTTTTCACCCGATTAAACGAACTATCCGTTTGTTCTATCTTTCGGTGCTACCGCTTCTATACAGTCGAAAACAAAAGCACGTTATTCTTCATCATACCAGCTGTATCGAACAAGAGAAAGTCGTGCTGATTGAAGATGTTTTGCTGCGAATGTGCCTTGCCTATCATGCCTGGAGGGATAACCATTTCTTGTGATGGATTTTGTCAGGATAATTATCATGCAGAATGTGCTGTGCTGTCTACTGCAGAGGTCACCTGCTGCAACAGGTACAAGAATATCTGGTGGATGTGTACCCCGTGTACGACGATCATGGACGGCGTTCGCAAGATGCAGGCTTTTCGAGATAAACACGAGGCGATCACCGATGCTACTTCATTTACCCCTGCTCATGCGGCTACTGTTGCTGTCGATGTGAATACTGAGTGAATCAATTACCGAAATGGCTGTATCTCGTTTTTCTTTGGCGGAAACAAGTTCACCTCTAGCTCAATCAATCCCGCAAATGTCGTCCACTCGATTGAAACAAGGGTGTAGGGTTGCTGGTTCTTTGGAGTCAAGTAATTCTACAAATCTTTGTTGGCTATTCTTTACGCGTGTCAAGAACACAGTGAGAAAGATATTGCTACTCTGGTCGCAGAATCACTCGGAACTAATGCTGCAATTGTGAAGAAGCTCGTACCTGAATGGAAGGACGAGTCATTAATGCCGTTCATTTCATTCAAAGTAGGAATTGACGCAAGGCTAAGAAAAATAGCACTATCTCCATCAACATGGCCATTAGGACTCTGTTTCCGACAATTTCACGAAAAGTTTGACATTTGGGAGCCCCCACAGCGCTGAATTTGTAATTAAATTTTGTTTGGAATACTGTATTGTTACCTTTGCTTGTTGCTCGATTGTCTGTGTTGTTATATATTGTTACTGTACATGTTAAATAATTTTAAGTAACAGTCTGTATGGCAGAATTAGCCAAAGACGAAGGGATAAATAAATAATATATCTAAATTGTGGTGGGAAAACTGAATTTTCCTAAAGGGGTTATATATTGTACTGAGCCAAAAAAATCGAAATTTTTTTTTGAATCGATTTGAAGTTTATACTTTACTCAAATTTCCAACGCGACTGAGAACTAAGAAATCAACGCTTTTTCTTGAAAAAAGCGATACTAGTAGTGACACCATTCAAATAAAATCAACAGTGAATATTTCCAGTCTTGGTTTTATTTCCCATTTAAGAACTATTGTGTTTTTTACAACTTAGATTGCATGATGCAGTGATCGAAATCCAAAACTTCATGAAATATGTGAAATTATTAAAATAAAATTTGTGTTTGCTATTGAAATTGACAAAATGATAGTATCGCCACTTTGGCGATTGTTTACTTTTTCGGTCCCACCTATTAGCATTAAAGTATCGCCCTTACGTTTTTTTACAATACCAATTTTACAATTGGTGGGGGTTTGGTAAAAATCGATCTTACTGCCCAAACGGCATAATTCCGAAATCGTAATTTTTTAAGTTTAAAAATTATGCAGAATTATTTTTTCAGAAAATAGTAACAGAGTTCGTGTCTAGCGAATTTGTTGAGACTTTATTGTAGCCATGAATATTAACCTGAGAAAATTCACCATAAATACTTCTTGGACGATATACCGTCAAAATTATTTTGTCAAATGATGCGCTGTTTAACGTTTGTAAAACTCATTGAAGATACTAAACCTCTGAAATTGGCGGTTTCAAAATGATGCTATCTTGACCTTAAATTACTGTTTTTAAACATTTGACTTATACATATAATTGGTCATACAACAAAAATCAAATGCTCATCAAAATCGATCAGAACCTTTTTCATAAATTTCTCTCTACATTTGGAAAGTGTTATCCTCGTTATTAATCATATTACGTTTTCGTCTCAACTCGACGCATTCCCAAAATAAAAACCTGTTTTAATCCACCTAGTGGTGCAATTGTGCTTTTCTCATTTGTCCAGACTACGATTCCATGGCTGGTTATGTTCAATACAATGGTGGAAATGAATATTACATGTTCAGTACGATTTACACATACATACAATGGATCGACAGCCACGATCTTGCGATACTATGTGATACTGAAACATCGCTTGAAACCAGCGGCGGATCATGGAGAAAGATCCGGGAGGTCCAGGTCCTGCCGAAAAATTTTCAACTAAGAAATTTTAAACTAGTTTTAATTTTAAAGTAGCAACCCCTCACTGCATACTCCCTCCGGGCTGGTATGATTGACGATTTTTAGAGTGATTGCATAACCTTTCTATATGAGAAAGGCAAAAATGTACCAAAGTCCAAAAAAGTCAATTTTTGTCAAACATCTCAATGTTTCATGCATTTTAAAGTCATTTGGCATCAAAAATACAAATTTGATTTTGAAAATTTTTCATTTCAGTTTATATGGGAATTTGCTGTGTGATTGCACTCTTCAACTCGTAGCTCCGGAACCGGAAGTCCAATCAATAAAAAAATCAATAGCAGCCGATGGAAAGGTTTCACCTTTCATTTGAGACTAACTTTGTGCAAATCGGTCCAGCCATCTCTGAGAAACAGAGGTCACATTTTTTCCACATTCACACATACACACACACATACATACACACAGACATTTTCCGATCTCGACGAACTCAGTCGATTGGCATATGACACTCGGCCCTCCAGGTCGGGATTAGATTGACGAATTTTAGAGTGAATGAGAAAGGCAAAAACATTTTTAGCCAATGTTGAAAGTTATGCATTTTTTTGGTAAGCAGTTCTATGTTTCATAGACATTAAATCAATTTTAACTTCGCTTCCTATTAAATAAAGACCCTTAATACAGTATATCTCTACAAAAACGAGATCAATTTGAAAATAAATCTGAGGATTATGATTGATTACAGAACTCTGGAATTTTCTATTGGAATGTTTTCTGGCAGGAATTTGATATTGATGCTATTGGACAACTGTGAAATCAAGACCAACAGATCAGTTACATATCAGGAACCATTCCGACAATTTATCAAAAGTCCTCATGATCTGCATCAATAAATTTTCAACTTCAATCAATTTTTTTTTGGGTGTTGTGGTGGGGGGTGTGGGGGGGGGGGGGGGTTGTATTGTGTTAAACCCCAAAACCTTCTCTTGGCTACGCCGTTGCTCGGAATTATTTATTTCGCTTTTTATTTTCCGATATGTTTCAGATCAAATTGCAGTCAGAAGGTTCGCACAAATGAACATTTTTGTACTGATAAGTTAACAAGTTCCGTCCAGACAACTTGGAAGTGTTCGGTGATTATTTCTAGCGGTTGTAGATAGTAAAATGAAATACAAAATTCGTTTTATCGAAATAATGTTTAGCTTATTTCAATGGATTATTACTATATTGAAAAATAAATAGGCGACAAAGAGTAATCAACAAACAACAAGCCATAACTTTTAAAGTATTCAAAATAGATATTTAAAGTCTTCAGTAAAGTTATTCGCAAAAGTAAGAGCTACAAATTTGCTGAAGACATCATTTCGATATAATCACTTCCAAGAAAATTTGTGAAAATATCTCACTCATAGGGGGATTAATCAGCAAAAGCACAATACCAAAAGAAAGGGCATATTACCTCCATTAAATTCTCCAAAGATACTATTAACCTAAAATAAGCCGTTTTGGCGTTAATAATAGATTACATGTTTTTGGTCATATTTCTGGCAATGGGAAATGATAAAAATCTATCGTCCGCATTTAATGTTTAATATCTCTTTTGATAATAGTCCGATTTCAACAATCTATAGCTTCTTCGAAAGGTATTCGTTAAAGCTGTCTAAAAACATATAAATTGTTAATCTATGTTGTCAATTTCGGCAGATAATCCAAAAAGACTGCAAAAAACGCCATTTTTACACATTCAAACATTCATATCTTGGAAACTAAACATCAGAATCAAAAACAAATTAATAGCGTTCATACTGTTTTTTAGTTCTTTCATTTAAAATTGGTTTGGATAAGATCGGTTCAGCCATTGCTGAGAAACACGAATGAGAATTTGTCCGTTACATACACACACACACAGACACACACACACACACAGACATTGTCCCAAATCGTCGAGCTGAGTCGATTGGTATATAAGACTCGGCCCTCCGGGCCTCGGAAAAAATCTTGAAAGTTTGAGCGAATTCTATACATTTCTTTTATAAGAAATGTAAAAAACATGAAAAAGTGAGCTTACCCTATTCATAGGGTTCTAGAGTTCCACGGATCAAATCTTCTTACTTTTATTATGCATAGTCTGGGCATTGAAAAAAGTGTCTGCTCGTCTATTTTGGTTTGTACATTTATTTCTTTTACGTAGTTGAAGTTGGCGTAAAAATGTAAAAATCTTCATTAACTTTGAAACGAATGAGTATTTTTACATACGGTCTTCAACAATATTATGTGGTTTTAATGCCTCCATATTATCCTGAAACATCGTTTCCATGAAAAGTCACAGTGAAAAAAATTATATTTAAACAACCAAATTTAAGAGGAATACGCCTTATAAATCGATAATCTTTAGTCCTACAAGTTGCAGTTCTTTAATAAAATTCTTCACTACGAGCATTTCTAAAACTTTGTCGAAGGCACCACTTTCTAG
Organism: Topomyia yanbarensis; assembly: GCF_030247195.1. Lineage (NCBI taxonomy): Eukaryota > Metazoa > Arthropoda > Insecta > Diptera > Culicidae > Topomyia > Topomyia yanbarensis. The sequence continues at coordinate 40,982,094 of NC_080671.1, read as the reverse complement.
CTCGTCAGTACAAAAAGGTATTTTTTTAGTTTTAGTAAGCCATGCCTAACTTTAATTTTTATCGGACTGTGGGAAATATTCATACCAACAATTCCTCCAAAGACACCATTGGCCTCTAGTGAAATAAGTTCACGTTTTTAGCGTTTCCGACCACTGTGCTACCGTATCTAACATTACATATAACAAGGAGTATCGAACGTCTAATCTAGTCTACACATACACAGCCAATACATGTAGGGATCCTGGAAAATTGCAGACGTTCGTCTACAATTTTTCTTGTCAATATTAATGTTTGTGGCACATATGGTATGTAACATAATCATTAAATTCCATTTGTGCATACAAAGTGAAGATGATTTAAAATTATACGGCAATCAAATTATTCATTTAGTGGAGAACTGAATAAACGAATTATTTTGAACCTTGAATAAGGAAGACACGTGGACAACTGTACCGACCGTTTCAATTTGGTATTCAGTTCCTGGGATGGGACAGATATATTAAGTTGTACCCTGGCTAATGGGCCTAGATTATAGCGCCTTTATTCGCTCTCTGTAAAAAGAAATAAATTTCAAGAAGAAATATTAACTTTCGTTATATGACGTTCAATGTTATTTTATTAATTCTCTTGAGATGGATCACAGAAATTTAGAAAACCAGAGAGATCGACGGTTCATACACTTACCAATCACATACTTTTAATGTCAATAATGTCCTTCTATATCATTATTTGTTCCAGTCCCTTTACTCTATTTAATGTGATGTATATTAATGTATTAGTACCGTGCAGTGCATTCACCGATAATTTTGACACAAAACTCATTTCATCTCAAATATTAAATGGAATTTAGAAATTGTAATTAGAGCGAAAGATGGTAGCAGTATATACAATATCAATACAATATAAATTTTCGATAATGCATATTTCGCCTAAAAATCATTTTTTTTATTTCGCCTGAAAATCAACGCCATTTTTGTGCTGGCATTTTTGTCAATAAAAGTTAACTTTTCATTCAAAAACAAAAGCAATAATTTTTCTGCGTGATTTATACTCAAATAGAATGAATAAAACATGCAAGAAGTGTTTTGACCAAATTTTTGTTACTAAAAAATTTTAAACCTGAAATATTCCGCTGTTCCTCACTTTTCGCAAATTCTTGTGTAAATTTGCTTATTTTTTCTTAGAAGCTGATTGTATATTTTAGTTGTAAACGAAGATGTGAAACGTGACGGTGAAATTTGGAATTAGCGGTAGTTTTTGCAGTTGTTTTAATCCTAGCAGGGAAAGCTACTTAGAACCGTTGATGTTCCTGCTTTACTTCAACGACGTGTATTATTTGTACTGAAGACTTCTCGCCGGTCCTTTGCAAACGATTTCGAAGTATTTTATCTCATCTGCTTGAGGATTGCAGATTTTTCAAACAACAACCTCAAATCTTCGCTGATTATGGTGTAGCAAGAACCGCGATCGAGTTGACATGAAAAAAAGAACTCTGTTTGCTAGACTTCCGGAAATGTTTTATGGCTGCCGGTGACCTGGGGAGAGTTTTGCCAGGCACGTTAGTGCGAGAGCTACCTTCGATTGTTTGGGGTTTTTAATTGACTGACATGGTCACCAGATTCCACATTTATTGTATTTAAATTATAGATTTGTTTTTAAAAGAAACTACTAACAGCAAAATGAGTAGACTAAAAGTTGTCAATGTCTTATTTAGACCGAACCCCATGCAATTAATTCGTCCTATGCCAATTTACTAATGCAATATGTTGGATTTTATCAGGAAACGTTACGCAAATCATATTCCGAAACATGCACATTATGGTTGCATCCAGTCATGTAAAAACCATTAAGCGGAATGAATTTTCTATTTTTCTTTTGCCCAGTATTCAATTCCCCCTAAAATCCCTAATAAAATTCAGGGAACGAGTCACTAAAGAGCACGGCGCTTCGTACTACTTCAGTTTGACACCGAAAACAACTGGAATAACCCGAAACAAGACAAACGATTTTCCGATTTCGGTGTTCCATCAGCCGCAAAAGTTTATTGCTTTTCCAGTGCAAAAGTGCTCGCCTTTCGAATATGAAAAGAAGCAGGGAGGCAAAAATTAAAAGCCCCAGTCAGCTATAAGTGTATTTTCAATTTTATGTTTGACTTTGGTTGCTGAAATCGAGAAGTCCAATCCGCAAGGGGTATATAGTTATGTGCTCGCTCGGCGAACAAAATGCTAATGGACGACGATGACGATCCGCCAGCCTCTCTACTTCTCTTACCATGACATTCCGGCTAAACCTATCAAGCGTTTCTGGCTTTCCGCACCTCTTTAGACCATAGTTTTGATCGCCGTCGTATTTTACGCTACCCTGCCACGCCTGCTGTTTATAAATTCTTTCGTCCCTCTGTCGGATTACCGAAATAATGTTGTTGCTAGGTTGCTTTGTTCACCCCAGGGGTGATTGTTTGCTGTTTTGTTCGAGTTCTGAATGGTTTTAGTTGAGTTTGAATGGAAACCATTTTGGCGTATGTTAATCCTGATGGTTGGAAAAATTCCTGAAGCCAATTTCTTGGTTGTGAAAAATGAGGTTTGCGGACCTTCGAAAAGAATTTTTCGAGGTGTGATAAAGGACAATATTTGAAGACAAATACCATCAAAAGTCAACTTTTAGAGGGTTTTGGGCCTTTTCTGCAATGAACTTGTTTGTTTTGTAATGTATATAACTCAAAAAGTATGGTTTGTTTTCCCATTCTTTTAAGTGAATTTGAAATCAGCGAGTACTAAATAAATTCGTAAAACAGTCAAAAATCATTTTATAAGAAATTGAAATATGTCAAAATATGGGATATCAGCCTCAGAATCCTATTAGTTTAGAGTTTATTATCGATGATTGATTGCAGAAAAAAACGAATTTCGATTCGAATGAAAATGAATAATTGAATTCAAGAATCAATTATTCGGCACGTCTTCAAATTTACGTTCCATATCAAATAGACATTTTCTGAGCTCTTCACAGTGACACATCTCTCATACATCATTCACAAGATCAGGTGACTCTCAAAAATACTGTGCACTATTGACACAATTGCACTCCCTACCCCATGGCTTCGACCGGGCGGTTATTCTATCAATCTGCTTCTTTGTCCTATAGGTTGGCTCAGCAGCGCCTTAAGAATTCATCTTCCCTATATGTACTCCTGCCTTCGTCTGCAGCTTGATAAAATTCCACTTGCGATAGCTATAAATCAATTATTGATGGATGCTATGCCATTCGGAATTCACAGCCAATTTTCCAATCGCTTTTCTCCAGCTTTTCACTTGATCCGGATATGACAGAAAACTCTCTCGGTTGCCTCTGCTGGTGCGAGGAGTTAGCGGATGGGAACGACAACGGCGGGCGGATGAAAATGTAACAAAAAAAAATCTGAAAGCTGCTATCCGCCCTTGTTCTTCGGATCAGTTTAACTTAAGATATGTATTGACTAGTAAACACTGTGGAACACGGCATCCAGGCACCTGTAGACTGACTGCAGTGCAGTGGTAGAAGCTAATGCTGCTCTATCGACGGTAGACTAACTCCGCACCAGATGGATGAGCTATGAAACCCCGGAAGACGATCCGCTTAGCTTGAGAAAAGCTTTCGGGGAGCTGGGTATGCCCTAATAAATAAAATATGAGAATGGCAATTGGTTTCGACAGTTTGATGTTGCTGGTCACGTCACGTTATATTCTCGCAGCGTAGTTTGCTTTTTTGTAACCTTGTACGATAGCAACTGATTGACTTCTGGATGTGGACGTTGCAGAACTGGGAAGTATCTATCTCACAAAACGGACGAACTAGTACAATCGAAAGCTTTTAGCAGTAACGTTGATTAATTTATATAAATACGTTCTAAAAGTAGAATGAATTCGTAGTACCAATCAAAGATTAGTAGGGTTGGTTGCGTGTTCCACAAACTCAAAAAGCTGACTTCTGATATAAATCAGAAACTTTATGCTTCTTACTCAAACCAATCTTCCTGGAAATGGAAAACCTCATCTGAAAATCCCGGAAGCTTCACTGGCGAAAAAATGCGGTCCCCGGTGGCAAGATGGTACAGCCCAACTCTATACCCTACATATTTATGTATATAGGAATGCTGCCAACCTAGCCATGTTCCGGCTCTCGGTTTTTTTCCCGTACCGCATATTTGTACCCCCGGGAGACACCCAGTCAGTCGGCCAGTAGTCAGCAGCAATCTCGCCTCTGTTGATGATGCTAATGCTGCTTGCTTCGTTGCGGCAAACGCTGAACGGCGGCCAGCCAACTGGTGGTCAGCGAAGAAGCCTCGCAGCAAAAGACCACAATATGATGTGCAATTTATTTCGTTTTATTTCAAGAAGATATAATCTTATTTGCTTTATTTTTATCGTTTTCCTGTGGTTCGTGTTTGCACACCAACACTCACACATACACAAACTGCTACCGGGGGGGAGCAGGGTAGAGAAGCTAAGACATCGTCGTCTTGTGAGGTTATACCCAAAGCGCACCATTTTGTTACTTGTTCCGACCATCCTCCCATCACCTGGGAGGCCAAATTAAGTCCCGAGTGACCTGCAGTTGGTCGAAACAGCGAATGTTTTGTCTGTTTTGCGGCTAAAAAGTTGGCGAATCTCGTTTTATATTGCTAGATCAAACTGTCAGCAATTGTTTGGGAATTTTATGGACAGATAATGTCCGGACAGTATCCATAATTGCCGTAATTGACTGTTCGCACGTTGCTTTGAGGTAGGAGGTGCTAATTCCCGAACTAATTATTTTATCCGCTTTGATTGACATGGTAATTATTGACGACTTTACTTGGAGTTTTTACAGTCTTTTCCGAGTTTATTTCATAACTCTCTGGCAATCGCATCAGTATCTATATTTTCTCTAAGACAATGTCGTGAGAATTTCATAACAAAGTGCGCTCAGTGCACTACGTAACTTCCAGAGATATTCATGGCTTTTAAATTTTGCAAAATAACTATTTATTTCAGTATGAATAGACCCAATTTTGTCAGCCCCTAATTATGCATCAGACCGGCAACAATTTTGATATTTTTTTAACTCTGCTAATTCAAACGGCAATTGGATGTTATTTAACTTTGAAGATCAACCGATTTTTTAGGAAATTCCTATTCTAAGCATGTGGGAGAAAGAGAGGCAACACATAACTTTATATGAGAGTATCTTTTTACTGCAAAATCGGAACAGTTGGCAGTTTTCGGAAATGTTGATCCTAACACCTTAATCTATATATCTGCAGATTTTGGGATGCACAAGATCATACTGGCATTTTTTACTGAATTTATTGTCTCCATTGCCAATGTTTCATATATTTTCACATGCAAACTTGAAAACTCTTCTGGGTGACCTAGAGTGTTCGGAAAAAGCTTATATTTGACAAATGGTATATGAAGCCAATTACCGTTTGATTTAGCTGTGCTCCGAAAAAAGTCAAAATTGTTGTTAGTCTATCATGCATGCTCCAGATTTTGTTAGCTGATTTATTAAGAACCATGTTGATATTCACAAAGCCTTCAAACAGAAGTTAGTGTGATAATAGACTGTAACTTTGGTACTATAGGGTTTTTGGGGCTTTGCACGGCTCATGAATAAATTAGCATCAGGCGTTGCATATGACACACATATGAGTAAATGAGTCCGGATATTTAACCACTTCTAAAATAAAAAAAAACTCACATTTTCACATGAAAAGTTATTAGCACTCAAACAAATTCTCCGTATAGATAAGATGCACTATTTCTCAGGATATCGTGCATATAGTGCCATGAATTCTGGAACAATGACGTTTATATAATACGAAAACAGGATCATGACCAAAACTCAAAACAACGTTCAATTTTCTTTAACGCCTGTATAACGCATTTTATTAGTGGAGATATTTGTTTTTGTTTTGCGAACTTCAGTTACGGTTTCCAACATGTCACTAGCAAATCAATTTCTGTACGTGAACTAGTTCACAAAGTTATGAACATTTTTTTATAAATATAGATTTAGGAACACTATTCAGAGTCTGACTGTACAACGTGAACTGGGTCATGCTTTATTTCATCTGGATCATGATTTGGTTTTCGTGGTTATGATTTAGTTCACAAAATCAAAACAGTTTGAATGTTTTCGTGAACTATTTCACGAAAATCGCAATCATGAGTCCTTGCAATCCTCGTCATCTTATTCATGATTCCTAATATATTAGTCACGATTAAAAATTCGTGCTCGTGTAGTTCAGAAACTCATAAAATGTTCTTCACGGATACGCAAACTGGTTCATGATTTCTATCCAAATAGGCACGACTCACCATTCATACTCGTGACATAGTTCTTAAACTAATGAAATATTACTCTTGAATACGTGAAATGGTTTATGATTGCTAGTACAGTAAACCTCGATAGTACGCATCTTAGTTAGTCGGCACACTGTCCCACGATAGTACGTACATCGACAATAGTGTAGTAAGAAAATTTTGGGGGAGGGGGGGGGGGGTCTATAAATATTTTTTTTTATCCTACAATATATGTATGTATATATATTTTTAGAGAGCAGAAAAAATGTTCAAAAACCAACAACTCAGAGAAGGGATTTGGGTAGTCACCTGACCCGCTAATACAACTACTCTTGCACGGACCCTGATTCTTCCCTGACGATACTTCGAGAAGAGGTTTTTTTTATCTGCGCAGCACACACTCCTATCCAATTACTTGGTAGTTAGTTCTGTCAGTAGGGTTACAGCACCCATCCTCGACACACTACCAATTTTCGACCACCCACACAACGTGGCAATTTCTTTATGGTAGTAGGAAAGCTAGCTGTGGGTCTAGAATTAGTGCTCTTCCCCTACGAGGACAATCTAGGCGGCAAACTTCAGACTGTCTAATTTATTGAGCCCTTCAGTTCTCTTCAGTGCCATTTAGTACCACTTTCTCGTTGAGCTTCCGACTGGTTCGCGAAATACTCGGTCTAGTCCCCGACGATGGATCTAGCCTACTCCGACGAAGAGTTCCCTGGTGAGAGAAGTTCGAAAGCGAGCCAACTAGCCAGGTGCCGAGATCAGTTCGGCGATTCCAGCAGAGTAGAGCGTCCGGTTTGCTGGATCCCCGATGCGACTGGTGGTGTCTCGTAGCGGTCTACTCAGTCTAGTTCCCGGCGGTACACTGACGGCGAGTTTTTTGGCGAATGAAGTTCTCCCGCTACCGATTCTTATTTGGTTTCAGTACTACAACTTCTTGAGCCCTTTGGATCCTTGACCGGTGTCATTTAGCGCCGCCTTTAGTTCCCTTCTTGGGCCATTTAGGTTTGGATAAGCCGGTAGATCCACTTTCCTTTCTCCGTATTGTCGCACTCCTGATGCCATGTCACCATCGAATCGATTCTCCTCATCTTCCTCACGTTTCTAACGTCTCATTGATTGTAGCACTTGATATTCTCCGCCAAGGTAATACAGATGGGGATCATCTCGGCGATAACGCATACTGCGTCTGGTACGCAATCGCAACTAGTACGACCACCAGCCGGAACGTCCTGTTCAGCTTTTCGCGGTTCCTCTTGGTTTTCAGCGGCGCACCCCAAGCAGGATCCCCATATCGCAGCATCGATGACGCAACACTAGATAATACACGCTGCTCTAAGACAAGCAGCGTGTAGCGTAGTGAGCTACTCATTTAACCAGTAAGCTGCACGCCGTCTACTGCATGGCTCCAGTTTTCGTGGCATTGTAACGTCACAAGCCGTTTTTTGTTAGATCTGCCGCATCAACGTACTTGATTCCGCTGTTCGCCGAAGTGACTCAACGAAGAGGTTTTTAGTTAAAGACTTTCGTCTTCCACTTTACCTTGCCGGTCGTCCTTCTCCGTGCTGCAGCAGGGTTCCATTGGTCGATGCGGTAGCGAATTGCCTGGTGGTCGCTATGGTGATACTTCTCGCACGCTCTCCAGTCCATGTTCGCCGTCAGTCAAGGACTATAGAATGTGGCGGAACCGGTACCGATATCCGTTTCGTGTTCCAATAAGCTCCCAGTTTTGTCACGATACCAGGAGCAATTTAGCTCCTCGCTTCGCCGCGATCTACTCTTTGTAGTCCTCGGCGATTGAGCTAGCCTCCACGACGAGCCGACAGGTAGATGTCGAGGTTTGCCGCCAAATTTTCACTACAAGGAAATATTCTCACAAAATAACATTTGCAAATGAAACTTTGAGAATTCTATTTAAAATATTAGGCATATTTTTGTTAAACATATTAATATTTTCCAAATTTATTCCAAATATTTCGGAGGGAGGGGGGGGGGGGTTGTGACCAAACCCGCCCCCCACTACTACGCCACTGAAAAGTATCGAGTCTTCGTAGGACCTCAAAAAGTTACTTTTGGACGTTTCCATGTGGCTTTGTCCGTTGGAAGATCAAGATGCCATCAAGAAATGAATATTTTGCCAAATCCGCAGTTCGCTTGCCAAACATGGTGTGCTTGTTGATTAGCTAATGTTTGGTGCCTCCCAAACTTTGTACATGTGGTGTATCAACCGTTAAAATTAAATTGAAACTTAAATCGAAATGTTGGATTGACGTTTGAATTGGTACAATAGTCATGCAGTGCCTCGTTTCCTGCAGCTCTTTAAACATCTTGATCACATGGGGTATGGTGCAATGTCTGGTCTTATGTTACCCACACGCTAATAAGTTAATGATAATTTCGTGAGACTATTTTTTAAAATATGGTCTTTAAAAGGGCGGATCCAGAGAAAAAATTGGTTTTAAAATTTCGATTTAAAGGGAATATTGTACAATACGTAGTAAAAACCTTATTTAATAAAAATCAGGATTGGTGGTCAAATTTGGTTTCAAAAGTTTTTGAGTTTGAAACTAATATAAAATTCAAACTAATTTAAAATTTCTCAACAAGTTGAAAATTTTCGGGAGGGGTCCGAGCCCCCTCCCCCTGGATTCGCCAGTGGGTCTTTAGAATGATCTCATATTCATGTCAAGTGTGGAGCCGCCAGAATCTCGGGGCCCCTGGTCCTGAACCAGTGTGCCCATGCGTAAAGACGGTACTGATGGCCAATGTTATATTAATTTGCTCCAACAGTTTAAATTTGCATTTTTAAAAGTTACAATTCATGTTGAAATCATGAGCAAAAATGCTACGTTATCCCGATCAAGTCAGTATCGCATTCACGAACAACAGATCAATCCGGAAGTAGAGAGTAGAAACCTGCAACCAGAATCGAATCCAGTGCACCATTCACCAAAACGAACATTGAATTCGTTAATAGACCGGCAGTATTAGCGCATTTTCCCAACACTCCACGTTGCTTTTCGCGGTTGAAAGGACTGAAACACCGCGCTTAGACGATTTATTATAATATCGCGTATTTGCATAACGAAGGGCTGAATAAGAACATATGCTGATGCAAAAATGAGCCCTGCATTCTGCAACCTTTTGTGCAGCTTGAGTATAGCATGTGCAAGTGCTACTAAATTCACCACCTTCAGCAAAATTCAGGAATTGTTTCTATGTTACTCAATTTATGGAATTGGTTTAATAAGCTGACCCTAGTAATCAAACTGTCTTGAAATTTTTTCTTAAACTAAAAGCAAAATAGGAGGCTACTTAATTTCGAGCAGCAATAACAAATATAAGTACTAGTTACACGAAAAACAACCAGGCAACCATTTAACAACCAGGCATTTAAGGGGTTACATATGTTGAGGTCGGCCAAAAAATCGAATTATTCTTCTATCGTAAAGTTCAGGTTTTTAAGAATGTTATCTCAAATTTTTATAAAGATCGGAGCAGTAGACGCAAAGTTGTAGCTTTTTTAAAATTTTATGACATCGCTATGACATGCCCATTGCGTTTTTAATCATGTTTGGAACTTTCTTGGTTGTGTTGGTTTTTGATTTTCATACATTAGGTGATGTAGTTGTTGAGTGAGTGTTTGTTACTTTCTGATCCGCTATGAATATTTAAGTAACCATTTGTGATTTACCATAAGTTGATTTTATGCTTTGCAGTCATTGAATTTTCCTTAACTGATGGGTAGGATTTTCTGTGTTGTGGCATCTAGCTACAGAATTGGCACATAGAGTTTTGCCCCGGATGTGTAACCAGCGTTTTGTGAGCAACTCCATTGAACTGATTAGAAGAGTTACATAGGAGGGAATAGGTTTCGTCGAACGCATGCTCAACACACAAACACCGTTGGGAACACATGAGGAGAAGTTTCTTCAACAGAGACCACCTCCCGTAATTTAACATGAGTACTTTCATTAAGAGATTAAAGGTAAGTGATGCCAGATCGTGCAGTCGTACCTTGATTAAATAATCACCCATATATACTGCCGTTACAAGCTTAATTGTCCCATGTTCTTTGAGATTCCCTATATACATGGGACAATTATGCGTAGAACGGCGGTATACTAACTTTAACGTTCTCGTATTCCACGGCGTGTTGTATGTTGATTCACTTAATATCCACTCTGTTTGAGTAATGGTCCAGAACATAATCTGTACATTATGTTTGATATGGTTAAATTGCAGCTCCCACCAGGCTTGTTATTTTCTCACACGATGTGCCACAAAGAGCAAAATACACCGATGAAAAATAGAGCAGCACAAAAACACTGCGATGTGTAGAACGCCCCACAGTGGCTGGAGGCTGGCCAAAACCTCAAAAATTTATTTTTGAAATATTGATATTTTATATTTTTCCTAAATTTCTCATATATTGAATAATGTATATTCAAAATTTTATGATCATTGGATAAGAGGACGATTTTTAACATGAGTTTGAACGTAGCAAAGTCCGGACTTTTTAATGATTTTCATTTCTGAAACCACCATTGCTCTGTACACTTCAAAGGCATGTTGCTCTTTCGATTTTGGTCTGATTTTAACACAACTAGTTTCATTGTGTAGAGAAACGAAAGAATTTGGTTAGTGAATAAAATACATTTGGTAAATTTACTTGAAACTATGACTTTTTAGTTTAAATATGTTTGAGGTGGTCAGATCAAAAATACTTTTTTCACTAATGTATTCTGTACAAATTTCGGAATCATTTCGGAACGGTCACATAGTATACATTCTATGGGAAATAACCTCTACTTTTCGAATATGATGGTCTCGTTCTGCGCCTAGGTGCGCAAAAAAAATTAAGAAGATTTTGAAGCTTTGTTGCTGATATGGAGGCGCATGGTGCTTTGTTTAAAATAGTTAGATAATCTACAGTAAACCAACACGTTATACAATGGATTTAAAGTAGTGATCTTCATTTTTTTATGATATTGCTGACATTGGTGAACAGTAACGATAAATCTATCATGAAAACGGGATCATAGTTATTAGAAAGGTTCAATGATACTGTATGGAAAAATGCATTTAATATTTTACAACTTTTGACATCAAAAATGAGCTGAGCACCTCAAAATTAGCGAAAATTGTGATTTTCAGCCAAATTAGGTAACATTTGAGGTTTTGTCCGACTTTTGTTTGAAGACCCGCCACTGTGCGCCCGCACAAAGAGGAACTTGAAAACGAAAAAGAGAAAAATCTGTGCGCCAAGAGCTGCACAATTTCGTTCAAAGAGTCACCTTGAAGAGCCACTTTTTTGTGCCCGCCCTCACTGGCAAGCAGGTAGGAAGGCGAATCAAACTACAATTCAGAAAAAATTGATCGCATGAATGTTTTTAAAATGTGTTTTGGTTGCCTTCGCTGCTTCTGTGTGTGTGGGACCAAAATTCACGCTAAAGAGCCTCTTTATTTCTACTCTTTGAGGTGTGCAGCCATGGAGTAAAATGCACGCATGGGAGCAACACACATTGGAGTGAAGAGGTTTATTGTGAAAGAGAAGAGCGGTGGTTCGCAAGAAAGGTGCAAAGAGCGTTTTTTATTCTTCTCTTTATTTGCTCTGAAGTGCATTACATCCCTGGCTGCCACATTAATTCTCAGATTCATTTTTAACAAGTTTGACTCTTCCCAAATAAAGTAGCGGAGCAACTATTTGCTCATGATCGACACTGATCGCATCCTAATAGGTAGGTAGGAACAACGATATTTTTCTACTACAGAGTAAATAAAGCGACACACCAGGAGATCATCTTGTGTGTCTTCTGGTAGCAATGGGGCCATTTGATTTCTGTTTTGAGCGAGATCAGATGGCAGGCTGAAGTTGCGGTATTTATCAACACCAGCAACACTGTCAGTAAATATATCGCGGTGAATATGAGGGTACTTGAAACAATTGAATCAATAAGTACTGGATTTTACAATGACCCCGAAGAAAGACTTCCGATTTAAAAAAAGAACTATTTTGCATTGACAAAGGAAAATAGAAATTTCTATCGATTTTCATTCAATTTCGTAAAATATAAATAACGATAATTTTTAAAAAATGAAGGAAATCGAAAATTCCCAGTCGATTTCGGGTAAAGCCATCAACATGGAGCACTAACGGCCCACTAAAGTTTTATGAAATGTTAAATATGTATTCGAAGGACACATACGAAGTATTTTCTCCGGAGACTTTGTGAAGTCAGTTGACACTATGTGTTTGAAGGCGACGGGCAGAGTATTTATCCGGGAAACAATAAGTTCAGATCGGTTTACTAAGCTTTACTACTACAATTTATTGGGGAATATTACCCGCGGTTTCCTGGATGGCGAACAAGATTCGTCATCGAAGACTCCTGCTTCTCATTCAAAATCATACACATTGAACTCGATCGAACCACATCTGATGTGCTTGCGGATCAAAGATCTTTTGCTAAGTTTCTCGAAAGTTCGTCCAGATATTCTCACATTGGTGATAGGCTGTCTAAAGAAAGCAATTGACATTACTGGATACAAATATTTCATGAAGGAATGCCGTACCTATATGCCCATCCACGAAGTGAAGATTGATGGTGTGGTTACCGATTCGAGTTTTTTCTGCGTGGATTTAGTGTTCACACGAAGATGGTACACTTATCTTGGCTTATTTTATGTTATTCCAATTGTTCCATTATTAATTCCATTATTTTACAAAGCAGATTAAGATTTCAGCGCCTTTTGCTGGAGCTAACCTGGCCAACCGCATGCTACGGGCCTGCTAAGTGAGCGAAAATGTTGCAGCATAGACCATTCGCGGTGGGAAAAGCTCACTGCGTAATTCACCCATATACTCGTGAATAGTTTGAATGCGTACCAGGGCTTTGCATGCACGAAATTGAGTAGTTTGCAGACAAAACAGCGTTATTGCGTATGATGATGGAAATTCGCACAAACACCAGACATATTTGTGTAGAATACATATTGTCGGACAAAAGCAAAGCAAGCAAAAAGTACGATTCACACGATACATCAGGCTTCCGTCACCAGTACGGAACGTCAATATTAGTTACATGCAGTTAAATGGAAGCATTCACACACAACATGAACGGTATGGAACGTTTTGACGTGCGACATGTGTGAATGGGTTCAAGAGCAAAGTATTAAACTTATCCTGACGGAACGGTGACGTTGACGGAAGCTGTATCGTCTGAATCGTCCTAAATGGACTAACACTTTCTCATTCAATTTGTTTCATCATGTTGTGTTGGTATGATGCCGAGGCCATATTTGGTCTTCATTACAGAAAAGGCATGATTCTTATTCGGAATATGCACGAAACGATGTAAAGAATTATTTGCATTGGGGAAATATTTTTGATGTACAATATCTATTTACTACAAAATCAGATTGATTTACAGTATTCGGCAATGTCGATACCTTCACTTTTAATTTTATTAATGAGGATTTGGCGGCACAAGCATTTGTTTTGAAATTATTGTTTGCATCACCATTTATATATTTACACAAAGAAAAAATTAAAATTATGAGAAGCAACCGAAAAAGTTCATATTTTGTACACGTCTTATGGAACCAATCACCTGTTGATTAAGCGGTGATCGGAAAAAATCGACAAGTTGAGTGTAAGTTGGTGTTAAGGGGTTATGATACGTACTTACTTTATGCTTTTTAAAATATTTGTATGCAAAAGTTGCCAATACCAATAAATCAGAACAGTTCGACATTCGACTAGTACCGGTATCTTTCCCTGAATTTGTGATAAGTTGTTCATGAATGCCCCATTTATCCGTATTGCCAAGCACCGATCTGATCCGCGTTTCATGTTGCCCGCTTAGCAAAGGGACCGACCTGTCATTTGAATATGGGGTACTTTTCATATCCCAACTTGCGACACACAAGTGTGAGGAAAACAGAATAACTGACCCTACTAAATCTTCTCCCCAGGGGGGAACGGATCCATGGAAGCCTGTGTTTATTGTGATTGATGACAAATAAAGAGCGATTGGGGCTATAGCCCCCTAGCGAGATAATTCCCACGCCACGCCAGCACGTGTTTCCCGGAGTGATGTAATACGTCGCCGCTTCGAACTGAATAATTTAATATAACTTTTTTACTCTTTTTCAGTGTGAGTTTTTTGCCATATATGTGTATGTTATTTAATTAAATACTTTTCTTTTTTCTCTTCTTCTATTGCCCTACCTTCACCTCATCTTGCGTCTTCGAACGAATTCGTCACAATCGAATCAAAACTAAAAACCGTTTGTATGCGAATATTAAATAAAACCCTTCACTTGCATCGACACCAAAATCGATAACCTGCCTTCCCCACAACCAACCTCAACAAACCCCTTCAAATATTACCAAAAAAATACACACTCTCAAAAAAGGAATGGAATGATATGAATTTAAGGTGGAACACATCGGAATATGGTGGTGTGCGAGATCTACGGATACCACCGCATCGAATTTGGAAACCAGATGTTTTGATGTACAACAGGTTGTTATTCATTCTTATCTAAGTAAAAAACCTACAAAAACAAAAACTTAAAAAAGCGATAAATGTACGCTCTACACCACACACACGCAAACACAATAAGCCAACACTTGACATGTTACCTACTTTTGTACGTTAGACACCGCTGACACAATCCGACTTGAAACAACCTGCTTGTGCTGCAAAAAAAGAAACCCTCATCTACTCATCAGACTGTTACCATTCTAAAAAGGGACAATTAGCTTGGAGAAATGTAATTCAAAACTACGCTTCGAGTTGGTCATCCCTACCTTCACTCGTATCCTTTCAACAACACGCTATCACGCAACAGCAGCAGCAGCCGCAGCAGCAGCAAGCAACTCACTTTACAATCAGCTAAACTTCATCTCCTCCAACCATCAACCACCCCCATCACCAACGCAATAACTAACAAAAACAGCAACAAACAAACAGCAGACAACTGACAACGCACCCAGGAACAAAACCTCTCTATATTAAATCACTCTCATCCATACATAAGTACTCTCGTGAAAATGCGCGAAAACATTCAACAAACACAAATTATTTACACAAAAGCCGAGACTGCGAGATCCGGATATGGTGGTGCGGTTCGACTGCGGGTGAAGTTGTCGCTCAAGGGGGCCCTGCGGAGGATGGCGCCGGTGCTCGGGTGGCACTTTGCCTTTCCCTTTGATCGTTTTCCCGTTTTCCCACAGACACATCGTGTATCGTGTTTTACTGAAGAGTTTAGAATTGAGCCTTTCATACTACAGTGCCACACTGAACCACCGTACCAGAGCTTTTGCTTCCTGGTTCGGGAGATGGCAATATGATGATGCGCGAACTGTGAGGAAGGGTTCCACGAAAACGAATAATTTGAAGAAATTTGAGGCCTAGTACCAGCATTTTGACTTTCGTGGGGCAGCAGCATTCCCGGATTTCCCGCCGATGGCGGCGAGGGCCTGTTTGGTATGGGTGCCAGCCACGTGGATGCTAATCTGGTACTCAGCTTGAACTTTCCGCTCTGTGGAACCGGATCAGTTCGCGTTGATCGATGTTTTACGTTTAGGTTGAACAATTTATCATACTTGGAAGGGTTAGTAAGGTAGGTGGTCATTCAATTGAGTGGGAAACGGTATCGTGGAAAGTTGTTTTTATTATCTGTTAGTGTGACTATGGTTTTCAGTATTTGATTTTGTTTGGGTCAAGTAGCAATGAAATGTTTCTAAACACAGTTTTGTTCTGCCGAATCCCAGCTTTTTTCGCAACTTTTACCAAGTGTTACACAGCTGAGCACTCAGCCAACAAAGCATTTGCCGAATTCTCAGTAGAAGTAGCGTTTGTTTTGTTGAAACTCGGAAAGTATATCGCTGAATATCAATAAATTAAAGCTAAATTTTACTTACTGTTCAGCTGTGCGGAAATTACCTAACTGAATTAAGTGTGTATGTCTGTGTTTAGAAGAAAAAACTATCAGTGTCTACAGTAGAAATTTGCAGGTAAAATAAGGATTATCAGAAAACTGTTCACAAACTTTTATTGATTAGATTATGCCTTTCTCCACCAATACACAAAAGTGAAATTTCAGTATATACAAGTCGACATACATGTCTCCGAAATCCAATGGTACATTTTTACACCTTAACCCATGATCAAAAGTATGTAATTTGTGAACTACTAAAATGTGTGAGCTAACAACACTGTTGTGATCCAGTATTTTGTTTTGAGCTCGCATTTTTGAGTGGTTGCAGTTACTTCTCAATATAGAGTATACAATATGCAGCAAAAATGGCCTGAAATGGTAAAATAGAGCAACAAAAACTCCAATCGCATGTCCGAAATATCACACTACCGTTTGAGCCAATGCGTTGAACAAAGATAGTAAATACTGATTCAAATGGATAGGCTAAAAATGAAAACAATGTGGAAATAGGCCCATTACCCAAGTGTGATATTATTGTTTTATAGTTTGCGGTGATGATAATCGAACGAGATGTTTACACAAAGTACAGTTTTGGTAGTGAAAACTTTGTGGTAAACCATTGAAGCTTAATCTTGTCATGAAGCGACAATTGTTGCCTACCTGTTGGCGATTTATGCAACGGATTCGGTCTGTCTGCAGTGTTTTGAACCGGTAACCACACCAAATCATCTGGAAAGCCAAGGATTCTACTCCCACTCAGTCGAAACCAAATCTGAATAATGATACAAGCGAATGTATTCTGGCTTTGAGACCGCCAGACCGTGGATTCGATGAAATTATCTGCAATTAATGGAATATTCGCTGCATTGAACGAGGCATACCGATTACTGACAGGCGCAAATAGAATAACGCTTGAAGCACTATAACTAGATGGAAATGGTAACCCAGATAATCCGTGGAGAGTTTTTCAAACACTACCATTACGACGCTTCTTGTAGTTTCCGCATCATTACCCGCTCCGGAACAATTCAGGACCAAGTAGGCTCGCGAGACAGAAGACAAAAAGTTTATGAGGTCCCTGCAGCAGTGGCTCTTTGACGGCCGGAAATTTGTGACTCACCTGCGGGAGATATTGGTTGCAGGCTGCACGTTTGTCTTTAAATGATCGTCACTAACAATGCGGTTTTTCACAGCGTGAACACACGGACACAATGAATACATTTTCACCGTAGACATGCGAACATTTATTTTCACTTTACTGGTAAGGCAATAAGAAGAACTACCAGCCCAACTGCATTTGATTATTAAATAATGAGGCGATTTAACTAGCATATTAACGCGCACAAACTGATCACACAGAAAATTTTCATTTTTTTCCATTCGCTGCTTACTGCGATCTGATTTCATCGTTGTCAAGATCACGCTCAACGGTGATGACACTTGTGCATCACAACTTCCTCGATAACCCGAGCAGAAAATATTTGAATATTGACAGTATTGGTAATAACTTAGGATAAGATCCGCCAGCTGGCTTCTTTTTTCACCTGTTCTTATATTTTACTAATCCCTGCACCCAGCCAAATTATACAGCGAAATTCATAAGAATTATCTTATGATGTATAGAAAAATAACAAAACTATGTTTTCATAAGATGATTATGAAAAAATAAGACTTTATTGGGTATTGCATACGTTACTCGCTTCAGTTTCATACGGGCATCTTATGATTGACATAAACATAAGAGGAATATATAATTTTGTCTTATGAATAATCGAAGATGCGTTATGGAAAATTAAATCATAGCAAACCGATTTGACGAAATAAATGCCGCTTCATAAGATAATCTTATGATTTACATACGTCCTGGTTGTGGCTAAAAAATATACGAAATACTTATGAAGTTCACTGTATTTTTTGGCTGAGTGTGCTTAAAATGTCACACTCTTCTCGACTAATGTTGCCAAAATATTAATTTTGTTTCGGTTGTGTCCAAAACTTCATTTGTTGAGATTAAAATATTCTCTATGAACTCATTTCACGTTCCTGGAAAAACCAAAGTTGGCTAATCGGGCCGCATACGGCACGTTTAGGTAAATTAGTCGCACGAGGTTGATAAAACTTCCTTGGCTCCAATATCCAACAGGTGCTGTGAAATATTTATAATCGTGTTTGAGCACATCACAACTACGGATTTCCATTTGCCAATCGCCAACCTTCAAGCCATAAATGAGTTTTTATGTATCATTCAGATGATTGGGTCGAATTTCAGGTGTTCTGATCTTGAACACGACCTCGCATATGAAGGACTCTTCATGGAACCTATATATTGACTATATTGGCTTGATTAGTACGTTCCCCACGGGGTTCAGATATTTGTGCCTTGCCATGTCGTCTCATCACATTCCTGGTGTGAAGGGAAAGAAAAAGTTAGGGAAATGGAAAGTGTTAACACAAAACAATCACAAACAGCCTGCATTCTTCGCTCCCGACGGAAGAATGAACCCTACTGATAAAGACTATAGCTTTTTACCACAATGGGTTAGGAACAGTATTATTGGGTTGGAATAGCTCCCCGTACATTGGTTCATCTATGTAAAGAGAACAAAAATCCGGACGCACAATGGCATTACTGCAGGCAGTTATATATCAAATGATATGAAGTTCCGTAATCGGATTCACAAAGATCACACGAATAATATTCAGTACGCTGTATAGTTGCCGTGTGCTAATTGAGTTGGCAATGTCCAGTCAGTGCCCTGACTAGAATAGTGCAATTATGCTTGAAAAATGGAACAAATTCTTTAACATTTTTGGACTCGCATCCGGCAAGAGCGTTTTTATTTGGTTTGCACGTTCGGATGTAACCAAAGAACGATTCATGTGCTTTATCTAACTAATCGACAGTGACTGGTTCTGGACCAACAAAGTCAAACGCAGCGCCTGATCTAGCCGATTTGACCGCGACTTCATTTCCACTAATCGGGTATCCATAGAAGGTAGATAGCATTTGAAATGCTAAATTCTTCAATTTGAGTTCAACATGCAATTACTAATTTCGATCTCGAATCTGCTGAACTTAGTGCTTTTAGGGCCACCTGACTGTCAGAGCAAAAATAAATTCTTGGGTGAAGTCGCCCACGTACAAAGGTAACGTTTCGGTTGCACTCGATCGAGACAGTGGCGTAGCCAGATATTTAGTTTGGAGGGGGTTTGGATGAAAATCGCAATTTTTTTGAAAAAATGTTAAAATTTAATATGAGTTTGATAAATTATTGAAAACTCAAAAACATAAGTAGTCTAACAGATGTCATTCCAGTCTACAAATAAGAAGGATCAACATGGAACAGTTTTCAAACCTCTATGGATTATTTTCTTGTATAATATGTCAATGAAGTAAAAAATTGCGATCTTTTAAAGTGGGATAAATGATCTAAAAAAATTTCAACGTTCAAGATCACCTAATATAATAATCCTTGACTTTGAAGGTTTGACAACTTCGGGAAGTCATCAACATAAAACAGCGCCTGCTTTGATATAGAAATTTTAGTGATTAACTCTCATAGAGGTAATTATGGTGAATTAATTTTTCAAAAATATTAAGAGACATGGTGCCTTCAGCAAAGTTTTTGATAATGTCATTTCAAACAATTTTGTTGAAGAAAAATTTAGGTGAAATTTTTTTCTGCGCTACGGATAAAAATGTTTGAAACAATCATTGCGAGTTGAGAACACAAAACCTATAACTAAATTATGCATGGATGGAACTGAAACTTGCGTTTCGACTTCATCTCATCAGAATCCGACACTAACTTGGTGGGCGGACTAAGCTAGCGCCGAATTGATGCTAGCTCCTGAAAATGGAATCACTCTTTGTGTTTTTGAGTCCTTTTAATATCTGGGAATTATTTGTTTTAAATCCAGTTCCCTTATTTTTTTGTAAGCTACAAAGGCACCTTGAACGCAATGTGAATTTATTATTTAATTACCGCAGAAGAGATTTATCAAATACAGCAATTTCAGAATAGCTTGTTGTAAAGGTTTTCTACTACTATATTTCGATACTCTGAATATGTGGGATATTTATGTCTTTGACAAAGTTGTTTGAAATAGCACTTTCGAAAACTTTGCTGGAGACATTAAGTCTCGACCCAAATTTGGTTGAAGAGTAATTCTTGTCTATAATTACTTCTAGGAGGATTAACCGTCAAAATTATTCTATCAGCAGATGAACAGTTTTACGTTTTGAAATTCTTCAAATTCATCGAAATTTGGCAGTTTCGAATGAATGTGATCGTGACCGTTAAAAATTTATCGAGCATTAATTTTACTTTTCTTCATTAGTCAACCTCACAACTTGCAGTACTAGTACGTAGTACACAAAATTTTAGTACGCCATTCATTGCATCCTGCTAAGAGGCTATTCATATAGTTGATAATACAACAAATCCAATGCTCACAAAACCGATCCTGACCTGCTAGAGACAAAATTACATCAGCTTTCAACAAGTTTCTGAAATGTTATTCTTGTTGTTAACCATATTGAATTGTTGTCTAAACTCTACACAATCTAAAAAAATACATTTTCAGCAAATGTTGAAATGTATGTAAGTTTTCGGTAAACAAGCTTATGTTATGCAATCAACCTATTCAAATTTAGATTCCCATTCGAAAAATTGTCTCTAATCCATATTTTAAAGCATCTTTCCAAAAATGAGCTCATAATAATTCAGACAGTTATTTTATTTTACATTGAAGTAATTTGACAACTATGGGATTTTGGCTAAGAAATAAGTTACAAGATACCCTTCCCACAATTTTCCAAAAGTTCTCATGACGCTTTAAACACAGTTCTCTCAATGTAGTGATCAGTGAATATTTTTCCAAAAATATTTTGTGGAATATTAAATTAAATTCGTCAGCATCAATTTTTTTTTCAATCCAATTAATTTTGGTTTGGGGGGGGAGGGTTTAACCCCCAACCCCCCCCCCCCCCCCCTCCTGGCTACGCCACTAGAACGAGACCGCGTCTATTTACCAGAGGTCATGACACAGGTTGTAGAAACAGGCACCCCACAAACCAGCGGAGCACCACCAAAAAGAGCGGTTCATTGAAGGAACCCAGAAGAAGCGAGTGCAAAGATCGACGAAACGCTTTTCGAACTCTTAAAATGACCCCGCTTGACCATCATCGATGGAATGAGAGATCGGTGGATTTTCGCCACCCAAAAAACCAGGCCAGGCTGGCCATTGAGACGTCAGCTGGGCTTCTTCCTTGGAAGGGGATCAGCAGTTGAGCCTTCTGAAATTGCTAATGCAATCGGGCAACACTTTTCTTTTTTTCTGGAGACTCCACCCTGACTCCTGCCTTCCTCAGAACGAAGAGGACAATAGAAGCCACCCTTACAACATTCATACCAGATGCTAGGTAGAATTACAACAAACCTTTCTCTGGAGTGAAACTAGCCACTGCACTGAGTACTAGTAAAGAGTAATTCTGGCGGACTCGACAACGTTCGATATCCCCTGTTAAGGCATTTACCCCCGGTTGACAAACAAGCACTCTTAGACGGATTTAACAGGATATGGGAAGGCGGGTCCTTCCCAGACAGCTGGAGAATCGCTTTCACGAATGCCATTCCTAAGAAATGCGAGGGAACTAGGACTTCCGACCCATCAGTCATCTCCACTGTATTGGGAAAACGATGGAAAGAATGGTAAACAGAAGCCTGATGACCCTCTTAAAAAAACAGAAATTTCTTGACCATCGACAGTACGCATTCCGTAAGGGACTCGGCACAGGAATTCACCTAGGCTGCCTCAGTGAAATAGTAAGTGACACCATAGCCAACAACTTGCATGCAGACATAGAGATATTAGATCTCGCTAAGGCCTACAACACGGTATGGCGTGAAGGAGTAGCTGTACCGATGGGGTGCTCGCGGAAACCTTGGTTGCTTTCTCAAGCAGTACCTCAGTTACCGAAGTTCCATGGTGGGTATGTGAGGAAAGTAATCGAACCTATTGCGGGAAGCTAATGGGGTCCCCCAAGGGTCAGCCTTGGCAGACATACTATTCTTGGTCAGCATGAACTCCATTTTCGCCACGCTTCCGAAAGGTTTATACGTGTTTGTCTGCCCCGACGATATAATACTTATAGCCATCGGAAAAACAATTTGTCGCACAATACTGAAGCTAAAGACTGCCGTCAATGCTCTCAGCTGGCGGGCCGACTTAGTCGGTTTCCGTATCTCAGCCCAAAATGCGCTATTGCGCACTGCTGCAAATCTCATCATGTAGCCACCGGTAGGCCAGTCAAACTTGCTGGAACTGCAATTCCTTTCCGAAAGGAGTCTAAAATCCTTGGTGTGAAAGTCGACCGGAAGATGCATTTTCTTCCGCACTTCCGACAGAAAACGACCTGAAGTGGAGTAGGCGAACCACACTCAACATCAGCCAGGCCCTATTAAATAGTCGCCTGTTCTACGGCTCGAGAACCAGCCACAATTGGAAGGGCTTAGTAGATATCCTGTCACCACTGTATCTCAGAGCAGTTGGACTGGCTTGGAATCAACTGCCCAGTCCCCTTGCCGAAGCCACCTGCGTTGAGACCGGCGTACTTCCCTGTCGATGGGAACTGGCGGTAGCTGTCCTGAAACGAGCTTCTTAGGAAAAAATCGAGGTTACCCTCAGAAGGAAAAAGCGATCTGGAGAGGTGGATCGACCGCAAAAACCGAAGGGAACAAAGAACACTTCGGGTAGGACACCCGAAGATTACCCATATTCACACTACTACACGCGCCAACCCTCAAATGTGCCCGACTTGCAATACAAGACTCACGGTAGAGCACATACATAACATACCCTTCTCGATTCAGAAAACATTAGCGAACGACTTAGCACAGGAAGAGACACTTCTCGCGTTCCTGAAGAATGTCAATATTTTTGAAGTCATCTAAGGTGGACCGAGAGCGTGCTGGCTTCAAACATGCTACCTACCGCCATCACTCAGCGAGCTGTCTGCTTTAACCCGAGCAGGCACTGGGGAGGCTTACCTGTGGCCATCCACAATCAAAATGTTCATACCGCACCACAAGACCACATTGGGAGACTTGATCATCTCTACGGATGAGTATTTGGTGGAACATTTCTTTGATGTTCGCGATGAAAGTAATCTTTTTCATTCCGGCTTCAATCAATTAAGCGGGTCCCTTTAGTAGAAAACTCATTTGACTTTATTTGGTGTTCATGACAAAGCCTAGGAACTTTGCTGCACTCGCCATGCGTAAGAAAGGGAGATACAGGTATTGGGCGTTTCAACAAATTCTTCGGGCTCCAATTTCCTACAGCATCCCATATCAATGCAGTCCCAACTCTTGTCACTTATCACTCAGTGAAATCGGGACTCGAGCCCATTTACTGCTCGATAATCTGGAGCTTCCCAAGCAACACAAGCAAGTTGTAATGGCCGCGGCCTGTTGTATAAACATAAACTTTTGCTGGAGCACTTTTTAGTTGCTAAATCAGTTGAATAATGGTTCATGTAAGATTTTTTTCAACGAATTTTGTTATAGAAACTGCTAGTCAACAAGCGGTGCTGCTCGGGCTGGTTAGCTATCTGGAAAGCCATAGTTAAATTAGTTATGGAATTTGCGTATCGAATTCCTCTTATTATATTTATTTGTCTGAGAAAACCCCTAGTATTGCTTAAAAGAGAAGAAGCTCTGATTAAGCTGATGAGAATTAATGAAGTCGAAACTTGGTTTGACTTAGCAAGCCAATGCAATATGCACTATGCCATGGTTCAGAAACGTGAATAGTGTTTTCGTTTTTGAAGCTGGCATCGATCCATGTCACTAAGTTTGTGTCTAGTTCTAATGAGACGAAGTCGAAACGCAACTTCCATAATTAATTTAGTTATGATTTTGTGCTCTTTATGCGCCACTGTGGTTTGAAACGATGTTGTCCTTAGTGGAGAAAAAAAGTTTTTACCCATTTTTTTTCTTTTAGCATATAGCATAGTGAAGCCAAATTTGTTATGCTGGCCGTTGAATCATTGGGTTGGGCGGCTCTTCTCGATCAGAAACATCATACTCGAACAGAGATCATAGATCGCAGCTAATTTATCAACATTCAACTTGCAATATAATCCTTTTTCTGTCGAATTTCACGCGGTGGTAGAGGGACGTTCTGCACAGTTTGCTTATTGCTTACGTCGTACCGTTTCACCTGCCACCAAAGATATTTTATTGCAGCTTAAAACAAAAAAAATCGCAGTATTACTCCGGCTTTCGTGTTCTATCCGTAGAATTCTCACCATCATCTGTGGTTCATTGGACTACCTGTCTAAGCGCCAAGTCATTTGTTCTGCGTCCTGAATCGTTTTTCAAGTACTCTTAACATTCCGTTTGTTATTTTTTCAACTCTTCGATGTTGTCGAATTGCGAGCCATTGGGCGGATTGTACCGGCTGTTCCTGCCCCGGCTGTAGTGTCAGCTTGTCAAATTGGGCCAGAACTTTACTGAATCTCTTTAATATTTATTTCTCCAGGAACTCTTGTGTACACAGCTTCGAGTACATCGTTTGGTTGGTGATGAAAAGCTCGAGTTTTGAGTCCGCAGCTGGAAATTCCTTGCCAGATCATTAGTTTGCAGGCGATGTTATTGGCAAAAATAATCTTTAATATTCTGGGAATATCAAACTATTCTGTGGTCATATATAAGAACCCACCTTGACGTAGGTTTCGACGTTCATGGGAACATATCCTGTGTACTTCGGGGTACGCGTTCAGGTCACTAGATTTAACTTCATCGTCCTGATAGGTTACTTGGTGGGAAGGAATAAACGACAAGCTGCTCACATATGGTTCTTCCAGACACTGTTCCGGCCGGCAGCATGTTTTGACGACATCCCGACCCGAGAGTTTTATGTAGAACTAAAATCATTTCAGTTCCATTTCCGAAGTTTCAGAACGACGTCTGATCGCAGAATTGTTCGAGAACATTTCCAATGATAAATTTTTTTTTTAAATTTTCGCGTATTTCAAATCTAGCACAACTTCAAAACAAAGTGTGAATTTGCCGCGCACAAATGACACTTTTTTGTTCCTTCGTCGTGGTGACTGTTTACATTCAGAGCCATCCGATTCAGCTTGATTTAATAACTGGAATTTAGGCCACTAAATTTAGGATTGAAACTCGCAGTTGTGATAACATAGGGTGATAACAATCTATTATCCATCTCCGGGCAAAACCAGCATAGAGGTCGTGTTATATCTGGCGGGTTGAAGTAACGAGTGTTCTATAAAAACAAAAAAAGTAATTTTCAACGAATTCAGTATTTTTTATTCAAAACATATTTGATTCTTTAAAAAAATGTCAATGAATATTGAAAAAGGGGCCCTGGTCAGCCGTACGACGCAACTTAGTCGCGATGCTCTTACAAGAGCGCTGTACGGCACTGACGTCCATCTTCCGGATACAATTCCGGATCCTGGTGGTCAACTGCTTCGTATCCTTGGTCCGCTAATTATTTTTGTATACTAGGGCACTGAGGGAGCCGAAAAAATCCTTAATGGGACGGCACTGGCACCAGTTGGTCAGGTTCCTTTCTTTCGGCACGTAGGGTATCTCTCTGCTCAAGATACTCCAGCGTTTTCTTGGCGTAATTGGAAGACGCCTTTTCCGACCAGAAGACGTACTTCCCATCCGCATGATACTCCTTCAAAAACGGCAGAAGAATTTTCCCAAGACACTCCTCCTGGTACACTTGTTGATTGATGGCCTGACCACTCGGCTTAAACCATGGCTTTGAAATTCCTCTGTCCGGTATGGCGATGTACAGCATAACTTTTTTTTAAATTTATGCTTAAACATATATTTTACTTCAGGCGTGTAGCCGACTTGTCACTGGAATAGTAGCTGACATTTCCTGGAATGTGGGTCTTCGAGAGCGGAAAGTAACTTTCGTCGTCCAGCACGAACGACGTCCCGTGGTAGTTCTTCGTCATCTTGTGGCACTGCGATTCCACGATCGCTATCTGCTCATCCGTGTACTCAGGGGACCATCGTCACACAAACTCGTTCCTTCCTTGTTGTCGAACAGCTTTCTTCTTCTTCATCATCATTATATTCGCCGGACGGCAGTAACCGGCCTCCTTCCGCTCCACGCTCAGGGATGACAGGATCCGGTAAACTGTACTCACAGGCACATTTTCGTCTCAAAAGTATTGTATCGCAAACTTTTTTCCACGATGCGTTTCGTAAAACCGTACAAAACGCTCGCGGAGTGCTTGCTGTTTCGACGCCATCTTGGATTGAGCTGACAGCACCCGAGCGAAAAGAAACATGCCACCCATTTCTAGAGAGTCCAGCGAGCAATTCTCTTGGAGAGAGAAAAACAATGACGCTCTTTACTTTAAGTACAGCAAGGTATTGAAATCATTCTCATTTTTATTGAACACCCGTTATATCAGCCAAGAATTGATCCGCTGGGTTCCTGCTCCCACGTCGTAAGAGGCAACTGACAACAGTAGTCCTCAAGTCGGGATGTTTATCCATGCCAAGGACTGAACGGCTGGCATGACTTAAATATGTCAATCGTGAACGGAGTTTTGTCTTACCCTTACGGTGCTAAGCGAATCTCTGACATAGTGAACGTTATTTCGGTGTTCGCAAATCGTGGGATTCAAATGATGGTTATGTTCCTAATACCCTTTTCGGGGTTCGCTATAGCCAATTGCTTGGTATCTTCTAGTTGCTGTACAAGTGCTGATAATGAAAGATGTAGTGCTATTATCGAATATGGTTAGAGTAGCACAAATTAATCTTCAGCATAAACGTACAGCAACTACGAATCTAGCCCGCCTTGTGCAGGAAGGAAACGCTTCCATAACTTTGGTTCGAGAATCGTAATTCAATAAAGGAAACTTCTATGTTGGAAAGCTACTTAGCCCTGTCTTCGTAGCTTTCAACAAAAATGGCATGACATATCCATGTGAAATGCCTCGTGCATGCATACTTGCGAATAGTGCTATTGACGCATGTCTTACATCCGACCTCACAACTCGCGATATTTTTTTCTGTTACGGTAAATATGACTGTTGACAGCATAAACAAGAAATACATCTTTTGTTCGGCATATTTGCTGCGTAATGAACCATCACCTTCTGATGATTTCTAAAGGGTTATATCATACTCTGGCAGAAATGGGTTTCCCCTCATAATCGGCAGTAATGTAAATGCCCATCACATAAATCGGGGCAGCTCAGATATCAATTTGAGGGGCACTGAATTAATTAAATACTTAAGTAGTACGAATCTGTACATTCTTAATGTAGGAAATTGCCCACTATTTGCACGAGCTGGCAGAGAAGAGGTGTTAGATGTAACTCTCTGTCAGTTGCCAACTCTGACGGTATTACGCATGAGTTGGCAAACTGGCTCGTACCAAACGAGCTCGAACCGTCGTTATCTGATTATAAGTACATCGTCATTGATCATTTAAACGTCTCCCAAATCTACGAACTGGGACCTCTACGATGAGAGCTTGCCGACTAGGTTTCATGGGTATTTTCCAACGATGAAATCTCCAAGTAACTTGGATGAGGTCATGGATAACCCAAACTCACTCACATTATTAGCATACCGAGAGGCTTGCCCGCTTCGAGTTCTGCGTGTTTCTAGAGGAACACCTTGGTGGAACACCGAACTTGTTTGTCTCAAAATGTTATATAGAAGAGCTTGGAATCGCCGACGCAGGGACGGATCGGAGGCATTTAAGCTGGTTCGCAAAGCAAATGTCCTTCGATCCTCTGAGCGGTGTGGTTGGAAAAGTCTCTGCACAAATTTCTCTAGTCTCAACGAATTCAGTAGGTTAAATAAGTAACTTTCGAAATCGAAAGACTTTCATGTCAGTTCTATTAGAACTGCTAATAGTGGATACTCGTCTGACGAAGATGTCAACTGTCTTCTTGACACACACTTTCCAGGCTGTACGGAGTCATCACCGACGACTGCCCCGGAGTTCTTTGCAGGTAGTTCTGATTCTTGGTCATTTGCTCGTAGAATTGTGACAACCGAATCGACCAAATCGTTTTGCTCCGTGTCCGGGAAAAGATGGAATCATTCCAATTCTACATCAAAGAGGATGTGAACACTTCAAGCATATCTTGAATAAAGTTTTTACTTGTAGTTTTGCAATAGGATACATTTCATAAAATAAATTCCCAAATGTGGACACGCCACGTATGAGAAGGCAAAGAACTTTAGACCGATCAGTCTGACCTACTTCCTACTTAAATCAGTGGAAGGTTTATTTGACTATTACATTCGGGATGTTAGCTTGAACGAGCACCCGCTGCATGCAATGCAACATGCATATCAGCGGGGGAACTACTGCCCGGTCACACGATGTTGTCTACAACATTGAAAAGGATTTTTTGCAGAAAGAAATCAAGCTTAGGAGCTTTTCTTGATATTGAAGGTGCTGTAGACTACGTGTCTTTAAAATTTTTTTTGGAATCAGCGCGAGAGTATCTTCATATACCACGAACTGAATACACGTAATGCTTAGCAACCGATATCTGTGCTCATCGTTAAGACAAGTAATTATTAGAATACAAAGTGTCTATGGATGTCCTCAAGGTGATGTGCTGTCACCACTTCTATGGAACCTTGTCGTCGATGGCTTATTAAGGAAACTTAATGAGCTTGGGTTTACGACATATGCTTTCGGTGATGATTATCATATAATGATCACCGATATTTGCATTAACAACAAGCCTTATGTGTTGTTGAGCAATATCCAAATAAAACATCAATGGTGCTTTTCACGCAACGAAGGATTGCAACCGGTGCTCGTCCTTTGCAGTTCTTTTACTCTGAAATTATTGTCGCAGATCATGTTAAGTACGTTTGGGAACTACTTGATCAAATCTTAATTGGCCAGCTTACGTCGATTTCAGGGTCCAGAGAGCTTGCATAGCCTTCGGCCAATGTAATCGGGTTTTCGGCAATTCTTGGAGACTCAAACCCCAGTACATTCAGTGGATCTACACAACAATTGTTAGACCAATACCTTCATACGGGTGCTTTGTTTGGTAACAAAAGGGAGAAGACATGGAACTTCAATCGAAGTTAAACCATCTTCAGAGGATGATCTTGATGTTGATGACTGGTGCGTTCTGGACAACAAGACTGAGGTCCAAAATGTTTACTTGGAATGAGTATACACCAGCTCCCAGTGACCTTACCCTTACATGCAGTTTTCCTTTCAAAATTTTTAATGTGAGAATTCATCCTAGCGAGGGATGGCTGTCTGGGTGGATGGAGCGACAACTTGAAGAATATGTAGTTTGTTATACGGACGGTTCTTTAGTGGAGGGCCGAACCGATGCTGGAATCTATTGTTGTGAAATGAGATTAAACCAATATCATTCGCTTGGTAAATACTGGACGATATTCCAAGCAGAAATCTTCGCGATTCTGTGTGGCTTACAATCGGCACTTCAACAGGGAATTTGTAAGAGTTTATTTTGTCGAACTCAAATCGAAGAACTAAGCATTGTCAAAACTATCTACCTCTGTGTGGGTGCCCGGACATTCCGGTATTACTGGAAACTAATGGGCAGATGAATTGGCTAGAGCAGGCGCTTCGACTGACTTCGTTGGCCCAAAACTACTTTTATCACTGTTGATTAGTCACACGGCACTGATAATATTCAACAAATTACAATACGTGGTTGAGTATAACAACGTTCGAATTCGGATCCCCGTGTATATGAATTATGATAAAATCGAAGTACGATTTCGCGATCTTGCACCGCGTACTTGCGATATGGCCGTTAAAATACATGTCTCAATACAGAAAAATTAAATCTTTTATATAAAATACATGTAGAAACAACTTTAGAGGTATTTTTATGTTGTATTTATGATTAGAATTCGGTTGACCCGATCGATTTCTTCCTGCTAGCCCCTTCAATACAAAACACAAGGCACTATTATTACACGGAGTACAGTTAGCACAAATCAAGGATAGATTAATACGTGCCAGTTCTGTGGTCATACGGCACCTTAGGATTGCTTTTTAGGAGATATGAACATTTGCAATGACTACGTCCGATATCTCCAAACCAACAGACAGCACCATCGGCGGGAAAGCAAAATCAAAAGACGACGGGTTCACACTCATAACACGTAAGTGTAGAAAGCAAGTAAGAACATGTGATCGCGAGCCATTAGATAGCATTAATGCTACGGACGTTCCGACGAACACCCGCTCATATAGTTTTTTTGTTTTTTTGTACATTGTGTGTGTATAAAGAACCGGTTCCGTTAAACTAACGTTTTGAGCCATGAATTAAATAAAATTAAAAGTAAAAATATAAATTAAAAAAATACTACAAGACAGAAACTAAGGTTTCCAAATTGTTCTCGAAATTCTCTAAACAGTTTGTTTTTCAAATCCTGTCAGCTACGTTCAATGCCTATTTGTTAGTAAAAGGTTTTCAATTTTTAGTAAAGTTTATTAGGAAGATTATTATGAAGAATTATGAAAACATTCTAATTACGTTCACTGTTTGTAGCAAAATTGAACCATTCGTAACTTGTTTAAAAGCCAAATCTTATAATGTTATTTCCAACGAATTATCATACCACACAACATTCGCAGAACAAATCTAAATTACTTTCCTCTACCGAAAATCCACTCACGACCATTTAAAACAAACCAAAATTGCTCCACTAAGACCACTTATCTAAACCAACCGCAAAATACTACCCCACTTGACGCCAGTCCCTCCCAGCCGCCAGGCGGAGAAACGAGCACTACTCGTTTCACTTCCGGCGAAAACTCCACGGCTGAAAAGCGCACCACCAGTTGAACCTGTGTGTGACCGTCAAACATTGGAGTTATGCCAAAACCCCCCTTTCGCAAGGAAATTCGCTTGTTGCTCACCAAACAACCAAAAAAAAAAGACTCCAAAGCGGACAGAAGGCTGCCCGACCAGTGGCGCAGTGAATCGGGGGATAATTTCTGGGAACCACGTGGTCGAAATTTTTTCCGAAATTCACCAGCCCGAAAGCACCGATCATACCGGAACACAAACAAGCACACATACACACACAGAGAGAGAGAGAGAGCAAACGAAAACGTGCACATAGAAACAAGCACCAACAACCACAGAAACACATCAAAAGCGAGTAGATCTCACCCTCCCCGGAAAGGACTGAATCCCCATCTTTCTTCCGGCTTCTCTATTCTGACCGGTAAGCTCTGAGCCGGTTCGTAGTGGTGTGTTGTAAATATATATATACATATACATAGACGGCACATTTGAATCGAGCACCAAGTTTCCGCTCCTTGCCCACGTCTTGGTTCCGTCTAATTATCCCTCCGTTGACTGGGCATTTCCGGTTGACGACGAGCGAGTTTTGTTGCGTCCGAAACAAGCAAACCGTACGAGAATCGTTGAGAAGAACCATCAATTTCAACCCCGCCACCACCACCCCCCCTCACCGAGCAACCAGACCACCAGCAAGAAAAAAAATACCACACTCTCACGAAAACACACCGGAGCGCACCAAACACACAAACTATAATCACCCTTTCACGATTGAAAAAAAAAATTATTACGCTTAGATGCTTCTAACGGCAAACCTAAAACATGTACTAATGCAAACTCTTATTCCTCTCGTTTTGTATCCATGAGAATGATATAATAACCACCAACTAACAACTGTTCCTAACACGAGATTAACCTAACCGAATACTAACTTTATCTTAATCTAGACAGATTTTAAACACACTTCTTACTACTCTTAGCGAAAAGAAATGAAAGTGAGCAGCAGTTGGAAAATTCATCATTACCGTATATTTATATTTTAGTGCTGATGAAGGCTTTGATGGCACATATCCAACAAATGTAGTCGTACGTAGTAATGGTTCTTGTTTGTATGTGCCACCAGGAATCTTCAAATCAACATGTAAAATAGATATAACGTGGTTTCCATTTGATGATCAAAGATGTGAAATGAAGTTTGGTAGTTGGACATATGATGGTTTCCAGGTAAATTTGAGAACTATGAACACACACGTAAAAAAAACACCATGAGAGAAAATTCTATTTTCAAGCAAAACAAAACTGTTTGTTTTCTTTTTATTGTCACTAGTCAACTATTTTTTTATTCTTTCATCCAATTTGTTAGTACTTGTTTGGTTTTTTTTACTCTTCTTTTTTCGATTTATGGCAATTTGTTTGACTTTTGTCTTTTCACTTTCTTTCATTAGAGATTTTTCACTTATCTTTTTCTAGTAGCGGATTTCGGAATGTTGATTTGCCTTCATCATCTTCACGAGCATTGTAATAGCGAAAAATTTCCTTAGGAAATTTAGCCCGCCGCGTTTCGTATTAGCTATTTTCGTGATGTCCTTATAAATACTATTTAGGGCGAAGGCTGCTAGCGGTGCTTTAGCTGGAACTGTTTAGAAGAGCTATCACAGTTTTGTACATTTTCTACAACTGCAGCGTATGCTAATTGGAGCTTTGGATTAGAGTAGTTGTGCGGTGGCAATGATGGTTAGCTTTGCGTGATGTAAAAACATAAAAATGCTTGGTTCTTTCAGTGTGATCTTGGATGGAATGGTAGGTGGAATTATCTGATGTCCGCGATATTCGGATATTAATAGAATAACGGGTTGTTTATTTTAGGTATTAAGCTTTCTGACAGCTTATTTACAACCACAGATGTAAAGCAAAACCAAAGGAGTGGTTTATTTTCCTCACGAAATACCTTACCTCAACCGGATTTTACAGTACATTTTTTTGTATTCTTCACGAAATAATTCGGCGCCATTTCTTTTTAAACGGGAATAGAAGGGTCAATAAGCTTGTGATTGGAATTGGTATCGGAACGGTGAGAATGAAAAAACGGTGAAAATTCACCTTTATTGTAAACACTTAGAAAAGATATGTCCTCTAGCAGGAATCGAACCTGCGATCTCCCAGTCTCTAGTTGGGTGCGTTAACCACTCCGCCATCCGCACCCAACTAGAGACTGGGAGATCGAAGGTTCGATTCCTACTTGAGGACATATCTTTTCTCAGTGTTTCCAATAAAGCTGAATTTTCACCGTTTCTTCATGCTCACCGTTCCGGTCATTCTTTCTCTGTCTGTTTTCCAGTGGACACGTTCATAAAAATCCTTAAAAAAGGAAAAAAAAACAGAGACTCACGTCCCAACAAGGTATATATGAATTGGTATGTTTTCTCTGGTTGCATCATCAGATAGTAGACGTTGAGAAAATGTAGCGGGTTACAAACCCTACTTGTCTATTATGGCTCTACATATACGGCGATAATCAATTGTGCGAGCTTCGACGGTTAGACGAGTAAATCATCATCGAAATGGTAATCTTCGGTTGACCGCATAATTGTTATGTATTAATTACCGTAAACTATTACTTCATCGATCGAACTCCACCTCGCTCGCTACAGAAAGTAATCCATCAATAGGCAGATCCGGACTCACTAACGGAGCATCATAGTCTGGAATTGAATTCCAAACATAGCATGATAGCATATCATAATAACTGAACGGTGGATATTCAAAATCGTACAACCGTACTTTTTCATAAGATGATAGAAAAACGCTCATATTATTTCAATGAGCAGTGAGATGTGACATTTTTACATATATCAATGTTGGATCACTCATTAATTAGCAGAACTGATGCAAAGTAGACACCCAACTAAAGGTGATATGAACCCAGTTACGAGTCCGGCGCAAACAAAAACCTCGCATGAAAAGAACAAATAAAATTAAATTAATAAAGAAATTGATAAATCAAAAAGGAAAAAAAAGCAATCAAACTCATAAAATGAATAGAATTATTAATTTAAATCAAACTAATAAAAAATAAATCAAATTAGCTCCGCACATTAAATGAAAAACAGGAAAAATTTAAAAAAAAACTACGAAATTAATAAAATAAATTAACAAATTGGATGATATTATCAAAAGAAGTACAGAATTAATAATATTATTAAATTAAGAAACAAAATAAAACGTATGAATTAAAAAAAAAGAATAAAATGAAGAAATTGGTTTAAATTTTTTAAATGACATAGGTTAATTGAGATGAATTGAAAAAACGAAATAAACGAATTAGATTAATAAAATAAAATAAATGAATTAAATGAATTAAATCAATTAAATTAATTAAATTAATTAAATGAAATTAATGAATTAAATGAATTAAATTAATTAAACGAATTCAATTAAATGAATTAAACGAATTGAATGAATTAAATAAATTAAATACATTAAATAAATTAAATGAATTAAATGAGTTAAATGAATTAAAATATTTGAATGAATTAAATGAATTAAATGAATTAAATGAATAAAATGAATTAAATGAATTAAATGAATTAAATGAATTAAACGAATTAAATGAATTAAATGATTTAAATGAATTAAATGAATTAAATGAATTAAATTAATTAAATAAATTAAATGGATTAAATGAATTAAATGAATTAAATGAATTAAACGAATTAAATGAATTAAATGAATTAAATGAATTAAATGAATTAATTGAATTAAATGAATTAAATGAATTAAATGAATTAAATTAATCAAATGAATTAAATGAATTAAATGAATTAAATAAATTAAATGGCTTAAATGAATTAAATGAATTAAATGAATTAAACGAATTAAATGAATTAAATGAATTAAATGATTTAAATGAATTAAATGAATTAAATGAATTAATTGAATTAAATGAATTAAATGAATTAAACGAATTAAACGAATTAAATGAATTAAATGAATTAGATGCATTAAATGAATTAGATGAATTGAATGAATTGAAAGAACTAAATGAATTCAATGGATTAAATGAATTAAATGAATTAAATGAATAAAATTAATCAAATGAATTAAATGAATTAAATTAATTAAATAAATTAAATGGATTAAATGAATTAAATGAATTAAATGAATTAAATGAATTAAACGAATTAAATGAATTAAATGAATTAAATGAACTAAACGAATTAAACGAATTAAATGAATTAAATGCATTAGATGCATTAAATGAATTAGATGAATTGTATGAATTGAAAGAACTAAATGAATTTAATGGATTAAATGAATTAAATGAATTAAATGAATTAAACGAATTAAATGAATTAAATGAATTAAATAAATTAAATGGATTAAATGAATTAAATGAATTAAATGAATTAAACGAATTAAATGAATTAAATGATTTAAATGAATTAAATGAATTAAACGAATTAAATGAATTAAATGAATTAGATGCATTAAATGAATTAGATGAATTGAATGAATTGAAAGAACTAAATGAATTCAATGGATTAAATGAATTAAATGAATTAAATGAATAAAATTAATCAAATGAATTAAATGAATTAAATTAATTAAATAAATTAAATGGATTAAATGAATTAAATGAATTAAATGAATTAAATGAATTAAATGAATGAAATGAATTAAATGAATTAAATGAATTAAACGAATTAAATGAATTAAATAAATTAAATAAATTAAATGAATTAAACGAATTAAATGAATTAAATGAATTAAATGAATTAAATGAATTAATTGAATTAAATGACTTAAATGAATTAAATGAATTAAATTAATCAAATGAATTAAATGAATTAAATTAATTAAATAAATTAAATGAATTAAATGAATTAAACGAATTAATTGAATTAAATGAATTAAATGAATTAAATGAATTAAATGAATTAAATGAATTAAATTAATCAAATGAATTAAATGAATTAAATTAATTAAATAAATTAAATGGATTAAATGAATTAAATGAATTAAATGAATTAAACGAATTAAATGAATTAAATGATTTAAATGAATTAAATGAATTAATTGAATTAAATGAATTAAATGAATTAAATGAATTAAACGAATTAAACGAATTAAATTAATTAAATGAATTAAATGGATTAAATGAATTAAATGAATTAAATGAATTAAATTAATCAAATGAATTAAATGAATTAAATTAATTAAATAAATTAAATGGATTAAATGAATTAAATGAATTAAATGAATTAAATGAATTAGATGCATTAAATGAATTAGATGAATTGAATGAATTGAAAGAACTAAATGAATTTATTGGATTAAATGAATTAAATGAATTAAATGAATTAAACGAATTAAATGAATTAAATGATTTAAATGAATTAATTGAATTAAATGAATTAAATGAATTAAATGAATTAAATAAATTAAATGGATTAAATAAATTAAACGAATTAAACGAATTAAATGAATTAAATGAATTAAATGAATCAAATGAATTAAATGAATTAAATGAATTAAATGAATTAAACGAATTAAATGAATTAAATGAATTAAATGAATTAAATGAATTAAATGAATTAAATGAATTAAATGAATTAAATGAATTAATAAATTAAATGAATTCAGCGAATTCAATAAATTCAATGAATTCAATGAATTATATTATATAATTAATTAAATGAATTATATTATAATTATTTTATGTTTGGATATTGTGGTTGCTCTCTGGACATGTTTAGTATTTGTTATGAGGATTTCCACGAAGATCCGTCCGAAGGTCTTTAAAATCGTGACCGACCATTTTAGATTCCTATGAAACTTTACACGTTTCACCGGCATAGAACACTAAACATTTTCCACAATCAGTAAGATTATTTTGACTCATGAGCAAATTTTTAAAAGGGCGTAGATTTTTGATCGATTTTTGGATTTTTTACAGCAAAACTTTCTGAGAACGAGCTACAATAAATCAATATTTCTGTATGAAAAAAATGTACACTGAAAAAAATGTGTCATTTTTCACAAAAACAAAAAAAAAATTGATAAACATTTAAATAAAAAAAACATATTTTTTAATTTTTTTATATTTTGTAAACTAAAACCTAAAGAGATAAGAAACATTTTGAATGTGATTGTATGATGGAGAACTTATCGGTAAAAAAGTTTTTCTTACAATGATTTATACATTTTTTTAAATGCCATACTGAATGACATACAAAACTGTAATTTTATTACAGAATACAATTCTAAGCATCTTTTTAAATTAAAATGTTATAAACAAAAATCTTCCAAAATGCGATAGTTTCCGAGATATTTGGAATTTTTTCTCACCAAAATAGTTCGTTGGATTATGTTCTTTTTAAAAGTTATTCGCGTTACCCAATAATAAAATGTCAACAATCTAATGTTTATCGTTTTAAAGACGTAAAAGAAACATTTTCAGCATAATTGGATCATGGAGAAGTTTATTAAAAAAATTCCTATCAACAACTTTTGATATATTTTTCTAATTCATACTATTTGCAGAAAAAATGCATTTTTAATGATTCTTAACACCTTTTTAAATCAAAATGCTAATAACAAAAAATTTCAAAATTGTGGTAGTTCTCGAGGTATTTTAAATTTTGTTTTAACAACACAATTATTTTATTTTATTACGACCTTTTCAGAAGTTAGTCGTGTTTCTGCATCAACAAGAGTAGGTTTTTCAAAAAGCCTTTAACATTTCCTGTAACTTACTTCTTGACATCAAGGCAATATTGTAAACCATTTGAAAGCTACATGAAAACAACCAAAATATGAATGAACTATATTGTTTAATCATCAGACCATATAGTTGAATAGTATTTTGATTGTTTTCGTGTGAGCTTTCTAATGGTTTACAATATCGCCTTTATGTCAAAGAGAAAGCTACAGAAAATGTTATGGGCCTTTTGAAAAACCTATTGTTGTTGATGGGGAAACGCGAATAACTTCTGAAAAGGTCGTAATAAAATAAAATAATTGTACTGTTAAAACAAAATTTAAAATATCTCGAGAACTACCACTTTTCAGAATTCTTTTGTTATGGACATTTTGATTTGAAATGGCGTTTAGAATTATATTCCAAATGAAAATTGTATTTTTACTGGAAATAGTATGAATTACAAAAATATGTCAAAAGTTGTAGTTGGGAATTTTTTTTAATGAAAGCTTCTCCATGATCCAAATATGCTGAAAAAGTTTCATTTACGTCTATAAAACGATAAATATTGGATTTTTGACATTTTATGATGGGGTAACGCGAATAGCTTTTAAATAGGGCATAATCACACGAATAACCTATTTTAGTGGGGAAAAATCCAAATATCTCGAAAACATATCAGAAGATTTTTGTTAAAAGCATTTTAATTTAAAAAAAATACTTAGGATTACATTCTGTAATAAAATTACAGTATGTCAATTAGTATGGAATTTAAAAACATGTATAAAGTTATTGTTAGAAAAACTTTTTACCGATAAGTTCTCCATCATTTAATCACATTCAAAATATTTCTTTTATTTTTAGGTTTTTGCTGGCAAAATATAAAAAAAATAGAAAAAAGGGGTTTTTACAATTTAAATTTTTATCAATTTTTTTTTTTGTTTTTGTGAAAAATGTTACAACATTTTTTGCAGTGTATATTTTTTCGTACAGAAATGTTCATTCCCTGTAACTAGTTCTCAGAAAGTTTTGCTGTATAAAATTCAGAAATCAATCAAAACATTTTTGAAATTAATGTAATGTATGTATACGCCCTTTTGAAAAATTGCTTTTGTATCAAAATATTGCAATTGTCAGAGAAAACCATGGAGATTCATAAACCGAATACAACTTCAAAGTTTTGTTCGAATTGATGATGGTCATATTTTGTGGTCGGCCGGTTTCTCATGGAATCCCTCAATGCGCCTATTTTTCGTGTTCTGCACTGGTTTAATGCTTCGAGTTGTTCAACGACGCATGGTACTTTAAGAGTACAAAAGTACCTTGCGTTTCCATTAGAGGAATGAATTGATTGGAAAGATTGGCCAACTAGATCATAGGGCGCTTGTCATGTAAATTCTTATCTGTTAAGACAAAAGGCAACTGTTTGCCAACTTTGAACTTAAAAAGGGCTGAAAATAAACATTTTGATAATAAAACAGTTTGGTACTTTTGAAAAATATGCGCGGATTTCAAAATTAAAAATATAATTAAAATT
Organism: Topomyia yanbarensis; assembly: GCF_030247195.1. Taxonomy (NCBI): domain Eukaryota; kingdom Metazoa; phylum Arthropoda; class Insecta; order Diptera; family Culicidae; genus Topomyia; species Topomyia yanbarensis. Next base: position 40,942,737 of record NC_080671.1, on the reverse strand, counting down.
ATAATCAGAAAAATCTGTTTTTTTTCATAACCACACACCTAGAAAAAATAGTGTAAATTTACGTCTCCTGACCCTGACATATACGAGCATCAAAAATGACTTAGTTTTACATTTGATTTTAATTTTACATGACGTTTAATTTCGCAAATCATGTAATTTTACTCCACATACAGCGTTTGTTCTGAATGGTAGGAAGTGTAATTTTATGTCATTGCGCATGTAAAGCATATGTTTCATGTAAAATTAAACGAAGCACGGTAATGTTCCATCATTTCGTAAATTACGGTTCGTTGAATTGTGTCATATTTGCAATTACGTCAACGATAAAATTCAGATTTTTTTGGTGTGCAGCTTTAAGCACGTCAACGGACGCTTTAGCTGTATAAAACCGCACAATCTTTAGCTTCGTGATGAATGCAGGTAATGCAAAAAATTACAATGGACTCTCAGATGCCAAATTTCACATTATTTGGATAATTCGTTCGTTTTAGCCTTAAGGTCATTCGCCTCTTCGGGCTAGAAAAAATCTATTACGTTACGAGTTTAGTGTTGAATTTTGCTGACAAAGTAGTGTGACTTATGTTCATGATTTCAGGATCTTAGTCGCGGTTTCGCTAATTTCTATACACGTTATCGTGAAATAAAAAATAATGGAGTAATTTATGTCCACGATTTCTGGATCTTAGTCACGATTTTTGTAATTAATGCGCACGTTATCGAGATCTTTTATTCTTGAGCTCACTTTTGAATTTGATACGTAGACTAATGTGTTTAATTACTAGTCGAATTTTGAACTTGCATTAACATGACAATATGAATTGGATTATAAAAGTCTGAGTGATTTACGGTATTTTATTTTGTGAACTGCATCATGAAAATGATTTGTGGATCTATAATATTCTCGTTTTCTGTCCGGACATCATATTGAACCTTATCAAATGAATAACGATGCTCGAAGTCCTTGACGTGACGAATGAATAATTTTATTTAAAGTCACGCAAATAAAACAATCAATCAATCATCATTGTTCGAGGTCCTCATAGTTTTTTTTTATATCAGCTGTTCGCACCTATTACTAGTCGCTAGAAGCTGTTATTTTTGGAAAAAAATCCAAATTTTGTTAAATATGTCACGTGAAAAATTTAAGACAATGAGTTGCATAAAATTGAACATGATTACGGGTGTCTTTTAAATATCACAAGCACTAAAGATCGATAGTGAATCAGGTACTACGAATCATGAGCTAATTCACGAATCCATGAATATTTTATGATTTTGTCAACTATTTTACGAGTACGAATGGTCAGTCGTGAAAATTATACTAGGAATCACGAACCAGTTCACTAGCACATGAACGATATTTTATGATTTTCTTGGCATGCCTATTATACAAGGAATCATAAATCAGTTCATGTATACATGAATAGTATTTTATGATCTTGTGAACTATTTCACACATTTTTTTTTGAGCTCGAATAGTAAGTCGTGATTACTACCTAGGAATCATGAACTGGTTCACGATATGAAAATTATTTCGTGGTTTTGAAAATTATTTCGTGAGCTTGGATACTTAGTTGCAACAAATTTGCTAGAAATCATGAACCAGTTCACGCATACTTGCATAACATTTTAAGATTTTGAGTTATTTCATGAGCACGTCGTTGAATCGTGACTATGGAATCATGAACTAGTTTACGATAATTGTTAGAATTCATGAATAAAACTCCGGATTTCGTGAATTAGTTCACGAAAAAATATATTTTAATTTTGTGAACTATTTCTTTACCACAAAAATCGGAACATGTGGAAGATCTAACAAATCATGAATCAGTTCACGTCGTATAGTCGGGCTCTGAATAATGTTGCCAAAGTTATGCATAAAATCACGATTCAACCTTTGGTTTTATCAATAATGTTCATGACGTTGTGAGCAAATTCACGACAGATAATCGGTTGGTAATTGGTAATGGAAATGGGGGAAACCGTGCTGAAGTTCACAAAAAAGAAGCAAATATCTTTACTACAAAAGCGTTACTGAAAAGAAACTCATGAACTTCATGATTTCGCAACGTAAAAACGCAATTGTTTCCGAATTCATGACACTTTGTTCGCGATTTTGGGAACAATTTTTTTTCCGCGCATTTAATTCTCCGAAGAAATGTTTTCGAAATTCTTTTGAAAACCATGTTTCGGGTACTCTTTATAATTATTTGTCAATATCTCGTATGCACACCTGATCGACATAGCAGACTTACAGTTTGAAGGTTACGATCTGTCATTTCCAAAATGTGAAATATGCGTAGACCAAATGTAAATATAGAAGGATTTCAAGCGACAAAAGTTTAACAAGTATAATGTTCGTCCATTTCATATCTTTTTTTTGTTTTGAATATGGTAGCTTGTAGTTTCGAAAATATACCTGCGATCCGCACATGTTATATAATATTGGAATGGGCATATCTACACCATTTTACGTTTATTGATTGTATCGATCGTATGATTTTCTCTCGAGATATTGACCAATGACATTATTATCCAGAACTGTCATATTGTAGAAGCAAAAAATCCATTCTTGTTAAAATGTGTTGCTTTTTAAATTAGCAGGACCGCAAGTAGTCTGTCACTTCCTTGCAAGCGTTTGTTAGTGATGGGTTGACAACGATACATTAGCAAATAAAACATTTTTTCACATTGATATAAAGCAGTTAGATTTAAATATTTTTAAAATTTAAAGGAACCTACATGCCATGTACCAAGTTCACACAGAAAGGACACGATATTTCAACGTCAATCGCAAGCTAACCAATCAACGAAATTTCCGATGTCACTAAAGTACAATGAAAATTGCTTCCGTTTGTCTCATTGTAAAAAAAACTAAGGCTAGGATTTACTGTACGATATTTTTGCAACATCTGTCTGCCACACTTTCGGTTCCTTTTTATCTAACTAGACTGGTTTGATTTAGTACACCTAGTTTTGTAAATACTTGTTCAAGCCCCTCCCCCCACTCCATTTGCCACAACTACTGATCCCACCGATCCGCCCATCCACGTCATCCATCGCCTTATTAGTTTTTTCGTTCAATGTCGCTTAAAAGTGTACAATCCACCATTCGACGACAGGACGCGATGCTCGACCATCGATAGACTTTTTCGGTTTCGCTTCTGGTCGCTGAGCGTAGCCGACTACATTGCGTCAGCAGTTGCTGGGTGCACTCCGAAAAAGACTTCGACGATTCGGAGTCCGTCATGGGTTCCAATGAGTAGGACAGTAGAGTGGTGGATAAAACCTCCTACTACCAACCACCACCACCACCGCCCACAACCACCACCACCACCACAACCAGCACAGCCAACAACAATAACAAAATACAAAAGCGAGGAAAAACCATCATCCAAACTATCGAACGAATCATATCATCGCCATTCTGAACCACCACCAATCAAAAACTACAACATAAATAAATCATAAAAAATACTTTCCTTCTCATTGAAAACGATAACCGTGTGGGATTGATGTAGGACTCTCCCTCTCTCACACATACGTACATCACACTGCACTTTTTTAGTGTTTTGCGATTGATATGCACCCGTGATTTGAAGCAACTCGATACTAGACCACACCCCACCGCCCGCACACGGAAGCTGTTGACGCAAACTCCGCGCTTGACGTGGTTTCTCCCCCACCCCCGGAAGTTGGACGCTTGCCCTTAGAGACTGATTTCTGTAGCCAGCATTAGTGAATGAAAATTTAGACGCTTCCCTTGTCATGAGTCTTTCGGTTTTATTTTTACATCGATCATCCCGTGCTCATTCATTTATTCATCTGTTTTGCATGTTGTTGCTTCCTTGGAACCATCTCGTTTCAAAAATAAATACACCCTCATGCATTTTTAAACCCCTTTAAAGTTGACCCTCAACCACCCAGTCAATGAGTTCTGCTCCGTCATTTGACGGAGGAGCGTTACCAGTGTTTGCATGCGATTACTAACAAGAAAACTTTTTCTTCTTCCTGTCCCTCTCTCTCTCTCTCTCTCACTCTCGCTGTGTGACCTGCCCGCGACGCTGATCATCAAACGACGGAAACTTTGTGACCATCTCGGCTATCCCACCCTCTCTCTCGCCCTCACAGTTGGACTTGCAGTTGCAAGATGAAACTGGCGGCGATGTTAGTAGTTTCGTGACGAATGGGGAATGGGACCTGCTGGGTAAGTACTTCTTTACAACTTTTGCCTTTGTTGATTGAGTTTAACCCATAACGTAACCGAGTTGAGTGAAGTTGTGTCCTAGTTGTGCCGGGTTGTTCCCGGGGAAACTAATTCGGAGAAATACGAATTTTATTATCTGTGGTAAGCGGAGACATTTGTGTTCTACAAGAAACACTTGCTGGGCAAACATTGCTATGGCTATGAAAGAGCAATCAAACAACTTTATTCATCTTTATTTAGCAATTTATTCTGTCGAGCGATATTAGAATAAAATCAGAGTAATATCTTGAAGTACAAAAGTCAAAATGATAATAATGTTTGTCGTTTATTGCGAAGACGGAATAGAAACGATGATTTTAGCATTAATTTATTTTTGTTTTAGTCTGACGAAGCACTAATGGAAACTTAGGTACTCATGATCTGCCTCTTGGTGTGTTTAGGTTGATAATATTGGGCATTATTATTTAATATAAAGTATAGAGTACAATAAAACAAATTTAAAAAAAGTTATTAAATTCGAGTTTATTTACTTGAAAATAACAATCAAATGAAATGAACAGCTACGATCGCGCCCAGTGTCACCAATTCTACAACCAGGTTTCCGGTACCGACGTCCGTTTTGTGAGTCAATTAACTCCCAGCGTTGTCACGATACACTCGGTTAGACCCCGGTGGTGATTCTACCTTACTCCGACTGTTAATTTACTGTCGCGGTGGTGGATTTGCCTGACACCAATGATCGTTTTCGTGAGCCATTTAATTCTCCATTTCATCACAATCTAATCGATCTAGTCCCCTTTGGTGGACACAGACTACTGAACAAGTCAGTCAGTGGGGGCCGATGTGTGTCCAGCGATTTCAATTGAAGCGTTGCTTTTGGTTCACTGGCATCCCAACGATCTACTGCTGGCTGTTCGATGCGATCTACCCGATCTAGTCCCCAGTGGTGGCTCTCGTCTACTCCAGAGACTTCGGCAAGACTTCGAACTGTTAGCTCTGGTCATTAGTTCGTCGATCTCTATCAATCAGCGACGAACTGTAGAATGTTACGTCGATGATGCATTCCCGACCGTCTTTACGGAATGTGCTAGCGGATCTTTCGGTGCACAGCCTTACATCAAGCTTCGTCAGTGCTTCCAGCAAACCGTATCGTATTGCGTTGCTCAGCATCCACGACCCACGACCCAATCTCTTGGACAGGGAAACCGCCCATCACTTGGATTGTTGCACTATCAACCACCCAGTTACCGTTATCGAGAAGAACAAAATACGGCCTTGCAATAATAGCAACGTCGCTTTTCGTTTCTGTTTTCGGCTGCCACAACAGCTACGGTGTAATGTCACAATGATTGAGATTAAGCTGGATTATCTCTATCAAGGTTAGCCGTCTTTCGCCTTTCTAGACGCATGGCATTTGAAACCGCCCTTTGTGTGATCGTTTTCGACTTGTGATTTACAGATCATGCACCTTGGTTGCTTTGTGCAGTCTCAAGCAACGTACCCAATTTTACACAGTACAGACCTGTCCGGGACCTTGACAAGGTCGAGGTACAAGCACCTGAAGCATCGTTTCAACTGTTTGGTAACTCGCAAAGAGACTGTCAGCGAGCATACCGACCATCCGACTTTTATCTTGCTAGCAACGACCACTGCTAATCAAAGCGCCGCCGTTTGAGTGCCTTTCTTACGTGTTCATAATCCGGATAGTCGGAAAGTTGCAAGGATCCTGCTCAAGGATTTAGTATCCAGCTCGCGGTAGGTCGAGCTTTTGACAGAAAGATCCTTCTTCAGCTCTAAGCTCATCTCGCCTTTCTGAGTGCGCCCCGTTTTGATGACATTCTCTCCAAGCTCCTTCAGTTTCGGGTCCTCACTCACTCTCGTGAGAAGAGCCGTGTACGATGTCCTATTGTTCGCTTCGATAATCAGTGCATCGCTCCTGTCCCTCTCCCGCGAAGCGGGTTGCCTTTCTTCTCTTGTTCCATCTTTTTTATTCCATTTTATCCGCTTCGCCAGCCAGCTTTCCACGATGCGTCAGTCACGCTCTTTTCCAACGTTCGGTGTCTCCTCAGTTTCTGTCTTCTGTGGTTTCGTTCAGAGCTTTTTCGGTTGATTCAGCTCTAATAAAGAACGTCGTCGTCAACAGCAGTTACGGCCGATTTAATATTCGTCACTAGCTGCTTGACCTTGATGTGCACTTTGCCAGAATGCAAACATATTCAAAGGTACCTTGTAATGATTTTTGCCAACGTGCTTTTCGGACAATAAATTGGAAATTTATCCGAGATTAAAACTGATTCAGATTCGTGAGCTCTCTTATCGAATCCTGATCTTTGTGGAAGGAAAATTAAGTTTTTATTAAAAATAGTTTGCCTTTACCAAATTGTGTAGACACGGTAGAATAGCATTGCAATCGGCCGATACGAATTGTGGTCGAAAACTGGTTATCCGAGTTTATGAATAACAATTACTTTTACTTGTCTCTAGTCCCGTAGACGAATGCTCTATAGCAGAAACCTATTGTATAAATTCAACACTTGGCTTGATCAAATAGTTTCTGGTAAAAATTGTGTTTGATTCTAAGGTTCCAGGAGTATTGTTTTTGTATGATACTAGTATAGCTGGGAATTCATCGATAAATGTGAGTAAATTGTGTAGTTTCTCGGTGCAAGTCGCGCATAATTTTCTGTATAGGAAAGGCGAACGCATCTGGCTTTCTTACAAAGTCAAAAGTTCATCACGTCGAACAGGACGCTTGTTCGAAAAAAAAAAAAATAAGCACGAAAAAATCCAATCATTGTTTCGTTTGCGGGGCGATTTCTCTCTAAGGTTTGGTTCTAATTTTTAATACCTACTGTCGGTTTCCGAGCTTTCTAACCTTGTTGCATCAACATGTTTGTTAGGACATTACAAAAAAACTCATTTTTGAAATCTCAAATGCCCCCTTCATATTGTGACAAAGGTCGAAGTAGATGCCAAATTTTACATCATGTGAATAATTTTAGACACCTACTTTGTTTGAATTTTTTGACGTTGGCGCTATGGAAAAATATGAGAAAAAAATATATTAAATTCTATAACTTTTGAAGTAGCACAATCAAAAGATTTTCGTTTACTCGAAAAATACTGGAAGTTGAGGTTTTAGGGAATTTTATCAAAAAACCCTTACCCCTATGGGTTGAGATCGACATCACCTTTAAGTTCTTTTCTTTCCCCTTTTTTATTAAAAATATGATATGTGCGTGTGTAATAAAGTGTAAGTATAGGGGGGGGGGGCGTAGCGTAGTTGGTAAATCGATTGCCTTGTACGCAGCGCTCCTGGGTTCGAGTCCCGACCCCGCACTTAGGGTTAGAAATTTCTCATAAGAGATTTTTCTAACCCGAAGAGGCGAATGACCTTAATGTTAAAACCTCTATAATCGGAATAAAAAAAAGTGTAAGTATGTGTGATGAAAATATGTGATTTTTGTAGCTTCATCATGTAGTAAGGGGAAGAGAGTTCGAAAGTGTAGTGTTGTAAACGAGAGTATTTTATGTTCTAACATTATTTCTTGGTATGGATGTTCCCAAGTAGGGTGGATATACCAATAGTCGCATACTTAAGGAAAACTTTTGCTAAAAAATCGATCAATCGACCTATGGGCAATGTTAATACATTAAACGAAAGCTTTCAATCCCTACCTCATAGCAAAAATGTAAATATGGTTTATTAACTAATTTATGTATTCAAAACCGCTTGAATATGAACACATGTACCAAAAGTGGTGCAATCGCTAATTTCGGTTCCTATTGCTGCAAATCCCATTGATTTCTTCTAGGACTTGCATCTATAGGTACATTAGATCAACCGTAGGTTCAAGGGAGCTCAAAATTAAAAGAAAATCAATTTTTTCAATAGTTATTTGAGTAAATTTCAAGGATAACAGTTTTATTGTCCCATAATTTTAGTGCGACGAATCGAGAAAAAAAATATTTGTTGATGGTTGGTATCTTAGTTAGGCGTATAACCCACTATTGCAACTATTAGTATTACTCAACTGTAGGAGCATCTAACCCTAATCCTTCCGTGCATCATTGCAACCAGAGCTTAAAAATTGACATCCCCGCGTGAGGTTGAAATAGAAACGATTCAATTCTTCTCCACCGTGATGAATGAAATATTTGGTTCGTTTCCCTTGTCATTCTTTCTTTCGATACAGCGCATTCATGTTGGCATGTGTTCGGTTTCTGAGAGGAATTAGCGTGCAAATGTGCATCAGATAAAGATTACGTTTGTACCGTAAACCGGGGTGACATTGATCATTTTTCGAAGTAATCATTACATATTTTTAGACGCAACACATTTTTTTCAAGTTTAATATTTTTAAACCATGTACTGATGTATGGAGAACAAGATTGTATGGTTTTACCTAAAATTGCCCTTTACAGCTATTTTTTCAAAAATGATTTCAAGTTGAAGTCCGTTTTCGTGTTCCGGGGTGACTTTGATAATCTGCATGTTCACCCACATTAAGTTATTGATGTCAATGCTTTTCATTCAAATGTTTGTTTAAACTAATTCTGGAAAGATACTCGTTGTTAGATAGATGTTAATTAGTATTATACAAAGTATTTCAATGTACTGTAAAATTCGAGTAATCAAAATTCGTATAATTTGTGTCCAACTAGAATAAAAGATTCTGAAAACTTTTAAAACTGCTAAAATTATTTTGTTTCAGTGTTTTATCAATGTACAAAAAGTTTCATCCATTTTAACACGTTGGAATATTGAACAATAAAAAAAGTTGCGAATTTTAGCTTAAAATAATTTGAAATAATTGCCAACTAGTTTCACAAAAAATGTATTAAAAATAAACAAACTCTTAAAACTAAATTTAGCATATCCCAATCTAAAGCAAAAAAACTCGCTTGTAATTTATTACTCTTGCTCAAATCTGAGATTTATTTGTTTTATAAAAAATAGACACTTTACGAAGCTTCGTAAAAATCAGGTGAAGTCAAATTTCAGTTTTTTGTAGTTTTTGTACCCAAAAACTGAACAATATACTCAAAAAGTATAACAAATCAGTATTTTATAAGTTTAGAGTAAAAATCATTTCAAATTAAAATGATTCGGTAGACTATTCTGGTTTAGTAAGCGATCTACGAAAAATGTTTCGAGTGATCAAAGTCACCCCGATGATCAAAGTCACCCCGGTTTATGGTACTTATACTTATCACTTTTACTTGATAATGTGAAAGAGTGCCAACTTTTGCCTTCAAATTATCAATCGAATACAAATAAATGCTTTAGTTGGCGAATGAAGTAATATTTCCTCTCCACTCAATCATTCGATTATGCATGAAATTTCAGTCAGTTGGGAAGTGAATGAATGAAGTAGGCGTTGAAACTGAATGTTGGTTTCGGTAAATTTAAACTTAGTTTGAAATTTCGCACCGCTGATTGCAACCTATAGTATCATTTTATATCGTAAGAGAAAATTTACTAGCGTTCTACCGAAGACTACATATTAAGAACACTGATATCGACAGAGATTACAGCGCCTCTATTGGAGGAAGGGAGGAAGCTTAATTTAAAAGTGCATATGTGTGTGAGCTTTACTGTGGGAAGTATTACCTTTACCCGTAAGTGGCGTAGCTGTTACTGTCTCCAGATTCTGGACAGAGTTGCCAGTCTTCTTAACCCATTCATGCCCATGTTGTTTGTGGACAACAACGTTTTTAAACAGCTATAACTTTTGATTAAGGCAAGATTTGCTCACAAAAACAAGTAAGGCTAACAAATGTGACTATTGGCTTTCATTTGAGTATTAACGTTTACAAGGATCAGCTCTAGAACTGAAGTTATTGCAGTTAGTCTGATTGAACTCCGATGGAGCAGTGCTGCCAGGGACTGTTGACGAAGGAAAATGAATTTTTCATATAACTTCGTTATGTTGCAATATTAGTGAAAATTGATAAAACTTATCAATTTAGACTATTTTTGGCTACGTTTTCCACGCAATTGGACTATTGTAAATATTCTAAAATTGAAAAAATTGATAAATGATAAATATTCTAAAATTTTAAAAATTGAGCAGCTTTTAGCACTGCAAGGAAAGCACCTACGTTTATGAAAAAAGGTTTTTCGAGTTTCTTGACCCCACCGTTTTAAAGGAGAAATAGTTTTGAAACCCTACATGTACTAGAAAAAAGTTGGGCATGAAAGGGTTAATGTGCAGTATTCGGTTCTACGTTCTGCTAATAGGATTCATTCACTTATAAGTGACATATACTTCGCAGTAAAGCTACCCGGTTCAGGCTTTGATCTTTCGGGACTCTGATCCACAACGATCTACCTAGAAGAAATCAAGAGAGCACTATAACTTATTGTAGAAATAGCAAAAGCTTCGATAGAATCTGATGAGCAAAAATTCCTTTTTTTTTGTTTTTAAACTAGACTTATAAGAAATAAACACAATAAAAGCATTTCTGTGTATTTCTGCTTTTACCATAGTGTGATAATAGTGTAATTGAAGAGTCACAAAGATTTCCAGCATTTTGTAATGAATCAAAAATATAGACAACCATCTAAACAGCGTGTTGGTTTTTTCCCAATAGCGAACATTTTTTCCAAAAAAAACGTTAAAAAATATTGAATAATTCAAACTCGTGCATCCAAATGATCATATGAAAGGCCGATAACAAAGGGTACTAAATAAAGCGATGATTTGGTAAGCTTCTATTCGGTTAAAGTCATAAAATATACTAATAAAATATAACATCCAGACGAGTATGAACGCTACTGTCGTATGTTTTGTTTATTTTAATGACATTTGTCTTCAAGTGCTCTACATAATCGTACTTATAACCAACTGTCATTATGAAATGAATGAAAATTTGATTTCTTGGGAAAATTGTGTGGTATCGGTTTTATTCGTAATTCCCCTACTTAGTTTTATTGTTTCGCATCTGTTGTTGAATTTTGAGTTATTTACATTAATGTGTATTAAACATACCAGAGTGTTAAATAAAAGTGTGAATGGTGAACAAATCTGAAGCGCAATAACTATTGGACCTACATGATAAAAATAAGACTGAATAAAAAAACCGAATTCATATTATTTTACTAAACTTACGAAGAACGGTGAAAAAGTTATGAAAAATTTGTAGATTCCACAAATTAATTCATAGATCCGTAGCAAGAACAGAAATTCGTAGATCTACGGAAAAATCTATGCGTGTGCCAAAAATGTCACTATTGTGCTAGGTGGATTAAAATTATTTTCAATTGAAAAATGTGGCTTTTAGCTACGACACGGTTTCCGGAAAAAATAATATTTTTTTTCAAATGTCCAATGTTTCAATAAAATGTTCCTGCATCTCCAAGTTGTAAATATATGTTTTATTTTCGATCCAAATATGATAATGCCAGAAAATTTATGTATTGCCGCACTTAAACAACGTGACTTACAATAGTTACATTCCTTCTTTCAGTGTTATTATTAACCTTTCGTTATTCCTGATATGATAAAACCGGAAAAGTTAATTTCCAGTGCAAAAAAAAACACATTTTTCTGTGTAATTAATATTCCACTTTTCTTAGGAATGACTGGCGACTCTTTGAATATTGTCCCTTTTTGCACGAAATGTTGGTAAGGTGGATTCCGATATTTCGACAGATGTTTTGTGCTTTCGTTTATTGTGACCAGCTTGGAGATGCATGAAAAACGAGTGTGAACATTTCAAGTAATAATGACAATCTTCCTATGACGGACAATAAATTTGAATATTAGCAATAATTAAAAAATAACAAATTTGAATACTAGCAAAAAGTAGCAATCGAAAAAAATGTACACACAATATAGGTCACCAAATATCCGAGATTCTTCAAATATTCTCAAAGGCACACATGTTTACCAGATTTTGGGCAATGGTAGGGTCGACTTGTGAAGACACTTTCAAACCTATTTCCGCATGGGCTTGTTTTAACTTTTCATTGGGATTTTACGAACGGATTTTTCCATGCCAAATCCGATCGAGAACGTATCGAGACTCCGTTGAGACCTCAAGAAGTGTCCGTTGCCGATTCCAGATGTGACGATAAATTTTATATCCCATCTCTGCGGATCGCTTGCCAAATAAAAATTTTATATCAAATTTCGACGTCTTCATCCACTCAAAATCCTTGTATAAGATTTGCCACTGTGTTTTGGTAGTCACTCCTGTTCTGTACCTTTCGATATTTGTTAACGTATTGTAACTTGGAATTGGATTGAAATGATGGCTTGACGCTTGATTAATTCAATACCATCCTGCTCTTGCAGTGCCTCGTTCTCTACCGCAACCATCACTCCACTTGGTTATCTAATTCTCTTTAAACGTCTCGATCACACGGAAGAAGTTGCAATGTGCGATTGATGCTAAAGGGTTATGAGCAATTAAGCGCGACTGACCCTGAGCATTGTGCCCATGCGTAAAGACGGTTCTGCAACGACGGTAAATGATATCTCTGTCAAAAAAGATTAATTCTAAATTAGTCTTCGAACTCGTATACTCCACAAGAAAAAGCATAAAGTGCAAATAAGATTTCACATACACACCAAAAAATAATGAAAGTTAAACGACATGTAAATCAATACGAATGTAAACATACAAAGCTTGAATCAAAAATTTGATTGAAAATTAAGTTTAATTCGATGCACTTAATGAGAGCATCAGAAAGCATACGATTTTACACTTTCGTTCGTGTAATATTACCTGTCATTTATTTTACAGCAATATGGGATTAAAAATATATTCAAGAGCATTGATTTACCGTTTAATGAAACTTTAATTTACAATCAACATGTACAATTACAATAAATATCGCTGAAAAAAGCACGATAAGTTGTGTGTACTTATGCTGGAACTTAATTTTACATTTATATTTTTGTTCCAAATATGTGCATGAAAATAATTTTAAAATTACAAAATATTTTTTTCTGTGTACTATTATTTTAGATTGGTAGTAAATCGAAAGCGAAAGCTTCCTTGCGTGGTACCACATCCCGATCAGAAGTTCGTAACAATATGCCATCAAAACTATATCTCTTTATACTTGGTACAATTTTCTGCTATTAGTCCTGATTTGGAACATGATTTCTATGAAAATGTCATAATTTTGTTATTTGATTCTTTCATATTGCAATGGTAACATGCTTAATCAGTTTTGTAACATGGTGTCGCACAGTAATTCAGAAGGGTGAAAAACTAACAAAAAAGTAATTATCTCATGAGTTTTGCATTGTAGCACTGGGGTGTCTGTGAGACAGTTACTGTACAAGAAAAGGCATTGATCAATGGTTATTCCACATTTGAAATATACTTTTTCAAAAGGTATTTAAGACCGGTGTTTAAAACATTTAGAAAGTATAATTCCAAAGAACTTTTCTGAAGACACTATGTGTCTTTCTTTTTACGTGGAATAATTCATAATAAAGTTTTTACTTTATGCTTATTGTCTTCGAATTTCTACAGATTTGAAATGTTCTCCAAAATGATTCAAATCAATATTATATACACATTTCCAGAAAAACATGTTTTTTTACATAAATACAAATTGCATCAACTCTTCCCCACATCCCGGGACAAAATGCACTACAATGTGAATATACCACACAGTTCGTGAATTTTACAAGGAAAAACATCAAAAGAGACTATTTTAGCATTCTGATATAAACAATAGATTTTGTTGTATTATACATAGTTTCTTTCTTACATTCTTACATTATTTTCATGTCCGTAATTTGGCGTGATCAGCACAAAAGCATGTAAATTCAGATGTTCTAAACCTGATATCTACGTTGTAGTATGAGTATCAAAAATGAAATTCTTTTACGTTTGTCTTCAATTCTACATGTCGTTGGATGTATTGTACTAGAATTTTACTCCATACTCGCAACTTTATTAAGTGTTGACAACTTTATGTCATTACGCACCGAAAAGATTATTGCAATTTTTCGCATCTCTTATGTAAAATTAATTGAAACACAGAAGAAGATAGAAAATCTGATTATTACTTTATTTTAGTAAATCATGCTATCTTCATCAAAAGTTCCTCGACAAAGGCCTTACAACGCTTAAAGCGGTTCGATAGTCCAGTATCAGTTTCTCTCTCTCACTCCATACAACAGCTCAGAGACTTCCTTAGTTGACTCATTAAAATTAAATTAATTCCAATCAAATATAAGGATTGCACCATGGCCACCGGCAACGATTCCCCGCCCCCCCCCCCCAGACAGCGGAGCATTGATCAACTAGAGTAAACTCTGAGGAAGGCATCTGTTATCTGTATTTTGTGTTAACTCTCGTGTGTCTCAACTCAACGCATACTCCGATAGTTTATTCATTGGCTGGCTATTCAACTGGGCCTTTCATGTCCTAGCTCCCGGGGCTTTTGATGATGAATAGAGGTGAAAAAAAATCTAGCAGGCGATCGTTTGATTGTGTGTACATATTTCAGCTAGCTTGAAGCGAATTTGTGTAGTGGGTGCTGTCTGTCATGTTATTCCTGTTACGGAGCGTTTAATATGAATTGGTCAGAAATGAACCCGATTTCGTAATTGGCAGAGCACAGAAGAATCATAACTCCACAGCACAATGGCGTGGTAAAGTGTGCTGCACTGCCGGACAATATAGACGCCCCCGGTTAGTTGCACCCAATTCATTGTGTCTGTGTATCTCTGCATATCAATAAACCGTGCAGGTGATGCTGCACTGATGGGCTCTCAGAGTGTGTCAGAGCTGGAAAGTAACCTATGCAGCAACTTCGAATGGGCTGAGGTAAGTCTTTTCGACGATTCAACTTCCTGTCTGTCGTTTGTGCAGTGCCATCAGGCATCTTGACAGAAACTAACATTTCCTTCGCTTCAACGGGCATCAGCTTCGATTGACTTCCAGTCGATTGGGAAAATGTTGGAATACAAACACGCACGTACACAAACTCATATATACACTGCAACTGCACTGCAATGAATGCAGTTGTTTGCTGTTTTCTATGAACTGTTTGATGATGGTGACGATGATGATATGGTTTCCCTCGGTTCCGATGGTCCTTTGTCAACCAGGTGGAAATCAGTTGCCTATGAGGATCGTTGAAGTGCTGTAATTGAAGTGTTCCTTTACATCGTCCTATTGACTGTTTGTTTTTAGAATAATCATGATGCTTTCAATAACTTTTCGTTAGATCGGATAATATGCGACGACGATCATCATCATCATCATCGTCATCATAATAAAGTTCTTTATTTTCATAAGACATATGTGTACATGGTTCGTTCATAGTCATTCGGCACATATGTCACCATAGACATTATTACAATGGATGAATGATGTATCGTGCCATGGGAACAGCTCCGTTCTGCTTGTTTGACATAAAATTGGCATACTGCCAAACAAGCTGTTGACTGATATCTACCATCTTTCGTCTGTTAGTTGCGCCCAGTGACGTAGCCAGAAGAGGTTGGAGGTTACCAGCATAGTTTAGTATTACGACAATATTGAACATAATATTATAGAAAAAATATAAGAGTATTTCGAGATAAATATGGCGTAAATCTTTCTAGAAACAAGAATTTATGACCATTATGGGAATCCTGAAATCATCTCAAAATACTCAAATTTCAAAAATTTGTGAGCATATGTTTGAATAATAGTTTTTAAATATTTGGAAATAATTTGTACTGATTGGATGCAGCACATAAATACAAGTTAAGCAACTGTTTGTAATTGGGCATAAGATGTCTTTGAACTGAACGAAATTTTTATAAAAGTTTCCGGGCAGAGTTTTCCGTAGTGTGTCATATGGACACAAAGTTGAACTGTGGGATTTTGGCCTTGGTACGAACAAGGCGTCGTCTGACTAGTAATGCTGCCATTTACAGATCCGTAGCATGGTCTTGGCGGAATCTCAGATTTCCGCTCCATGGTGTTTATTTTGGTTTTATTTCGACTTTCGAGCAATAATTTAGTGTGTACCCTGAGATGGTACACTTATGCAGGTTTATAAATTATTCTCACTTATATTATAAAACAGATCAATTTATTGTCTGTCACAGGAAATTTAAAAAGGTTTGTAAAGCTTAGACTTGTTGTTACTCGATGAACCTAAAAAAATAGAAAAAAAAGTTGGAGTTTCGGAAAATGGCTTCATGGAAACCGAAAAATCTCGTATTTTTCTGTAAAATTCGCTCGCTTTTTCTCCCAAATAACAGGGATAAAATGTTTATTCAGTTTTCTGTGGTTCATCGACAGGTTACACATATTGTGCATTCTCATAAAAAATCAAGCCACATCGTAATTAATGTCGCCGATTTGAAAAACACGAGAAAAACGCTATTAAAGGGTGTCCCATATCAAATTGCATCACGGAAAACACGCTGTAGGAAATGACCATTTGGGCATTTTCTCTTGAAAATTTGGGTAGACGTAGTTTAGAGTATAATGTTTACACTGTATTTTTATCGCTGTCAGTTTTTCAAAAATTGTTACCGATATATTGAAATCTGCGAGTGTTATAGCAAATATGCGCAAAATGCGCGAGGAATGCATGGCTGTTTAAAACCAAAAGAAGTTCAGCGTGTCCACAGAGATCGTGGGAGACTATTCTAGAGGTTCAATACTATAAATTAAGCGGATAAAAAAGAAGTCTATGTTTTTGCGCACTACACCACTTAATAACAAGAATATCATTTCGGGAAGTAGATGGAAAATGACATTTACAGTTTGTCTCTAGTAGGTCAGGATCGGTTTTAAAGATCATTTGATTTTTGTTGTATTATCAATTGTATGATTAGCTCCTAAACAGGGGGCGAATTAATTAAAATTTCAATATATTTCAATTTAGTGGCTCATAGTGGTGTATATTTGAGCGCTGAATTGAATGGCGTAATAACGTTTCGTGAATGTACTAGGTCCTAGGACTCGTTGTCAAGCTTTGAGCTTGAATAATCAAGGAAAGTAAAATACATTCTTCATAACTTTTTTTACGGTCACGATCACATTCTGATAAAACAATTTTGGCGGTTAATCCTCCTAGAAGAAATTATAGAGAATTTACTCTTCAAGCAAATTCAGCTCGAGGCTTAATGTCTTCAGCAAAGTTTTCGAAAATGGCATTTTAAATACCTTAAAAAAATTCAAATAATAAAATTCACATAGCATTCATAATACAAGGCTTTGAAGCTTAAAAAAATAGTTATGTTGAAGAGAACTGAAAGGCCCAAATATTATTTTATATTTCGATATTCTTTACTCATGTAGTCTTCATATTTACAACAATTTTTTTAAATACCTTTATCAACAACTTTGCTGAAGGCAGCAAGCCTATTACTATTTCACAGATATAGTATTTTTTTTTTAAATTTTTGAAGAGTTACTTATAGGATAATCAATGACTAAAATTTTCATATCAAAAAAATGTGCTGCACTGATAATATAAATTCGTAAATATAATGAAATTGATCATACAATGCACGAGTTCATTCGTCGTTTTCTGCTACGAAGTATTTTCGTGCTTTGTAAATAGTAGGTTTCGTTCATTTCATGAGCAAGAATGGCAGCTTGGTGAATGAAAGCTTTCATGAATTTTACATATTTAGTATACACTGCACGAATCTAACGTAACGACATTATTTTTAGTGAATGAAACGAAATGTTTAATAAAGGTTTGTGTATATTACGAACGATTTCGTTGGTAACACGAATTCATATCGTTCATCTTAGAAAAGTTTTCGTATTGAATAGCATATTGTTTTGACATTGCTCCTACAGAGAAAAAGTCAAATCTATTCATACAAAACTCAACTGAATCCATACTGCTCCAGATTCTGGATCAACTGGAAGCGAAAGAGGTTCAGGAATGCTTCCTGATACCAGCGGATACGGATACGGTTACTAAATACTGATTTATTAGGGAAAAGATGAAATGAAACTTGCAGCTTTTTGACAAACGGAAGAATACTATAGGACATCATGACCTCCTTGGATCCGATGGGAACTCTTTTGTGACCAAATTTACAGGTAGCTGTTAGCATAGCAACTAAATGATAAGAGATTGCTAAATTTGGCTATCCATCGTGTTTAAAAATCTGTCTATGAGAGATATATAGGGAGATCAAGGATAGCTAGCACATCTCGGACTGGGATTCGTTTAACGGAGATCTGGCGCTAGGGCACTAAGCGCACGACCAGACAACATGTTTAATGTTGCGATAATCGTCACCATAACCGCAGAGACTGCTCTCCCCGAATCTATTACGCCGAAAATGCGCTTTCAATGTATAGCGATTTGGCATGACCCGAGATATCATCCGAATGAAGTTACGAACCTTATCCATCCCCTTGAACCAACGCTTGTTTGTGCCTTTGGGATTCCTAAACTTCCATTGTTCCATGAAATTTACAAACATTCGGGTGTCCTCTGATAAGAAATACTGAAAAACTCGGTGAAGCTACGCGATCTTTCATGAATTTTACCTTCTAATGCCTAACTGTTCGCATTTTCTCATCACCCCTTTAATCTAAGTGTCCGTCTTCTCATTACTCGGAATGGAGCAATGCAAAAGAATTCAAACTAAGGTAATCTGGTGTGATTTTTCAGATAAAGAACTAAGGAACTCGGCCGAATCTCAGCTTTTTCGCATCTTTTACCGAAATCACAACAGCTGAGATCTCAGTAAAAGTGACGTTTGATAGTTGAGACTCGGAAAATATTTCATTGAAAATCATCAAACAAATCTAACTTTACTGAGATATCAGTTTCTAAATTTGCTGAATACACGACTGTTGCTAAATTGCCAAGCCGAATTGAGCGTGTGTAATAATGTGGACGTGGTCGTTGATGCGTAAATATAAAACCATCAGTTTTGTGGGCAGAATGTATGCAGCACAGCCTCTTTTATGATCACTCCAGCCCGGGGAGAACTTGACAGCTCCCATATATTGAACTCATAAGCAAATTTTGTGGTGATGAATGGTGGCTCGAATGGAGCAAAATTTAAAAAAGGCACATCCATTTAATTTTGTTCCATATCTGTAATAAAAAAATTCCACTGAAACACTTCTATCATCAAATTTATTTCACTGGTCTAATTAGACACTGTCCTTGTTCCACAAATTTAAATTCGAGCCACTTTCACTCATATTGGCTCGACTTATTTGAAAGTCATCTTCTGGTATTTTTGAAAATTTTCGGGGTTAAACCAACATCTATGTTTCTGTCAGGCCGGAACTGAGAAAAACGCGAGAAAAATTCTAATGGAATCTGTACCAGAACCATCGCAACATCTTCCGAACAGAACTAGAATTGAACAAAGCTCTGGCAGAAGTCGAGCAAAATTGTACATTCCTGGCAGAATACAGCTAAATTTATAATAATATTTATATAACTTTGCTGCCGTTTTTCAGTTAGTGATAAATTTATTCTCGAATAATTGTTTTCTTTATCCCAAAGTCCCTCTAAACAAGGTCCTAGCACGCGTCAAAACTGTTAGTGGTAGTGAACAGAGACAGTCTATAAAACGTGGTATTGATGACGTAGACGTGACCATTCGCCCTTAGAAACTGTCACACATACGAGCACAGAGACAGTTTTCGTTTTGACGCATGCTAGGACCTTCCTATATAAGGATTTTGTCTTTATCCATATTTTGGAACACGCATTTCTAAATTTTGGTCTAGCTGCATTGACGGCGTTCTTAACATACGTCACGAAACATGCTTTTCTCTTATAATTATTTCGTTTCGTGGTTCATGGTACTAAATCAGTGGTACATATATGCGACAAGCACTATCTGTCAAGTTGAGCGTAGATCTATATGGAGTCGTGTTGTCGCCAAAAAAGGATTCTTGGTTCCGTGTATTCCGATTAACGGTTGAGTAGCCTAGCCACCAGATGAAACATAATTTCTCGTTAATCCATCGACAAACCGGTGCCAATAACCACGTTTTCAGCATTCATTAAGTTTTTTCCTTTGCGTTTCAAACGTTGCATGTATTTGAAAAAAATCGGGCGATCCGACATTCACAAAGTCCTTATAGGAGCTCTTCGCGTATAATTCTGAGTGCTCTCTACCCACTACGAAGTGAGAGACCGTCCATTGCTGTTTGCGTCGGATCTCGTTTCGTCTGACCTGTAATCGCAGTGTCGATAATCAAGCCGGTTGAAACCTTGTATACTTCCACCGGAGGAATTTCTTGTTTTGATTCGATTGTTTCAGATATAATGGATGTGTAGCTGTTCCAATCAATATGCACACTATTAGAGGTCGAGTACTATGATAAATCCAACACGCTTGGCCACGGCTGTGGAGTAGTCATGATCTTGATATTGAAATTGTGGCGAATATCATGCAGTAAAATAGATCGGTTATCAACGTGAAGACAACCCTATGGCATAGCGTGCGAGTTAAAATCTTCTTGAACCAGGTGAGGCGCGATGTATAGGGGAACTATGTCTGCTTTTGATTCGGACTTGACAACCGACAACTTCAATATCTGGTTCCGAGAATCAATTCGGCCCTGGCGAATAATGTTAAAATTGTGGAAGATCTACGTGGGTAGATAACCAAATACTTCGTGTTAAACCTAGGAAAATCATGGGAGCGAAATATAGGGACACTTGGGGTTTTTGATGTCCGATAAGGAAATTTCTGTTAGTTTCAGAGATGAGGAGCCACTTACTTCGGTTTTGTAGTAGCAACCACCAAAGGACACTCTCAGGCCTTTATGAGACAACTTAGAAGAGGAAATGATTTATTTTTTGGAAATTTATAGGCAAAAAGATTCATTTCGCAAAGCAACTTCAAACACGTTCTGGATTGTGACACCGCAAAAATCAAGATCCTTGTGTATATGGATAACGGAAACGTGGAAGTTAAATTACATGATTTGGCACCACGTACTTGCAAAGTGGCCATTAAAAGATTCATGTCGTATTTCGGAGAAGTGGAAGCCATTACGGAGGATACGTGGAGGAACTACTTTCCAGGTATTTCAAATGGTGTTTTTGTGGTGAGAATGCGGGTAGACCAATCCATTCCCTCCTACCTTACCCTGCAGTACACAACAGAAGGGAGTGATACCATTATACAGCGAACTCTATGTACATATCAAGGACAAACTAACACGTGCCAGTTCTGTGAACAAACAGCACATTACGGACAACCCTGCCCAGAAACCGCTAAGAAAAGCTCATCTACACCCAAAACGAATCGTTGAGAGCGGAATTGATTCTGTTTTTTTCGCTCTCAAACTGTGAGCGAAAAGCTCCCAAACGATGCATTAGTGTTAAACCAACCTCATACTTGTGGAATACAATATCGTACCCCATAGCTACACACTGTTGGCTCATGTAGTGCAGGGATAACTTGAATAACACATACCATCGTCTCCATACTGTCCCATTTGTGATCACTGCTGCAATGATGCGAAGTTTATATAGCCCATTCGAACGATTGCTTATTATGTGTCGTTATGGCATAAGGTGTAAAGCAGGCGTTTTAGCGAGTGGATGTTTGTCGGTTCCAGTCTTGATGCTACCCGTTAATTTTTTTTCTAGTAAGGCTTAGTTCCCAACACATACATACAAACAAAATATTAATACAGCGGGGAAATGGTCAAAGCAAAATGCGTCAATGACGATGCTGAAATACCGACGCGGCGGCGAAATGCAAACGATATTATCTCACTCATCATAAGTGTGAAGCTTTATATACGCCATTATACTACTCCACCAGTGTGTCGTCATGGTACGGGCAATAAAGAGGTGTTTTTACCGATTAGAAGTTTGTCGGTTCTAATCTTGAATCTGATATAAGGTTTTTTTTACTAGAAGTTTCAGATCACGAGCTATTTATAGCAGCGAAGAAAAGAATGAAACAAAACAAAATGCAATGCAGCAGCAATGGGGATGACATTGCTTGTGGTGGTTGGGTGGGGGGAATGTAAGGTGTAGAAGAAAGATACGAAACTAAATACTAACAAAGTTTCCTTGTGTGTGAGTGTGTGTCATCGTTTTTTTTGCGTGAGCGTTGCGCTCATCCCGAATTGTGCGCGAACAGCTCAATGTTCAAAAAGGATTGCTTTTGGGAATGAGATTGTGAGCCCAAAAACAGAAAATCTGAGCTCACCGTTTTGGGTGTACAGAAAGAAATAACAATGCTCAGTCTCCAATATCATTCCCTGAGCCACAAACGTTGCCAAATTTGTGGCTGCTGTTCAAGCAATAATGACAACTGCGAAAGCCGCGTCAAGTACCACAAACTCAACAGCTAATTTCAGCAATGAGGGAGCTACTAGCAATGACGGAGGGTTCACGCTCGTTACCCGAAAGGGAAAGAAGTTAGGAACAACACCTGATCGCGAACATCAAGGCAGTAGCCCCGATGATGACCCGGACATGTGCGAAGACAACAGAAATACAAATGACCCCCATGGTATATTTGACGTGGATGCAAATATTTCCCCGATACAAAAACGGATCTCCGCGCGCAATGGCAAGTCGCGCGTACGTGATCGATCTTAGCATTAATTATTACTTTTATTGTTTTCTTCATGTAAATATATAAAAGACCCACGGCTCCGTGAAGCTAACGCCTTGAGCCGTGCCAAAAAAGGGAGCGTAGAAATTAGTCGTGGCTTCTACGTTTCTACATTGGGTATCTATATGGCCCAATTGTTCGCAATAACGGCATGCCCTGAAACACAAAAAGGTGAACAGGTAGATGAGCCCCGTTCAAAAGAACATAGTTTGGAAGAGTAGATCCGGCGAAAGGCTCGCCATGAGACTGATTGAAAATAAGTTCTTATATTCCTCGATTTATACTGAATGCATTGCTTGCAAACCATCAATCTCTACTTCCCTGGCGGGTACGTAGACAAGATACTTCTTCGTACACGACCGAGTGTTGTTTAGTTAGTTTACGCGATATATCGATGATGTTAAATGGGTTATATTCGGTTTGGAAGTAGACCTTCCAAGAGTCTGTTGTACTAGATGAATATAATTTATATGGAAAAGAAGATTTATCGACATTATTTCGCCATCAGGTGAATATTCAAATCGACCTTCATTGAACCAGAGGGGCTGTCTGTTGTCGCAGATACCTTCTCATTAGTCAGCACTAGACTGCCCAGAAAAATAATGAATTTTTGAAAACTCAATCGGCCCACCCCTGAGTCGATTCCTAGTCCCACCAGGAGTACTTGCTCCAAATTTGAAGCAAATCGGACAAGTCTAGCTACTGGACCAACGTGCTTGAAGTTTGTATGGGATTTTTCGACAATTTACATGGAGAAAACCACCTTGCTCACATTTTCGCCGCTAGGTGGCACTGTATACATCAGATTATCACCAAAAGTGAAACTTAAGAAGATAATTTTATTATCTACAACTTTGTTGAAGACTGCAAAGCGATCCGACTCCAATAGGAAAAGTTATTAAACTTTTAACGAAGTAATGTCTGAGTCAGTTTTGCATGGGGCCTAGCAGTGCATGATACTGTATCAGTACTAGGTTCTAACAAACTAAACATTTTTGTGGATTAATGGTTAGATTTAGCTGAATAGCATGTTCGGAAGAATTGCAGTACATAATACGAGTTATGTTTTGGTTAGAAAATTTTAGTTCAATCTGTGACCGCATAGATGGCGCCAACACTAACTTTTCAACGGAGAGAGATAGAATATCGAGATGTTTGGAAGAATTACTGCAATATTCTTGTGCTACAACTTTGTAGAAGACACCTAATTTCTATCTCTCTTCGTTGAAAAGTTAGTGTTGGCGCCATCTATGCGGTCAGATGTGGAACTACAATTTTCTAACCAAAACATAACTCGTATTATGTACTACAATTCTTCCGAACATACTATTCAGCTAAATCTAGCCATTATTCCATAAAAATGTTTAGTTTGTTAGAACCTAGTACTGATACACTACCATGCCCTGCGAGGCCCCATGCAAAACTGACTCAGACATTACTTCGTTAAAAGTTTATTAACTTTTCCTATTGGAGTCGGATCGTTTTGCAGTCTTCAACAAAGTTGTAGATAATAAAATTAACTTCTTAAGTTTCACTTTTGGTGATAATCTGATGTATACAGTGCCACCTAGCGGCGAAAATGTGAGCAAGTGGGTTTTCTCCATGTAAATTGTCGAAAAATCCCATACAAACTTCAAGCACGTTGGTCCGGTAGCTAGACTTGTTCGATTTTACTCAAATTTGGAGCAGACACTCCTGGTGGGACTAGGAATCGACTCAGGGATGGGCCGATGGGTGTCATTTTTTTTTTCTGTCACTCTAGTCAGCACTATCATGCGGGCTTGAGTACTCACGCAAAGAAGATTTTAGCGGAGGAAACAGAAAATTAATGCTACGATATTTAAAACTATAGGGTAATTGGTACTTAGCTATGGAACATTTGTAGTATCAGTAATCAACAAAAACATTTTTGCTGAGCCGTCGGTCACACAGCCCGTGAACTAAGGGTATTTCCAAATAGCCACCAGGTATTATCCGGAAATTTACACATACACTTACAGTTCAGACATGGTGTACTGCACTTTCGCCACCACGAGTAGAAAGTTACTACCCGCTCGGGAAAAAAGTATTTCGCCGATCCTGTTAACATCTGTCTTTGTTATTTAAACCACCGAATTCACCATTAGCCATTTGTTTAACGTCAAGCCAAACTAATCTGATAATAATATTTTTACTGCACATTGGCGCAGTTTAACCCCTTCACGCCCATGTTGTTTGTGGACAACAACGTTTTTAAACAGCTATAACTTTTGATTGAGACAAGATTTGCTCACAAAAATAAGTTAGGCTATGAATGTGACTATTGCCTTTCATTTGAGTATTAACAGTTACGAGGATTAGCTCTAGAACTGAAGGTGTTGCAATTAGTCTGATTGGATTCCAATGGAGCAGTGCTGCCAGAGACAGTTTAAATTGATCACCGTAAATGAATTTTTCACATATCTTCGTTATGTTGCAATATTATTGATAACTGATAAAACCTATCAATTTAGACTGTCTTTGGCTATGTTTTCCACGCAAGTGGACTATTGTAAATATTCTAGGAGAATTGTATTGAACATTGGAAGGTAAATATTGAGAAGCATCTAGCACTGTGGAGAAGCATCTATCTTTATGAAAGCAGGCTTTTTGTGCTTCGTTTTCAAATGAAAATAGTTTTGAAATCCTACATACACTAGAAAATAGTTGGGTATGACAGGGTTATAAAACTTTTAATAGTTAGTTGATATGGCGTGATTCGATCACGTTACTGAAACAGTATTAGTAGATCATCGAATCGGCTTACTTTTATATGTTGCATAACAGTGATTTTTAGAAAACAATCTGCGGCCCACGAAACTGGATTTCGAAAGCGCTCGTGTGCTAAATGTTATCGCTCCACTGGAATCTGAATTTGTTTCGAGGTCGTGTATCTAACTGATATTGTCAGAAATTGGAGTAATTTTCGGTTCTTGTCGAAATGGCTTCATCCAAGCGGTAATAATAAGTCGGTCAATAGCAAGTCATTTTTTGGTGTATCGATGGAAATGTGGAAGTATAAAGGGTAAAGACATTAGTTCATGTTAATTTTTCCCGTTGTATCTTTTACTGACCCAAAAGTTCCATCATTGTCACGAATTAATACAAACAAAACCATTCCAGAACTCACTGCCAGCATTTATAATTATCATTTTCTGGTGTCTGTACCTTTTAATATACTTCACGAATCCTACCGTTTCCCATGTTTCTGTTTTACGGATATATAAAAGCATCGACCATAACCCCTCTTCATGTTAAGCAATTTAAGACCGTCGGGATCATGTTCGGATGGAACTTTCCTTCGACACCGAAGTAGATTTTCCATATTCAGGCAGAGCACAGGACTTGGGAACAACCTCGTTTTGGGCTGCTGCCTCTGTCATAAATTATACTAGAGCTATCAAATAGTACAATAAACTCCGGTTGGGTTGCTTGGCTAAATTGGAACCGGAATGCTGGGAAAATCTGACCCACAAACAACCCATTCTCGGGTAGGTATGGAAGTGTGTGTGTGTATGTGTGTTTACGTTAAGGCTCATCCACATTTACTATCTCTGCCCAGCATTGATGAGTAGGGTTGGCTTTTCAATAGTTTCTACCACAGAAGGAAGAAGTGATTAGAAGAAACGATTATAGTGATAATAATAAAATGATTTTAAATCGCTTCCCATCTAATCTTCCTCTCTCTTACTGGTTACTCTGGAAAACGGTGGCGTCCTTGGTTCTATTGAAGTACCTGCGCCTTGGGAACGGTTTCTACTACGACATATCGGGTGGATGAATTTTAAATGTTCACCCATTAGCTAAATCGTAGAGCTGTGCTGGCAATTGCTACTCCACCCGATGATACAGCATGGTTGCCAATCCTGCTTTGTATTGGTACAACCCATTTGGAGATAGGGGAGCGTTTTGTGCTCAGGGACGCTCCATAGCAAGATAATTGATTTGTGGGCTATTCCGTAGCATACCTGAGATGAGGTCAGCTGGTGTTCGTGCTGAAGGTGTTGCGATGTGCTAATCCGACAGATTGCGAAACGGTAAGAATATAAGTCCTATAAGAGTGTATAATATTAGGATGAATGCATTTTCGACCCTGTGCTGTGATTGTTGAATTAATATGACCAGCTCAAGCTTATTCCAAAACTAATTTGAATCATTCCGATTCAAATCTATTTTAAAACATGATATGATTGTTTAAATGACATCTTTTCATACAAAAGTTAGATTTTGTGTTTCGGCGTCGTCTCATCAGTAGCATAGCAGACCGTTTTGGCGGTTAGCTAGACACTTTCTCCAAAAAATCGCACGACTTGTGCGTGAGAACATCTAAGCAAAGATGTTCCGAGAAGCATAGATGCTCTGTTTTGCAGAGGCAGCGAAATCGATAACTTATTTTCGGCTAGGGAACCAATACACAGTTATGAATTGTATCTTCCGAAATATTTGTTCCATTAGTTTGCCAAACATTTGCGGTAAACTTTTGTTAAAAAAAATTGCACATGTCGAACCAGCACTCGATAACATCAAAGTATTTTCAATTTTATCTCTTCTGGTCGACCATGCCCGTTTCAATTTCCGCTAGCATCGGCAGTAACTCCCTCGAATGGCGAACAAAGTTCACTTCGTGTTAGGGAAAACAACCAGCAAAACACCATTCGGGCGGTATTCAACCATTTCAATTTCAATTGAATTTTCGTTTCCGCCCATAAAAGTTAGTTGCCTGTGACAGATCCGGGTCATAAGTACATGGTGGATAATGAATCTTGAAAGATTTTCAACCCCAGTTCATTTTTGAAGTGATGGTACAGGATATTTGGAAAAAAAAACTAAAATCCATCCACTCCCTCGTTAGTGTTTCCGGCCGGTAGCAACGGCTAGCTAGCCAACTAATCTCATTTCAATCAAACGGCAAACATGCGGTTTCCTGCTCCATCACCCTAATTTCATTTCGCTCTATGAGAAAACACAAGTTATTATTGAATTTATCTTCCTTTTACATGGACGACCTTCACAACACCGGAGGGGCTGCCAATGACGAAGGTGAAAAAGTGCTTCGTCACAACTGGTTCATATCTGCTTATGATGCTCGCCTTTCCCTGTTTCCTCCCTTCTCACCGACGACGACGCATACGTTCGCATTCGTTTTTAGAGTCAAGGGAAAACTTACAGCCAGCCAGTCGTCCCCCCTTTCTACCAACCTCCCTCGGGAGGAGCAATCAGTGAAAATCCCCCGTTTGTTTGTATTGAAATTAATTAAATTAAAAATGGCTTCCGTCTTCACCGGGTGACGTTGGGTGTTTTATGGGCTAGAAAATGAGTTTGAAGCTTTTGGGGGAGATCACATAAAGGGTAAATATTTTCGCGTACAAGTATGAAGGGTTTAATGCGGTTCGGAAACCAAATTAAAATTGGAACTTTTAATACTTTCGATACGAACAAAACATTTGATAACTCTGGCAACTTTATTTTTGGCAAAAGACCACCTACAGTGTTTTAATTACAATAGTCTTTTTCAGTTGCTTGTAACAACATCACGGAAAGAACCGGTTCATAAATTCTTAAAATAATCCGATCACAAAAATCGTGATTCAGCTCCTGAAATCATGAATAATTAACCTCGTATTCATTTTTATTACCACAAAACTAGTTCACGCCAAAAATAAGAGGATACAATGGTTGTGTTCTAAATATGTTTACTTCCAGGGATGCCAACGGTACCGGTAAACTACATTTTTTCAGTATATTTACATTTGCACAAGCCGTACAGCCCGCTACAGCGACGCATCACTACAGCTCTTGCCAGAACGGTAGCCACACCGAGTAGATTTTCCCGTAGAGCAGTAGAATACATTTTTGTTTTGCTGCTGTACTCCGACTGCTCAGTCTCACAGTGTGGCGTAGTAAAGTCTGTTCTCTCGCTTTGTACACTTTTCTCTGCATAGTCAAAGGGAGAGGTCCGCACACGAAAGCGTTGATGCCGGTCGTAGCGTAAACGAATCGCATTCACTGTCGTCGTTTGTGATTAAAAATATTGAATAGATTAAAAATATTAAAAAGTGTAAAATAAGGAAAGAGAAGTTGTACCGCTCGCGTCTGGTGGCTGTACTGGGGGCAGTATTTTTTTTGTCATGTTACTGCTTTGCTTACAGACTGCCGTACAGCGCTGGGCGTCCTGCACTAGCGAACGACAGCAGCGTCAAAAGAGAAACCAAGCGCAAAATTCAATTCTTGGCTATTGCGTCTTCTATTCGATTCTCAAAAATTTTTCAAAAATATTTTTAGACTTGTTTCGATCCCTTAAGGTAATTTTAAAAGTTTGGAATGAACAATCCTTTCCTTACAGAAAATATTACGTAATTAATAAATTGTGCATTAAATGATGTAATTTTTTATCAAACTTTGTATGGACATATCTACTCGACGACTAATTACTATTAATGTACTAATATACTATCTTACTCCTTGTGAAGCCGTGAAATGATTTTACCTAAATTGGAACATTGGAATAGTTATTACTAGAATTTGCATGACATTGAACGCAATAACTAATGTTGGGGAGACTTGACCAAGTGGCAATTAGCTGAAGAAAGATACAAAATTCCTGATATTTATTATGCTTTGGTATCTACTGTTAATGTTAATCACACCATAAAAAATCCCACCTCAAACATAAGTCTTTATATTTTAGTATTAGTAAACAAAGTTAGCAATAGTAGGACTGATTTCGTGACGTGTGAACATGCAATGCAAGCAGTACAGTTAATCCTTAAAAAAATGCATTAAAAAATCGCAATTCATCAAATGCAATTCTTTTATATTTTTTACTGCTACCTAAGGATCTTGACATTATGGGAAAAATATTTACAGTATGTTTTATGTCATTATTTTTTGTTATGATTTCTCAAAATTCCCTTGGTCAAGTCTCCCCATGCCTTGGTCACGTCTCCCCGCAGTGGGGAGACTTGACAAAAAAAACGATCAATGAAAAACTTTTGTAACTTTTCAAAAATTAAGTTAAAAATTCTGCAAAAAATCATGAAGACGCACAATAACTTTGCACATTATATCTCAATGACTTTTAAGGGATTGAAGGCATTTTTAGAGATTTATGCAGTTTTAGCTGAAAACCTGGTCAAGTCTCCCAATGTTCCCCTACTTCATTTATTATAGTTCATATTTTAAACTGATTTGCATAGTCAGCTCCAGCCGACTGACAAAGGGGGCTGTTCTGAAAAATATTTCTTATAGACGTTTTAGAAAATAAATCAATTTAGACGTGTAGAATTTTGGAAACTCATTTCTTATCACTGTTCTTATTTCGGGAGTGGCAAATAGTGAATCAGATCACACCGTTCTTGAATGAAATCACTATTTTTATAATTCGTTTATTCGAAACGGCGGTGATTTAACGGAGCCGTGGGTCATTTATATGTTTACCAAATGTAACAAAAAACAAAACTAAATGTTATTGAGTGTCCGTCGGTTTTCCTATACGAGTCATTCTATACCATCTTTCGCGGCGGGGAAGCACTTGTGTGATCGCTTACTGTATCTTGGGGTCCAATTACTTTTCACTTATCACGTAAAGATGGGCAATCCGTTCGCGGACGGTTTAGAAGAACTGAAAATGAGTGAACGAGAGATCTATTTTCAAAGCATAGCAGTACTCAATTCGCTAAGAAACGAATTAGCTGACTATCACCTAAAGCAGGTCGCCTAATTCAAGGCGGTAATTTTCAGGCGAACGCATGATAATGAACTGATCTACCGTTCCACAAACAATGCTGGATGCTCTCTCAGTTTGAAACTGAACGAAGAACGATATCAAATAAGAATAGAAAAAAATCTTCTCACTCGCTGAGATAGTCATTTTATCATAAACAACTGGCCACCCTTCAACGAACCTACGTAACAGTCCAGCTCGCAAACGCTCAACGAGAGTTTTCAACTGAACAGAAACATGGTTTTTGTGATCTAGTTCTTTTTACAGCACTATTCTGGCCATCTCATATCGGTACTGGCGCGTTTGCGCTCACGATCAGATGCTCTGCCTTGCCTTGTGTACTTATAGATGTACAAAGCCCGCAATGATGGTGCTGGATGTTGATATTGAGGTGCTTGATGCTGTATTTGCGGTTGAACAGTTGCCACAAATTTAGCAACCTTTTTTCAGGTGATTGTATTTGTCGTAGATTTGTTGGCAATCGGTTGTGATGTATTCTCTTGACCACCTTCCGCGTAAGGTTTTTCAGCGTGTCCCGATTATTTAAAGAACTTACATATAGGAATCTGCCCATTGGCCTGGCCATTTTTGCAAAACCAATCTCGAAGAGCGCCGGGCTGAAAAAGTTTCCTTTTATCCTAAAATAAAAAAAACACCTGTAAAATTTGAAGCCGATCCAAAAAATTAATGAGTTGTAGTGCATCAAAGGCAACTTAATTGAAGTTTTGCATTTTTTCACCATTTCTTACAAAAGAAATGTATGGGATTCTCTCAAACTTTGAAAACCTTTTCCGAGGCCCAGAGGGCCGAGTCTCATGTACCAATCGACTCAGCTCGACAAATTGGGACAATATCTGTATGTATGTGTGTGTACGCTATGTACGCTAATATCTTGTAATTATCTCAGCAATGGCTGAACCGATTTTAATGAAACTAGTTTCAAATGAAAGGCCTAACGTTGTGAATTACTTCAATAATAAATAAACTATTTCTCAAATATTAATATGTAAGATTACATCAAAGACAAAATAATATGTGAGTTGACTTCATTGTGAAATTTTTTTTCCGAAAGTTCATGTATTTATCCCTTGAATTAGGCGTTGCGTTGCTTGAGGTAGATATTGGACGGTATATTAACCTTCCATCAGTCGCGCTAGTCCACTGATAGCGGTAAGCTTGAAATTAGTTGGTACCGCAACACGGTACTATCTTTGATTTTAGGCCTGAGTTTAGTTCGGCCTAAGACGTTAATACCTGTCATTCCAGAAATGTCTGCATCCTGAAACCTGTAACCGTTCGCGTACGAGAGATTAGAGGAATCTCAAACTCGGTGGTTTATGCGCCACTCTCGCGGTTAACGAGAGACCACCAGTCGTGTTAGCTTGCCCGACTATGCTACTAAAGCATGAAATCGTTCCTCAGGGTATTCGCTCGAACGGTCCACTTTAGCTACGCCAAAATATCAGAACCAACTGTCTTATGTTCACCGTGTTACCTTCGCCATCGACTAAATTCGCAATTTAAATTTCACACTCTTCCACAACCTGAAAACCGTCGAATCGAGAACAAAATTTCGGAAAACCAAAGTGGAGAAAACGAAATGGAAATAAGAGTGAGTTCCTTAAAGGATTCTGTTCAATACGTAACGGAAACTCAAAAAACGTAAATTTAAACTTGTATTTTCATACCACTTTAGCTAATTCAAAACGTTCGGATCGGACAATAGTTTATACGAGGGCGGGCAAAATGTCAACATGGCCATGAAAACTTAACGAACATACCTGCGCAGGTTTTTTGTGGCGGGAACGATGACGACGAATTAGCGATGGTCGCCGCCGAACGGATGTGGATCCACTGCACTGACTCAAAGTCGACGAAGTGTGGTCGACTACGGCGGCTCGTGTGCGTCTGGCCGAATTAAAGGTGCGGAGTGTGGTTCGGCTGGACGGAAGACTTCCGGTTTGGTCGACGAGAGCAGAAACCTCCGCAACAGACAACGTACCCTGGAAGGACCTCACGTACTAAGATTCCGTACCGATCCCCCACGATGTAATGAACTGCTACTTCGGATTGTTGGCTCTCGGACAACTTCGCAAACGTGATAACGAAAACCACCAACTCCGTTTGACTACCGAGACGGCGGGCCTTAGCGCGGCACACGAGCACAAAATACCAGCAAAATCCAGCCCGTACAAAACGCTCGTTGGACGAGCGCTGCTGTCAAACGCGAACGCAAATTAATTAAATGTTCAAAAACTAAAATATCCAAAAATTACCTTTGTACTCAAATCTTTCCGAAACACCAGAACAGAATTCACTTTAGAAGTGTTTTAGTAACACCGAAAATTTAAATCTATATGGACAAATTAAAATTACTTTGTTACAACTCACTCTCCTTTAACTTAAAATTCAAAAATTACCTTGAACTTATTTTAATTCAAACACCATCACTTGAAATCACTTGAGGAAACTTTTAGCGAACTTCTGTTCTCCAGCCGATTCTTTTGCGAAGTGGACGAGTGTGAAATGGTTTCAAACCACGAAACCTCGGTCTATTGTACCGATTTGGCGGTTTAATTCGGAACATGTCCGCGCCCATGCGAAGGCGGTAAAGTTCTTTGGTATGGCGGCTATATACTTCGATACCTTTTGTGTATGTTCACCCGCCACCATGCGGTGACTGGCTGAACTTCATGTTCATACCACACCTAAACAATTATATAAAGCTCAAGTTGTGTGGCGGCTTTTCGAAATGTTTCATGCTGGAATTATTTCAGCACACGTTAAAATGAAACTAACTAGGTTTTGATGACAGATTACCTAAAATTCTAAAATACGTTACAAACCAAACGAAAACAGTGTAAAAGGCCGCCATGTTTCTCTTGCATACATCTCAATAATTTGAATCAACTTTTTGACCTTCATTTGCATTACCATGGCCCATGTTGCATACAAACCATATGAGGGCAAGTAAGCAAGTTTTATCCCGTACGAAAAACAGGTTTAATCGAATTTTAAATGCAATTTTTTAATATTCTTTATCGTCCTATATCTAGAAGGTGCTACACGCTCATTTTAAAACGCCACATCGAAGAGTTATATTGCAGGTTAGCAGAAGTCGAATCATTTTGAAACAAACCGTCGAACGACATTTTATAATTGGATTCAGAGATGAAAATTGTTTTCAATTGTTAGTTTACCTATGAAACTAATTTTAAGGGGTCTTCTATATAAAATGTTTCATAACTTTTAAACCATTAAAGCTAGATATATGATATCTTTAGCAATTTCTTTTGTAGTGACATTTACTACAACTTTGCCGAAGACACAAAGCCGCTATCAAAATTAGTTCAGAAAATAAATTTCGTATATCACTTATAGGTGAATTAATCACTGAAAGATATACTTCCGTCGATGCGCAATCATAAGGGCAACAACATCTCCGAACAAACTATACTTCAAAAGTTAACGGTTTAGACGCTATTAATTTTGAGCACGAAATCGACGTTTTAAAACACTGTGCAGTGTTGCTATTTTTTAAAATGAAAATGGATTCTTGTTAATTTATTTTAGGCCTGCAATATTTTGTATCTTGAATCCATTATATTAATAAAGGGCACCGTTTTTCAATGTCATGGGTGTTTAGTAAGGTTTGATGAAACCATTTTCTGTCAAATTTTAGATTCATTTCTTCATTTTTACTCTTTTAACGATAATAATATTATTTGTTAAAAGTAATTACTTTATTTTTCTATAAACATAGCAACACTGCTAAACATCATTTAGCTATCCCTGCAGTAACATTGCGTACGGTGTAAAAAGTCAGAATCAACCAATCAGGAGCTGGAACATTCTGACGTAAAACCAGGACCAAACGTTGACATATTTGCACAGTTGTTTTTCACAGCATTTCACAAGTAATTAAGGGAGCTTTTATTTTTTGGTCGATTTTCGATTTTTTCGTAGCACTTTAAAATCAAAGTCCGATTATTGCTAA
Source organism: Topomyia yanbarensis (assembly GCF_030247195.1). Lineage (NCBI taxonomy): Eukaryota > Metazoa > Arthropoda > Insecta > Diptera > Culicidae > Topomyia > Topomyia yanbarensis. The sequence goes on along the minus strand of NC_080671.1, from coordinate 40,908,235 downwards.
AACAACGATTAACATGTTATGTGAAGAAGAAAAACTGTGCAAAATTCAAAACGATTGGTCCAAGAAATTTTGAGATATGATTTACACCGGATTTCGTCGAGATCGTGAAGATTCACTGTCTGCATCCAGTATCAGATTCAATTTGTAAATTTATAATCGTCAATTCATTATCAGACAAATCGCAGACTATAGGAAGTAACTAATTGTAATTTTTATTAATTAAAATTACTGGACTTTTGGTATTTCAGGCTTGATTGGGTAATCGTGCTGATAATTTGGATTACTTCATTTTCAGCAAAGTAGGTCTTCCATATGCATGGATAGTAGAGAAGGTGGGTAGGTTGGTATAATAAGCCCCACCAGGCTAAAATGTCAGATTTCAATTTATGGACGACTGATACAAATAGTTCAAAAGATTTATGACATTTTCGACGTTTTTTCACTCAAAAGCCATTCCTCGTAAAATTAAAATATCGAAAAAATCCTACATACGTCGCTATTGACATAAGGAATCAGAAAAACTTTAGTTTTTGGCACTAGGTTAAAAATCACGGCCGTGGCCCCCTGTAAAAAAACGCGCATAAGGTAAAAAAGCTGCAGAGCCGCCATCTTGTGATGAAATTGCTCGAAAAAATTATTTTGCTTGATTCAATACTTATGATATAAATCCCATTCAGCAATCTGTCGATTGACCTTTTTATTGAGCAATAAAAAATTCTCGAAATAAAACTATTTTTTCGTGCTCTACACTGGTGTAACCCCTTAAGCTAAATCGAGAATTTCAAAATCGTTTTAAAAACATAAATACATAGACTAATAAATGGCATAAACAGTGAATTTTAAATTAACGTCACTGTACAGTTTTTTAACATTGCCGTGTATTGCTGACCAGAACACAGCAATGCAAATGGCAGCATCATGTTACCAGAAGAAGACAAAAATATGCAAAAATTTGTCATACATTTCGTTATTATTATTATTATTATTATTATTATTATTATTATTATTATTATTATTATTATTATTATTATTATTATTATTATTATTATTATTATTATTATTATTATTATTATTATTATTATTATTATTATTATTATTATTATTATTATTATTATTATTATTATTATTATTATTATTATTATTATTATTATTATTATTATTATTATTATTATTATTATTATTATTATTATTATTATTATTATTATTATTATTATTATTATTATTATTATTATTATTATTATTATTATTATTATTATTATTATTATTATTATTATTATTATTCGGCTTTCTTCTGGATAAATATGGCTCTCTATGCTCGCAATAAAGATGGTAATAAATAAGCCAGTTTATCAGGTAGGAAAGACAAGCACTGACGAACTACACTGATAAAATAAAGTACTAATTAATGCATTTTCAATAAAAGTGGAATACCCATTAACTGGGTAGTAAAGAGTCCATACCCATAAATGAATACAGATCTTGTACGTCAACCTGGGTATGTTTTACCCATTATTTTTCGTAGAATTGTTACAACAAAATGCGTAAAAAATATTCATTTATGAAAATCGCGCCAGAATGAAAAATACTGCCAATAGAATTATTTCTAAATTAAAAAAAAAAAACAAAAATTAACATTCATTTAACATTATTGTCTCCTTAACTACTTAGCAAAATAAAATCGCCAACTGGATATATTTTGATGGCTGGATCTTTTGGTTGCTCTAAAAATACCGAACTGGCGCATATTTGCCACATCCTCTAAAGTAGTCTAAACAGCCGTTGTTTTATGAGCGTTGCCGAAATATTCCGTTACCACGGATTCAGATGCAGGCCGCTAATTTGCCGGTTCCGCTACAAACCTTAGTTTGCAGGTTAACTCGCTTAAAATAATTCTTAATGATTTTTCACTCATTATTAAGATCAAAATGTCAATGGACATTACCTCATCGAGTAGTTGTGAAATGGATAAAGAGCACTCATTGTTAGTAGCAAAAAATACCCATTTTTTGACATCTCGAATAATTTCCGAAAATGGGCAATTTGAATACAATGAGTAAAGTTTTTTTACCGTGTATATTTATCCGCATTACACAGAAAACTTGCCTTTCCTAGCACTAGGTAATCTTAAATCTGCGCATCCTACTTCCTCCAACGAAAGAGAGGGAGTCCAAATTTACCCAAAAATAATGAGATATTCCCATTATTTTGAGTAAAAAAATCATTCCCTCTCCCTTGTTTTCCGGCCGTAAAATAAGGACAGCAAATTAAAATTACCTACTGGTGGGTAATAGATTTTAAATGTGCAACTGCTATGAACTGTGTTTATCCAGTAACGGTGTGTCCGGAATTTCCTTTCAAAGAGAATTTTGACAGTTGGCTTTTAACCCGTAATCATATGTTTGTCGAGAAATAACTATCATAGCACCAATTACAACCACCACCTCTAACTCGACGAGCGCCTATTCAAACTGAATAAAAACATGCATATGTATACCAATTTATTTTCTTTTGTGTATTTAATATTATGTCACTACAAAGTGCTGTACATCATCGGTCAACTTTCAACTATCCAACACGTTAAAGTTCTAAGTTCAGAAACATATCGGCTACAAGTTGACAAAAATTGCACTCAAACGCTATAGAACGAGACATTTGACGAAGAAAAGCTATATTACAGCACGAAAATATCGGAAAGAAAAACAATTCACATGTTGTCTAATTTACACATTTTCTTTAACTTTAATTTGTTGTTTTTTAACATTGACGTGTAACGCAGATCAGAACGCAGCCATATAGGGAAAGATGGGGTAAAACGCATCCCCTAAGGAAATATGATCATAACTTAGCTATAGAACATCAATTGGGAGAATTTAATTAATGATATCGTTAAGCCAACATTTTCCTCTGTAATCAAAATTATCATGCTTTGCAAACTATTCAAAAACATGAAAATAATTAAATTCTTCAAAATCATTAAAAATCACCTTTTGAAAAATAAGCGGGGCAAAACGCACCTGTGCGGGGGCAAAATGCACCACAACAACGGGGCATAATGCACTAAACAACGGGGTAGAATGCACCGCAACAGCGGGGCATAATGCTTGGCGAACAAGCAAGTAGTTTTGTTTTCTGACGAGATTTCACAAAAGTGTGCCATTGGTAGGTTTTCAGAACGATTTTTCTGTTTTCGATTAAAAAGCAGCAAAATCAGAGAAGAGGGCATTTTGCCCCCGATGGAGCAGAGATATTAATTTAGCAAAAAGTGAATTATTTAGTAGATTTTTCATATGTAGTGCGACAGAATAATGAACAACGGTATAAATAGAACTGGAATGCACTATTATAATAGTAAAACAGTATTTATAAGAGCGGAAAATCCTTGTTGCACGAGCCACAATAATTACATGAGAAGAGCACGTTATTGTGTTTTGTTTATTTCTCGAGTTGCTATTGATGTACAGTTATCAAACTTTGATAGTGTATGTTTACCATAACGCACTTCCGACTGGTGTTACCGTTTTCTAGAAATTTCCACCTGTTTTCGATATAAGCAAGGGGTGCATTTTACCCGGGGGGTGCGTTTTACCCCATCTTCCCCTAAATGACAGCATCGTTTGATTAAAGCTTACCAAATATTTTAGTCCGGTTTAAAAGTTAGTCCGGTTTAAAAACTGTTGGTACGGCTTTGTGCTTACGACTATCGGAACCGACAGCATGAAGTAACAAGTTACTTTACGCTTGTCCGGACATGCCGTAGACTCAGGTGATTCGCATTTCTAATGCCAAAAGACCCTGACTACGGTAGCAGACAAAAGGTTAAGTCGCCGGTGAGCTCTAAGCTTGCATATATGATCCTTCCACGCTTTTCTAAACTTTCTCCCTTCAACACCTTGCTCTCCCTTGAGTACTATGGCTCTAAATATTAAAAAATATACTTCACCTTCCAGTCCCTTGCTAATTAAATGCCGAAAAAACTGTTGACAAATTGATTCAATAGGTCGTTAACAAAAATGGTTAACAAAAAAATGGTAAAAATAGCTTTCACCACATTGGCCACCTATGACGGTTCTTGATGTCCCCGGAGAATTCGCCAAGTTCTTTAGCTAATATCACCCTTATTTTCCCGCGAACTCTTAACCGACTTTTACAAACTTAATTTAAATTAAAGATATATTACTTCTACTGTTACTGACTTTTCGTTCCGGAGTTACAGCTTGGTTATTGCGACCACATAGGAATTTCTCATATAAAGCGGTACAATTTTAATACCTCATAGATTAAAAATTTCATATAAACCGGTACAATTCTAATACCTCATAGATTAAAAATATGTTGAAATGGCGAATCAAAGATTATTGGAATGTATTGTCCATTATCGATAATTCAGGAGGTCCCGGGTTCCAGGCATATTCCAGAACTAAAGCCGCTTCGGTGATGACTGAACCAATTGTCACTAACCTATTGTCCAATGGATGGTATAATGAGCAGTTGGGTGTGGGGCACACTCCTTTCCCTCCTTCTTCTCACCATCCAACACTTTCTCACTCTCCCCTCCCTCTCTAAGACCAACATCACACTTGCATTCCCATCATGCACCACGTATACCAAAATAGGTTAGTTGGTTTCCTACGCATCCGCCACCATCGCATCTTTTTATTTAGTAAATAACATAATAACAATTTCGTGTGCATTACATTACACGCAAAATTTGCCACAAAATTTTTTTTTGCCCAGATCAATTTTTTTCTCGGTTTAGTGGTCAAAAATATTTGACACGTATTTTTTTATTTCAACATAGTAGGCGAGACTTTCGAGATTTTTTTTGTTGAATTTCATCATTTGAAAAAAACATACTTTTTTCAATCGCTCGTACTGTCAAAAGTAAAGAAGGTACCAAAAAGTGCTCAAAACATGAAATGTGCGCCATTTTCACAGCTTTCGGATGATACTTACTCAACGTATTGGTTTCATGAAAAATATTGAATAGTTTAAAACAAATCGATTTTTTTCAAACTTGGACATGATTTCTTTTCTTTTGTTATTGTATAAAATAGGAAAATCATTTTTCTTGATGCCATAAAAATTTGGGAGTGGGCAACTAAATACTTACGGAGATATAAATTTTTCAATCACACCTTGCGTGCGAAAAACGTACCGCCACGCACTTCGCTCGTACTCAGACTTGGGTGTATGAAGTTTTACACACCAGCGCGTTGTGTATAACACACTTGCAATTAACTTCAATATTTATAAGAAATAAATAAAAATAAATAATAATAATTATTCAACGGGTTGAATTGATGTGTAGCCAGTCGATGAACCACGGAAAACTGAATAATTTTTTTTCTCTTATTATTTTTAAGAAAAGTGAGTGAATTTTACATAAAAATATCAGATTTTTCGGATTTTATAAGGCTATTCCATATTCCAAAATTCAAACCATTTTATAATTTTTATTGTTCATCGATTAACTAATAGTCCAAATTTAAAAAATCTTTTTGAATTTCCTGTTTCAGTCAATTTTATCAAGAGTTATCATATTCGCCGTAGCGCTCCTCAACGTGCAAATGGTTGGACGTCTACTCTTGGAACGCTCGTTTGGTTCTGTGTGACTTGTTTCCTGCTGTATCCATGAATCTTTTTTTTTGTTTCGATTATCGAGGTTTTATCCCTAAGGCTGTTCGCCTCTAAGTGATAGAAAAAAATCGTACGGGGTTGGGAGAACCCAGGTGAGCTGCGTGCAGGGCAATCTATGACCGTCCCCTTACCAAAACTTTTATTCCATGACCTAGATTTATCATCGCTCTACTGTGTGCTGCGTCTTTATTTTTTTATGGACTATATTAATGATGTTTAAGGTGTTTACTACTTCTCAGATTTAAGTATCGACTACTAGAATCATACAGAGAAGTAGATTTTTAATTTTGCAGTACCTTAGCATTTATTGAACCGATTAACGCACCACAACCTATTCTCGGGAACAACTTCAATACTTCGAATTGTAAAATTCCAGCCATTCCAGTTGAAGATTAATAACGTACATGTGATATTTTATCGCCTTCTGTTGTTCTTCTCTACTCAAAGCGTAATAAATATAATCATACTTATTTCGTTTATCTCTTCCACCAGGTGTCCCCGGGAAGCGTAACGAAATCTACTACAACTGTTGTCCGGAGCCTTACATCGATATCACATTCGCCATCATCATCCGGCGGCGGACGCTGTACTATTTTTTTAATTTGATCGTCCCGTGCGTGCTGATTGCGTCGATGGCACTGCTCGGATTCACACTACCGCCGGATTCCGGAGAGAAGTTATCATTAGGTTCGAAACCGATCGAGTTGGTGGTCCGCTCCCAGTCGTTTCGAAGCTCCGGGGTAGTTCCAGAGCTTCGAGCCGACCGGATGACGGTTGATTGTTGTTGGTCTAACATATTAGGCCATGTTTCATTTGACTCACTGCACTGATGCCAGTTGGTTGGCTGGTTTAACGCGATATCGTCAGGATACTGTATTTGTTTTTTTTAAATCTTGTTCCTGTTTTCGATTCAATATTGAAACACGAATTCGGGACTCTGGCAATAACTGAAACAACCTGACAATAATTGGCCGATTATTCCCCGCATTGTCCCATCCAACCAGATCTGCCGTCCTGCGTTGGATAACGGGAAGCTAATGGAAAATCCGAGGATTAATTGCCCTATTTTTCCGCTTTCTTTGTTTCAATTTCATGTTTATTCTACGGATTCCGGCGCTATCTCCACCGACCGTGACCGACCAGGTGTAACAATTTTATTATCGTTGACTGTATTTTTAAACATGGTGGCTGAAACAATGCCAGCCACGTCGGACGCTGTTCCACTTTTAGGTAAGTACGGCGGCATTACATTGTGGTGCGATAGGAAAACTGTGGGCTGTGCATAAGGTGAATCTGAAACTGTTGTATGGCTGGTAGGACACAAAAAGATTAACTTTCTATTCTGTTAGCAAATCGGACCACAGGTGGTTTCTCCTTGAGGATTAGTTCTCAATGAACCTTCTCCTATTAAAGAAATGGATAAACCCGATTAGTAGTGGGTTTAGTTTGCTCGTCCTCCTAGAAACCCATTTCCATTAGAAAATGGAAATCCTAGCATAAGTAATTACAATTTTCACTTTGTATCTTTCACAGGCACATATTTTAACTGCATCATGTTTATGGTTGCCTCATCCGTTGTGTCAACAATTTTAATTTTAAATTATCATCATAGAAACGCAGACACACACGAAATGTCTGATTGGGTAAGTACCACTTCATTAGAAAATGTAACGATTAGATTTACGATTCATTCGGTGGAAACGGTACAATGGTTATTATGCGACTGTGGAGAATGTTGTGTTTGAATGAATGCGTTTCCTCCGTGAACCTAGCTTAGGAGCTCCAGTAGGATAACTCTTTAATGAAAGTAGAAGATAGCCGGGAGAGAAGTTACAGATAATACCATGTAAAAGTTTATGAAAACAATTCAAAACTGTTTTTAAATATTACGTGTCACAAATTGAATATTTTTCTTAATTTGGATAACGAATTAATTTTTGGTCCCGTTTTCAACTAGTACAATAATTTCGTGGACAACCTTTGGTTGTAAAACTAAAAATATCTAATATACTAAAAGTACACACGATATAAACTACATCAATGCCACTCAGTTTGACGCGTTTTACTTCGGACTGAGCTAACTGAAATCAGAAGTGTATGTACCGAGGATTCGTTTGTCTGTGTCGTTTGACCATGCATTATAATAGGGCTGACATAACACTATGACAATCTAAAGAAATTAAGTTACAATATGCCAACAAAATTCAACTGTTAAAATTATATATCGTTTACGATTTCAACACGAAGATGTCTTTAAACGAATCTATCAATTTTTTTGATGTCTACGGGGCTTACATTACATTATTCTTAACATATTGAACGTGAGCAGTACCACGTTCCTAATGTGATGGATATACTGTGGTTTCAGAAAAGCCATATTTTGTTTTTCAATAAACTCTACAACACTTCGCGAACAGCAGGCTTTGAAAGCAATCAATACTGTGTTGGCGAATACCTTTTAGAAGATTTAGAATCAGAATGGTCCTTTTCAAGTCTCGCGTTTCTTGCTGCAGGATAAGTTTTAGTTGATCGTGGCTCATAGTTAATTTTTGCATTTGATATTAATCTGGTTCAACCGAAGCTGAAATTAGCAGCTCCAGAAAAACTGTTGGTTTCATGGCAAATCTTGAGGAATGTCTGAAAGAAAATGATATGTTACCAGAATAACTTCTGCATCATCAAACGAAAAAAAATACCCCAAATGTTGGAAGTCATTAACAACATCCATAAAAATATTTAATTTATACACGAGGAAGAGGAAGATAACAAATTGGCCTTTCTGGATGTCCTGGTAAAGAGAGTGGGAGGATCCATGACTTTCGAAATATATAGGAAACCTACGAATACTGAAAGAATTATACCAAATACTTCAAACCATTCTTACCAGCTTTTAATGCCCGCTTTTCATTATATAGTTCATGGAATGCTTAGCTTACCTTTCGGGGGTAGGTAGGTAGGCTCAATGGGTATCCAGAGCAAACCATCCAATCAATAATTCACAAAAAAAAACATGATGTTTAACAAACAAGTTCTTACAACCTTAACTCCAACAACTGTAAGTTTAAAAAGAATAGCTGTAGAATATGGTGGATATGCCATATGCCAGAACAAAATTAAAAAAGTTTGGTATGGATCTTGTTTTCAGTAGTAGAAATTACCAACTAAAATGCATACTAGGGTCCACAAAAGATGCAATAGACACTCTAAGCAAATCTGGGATATATAAAAGATCATGTTCACATTGTGATAAAGTTTATAAAGGGCGAACATGAAATTATTGCGACACCGAAAATGTCATGCTAATTTTCTTATAATGTTTGAAATCAAACCAAAATTTTAGGGTAGTTTTATACATATATTTACTTCAAAAATTAAAATAAAGTTAATCGATGGAGCCTTGAGTGTAAAATTGAACGCATTTTCGCTTGATGCCCTCCATCAAAGTCTTTACAGTGTCATCCGGTACCAGTTTCTCAGTTTTTTTTCCATTTTCCTAACATGTCCTTCTCGTCTTTGACTGTCTTCTTGTTCTTCCGAAGTTCCCGCTTCATCATTGCCCAGTACTGCTCCCTCGGGCGCAGCTCCGGACAGTTTGGCGGATTCATATCCTTTGGAACAAAATGGACAGAATTGGCCTCATACCACTCCAGGACACTTTTAGAATAGTGGCATGGTGCCAAATCTGGCCAAAATAGCGGAGCTTCGTCGTGCTGCTGCAAGAACGGCAAAAGGCGCTTCTCGAGGCACTCAGATTTGTAGATCTCGCCATTTACTGTGCCCTTTGTCACGAAAGGCTCACTCCTCAGCCCGCAAGAGCAGATGGCCTGCCAAATGAGATATTTGGAGGAGAACTTCGACATTTTCTTCTTCTTGAATTTGTCGTCCACATAGAACTTGCTCTTGCCGGTGAAAAACTCCAACCCCGGAATTTGCCATAAATCGGCTTTTATATACGTTTCGTCGTCCATCACACAGCAGCCATATCTTGCCAGCATCTTCTCGTAGAGCTTCCGTGCCCGAGTTTCAGCCGTCGGTTGTTGCCGCTCATCGCGGTTTGGGAAGTTCGGTACCTTGTATGTATGTAGTCCAGCTCTCTTCTTTGCATTCTGGACATAGCTCTGCGACATGCCGATCTTTTTAGCCAAATCACGGCTTGAGACGTTGGGATTTGCTTTAATCATCCGCTTCTCCTTTCCCTCCGTCCTTTTGTTCTCCGGTCCCGGTTTTCTTCCTTTGCCGTGGTCCAACGTCAACCGCTCCTGGAACCGCTTCAACACTCTGGAGACGGTTGAATGGTGAATGTTCAACATTTTTCCCAACTGCCGGTGCGACAGGTCAGGAAATTCCAGGTGTTTGGAAAGAATTTGTTCTCTCGACTTGCGTTGGTTCACCTCCATTTTCGTTGAATCGAAAAACACGACTTCGAGTTTGACAGCATGTAAACAATACACATCAATGAGAAAGTGTGCAAAATTTGGTTGATTTTTACCCAATGGTAAAAAAGTTATGCCCTGTTGAATGTGTCGCAATAATTTCGTGTTCGTCCTTTAGCAATAGCAATTTTCTTTAGACTAATATTGAACACTGAAGAAGACTATAAGTAGTAGTTGAAATACTAGTATCTGATTTATAGTGAAAAGCAACAGTTTTTCATTATTATATCGATAGTGGAATTAAACGGTAGACATCTGTCTCAACAAGTTTAATTATGACATTTCTCTAAGTCGCTCAAAAAGTTTTGAATTTTGTAAGAAATTATAGCTCTATGTGAATGTTCTACTTATGATCGGTATACCAAGCTTGCGCATCGAAATATTTTTTGAAAAATTGGACCGCTCTCTTCTTTTGAAGTTTTCATGGCGCCAGTAATGTAGACATTCAGTATGATTTTATGCGCCTATCCTCATCGCGGAGCTGGGCCCAGTGTGCACATGCGTAAAGACGGTACTGCTTTCTTTTTACAGTTCGATTTTCGATACCGACCTGCGCAGGTAAAATGACATTGTTGCAAGTTGCAACAATGCCAACGCTACCAGCATTGTTGGCGATTATGTCACTTTGAATGTAAAGCTCTGTGTCTGTTAGATAATCTCACAAGTAAGTAATATATATTACAATGCCCCTGATACGTGCATAACTAAACTCTCCTGAAAAAACTCAGATGATATTAAAATCTACGTCTAACAAGATTCAACGCCAAAGATTACAACTTTCCGTTTAAAATCATACGCATTGAGCTCGGTCGGACCATATCTTTTTTCAGATCAAACCTCAGAATTGTGATATTCTGTCTAAAGCAAACAAATGATGTTACTGGTGACAATTCTGTTATGAAGGACTACAGCGTATACATGCCCGCTCACAAAGCGGGGATCGACGGTGCGTTTACGTGCGATTCGAGTTTCCCATGTGGGAATCTACTGAAACATGGTCTTGGCTGTTGCAAGGACGTATCGGGCCTTCTTCGAAAAGGATTGTCTGCCTGTTCGGTTGTTTGTACTGCGCGTCATGTATTGCAGCATTGCACTAAATACAAGTAAAGGGGGTATTGTAGCAATAAGAATCGTTGTGACAATTCGTTTATTAGATAAGGAACATCTGAGTGAGCTTAAAGGTGCCAATTTTTTTGCTTTGCATTTAAAATATCTTAAAACTAGGGGATTGCAGATTGATTGGAGGGAGGATTCAATGAGAATTATTTTTATCAGTAGTATTACAATTTGAGATTTTTGGCGAGAAGATCATTGGAACAATCAATCATTAACTTAAGGAAAACAATTCTACCATCTTAGAACTAGTAATATCATTCGATGCACTGAAGGGAATTTTATTATTATTAGATTAGCGAGGTCAATTAGCGATATTTTTATGAGTAGTAGTACCGTTGGGAATTTCTTAGTGAGCTTATTGAATTTAACAATTAAAACTAGAAACACACAGAGAGGGCAAATATGCTTCATAAAGATATTCGTCGAAGAATGGTGGTGGTACGGATCGGCAATACACCAAATTGCGCATGTGATGCTCATGCTTAAGCTGACCAACTCTGCCGAAAAAATCCGTACACTCCGGATTTTTTCGACAAAGTTGGTCAGCTTACTCATGCTGTAGGTCCCGTGTTTGTTAACTCGTTCAACAGAGATGTTTCATGTCGTCTTGAGGTCGCGACAAATCATCGGATGGTGTACGGTATAAACGGAAGAGGGTACTTCTGAGAATGGTAGGAAAAAAGAAAAGGAGAAGTTAAATCTGTATATTGATGATTTTTAAGAAGGTGCTTACAGAGGATATATAAGGGAGATTGCGGTTTGTCAGTACATCCCGAACGAGAACATTCGAAGATCTTCCTTGTACCCGAAGGGAATCCACTAGTTGAGATCTGTTAGATATCGTGATAACCGTAGCCACAAGCGCGAGCCCAATATGTCGGGGATAAGCGTCTAACGAATAGTGGTTGGCCATGAGCCTAGACAATACACGAACGATATCCCAAACCCAATCCATTCCCCTAAACCAAGGTTTCCTTTTAAACCTTCGGGATAAGAGAATGACGTCTGCCAACTTTTTAGCGTTCTTCAACGATAGATATTGAAAAATTCACCGAAGCAGATTGGTCTTTCGTAGATATCACCTTCTAAAGCGCCCCGCTTAGCTAAAGAGTTCGCTACTTCATTACCTGGGATGGAGCAATGGGAGGGAACTCAAACTAACATTTTCTTGTACGATCTTACAGACAAAACACGCAGGAGCTCCCACATTTTCCCCAGAAAATATGGAGCGTCCTTTCTAGGTTTCATTGAACGGGCAGCTTCTATCAAGCTAAGGCTACCCGAGACAATAATGTAATGATCGGTGGGCAAAGTATCAATAATCCCAAAGGTATACTGAATAGCAGCAAGTTCTGCGAACTGAACATAAACTCAAGCAGGATCATTGAGGTTGAATGAGCCGTCAAGGCTTGTTGCAATTAACTTCTCGAAATGAAAGATACTTGGGATCACTTGCGGATGTATGTGATCCGGGATTCCACGAATTTCGTCTTTCATGGATATGTCGAATAATACAGTTGAATCAGAAGCATGGGTCAGATTCCCAATCAGAAACACATAACAGAAATATTTCAAAATTATATCTCGCATTATTACTTGTTATAAATTTCTGTTATTTTAACTACTAACGAGACCTAATTTATAACACAATATGTTACAAAAATTGTGTTCTGTTATAATCTTGTTATTTCATTCTGATTGGGTTGACACGGTTGGGATGACATGAAGAAAGATTGATATTTTGTGCCATGTAATCGAAGTACAAGGACACAAATTGGGTTTGAGAATAGAGCTCGACAAGTCTCTCGAAATTTGTAATTACTAACGGATTCAAGATATCGCATCGGATGAGCAATCGATACGAAAGGTCCCAAAATTGACTCCAATCATCGTAGGAGTCCAGTGCATGCAACCCAAGGTAATTCGCGAACAACAATATGTATTGGATTCGCTTTAGTTTGATGAAATATATGTTCGCAGCGGAGCGGAAACAGAATCTCCTGTACTCCATCCTCGACAATATCGTTGTTTGGTGCAGCCTGATCAGGTGTCCTGGGTGGGCACCTTACCCTGTTCCGGTTATTGTACGGAGAAAGTTGATCCTGATAAAAACAAGCTTTGCAATCGGTTGATACGAGTTGTGGTCGGAGGCTAGTTTTCCTGAATTTTGGTTGGCGATGACCTTCGCCTGCCTCCAGTCATGAGAGACAATGTTACCCTCAAGAAACTTATTAAATGACTCTTTAACAAGTTTAATTTGATTCTGCCTGGCCCTGAGGCTTTATTGTTATATGATAAGAGAGCTAGTGAGAACTCTACCATCGAAAACGGTGTTTCGTTCGCGTTATCGGACACGGCGCGGTAGTTCAATATTCCACGCTCTCGTTAGTACTGTTTCGGTTTCGCATACACCGGGCCGTACCACAGTGCTCATCGATGTTTCTCCCTTTTCGACGACCTTCGGAGAGGTCGATTCGATTCAAAGAATAGCACTTTTTGATCTCTAATTGTACTCATCCATAAGAGTCTTCTCGATCCAAGCGAATAATATTAAAATCGTGGAGATTGAGGTCTATTTCTGAAGTAAGCCATGTTTCGCATAAAGCAAAAGTATCGCATTTCCAATTATTTAGTAACATTTTCAAAGAACCGATTTTTGGGATAATGCTTAAGCAGTTTCACTGTAGAACAGCGATCAGATCCGTGACCTCGTTCGATGAATTAGCCATCTGGAATAGAAGTTAGAATAGAAGTTAGCAACCCAACTTCGCTATAATCGCACCCAACGACGAAATGCTGGACAAGAAGGCCCAGCTCAGCGGAAAATGTGCCCTCCCGAGCATTGTCAGCAAGCAGGCACCATCCAGCAACGATTCGAGCGCATTGTCGGTGAGAAATGGGCACTCAACTATTTGAACCCGACCCCAGAGTCTACTTCGATTGTACCGCGGCAATGCGGTGCCATTCATAGCAACATCAACCAATAACAATGTGGCCATTCGGATCGAACTCAGATATCACTGTGGAGAACGAAATATCCACACACGAAGCGGCAGGATACACCATAGACGGCCTACTTGTGCTGACAGTGATTATTGCCATCATCATTTGGAGGCGAAACGCCAAATGAATCCAGGAATTGGAGGACGCGACGTTGTGTAGCAGTCTAAATGGTGAGCGGCGTCATCCGATGCCCGCTTAGTCAGCGATCCTGGTGCACTCGGCACCAAGAGGGACTAGCCATGAGGCGGTGCACACGGCACCAATCATAAACGCAACTCTGTAAGATTATTTGGATAAATAAAGATTAGTTCTTGTTCTGTGGTCGAGGTGATAAGTCAATTTTCTATCACGTCCAGTTAGTAGAATAGGGTGCGGGCCTATTCCACAGTTCAGCTTTTATTTTAGTTTTACCAGTCCTTGCGGAAGCGGGACTTAGGTTGATCAATAACGAACACCATAGAAGGATACAATCGCTGAAAGAAGGGACCATTTCGCAGTGAGCTACCTCAAGAATGTTTTTACTGTGGGGGGAAAGCTTATCCAAAATATTAGAAATATTTAAGGCTGTAAAAATACTGTTCACAATGTCAGAGAAATTTTTAAGCCAGCGCTAGTTTCTTCCTCTGGTTGAGATATGGGAACACTTGGGGGGTTTGATATCGCAGGAAGTGCTGGGAACTCCTTTTCCGAGCTCAGGTTTCTTCGGAGCTAATGACCAACTGGCTTTTATAACGAAGCTTAGGAGAGGTGATGTTCATCCTTTTTCTATTGCTTCTAGGCACAGCAGAAGATGTTCCCTCCTGAGGTTCATCACAGTCGCCTTCGTCAGTAGAAAAGTTAGTATAGGTGTTCGTAGATACCGGTGGCGCAGCTAACTTTAGCATTTCTGCCAAAAAACACTTAGAGGGTCCCTGAAACGAACGCCTTAGTTTCTTCTCGCACTGTTTGTACGCGGGACATATCGGGAGGTAGTTAGTTATGGGGTAGACCCGGCGAAGGTCCCCCGATAAGAGGCTGAGTTGACGTATGTCTTCTTCCCGTCAGCTGTGACTGATTCTGACCCGATCAGAAGTTAAAATCAAAATTATAACAAAATATGATATTATATCATGACAAAATATATATCTCTATTTGATATAAAATATGGCTATATCAAGTTTTTATACCAAAAAATGTATCGATTACATCTTAATATATCTCAATCTATTTTAGTACAAAGCAGTGTTTCAAAAATCACTCAAATCAGCTTGCGTTGAAAAAACCATAGTTTGACAAATCATTAAAATCCATGTTTTCATCACTCATGGTTTTTTGGCTCCTGAGGAGTGAAAACCGCCAAGGAGTGAAAACAGGTTACTAGATTATAATTGCAGCATACAGTTTAAAAGTCCGAAGTCAATTCGACATAGATTTTTCATTAGGGCTTAAATCGCAAATGTAAACAAACTGCGTTTTCGCTATTACGACATTATGCAACAAAAATACTACAAGATTGAGGTGAAAATTAGTTAAAATGGTTTTTAGTTCGATGTATAATTAAAGAAAACAAAACGGCGAAACATGCATTTTCTTCGAGATTTCGACTTAGGCCCTTCTTCTCATATGGAATATAAAGGCCAAACTTACATTTTTAGACAGAAGCGGGCGTACGGTTATTATTCACAAATAAAAGAATAAACGGCGATTCTGTTATATAAATGATAAGCAATATCTACTATGATCATTAGACCTCTCCACATTTTGAAAAAGTTTTGAAATATGCATCGGTCAGCTCAAATTCTTGTTCTAGGTGTGAATTTAAGAACTTTCGCCAAAAATGGCTTAATTTGGAAATGATTTAGAGGTGTCTCCAATCAAAAATCGTGTTTTTGATATGTTTCCATAGGAAGACCACTTACACTCTGATTTAATAGGCTCTACAAGCCCACACATCGTCCAAGGTTGTTCCTTAGACATATCTTAACATGTTTTAACAGGTGAACATAGCTCTAATCGCAATAGAAAATTTGTTAACTGGATTTTCATATAGAAAAGTATTTCAAAACCAAGGAAAATTAGTAGTATTTTTTCTTGGTTTTGGTATTCTTTTCTATATAAAAATCCAATTAACAATTTTTCTATTGCGATTAGAGCTATGTTCACCTGTTAAAACATGTTAAGATATGTCTAAGGAACAACCTTGGACGATGTGTGGGCTTGTAGAGCCTATTAAATCAGAGTGTAAGTGGTCTTCCTATGGAAACATATCAAAAACACGATTTTTGATTGGAGACACCTCTAAATCATTTCCAAATTAAGCCATTTTTGGCGAAAGTTCTTAAATTCACACCTAGAACAAGAATTTGAGCTGACCGATGCATATTTCAAAACTTTTTCAAAATGTGGAGAGGTCTAATGATCATGTCTACTCGATAGTTGTTGCACATAAACATTCGAATATTTCGATATTTTCATGAAATTTGAAGAAAAGATTCACGCGCCCTTTCTTTTACATTGGGTTTCTATGCGCCCATTTGCTGAGCCCTATTAAAAGGTATACTGTCAAGCTCGCCCATTTACCCAGCCCTACCCAGCAAGACAGAGTCAGTTTAGCCCATTTACCGCGCCCTTCTGAAAATTATGTACACGGTTTAGCCCTTCCGCAAATGGTGGTTGCTGAAGGGCGAAATCACGACTGGGATGCAAATTGGGCGTAAGCATTTTTTTAGTTTCTACCCACTAAAAGCACATAGGAATTAAATTCTTTGTTATATTGTCATAAGGTTTAACGAAAAATGCTTCCGGAAAAACACGGTCATAAAGTAATTTATACCTACAATAAAAACTACATTTAGAAAACCTTCGCCGAATATTGAAACTGATTTTTCTCCATTTGAGTACATTGCGATTTAGGCCCTAATGAAAGATCTGTATCGAATTTAGCTTTTCAATTTTTTCAAAGAGAATAGGAAAAGAGACGAATAGTGTGAAGCCAAAAATACCTTATTGAGCAGACCAATCGTGCAATGTAAATAAACATTACTCATGCCTGAGTTGGAGGAGATAAGTATTGTAAATCTATCAAAAAAAAATTTGAATTTTCGTCAGAATTTAGTGCAATCGTGATTGTAAGGTGCATTCTAGAGTCTATGTATGAGTAAAAACAAGTTTTAGAATTATTTCATCTCTTTGTTTCGAAATGCACATCGTTTGATAAACAAATTCAACGATCGACAAAAGGTTTGTTTTCAAAATATAATAGGAGTCATTTAAAGTGCTGCCTTTGGAAACGGTTGCCAAATTCTAGTGTTGAAATCATCGTAAAGGGAGTGTTGCCGTTTTGACTGATTTTCACTCTGCGTCTCTTTCACTATTCTCTTTGAATTTTTTATCAAGCACAAAAGGAAAACAGATCCTTGGGACAGTTCATGACGAAAGCTTCTTTTCGATAGACCTCGAAGATCAGCATTTAATGGTTAGCGTACTAGGCTAGGCTTAGGCCATTACAGTAATAAATAGTACACCTGTTTTGCATCCTTCCACTATGCATTTGAACTTTTGGATTTCATCACTTCAGCAGAAACATTTTTACAGCAGATTTGAGATATGTTTGCCCGTGATTATTGTTAGAAATATATATTTGTTAAAGAAAATTAAATTGAAAACAAATGACTTGCTTCAATATATACGAGGTGCGCCATCTCGATGTATCCTATTTCAACATTGAACAACTCCGCCATTTTCCAGTCGATTTTGACAGATAAAAAAAATTCTGAAACCATTTTGGGTATAAGTCGATTTACACCAAAAGAACGCGCTGAAATCGTAGCGCTTTACATTGAAAACGATTAGGGTTGCCACCTCTGGAGAGGCTTTGACCCGGAGATTTTCACTGAGGGGGGGGGGGGGTGGATTTTGAGTGGAACGAGACAGAAATTGGAATCAAAGCAATTGCTCGGCATTTTAATCGCTTTTAATTACTACGTTAAAGTAAAGCTGTAATTTTTTAACGGTTGAGAACGGTTTTATCGGTTTAATGTGGTGTAGTATTTCACTTTCCCGACTAAGTGCCAAGAATACAAAAGCACCACCTTTCTCACTGTAGAGGATAAATTGAACGAGCATTGCTCTCCTCCACAACTAACAGGAAAAGAAGAGCAAAGGAGGCAGAGCTGCGGCATCACACTATGTGGTGTCGGTTATTCATCACCAATAAATTTTCATTTCACAACAAAGGGGCAAAACTCACCTCCCTAGCCCAGTTAAGGATCGCTGCCGGAGTAGCAACAACACCGGAAGAACTCGTTTGATGTTGACCTAGTCAGTTGGATTAGAACAAATCTGCTAGACCTTAGTGCAGCTGGTGATAAGCACCACTATGAGTGAAATTATTTGGAAAAATTGCAACAAAAAAACTTTTTTACACCATTTTGAATGATTTAGTGGAATGCAACATTTCAATTGTAGCACATGACGAAATATTGCTTTCCTTAACCCTCCGAAAGTCGCGCATATGGCCTACCGAACGAGCAGCCGCTGGTACCCTAAGACGATTTCGCTAGATTTTCAGAGCGCGACTGCCGGAAGGTTAATTTGTAGTAATTTTATTTGTTTTTCATTTTCATTGCTTTGTGAAAGAAATTATTAATATTTGGTGAACTCATCTTCGCCACCTTGAAACAAAAGGTTAGTCGGGCAAAATAAATCTGAACTAGAGTAATAGTTAACTTAGACTTTTTAAATATTTAGTAAAGAATCAATTAATTTCAAAAAAATTCAACCTATGCTTCTTCCCACCAAACCCGGACAAATTGATGTAAAACCCGGAGACCCGTAGATCGCTCCCGAGAACCGGAGTCTCCAGGTCAAACCCGGAGAGGTGGCAACCCTAAAAACGATCGTTCAATAGTGAAAACTGCGTGCTTATCGCAAAAATATGGCAGGCTCACTTCACCCTTTCCGGCGGAGTAAATTGTCGAATTTGGGGGACACAGAATCCACACGTCATACATCAAACGCCACTGCACGACCAGAAAGTAACTGTTTGGGCCGGAGTGTGCGCCAAAACAATCATTGGTCCTTATTTTTTAAAGAGGGAGAGATTATCGACAACGCACGCTACCGCTGGATTTTGGCGCACTTTGTCTGTCCACAAATGCAGAAAAAAGGTCTGCAAAACTTCTATTTTCAACAAGACGGGGCATCTTGCCACACCGCAATCAAGTTCTTGCAGAGCAAATTCCCAGAATGCTCTGTCTCAAAAAATGGTGATTTGGAATGGCCTCCTTGTTCTCCGGATTTAACGGTGCCCGACTTTTGACATTAAAAATGTCTTACTCCACTATCTGGGGCTAGGTTCTAAAATCTAAACTATCTCCCATGTAACGAAACTATGTAAGGTTTGCACGCTTATAACTCCAATATTACTAAATGGATTTTAATCATTCATACACCAACCGATTCAGAAACACCTAACTTAAATATTGGTAATAATTTAATATCTCCCCAATAAAAGTAGACTTTTGGAAATTGATAAAATTAAAAAGTTCACGAAAAACGGAAAAATTACCATTCGTGAGGCAGATTTCTCAGACACAGCCGTCATTAGAGGGCACCTTAGTCGCTCAATCACACACGAAAAGTCATAAATAGAAGCGACGCATGTCCGTTTAAATCAGTTGTTGCTCTTATCCCATATGAGCAACATCGTCTCCGGACGATGCAATAAGCGCTATCGATTTTCGGTAACGTTGGCATTTGCACACATTCGCACCTAAGTGACTAAACCGTATACGGTTAGTTTATAAATAGAGGTGACGCGTACCCGTTTGAATCAGTTTTTGTTCTTATGTCGAACGGGTAAGATCATGGCTGCAGCGTCTGGGCACTACAATAAGCGGTAGACGCTATGTATTTTCGGCAGCGGTGGCCGCGTGCAGATTTTTCGGGTACCAGCACCTGTCACAGAATGATTTGCAAAGTGGGTGGGCGGGGTGGTTTGGATTTAATTCAATACGGTGTGTGCTGCTTAAGAGTGTTGCGTTTGAAAAATATATATTTATTTTTATACATAGGGTGATGAGCCTATTTGCGCCATGTTTCTATTATCACCCTACCCATTTGAAGCCGTTGGTTAGAGCAGTGTCTGCCATCTTTGTTCAGCGCATTGAGTCAAATGGTAGCGCAACAATAGGGGCACTCGATTCGAGTTTTCATTGTGCTCAAACACGAGAATTGTACTGTTTTCAACGCATTTGTGTTGTTATATTGGTTCTTAACAACGAAGCAAAGCGGTTGATGTCAATTTTTACGCATTCCATTGATTGTAAGGCAAGAAATTGCCGAATTATTGAGGCACCTTGCTTAGTATGGTGAAAATAGGCTCATCACCCTACATGTGCGTTGTAACTTGTTAATCCATGTTTACGGCGCTTTGTAGCTGCGTAGGTAAGGTATCAGTAAGGCATCTGACAACGTGCTTCTGTAGTTATTGCACTGTTCAGCAGCGTAGTATTTTATATAGGAGAGTACACTCAGGTTTTTTTACGCGGATTTTTAAATTTACGCGGTTTTCATTTACACGGCCTGTATTCCCTGCGTGAAAAATCTGAGTGTAATTGCATCGGAAACAATCACATTCCCAGCAGAAATTTTTGTTTTCTAATTTCAAACACTTTTGTTTCGTACTGCACACAACGGAAAATTTTAAAACAGAACTTACCGTCCCAGCAGCAGTTTAAGCGGGTGTTCTTTTTCGATTCAAATTCAAGCCATGTCTTAAGCGTTACTGGACTTAAAATTGTTTATCCAGTCAGAATATCTGTCCTACCATATGTATTTAAAACACAGTTCTAATTGCGTTTTAAAGTATACAACAAATAGAACGGTAGGGTATACTAATTTAAATTTTAAAATGAATCTGTTTTAAATTATGAAACAAACCGCTGTACTGAAATATAATTATGTCAGTCCTATTACCACTTAAAACACCTATATAACATAAAACGCTGCAGAATTGGTTTAATAATACAATGTTTGCACTACAGAGTTATAACACGTTTTAATAATTAGCAACAAGAAAAATGTCGCCAAGATAGCATAAATGCCCGTTTTAACTGGTAGTGCGAACGTTGCATAACAATGTAATTTATCAAATAATTACATTTTTTCCACCACTAATCGATCAAGAAATACTTAAACTTACGATTGTTTACTTAAGTTCTTTAGTACATTATTGAAAATTTAAATGGAAAATGATATTTCATATTTCATGGAGAATCTGTATATTTCCGTTGGCGGGCGTGGGTTTCCTCATCGCAGCTCTCAATATGGAACTTTTCTTTTGAATATATTTTCTGGACAGACCAGCCTATTTTTACTAGATGGATCAGCCAAATAATGCCAATCACCTAGTGAGATACTTGATTAATTAATAGATTACCGTTAAAACACCTTCAATAAATTATGTTTTGATGGGGAGGGTATATAGCAAATTGTAACATATGAAAACAGGCGAGTGAACAAGAGCGTGAGTCGATATGTGTGATAGATAAAATTCATTTGCACGCTCTTGAAAAAAGCTACATTTTTAATGTCACCGTGGTCGTGTCCTGTACACAACCCTTTAATTTTTTCTGTAGGGTTACTTGAAAAGTAAAGTGTATTCTAGCAAACCTAAGTATCTTGACGAACTCAAAGCTAATATACGAGCTGAAATTGCTGCGATTATGCCCAAAATGCTGTCCAATGTCATGCAAAATGGCCGCAAAAGAGCTGCTTTTTATGTATCAAAATGGGGGTGGTGATTTAATCAACGTTGTTTTCTAAACCTGGCTTATAATAAATGGTATAAAATATCCTAAAAAGACTTGGTTACTTGTGAAAACGGCTAAAAATGGCGGAGTTGTTCAATGTTGAAAAAGGATACATCCAGCTGGCGCACCCTGTACCTTCTGCTGGGATAATTGAGGAATTAAACATACAAATTTTGAAGACCTGTTATCAAAGTTTGTAATTAAATTCGATCTATAAGAGGCGACAGAACAAGAATCACAAACCGGAGTGGACAGGAGGAGCCAAAACCAGGAGTGAAAACCTAAGAGTCAAAACCCACTTGGATTGCTTTGATTGTTATACTCACTCCCAGAAACGTGCATAACAATGATTGGTTTCCACCGCTCCTTTGGAAACAGGCTCCTTGGTGTGAAATGTGTGGTTTATTTGAAACACTGGTACAAAGTATTGTGGTTGTATCTTGGATTGATAAAATAATTATATCACATAGTCGTATATGCAAGATATTTTATGTCTAAATGAGAGCAGTAAATATATTTGAAAACATCAGAATTGTATCACTAAAACCAATCTTTTTAATTAATAAAGTAAATAATTTCTCGTGAAAGATAATATTTATTTTTCGCATTAGTACAAGTTTCTCCAAAAATGTCATTTAATTTCGCTGTGTTAATAATTTTATAATTTTTATTATCATCGCAGGTACTTGTTAGAACTCGCAGTTAGCTCAGCGCACTTTGGTAATTTGCTCATTTATTTCTGAAGGCCTCTTCTTTAATAATATACCTGCAGTTTATGTAGGTTTTGCTTCCATTCTTCAGGGTTTACCAAGTGTTGCTCTTTCGGCTTGTCGTATCCCGAAACTTGTCTAATTACATCTTTAAAGATACTTGCTGCTTCGCGGCTCTTCTCTGTTGTGATCTGTAATCTGCGAGTAACATTCCAACCTATGAGAAGACAAGACCACCAGTAATGCATTTTAGTGCCAGTTCTTGAAAGGATCCATCCCAGGTGGAATCGTTATAGCTTCGCCAAGCTGTCTTGGAAATATATTATTTTGTTGTCCTTACTATGTCGAAAAGACACGATATGGTTGATATAAATATGTATGATATATTATTTGATATCATTATTGACAAATCAAAGCATGATATAATTTTAGTTTAATCTTAATTCGTTCCAATGACACACACACACACATATATATATATATATATATATATATATATATATATATATATATATATATATATATATATATATATATATATATATATATATATATATATATATATATATATATATATATATATATATATATATATATATATATATATATATATATATATATATATATATATATATAAATATAAATGATATCGTCATATGATACAAATATCAAATCGAGCAATAATTTTGATATATTCTTGATATGGTTTTTTGATCGGGAAATGTAAACGGTTGCACTTCCATAACTTCCCTGGCTGGAACATGGGGTCTTTAAAATAGCCAGCCTCATGTGTTAGCAGATCCGCGTAATTCCAACTAGGATCGGAGACTACCCCATCACATTCAATCCGATTCGTTAGTACATATAGGGGACGGTGGGGAGTGAACATAGTTTGGTTTTCGGGGCATAACTACCATAAACATTGGTCGATTTTCGAAATTTTACATGGTATTTGTAAAGGACACCTTAATACATCCACAGGCTGAAGAAATTTAAAATAATCGTGATATTCCTTGAGATATGGCAGAATGCGTGAAATGCGTGGAATCGGCATTTTTTAGTTTGGTTTTAGTTTGGAGAGTTGTGAACCATCGCAAAATGTAGAATAAATGATTTTTTTTTTGTTTTTTTTTTTGATTAGGGCTATAGAAGATAAATTTTAAGATATTTTACAACTAAACATGAGATGGAAAAGTGATCTGATTCGCATGCGTAGGTGACAAAATGATTCGCGCAAAGTCACCTGAATTCGCGGTTGCGGCACGGCGAGATTAAAATTGTGGTAGAATCCTGTTCTTCGCATAAAATTTAACCTTTTTATATCATAATATGTATGAGTCATCCCTGATTTTGAAATTATGATAGTGTTCAGTTTTGAAAAAAACCACTGAAATGTATAGTTTACAACTTCCCACTAATGATGGTTCACAATTCCCCACTTTACATATCTTCGAAAAATACGTATCTCCATCGAAACACTAAAGTTTCATCCAATTTTTTGTCAATGAAAGCCAATTGCTTAAGGAATGTTTGGCACTAATTTGCTTTGAAATCAGCTACATAACGGGACTCCACATACTACACATACAGTTGTGTAAAAAAACTTCTTGTTTGGTGTATTTATTCGTTAGTTACCTGAACACGAAGAACATGAGTTAATGAAACACTTGTTAATAAGAAAGTAGCGCTATGACAGGAAACATTTAAAAATAGTTACCACATTTTTTTCATTTATAGCTTAGCGGGAATTGACGGTGTTCACAACTCCCCACAGTCCCCTACCTTATACTCTTTCGTAAAAGGCCCGTAGCCAGCAATATTATTTGCCTGCTTCAAACTATTTACCACCAAGCTTATCAGAAGAATGAGAAATCTTCAATTGATTCAAACACTCCTTGTCTTTGGTCCGAAAGAAGGACATTAATGGCCCGGTTGCGAGAGTGGGTACAATTTCAGTTGGGAAGGTGATTTTATTTCTACCTCCATTTTGCATTAAAAAAATCGTTATCAGGGGAAATCATTTTTTCGCGGGCCTATTGCCCAGTGCAGACTGGTATTGGAGACGCAGCAGTACTTAACTTATATATATATATATATATATATATATATATATATATATATATACATATATATATATATATATATATATATATATATATATATATATATATATATATATATATATATATATATATATATATATATATATATATATATATATATATATATATATATATATATATATATATATATATATATATATATATATATATATATATATATATATATATATATATATATATATATATATATATACATATATATATATATATATATATATATATATATATATATATATATATATATATATATATATATATATATATAACTGTATCCAGATGGCTTATTAGAAAGAAACACTGCTGCTTCACTGCTCTACTGGCCGATAACGATAAACGCGTAAAACACAAAAGAAGGAAAAAAATGCCGATACCTCGACGAGTCAAAGAATGCCCAAGATAACCATGACAGCGGATTAGCACTACACTATTACACTGCACGGAGTGAAAAGAATGACTTATCCGGAATGGTAAACGAACGAATGAAGCAGAAGTTGTCGAGGTTTCTTAAAAAATACATGTTTCGCAAACAATTTGCACATGTGGGGTATAAATGCAAAAATTTTCGTGACAACTGGCACCGCCAATCAAGATGTTAAGAGAAGTTTGCAAAAGTTTTTGTTTCCTTTTTCGAAGAAACATAGTTGTTCCGTGCAGTCAGATCCATATTTCTGTCACTCCGGGGAAGGAATGGAATACCCCCAATAACTTGCAAATCGTTTCCAAGAACAGAAATTCTTCAAAAGTTGCGCTAAATTGAAAAATATTGGATAATCGTTACAGCAAGAAAACTCAGAAAATAGCTCTAAGTGAAATAGAATTCAAGGAAATTTGCGAGCGGCATCCTACAAAGGGAACACTTCAGCGCTAATAAACCTGCTGGAAATTGTGAAACGTAAAGCTGGAAAATTCGCATAATCACTGAACCCGAAAATGAAATATATTTTGACCATTTATAAAGAACATAATCAACATGAATCATGTTGAACCAATTTTGGCTGTCCCCTCTTTTACTTCAGTGTATTCAGTATAATCGCAAACTGTTTTTCACGGAATTTTTAATGTCAGTGGAATTGTAACGCCACTAATTGTCCTTAGTGGAGAAAAATTTAGGTGAAAATTATTTTTCTTCCACTAAGGAGAAAATTGTTTAAAGCCACATTTGCGCAGTAAGAGGCCAAAACCTGTAACTAAATTAGTTATGGAATTTGCGTTTCGACTTCGTGTCATCAGAATCCGACACTAACTTAGTGACAGTGACTACGCTAGCGTCGGGTTGATTGCTGGCTCAAAAAACGAAAATACTAATTGTGTTTCTGAGCGATTCCCTAGCCCAAGCTTAGACCTGTAACTAAATTAGTGTTGGATTCTGACGAGACGAAGTCGAAACGCAAATTCCATAACAATCTTATGAAAAAATATTAAGCAAATATAAATTTCTACGCTTATGATCTCGGTTTTACCTCGGCTTTTAGTATACGAGTAAATACGAAAACTGATATCAGTTATTTATGAATGAGTGCCTCAATGAACCAAAAATAAATATCAGCACTAGTTCGCAAAATGCAACATTTATCAAAAGATACATCAAACATTAAAGGTAAAATCAGAAAAGGATGCTGAATTATTCTTTAAACTCTACGACTGTTGCTCCCCGGAAAGGTATAGGGAAAGCTGGAGAACAGCACAATTCGATTAATTTACGCACGCGGGTATCGCACTCGACGTGATACACTAAACTGAAGCATCGATTCATATTTGATGAGGACATTTACTCATCCGTGCGGAGAATAGCTGCGGACGAGTACTAGGTACCAATACGCTACATGGTATTCACCAGCCTGCTTCGATCAGATTTCAAGCTCGACACCACACGGAAAATTGATGATATTTTGCACACCCTTACCCAGTCTAGCGCAAACAGGTCGGTGGTGATGGTGTGCCGGTTTCTAAGGGTGTTTGTTGGTTTGCTAATCTGATGGCGGAAAGTTGAAACTTTATAGCAATTGCTGATGGCCGTGAGCTATGGTGTGAATTGAGGGTGATCTCCGCCTTGGGGGCTTTGATGTTAAATGTTCGATGATTGATTACGAAATTCTTGTTGCTTGCTGATATGGTTTAAACTGATATAATTAATCACCGATGAACTAATGTTGTTATTAGGTGAGCCTGGTTAGCTCTCACATCTAGTACACTATAATGGTAATTATAGATTACAAATCGTTGGTGTTACTTTCATATACGCTTACTTACTTAAACGTCGTATTCAAATTTGACGACTTTAAGATACATTACGTGAATATCAATTCAGAAATTTTGCACACTAACGATTCAAACAATCGCAACAAATGTGGCGAAATAATTGAACGTGAAAACTCTGGTTTCAACATGCCATACGTTCGCGAAAGTTGTTGGCACATATTTAAGCCATCAATCAATGCGGTAAACCACCGGCCCTGACGATTTGGGGACCAAACCTGCCATTGCTCACGATGGGTGTCTCTGCCAATCGCGCGTAATGTTTTTCAGTTATCAGGCCCCATCGGTTGGATGAACCGTAATAAAATGAGCAATTAAAATTGTTTTACATGTAGGGGAACTGGGGGTGAGCTCGACACCTTAAGCGCAATCATTTTTATAAAATGCTATAAAGCTACTAAAATTTTATGCTCTGTGCATAAACCTTATTTAGATGGTTCTTAACAAGATATAATTTTTTCAGTGTGTGTGATGCAAATATATATTTTCTTCAATTTCCTAGTGTAACAAGAATAAGAGTATTCGAATCCCTAGTTCCGTGATTAAATATTGTTTATCGCACGACAGTCGATACAAATTGTTCTTCTATACCATTTTAGAAAATCATGCTACATGCTGATTTTTCGTTTCGTTTTGCGATTCATCTAGTTCACTTTCAATATTTTTGCCAGCCTGAATTTCTGTTATTACTAAGTGACAATAGTGCAATAGAAATATCACAAACATTCTCAGTTTAATCTAAAATGAACCCAACCATCTAAACAGTGTCGATCTTACGCAACGACTGTCAATGTTACTTCAATACCACACTTTTTTTTTTTTTTCTAATTCCCGTTTGAATTTCAAAATTTTTGTGCTGTTAAAACCTTGACAGATTTCAACTATATATAACATCTAAGCGCTCACCAGCTTTGCCTTCGCATGCTTTGTGTATTTTTTGATATTTGATGTACAGTAAGATTCCGTTTTTGGCACGTTCCGTTTTTGGTATGTTCCCATTTTGGCACACTCCGATTTTGGCAACATATGGGTTCCGTTTTTGGCAACATTCTTGTTGTACATAATAAGTCTTTTAAAACTGTGCAATGAATATTTTTTTATATCATTTGACATCACATTTGACTTTATTTCCAAACATGGAAGTCATATTAACCCTCAAAGGGGCAAATCATTTTTTTAAAATTTTGATAAAATTGTCTCATAGTTTCAATTCATTACTGTGATAATTTTGAGATGTTTTTCGCAATGTTGTTTTGAAACAGTGTTATGCATTTAAGGGTTAACAATATTGTACACTATGCGTGATGCGTTTAATGATCACAATAAGTATAGAATTATCAATTTTTATAGTAAGACCCAGAGCACTTTAAGAGTCAAGTAAAGAGGAATGCGCTACACTGCATAATAAGACTAGTTCTGGAGAAAATTTTCAATAGAACCTTAGTAACATTGCGAGCCTCTTTCTCTTTGGATTATTACGACATCAATACAAAACTTGGCACTAAATTTTCAGTACATATCGAAGGCTCACCATGGTGCGTCCCAATGACGTATTTGGGAATACAAAACTGATGGCCCCCAAATAGTTTGGTTTAGCTTTGGAACATTTGTTAGTTTTTTTTGGCGACTTTTTTCAAATGAATGGAATTAGGGTGGTCCTTGTGGTTGAGGTGTTCAAAGTATCGACTGTTTAGATGTGTGAATTTTACATGCGAAATTCCCTACAATATAATAACACAAATAAATTGAAGCAAGTTTGCTAAATAAACAAGGCTATCTTCAATGGCTAATCTGTTATGATTTTTTTTAAAGATTTAAAGAAGGGTGGCACTTGAAAAATAGGGTTGCTTATATTATCTTTTGATGTGTTAATTTCTCGCAAATGCGTTCTAGAGATTTTTGGAATTTTTTTAGAGCACATTTTCACAGTAGCAATGATGTTTCAATCCCTTTTGTTTGGATAGTTGCAAGTGATTTATACAGGTTTTCTTTAAACCTTACTATCTTCAAACATTGCAATTTGATTTTCAATCTACCAATTCTAATTGGAAGATCGACGATTGGTTAGTTATAGAGAACAAAATTTATGTATTTTTTAAAAGAGCTATGTTTTTTAGCAAAATTGTTCATTAATATTCACGAAAGAAAAGATAACAATCCCAGGAGCGAATGTCATGATAACATTTATCACACTTTGAAGCTTTTTTTATTACTGCATTTTTTGCGAAGATTTAGGAATAAAACATTTATTTCTAGATATATTTTTCATAAAAAAATGTAAAAATTCATTTTCTCAAGTAATTTTTTAAATGTTATGTAGCGTCATCTACATAAGTTATAAAGTATAAATGTCTTCAGCACATGTGTTAAAAATATCAAACAAACAACTTTGCCGAAGAAAGCTTTTTGATAGAACACTTCTGTCACAAGATAGAACTGATCTAGATCAGTTTCTACTTATCTAGATCAAAACCAAAGTTGTCAAAATAATTATCATTTCCATCTAAGATACTTTTCTAAAGACACTAATCCTCCATGATATATACCCGAGGTGCTAGAGGTTTTGAGCGTCGAAAGTAGCATTCTACCCCACCATACGACGTCTGAATTTGATAAAAACATGAATAAAATTGAATTTACTTATTTTTTCTTTCATCTCATTCCATTTAACATATGATTAAAAATCTTTGAAACATTTCTGAAAACATAAATTGAAAATCTAAAGTTTAAAAAAAGGTTCCATTTTAGGCACGGTTCCGGTTTTGGCAACTGAAAAAAATAAAATTGTTGCCAAAAACGGAATCCTACTGTACCTAATACCTATATGCTATCGATGCTTTGTGCGCAGCTACCTGGGTTCGATTCCCATCCGCGCACATAATGTTAAATTTTTTTTCAAAAAGTGATTTTTAACCTGAAAAAAGAATTGAATGACTCTTACATTAAAACCTCTATGATCGAAATAAAAAAAAGTTTAAATTAATGGTACTAGTAATATATGTCAGAGTGCCGGGTTAACCCGCAGTTCCCCTACCTATACCAACACGTAATTAGATTTGTACTTTCATCAGTGCACTGATTCGTTCATAGCAGTGTCAAATTTGGCACATTATGGTTTTTTTTCTTCCAAACCAACGCTTTCTGCGAGTCTGTCACACTTCACTACCCATTAGGGTGGGTGGTGGTTGGTGTACTGGGGTACACTGAGTTGAGAAGACTAAATTGATCAGATTTTTCCTGTGTGACAGCCGGCAGCTGCAGCGATGCTGAGTGGAATGATGTGTGAGTGGTTTTCGACAGATTACACGGTTGTGGTGTTTGTTTAATGCGATATTGATTATTGATTTATAGTTGAATAAATTACAAGACTCGAAGCGAATGGTTAATTCCACCGTATGAATCGATATTACTGAGCATTGGAACGAGTAATAATCTGTTACATTTTGCTTCTCACTTCTCAATCCACAGGTTAGAATCATCTTTTTATATTGGCTGCCATGTATTTTAAGGATGAGTCGACCGGGTAGAAACTTGTCGATGGAATACCCGCCTACGCCAACCTCGGATAGTTCTGATCGGAAAACGCACATACAGGACGTCGAACTGAAGGAAAGGTAAGGTTTTCATTTATTTTTTTCTTCTGGTGACGTGTTGATGTAACTAGGATTTTAGAATAAAATTCTCTGCTTATCTGACCATATACTTAAGGTCCGTAACCAGGATTCTGCTTCGGAGGAGGCAAAAACAATTTGAGTCAAGTAGAGCTGTAATATATAATTTTAATGTAATTTTAATTAGTTAAGCGAGTGTGAAGTCCCGTATTTCGATTGTGCAAAGGCTACTCGAATTTTTAGCTAAAAATTCTATATCGACTTTGTCCAACTGATATCTGGAGTACGGACTCCGAAAACGTTGAGCGACAACGCGCCTCCACCAAACCCTAATGTACGAACAGTGTGGATAACCGTCTGCCTCCACCACGCGCATCGCTCAGTGGTCTCAATTCATAAGAAACGAGGGTTTCCATGAGAAACCGGCCGACCACAAAATATAACCATCGTCGATTCGAACGAAACTTCAAAGTTGTGTTCGGTTTATGAATCTTCATTATTTTCTCTCACATTTGCAATATTTTGATACAAGAGCAATTTTTCAAAAGGGCGTAAACATTTCCACGTGGATTAATTTCAAAAAATTTTTTGTGCGATTACTGTATTTTATACAGCGAAACTTTCTGAGAAAGAGTTTCAGG
This sequence comes from Topomyia yanbarensis, assembly GCF_030247195.1. NCBI lineage: Eukaryota > Metazoa > Arthropoda > Insecta > Diptera > Culicidae > Topomyia > Topomyia yanbarensis. The sequence continues at coordinate 40,876,912 of NC_080671.1, read as the reverse complement.
GAATGAATATTTAAGTACGAAAAAAATATACACTAAAAAATGTTGTGTAATTTTTCTCAAAAATAAAAATTTGTGTTAAAAATTTAAATTGCAAAAAACCCATTTTTTCCAATTTTTTATATTTTAGAAACAAAAACCTAAAGGGAAAAAAGATATTTTGAATGTGATTGTATGATGGAGAACTTATCGGCAAAAAAGTTTTTTTAACAATGACTTTATACATGTTTTTTAGTTTTCGAGATATTTGGAATTTTGCTGCAATAAAATCAGTTAATTCGTGTGATTATATCCTTTTAAAAATGGTTTACAATATCATCTTGATGTTAAAGAGAAAGTTACCGGAAATGTTATGGGCCTTTTGAAAATCTTATTATTGTTGATGGAGAAACGCGAATAACTTCTGAAAAGGTCGTAATAAAACAAAAGAATTATGCTGTTAAAACAAAATTTGAAATATCTCGAGAACTACTACATTTCAGGAAATTTTTGCCGTAGCATTTTGATTTAAAATAGCGCTTAGTATCATATTCAAAAAGAAAATTGTATTTTTGACTGCAAATAGTATGAATTATAAAAATATGTCAAAAGTTGTTGTTAGGAAAACTTTTTTATTGAAAGCTTCTCCATGATCCAAATACACTGAAAAAGTTTCTTTTACGTCTTTAAAACGATAAACATTAGATTTTTTACATTTTATGATTGGGTAACGCGAATAACTTTTAAAAAGGGTATAATCACACGAATTAACTGATTTTGTTGGAACAAAATTCCCAATATTTCGAAAACTATCGCAATTTGGAAGATTTTTGTTAAATACATTTTGATTTAAAATGAGACTTAGAATTATATTCTGTAATAAAATTACAGTTTTGTATGTCTATTAGTATGAAATTTAAAAACACGAATAAAGTTATTGTTAGAAAAACTTTTTTACCGATAAGTTCTCCATCATACAATAACATTCAAAATATTTTTTTTCTCTTGAAGTTTTAGTTGACAACCTATAAAAAATTATAAAAAATGTTTTTTTTTACAATTTAAATTTTTAATACAAATTTTTTTTTGTCAAAAATTACACAACATTTTTTTCAGTGCATATTTTTTTCGTACATAAATATTCATTCTCTGAAACTCGTTCTTTGAAAGTTTTGCAGTATACAGTAATCGAACAAAAAAATTTGAATTAATGCACGTAGAAATCTTTACGCCCTTTTGAAAAGTTGCTCTTGAATCAAAAGAATTTTACTGATTGTGGAAAATGTTTATGCTTCCATGACGATGAAACGTGTAAAGTTTCATAGGAATCTAAGGTGGTCGGTCAAGATTTAAATTATTTTCGGATGGATGTTCGTGGAATTCCTCAATTACATAACTTACGTAACATAAAAATTGCGAATGAGAAATGGGCCTCCCTTATCCCAAGTAGCAATTCTGGTTTTATAGCACACTACAAAGAAATTATTAGTTTTAAGAAGGGTTTCAAGAGCGCCATAAAACTTTAATTGCTACTAGGGATGTCACAAGTTGTCACAAATTTCTTCATCACCACCGCAGTATGGAGTAACTAGGCCAAAAAGCTGGACAAAGTTATTATTTATTGTTCTATGTATTATTTTGCATTTATAATTCAAGGGATAAATTATTGATTTTGAGCAGATTTTTCATAAAAAAATCCACTTACCAGTGTGGAATTTATTTTTTCTAATATTTCTCGAAAAACCCAACCTAAACAAAACCATTTTGAACAATCTTGTTTGAATGTTAATCATTCCAAACCTTGTTATGTTATTTTTCTCAAAGCAAAAAGTATTTTTAAAGGAGACTAACTTTAACTGAATATGTACATTCTACAGCTTTGTATGTATGCATTCAATTCGCTAACGCTAGTCGTCGTTATGTATGTATGCTTTGCTAAAAGATTGTATGGCGAAAGAAAATATTTGTGTCGACGTAGAAGGACAATTACTAGGGGAATTTCATTAGACAGAGAAAGAATGACCGGAACGGTGAAAATTCACGGTGACGCACTGAGAAAAGATATGTCCTCAAGCAGGAATCGAACCTGCGATCTCCTAGTCTCTAGATGGGTGCGTTAACCACTCCGCCGTCGAGGAACTGCGATTTATTGATTGATTTATTTATTTATTTATTTATTTATTGATTTATTTATTTATTTATTTATTTATTTATTTATTTATTTATTTATTTATTTATTTATTTATTTATTTATTTATTTATTTATTTATTTATTTATTTATTTATTTATTTATTTATTTATTTGTTAAAATAATTCATCCGACAGCAAATAAATCGGACCACGAGGAGTCCAGTCATAAAACTTTCTGTACGAACTTGTGCAATGGTTCGCCAAACTCGAACAGATCCCCAACCGTGGAGAATGTTTGAATACATGCGGTTATCGGTTCGTTGAATCCGAACATTGTACGGTGCAAAATAGTTTGTAGTAAGTCCGATGCGGCTAAAGAACGTTTCGAGGCACGAAAATCAAGAAGGGACAGGATCTTCGGGGAGTCAAATTCAACGTTGAGCAGGGCCGGTGGATAGCGTGGGTAGTATGTGTACTTGACAATAACTGAGTGGGTAATTACCCACTAGAAATTTGGGACATTTTCATAAATTTGAAATCTGCCACGTATGATGCACAACAACTTCATTTACACTAACACACTGCAAACGATTTAATGTAAGCGTGTGTATTGCGAAAATGAGAGAAATCCCTATTCTATTACCCTCATCCTATGCTTACAACCCACTCGTGCTAAAAGTGTAACGCCGGCCCTGGCGTTGAGTAGTTTTCCAGTGTGTCGATACTGATCAGGCGAAATCGAGCAGGATACGGTGGAAGGTCTAGATGATTCCACCATGGAAGGTCTCGTAGTGCGAGTCGGACAAACCTCTCCTACACCCATTCAATCCGTAAGTTCCATGTAAGCTGTTGAGGACTCCAAATCAAAGAAGCATTTTTAAGTAGTCGGCGATCCAGCGAACAATATAACGCCTTCAATCTTCATACTATGCGGATCCTTGAGATCCCGGCCGATTTTAGAAATGAGCCCGAGTTGTCGGGTTGCTTTAGGGATTAAAGCTGAGCGATGCTGACTGAATGTTAAGTTTGTATCCAATAAAACGCCGAGGTCGCTGATGCGATGAACTCTAGTGAGCCTTTGCCAATCGATTTGGTAGTCGTAACATATCGGACTGAATATGCGGTGAAAAGTTACAACTTGGCATTTTGCAATGCTAATAAATAGCCAGTTTCTACGAATGTATCTCGAAGCTTTTGAAAACGGATGCAGTCGTCGATAGATCGGACTACGAAGAAAAATTTCAAATCATCGGCGTAAACCAGTTTGCACACCAAATCAAGCAGCATCGTCGAAGAAAAATACAAACAGTAGGGGTCCCATGTTGCTGCCTTGAGGAACTCCAGATTTGTTCGTAAATTGAGAGGAAACACAAGAGCCAAGCTGCACACGTAGGATCCTGTCACTCATGAAAGAATTCAGCCATTTAATAAAATTCCGTGACGCACCGAGCCGTGACATTTCTGTTAATAATATTCGGTGGTCAATTCGGTCAAATGCAGCTTTTAAGCGTGTGTACACTACATCGATTTGTGCCTTTTCTTCCATCTGCATGATGTAAATTGGTATGAAATCTAGAAGGTTTGTACGTACGGATCGTCGGGGCATTAACCCATGTTAATCGGTGGAAATGTAATTTTTCTAAAGCTTACCATAATTTCAAATATCTTGGATGCTACAGATAGGCTAGTTATGCCACGTAGTTTATAATATTCCGACGATCACAGCTCTTGTAAACAGGAATCGTAAACGACTGTTTCCAGATCAAAGGAAATTTGCCTTGTTCAAAAGATTTGTTAAAAATGTCGGCTAAAGAAGCAAAACAGTGACTATAAATGACTGCTAGAATGCCGTCCGGCCCCATTGAGTACGATTTTTTAAACTTGTTCACAGCGACAACAATCATATCGGGAGTGATTAAAAATGTACTGAAGTCCACGGAGTTTTCAGGAACATCAATCGAAGCAGCTTCAGCTTCAATGGCTGAGGCAGTATTTACAGGCAAAAACTGAAGCGAAAAACTTTTCAAACAGCTCACATGAATCCAAGGCAGACGTTGAATGACGATGTCATCATAGATTCCGAACAGTATCGTGATTACCGCCACAGCCTCAGTACCTACTAATGGACTCATCGACCCGACATACCTCCTATAAGCAATTCGTCACTTTGATCGACCAAATATTTCTCGTTATCTATTTTTAGCTCTAGTGGATTACGTTCAGGCTTGAGATACTATTATCACTCTTTGCGTAACATTACTGGATTAATCGAATTATTCTAAGAGATTGGTGAATGCCAACCCAAGGTCATTCGGAAAATCGAGGCTGATCCCATCATCTTTGATAATGCTTTGGGGAAAAACTGAATGCTAACCGCTGTACTGTTGGCTCCCAATAAAATAGACAATCCGATCGAAATCTGAAACAAAAAAACGGCGGTCAGAATCCGAACCCGTATGGTGTACGACCAGGTGCTGATGAAGCTCAGCCGATGCGTCTTGATCGACGATGAATCATATGGGAAAGCCAATTTCAATCAAAGCGTGTAGTTCACAAATTATACTAGGCTTCTGCGTGCAGCAAGTCTCCTGGTAGATTCAAGTTTTCACGAAAATAAATTATAGTTTGGCAAGGGATCTGCTCCTGTGACAAGAAATCCAGCATTCTTGTGAATTACGAACATGGAAGTTTTAACAAAGAGGTGCCATAAGCAACATATTTCACCCTTAGTTAATTCTCATGATGGTCTAGTTATGTTTTGGTCAGATCTACCTAGTCGTCATTGTAGCAAAAATATGCGACAATGTTTCAACGGCAATGGAATACAGATCATCCCAAAAAGTCTGAATCCACCAAATTGTTCCCAGTTTCGTCTGATAGACAAGCAATGGGCGATATTAAAAATTGAGGTAAAAGTCATTCGCGTATATTGGTCGGATTTGTAAAGATGATGCTTTCTCAAATAGCAGTAAATATGAAAATGATCCGTTCACAAGTACAGTTCAGATAGAAGTGACAATTTTATTTATTTACCAGTCTACTACAACCTACACCATTCGATGGTGTTACCTAGCGTTATCAATTTATATGTACTATTTACAATATAGATGGGCGCACTTTTTTGAGTACGCGTATAGGTGGACACATCAGTCGTTACCCTTTTAAAGTAATTAATGTAAGGATACAATTCAATATTTATACAAATCAAATCATTAATAATTAAATATATCAGAAAATCAAAGAAATCTAATAATTATAGTCGGGATACACTTTTCGAACGCGAACCCTTTCAGAACGCCTCAGGCACACGACCGGCAATTTCGCCGAAGACGCGTCTCGTTTCCTAATTCCGGCCTTCGCCTGAGTCTCAGGGAATCCCCTGAAAGGCTCCTTATCAGTGCTCTATCCAGCTTGTATCTCGTCTCTAGAATCTCGAACGCCGGGCTTTATCGTTATGTTTGGCCGCGGCTGCTGTTCCTCTTTTTGCCACCGTCTAAGCTGTGCGCCATCGTTGTTGCGTTTCCAACACTTATCTGAAGGGTGTTTACAGAGAATCGTTTTAAGTAAATAGCTTTAACCCATTTATTTGGTATATGTATGTTATGATTTTTGTACCATACCAAATCCCCTTGGATTGTTTATCCAATCATTTGATTGTTTATTTTTATTTAGCGAATCTGCTTCGTTTGTTTCATCACCTGGGGTATTTGGTACCATCAAAAGGTTTTTATATGATTTTTTTGGATTTACCAAATCCAACATAGTCTTTGGCTTATAACAAAAAACTTTCTCACAGGGGAATTGCCCGTGACTTGTCACTATATTATTTCTATAGTTCATTAAAAACAAATTAATCTGATCCTCCAAACAAATATCAACAAATTCTGGTTCCAATAAAAACTTCTTTAAAACATCTTTAGTGGTTCTTACCAACCTTTCAGCTTGTCCATTGCTGGGTGGGTTATAGGGAGGACTCTTTAGAACTTTAATCCCCTGTTTTTCAAGGAAAGTTACAAATAAAAAAGAATTGAATGGAGGACCACCGTCCGATACCAAAACATCTGGTAACCCGAATCTTGCAAAGTAAACTACTAATTTCTTCAATACTTTTCCACAATCTGTGCCCTTCTTCATCCATTCTACCTCCAACCACTTTGAGTAAGAATCTACTATCAATAAAAAAGTGTGGTGAGAAAAATAGAAGAAGTCAATATGAATTCGACTAAAAGGTCTTGTAGTAGGTATCCAATGAGACAATTTTTTTGTTTTTGGCACTACTACCATACTACCGCATACTTCACAAGTAGCAACATACTTTTCAATATCCTTATTTATCCCAAACCAGTACACTTATGTTCTTGCCAAATGTTTCATCTGAACTATTCCTGCATGGTTGGCGTGTAAAAGCTTAAGTATTTCGTTCTGCATTTGTTGTGGAATAACCACCCTGTTTTGATGCAATATGCATCCGTCAAAAAGTTCCAAATCATTTTTATTGGCAAAGACATCCCTGAATTACTTTTCCAACTTTTTCGGCCAACCATCTCGCATAAATGTCATTATCCGTTGTAAAAACGAAACTTTCTTTGTCCCTTTGGCAATTATGACAAAATCAATTGGGAAATCTTTTCCGAAGTTTATGCTCCTTACAAAGCCCTGGTCAATTTTACCGGGAACTTCTTGCTCCAAGATAATCGAACGCCTTTGTGTATAGACGTGTTTTTACGGTCCGCAGTTAATTGTTATTTATTTATCTTTCTACCGTCGCGCGTGTGTTCAATCCTATTAAACAACGGTTATCATAATGAGCTGCAGTGTGACATCTTGTAATATCAGCGACGATCGTTTCTTGTGGCAGTGTGAATTCTGCAGAAAATGTTATCACGCAGCTTGTGTAGGAGTCCAGCGAAATCAAGAAGAATTTATCTCGCACTTCATGATTCCCCTGTGTGCAGATTGCCAGCATAATCTAAAGGTAGGCATAGACACACGAAAAGTGCTGTACCAACAGGAAAAATTATTTGAATCTATAACTACGCAAACGGACTGCAACTTACAAATAGCAGCCGACATAAAAAAGTTCAATTCAATTGTTGACTTATTCGAAAATGTTGAGCTGCAGCTTAAAGAATCAGTGGCGAATGTGAACATAAACACATCGTCGCAAGTGGCAAATGCTGTATCGGCACTATCGCAGGCCATTGACAGTAATTCTTTTAATAAGGCCGATGAGCTGGTCACGCTGAAAAACCATATCACATCACTATTCAACATATCTATGGGATCCACAAAAAAACACATTGAAGAGTATGTAAATGATCTCACTGCCGATTTGACCAGAGAATTGAAAAAAATCTGCAGCGAAGTTCAGAACTTGAGCACCCTTACCATAGATATGGCAGCTCATTGTAATGAACACTACCTGAGTGAATCGCGTCCTACACGTGAAGTTTTAGACGAAGTGAAAATTATAACAAATTCAGTTGGCAGTGACATTCTCAAAGAAGTACAATCTCTTGCCGGCTCAATTAACACTTTGGATAGCAGTATACGCGATGCTTGTTTGCCACCAGCGGGCCCCAGCTTGATGGACGAATTAAATGCCCAATCAACAAAATCGGGTGACTCAGGTCACCGTTCCACTGCCGAAGCCACTGAAGGGTGGCGCTTTTTGGGTTCGAAGAAAGTGTGGCGCTCTGACTGGACGGAGTACGACACACGTAATCAGCATAGAATTCAACAGCAAAAGATGGCACGAAGAAAAGCTAATAAAAAGCAGTTGCATCGGGTAATAAATGATCGCAATAAAAACAGACACCAACGTAGCCGTAATACTAATGAGACAAATAAACATCAGATATCCAGAAGCAGTTATTATAACTATAACCTCAATGACAACAATAATAGCAACAACAATAGCAATAATAATCGTAACAACAATCGAAACAACAATAGCAGCAATAATCGCAACAACAACAACAATACGCAATGCGGTCGTCCAACAGCTGGCAACTCTCTTCCCCGGGATAAGGATCTACTTGCGGCGGCAAGGGTGCAATTCTCTAGGCCTCCGTTTGAAAATCAGCGTGGTATCAGGTTTCAACGTGGTGAAACACTGAATCCATACCCGGTTGTACATCAATTTAACTCAACTTTCGCACCAGATAGGTTTGTAACCCCTGTCCTGACGAATTCCTTTTCTCAGCGCTGTTCAGCTTGTTCCTGTGAGCATTCGTGTTTTCGTCCAACCTAACGCACTCTTCAGAGGCAGACCATGACGAACCGGTTACGGATGAAAACGGATCAATAGTTTTGCATGATATTTCTAAGTATGACAAATTGCCATTAACTTTATCAGAAACGCTTTCAGAAATTTTGATATATTGTCAAAATTTTAATCGTATGCAGAGCGCATCTAAAATGAGCAAAATCTATAGTAATGTATTGAGCTCCTCTTATTCTGTTATTTTAGGCACTGAAACAAGTTGGAACGATAGCATAAAAAGTGAGGAAATTTTTGGTAGTGGCTTTAACGTATTCAGAGACGACCGAAATCTTTTAGTATTTCAAAAGAAGTCTGGTGGAGGAGTTCTTATAGGCGTTTCGGCTCAATTTAATTCTGAAATTCTTCCCACAGTGAAGTTTAAAGAATTTGAACATGTGTGGGTTAAAGCGAACATTTCAGGTGAAATACATGTTTTTGCCTCTGTATATTTCCCACCAGAGCATGCTAATATATCATCGTATGAAGCCTTTTTCAAAATTGCTGAACAAATTTTATTTGAACTTCCGGTCGAGGTCAAAGTTCACATTTACGGAGACTTTAACCAGCGCAATGCCGATTTTATTCCGGATTCTGAAAATGAAAATATTCTAATCCCAGTCGTAGGAGAAAACGAAACATTGAATTTCATCTTTGACAAAACTGCTAGCATAGGATTAAATCAAATTAATCATGTAAAAAATCAACAGAATTGCTATCTTGACCTTTTATTTACAAACACTCAGGATGATTTCTGTGTATCTGAATCTTTGGCTCCTTTGTGGAAAAATGAAGCTTTTCATACTGCTATTGAATTTTCTTTGTTCATCCATAAAAATCAAGAACCCAACGTCTATGACTTTGAGGAAGTCTTTGAATACCATAAAGCTAATTATGACAATATCAGACGGAAGGTAGGTAATGTCGACTGGCAAAATACTCTTAGGAATGAAGCGAATATTGAAACCGCCCTGGACGTATTTTACAAAATAATTTTCGAAATTATTCATGAAGAGGTGCCCATTAAGAAGAAAAGACGACACGGTAGCTCGAAGCATCCTATTTGGTACAATAGGCAAATTAAAAATCTGAAAAATAGGAAACAAAAAGCCCACAAGCTATACAAGAAAAATCAAAATAACGAGCACTTGGAACAATATCTCGACATTTGCGATAAACTAAATATTGCCATAGATTCTGCACTTGCGGATTACAACTCCAAAACTGAACAGCAGATTAAATCCAGTCCAAAGAATTTTTTTAACTACGTCAAAACTAAATTAAAATCAGATAATTTCCCATCAACAATGCACTTGGATGACAACGTACATAATAGCCCGAAAGAAATCTGCAACCTATTTGCAACATTCTTCCAAGAAATATATACAACTTTTTCTGAACAAGACCGCGATCGCGATTATTTTGCTTTTCTTCCAGATTTTCCTATGGATATTGGCGTCAGTCATGTCATAGTGGAGGACATTTTCAATGCTCTAAACCATTTGGATTCATCAAAAGGTGCTGGCCCTGATGGAATTCCACCATTATTTATGAAAAACCTAGCAACCGAGCTTACAACTCCATTGTTCTGGCTCTTTAATATGTCTTTACAATCTGGAGAGTTTCCCAAAACATGGAAGAGTTCTTTCTTAGTACCTATATATAAATCTGGGAAAAAATCTGACGTTCGCAATTATCGTGGAATAGCCATAATCTCCAGCATTCCGAAACTTTTTGAATCAATCATTAACGAAAAAATATTTCTTCAAATAAAAAACAGAATTACTAACCTCCAACATGGCTTCTTCAAAGGTCGTTCGACCTCAACAAATTTACTAGAATTTATTAACTATTCACTGATTGCAATGGACAATGGAAACTACGTGGAAGCACTTTACACAGACTTTAGTAAAGCATTTGATCGAATCGACATCCCAATGTTACTTTATAAATTAAAAAAGATGGGAATTGAGCCTGAGCTGCGTACGTGGTTAGAATCATATCTATCCAACCGCCAGCAAATAATCAAATTCAAAGGAAAGCAATCTAATCCAATTGAAGTCACCTCAGGAGTTCCACAAGGCTCTCATTTAGGACCTCTATTGTTTATTTTATATGTGAACGATATTTCCTTCCTTCTCAAAAAACTGAAAGTACTAATCTATGCCGATGACATGAAACTTTACTTGGAGATAAGAAATGCCGAGGATATTGATACATTCCAAAACGAAATTCTAGTTTTCCACACGTGGTGTCAAAAAAGCCTCCTACAGCTAAACGTGAAAAAATGCAATTCAATCACTTTTAGTCGAAAACGACAAACATCGAATGTTGTGATTACCTTAGGAAGACAGACTGTAGCAAAATGTGAAAGAATTAGGGATTTAGGCGTTATATTAGATTCCAAGTTAAATTTTATTGATCATTATAACACAATTATTCACAAAGCTAACAACATGCTCAGTTTTATAAAACGCTTTAGTTATCATTTTGTAGATCCGTATACAATCAAAACATTATATATTGCTTATGTTAGGTCGATATTGGAATATTGCAGCATCGTTTGGTGCCCTTTTTCAAGCACACATGAAGAAAGAATAGAATCTGTACAAAAACAATTCATATTATTTGCCCTTCGTAAACTAGGTTGGATAGCATTTCCTTTGCCATCTTATGAAGCACGCTGCATGCTTATCAATATACAAACATTGAAGGAACGTCGTGAATTTGCAATGCTTTCGTTCATTAATAATATCGTCTCGCATCGTATTGATTCAGCCGAAATTTTATCCAAATTGAACTTTTATGCACCTTCTCGACAGCTACGAAACCGAAGCATATTCTCAACAACTCCATATCGCACAAATTATGCAAAATATGGCCCTATAAATCGAATGATGGCTGTTTATAACCGCTATTGCGAATCAATTGATTTTACAATGTCCAAACTAAAACTCACACAATATTTTATACATAAAAGAAATTCTAACGCATAAGAAAATGATTCTGTAAAAGCTGAAATTGTTTTATTTATAATAAAATTACGTATATATATATTTTAGTAAATAAGAAAAATGTAAACATTACTGTAACTATACCAGTCTACATCGATTGACGAAATAAATAAATAAATAAATAAATAAATAAATGGAAACCGCGAACAAAAATCCGCATTTCCCATTTTTGCCTAAGGCCTGTACCGAATTTCAAACTCATAAATAGAAAGTTCGAGTATGTACCTTTGGAGCCTTGTCACGAATATTGAATTTTTACCCTCTTTGCCGAAAATTCCTATCAATGGTTTGTGGTCAGTATAGGCTATGAACCTTTGTCTATATAAATATTTATGAAATTTCTTAATTGTGCAAACTAATGCCAAAGCCTCTGGATGAAGAATAGGGTATCTCTTTTGTGCGTCATTTAACGTAAAAGATGTAAAACAAATCGGTTTCTCTAAACCATCAACCGTGTGTGCTATCACTCCTCCCAAGCCATAACCTGATGCATCTGTTACTATAATGATTTCTTTCTTTGGATCAATAGCTCCAAAATATTGGCTGAAACCATAGCTTGTTCACTATTTGCAAATGCCTTTTGACAATTGTCTTCCCAAATAAATTTAACATTCTTTTTCAACAAATTGTACAAATAATACAATTTGGAAGACATATTAGACACAAATCGATTATAATAATTAACTAAACCTAAATAGGATTTTAGCTCGTTTACAATTTCAGGAACCTTTGCCCTTTGTATGGTAGGTAATTTGTCTGGGCTTGGTAATAATCCTTTTTCCCCAAAAATGTGAACCAAATAATTTTGTTCGGAAACAAAAAATCTACATTTTTCTAAATTTACCTTTATATTTGCATTTGCAAGTTTGTGCAATACCAATTCCAATTTCTTACGACAATCCTCCAGATCCTGCTATAAGAACATCATCAAGATAAACAAACACTCCATTAATTCCCCCTAGTATTTGCTCCATAATCTGCTGAAAAATTGAAGCACTAGAGGATGCACCCTGTGGCAAACGGTTATAGGTAAACAAACCTTTAATTGTGTTAATAACTTGAACGTTCAGTCAAAGCAACTTGAGTATAAGCGCCCTGACGGTCTAAAGAACAAGAAACCTTGCAGTCCGCCAATTTAGCAAACAACTTAGCTGCCACAGGTAAAGGATAAGTGTTTGGTATTAAAACTTTATTTATGGATATCTTACAGTCAATAACAAGTCTGATTTGGTCATCCTTTTTCATAACTACTATAACTGGTGATGCCCACTCACTGGTCTTCACCGGAGTTCTCACTTTTTCCTTTTCTAGTTTGTCTAAATAATTTATAACTTTATCCCTCAATCTAAAAGGTACGTCGTAAGCTTTTCTGAAAATCGGTACTTCGCTTTTTAAAACCAATTCGGCCTCGAAGACCTTGATAGGTGTAGTAAAATCTTTGATAAATACTGTAGAAAATTTATTTTTGACTTCCTCAATATAATTCTCACCATTTGGTGCATTCAATTTGTTTACTTGTTCGTTAAATATCACAACGTTCAAAAAGGATTGCCTCCATTGAGGGAAAAACACATCCAGCCAGTTACTGCCCAATAATGGCATGAATTTAAATTTTGCATCTAGAATAAGTAGTTTCAAAATGGTTTCCCTTTTATTTAATTTTATCAAAACGTTTGTCTCTCTCTCAATTTTGAGTTTGGACCCATTTACCACCAATAAATTTTTTTGGCATTTGCTCAAAGGTTTGTCGAATAATTCAAAATATTGATTTTTACCCATCACGGATACGGTTGAGCCACTATCAACCTCCATCTTAATTAAACAATTATTTATTGAAACATTAATAAGACATGGTTCACCTATATTATTAATAGACGCAACACACATACAATGCAAATCACCTGCATTCCATTGCTTTTCACTGTCCTCGTCAGCAGGAGTCGTCGTCATCTTCCCCATTAGGACGCTCAGTTCTTTCTCCGCGCTCGTGCCAGGCTTCGCCTCATCTATAAATTTAATTGCATCCCGCTTCATGTTTTTCAACCTGAAGCATTTTTTCTTAATGTGTCCTTTGATCCCACAAGTCACAAATAATTTGAGAAAAGTCGGGCCTGCGTTTATCTTTGTATAGTGATTGTTATTATAGCCTACTTTTATTTGTGCTCCCTGATTGTAATCCTGGTAATGTTTCTTGTTTTGTATTTGTGTGTGTGTTCTATGTCTAACATAAGGTCGGAAACCTGACCTCTCTCTAATCTAAGTATTTCTTGAGCTTCCTTAGTGTTCTAGCTATGCCCCTTGCTATACACACTAAGTAAATGATGCATTCGTGACCCCGGAGGAAACTGAAATTCATTATTCAGGGTTTTCGCATTGCTCTTAGCAATGTTCCAAGTCGTTATAAACTTATCCATAGACTCAAGCGTAAGGTTTTCCTCATTAAGTAGTCTTTGTTTAAGAGCCTCGTCTTTTAAACCAGCTAGAACCCTATCTTGAATCGCAATGCCTTTAAATGCTCCGAATCCACAGAACTCCGCTTGAAGTTTCACTGCCAAAACGAAGTCTTCTGCAGATTCGTCGGGTTGTTGAATGCGATGGCTAAATCTGTATCTCTGAACTATATCAGGCTCAGTTCTGTCGAACTGTTGCTTCAATTTATTAATGATTTCCGTGTATCCCACCGTTGTTAAAGTATCCCTTTGAAATACGAGTTTCAATTGGGAATACACATACGGCCCACACAAATTCATAAAATGAGATTTCCGCTGAATCTCGGAAACCTCATTTGCCAAAAAGGTATATTCTAATCTATCGGCCCAGTCCGAAAAGGATGTACCTTTCCGGTAGGGCTCGATACTGGAGCTATTTTGCGTCATTATTTATATATCTTCAATTTAAATACAAAAACCCAATAAAAAAAGTAAAAGATTAAAATTAAAAAAAAAAACAAAAACTAAACGTTAACTGCAATTGCAGACTCGCACTATAAAAAAAGATCAAAAAGACTCACCGATAGTGGCTGTGGCCTTCGCCCACTGTACGACAATTATCGTTTTTCTAGTTATTTTATTTCCAAATTTTTTTTTTCCGCTTCCTTACTTTCTTCCGGTTTAAATATCGCCAATCCTTGAAACTAAAAGGATATAGAAAGAAACACTTAATAATTAATAATTTATATAAAACAAAATACAAAAGAACTATTGTTCTTTACAAATTTATTGTGAGTTCAGTCCTTTGTATCCTGAAAATAAAAGAAATTCCTTCACAAAGCCAGGAATATATTCAAACACTGTCACGCGTAACCCTTTTCAAATACAGTAAGATTCCGTTTTTGGCACGTTCCATTTTTGGCATGCTCGTTTTTTGGCACACTCCGATTTTGGCAACAAATGGGTTCCATTTTTGGCAACATTTTTGTTGGTCATAATAAGTCTTTTAGAAATGTGCAATAGATATTTTTTGTATGAATTGATATCACATTTGACTTCATTTCCAAACATGGGAGTCATATTAACCCTCAAAGGCGCAAATCAATTTTTATTAATATAGTCTAATAGCTTCAATACATTACTGTGATAATTTTGAGATGTTTTTCGCAATACTGTTTTAAAACAGTGTTATGCCTTTAAGGTTTACCTATATTTTACACTATACGTGTTATATTAAATCATTACAATTAGTGTAGAGGTGCATTATTTATGTATAATATGGACAAGTTGCTAGTGATTTTTGCAACAAAAATGGTTTTCTTCATACCTATATATCTTCAAGCATTGCAGTTCGATTTTCAATCTATCAATTCCATTTGAAAGATCAACGATTGGTTAGTTATGGTGAAGCAACAATTTTTTTTTATTTTTTTGAAGGAGCTGTGTTTTTTAAACAAAATTGTTCAATAATTTTCAGAAAGAAGACATAACAGCCCCAGGAGCGAAATCAACACTACCATTCAGGGAATTGTTCAAGTTTTGACGTTCAGTGGGCCGAAGAAAAGCGATTCGAATTAAATGCTATTTTACATATCCGTAATGAGTGGAATTGCACTCGAGAAGTGCGCGAAAATTATGAGAATTCTACAGGACGGCACAATGGGTAGAATGCGGCTTTCGACGCTCAAATCATCTAGCGCCCTGGGTATGTATCCTGAAGGATTTGTGTCTTCGGAAAAGTATCTTGGATGAAAATGAGCATTATTTTGACAACAGACTGATAAACATTTCTTGCAAAGAATAAGCACAGCCTTATGACTGAACTACACTTTGGAAAACTACAGAAAGGACTAGACACAGCAGTCATTCGAATAAGATTACTTTATAAATTACTTGATAAATTTATTCTCAGTTCGAAAGATTATATTTGAAGTCAAAAACAAGAAAATATTTGCATATATTTTAGTTTACTCAAAAATTCTCTAGCGAAATAGGGACTATTTCACTTGAAGTATATTTTTTTCCACATTTCAAAAGGCCCAACTTGGCCCACTTTTTTCTCTTTGTGATTATAAAGTTAAATGTTTCTACTAGTCACAAACAAAATTCCAGCTGCCGCTTCGTGGGTTATTACAAATTTTGTGGAATATTTTTTTTAAATATTTTTGATGAAAACAACCTTAAAATGTCATGATAACATTTATCACTCTTTGAAGCATTTTTATTATTGAATATTTTCTAAGATTTAGGAATAAAATATTTATTTCTAAGTATATTTTTCATACACAAATGTTAACATTCATTTTCTAGAGTATTTTTTTAAATGTCATGTAGCGCCATCTACATAGGTTATAAAGTAAAAATGTCTTCAGTACATGTGTTAGAAATATCAAAACAAACAATTTTGCCAAAGAAAGTTTTTTGATAGAACACCTCTATCAAGAGATAGAACTGATCTAGATCAGTTTCTATTTATCTAGATCAAAACCAATAATGTTCATTTCCATCTAAGATACTTTTCTAAAGACACTAATCATCCAGGATATATGCCCAGGGCGGTAGAGGTTTTGAGCGTCGAAAGCTTGCCCCACTGTACGACGTCTGAATTTGATAAAATGATGAATAAAATTGAATTTGCTAATTTTTTCTTTCATCTCGTTACATTTCACATATGATTAAAAATCCTTGAAACTTTTTTGAAGTCGTAAATTGAAAATCCAAACTTTAAAAATAAGGTTCCTTTTTTGGCACGGTTCCGGTTTTGGCAACTGAAAAAAATAAAATTGTTGCCAAAAACGGAATCCTACTGTACTTGATGACATCACGCTTAATAATTTTAATTTATATTTTTATATAAAAAATTGCCTCTATTTCTTACCAAATGTCCGATGAAAATTTTCCTGCACCTTTCTATAGTGTCTTGGCCTTCCCTGCCACCGTCGCAAATTTCCGCGATGGCGTTTTTTGGCGGTTCTCACCTAAAACTCCAGACCAATCCGCCTGGCGGAAGTTTTTTTTCCAAACGGAATATCGCTCAATTCGCCGTAGCTCTCCTGACACGCCGTCGATATGTTCGTAATGGCGTTTCCGAACGACGTTTTTCCGTTGTCAGTAGACTGACGCCGACAAATTTTTACAATGGCGTCCTTTTAACCTTTCGACTGCTTGCAAATTTCACTGACACGTTAAAAAAATTTCCCTTCGACGGTAGTCCTTTTTTAAAAAAGAAATCCATAAAACTCGCTTCGGTTTTTTCACTATTACCCGTTGTCTCGTCACCAGTTGTAAAGATGATGCTTTCTCAAATAGCAGTAAAGATGAAAACGATCCGTTCACAAGTACAGTTCAGATAGAAGTGACAATTTTATTTATTTACCAGTCTACTACAACCTACACCATTCGATGGTGTTACCTAGCGTTATCAATTTATATGTACTATTTACAATATAGATGGGCGCACTTTTTTTGAGTACGCGTATAGGTGGACACATCAGGATTAAATATTAGTGTAACCAGCGAACGAAGACCCTAACTTAAGAGGTCTTGTGCCGGCTAATAAATAAAGAAGAGCGAAAATTTCTTAGAAATATCGATGAATGATTTGTTTCTGTTATTTTTTTCATAAATATTTATATTTCTTCATAATTATCATATTTCCTTTATTTCACATTCCGTTTACCGTTTGCAAAAAAGGTATTCGAAAGACTCAATAAAATAAAAAATATAATAACTCAAATAAAATAAATAATCAGAAAAAAACTAAAAAAAAAATCCAATGAATAAAATTAATAAAACTAGGGTGAAGTGCCTATTTTCACCATACTAAGCAAGGTGCCTCACTAATTCGTTAATTTCTCACACTACAATCAATGGAATACGTAAAAATTGACATCAACAGTTTTGCTTCGTTGTTAAGAACCAATATAATAACACAACACTGAAAACAGTGAAATTCTCGTGTTTGAGCGCAACGAAAACTCGAATCGAGTGCCCCTATTGTTGCGCTACCATTTGACTCAATGCGTTGAATAAAGATGGCAGACACTGCTCTAACCAACGGCTTCAAATGGGTAGGGTGATAATAGAAACATGGCACAAATGGGCTCATCACCCTAATTAAAAAAAATTAGAACAAGACATGAAAGAATTGATAAGATAATCCTCGTGATCACCTGTGGATGAATAGAATCTCATTTCCCGAGCAAAGTCAACCATTTAATTTAAAGCAAGTAGAAATCATATTTTAATTTCAAAAACAAATTGAAATCCCATTTTGGTTTCAGTTTTTGTTTTAATTTCAAAAATGACAAAATTTTGTTCTCATTTGGCTATCATTATATAAATTGCGTTTCTTAGAAGATTTTTGATTTGTTTGAATTTCTCCATCAACGTTTGATTTTGATGCCAAATGACTTCAAAATACAAGAAAGGTCGAATTCTGATGTCAAAGCAAGGATGCAAGTTTTGAAAAAAATTGATAGTGATCAATGAAAAGTATTTGAAAATAAAATTTTCTTGAGGAAAAAAAATCTTCATTGGGATTTTGAACATTGAAGCCACGTTTCATTATTTTTTTTTAAATAACTTCACCGCGGGTTTTAAGGACTCCAATCTTTGGGTAGCTTCTATTTTTATTCGGATTCCAATTTTTTTAATTGATTTCGGAGAGAGGGCCCACACATTCGGGCTTTATTGCTAGCTACGTCCTAGATTTTTAGTTTTTTTCATCTTTGATACCGGAAACAAAATTTCATTCAGTTTGCAGTGATGTTTTGGTCAATAAAGCTCAAAACGTAAATTGGGCCTTAAATTATTTAGGCCTCATGCAAAGCAAAAACCTGGTTACGGGCCTGATTTATCCATTAGATAAGCCTAACGATAGTAATTTAAAAAGAATTTTCCGGCTACGATTCGTAAAACTGTCACAAAACAGAACTGATATTACATATTTCGGTCTTCAACCTATCCACAGATCGTCAAAGTCGTTACTAGCGAACGTGTTAGATATAGATGATGACTTTCGTCACAACTGTAGACCACTAACCCCTGGAGGTACACTGCCACACAATCCAACATATTTCAGGACCGTTTATAGGTACGTATAAAAGTTCCCTCGCACCCGGATTCCCGTCCCTAGACGTAAATGACGCCTCGTAAAAGGATACGACATGGAGGCAAACGTAAAAAGAAAAAAAAAATGACAGCAAACACCTTTCCTTTCTTTCTTCCTTCCAGTAGCGATGATGGAAGTATGGGACCGATCGGAAGCAATCGAATGCCAGATGCAATTGCGCCACCACACACGTGTTTCACATCATCCGCTGATTACGAACTAGCTTTAATATTGAAAGAGATCCGTTTTATCACCGATCAGGTAATTAATTTCTTACTCTTCTGCCTAGGAAAAAAAAATCCCTAGACATTTCACCTTGCTGTGGAGCTCACAGCGGGCTAAATAATTAAGCGGCAAATTATCGGAGCCAGCGTATCCGTGCCCCGATGGAGACGATATGCTGCTGCTGCTGCTGCCATCGCGAGAGTGGTATAAATACTGCGGTACTTAATGCAAGGCTCCCATGGGATGGCGAAGAAAAAAATTACCAAAGCAGGAATTCATTACACTCATCGCCTATCGGTCGGTCGACTGGGTTGGAGATTTCCCACCGGATAAGGGTGCAAATGGAAGGAAATCTGGGATAACGTTAGGCGTTCGTCGGAACGAGACTCTACTTGTATACGTTAATTATTCAGCAATCTGGTATTCATTAGCTTGATCTGACTTCGAGGTTGATTTACTGTTTCAGTATGGTTCGGTTGATTTCAGTATCTTGTCCTAGTAATTGTACTGGAAGTTTCTAACCCAGTATACTTGACATTTATGTCAACAATGCCGATATAATTGGATGATTAGAAATGAATAAATGTAATAACTTGTTATATGTATAACGTTACGTTGCGGTATCTGTTTAGGGGCACATACCCAGCAGAAAGCACCCAACAAATTCACAGAGTTTAATGTTGATTAACCTCTAATAATCTTCATATTCCTCACTTTAATTGAGGCCCTGGGAGATTTTAAAGTGTTCTTTTCAATGGCAGTTTCACAACTTTTCAATACGACTCCAGCTTTCTAGTACTACACGGTCTCACCACAGGAAATTAAAATAATCCTCTTCAATTAGTTTCTGCTCTATTTGTGCACCTTCAGTTACGCAAAACGGTACAGCGCGAGACTGGTACTTCTTCGACGTTCAAATAAACTCGCTCGTGGAAGCTCTCCTGATTGATTTCCGCTTGACCGCTGCAGTTAATTTATCCGCAAAACTTTTCTGTTTTCGCCGTTTGATGAGGGGTAAAATCCCATTTACTCAAAGTCATCAGAAACTGGATCAACTTGTTTCCGGTAGGGAAAACCCACACTTCCGGATCGATTAGCGCGACCATGGCAGCATACGGTATACGGTACTACCGGAGGGAAAGAGCCTGTTTGAGGTTCTGTACGTTCTGAAAGTAAAAAGTAAAACCGGAAAGCGATAATTGCGTTACTTTGAACTGATTCTAGCTACACGTTGGTGTAGGCGATTACTCGAAGCTTCGCCCGCACCTTTTTTCCACTCGCGGTTTTAGCTCGAGTTTTAGTTTGTTATTCAACCGGTTTTCGCAGTTTGTTTCACGAGAAGTAAACTTTGGGTAATTGAATTACTGTAATGTACGAACGTGGGTGTTATAATCTGGTATGCGTATCCCACGAATCCAACAGGATGCTGAGGCATTTTGGTATCAGCGTATTTTGAGCTGATTTCATTCGAATTTGATGCCTAGAAGATCCTCGAGTTCATTCTTCGAGCTATTATGAAGCAAATCGGTAGCTTTGCATGGTCGGAAAATTCTGCAGACATTATCGAAGTTCCGACAACAAAATTACGCTTAGAGGTCACCATACACTCTCAAATCGTCGCTACTCAATAGCTGTAACAGATTAGTTCGCCCAAATTAAAAATTACACCATTCTCCTTTAGTTTCTATGTGAGGATGGATTTTGTCGGTTTTATTCATTGTAGGCTGTTCGCATTGATTTTCTCAATTCCATTTAATATTCGATGATTTATTCAAGGTATGCGCAATATATGTGTTTCCGGACTTTTTAGTTTTTCTTCGATCGTCCTAGCTTTGGGTATTCTCATGTCCTCTCTGACTGATAAGATGCAAAATTAGTTTTGCAGATTTATGAAGGCCAAAAAATTCCAAATTTGAATTTTTTGACTTAGGACTACGTCTTTGTTTTTGATATGGGGGTGCCCTTTGCAAATTCTGCAAAAATGGTATGTAACGAAAAGTGGTCCCATTTTAAACGCATATAATTCAGCCAAGTCACGATATTTTTTCAAATTTTTTCACATATCGCCCCGAAATACATGTAAGAATAGATGCTAATAGATAAACCCAAAGATTTTTGATATCATGGCCTAAAAAATTTAAATAATTTACAACCTAGACAAAATATCGCGCCTTTCCACACAGAAGATAGCGCTTCCCAAGTCCAGCGCGACAGATTTGTGTACCTAGCGCGCTACGCTTCTATAAATGACGTTATCATGGACTATTTAAAGAACGGATTTGGCCGGACAAGCTCAGTTGCCTGTTCAACGGCAGGCAGAGTAGTTCACTGCGATGTGTGTTTTCACAACCAGTATAACTGAGTTTGAAGTCCGTTACACTGGCTGTGGGGTACGCTACCCAGAGCCGTCCAACATGCGACTGAGCTTGTCCGTTCAAACACTATGTTTTCTTTTGTATTGTGCTCGTTTCCATCACACTTTAATGCACAATCTCGAACACAATTATTCGTACACAAAATCGCTTGTACATTCGAGCTCCACTTGCAAACACGGTTAACATAGTGTCGTGGTACTAGGCTCTACCCATCTTCATCAGCGTTGACTCATTTTGCTTTGTGCGTTTGGGTTCAGTGTTTGAGGCGAACGTGTAGGAAGGTATATCGAATTTGTTAGCAGAGTTACCACATTCACAGATTTTTCTGTAATGCCGCAGATTTGTTCACAATTTTTGATCACAGATGGCAGATTGTTGACATTTCGATGAAAATTTCACAGATTTTTCGGAAATTTATCATAGATTTTTTTCCTGTTTCAGTTATCACAGATGATAAAAACATATTTTGCAATATGTTACTTTCGATATTGATTGGTTGTGCTTAAACTATACGAAAAAAATATATTTGATTTATTATTACTCTAAATATTATACATTAAGTAATATAGGACGTCTGCGATTCGTGCAACCCCATAGGGCTGCCCCTTGTAAATTTTTAATTTTAAAATTTCCTGCTGCATTCTCATATTGACCTATGTTCATTCACAACTCGCCATTTACGTGCTGTTACAGTCAATATGTCTGTATTTTCTGGCATATTTGCAAATTAGTTATTTCCTTTTAATATAACAAACGTGTTTATTCTTCCGGTAGCCAAAAAGGGCCGTCTCTTGTAATCGGCAGTGCTGTAAAAGCCCACACCATTATTTGGGACATCTCATAGAACAATCTTAGAGATTTGGAATAGATGAAATATTTATGCATTTCCACAGTCTGAGAGAGAAGAGGTGTTGTTCGTGACTCTCTGCTCCGACAGAATTTCGCATGAATAGGTGAAATGGCTTGCTCCAAATGAGCTCAAACCACAGCTATCTGATTACGAATACATCTTCTTTGATGGTATTAATATTCTCTTAGACATCGTGCAGAATTGCTAAACAGGAGTCCTCGGGTCACAGTCTTTCTCGTGCTGAGGACTGTATGGCTGGTGGGACTACCCTTGCTGTGTTAAGCGAATCTTCGACACAGAGGACGTTTGTTTCTTTGTATATCATGAGATTCAAATGATGGTCACGCACCTAATACTCATTTCAAGGTTCGTTATAGGAGATTTTGGGTTAATCTGGTTGGTATCTTCTTGTTACTTTACAATAAGCGCTGGTGATGAAATGTATAGTGCCCTGATCAGATATGGTTCCAGCAGCACAAGTTAGTCTTCAGTATAAGCGTACAGCAACTATGATTCTATCCGGCTTTGTGGCAGGAACGAAAATCTTCCATAAGTTTGGCTCAGGTGCCGTATTTCCATAAAGAAAACTGCTAATATAGAAAGCTACTTAACTCCCTCGTCGGAACTTTCAACAAAAATGGCATGAAAATCCACATGAATTGCCTCGTTCATGTATTCTTGTAAATAGTGCTATTGAGGCATGTCTTATATCCGAACTCACAACTCGCGATATTTTTTCGTCACGGTCACTATAACTTTTGATAATATGTGCCACATAATTATTTGTCACTTTCTGATGATTTCAATAGGGTTGTACCATAGGCAGGAATTGGCTTCCACTCATAATTGGCAGTGATGCAAATGCCTACCGTATAGTTTGGGCCAGTTAAGACATCAATTTGAAAGGCATTGAGCTTAAGGTATAAATACTTTAGCCGTGCAAATATGCCTATACTGGTTAGAGGAAATCGCCAAACATTTGCTTGGTCTGGTAGGGAAGTGGTGTTAGATGTAACTCTCTGCTCTGACAGTATTGCACATGAATTTGCAAACTGGTTCGTCCGAAAGAGCTCGATCCATCGTTATTTGATTATGAATACTTCGTCTTTGGTCATTTAAAGTCTACCTGGATATCGTTACATATCGCAATTCCAAATCCACGGGCTGGTAGTAAAATTATACATGCTTCCAGTGGTTCTTGGTGAACTGCCAGACTTGTTAGACTCAAAAAGTTGTATAGAAAAGCTTGAAAACACAGATGCAGAGGCGGGTCGAAAGAAATTAAGGGGGTCTCCTAATCAGTGGTTCATGAAAGGGTGGTTATTGAGAACAAGATTACGAATGATAATTTGCGTACTTTTGAACGTATATTTATTCAACGAAAGAAATTTTTTCGAATGTCGAAATAAATAAAAATGGCGAAATTCGGAAGGCTATTCTGTGCAGTATAGACCATTATGGTGATAGAAAGTTATAATTTGAAATATTTTGGTCATTTTTGTTAAAGTACTCGATTTTTAGACTTTTTAAAGCAGTAAGTGCGTTAATAACGTTGTAAAATGAGATTTTTAATATATTATTTAACTCACAATTAAGCTACCCAAAATACAATGTTTGACTTTTATACATGTAGCATTTATTTTTTTTTTATAATCGTGCACGGGATTTTGGAAAAACATGGTTTTCATAAAATTTGCTTTGCTGTTTTTAGGAGGAAAAAATAGATAAAAGTAAAATGAGATGTTAAAAAGTTATATTCTGAAACTTTGTAAGAGTTTTCTCTAATAATAATTCTAACGAATGAAGCAAGAAAAAATCGAAATTTTGAAGCTTTCTGATGAGGATACACCCTTAATCAGTATTAGTTCAATGTTATCTTCCTGCTTATTTTGTCATGCGGGGGTTGGTGTGTGAGGGGGATGAAAAAACGCAACTTATTTTGGTATGCCCGGTGGGTGAAGACCGAACTAACTCCAAAAAAAGGATTCCTGTAAATTATTTTCCGGGATTACGTAAAATCTCTTAAAGCCATTTGGAATTAAAAATAATTTTAATTTTGAAATTTTAATAAGTTTTGCATCATTTTGATGTCATTGTTGTATCAGTTTTTATGAAAAATTACTGTGTGGCCGCACACGTCAACCCGTAACTCCGGCACCGGAACTCCGATCAACACAAAATTCAATGGGAGCCGATGGAAAGGTTGTAACCGTCTTCGAGAAACTGATGTGAGTTTGGTAATTTTTAAAGATGGCTGTTTTCCCGGGACAGCGGGAAAACAATGGTGATCAATGTGGCTAACGCGAGTTGGACCGGAGTACGGTGGGTAGGGCGGTAGAGGGGGGAAAATATGAAGTGCAATCAACCGCATTTTATGCCTTCCATTTGCTACTTGGTTTGTGAAAATCGGTTGAATTGTCAACGAATAACCGATGTGATTTTAATTGTTGAATATGCCCGAAGCCCGGGACTTCCGACAATGATTTCAAAGAATCTTTTATTGACCATTAGTGATCCAGTTCTGAAAATCGAAGCAGTTTTATGTCCATTTCAACATCTTGTTTAACTACCTGGCACCTAATTAAGAGGTTATTAAAAATCCTTTTCAAATACTGAAGCGTTACAAATCCGTTACAAATCATATTTAGTAAAACAGACAGAAAAAGAATTACCGGAACGGTGAGAATGAAGAAACCTGTATCGGTGAGAATGAAAATTCACCTGTATCGGAAACACTGAGGAAAGATATGTCCTCAAGAAGGAATCGAACTTGTGATCTCCCAGTCTCTAGTTGGGTCCGTTAACAACTCCGCTATCGCATCATCACAGTTCCTCGATGGCGCAGTGGTTAACGCACCCAACTAGAGACTGGGAGATCGTAGGTTCGATTCCTGCTTGAGGACATATCTTTTCTCAGTGTTTCCGATACAGGTGAATTTTTCACCGTTTCTTCATTCTCACCGTTTCGGTCATTCTTTCTCTGTCTGTTTTCCAGTGGACACTTTCATAAAAATCCTTGAAAAAGGAAAAAGAAACAAAGACTCACGTCCAAACAAGGAATATACATATTTAGTAAACTTTCTTCCTGGCGTTCGTGTAGTGAGAATAGGGTTTATACAAATTATCGCTTCCTACCCAACTTTCCTAGTTAAAACCATTACCCGGTCATTACCCTACGCGTCAGTTCCCCAATCAGAGCGCACACTATGACAAGTAGTGCGGGAAAATGTTCGTAAAAATCCAAGATAGCGGTTTCCGTTTGCCATAATATAGCCATATGGGTGTTATTTCAAAGAGTGTGATAAGTAGATAACGAAATTTGATGATTGACGCAATTTTTAAATCCATTATGGTGGAATTGCTCAAAATTATCTACTCGAAGAAACAGCCGATGTATTCCCCAAACAGTTCTCAAAGCGAAAAGCTATATGGTTTGATCCAATAGTGTTAGAATATATTTCTTGAAAATGCTGCTACCACAGCATTTGTAATTTCTGTACTCAATAATACACAAAAAATGAGCCCAAAACGACGTTTATAAGAATAGCATTCCCACGAACGCAACACCGTAGGTGCTACAACAAATTAGCTCCAATGGAAAGTCCTTTGTTCGTTCTATCTACCTCTCTCATTGTGGTGCAAACAGAACCAAATTCCCGAAAGCAACATGCTTGCGCTGTTGCACCCTGGTAGAAATGGGTATAGGAGCTTGCTGCCACTTTAATAAGAACTCAAAAGATAGTGCTGGAATCGCTGAAATGATGTTGCCGGTTCTTCGTTCAAAAAAATTAAATCTCCCCCATAATTTTTTTGTTATTGTGCTGCCAATCATGTTCTTAGTAATCAAATTTGGTCACTCGTGTACCCAAGTAAACAAGCATTACAGCGTAGCCTAATATCTGCTCAAGGCCTGCATATAGGGCAGTTTCCTATATAGTTCTGATACAATACTAGAAAAAAAGAAATATTGTGCTATTACTAGTCTTCCCAAATGAACATCGAACACCATGTTCGCTCTAGTTCTGTGCTCATATTATACCCACATTTCGTATGCAAAATCGAACACGATAATGCGTATCAAAACACGTGTTCGTCTACACATCCGAACCCCATGTACGTACGCGGTGTTCGTACACAGGTGCTCTTGACACTAGTTTTCTCTTTCTCTCACTCATCATCACTAGCGTTGACGCATTCTGTTTTGTGCTTGCCTTTCTTGTGTACGGACACGGTGTACGTACACGGTATTTACCTAAGTTTGCACATCGTTCGCTTGGGTTCGGTGTTCGATGCAAAGCTGTACACAAAGGCAAAGCATGTTTGAAGTTGAACGCCTGCACGAAATTTTGTACACGGGTGCAAACTTGTCGATGTTCATGGGAAGACTGGCTATTACTATGCAGAGATTGATAGCCAATTTTCAATTTTACTACATCTAAAACAACCCCGGTAAGAATCACTTGCATCAATGTAAGGATCGCTATCTAAAATTGCAGAAGTTCTGGTAACGTACAAAACTTGCAAGAAGCTTCCTTGCATGTGATGGAAGAAACAGGAATACGAATTTTGCCTATGTCTTAGCAATATATGTGTATTGCTGACCCATATGCGTTTCACAAAAAATACTGCTAGTATTGAAAAAAACGAACCAGTATGGGAAGATTACTAAACAATACTATATCCATCAAACCATGCTGACAGATAGTTGTGAGTAATTAAAAGTAATTTATAAACACTTGCACGATTTCACGATTAATGAAAAAATATCGGACGCACCCAGATTTCAAAGCATGCTCTTGCGCATCGTATCCATTCCTGCATTTAAGAACAGAGCATTAAAATTCGTACAATATTGCGTTTAGTGATGTTGGTAGGGAATAAATAAAAAGCAAACGTTAACATAAAACTAGGCATGCGTTGCTATAACAACCATCATAAGCACGTGAATGTGGTGGCAATATTTTGATGGTTTTATTGATGAAACCTATGTAGATATAGCAAGACATGAAGTCATTTTATATAACTGTAAATTTTAATCTATTTGACGACTGTAGAACTTTAATTTGGGATGTTATCGGCTAAATCAATCATAAAAATAATCGAAAACGATGTGTTGTCTCTTTATCCGACAGTTCCGGTGACTTTATTTCACCTTTATCAAGGAATAGAAAATAGAAAAAAACCGAACCGTTTCTATTCCTTGATAAAGGTGAAATAAAGTCAAAAATTGGCCAAGGAATCCAGAAAAAAATAGTATATTTTGGTTACAGTGTTGCCACATTCCAATTTAACACCAAAACTGCATTTTTCTCGCAGTACCTTTACTTTTAATTTGAAAATTATTATGCAATTTTGTTCCTCGGAGATTTTCACACATAAAAACATTTAGAACTTCTATATAACTTGAGCCAATCTCAAGATTCAGTGATTTGAAACAAAAACTGATAATTTCTCATCACTTTTCTGGTTATACCTCAGTAAACATGCAGAAATTCAAAATTCTGAAAACGCCATTTTGTAAAGAATTTTTAGATTAGTAATGTGGCATATCTAACTCAGTTTACCCTAAAATGGCGTTTGCCATAAGCGACGAAACGTGTGTGTCGGTCAAACTTGTTATTAAAAAATCAAATCATGTTTCTTTTGCAAGCTTAATTCATACAGAATAAAAAAATTCATTTTAGCGAATGCGAATTTCCGGGCCATTTGCTTCCAAATTCCATCAAGTTTTGCATAGCCTCCTTGGTCACTTTCCTCACTGCAGAACACTGCATCTAGCTGACAACTGTTTTAGCATCCAATTTAGGTTCCGCATGATGATAGCCTAATCTTTTTGGGACGGTCAGGCCTTTAGGCACCACCTGGCCGTTGTTGGCGGCATACATGGTCTTTTCCGTAATGACACGATGCAAAATCCGACCAAAACAGAACGGAATAATTGTATTGCTATAGGAATTGCAACAGACGTTTTTACCAGGTCCTCCTGAACATAAATTTCGTGATTGACGGTCCCGGTTGCGATGCATATTTTTTTGAACCAAAGGAACAGATGGCCTGCCACACGAGATATTTATTTGCGACCTCCGACCGATTAATGTTTCGCAAACCTCCGCCACCTTTCCTCTCACGGATGACGGATAATATTCCTGTACAGGAAGCTGTTTAAAGCATGCCTTGACGAAGGCATGTATAACGCAATCTAACTTCCTCAGCATCTTCATGTACAGCTTCCGTTTTCTAGCACGATGCACGGTTGTAGACGACACTCCCTGTATACTTGTGACATCGCGGACGAAGAGGTTGGGGTTCCGCTTGAAACAGCTTACCACTCTTTTCGTTGTTTTTGTGGCTTCCAGCTTTCGATTTCTTCGGAATTCAGTCTTCCTAGCTGTCGACAAACATTTTTCGAACACTTTCATTACGTTGATTTGGCAACATTCAACAATTTCACCAACTTGGAAAATGTTGCTTCATTACTCCACCCTCTTCGATGTCGTTTTCACAGTTGAAGGACAAATGTTATAATCAAAGGGTTGGCTTGATGCTATACACATATTTCTTTAAAATGAGGGGTATGCAGGTACTTTTAATGCACAATGAAAAAAAAATGCATAAAGTTGATGTTGACCTATTTTTGATCGTAGCACATTTTAATCTTTCATGGTAACCGGAAGGCGCAAACTTCATTTTCAAAATGACTCCGTACATCGATTTCTATTATATACTTGCTTAATATTTTGTAGAAATCGTCAAAATCCGTCATCAACTAACCGTATCCTATTGAGTATGATGTTCGAAATTTTTGAATTTCAAGGTGGCGTTAATCATCAATTTTCGGCATCTACTAACCACCCCCTTTCAAACAACACTCATATTGATTATGCTCTCTGGTACTGTGTTGAAACCGGGAACCGCTTGGTTTTCAAAATGGCGTTAGGCATCGTTTCCCAAGGTAGTAATAACGATTTTGATTTGCCGATTTTGGTTCCGCCATCCGGTTGATCATTTGGGTAAGTCCGTTGATGAAGAAGCCACCAGATATTGCCCGACGGTTTTTTGTTTTTGCACAGGTGTAGATTGTAGAATTACACGAATCTCGGAGAACGATTTACTAATAAAACTTTGATAGCAAAAAGTACACCGCAGTAAAATGAAAACTAAATCTTCTCCAACAAGAACTTATTATACCGTTTCTTTTCTGTCAGAGCATTAACTGTACTTTGAAAACTTTGCAAAATTGATTCTCAAAAGGGAAAAATTGGATTACAACAATTTGTGCATAATGGCACAACATTTAACTTAGATAAAGTGGGATTTTTATGTTTCGAATTCATCTCATCTAACTCAGTAACTGAGACAAAATTGGGGTCCTTGAGATAATATATTCAAACAATCGAATTTGTGTCAACGCCTGAAGCAACTGGCTGGACATGCGTGATGTCTCGGGAAGTAAGCACTGAAGCTCTGGCTTAGCGTTTGGATTAACCGTCTAACTCTGGTTCTAACAAGTGGGTACTAGTTCGTACACGGAAAAAATCCGTTCATAAATTCATGAACAAAAGATCACGATCCCGTGAACTGAACTATTAACTAAAATCGCGATCAAGTTCCTAAAATTGTAAAAAATAAACCTCGTACTCATGAAACTATTTGTGTTTCCAAAAAATTAGCTCGCCTCGAATATATACATGGCGTTACATTCGAATGTTTGGTTGGGTTACACATTCGACAGTTAAACGATGTTCATGATCTTTTTCGCGATTTTTGTGATTTCAAATCAATTTTTCTGTCAGACTGGAGTGATTTATGTTCATAATATCAGAATCTTAGTCGCCAGTTTCGTAATTTCTATTCACGTTATCGTGATATTTTAGTCATAGTAGAGTAGAGTGATTCATGTTTATGATTTCAGGATGTTAGTGGCGATTTTTGATATTTTAAATGCTGGTAATGTGATTTAATTTAATTTTAATCACGAGTAGAGATATATGTTCATTCATATTCTTGATTTCAGTAATTTAGTCACGATTTTTGACACTTTTAGCATGAGTTTTGTGATTTAGGTTCATGATTTCAGGGTCATAGTCACGATTTTCGTAATTTCTTTTCCCGTTATCGTGATATTTTACTTTAGATCTTACTTTCGAATTTGACACGTGAAGTACTGTGACTCATGTTTATGATATCGGTAGTTTGATTATTGTATCTGGTTCACGTACACTATTTGGTGTGCACAGCGCAGTTTTCGTTTTCTGTCCAGACATCACAGTGAACTTTATCAAATGAATTCAGTGGTCGCTAGCAGCTGAACATTTTACGAAAAAGTGCATGGAACAAAAACAATTTCCCGAATAATACCCTAAACTTTGTGAAAAAGTTCACGTGAAAATTTCATTACCATGCTACATGAAATTGAAAACGATTAGGAATATCTTCTAAATATTACAAGCACACAAGATAGATCCCAAATCATGTACCTGTAATTATGAGCTAGTACACGAATCCAAGAATAACATTTAATGATTTTGAGAACTATTTCACGAATGGTAAGTCGTGACTATTATACTATGATCCATGAACCAGTCCATATATACATGAATTATATTCTATAATTTTGTCACTTATTTCACAGGCACGCATGGTCAGTCGTTATTATTCTACTAGAAATCATGAATCAGTTCACGAATACATGAATAATATTTATGATATATGATTTTTTTTAACTATTACACGAGCACGGATATTGGATCATGACTAATATATTTGGAATCATGAGGATTGAATTGATTCAAGAATAAAATACCGAGTTTCGTGAAATTTGAAATAATATTTCTAAATCTATGAATAACATCATGGGTCAACCTTTGGTTTTATGAATAATGTTCATAAAGTTGTGAGATAGTACATGTATAGGAAATCGACTTTTTAATAACATGGCGGAAACAAACAAATATTTCCACTAATAAAAGCGTTATACGGGCGTTACTGAATTATAAAACACTTGACTTTTGTTCATGGTCCTGTTTTCGTAACGTAAAAACGTGATTGTTCCAGAATTCATGGTATTTTATTCACGATGATGGGAAAAAATTCGTTTAACGTTCGTGTTATTTTATGACAAATGGAGCAAACTGAGTTAGATATGCTACGTTATTTGATTGGAAAACTCCACAAAATGACGTTCCCTGGATTTAAGAATTCTGCTTGGTTACAGAGATATAGCGTAAAACGACATAAGAAGTTGCGTGTTTTTTGCCTCATATCGCGGTATCTCGGGGTTGACTCAAATTATGTTGCAGTTTTAGATATTTAGTGGAATATGCTATACGCACTAAAGCATTTCCCTATTTTACTTTCAGATACGAAAAGAGGACGAGGACAGCGACGTCTCCAAGGACTGGAAGTTCGCGGCCATGGTAGTTGATAGATTGTGCCTTATAATTTTCACGTTTTTCACAATAGTGGCAACCATAGCTGTTCTATTTTCGGCACCGCACATCATCGTTTCGTAGCCATATAGAACAGGTTATTGTTATTGGTTTTATCACAAAATCAATTTGTTATGCATTAAATTATTGTCGAGACTTTTTAAATAAATTTCAGGACAGTAGCAAAACGAGAGAAAAGAAGTCAGTTAGCAAAAAAAAAACTAGAAAAAAAATCACAATGCGGGCCAGAAAAAAAATGTGGTGCGGGCCAAGGGCAAGACAAAAAAATACAAAAAAAAAGATGTCGGAAGGCTAAGTCGAAAACACTAGCGAATAGTTGACAGAGAAAAAAACGAACATAAAAATAGAAAAACCTTGCAACTGTGGTCAAGAAGAGGAAAATCGAAACAAAAAACAGATAAACACTTTTTTCGGAGATTATTGCAAATAGCGTTCTATTTCTTAGGTCAAATCTATTCCACCGAAATATGAAGCCATTAGTAGAGAAAAAAAAC
Organism: Topomyia yanbarensis; assembly: GCF_030247195.1. Classification (NCBI taxonomy): domain Eukaryota; kingdom Metazoa; phylum Arthropoda; class Insecta; order Diptera; family Culicidae; genus Topomyia; species Topomyia yanbarensis. Next base: position 40,844,594 of record NC_080671.1, on the reverse strand, counting down.
GAACAGCGTAAAAAAATAATGTTCGAGACAAACTGAATGATCTGAATTAACCGAACTATCAATAGTGTTAATAATAAGGTGATATTGATTTGATATGTGCGCATAAATATTTTTTTTCGGATGAAGGTCATATTTACCCATAGAATCGAAAAAAAAAAACATTTTAATCAACCAGTATGTTTTTGAATCCTCACATTTTGTTAAACTCCTCCAATAAAAATCAGGTTCTCCTCCAAGACACTAGTTGATGGTTTCGGCTGATTCAGCGGAATCTTCACGCAATAATCTGCACAGTAGGCTGAGAACGGGATTCAGGCTATCAAACCGAAAAACCAAAAAAAAACCTAAGCTTAAGAAAAGTTGAGACATTGAATAGTAGGTACATAATCTTTTTCGGCTCTTATTTGTAGTAGCGAACGGGCGAACGGGGGACAAATTTAATATAAACTCTTTATCCTTTCAGTTCGAACGGTTATTATTGAATTGCAACTTTTAAAAGAAACCGTCGGCTTCCGAGATACACCGGCTTTCGCCGCCGGAATCGCCGGGGTCGCGGTTTTTTTTTGCAAAAAGTGGCAAACGAGTAAAGTGAAATTTCTAAATTATTCATCAAGAAGTCACACGATGAAGGTGAGCATTAATTATTGATTAAAGAGGCAGATAATTGAGAGTGGAGGAGGAAGAAGAAGAAGAAAAATCGGTTGCAAAAATCTTCTTTGTGCTACGAAGTATGAGGAATTCGGACCAGAGAATGTAAGTGAAATGAGAAAGGTTCGAGGCTAGGAATGAGTATTAATTACGATATTTCGGATTTATTTGGTAGATTCGATCAAAGATTGCGTGGTAGGCGTTAAGGGTTATGATACGATCGAAGGAAACCCTGAAGCGTTTAGGAGGTCAGAGGATCGAATACGGTTGAGAGTCAAAGAGGAAAATTATCAACAGCAGCACGACTGTGATATATAATAAAGAAATAAATTTAACTTATTATTATTGATTAATTATTAATAAGTGGATTGTCATAATTTATTAGCGAGATGTGAGCTGAAAGCGAGAGAACCTTTTTGGCTACATAGAAATTGACAGTTTCAATTCTCTGTTTGTATTGTGCGGTCTGGTTGCTCTGAACCAGCTTTGTAACACTACAAGCGGTTAAAGAATGGATAAAAGATGACTACATCAAATCTTAGGTAGAAGATTTGGGTTTTTTTTTAAACATTTAATTTAGATAAGGCTGGTAAAAACCCAAGACAACAGCAAACGACCCCTTTATTAACCGTCAAAAAGGCGAGGGGTCTCAGAGGCCTGGCTAGTTACAGATCCCTAGTTTCAATGAACTTGTAATTTGAAATACAAATGATCAAGCGTTTTCGGGCTTTCGATTCTCGCACTGGTAAACGACAAAAAAGAGGCTTGTTATTTTATTGGATTTTAGAAGCGGTGCTTCTCGAAGTCACAATTTTAGCTTTCCTTTTTGAGGGTTAAAAGAGTGTTTGTAAAATTTGTCACGGTCACATTTAAGCAATATATGTGTTGACATGTTTCTTTATGGTGTCGATTTCATTTGGCAAAATAGTTTATAAAATTAAATTGAAGTAAAAGTATTCTTAAATATATTTAATTTCCTGATTTAATCTCGAAATCAAGACGTGGGTACGCCAAAACCAGAATGAAAATTTCTCTGATACAATTTGACGAACCATTATGCACATTATTGATTGGTTGATTATATCCCCACAGAGTTTCGGTGAAATTCTGGTTTGTCTTAACATTCTGCTCGATGCATGGTAATCACGCAACAATATGAGGTAAGAGCAGTTGACAACACAGTTCAGCAGCTCAACAGCGAAGGTTGCTTACTGAGTTCTGCCTGCTTGTGGCGAATCCTAGACCACAATCCTGTATCCCTTTAAGTAGGTATCACATCAACATTTCCGAATCTAGCCTAAGCATCGGTGAAGACTGTCGAAGCCGGCAATGGCGATTCTCATGGACTCAAAAGAGATAATGTTCATTCTTCTCACAAGCAAGATGAGTTAGTCTTCCTATAGGCAACATGATAATCGTTAGTGTGCACTCTACGAATAGCATCGTGCTTCGCAACGCATCGCAGCGGAACTACGAAGTTTGCTTGCTGAGTCTTACATCTTCGTTTAAGGGCTTCGTAGCCAATCAGCCGTTTCCCCACGTTTTTCTCCATGGAATTGTTCGAATAGATTCGATCCACCGCTACAGGTTCGCCCAGGAATTATTAATTGGGAGCAACTAGCACCCGTTGGGCATGTTGGCGCTCTTGGGGACGACTGGGATCTTCAAACACTCTCCTAGAGTAACCGCTTCGTGTAATATGCTAAGGCCAGATCCGGCCAGAACATGACATCCTCCTTTGGGTGATGTTACTGAATGAAGGTCGCAACTTCTGGTAAGCACTTCGTATTTTACACTTCCCCAATGACCGAAAGTTTCAAAGAAAAGAAGATCGGCTTCGACATCTGCTTCGCACTAATTGTTGAACCAAAAAAGGATCTTCTTTGGAAACTTCGTGTGGGAAACGTACGTTGCTGGTCACCTCGTTCATGGAGGACGTCAAAAAGACGGCCCCTGTAGGACATTGCTGTCGAGCGTCAGGCACATCTAGTCGTCCATGATCACAACCACGTTACACTTGACAGGGAAGAATTCCTTGACAAGCACCATGCGCTTCGTTATGACAATATGTATGTTAACCAAATACTTCCTGACTATCTGGCTAGTCGCACCGACCTCGCGACTCAAGGCGCGGAAGGATTTCGTCATACGGAACTCGGCCTGCACTCAATGCTCTCATCGGCCGATACACAGCGTCAATATGACATACTTCTTCGCTGAAGGGTGGAGTCGGAGGTAATCACAAACCATCGAACGTAGTTGCTTCACTGCTTTCGCCATGGTTGCCGTAAATCAATCTACCAGCGATGCCAGATTATTTGCGTAGATTTACTGTGCACAAAAATTAGAAACAAAAGAATCCCAAATAATTTTTTATCCCTTTTAGGGATTGTGTGTCAAAACTTAACTCCGAGTTGAAGTTGTATTTATCAATGAATTGATATGTAGTACTCTACAAATTTAAAATAGCGTTAAGACACATTTTCAGGTTTATTGGTTACCCGAGTAGTGTCAGAAATTTTCTTAATATTAAAGGGTGTCCCACATCAAATTGCATCACTGAAAAAACGCTGTAGAAAATTACCTAGTGACCGATACTTTTCAAACTTTCAGACAATAAAATATAGCCTATTAGTAAGCTTTTGGCATATTGATTTCATTCAACTTCAATACCATAACCGTACGCTCGCACCTTACGCTTAATTCCACTCATGAGTACAACATCTGGCTGCAGCTCTTTCTGTACGGAAACCCACTTTTTATTCATGCCTGCCTGAGATTTGAACTCCTTGGGATGCTTCGGTAGTGCCTGCTTGCTTCGTAATTGCCATTGGGGGGTTCATGTCCTTGGGTACGAAAGTGACCCCGTTGGTTTCGTACCACTCCAGGACAACATTTGAATAGCGGCACGAAGCTAGATCCAGCCTGAAAATCGTGGGGCCCTCGTGTTGCTTCAACAAAGAAAGTAGACGCTTCTGTAGGTACTCCTTGTGGAAGATCTCCCCGTTTACAGTTCCGGTAGTCGCGAAAGGCGCACTCCGTTTTCCACATGAGCAGATCGCTTGCCAAACCATGTATTTATTGTGAAACTTTAAAAGTTACTGGTTTCTTAATTCCTCCGGCACATCAAACCTGTGCTGGGCGGTGAAGAACAGTAGCCCGGGAAGCTGCCGGAAGTCCGCCTTGACGTAAGTCTCATCATCCATGATGAGACAATGAGGCTTCTTCAGCATCTGGGTGTACAGTTTCCAGACTCGTGACTTTACCATCGTATTTTGCCTTTCGTCACTATTTGGAACCTTCTGCACTTTGTACGATTACAGTCCCTCCCGGTCCTTGACTCTCTGAACTAAAGACTTGGACAGATTCAACTTTTGGACCAAATTCCTACCCGAAGTAATGGGATTCCGCGTAAAAGCTTTCACTACACGCTTGTGATCCTGATCACTAACGGTACATACATTCTGACCGCTTTTCTCCTTCTGTTCGATGCTCAGAGTGTGGTAGTAACGTTTAATCACACGAGTCACCGTTGACTGCAAGATTCCGAGTTGTTTTTCGATGTCCCGATGAGAGAGTTGAGGATGTTCCAGGTACTTGCGCAAAATCAATTCGCGGCGGGGCTTTTCGGGTGACGCCATTTCATCCAATTTTCAAAAAACTAACAGCAATAAAAATTCAGTGTGAACAATACACTCTAAACTACTTCTACCCACAGTTTCAAGAAAAAATACCCAATAGGTTATTTTCTATAGCATTTTTTCCCGCGACGCAATTCGATGTGGGCCACCCTTTAGCAACGAGATTCAACGCCAATACTATTGTCCACGAACCCACGAAGCATATTGTGATTCTAGTTCCGTTCTTTTGCTGAAAAATGGTATTACACCTTCGATCGCTATATCGAACAATAACTTTGAAAGCGCATCGCTTGGCTTCGATCGATCCAACGTAATCTTTCTCCGCCGCTAAATTTTTACCCAGTCGTTTTCTGGGAAAATCCGAAGCATTATCTGTTCAGTTCGTTTCGTTTCAATGAATCGCACACTGCCTTAAAATCCACCAACAGATGGCGAGCCCGCGAGTTGTACCGTAGAATAAACATCTGGTCCACCGTAAATCGTCTGTTTTGGTATTAACCGTCAAACAATTTAGCCAGCGGGAGCAGTCTGTTATACAGAACAGGGTACTCAGAGGAGAACTACACTTTAGTTTAGGGTTGTTTTGTAGATTGGGTATGAGACTATTCAACCAATCAGAAGCTATTCCTTCTTCCACCCAGGTCATCTCGATCATCCAGTGGATTGCTTCGTACTACCGCTCACTCCTTGCTTTGAGATGTTCGAACGGGATTCCGTTGTTGTCAACGGCCTTATCGTTTTTAATCTCAATATTAATATACTTAACAAATAAATATAAAGAACTTTTTATGGCGTTTTTTCTTGACTCTGAAACTGAGTCCGGTTCCGACTCCAACCGCTGCCAGTTCATACATTTGCCAGCAGTTTGGTTTAGAACCTGACTCATTTTCGCATCAAGCAAAAACGACATTAATTTGTCACTATTGAATCCTGAGTGCGCAATTAACTCTAGACCAACACGTGAAAAGTGCGTAAGTGCAGAGTTTGTCTGTGTTTACTTTCTCTCTCGATTATTATCGATGGCTTCATCATAAAACTTTCCAACATTTTTTCAGTATATAACGAAAGACTCTGATTTCGCCTAGCGGATTATGCTAAGAGTTAAGCAGCAAAGGTAAAAACGACCGAGTAATTAATGGAAGAAAAAGTAAACGAAGAGAGACTCTCATTTGCACTTACGCCCTTTGCACATGTTGGTCAGGAACCATTGCGTGTGAAGATTTTTTCCGTGGCGATGGGGCATTTTTAGAAATGCCTTACGGTCATCCAGAATAATTTAACAAAAAACAAATAATTCTTTCTTTTAATTTCTGACTACGGTCGTGAAGCCTTCGTGAAGTAACAATTGAAGTTTTATATCACGCTTCAAGTGCAATCTAAGGTTTATGAGTGGCTAAAAACTACCACAAAACCTCTATTGAGGGATTCCATGAGAAATCGGCCGACCGCAAAATATGACCATCGTTGATTCGAACGAAACTTTGCAGGTGTGTTCGCTGTATGAATCTCCATGATATTCTCTGGCAATTGGAATATTTGGATACAAGAGTAATTTTTCAAAAGGGCGTAAACGTTTCTACGTGCATGAATTTCAAATTTTTGTTTGTTCGATTACTGTATTTTATACAGCAAAACTATCTGAGAATAAGTTACAGGGAATGAATACTTCTGTCCGAAAAAAATATACACTGAAAAAAATGTTGCGTCATTTTTCAAAAAAAACAAAAATTTATGATAAAAATTTAAATTACGAAAAAACCCATTTTTTAAATTTTTTATATTTTGTTACCAAAAACCCAAAGAGAAAAAAAAACATTTTGATTGTAATTGCATGATGGAGAAAAAATCGGTAAAAAAGTTTTTCTAACAATAACTTCGTACATGTTTTTAAATTTCATACTAATTGACATACAAAATTGTAATTTTGTTACAGAATATAATTCTAAGCACCATTTAAAATCAAAATGCATTTAACAAAAATCTTCCAAAATGCGATAGTTTTCGAGATATTTGAAATTTTGCTACTTCAAAAACAATTAATTCGTGTAATTATGCTCTTTTTAAAAGTTATTCGCGTTACCCCATCAAAAAATGTCAAAAATTTAATGTTTATCGTTTTAAAGACCATTTGAAAGTTACATGAAAGCAACCAAAATATATTTCAACCATAGGGTCTGTTGATTAAACTATATAGCTGAATCATATGTTGGTTGTTTTCATGTAACTTTAAAATGTTTCACAATATCGCCTTGATGTCAAAGAGAAAGTTGCAGGAAAGTTTACGGGCCTTTTGAAAAACCTATTATTGTTGATGGAGAAATGCGACCAACTTATGAAAAGGTCGTAATAAAACAAAATAGTTGTGTTGTTAAAATAAAAGTTAAAATATCTCGAGAACTACTACATTTTAGAAAATTTTTGTTAAGAGCATTTCGATTTAAAATGGCGTTTAAAATCATATTCAAAAAGAAAATTGTATTTCTGACTGCAAATAGTAAGAATTATAAAAAAATGTCAAAAGTTGTTGTTAGGAAAACTTTTTTATTGAAAGCTTCTCCAGGATCCAAATACACTAAAAAGTTGCTTTTACGTCTTTAAAACGATAAACATTAAATTTTTGACATTTTTTGATGGGGTAACGCGAATAACTTTTAAAAAGAGCATAATTACACGAATTAATTGTTTTTGAAGGAGCAAAATTTCAAATATCTCGAAAACTATCGCATTTTGGAATATTTTTGTTAAATGCATTTTGATTTTAAATGGTGCTTAGAATTATATTCTGTAATAGAATTACAATTTTGTATGTCTATTAGTATGAAATTTAAAAACATGTACGAAGTTATTGTTAGAAAAACTTTTTTACCGATTTTTTCTCCATCATGCAATCACATTCAAAATATTTCTTATCTCTTTAGGATTTTGGTAACAAAATATAAAAAATTAAAAAAATGGGTTTTTTCGCAATTTAAATTTTTATCATAAATTTTTGTTTTTTTTGAAAAATGACACAACATTTTTTTCAGTGTATATATTTTTCGGATAGAAGTATTCATTCCCTGTAACTCGTTCTCAGATAGTTTTGCTGTATAAAATACAGTAATCGAACAAAAAAAATTTGAAATTCATACACGTAGAAACGTTTACGCCCTTTTGAAAACTTGCTCTTGAGTCAAAATAATCTTATTACCTGTGGAAAATATTTAGTCTTGCATGACGGTGAAACGTGTAAAGTTTCATTGGAATCTAAGATGGTCGGTCACGATTTTAAAGATTTTCGGACGGATCTTCGTGGAATTCCTCTATTGTTACTTGGGTTTCTAGGTGTTGTCTGCTTCTTGTTTGGAGGTGCTGTTGTAAATGTATTGGATGTAGTCTTGTTTAGCCGTCGTTGTCGGTTGAACATTTGTCTGTAGTTAAGCTTTGCGCGTTGAAGTCTAGATGTTTTTGTCGATTATAGCTGATGTTTTTTTTTTCTTCGGGACTCCAAAGCACAGTTTTCCATCAGAGTGAAATATTGAAATGCCCGGGTGAACTAGAAAGAAGAACAAAATTCAATTCATGTCCGGCGAGCTAAAGGGAATATTTCAGTTGTTTGCCTCGTCCGTCTTTCATTCGCTCGGTGCAACGCATTCATTCGGTTAATTTCAGTTCATATTCATCCTCAGTTGCAAACTGAATTTTGATTCACGGCTTTGTCTTGAGTGGAATTGTTGAGCAAAACATGCGCCAAGCATAAATTACGCAGTTGACTTGTACTCGAAAGTGTAAAACATTCCACATGCCTTCTTGAGGTCTTACGAAGACTCGACACTTTTTGGTCGGATTTGGCATGTTTCATTTTGTCTGGTCAGTCCTACCCGATCAGAAAGAAATAACAAAATTATTACAGACTGAGTTACTTTGTTATGATAACAAGTTTTGTTATAACTTTGGTCTCGTTAGTTGGTAAAATAACAGAAAACATAACAGAAATTCTTCTAGTATATATCAAAAATATGACAACCTGTGATAGGCTTCTATCAGAATTATAACAAATTTTGTTAAGTTCCCCCACTGCCAATATAGATTTTATTACCTATTGTATAGTATCAACGAAATTAGCGTGCAAATGATTGTTATTACGAATATATGACACGCTGACGGTTATTTGTGGATTATAGCGATTTGAACCTGGGTATTCTGAGTTTTATGTGGATGTTACCTGCATGGACCAACGACGTTGCTTTCGACTGATGTTGAATGTTAGCATAATATTCCTCGAATACGTCAAGGGCAAAACGATTATAGATGCATCTTGTTTCCAGAACGCACACATTGAACTTTGCCAAAGCCTAAGGACTGTTTGTTTTCCTTGTGTCATACGCTTTGTTTTCATGCAGTTTTACTCACTACTACAGCTGCCTATATTACGATAGACTGGATAACTTTATAATATCTTTTCAGATTAGGAATGTGGGGCTATTTTTAGATTCTGAATAGTGCGCTTCGATGCTACTCTTGTATGTTAACATGATTTACACGATTTTTAGATATAATGTCGATGCGATATGGTAACATTGAGCGGATAATTTACCTACATTATTTTACGGAGAATACGACATAGATTCAAAGAAACAAATACCAAAGTTTTGAGGCTTGCGTTTTGAGACTGCAAGTAAAGTCGTTTTCAGGGTTTGCTTATTGGCATTTTTAATATGGGGAAGATTAAGCAAACCAATACAATAATCTCATATCTAATAAATTCGCAGAAATACAATTTTTTACAATAGTTCAATCTATCAACTGCGAATATTATAACAGATAATCATAAAAGTCGAGAAATTGTTGAGGATTCTTCGGTGTGACGAATTTTGAAATATTTCAAGTTTTCAAAAATACATTTTCTTTTCTAAATTTTATTTAGTTTTAAGGAGGAAATTATTCAATATTTTTACAGTAAAGTTTTTAGCTATTTCAAGCACTATCTAAAACACATTTAAATTGTAACAGCAAACAATAATACCAGCTGGGATATGTATATATTCAGAGATTTCTAGGCCATTTTGGAATGTTGATAGCTTTATGCAGCATACTCACAAATATTAATCTTTCAACAATTTGAACAGGTCGCATTATTCCTTTTTTTAACTTTCTACAAAATGAACCAAATTTTCAAGTTTTCAGACCACTTGCATCTAAAACTTATCTATTCTCAAAATAGTGGAACTTTGAATATCCATGTAGAAAACGCAAATATAAGGAAATCAATAAAAACATCGAAAATTTGCTTTAAAAAGTTGAATATATACGCATAAAAAGAGGCTTCAGCGTATTAGCAAATAGACAGTCATTTGTGTAATATAACAATCATTCACAGTTGATTGATTGATTTGTTTATTGGGGCTTTAACCAACTGGTCATTTGCCCGCTTTACAGTTTAAGTTAGCAATCAATAATAATTGTGAAAGAATATGTAATATATTATAACACCATCGTTATATGCGTACATTAAAATCATATTAGCAGTTCAATGATATCACCAGAAGATATAGTCTTGATATAAGTTTGCTTGCCTTGATGATTGGGATATCACAAAAATAACACAGTGAATAATAAATATCAACATGAGATACAAATTTGATAATTTTCTGTTATGTCGTTCTGATCGGGTAGACTGATACAATACCAGTAATGTTGTTCTGTAATGCATCCACCTTATCTAAAGAAAATTAAACCATCATGAAGACAAACGTCATGAAATCCACAAAAAAGCTCTTTTGGAAGTGTTTACACATATCAACCCTGGATTTCCCCTAGATTTCAATGAATGGGTCAGGGCAAGTGTGCGTACGTTTGAGGATATTTGAAGAACTTCGAATATTTGGTAGTGCAATTTTTTTTATTAATATTCTTGTATGGTGCCTCCCACAAGCAGTTCTCCTAGCTAAATTCAAAACCTCAGTTTTTGGACAAAAGGCATTGCGGCCACGTGCACTCGATATCTTTTATATTTCGACCGTTTTACATTACTGATATTAAAACGAATTGTACCGATCATATTGATAGATTCGAGTAATCTTGTGAGTCATTTTGAAAGCAATTTTAAACAAGCTTTATGTTACAACTAAGGTATTGAACACTTCTTATATCGAATAGTGAGCATGCAAAAAAAAACAATTTTTCAAAGAACCGTTATTTCCATTTCGACAGAAAGGAATGCGAACAAAATGAACGAATCCTAACCCGAGCAAACGCAAACCTCATAATACCCCCATGCTCATGGGGTTTGACATAGGTGTTTGAAATAGTTTCAACCCATGAAAACACCATCACCATGGTCCGGTAGATCCCATATAAAATACCATATGTTGGTATATTTATGGGTTACTGAGACCGTTTTGTGGTGTCTTGATGGTTGAGAATTTTGGCACAGACCATGTTTAAGGTCTTTCCAAAGGGGTATGTGGTGTTTGAACCCATGAGTATTTGCTCGGGAAGACGATTCACGCGGTTCCCAAAATGTGGCTTTTTTCCAAAGTCGGAAGTCGACTCCGCTTTATGAAACATCAGGAACATCAAGAAGCTATCATACCAGCAACAACATCAAACGAATCAATGCAACTGAACGTGTGCGAGCTACATTTATGTTATATATTTATGAAGTATTTCAGAAATTATGAACCACAGTGTGCTTCGTTATGGTTGCACATTATGGAGTATGTATGCTGCGCTGGATAATGTTCCAATAATGGACGTTCAACACACCCTATCCCACCATTCCTCCTACTTTTTGGAGGCACCCTTCATCCTCAAACGACGTCTTCCAAATATGAAGATCAGATAACACCGCCTGGGAATACTATACCATAGCTAATAAGTCCATGACGATATTTGGACATCGGCAACGACACTTGGTTGTGGAAACCTGAAATCGTCTTTGTGTTTAGCATAATTTAAATCCCACTTTATTTTTAAAGTAATGCCAACACAGTTGACTGATTTGGCTTAAATTTGGAAAAGAGTCTCAGGGTAAACGGTACCATAAAGCTGGAAATCTTTTGATCATCCTATTACTACAGCTGTTTATACCTGTTCAATTTTAGGGCCCCCTAGCTCAAGAGTGCCCAGGGGCCCCACATAGTCTTAAGACGGCCCTGACTTTAGATTGAAAAAAAAATGTAGATAGGCTAACAATATTTCGCGTCCATAAGGATTTTTTAAAATTTGTTTTCATCCATCTCTGTCCTCACTGATTGCCTAGCACCGACACAAATGGACAATGGTCACTATACTCAGTAAACTTTTTGTTTCTGCCCGAGCCACTGCGAAGCGAACGACAAAACATTTGTCAGACTGTGTGCACAGATCTGATGGACGACCATTAAAGCTCGTTTTAATTTAATATGTTTACATCATATAAACATATCTTAGATCAACGGCTCTGTTAACCTAACGCATCGACTTGTGTCAAACAACTGTTTAAACAAAAGGAATAGAACTTAAGGAAAGGTTGTTTTATAAAGCAGCTAAGTTTGTTTCAAGTTGAATTTTCGATTACTCGCATATATTATCGCTCGACGTGCTTTTGCAGATTCTTCATTCTAAGACTTATGTTGAATTATTATGTTTTCTCCCTAGACATGCATCCGTGGATTATTGTAGGAATTCTTTTTCAAAAGTGGGCCGGAGATAAATCCGTAGTTTTCGTGGAAAAAATGCATTGTCGCAGATTTTATCGAAGATCCGCAGAAAACCTTAAAATCCAGAGATCTATGGAGATTTTTACAGATTTGACATCGCTGACGATAGTGCTGTTAAATTTTAACCTACTTATTATATTGACGATTCACTGACGAACTCACCACCAGGTAGCAGTATAGTCGAATAGAAAATAGGTGAACTTTGTCCTTTTTTATGTTAGCGTAATAGTAAGACATGATAGACCTTTTAGGATATTGTTTCTTGCTATCTATTTGCACTAGTGGACAAAATATTCCTGATATTAGATTTTATATGATTTGTTTTGTTGAACGAGATATGTTGAAGTAGTCTCACTTTTCACATAGAATTTTTAAGTCATAACTTTAAATTTAATGGTTATTAAGAGGGGCGAACATAGCGGAGAAAATCGATGACCTTGTACGCAACGCACCTGGTTTCGATTCCCAACCCCGCACATAGAGTTAGAAAATTTTCTAAAAGGCATTTTTCTGACCCGAAAAAAGAGGTGAATGACCCTAAGGTTAAAATTTTTATAATCGAAATAAAAAATGGTTTCTCGGATCAGAATTAAGAGTACACAAAACTTTAACTTTGTGTGGTCCTTCTTGACAGAAAATTTCCATTAGTTTTTAAGCGAAACATCGTTTCCACATTCAGAATGCTCTCAGTCAGTGCACGAACAAAGCTCTTTTAAACTTTCAGGTAATCTAATACTACACAGGTAGAATTTCTTTTAAAATTCCTAGTTACTAAGAGTACACAAATTTTCGTTTTTAAATGACATCAGCAAGTAGCAACTGGTCGCTAGCTGGTGCTATGATCGGCCACCAGACATCTGACAACTAGGTCATTACATGAAGAATAAAATTCTCTTTTTATTTCATAAACCGATAGAGCTCATCTTTGTTAATATAACAATTTATAGGAACAATCTTTAAAACGTCAGAAGGATTTTTAATTGATTTTCTAAAAAACACATTCTAAAAAACACGCAAAAGGATAGGGATCCAGGTCGTAATAATTCAATTTGAAAAAATCATTTTTTTTTATTTTACGTTCAAAAAAATGAAAAAAAGTTCGGCTACGTATCCTTAACGTTAGCTGCATCGGAAAAAATCGAAAACAGCATATGGCTTACCCAGTCAAAAAGGGCAAGTTGCTGGCTAACGGGGAGCCATTTAATCGCCAAAAATTGCCCAATATGAAAATTAAAATGAATGCTTATTTTCGGATTCATTATCTACTCACATATACTTACCAGTATACTAGGTAATCACCACCAAATTATAGAAAGAATCAATAGTGAAATTGGTATTGCACTTCAAAACTTATCACAATCTGACGTTCATTAAGACTTTAGGTCAGAGATCTTGTTCTACTATACGTACACACTAGGGTTCGCAGTACCGACCCTTTTTGGCGAGAACCGGTACTACGGTACTGAAGCCCTCAGTACCGGTAGTACCGGTAAAGTACCGGTACTCGAATATTTTTTTAAAAAAATCGAAAAATGCTTCAAACTGAAATTGAATGCTCAAACTGCTGATCTTATTCTAAGATGATTGATTTGCGCTGATCAAAAAATATGTTTATTGTTTTTAATTACTTCGGAATGGCAAGACTCATTTCACAGAAGATATTTTTCGTATAGAGCACCTTCTTTTATTTCGAAATCTAGGCCACTTTGAAATCAATAACTGCTAATTGGTGCGACTTTCGTCGACTTGAACAGATGGTAAATGTATGAAACCCTATTAACAACAGTAAATCAAAGCGAGAATGGCAGTAAATCCGAGCAGGTTAATCGCATTTCCTCTCTTGCTTTTCTGAAAAATGGTTTCGACGTTTATGTCGTTTGCCTACTATTCTCTAATGCATATCAAGGCTCCTTGCTTTCCTGTAAACTATGGAGTTTTGCTGAATTTTCAGATCACCAATAATTAAAAATTGCCCCATTCGAAGCAGTTCACCAAGTCTAAAACTGTTAGCTACTAAATCGCTGTTCGTTCTTTTATAGATAAGTGAATAATGGAAACCAATCAGAATGTCGCTAATAAAACTTTAATTTACAGAATTATTATGATGATGACCCAACCTCATTCCCACACAAAGATGATATCTCAACGATTTATCTAGAACGAAAATTAATATTATTAAACGTTATCTTGCAGACCGATATTTGGAACCAGATCCCCCTGCAGAGTTAACATATTTGTCATAAAAAATTGTATAGTACCGAAAATACCGGTACTGGCTTTTGTTCAGTACCGGTATTGCGGTACCAAAAATGGGTCGGTATTCCCGGGATTTTCGGTACCGGTATTACCGGTACCACAACCCTAGTACACACGATTCCACAATTTCCCACATTCGTTGGCTAAATGAAGAGCACTAGACAAACAAAGTACAAGTGAAAACATACCAATTCTTCAAAAAACAATTCCAAGCTTAAGCGAAACATGAACCGCCATGTTTGAAAAAACGCGAAAAACAACCAAGTCCATTTCAGCCGCCAGAAAATTTGTCTAAGTATTGAAATTGTGTTTAAATCGCATTCGAAAATTGCATTTGTTCCGAGGGGCAATTAGCACAGGCGAGTTGAGTCAAACGTCAAACTTTTTAAATCGCCTGACCATGTTCGTCCGCATTTTTTTTTGACAGGGTTAACGACACAATTGGCATACGCGATGTTGCGTACAAGCTTGGTTGCAGTGGTTATTCACAATGCAATAGTTGAGTGCGATGGTAATTTGTTACGTATTTTTATTCAAATGTTTATGTCCGATTCTCTGAGGAACAACTTCATTCTAGTTCAAATGGGATCGAAGATTTTTTCTTTAGCCAGAAAACGAATGAGTCATTTTATGTATAGGATAATTATATACTTATATTTTGAATAAGTGTAGATACAAAGAAGACGTTGAATAGACGGTGAGGATGAATCTACTGAACTACGACGTTCATTGAAATAAACGGTAAATGTTGGAATCGTTATCGGAAATCATTCTAGAACGAAGGTAACAAGATGTGATTAAGACATATAATTCAAGAACTGTTTGTAACTATTGTTCTAAAAATGCATACGAGTTTTTCTAGGCCTACTGAGTTACAGTCAGTCACTTTAGCGTGATTGAATACTATTTCATGTACACCCAGGTTTTTTAACGTGGTTTTTTGCGCGGTTTTTTTACGCGGATTTTCCAATTAATGCGGTTTTTTTACGCGGATTTTCCAATTAACGCGGTTTTGGCAAAAAAATCCTTTTGTCCTTTTCAGACTTAGACTTTTTCCGAAAAAAATTTCGGAAAGATGGAAGAGACGGGTCTGCAAGACTCCTTATGGCCCACACCCCAACAATATGGATATTTTCGGAATGGCCTTGAAGAGTAGGTGCCAGAAATTGATTTTAACGCGGTTTTTAAATCCAAGATGGCGACATCCGGTTTAGCGAAATTCGCAATAACCCAATCAATATGGGTATTTTCGGAATGGCCTTGAAGAGTAGGTGCCAGAAATTGATTTTGACGCCGTTTTTAAATCCAAGATGGCGACATCCGGTTTAGCGAAATTCGGTATAACCCGATCAATATGGGTATTTTCGAAATGGTCTTGAAGAGTAGGTGTCAGAAATTGATTTTTGACGCCATTATGAAATCAAAGATGGAGACTTCTGGTTTAGTGAAATCGCTATAACCCAATCAATATGGGTATTTTCGGAATGGTCTTGAAGAGTAGGTGCCAGAAATTGATTTTGACGCCGTTTTGAAATGCCGTTTTGAAATCCAAGAACTTCCGGCTTAGCGAGATTCTCTACAACTCAATCAACATGAGTATTTTCAGAATGGTTTTGACGAGTAGCAGACAAATACTTTCAATAGCTTATCTTTCAACTCATTAGCGACCTATGAGGGTATCTAAAACATTAAAGTCTGAGTGGGATAATTTCTCAGCCCTGTTTAAGGTTCATACCGTTCCAGCGCAAAACACTCGCAAACCGGTAGCCAAAAACCGGGGATGAAGTTCGAGCGGAGTTAACCAAACGTTTGGAAATTTCTTGTAAATAGTAGAATTAAGGGGCACACACAAAATGGACGTCATTATCCAGAGCGCAACTGCCGTCCATTCGGGCTCAATGGAGGGCAGTTCGAGACATAATTTCCGCACCATTTTATATATTCTTACAAAAAAAAATCAGTGGTTTGACATTGGCAAGATATTTATCGTTGGCTGAAAGTTAAATTGGCTGTAGGTTGACAGGGAGTTTGCGCTGGGATCGGTTGAATCTTACGAACTGTTTGAAATAGTGTTGAGGATGTCCTGTCAGAATGAGGCATTAGTTGTGTAGTTTTAAAATCACGTGCCACCTGTTAATGTTTAATAAGACTG
The DNA here is from genome assembly GCF_030247195.1 of Topomyia yanbarensis. Classification (NCBI taxonomy): domain Eukaryota; kingdom Metazoa; phylum Arthropoda; class Insecta; order Diptera; family Culicidae; genus Topomyia; species Topomyia yanbarensis. The sequence continues at coordinate 40,828,215 of NC_080671.1, read as the reverse complement.
CTTAGATACTTTCGCCAATCTAAACAAATATATAGGTATAAATTAGGGGCACAATTATTTTCTTGAGTCTTTTTTCTAGCTAATTCCATAATTTTTAGCATCTATAAACTTCAATTAGATAAACTTATTAAAATGCTTTGATATTTCCATTGGGACATATGGCGACCATTGCTGCATATGGTGATCATGAGGAATACGGAAATGCATACAAATGTGATTTTTAATTTGAGAATCATTTCCAATTGGATATTAGGGTAGGTAATATTACTTGGGGTAATACAAATCGGATTTTAATTGCACTGTGCACTTAACATTCTTACATTTTGCTCCTAGACTAGTTTGTTCAACTGGTCTGTCTATTAGAATACCATATCCATCACTTGAAATACATGTGTTTTGACTGCTCGCAGTTTTCAGTAGCAGTTCGATTACTCGCACTTCGAAAGTGCGGAGTCCAGTTCAGTGGGTAGTGCGCAGTCTTAAGAAAGATTGTTACGAATTGTTCCAGAATAACTCGAAAGAACATTACGAAATTTGTATGCACATCTAATCCAAACACTTATTCGATGAACAATGAAGCTCAGAATCTTCGTTTTTTTTCTCTGAGGAACAACTTCATTCTAGTTCAAATGGGATCGAAGATTTTTTCTTTAGCCAGAAAACGAATGAGTCATTTTATGTATAGGATAATTATATACTTATATTTTGAATAAGTGTAGATACAAAGAAGACGTTGAATAGACGGTGAGGATGAATCTACTGAACTACGACGTTCATTGAAATAAACGGTAAATGTTGGAATCGTTATCGGAAATCATTCTAGAACGAAGGTAACAAGATGTGATTAAGACATATAATTCAAGAACTGTTTGTAACTATTGTTCTAAAAATGCATACGAGTTTTTCTAGGCCTACTGAGTTACAGTCAGTCACTTTAGCGTGATTGAATACTATTTCATGTACACCCAGGTTTTTTAACGTGGTTTTTTGCGCGGTTTTTTTACGCGGATTTTCCAATTAATGCGGTTTTTTTACGCGGATTTTCCAATTAACGCGGTTTTGGCAAAAAAATCCTTTTGTCCTTTTCAGACTTAGACTTTTTCCGAAAAAAATTTCGGAAAGATGGAAGAGACGGGTCTGCAAGACTCCTTATGGCCCACACCCCAACAATATGGATATTTTCGGAATGGCCTTGAAGAGTAGGTGCCAGAAATTGATTTTAACGCGGTTTTTAAATCCAAGATGGCGACATCCGGTTTAGCGAAATTCGCAATAACCCAATCAATATGGGTATTTTCGGAATGGCCTTGAAGAGTAGGTGCCAGAAATTGATTTTGACGCCGTTTTTAAATCCAAGATGGCGACATCCGGTTTAGCGAAATTCGGTATAACCCGATCAATATGGGTATTTTCGAAATGGTCTTGAAGAGTAGGTGTCAGAAATTGATTTTTGACGCCATTATGAAATCAAAGATGGAGACTTCTGGTTTAGTGAAATCGCTATAACCCAATCAATATGGGTATTTTCGGAATGGTCTTGAAGAGTAGGTGCCAGAAATTGATTTTGACGCCGTTTTGAAATGCCGTTTTGAAATCCAAGAACTTCCGGCTTAGCGAGATTCTCTACAACTCAATCAACATGAGTATTTTCAGAATGGTTTTGACGAGTAGCAGACAAATACTTTCAATAGCTTATCTTTCAACTCATTAGCGACCTATGAGGGTATCTAAAACATTAAAGTCTGAGTGGGATAATTTCTCAGCCCTGTTTAAGGTTCATACCGTTCCAGCGCAAAACACTCGCAAACCGGTAGCCAAAAACCGGGGATGAAGTTCGAGCGGAGTTAACCAAACGTTTGGAAATTTCTTGTAAATAGTAGAATTAAGGGGCACACACAAAATGGACGTCATTATCCAGAGCGCAACTGCCGTCCATTCGGGCTCAATGGAGGGCAGTTCGAGACATAATTTCCGCACCATTTTATATATTCTTACAAAAAAAAATCAGTGGTTTGACATTGGCAAGATATTTATCGTTGGCTGAAAGTTAAATTGGCTGTAGGTTGACAGGGAGTTTGCGCTGGGATCGGTTGAATCTTACGAACTGTTTGAAATAGTGTTGAGGATGTCCTGTCAGAATGAGGCATTAGTTGTGTAGTTTTAAAATCACGTGCCACCTGTTAATGTTTAATAAGACTGCTTAGATACTTTCGCCAATCTAAACAAATATATAGGTATAAATTAGGGGCACAATTATTTTCTTGAGTCTTTTTTCTAGCTAATTCCATAATTTTTAGCATCTATAAACTTCAATTAGATAAACTTATTAAAATGCTTTGATATTTCCATTGGGACATATGGCGACCATTGCTGCATATGGTGATCATGAGGAATACGGAAATGCATACAAATGTGATTTTTAATTTGAGAATCATTTCCAATTGGATATTAGGGTAGGTAATATTACTTGGGGTAATACAAATCGGATTTTAATTGCACTGTGCACTTAACATTCTTACATTTTGCTCCTAGACTAGTTTGTTCAACTGGTCTGTCTATTAGAATACCATATCCATCACTTGAAATACATGTGTTTTGACTGCTCGCAGTTTTCAGTAGCAGTTCGATTACTCGCACTTCGAAAGTGCGGAGTCCAGTTCAGTGGGTAGTGCGCAGTCTTAAGAAAGATTGTTACGAATTGTTCCAGAATAACTCGAAAGAACATTACGAAATTTGTATGCACATCTAATCCAAACACTTATTCGATGAACAATGAAGCTCAGAATCTTCGTTTTGCGTCTGTTGTCTGTAGCTGCACACATTTTGAACGAAAACAGCTTGGTGTTGTCTTAAATTCATTACAGAACGAGAATAAGGAAAATTGTAAATCGAACGGAACAATCAAAAGTAAAACGAGGCGATTCGTTCCGGACCAAATTCGAACGACTGTGGTGAAGCGCTAAAAAAAACAGTGAAATATTCTGTCGTTTATTTGAAAAAAAAAAACACTAGCAATCGTTATTGTTTATAGAAATATTTCAGGATGCTTCGGTGTTTTGGGGTAGCCAGTTTCAGCATAAAGAAACTGCGAAAAAATTTAAATGATAACACGTTTCAAATGACTGCTACACTCAAGTTTGCATGCGTGTTTCCTTATTGTACACAACTTTGAACGTAAGGCCAGTTTTGCGATTGATGGATTTTTATAAACCGATCGTAGCGCCAGCTGGTTGCAAGTTGCTATTTGCTGATGTCATTTGAAATCGAGAGTTAAACTTGTCAAACACTCAATAAATAAACTCAGTTTGAATTTTGTTTTTTTCGTAAATGGTTGTAGTTTCAGTACCAGATATAGGTGGGGAAGAACAGAACAAGCTAGAATTTTTTATTCGAACAGCATGTGGAACTACACGAATAAAAATATATTACAAACCGCCATCGCACTCAAGTTCGCATACGTCATCAACCATTGTATCCAAGTTCGTTCACAAGGTCCTTTTACCGATTGCTGGAAGTCTCCAGACCGATCGTAGCGTCTTCTAGCGACAACCCAGTCGAACCATTCCGGAATCGGTTAGGAATCCCTAATGGATTCTAGCTCGAATGTAGCAGCCGACTCCGAAACCTTGTCGCATTTGAACTGAATCCTTTCAGGATTCCGAACCGGTTCCGAAACAGGTTTGACTGGGAAGTAGCTACTTGGCGATTTATCTAAGAAGATATGCATTGAAAACTTGACGGGAACATCAGTTATCAGTAAATGTATGCCGCTGTTTAATTTTGGTTTTCTCAAATGTGCTGGTACCCAGTTCAGTGCAATTGCAAAATGAGTCGAAATTCGGGGCGGGTCTAGTTAGTATTTATGCTCCTGTGACATAACCGATTCTATTTAGAAACGGTTATATTGTTGAAGTCGGAATACTAAGTAGAACCAGCCAAAACTTCGGCTCATTTTCCGGCTGCATTTACTGTGCAAGATGGGCCTTACATAGGTTATAGTACTGAGAACAAACATATACAATTTTAGCATTCGATAACTATGTACCGGTCTTGGTCGCAACAGATGGAATTCCCTTAGCAGCCTCTGCGCTAGGTTTTCCAAGGTGTAGCAGCTGATCACAGAATTTGAATATAGGAACCAGCCCTGGGTGCACGACCAATGTTTGCTGACTATACGTAACACCTTGGCTTGATTTGCTTTGAACGGTCAGATAAGAGGGGGTGGGATTTGCAGCAAGCACTCTTAACACACACGCTTTCACGAAGACCTGGGACGGCATTTTTCACGTATCTTTCCTAACGGTATCCCCTTCTGCATATTTTTACATGTGTTGTTTGATAACGCTAGCATTAGTGCGTGGTGTAAGGTCATGTAACTTTACTTCAATGGTGTCATCCTCCATATAATATTATGTTGGAATGCTATATTTTCATTACATTCGGTAACCCGTTTTACGTTATTCTGTTTGCCTAAGTTATTCTGTTTGCCTAATGTTCAAACATAATTAGCACCTCATGAGGTAGATGGTAGAATTAACTTCTGCTAGATTAAGCTTAATGTTCACCTTCAACGATTACTTCGATCACTTCGCGAATTGATGATCTTACTAGACATTTCAAAAAGTCTACAGCAACACAGTTTGACCACATCGAGGTTTAAACTTGCTTTTCATTATTACACGCTTCAACAAGGTGCATTCGATGAAAAAAAAAATGAATTGAAGAATAAATGAGATATATGCATGACAAAACGCACTAGAACTCCATCTTCTCGCAGTCTGACTATGATCGCAAAGGTTTGAGACATAAAGCAAAAATTGACACAAAATATCCCACAATCCTAACTTCAAGGATTTTTTTTCTGAAAAAAACTGATGTATTCCATTCAATTATTAATATTGCTTTCTTAAAAAGGTGTGAGCTGTAATTTTCCGAGTGCTATTTCAACGGTATTTATTATATTTTGCCCTTATATCAGTGCCAATTGCAAAAACTTGAATCGAAGTGGGGTGAAAAATTGTACACATGGTGTGAAATTCGGTATTATAAAAATAAATTCGGTATTATAAAAGTAAATTTTTGATACTTTAACAGTTTGAAAAAAGATATCGACTGTGACGTAGATGTTCCAGGTTTATATTTCGGCTTAGCAGTCTACGGGGGTTTTTAGAACGAAAATCGTTTTTCTTTGTCCGACGTTTCGATGCGGGAAAGCATCACCTTCAGGGTATAAATGATTTGTTTCGTTCCACGTTTAGTGGCTTTTTAAAGCTAATAAGTTGTGACGGGGGTTCTAAATTTATTTAGAACCAAATAGGAGGATACCAATGTACGAACTACCGTCCCTTTGCAAAACGACGATTAGCAAACGATCTTTAAAAAGCCACTGAACATGGAACGAAACAAATCATTTATCCCCTGAAGATGATGCTGACCTGCATCGAAACGTTGGACAAAGAAAAATGTTTTTCGTTCTAAAAAACCCCGTAGACTGCTCAGCCGAAATATAACCCCGGAATACTCACTTTAACAACTGTCATAATAAGCGAGGGGAGGGGGTATACTCAGAATTAAAAGAATGGGCGTTTTTGTAGTACCCACCCAAGTAGCAATTCTAGTTTTATCGCACACTACAAGTGCATTTTAAGTTTTGAGAAGGTATTCAAGAATGCCATATAACCTCAATTATTACTAGGGCTAATACTGGAAAGTACTCCTACGATAGAATAAAAAGAATCTAAATAATTTTGAAAACTAGGATCTGAGATCTGCATTCTGAAATTGGAAAACTGACATCTGAAGTACGGAATCTGAAATCCGAAATCAGTAATTCAAAATCCGAAATCCAACATCTGAAATCTGAAAACTAAAAAGGGGATTCTGAAGCTTAAAATCTGAGTTTTAACATAACTAAAACAGACATCTGAACCCAGAGAACTTTTTAGATTCAAGAAAACTACCAATAAAATCAAGAAATTTCAGGGAACTATGACGCTCAAGACACAATACAAGAAAATGCAGATATTGAAATAACTCAAGAAAATCAAGAAGATCAAGGTCAACAAAATTTAATAATTTGCGAGGAATTGAATAAAAAGAATCAAGGGAATCAAGCCCATCAAACACGGCAATAATATCAAGAATACCAAAAACCTCGAGCGATTGATAAGAATCAAGAGAAACAAAAGAATCAGGACGATCGAGAAAAAAAAACAGGAGCACCCAAACAAACAAAAGAGTTAAAAAAATCGATAAAATAAAAATAATCGAGAGATTTCAGTAAAATAAGAGAATCATAGAGAATCACGAGAATAAAAGATTTAAGTGCATCACAAACTTTAAGAAAATCGAATTAATCAAGAGAAACACGACAGTCAAGAAAATGAAGAGAAACATGAGAATCAAGAAGATAAGAATAACCAAGAAAATCATGAAAATCAAAAAAATAAGAAAAAGACTCAAGAGAACATAAAAAATCGAAAAATTGAAATAATCGAAAGAAACAAAAGAATCAAGAGAATCAAGAGAATCAAGAGAATCAAGAGAATCAAGAGAATCAAGAGAATTCAGAAAATCAAGGGAATCAAGAGAATCAAGAGAATCAAGAGAATCAAGAGAATCAAGAGAATCAAGAGAATCAAGAGAATCAAGAGAATCAAGAGAATCAAGAGAATCAAGAGAATCAAGAGAATCAAGAGAATCAAGAGAATCAAGAGAATCAAGAGAATCAAGAGAATCAAGAGACTCAAGAGAATCAAGAGAATCAACAGAATCAAGAGAATCAAGAGAATCAAGAGAATCAAGAGAATCAAGAGAATCAAGAGAATCAAGAGAATCAAGAGAATCAAGAGAATCAAGAGAATCAAGAGAATCAAGAGAATCAAGAGAATCAAGAGAATCAAGAGAATCAAGAGAATCAAGAGAATCAAGAGAATCAAGAGAATCAAGAGAATCAAGAGAATCAAGAGAATCAAGAGAATCAAGAGAATCAAGAGAATCAAGAGAATCAAGAGAATCAAGAGAATCAAGAGAATCAAGAGAATCAAGAGAATCAAGAGAATCAAGAGAATCAAGAGAATCAAGAGAATCAAGAGAATCAAGAGAATCAAGAGAATCAAGAGAATCAAGAGAATCAAGAGAATCAAGAGAATCAAGAGAATCAAGAGAATCAAGAGAATCAAGAGAATCAAGAGAATCAAGAGAATCAAGAGAATCAAGAGAATCAAGAGAATCAAGAGAATCAAGAGAATCAAGAGAATCAAGAGAATCAAGAGAATCAAGAGAATCAAGAGAATCAAGAGAATCAAGAGAATCAAGAGAATCAAGAGAATCAAGAGAATCAAGAGAATCAAGAGAATCAAGAGAATCAAGAGAATCAAGAGATTCAAGAGATTCAAGAGAATCAAGAGAATCAAGAGAATCAAGAGAATCAAGAGAATCAAGAGAATCAAGAGAATCAAGAGAATCAAGAGAATCAAGAGAATCAAGAGAATCAAGAGAATCAAGAGAATCAAGAGAATCAAGAGAATCAAGAGAATCAAGAGAATCAAGAGAATCAAGAGAATCAAGAGAATCAAGAGAATCAAGAGAATCAAGAGAATCAAGAGAATCAAGAGAATCAAGAGAATCAAGAGAATCAAGAGAATCAAGAGAATCAAGAGAATCAAGAGAATCAAGAGAATCAAGAGAATTAAAAGAATCGATAGAATCGAGAGAATCAAGAGAAACAAGAGAATCAATAGAATTAAAAGAATCAAGAGAATCAAGAGAATCAAGAGAATCAAGAGAATCAAGAGAATCAAGAGAATCAAGAGAATCAAGAGAATCAAGAGAATCAAGAGAATCAAGAGAATCAAGAGAATCAAGAGAATCAAGAGAATCAAGAGAATCAAGAGAATCAAGAGAATCAAGAGAATCAAGAGAATCAAGAGAATCAAGAGAATCAAGAGAATCAAGAGAATCAAGAGAATCAAGAGAATCAAGAGAATCAAGAGAATCAAGAGAATCAAGAGAATCAAGAGAATCAAGAGAATCAAGAGAATCAAGAGAATCAAGAGAATCAAGAGAATCAAGAGAATCAAGAGAATCAAGAGAATCAAGAGAATCAAGAGAATCAAGAGAATCAAGAGAATCAAGAGAATCAAGAGAATCAAGAGAATCAAGAGAATCAAGAGAATCAAGAGAATCAAGAGAATCAAGAGAATCAAGAGAATCAAGAGAATCAAGAGAATCAAGAGAATCAAGAGAATCAAGAATGTTCAGCAAAAAACTGATACAGAAAATCCACATTGAAATTTCCTGTTTTCGAAAAAAAATGTATGGAGAAAAAGCGATTTTTTCAATGTTAAGATACATAACCACCACCCTTTTTTACTGTAAAAGTTGATTTCACATTGTAATTTACTGTAGAAACGTTAAAGTTTATTGTTTTTTGTATTGTAGCATAACACTAGAACTTACTTTAAATTATTGTAAAATTACTGTACTGTCACAGTGAAAATCATGGTTTTGTTATTGTACATTTCTATTCGGGTACGGTTTATAAAAAAGGACACCCTGTATTTATAATCCCTCCAAAATCAGATAGATCTTTTGGATGTCCCACACATTTAATCTAGGACGAAGTTCGAGTTTCAGTACAACGGAAGCTATGGACGTTCAAATTAATTAATTTTCTGATAAAACTTCTGAAATGGGTATTGAAATGTTAGAATTATTCCACTTTCCGTTTTGCCCTTTCTAAACGAATTCAACACTGTGAAAAACCTGCCAAAACTTCAATTCTAGAGTGATTTCTTCAAAAACGTTAGATTTAGATAGCTATTGCAAATTTAAATTAAGCATGCATAAAAGGCATCTTTTATCCATTCTCGTAACCCACATCGAAACAGAGTTCATGTACCGCACAATACTGGGATCAAATGTCGAATATAAAAAAAATCAATTAACGTAACCAGTCGAAATTCGTTAAAAACCCATAGTGACGGAGTGCTTAACTACTTGAAACCGGGATTATTTGCTATTTTTGCAGCTTCGTTCCCAAACAGGCTCTCGTTTAGTTGTAACAAATAGGAATGCTCGGTAGCAGAATTATAGTTTCAAAACGTGGTACGTTATCGACTTAGTTTAGCTTCGAATTTCGATAGTTTAGATGACACGTAGTTGCAGATAATTAGCAGAATCAGTAAAAGTTTTCCCTATTAGGATCCAACAGCTGCACGAGGGAGAGACGCAGGACGTAAAACCGCAGTGAGAAGAGGCGCTTGAAACAATTGAGGCATTAAATTACGAACATGAAAGCACAAACGGGGAGATACAATTTAAATCAATTAATAAGTAAGAGGTAGTTAATTGAAAACAAATAAGAACGAAAGTGATTAGATAAAACAAAACAAACAAAAAATATTTTGACCGTTTCCCATAAAACCAGAAAAATCAGCGAAAATTTAACTTTTTCAAGCGGGAAACTCAGTGGGTGCGAGTTTAGGTTGGGTCCTATCGAAAAGTGAAGGACCCACACAAAAAAGAATGACAGCCAATAGCGAGAACAGTGCTGCCAGTCACAGTCGCTGACCCACTAGTAAGGTTTCCCCCTGAAAAGTGTTGCTGGTGGAATATTTACGAAATTCTATGAATTTTCAAATAGTACAGTAAACCAAATTGTAAAGTTGACTATAATTTAAGTGGTAATTAATAAACATAAAAAGTACCATTCACGAACACTGTTGAGTGAGCGATTTCCCGTCGACGACGCGACGGAAATGAGTGGCAATTTCTGCGAAGGATTGCCAAGCAAAGACCAAACTATGTCACACCAGTCGTGATCCTGTGCCAAGTGAAGAAATAGTTCAATCCCGGAAAGTTTCACTAAAACTCGAATGTTAAAGACGAAATCACGTTGTCATGGTCACTGCACCTTAATTACTGCTAAAGGAAAAGAAAATATAAAACAAAGAAAAATAATCATTAAATCCAAATGGAGAGCTAAACAAAAAAAAAATGTACCATATCAGCATAAAGAAGAAGCGACTAGTTGACAGTCCAGTCTGCTTAGAGCACTCTTTCCCGCCTATCGGTGCGTTGTTAAGTTGAGTCTGAAGTCTTTGCAACTGTCGATGATCGGATGGAACTAGGACAAACAGGAAGAAATTGCAAGCTTGCTCTATTTACTGACATACACTTTTAGACTGCGAAACAATAGAACTAATTTGCCCCAACGAAAGATGAACGGTTCAAAACAAAATACGTTTTAGGTTTAGGTAGGATAATTAGATACACAGTTAAACACCGAATCCCACTACACTATCCTACCAAGCGATAATTATTATTACAATCGTTGAAACGATCCGCCGAAAAAACGAATTTGTTCCCCCTTACTTTATCTGAGCGATGAATTAATATTTACGAATTTTACAAACCACATCACCGCAGGACACTACCAAGCACAAACATCGCACGCTCTCAAATCCCATTTTCACCACTCGGAAAACACGAAATAGCTTCAACGGGCTGAATCCGTTGAGTAATAATAAAAAAGGAAACACAGTTTGTCTGTAACTTTATCCACTTTTTTGTGAAATCGATCCTTGAATAAGCAAGAAAAGAACATAAAAATTAAATGAACTTGAAACGGGAATGAAACATTTTCTACGCAATTTACATCAATTTGATAAATGTGAATATTTTAATTAGTAAAGCAAACGCAACCAGTCAAATAGCAAACCAGAAACTGAACAAAAAAAAATCAGACACGATAAGGTTTAAATAAACAAGTACATAACACTAATAAATCCTATTAAAAGAAAACCAAACATAATAAGCTAATCAAACGATGTGCGAGGCACGGGAAGGGCGCACGACACACACACATACACCCACACATTTGCATGCATTTCAGAGCGCAACAACACTTCACTGCTTTTAATCCTAGCAACTGATCAACCATTTAAAACTTTTTTTTGAGTTATCATCATTTTTTCCCATATTTCGTTTCAAAATTATGGTTAGGTGAAATTCAAATTTTTTATGCTGCTGAACGGTTTGACGAAGATTTAATGTACGTACTTAGTTGTACCATACTATCAATACGTGAACCGCATCGTACCTGCTCTTGGTTCCTAGTAAGCACGCGTGCTGTTCTTTGTACAAGCACGCAAGTGTGCCCGTTCTTCCAAGACTAAGTGTGTCGCGTGCTCGAAGAACGTGTTCTCGTTATTGTGCGAAGAACGGGTGCTCGACGAGAACACGAACACGAAGTTAGAAGAACACGTACCTGTTCATTTTCCGGCTTTTTTGTATGCCGTGTGCTTCGTAGAACCGATCTGAGCTGCCGTACCGATAACATCGCGTTGCTGTAACATACTCGCATACAGGTTCGCATGCATGAATCACCACTGTATTCAAGTTTGCACGCAACTCTTCTATAGCGTTTGGTGGCCGATCGTAGCGCTGCCTAGTGGCAAGTTGATACTTGTTGGTGGCATTTTAGAACGACAGTTTTCATTCTTACACACATTGAAAAATTTACTTGTATGTCAATTCTCAGTGCTTGTACAAAGAACAGCTCGCATGCTTGTCGAGAACAGGAACGTGCTCTAGAACGTGTTCTAAGACATCACTGATCAATACATGGTTAAACTTTCTGTTTCAGTAATAACAGTACAAGCCATGTTCACCGCTTTAGATCTATTGGTAAATGTGACGGCTATTTTGCGGCCGTCATGGTTTCGAGATATATAAACTCGTCGACATCCGTACCCCATCCATTTCCAATGCACAAACGCCTCTCCCACTGTTCTACGATCGACTCCAATGATGTCGATATAGTGTGCGAAGCCAAGCAGCATGTGCGATTTGTGAGGATGATTTTATTTCTTTACACACAGAAGCTTCCTATCGCACCTTCGAGCGCAATGTTGAACAATCAATCAGAAAGGTCATAGTTCGTTTGATCGTTTTGAAACCACAAACGATTCGGACGCTCTCTGGATATTTTGACGCCTTAGTTTAGATCCTTCTTGTTTCACATGGATCAGCCTGATTCGTTTTGCCATGTTCAAGTATTATCTACCGCCGTTTGTGTCGTTTCACTGAATCGGACGGTATCTGCTAATCGACAAAATGATGATGAGTTCGAGTTATACTCCGGATATTTGTTCAGGATTTGTCTCAAGGCGAGTGAGGTGAGTTTGATCCGGAGGCTCCGGTTTTCGAAAGTAACCGCCGGTGTCGGCGGTAAAACAAGATGATAAGTTATATTCTATCAAAGACTATGCGGTAGACTTGGGTGCAACGCCCAACTCCTACTAAGCAGAAGGCAGAGGATTCTTCACAATTCTTGTTGATCATGTTCATATGAGCCTAGTCCTAGTTTTCCGTGCTAAGTTTATAACTGATTCGCTCTAGAATATCTGTCCGTCTTCAATTTTATTGCTTTAGTTTCTTAAATTCGCCGAAAATAGCCAACAAAATCGATGCTGTATGAAGGTGACTTCCGAAAACCAAAGCTGCATTTTCATTTTCAGCAAATGCTCCACATTACGAATACTGATCTGCTGACTCACAATCTCTGACACTGAACTATTTTTACCGTGGCTATCCTACAGAAGAGTACCAGGTGGATCTTCGATCAATTTTCAACGTTGCTAGACGACTTCACAGGATCCCAAGCGATTATCCGATGTTCTGTGGCCTATTGATGATTGCAGGAGCATATACCAAGGGATCAAATGGCGTCCCAAGTGGCCCGAAGAATGAAAACCTGTTGTACATCGTTGACGGTGGCGAGAGTAGAGTGAGGACTTGAGGTTTTGTGGATCAGAGGATTCGCGGCACAGATAGACGAATTTGGCAGGCGATTGTTAGAATAATCTCAATTGTGATCTATCGTCCTCTAGCTGTTAACGCTGCTGAAAGAAATCGATGCATAACTAAGATCTCTCCTTGTTCAACTGACCATCCAGGAACTTATACCTTCCATCCTTAGTCTTGGAAACAGTCTACTGGTAAAAGCCTTCCCAAAACTTTTCCTCGGCTGATTTCATAATTTCGAAACCGTCTGCCTTGGGGGTTTAGGATCTTCGAAGAATTTTACAACGTAAAAAGTTTATGTAAAAATAATTTTGTTGAATAATCCTCCCAGTTTGATACATTACTAATTCCAAACGAATTTAGTTCGAGTGGTTGGTGTCTTCAGCAAAATTTTCGAGAATGTTATTGTAAATAACTTGATTGAAGACATGAATGCAAGCCGTGTTTGTTCATTGCAGGCCATAATGCCTAACGAATTCCCTAAGGGTGATAGGTGGCAACAAAAAATTTGGCAGAGCACCTTGTAGAGGACGTTCAGTAATGTGAATAATCGGTAACTAGTTGCAACCAGTCTTCCCAAATGAACATCGTACACAATGTACGCCCTGGTTCTGTGCTCATATTAAACCCACATTTTGTGTACGAACTTGAACACACTATTTCGTACCAAAACACGTGCACATGTTTGCCTGCACAACCGAACCTCTTGTACGTACACGGTGTGCGTACACACAGGTTCGTGGCACCAGGTTTCCCTTTTTCACTATCTTCATCACCAGAGTTGACTCTTTTGCCTTGTGCGAATTGTTCTTGTTGTTGTTGGAGACAAACTTGTACATCGAAACGAAGCATGTTTGAGCTTGAACGCATGCACGAAATTTTGTACACAGGTACAAACTTGTCGATGTTCATGGGAAGTCTGGTTGCACTTAACACCGTTTTTAAAGATGGGACATACTGCTTCTTCCATCCAATACTCCGGTACAATCTTATCCTTGCAGATCTTCAAAAGTGGAGTGCTCTAGCCAATTCCTCTTCTCCTTGTTTGAGTAGCTCACATGGCAGTTGATCATTTCCAACGGTCTTCAACCGTCCTATCTTATCATGAATCTTAGGTAGATCCGGTGCTGGGTGTCTGTCGTCGGCTGCACACGTCTCCAGGCTGATTCTTGCGACACTCTTGTCGTCTAATGCTTCGCTATTTAGGTGTTCGTCATAATATACTTATCTATCACCTCACAACTGTTCGTGAAAATTTCTGCATATGTCCTCGCCATCTATTCAACTAACTGTTGGGTCTCGCCGTCAAATCAATCACTTCCTCCATTTGAAGCTCTGGTACCTAGTACGGCCTAGGCAGTGCTACCTATGGCGTTTCTTATGTTGCTCCAGCTATACTAGCAATAGCCTATCTGGATGTTTATGTTACCGATGACGAGCCTAACATTCCGGCGTAGGCAGCTATCATGGACATGCTCAAGTTGCGCATAAAAAGCATTTTTCTCGTCCTCAGGTCTCGCTTGGTGAGATCAGTGCACACTGTTGTAGTTGAAGAAATTACCTTTGACTCACACTACCCGGGTTCACCTTCCACTTGATCACGCGTTGGCGAATTTTGCCCAGCTCTTTTGTTGTGCTGTCGCTTCATGCCTGCTTTTCCACACCTAGTTCAGTTGGTTTTCGAGTACACGATCACTTGAAAAAGGAAAAAATGTTTTTTTAATTTTTGCTTCTTTTTAAACTCTGGGTAGCCGGCTACCGAGCGTATGCCATTTGTTCTAAACAAAAGCAATTTGAACTCCACACAGCCGATCGTGGGAGTATTGCCTAGAAAAACTAATTTTATCTGCATAATGGTCCGGATCACTATTTATTGCAACAGTACTCAGACAAATTTCGCTATTCCTTCTCTACGACGTACTACCGAGTGATTTGGTGGTTACTTTGTCATTCTTTTTCAGTTCAACTTTCGAACAAAAATTGCGTGTATACAAGGAAATGGTATCGCTCTCCTAAAGCGGTGGCCAGAACATTTGTCAACGTTAGCAGTGTTGTCAGCGAATATGCTGCGGTGAATATGAAGCTAAGTATCTGTAAGACAATCCAACTGGTAAAGAGCAAACACGAAATTATTGTGACACCGAAAATGTCATGCTAATTTTCTTATAATGTTTAAAATCAAACCAAAAATTTAGGGTAGTTTTATACATATATTTACTTCAAAAATCAAAAGAAAAGTTAATCGATGGAGCTTTGAGTGTAAAATTGAACGCATTTTCGCTTGATGCCCTCCATCAAAGTCTTTACAGTGTCATCCGGTACCAGTTTCTCGGTTTTTTTTCCATTTTCTTAACATGTCCTTCTCGTCTTTGCTCTTCCGAAGTTCCCGCTTCATCATTGTCCAGTACTGCTCCACCGGGCGCAGCTCCGGACAGTTTGGCGGATTCATCTCCTTTGGAACAAAATGGACAGAATTGGCCTTATACCATTCCAGGACACTTTTAGAATAGTGGCATGATGCCAAATCTGGCCAAAATAGCGTGCTGCTGCAAGAACGGCAAAAGGCGCTTCTCGAGGCACTCAGATTTGTAGATCTCGCCATTTACTGTGCCCTTTGTCATGAAAGGCTCAATCCTCAGTCCGCAAGAGCAGATGGCCTGCCAAATGAGATATTTGGAGGCGAACTTCGACATTTTCTTCTTCTTCGTCCACATAGAACTTGCTCTTGCCGGTGAAAAACTCCAACCCCGGAATTTGCCTATAATCGGTTTTTATATACGTTTCGTCGCAGTGGCGTAGCCAGAAATTTGGTTTGGAGGGGGTTTTGATGAAAATCGCAAATTTTTTGAAAAAATGCTAAAATTTAATGAGTTTGATAAATTATTGAAAACTCAAAAACATAAGTAGTCTAACAGATGTCATTCCAGTCTACAAACAAGAAGGATCAACATGGAACAGTTTTCAAACCTCTATGGATTATTTTCTTGTATAATATGTCAATGAAGTCAAAAATTGCGATCTTTTAAAGTGGGACAAATGATCTAAAAAATTTTCAACGTTCAAGATCACCTAATATAATAATCCTTGACTTTGAAGGTTTGACAACTTCGGGAAGTTATCAACATAAAACAGCGCCTGCTTTGATATAGAAATTTTAGTGATTAACTCTCATAGAGGTAATTATGGTGAATTAATTTTTCAAAAATATTAAGAGACATGGTGCCTTCAGCAAAAATTTTGATAATGTCATTTCAAACAATTTTTTTGAAAATATGAAGGCTACATGAATTCAACATATAGGGATTTAAATGGACTGGGCCTGCTATATTTCTTCTTAGTGAAGAAAAATTTAGGTGAAAACTATTTTTTTCTGCGCTACGGATAAAATTGTTTGAAACAATCATTGCGAGTTGAGAACACAAAACCTATAACTAAATTATGGATGGATGGAACTGAAACTTGCGTTTTGACTTCATCTCATCAGAATCCGACACTAACTTGGTGGGCGGACTAAGCTTGCGCCGAATTGATGCTAGCTCCTGAAAATGAAATCACTCTTTGTGTTTTTGAGTCCTTTTAATATCTGGGAATTATTTGTTTTATATCCAGTTCCCTTATTTTTTTTGTAAGCTTCAAAGGCACCTTGAACGCAATGTGAATTTATTATTTAAATACCGCAGAAGAGATTTATCAAATACAGTAATTTCAGAATAGCTTGTTGTAAAGGTTTTCTACTACTATATTTCGATACTCTGAATATGTGGGATATTTATGATAAAGTTGTTTGAAATAGCACTTTCGAAAACTTTGCTGGAGACATTAAGTCTAGACCCAAATTTGGTTGAAGAGTAATTCTTGTCTATAATTACTTCTAGGAGGATTAACCGTCAAAATTATTCTATCAGCAGATGAACAGTTTACGTTTTGAAATTCATCAATGTTACTTAACATCGAAATTTGGCAGTTTCGAATGAATGTGATCGTGACCGTTAAAAATTTATCAAGCATTAATTTTACTTTTCTTTATTAGTCAACCTCACAACTTACAGTACTAGTACGTAGCACACAAAATTTTAGTACGCCATTCATTGCATCCTGCTAAGAGGCTATTCATATAGTTGATAATACAACAAAAATCCAATGCTCATAAAACCGATCCTGACCTGCTAGAGACAAAATTACATCAGCTTTCAACTAGTTTCTGAAATGTTACTTTGGTGTTAACCATATTGAATTGTTGTCTAAACTCTACACAATCTAAAAAAATACATTTTCAGCAAATGTTGAAATGTATGTAAGTTTTCGGTAAACAAGCTTATGTTTTATATGCAATCAACCTATTCAAATTTAGATTCCCATTCGAAAAATTGTCTCTAATCCATATTTTGAAGCATCTTTCCAAAAATGAGCTCATAATAATTCAGACAGTTATTTTATTTTACATTGAAGTAATTTGACAACTATGGGATTTTGGCTAAGAGATTACAAGATCCCCTTCCCATAATTTTCCAAAAGTTCTCATGACGCTTTAAACACAGTTCTCAGTGTAGTGATCAGAGAATATTTTTCCAAAAATATTTTGTGGAATATTAAATTAAATTCGTCAGCATCAATTTTTTTTTCAATCCAATTAATTTTGGTTTGGGGGGGGGGGGGGGGTTAACCCCCAAACCCCCCCCCCCCCCCCTGGCTACGCCACTGTTTCGTCGTCCATCACACAGCAGCCATATTTTGTCAGCATCTTTTCGTAGAGCTTTCGTGCCCGAGTTTTAGCCGTTGATTGCTGCCACTCATCGCGGTTTGGGAAGTTCCGTACCATGTGTGTATGTAGTCCAGCTCTCTTCTTTGAATTCTTTGAGCTCTGTGACATGCCGATCTTTTTAGCCAAATCACGGCTTGAGACGTTGGGATTTGCTTTATTCATCCGCTTCACCTTTCCCTCCGTCTTTTTGTTCTCCGGTCCCGGTTTTCTTCCAGCTCCTTTGCCGTGGTCCAACGTCAACCGCTCCTGGAACCGCTTCAACACTCTGGAGACGGTTGAATGGTGAATGTTTAACATTTTTCCCAACTGCCGGTGCGATAGGTCAGGAAATTCCATGTGTTTCTATTTTCGTTGAATCGAAAAACACGACTTCGAGTTTGACAGCATGTAAACAATACACATCAATGAGAAAGTGTGCAAAATGTGGTTGATTTTTACCCAATGGTAAAAAAGTTATGCCCTGTTGAATGTGTCGCAATAATTTCGTGTTCGCCCTTTAAGGTCTTTGATAACTGACACTCTTTCTGGCGATTGCCCGGCGATGTTATAGCTCCAGAGAATTGGAGTTTTCTGCTGGTGATAGATATTAAAGAGCATTTAAACGCAGCTGCTCGCAATCCCTTCAGTTGACGTAGCTGCAGGTTGAACCATGCTGATTTCGGTCGTGGACGGGGTTCAGGCACATGTATTTTTAAAAGCTGTTTGTTTGTTTATTTAATTAAAGGCATTAACCTCATGGGTAATTCGTCCTTTTGAAAAGCTGTTTCAGCACATGTGAAAGTTTTTCTACAATTACATCCACATCGAGCGAAATTCAAAAAAGTCATCCAGTCGACTGCCTGTAGTGAGTTGTGAAGTCTACAGAAGTCCAGGTTGGTTATAGTCACCAAACAAGAGATGTGCCTTGTTGGGTTCAGGGAATAGCAATATCAAGTACGGAGTCTATGTGCTTCTGAACCATTTCTACATCACTTGCGGAATCAGGAGGGGGAATGTATACTACACCCACACAGTCATAATTATCGGAACCACGAATATTTACCCAAAGCTGTTCGAGATTGTGAGTGTCCTGTTTACAATTGGATGAGCGTCGGTTAGAGACAGCAATGAGCACACTCCCACCAGATTTTCCCCCTTCACTATTAGGAACGCAATCGTTACGGTACACCGAGTACCTTGAGCCAAATAATTGGAACGCTTTGCTTTGATCATTCAGTTAGGTTTCAGTAAGAACAATAACATCATGTTCAACATGTAAAGCAGCGACGAAGAGCTTATCAATTTCGCCACATTCTGTAGTCCTTGACTGACGGCGAACATGGACTGGAGAGTGTGAGAGAAGTATCCCCATAAAGACCACCAGGCGATTCTGCAGCACGAAGAAGGACGGGCCGCAAGCTAAAGTGGAAGACGAAAGCCTTCAACGAAAACCTCTTTGTTGAGTTACTTCGGCGAACAACGGAATCAAGTACGTTGATGCGGCAAGAAGGATTGTGACGGCTTGTGACGTTACAATGTCACGAAAACTAGGGCCATGCAGTAGACGGCGTGCAGATTACGTATATTAAATGAGTAGCTCAGTACGCTACACGCTGCTTGTCTTAGATCCAGAGAGCGGGCTCATAGCGTAAGATCGGAGAGTGAGAGAAGAGCGCAAGCGACGTTTCGAGAAGGTAGGGACTCTTTAAAACGGGAGATCAAGCTTAGCAAGCCAATTGCCATAAGTGCTGTGCTGAGAAATTAACGCCAATCCCTGGGGGACGCGTACTGAGTCGTCATGACGAAGACGAGGGTCTGCGACACCAACTGAAATATACCCGGGAAAACTAAAGATAATCGTTGAGGGTCTCTTCCCGAATCACGATTCAACTACCAGGTCACCGAGACCGTACGACGAAGAAGAAGGAGGTAACACAGTCCAGTGGCAAGTGACTAACGAGGAGCTCAAAGAAGCGTCGATATGACTAAAATCAAAGAAAACCCCTGGTCCGGATGGAATACCAACCGTGGCGCTGAAAGCTGCGATCCTGGCGTATCCGGACATGTTCAGGATGCTACTGCTGAAGTCTTTAGATGATGGTAATCCCCGAAATGAGGAAGGTGCAGAAACTGATGTTGCTGCCAAAGTCAGGGAAGTCACCGGGCCATCCAACCTCGAATAGACCAATGCCGCAGCGTGGCATAAAAGAATGAGCCAGGTCCTGAAGAGCTACTTCCAGAGTAGAGCACTGCTGTACCAGACGAACAAACGGGCAATAGGCAATGCGAGTCACAGCGGGCGTTCCTCAGGGCTCCATTCTCTGTCCAACACTTTGGAATGAGATGTACGATGGGGTCTTAACACTGCGGCTTCCCAGGAAAGTTAAAATCGTTGGTTTCGTGGACGATGTGTCACTAACGGTGAGACACTTGAAGAAACGGAGGTGTCGGTGACGGAGACAATGAAACCGCGAAAAGCTGAACAGGACGCTTCGACTGCTGGTCGTACGAGTTCCGATTGTGTACCGGAGGCAGTATGCCTTGTCGCCGAGATGATCCCCATCTGCATCACCCTGACGGAGGATATCAAGTGCTACAAACAATGAAACGCCAGAAATGTGAGGAAGATGATGAGAATCGATTCGATGGTGACGTGGCAGCAGGAATGTGACAATACGGAGAAAGGAAAGTGGACCTACCGGCTCATCCAAACCTGTCGGCGTGGGTCAATAGAAAGCACGGAGAGATGACCTTCCACCTGAAACAGCTCCTACCGAGCCACGGCTGCTTAAGGAGTATCTTCATCGGTGTGGGTACGCAACGTCAACACTGTGCTTGGAGTGTGAGATCGTCGAGGAGATACCGGAGCGTCTTTGAATGTCCGAGGTTTGAAGTCATTGAATGTCCGAGGAGAGTCTTTGAATGTCCGAGGTTTGAAGTGACGTGCAGGGAGCTACTTAAAACGGGAGGACTGGACATCAACCCGGATAATGTAGCCTACAGAATGACAAGCGACGTAAAGACGTGGAACACAGTAAACAGAGCTATGATGTAGATCAGTGATTCTTAACCTGGGGTCCGCGGACCCCTAGGGGCCCGCGAAGTCATTGCTGGGAGTCCACGAAGAAAAATATATTTTCCGAGCAGAGTATGAGTCGTCGAAACGCCAGCGAACCGGACGTCACGCTCCATGCGGATTCGTTAGACCGACCACGGCACCCCACCGGTTGTTCCGATAGAAAAATAAAGAAACCAAAGAAGAATCGATATTGGGAGAACTTTTTTCGCCAGGGAACTCTCCGTTAGCGTAAGCTAGATTCACCGCTGGGGACTAGACTGAGTAGACAGCGACGAGACACCACTAGTCACGGGTCATCGGCGCACCAATGCACCGGACACCCTACTTCACCAGAATCGCCGAACTGACCTCGGCACCTAGCTGATTAGCTCGATCTCGGGAGAACTTCTCTCGCCGGGGAATTCTCTGTCGGAGTAGGTCAGGTCCATCGTCGGGGACTAGACCGAGTTGTTCGCGAACAAGTCGAGGAGATGAAAGGAAGTAGTGCTAAATGGCCCAAGAAGAGAACTAAAGGGCTTAAAGGAGTTGCGGTGCTAAATGGTACCGGTCACGGAGCCAAAGGGCTCAAGAAGTTGTAGTACTGACGAATCGGTATCGGGAGAACTTCTTTCGTCTGGGACCTCTCCGTCAGCGTACAGTCAGATTCACCGCCGGGAACGAGACCGCCGGGGTACCAGAAAACCGGATGCTCGACTCTACCGGAATCGCCGAACTGACCGCAGCACCTGGCTGGTTGGCTCGCTTTCGAACTTCTCTCGCCGGGGAACTTTTCGTCGGAGTAGGCAAGATCTATCGTCGGGGACTAGACCGAGTAGTTCGCGAACCAGTCGGAAGCTCAACGAAGAAGTGGTACTGCACAAGGGAACTGAAGGGTTCAGTAAATTAGACAGTCTGAAGTTTGCCACCCAGATTGTCCTCGTAGGGGAAGAGCATTAATTTGCTACCTTGACTACCCAAACCCGTTCCCTGAGTTGTTGGTTTTGAACATTTTTTTTCCTGCTCAGAATGTTTTTGAACATTTTTTCATATATATAAAAAAAATTCATATCCCCCCCCCCCGAAAAATTTTCTTACTACGCCACTGCGTATGCTTATCGTCCATCCACCTAATAAATTTTTGCCGAATGGGGTACACTCAGTAAGAAGTACACTAAGGTTAAAGAAGGAGCATGATTCAATAGATCTGAATACTAATTGCAGTTTCCATAAAAAAATCGGTATCGTCCAAAAAAATCTAGAATAGTTTGCGTGCAACGGGTGTTGCGTCATTCGATGGAGACATTTTAAATGATACAGATGTTTTCAGGCTATTTAAATAAATGCTAATGAGGCTACCGGTGACAATGAAGTGGGAGAGGAGTCACAGTATCGCAAGGTGGTGGCATTACTTGATCCGGCCGTCGTCTCGACATCAGAGCTATTTACCTCTTCTCATTTAATTGGTCCGGAAAAGAACCGATTTTTATTTTATTATAGGAACATACCGACCGGATAGGCATCGCTGGATTCTTGGGGTGCAATTAAGGCTGAACATTGTAAGCGTAGATCGACTTTGAAGTCCTGAACAATCTCACGAACTAGACGCTGGAAGGGTAGCTTGCGGATTAGTTGTTCCGTTGACTTTGAATTGGGGCGAATTTTTGGCCGGGCGATAATTCATGATCGGTAATAGCCTACTACTGTAGATAGCAATGGGGCATCTTAACGCCAATAGTGTGGTTGGGACACTTTTGCGGACAGCCGTCGTTGCCAACTACTTGCGGTCCTCCGCCACTCGGCATTGTACAGTCCTTCGAGTTGTTGCTCTGTTGGCTTGAAGCAGCTCAATACGACTAATAATAGAAACAAATTTGTTGCGGACCTATATTTCCAAATCTTTATTCTTTTTTTTGTTCGGTTGGTTATATTGATGGCTCTGACCGAGATGCGCAAATTTTTTTTCCTTTTTTTGACCCGTTTTCGGGAAGATTTTTAAAAATCTATTTTTCCGTTGCCGTGCCAGTCCTACATATTCCAATATTTAATAGAACAATACAGAGCTTACTTGACCTTTCTTCCGAAATTTTGAAATGGGGATCCTATATTGAGAGGAAAGTCGTTAGTCACGACAAAAAAAGGAAAAAAAAGTTTAATAAATAGCGAGAATACTCTTAGTAGTCCATGCTCTTCGTGCATTCACACTCGCCTGTGTTCTTTAATACATTCCTAGCAAGCGAGGTAACACTGCACACCAGCATTCGCGAGAAAAGCTTCCTAGAATTGCGATATATACTACATGAAAGCTTGGTGGGTTTCTCGCGAGCATTCCTGCTCAAGATTTTGCTTCTCAAAGGCGCAAATGACGAAGAACTCTAGGCATGTTATTCGTACACACCCACGAACGAACGGGCTTGATGCGCTTCTCTCTTATTTTGCAACATACGTCGATGTATGGACTACGGCTTAGCGTACTCGTCCATCATGTCCGAGGCAAGTTTCCAGTACGCGGTTTCTGATGCAATTCAACCGTTCAGTTGTTATTTATTTAAAATATAAGAAATGTACACAAAGTTTCTATTTCAACGGCTATTCGCCTTTTACGGAAATTGTAACTTTATCGTCTGCTGCTTGTTGGTTGTTCAGTCTGCCCTCTCCCTTGCTATCGTGAACGTCCATGTCGTTGTCGCTAGAGCAGCTTTGGTTTTGACTGATGGTTGTTTTTTGATGCTTCATGTGTTTTTGAATTCTTCCGCTAGGTGTACTGGATGGGGATTTAGGGTTATCGAAGATTATCGTTTAATCGGCGCTCTGTGATTTAGCAATAGAAGCAGAGTTACAAATAATCGAAGCTCTTCTTTGACGGTTGAAAATGAACCTGAAGCGACTCGCGGTGAATAGAAAAAATATTCATTCAAATATCCATGTTATTCATTCAGTTGAATATCGTACAATCTATTCATTTAACTAATTATCAAGGAAAATGTTTTCAAATACCGGTAAAGCATATGAAACAACAATCATCATCGCTTACATTGTACCAGGGGCTACTTTAATGCTTTTGATTCGTTTCTGCACGGTCGCTTCGTGTAATAATCGGAGACGAATGAAAATCTGCATGGATGAATGGGCGGTTTGTTCGTTTGACGTTTTCAGCTGCGTCACTGAATATTGAAAATGAATGTGGCTGAATATGATCAATTTTCATTCAATAAATTTGAATATTTTTAACTCTGAATGGAAGGCTGTTTGTCAGTATGCATTGTACTAGTTACATTTTCCTTAGGAGTTTTGACGCGCACTTTACCGTAGTGTGCCGTAGTCTGATTGCAGAGCTAGCACGTGGGCATCTTTCCAGGGTATTATGCACACACCCCGGGCGTTCGTTGAATATAGGTGATACCCTGAGCAGATTTGCATTCGATGGTCAAGTAGGAAGGAATAGGTTGGTTCAGCTGCATTTTAACCACTCTGTTGAAAATGTCAGGGAAAGATTCTCCAGGTCATTCATTCCACATCGCCGCATTTCGACATGAATTTTTAGTGTACTCGGAGCTGTCAAATCATGTAGGCGACATCTTATGGCTCGTATAACGTTATCAGTGCCACATTTTTTGTATGATGTAGTTGGAGGTGGGACACTACCGAGAGATAAGGGCCATTTTCACTTTTAACAGCTTTTCCACTTTACGCACTGTAGGTTCTGTAGATGTTTTGATCACACGGGATAAATGTGCGATTCTGAACTTCTCTGCTATCGAATCATCGATAAATGACATTAGGATATTGACGAATTTCACCCTAAATCGTGTTCAGAGTTGGCAGCACCCTCTCAGATTTTAATGAAATTTTTTGTAACGTGAGAACTTTGTCACAAAAAGCCACTTTGCATACATGTTACATGATCTAGACTGTTTTTCGAAAAGAGTCAAACTTTTTAACCAATTTTTTTTCAAATGGCTGTAGTCCAAAAATGACAAATCCTACAAAAAGTGTTATAGGAGTGATTTTCACAAAATTAGTTAAACTTTTGAATAAAAATATTGAAAAAAATTCTTCATCAACTCCTACACTGAAAAAAAAACGATTTTAAAAATTTAAAGTCGATGTACAAAAAAACCATCTTTGATTTGGACGAATTTTTTTTCCAAGATAGGCAATCATGTTCCCTACATGCCGTCATAAATTCAAGTAGGGCACTTTTTACGAAAAAAAGTTATTTAAAAAAAACTTTTCTTTGTCCAAACTGCATTTATTTTTTCAGTGTATTTTTATCGAAAACTAAACCAATGAAAGTCATAATCATCTCAGAATTCAATTTCCCAACTACTAGTTGCCTGATACATGCATAAAGTATCAGTAACGAATTTGGTATATGCTAATAACTAACTTGAATGAAAGCAAAGATGAGCCATTTAACATCATCGATATATTCGAGATTTAACTAAATACCACTTGACCGAGTACCAAGATGTATCTTGTCTATGTACCCGCCCGGGAAGTAGAGATTGATGGTGTAGTCTCCAACAGGGGCCTTCAAGAACCCTTTGTTTCAGCCAGTGAAAATTCGCAAGCAATTGCGTTCAGGGAAAAAAAATCAAGGAGTATTTGAAAACAATTTCTTTTCCATCTGCCTCATTTCGAACCTTTCGTCGAATCTGCTCTTCCAAGCTGTGATCTTTTGGGCGGGGCTTATCTACCTGTTCGCCTTTTTGTGCCGCGAGGCATGAACTTCCGTTGTTGCAAACAATTGGGCCTATAGCGACTTATTGTAGAAACAAGGCACGCTGTGGATAGTGCTGTGGAAAATGAATATAAATTATGTGGGGACAAAATGAAATTTTATTTTAAAGAACGCTCTGATAATGTAAAAGAGCGCTACGCCACCGACAACGACTAATTTCTTCGTTTCTTTGTACACTAAAGAGCGAGAGTCTGACCATCCCATTGTGGGAACATCTTCTAATGTGTCTATAAATTTCCGAAAGAGGAAAATTAGTTTTTCCTTCTAAGCTTCCTCGTAAAGACCTGAAAGTGTCCCTTGAAGGGTGCTGTTACAAAACCGAAGTAAGTGGTTCCTGGTCTCGGTAATCTTAGAAACTACCAGGAATTCCCACATGGGACATCAAAAATCCTACATTTTCCCCCAGGTTTTACACAAAACATTTGCATGCGATTAAAGGTCAGACGAAACGAGTACCCGACCCGAACAACCGTGAACACTCTCCTACCTCGTGGTGGGTAGAGATTGCTTAGACTTTTGAACGTCGGATCACCCGAATTTTTCCCAATATACGCGACGCTACAAATGCAAATGAAAAACTTGATGAAAGCTGAAAAACGCGATTATTGGCACCGGTCCGTCAACGGATTAACCGACAGATCATCAGAGAAACAATGTTTCGTCTGGTGGTTAGGGCCTACGTTGTGTATTCGATTCATCCTGTGATTGGAATACACAACGTTCGTCATATGATGACAGCTATGCATCGCTCTTATGCTAATTATTATGACAGTAGGGGTGAGTGCAATCATAAAAGAGGCTGTGCTGCCAAGAATTCTCCCCACAAAATTGATGGTTTATATTTACCTATCAACGACGGTGCCCACATCGTTACAGTTACAGGAGGCTCTCCGTTTGATGGAGCATGGAAAGCACTCTTTGTATTTCCTGGAGAAAAACGGGTGTTTAGTGCTCCATTCCGGGTAATGAGAAGGCGGACACTTGGATTAGAATGATAATAAGAAGGTGGACATTTTGGCATTAGAAGCTTTTAAATATTTCTTCTCAGAGGACGCTCGAATTGGAAAATTTCGTGGAGCGATGGAAGTTTAGGAATCCCAAAGACGTTGGTCCAAAAGAATGAATGAGGGTCATGACTTCATTCGGGTGATATCTCGGATCTTGTACAATCATTATACGTAGAAGACCCATCTCAGGCGTATTGAGGTCGTGGAGAGCGGTCTCTGCGCTTGTGGTGGCGATTATCGCGATATTGAACATGTTGTCTGGTCGTGCACTAAGTATTCTAGTACTAGATCTCCGTTAAACGAATCCCTTCGGCCTCGTTTCAGTCCAGTCCGAGATGCTATACCAAATTCGTTACTGATACTTTTTCTAAATCGGCTTTAAAATTTTAAAATTGATTTTTTCCAGTGCAGGAGTCGATGAAGAATTTTTTCAATATTTTTATTAAAAAAATTGACTAATTTTGTGAAATTCACTCCTGTCACATTTTTTGTAGGATTTGTCATTTTTAGACTATAGCAATTTAAAAAAAATGGTAAAAAAAGTTTGACCCTTTTCAAAAGACAGTCTAGATCATTTTTGGAATAGCAAAGTATGGCTTTTTGTGACAAAGTTCTCATGTTTTATTGAAATCGGAGAAGGTACTGCCAACATTTGTTCGAGTTGGCGCGAAATTCGTCTATTGATAAAAACATGTCAATATGTACTTAGAACTATGAACGACTTTCAATTCAAATTTCTGCCTTTTTTAGCAACGTACTGAAGGGATACAAATAATCTAGACTTACTTTGCCCGACTGACCCTTCGTTTGAAGGTGGCCAAGTACTTCGCGATTCCGTACGTAAAACAAGGGAAATGAATAAAATAAATCAACTTTAGTAAAACGTAGTGTTGGAAACTGAGTGCTTGCCCGGCGATGCCATTGTCAAGCCTCCTTTACTTTTTTTGGGTGGTAGATGTGAAGGAGTGCAAGGCTCATTCGGTTTATCCTCCACAGCAAGACTAGATGGTGCTTTTGACTTCTTTGTAAATAGCCGTGGAAGCGAAGCTCTATATCCAAATTTTAACCCACCAAAAAATAAACGTAAAAACAAACAGCAGCTATATCAGAAATAAATTTCGGCAGCGCAGTCACAACGAAAAAGATTTGATTATTTATTATTTTCACCAACGTTTCGACCTCTCTTATGGGTCTTCTTCAAAACTCGGCTCAGAACACCAATATTCGCCAAAACATTGAACTCTACGGTGCATATGAGTCAAAATTTGGTAATTTTCCACGCAGCGCTAAATTCTTACTCTGGCGTATAAAAAAGGAATGAAGGAGCATTTCTAACTTTTCTTTAACTCATTTGCGAACAAAAAGCGGTGAACGTAATCCAACACTTTATGAAGCAATCGTTTAAATTCAACATTCTATCTAATTTCAGCGTGTTCTTATGTTTCGCTAGACTTTATCCCCACATCACTGAAAATCTCCAAGGAAAAGGTCTCACCAGAGGCGCCAACCCTAAGAGTTAGAGTGTCTAAAGAAGATGGATAATCCAAAAAGTAACATGTTTCACTTAATATGGACAAGTAATTATTTTTTTAACAAGTGTAAAGTCACTGTCTTTTTGGAAGCTTTCACTGTGCAGTTTCTAAAGTGAAAATTTATTCAAATGAAAAAAAATATTCAACATAAAAAGAAACACTTTTCGGGTGTAGAGTTCGCTGTACTGCTGGCGCTATGTCTCATTGCGTATATTTGATGTCCATGACGTAAGAATACGGGCAAGAAATAATCAAATTAACTGACAACCAATAACGGTAGGAAAATTTGGCACATTTATATTTACACTTAGTGAAGGTGTTAAAAATCTAACCTTGATTGGAGCACGTGTTTTCAACCAGTCATTAAAACTCAATCAAGCGTTGTATTTATATTTTTAGTAGGTGTTATGTCGTCATAAACCAAAGCAGCTTCGCGAATTTAGTTTAATTTTTTACGTTTTCATCTATTTCCTCCTATTTTAACCCTTTCATGCCCAACTTTTTTCTAATGGGATTAAGAAACACTAAAACCTGATCTTAACAAGATTAATGCTTCTATCGCAGTGCTGGAAACTGCTCAATTTTTACCTTCCGAGGCTCGATTCAATTCTCCTAGAATATTAACAATAGTCCAAATGCATGGAAAAGATAGACGAAGACAGTCTAAATTGATGGGTTCTATCAGTTTTCAATAATAATGCAAGAAAACGAAAAAAACTTCTCAAAACTTCATTTTCTATCGTTAACTGCAAATGTCCCTGACAGCACTGCTCCAGCGGCATCCTATCAGATTAATAGCAATGACTTCTGTTCTACAGATTATACTTATAACTGTAAACGCTCAAATGAATGGTAGTAGTTCCAGTTACAAGCCTTGCCTATTTTCGTGAATATATCTTACCTAAAGGAAAAGTTATATCTGTTTAAAAACGTTGCCGTTATTAATCAACATGGGCATGAAAGGGTTAACTAAGCATAAATAAGCAATAAAAGAACAGATCAGTTGTCACAAATCATTCGCGGTTCTTGCTAGCCTAACACACTCACACATTCTTCGTCACATTTATCTTTTTTCACGTAGTTCACATCATTTGTAGATATGTCATTTATCAAATTTAGATGATATAAATAAATAAAGTCTTAGAGATCTCATCATCCTAAATCTTTGAACACAGACAGTTCGGTTGAAAACGGTATGGTACGAAATCGAGTATGTACAGCTGCTCATTTTATAAGTTTTAGAACCCCAAAATTGTTCGCATCTTTCACAGCCGACAATGTGAATCAATGTGGCTACATTCCAAACACCTCCCCACCCCCAATTCACAATTTTGAAATTTAAACCAGCAATTTAATAAACAACAACCGCCGATAATCGAAAAATAATTGAAAACAAAGTTGATAGTAATTTTCCGAAACCCTAGCTGAGAGAACTTAGTCTCAAAAATTGTGATTTTGTAAATATTGAAATCTAGCGTTAGGAAACAAATCGGAGCACTTGATAAAATAAAAGAAAGAAAAAAGTTCGAGTAAAAGTTACACGAAACCTGACTCGAACGAAGGAGAAATCTTAGTTTTCTCACAGTTGTAGTTGATCGATCACCTTCGAATTTCTCACCTCGGTTTGCATTCGGATTGTTAATGGCCTGCAAGGTTCAAATTGATTTGTACTGTTCCTCATTAGAACGAACGAAATAAAAAACAAAAACAAAACCACATCAAACTAGTAAGCAAACAATTAGAGAACTACAAGTCGTCAGTTTCATAAAACAAACAAATCATTTTTCGATAATACAGTAATAACTAGAGAACACTAATCGAATATCCAGAGAGAACACACAAATGCGACAAAAGCAAAGAATTCATCTAGAATTTACCGAAAAATAAAACAAATGAACGAACGCAAAAACAAGTAGGTGAACCCGTTACGCAGAAGACACTCACACTCCCACAGATCTAGTCAAAGCAGCAGAAATAATTATAGATAATCTCTAACAAATTCTCAGTCGCCACAGTGATGTGAGGGCAGGGTAAACAGTAACAATAAACAAACAAAAAAAACTAGCAAATTTCAGTCAAAAACTAGAATCATACGCAATTGCTCTAACACGACATCTTCTGCTAAAGGAAGAAAATAGAACCTATACCAACCGATCCAGTAGCTTCAGCGGGCTTTGTTGGCGCATTCCGTTCCCGTACAATTATTTTCACCCATTTAGCAGCAGAATGGTTTAGGGTCTTCTAACTAAAAATGTATCTAAACTGAGCTAAACTAGCCAAATTCTATTCAGATCATTATTTTGACAAATTTTATAATTACAAAGAAGATGGAAAACGAATGAAAATATATTAAAAATCGAAAATTGAAAAAAAAAAAACAAAATTTCCTAAATGCTCCTTTTTCTGAGAAGAAATAAAAAAAACGATTACAAACGATGTTTGATGACAAACGTGTTTTACTCGGTGTGGATGGGCCAGTTGCATATAGTTTCGATTACAGCTTTTATTGGTCCCATTGAGCTGTGGCTTATCGAATTTGCTTTAGGATCTTTAGGAAGAGAACGAATAAAACAAAAAAAAAATGGTGTGTCTCATTACAACAGTCAACCATTATATTATCAGATAATTATGGCTTCGGCGGCAAACAAACTCTCGTGTCATTGTGGGACCATTTCAATTATCCGATAGACTGTGTGGACACATTATATGGACCGCGTCGCTAATAATAATAATAATACTTCGAAGGGTGGCCCCGATAACAGTATCATTGACCGGTCTGGGGTGTGATTGGCAAACAGCTGAGCGTTTATTTAAAGCTATAAATAATTGCTGGAATGGTGTGTACATGTTCGAAGTTTCAGCTTTAATTCATGAGCTCTGGCCCGGTTGATTTTTTTTTTGCGAAAGTTCGACGGTTTTCAAGCTTACGGAACATTAAAGCTTCGTTTGAAAAGTCTACCAAACAATGGATTACTTTTTAAATAGAACCTGACGACGCTGCATCAGTGACGGAGCATTCTGATTGAGCCTCAAGAATCGACTTGAAACTCTTTCGAAGGAGAAGGTTTCAGTATCTCTTTTTTGTGCCTAGTTATACGAAGAAACCTACCGCGTGATTAGGATGTCCTTGGGACAAATCGGGAGTGCATGTGCTCTTGTAATTTGGTCAGTCTATCTGGTGAATGTCGAACCTTAATTGAATGTTTAATAATAAATAAATTGATTTTACTGTTTCCTGCAGCTGTCTACATATCGAGTTGGGAAGAAAAGAAAAACTGACGAAATATATACCTACCTACAGGATCGCAATGACTGAGGTTTTGTTTTGTTGCTGGTCAGGTTCAATGGCATGGTACTATGCTATCTCGAGCCTGTTTCTGTAAAAAAAATCGATATTTCGAACAAAGCAATGTTTTGCATCTTTCACTTGAGAGTTATTGCCGTTTCTATCTGAAGTTGATTATGAACCAAATCGATAGGAGTAAGCTAATTACTACTAATTCTTGTTCACCACACGACATCAGAAACGCGTATAAATCTTACCATGAATCCAGTTGCAGCCAGATATTCTGCGCATTCATTGGACGTGTCTTTTGTACTAGCAATTTAGCACCTCGGGCAACGAAATCGATTTGGTTGCTTCTTTTTCAGCACTTTTCACATCTTAATTACCATGTTTTACAACAGCAAGCGTTTTCTAATAGCGGTTTATCGTATGTCTACGTCATGGAGTGGGTAATTTATATTATTGTTCTTAATTGTCAGGGGGTATAGCTCAGTGGTAGAGCATTCGACTGCAGATCGAGAGGTCCCCGGTTCAAACCCGGGTGCCCCCTCACATCGTTTTTTGACATAGTAATGTTATTTTTCATAGTTGTCATATCAAAATGGAATGTTGGGCTCGTATCTTTAGCTCCGATGGCGCCTCCGAAATTAGAAAGGATGTTACCAAAGAGTCCTTAACATAGCTTCTTACTCAAAATATATTTGACGGCAGCTTACTGAATCCATACACAAACAATTGTAACCATATCTTCATCGGGGGTTATATTTTACGCCCGTGGGTTACTTTGGAGAGCGATATTTCAGCCTATAGTTCAAAAACTGGGTTTTTTTTATGAAAGCAAAACATAATTTTATTCGCAGGTTCAACACAAATATAAAAATGGGGTATAGGTTTAAGAGAATGCTCGTGGGCCCTATTCTCACCATCACCTCACCTAGTTGGGTGAGGTGAGAGCGAAAAAAGCGATCATACTTACCCAAGGTGACAGAAGTCACCTGGCAGAGCGATTCCCAGAGTCATTTTGAGTGACGACGGTCACCGTGAGAAGGGAAAAAAGTGACTAAATTCTCACCTAAAAAATTTAGGTGACTAGAACCAAAAAGTGTTGCGTTTATTTTTAGATTTTTTTTAGAATTTTCTTTTTCTTTTGGCCAATGGCAGCTGGTAAGTTTTTGAATGGCAAAAATTGATGATTAGCGCCATTTTGAAATCCAAGATGGCGGCTTCCGGTTACCATAAGACACTTAAAATCACCATCAATATGGGCGTCATTTGAAAGGTAGGGGAGCACGGGGCTAGTTGGCGGTTGGGGTAAGTTGGCGGAAGCCCCTTTTCTCCGTTTCTATTAGACATAAAGCATTGCCTCTCGTTGTGTACCTCAAGTAATGTGAAACACATTATCTGATGTGTTTTTGTTGCAAAGCATTTTGTTTTGTTGAAATTGTGGGCGATATTGTGTTTTCGAGCATACCAAGTAAATTTTCTAAATTTTAAATACTTTGCGATATTTAGGGTGATTTTCAATCTATTTCCCGAATGATTACATTTTTCGATAGCGCGTGAAAAGAGCTTTCAGTATCCGTATAGGTATTATATCTATCCACAAACAAAAGTTATTTTATAAATAGTTTTTAATAAAATATGCGGTTGGGGTAAGTTGGCGGTGTTGCACGCGGGGCAAGCTGGCGGTACTATTTACAGTGCAAAAAAGTCATCAAAAAAATTTTATTACTGGAGTTCACTCCAAAGTAAGAAAATCTTTTTCTTGTGTATCTCGCCAATGTAGGAGACATTTATTCCGGCCAATTGCACGAAAAATTTCGAAAATTTGCTTTTGAATAGGGAGTAAGCGTCAAAGTCAAAATTCCGGGGTATTGAAACTGAAATATAATAGCAAATGTCGGTTAATATACAGTTTTCTCGAAAAGACATTCAGCACGTTCCAAAAGGACCCTTGAGGTAATTGAATCTCCATTTGATTGCTTAGTTTTTGGCATATCCTCACATACCGCCAACTTACCCCGGCGCCGGGGTAAGTTGGCGGGTTTTCCCCGTCACATATTTTTGTCTCTAGAAAAGGAGACAATGCATCAAACACTTTTGAAAAAATCAAAGATGTTGTCAACAGTCTGCTCTTTCATGCCGCGTGTTCTATTTTGCCAGATCTACCTACATCAAAGCGGTAAAAAATGAAAACTGAAAACACCGCCAACTAGCCCCGGTCTCTTCTATTGATTAGTAGAATGCGAAAATTGAATTTTGAAATCTAAGATGGCGGCTTCCGGTTACCACAAAACACTTAAAACCAACCCTCGAGAAGCACACTAACGGTTTAATCCTAAGGTTATTCGCCTCTTCGGGTTATAAAAATATGAAGAAAATCTATAACTATATGCGGTTATGAATCGAACCCAGGTAGGCTGCGTACAAGGCAAATGACTTACCAACTATGCTATGCCCGCTTCCACCCAGCATACCTTTCAAACGCACCACTAGCTGGCATCGATTGATAGAGGGTGGCGGCAGGCGAAGACATTGGTGGGATGGCGATCAATTTGAGTAGTTTGCATTGCATTATGTACCACAGATGGGGGCAATGAACTTTATAGAATGAAAATGACTCAACCCGCTCTACTCGCATCATTCAACAAATCATTGCAAAGGCTGATTGCTTACCCGGAAAATGTTGAACAGGCAAGTTAGTTAAATAGGAGTTATAGAAGCGAAAAATTACAAAACAAGCGAAGTGTAAAAAGTTAGAACAGTAATTGGACATTAGGTAAAGTCTCGAAGGATATAGGTTCCCCATAAGCTTTGAAGAATGCCCCAAAAAAATGATTAAACCACGATTCGCGTTATGTTGTTTACAAGCCCTCGCAGTTTTTATTAAAATACCTTGCTTATACGCTGTGAAAGACGCGTAGTCCGTTCGGTGGTTCATTATCATTACCAAGCGCTGACGCCTTTGTTTCGGGTATTCCGACTTGCCTGCGAGAACTAGCCGAAAACCAAGGCCACAACCATTCTTGGTGAAGATTGACGCAGCAAGGAGTCTCTCAGCGAATGCCAACATCGCCATCCCTTCATCGGTTCTAGCACAGCGGACGACAAAGGCCGTCGTAAGGAAAATGGAAGATCGACAACAAAAGAAGAATCCAAGTGGGGATGAAGTAGCAGAAGAAGCCCGAAAAAAGGTTGGATATTATTAGGAAAGTTGGAATAAAGATAGAATACGTTTGTTAAAGTGAGAAAGAGTATAATAAAAATATTACCACGTGTACCGGCTAATCAGGCAATTATTTGCTACACAGGAATCTTCAGGATAACCATGCCAACCTTAAGGTCTTGGTTTCGGGAAATTGCCGCAGAGCTCACGGCTAGAGCTGGTCAACATTTAAAGGTCGCATACCTTCAAATTGTCTATGCTGTACGAGTTTTCAAATTACACTACGGAGAGTTTGAGTTACAGCTGAATTACTGTGAATGCCATTTCATGCCGAATAGAAATGTAAAGCAACAAAGCTACAGTTTTCACTGTGACTGTACAGAAATTTTACAATAATTTACCGAAAAGTACAAAAATAATAAATTTTATTGTTTCTAAGCAAACTTCAATGTAAAATCGACTTTACAGTAAAAAAGCGGGTGGATATATATTGTAGACCCGATTTTATCAGCTCCCGATTTTGTCTACCCTCGATTTAGTCAGCTTGTTGACCCGATTTTGTCAGCCTCATGAAAATTGACAGTTGGTAGTTTGATGGGCTCTAGCAGATGAACCAAAGTGTTTTCGAGCAAATCTTTTTTTGAGCATTTTTTTTATTTTAGGGAACCGAAATATGCAAAAATATTAGCCCCTATTCTCACAGTCACGTCACCTAGTGACTGGGAGAAAATTTCCTTCTAGTCACTAAGTGACGTGACTGTGAGAATGGGGCCCATTGTTTTTATATAGGGGGACCCGGGGCTATTAAGACAGTGGGGGTAATTCGAATCCCCTCCATTTCTCAGTAAATAGCAAGACTTTCTGACTATCGTACATATTCGTGGAACCGCTATCCTGAAACATTAATTTTGAGTGCTGAATTTGATTCTTCGTTCTTTGTACAAAGGAGATACAACGTGTTTCATTTTTTTGCTATCCTCAAAACAAAAATTATTATAATGGTACAACCGTGATTCAAGCAATAAATAAAAGTGAAAACAATAAAAAGTAAGTGTTTTGGAAAGTTTGAGGCTTCTATTTAATGAAATGATTTTTGTTTGGGTGAAAACATAGATATTTTCGAGACGCTCATTACTTCTCTACGAAATGAGCGAACGAGGCTATTCGGACTCCCTGTTCCATCAACCACCGTTCAGCGGCTTGCGGCTGCGCACACCATTGCACACGCCACAGAAAAGAAAATACATAGGCCGCCAATCGACAGCTGTGACTTACTAGATTAAATTTTTGTAAAGCAATTTTTTTTTGCTTCTTAAGGAGTGTCTCTTATTAATATTTCATAGGTAAACATAATTCCATTGCAAAAAATTAAAGAAAAATGACGGTCTGAATTGCCCCGTAGGGAGGTCCGAATTACCCCTACATTGTAAAATGGATGGAAAAACGTAGAGGTTTACAAATTGTCGCCTAGCGATGCCCTTGAGTGGTGCAAATGAACCTTTTATGGCACCAAAATGTAGCTGAGGCTTCAAACTAACAATTAGGACCTTCGCCGGTAAATTTTTTCACATCTATTTATCTAAAAGGGTGATTCGCTTAAGTAGGTCCGAATAGCCCCGGGTTCCCCTATTTTTAAAATTTTTTACAAATATTTTACGAACTTCGGATTATTGAAAAGAAAAATGTATCTCCCAATTTTGTCAATGTTTTATCAGGCTTAAATTCACCTAGGCTATGATAAAAACGGGTCTTCACTGTATTCCTAAACATTAAAAAAATCAATTTTCCGGATTTTTTCTTAGGGCCGATTTCTTCACCATCACTAAGGCTTGAGCTAAGTTTAAACGTACTGGTGAACCTGGTTTGAAAGTTAGGCGAGGGTGAAGAAATCGGCCCTTAGAAACAGTAACATTTAATGTTAATTTACTGCATCATTTTTTTGGTGATTGAAAATAAGTGTTATATGAAGTTTCATTGTAAATCTACTGAAATAATTCTGCGCATAATAATGTGGAAACATAATAATAAGTATAATATTAATTATGTTGTGATTGTTGGTAGGGTAATTATAATTGTTA
Source organism: Topomyia yanbarensis (assembly GCF_030247195.1). Classification (NCBI taxonomy): domain Eukaryota; kingdom Metazoa; phylum Arthropoda; class Insecta; order Diptera; family Culicidae; genus Topomyia; species Topomyia yanbarensis. The sequence goes on along the minus strand of NC_080671.1, from coordinate 40,791,796 downwards.
ATTTCTATCGGGGTTAATAATATCACTTTTACTGCTTATATTAGCATTCATCTATAAGGGCCCATTTCTTTGCGCTCGCTTAATTTTTTAACCGGCGAAAACGGCATTAATTTATGCTTACATATTTAAACGGTTTTTGTCAGAATTTTATTTAAAAAAATCATGGTATGAAATGAAAGGGCAAACATATATTTTTCAATCAGCTGTCAGAATTTTAGTAAAAAAACAGCACATGAAAAAAAAATGTCACATGTTTTTATGGGATAAATACTGAAGCAGAAAATCGTAAATTACGCTCGATTGTTAAAAAAAATAAGCTGAAGCTTCTTTGCAAGTTTTTTATATTTTAAGAAAAACTAGAACACTTCCTATTCAATAAATTTATCGAAACTGTATGGAGCTAGATTATTTACTCAATTAAATTGGCAACTTCTCCATACATTATTCAGAAATCAAATAAGCATGCATCTACTGTCAAATTCTTTTTTTATTCACGAATTCTATTTCGTTTTATTTTTGAACAATACAATTCTATTCTTCAACTTCAATTTAATTTTAGAACGGGTTACAACATTCACATTCACACGTTTCGAAATGATATCCCGGTAACGGCAATACCTTTTGGGATTCACTTCAGATATATTTTACATAAACAATCATTCGCTCTTTATTCAGCAGCGCTTCATACTCAAGTACTGGAACCAAGGAATCAGTAATCAGAATATATTGGCTTAAATGGCACGTTCCCCCTCATGCGCCGGTAAACGCTTGCTTCAATGACACACAAAAAGAAATTTGTTTATTTAAACATCTCCCACCTTGATTGATTATGGCTGTCGAAAGTTTCCTTGCTTCGCTATTATTTACACTTTGTGCGTAGCGTTTGTTTTTCCCTCTCAGTTCAACGATCTTATTAAAAGAAATTAACAAATTATTCGTTCGTCGTAAGTTCGTCGATTACCATTTCGCCGACTGCCGTTTCGCCGAATGGATCATTTTGCCGATTTCACAAAATGGATTATTATAGACAGTTTTTTTTATTGGTAACATCGAAATACAGGGAAGACCCTATCTTATCAGTCACCTCTCACATGAAAATCTGGTTGATTGGCTCTAGCAGACGAATCAAGTCAAATTCGTCTTGAATTTCAAAATGGCACCAATCATCAATTTTTGCTTTCTAGTAATCAATACCTCTCAAATGACACCCATATTGATGGTGATTTTAAGTGTTTAATGGTAACCGGAATCCGCCATCTTGGATTTAAAAATGGCGCCAATCGTCAATTTTCGCATTCTACTAATCAATACCTTTCAAATGACCCCTATATTAATGGTGGTTTTGTGTTATGGTAACCGGAAGCCGCCATCTTGGATTTCAAAAAGGCGCCAATCATCAATCTTCGCCATTCAAAAACTTCCCAGCTGCCATTGGCCAAAAGAAAAAGAAAATTCTAAAAAAAATCTAAAAATAAACGCAACACTTTTTGGTTCTACTCACCTAAATTTTTTAGGTGAGAATTTAGTCACTTTTTCCATGTCACGGTGACCGTCGTCACTCAAAATGACTCTGGGAATCGCTCTGCCAGGTGACTTCTGTCACCTTGGGTGACTATAGTGACTGCGGTGATCGCTTTTTTCGTTCTCACCTCACCCAACTAGGTGAAGCGACGGTGAGAATAGGGCCCCTTGTTTTTGCAATGGTGCAAATATACAAAAAAAACAATCGTTTCTAGAAGTACCAAAACTATCCGCCTAAATCAGGGCCGTCGAGAGGGGAGGGGCGGGGTGTTTCCCCCTGGTCCGGAGTTGTGGAAGAGGCCCGGACTCTGACAAATAATATTACAATAACAATTTATTCGAAAATGCAATAAGAGTTTAAATAATATGGTTTATTCGGATTGCTTGTCTAAATTCTAAATTGCAGCATGTTGGAAATTAAATATATGTCTCAATTAAAAGATCAAACATTTCATGGTATAAACAATGTTGGTGATTTGGTGAAATATTTTTGATTTTGTAAGAATTTTGTAAATGGAATAAAAAATATTTTTCTCGAAAAGCATATATTTTCAATTATGAAATTATGACGACGTCGTAAGTGGTTTTATGGACGATAACAAAATGAAGGTGTTGCAACTGATGCTAAACCGATCTGTGGTCAAATGTTCGTCCTGTCAAAAACAGAAATTACCAAATCGTAAATTATATCCGAAAGTTTATACTGCATGAAAGACTAATTAAAAGAAAACTTTGAAAACTCAAAAACGATTTTAACGTGCTGTGGGCAAAAATACATAAGATCGTTTTATTCTTTGCGGATTTTAAATTAATCAAAATGAATCCGCTTTACGTAATTTTTGGAAAAGAAGGGTAAGATCCAGCTTTTTGAAAATTTAGAAATATTATAAATCTTTGAAATCACTTCGAACTCTGTTCTGAAATTGTTGATTTATCCTTAGATAGTTTATTTACTGATAGATGAAATAAAAAACTTGAATATTTCTCGATATTATAAGGTAGGCCTCCTCTTAATGGCAACATATTTCATGGCAACATATTTCAGAACAACTTTTACTTATATTAGCAGATTTATTTTCATGAGGTTAGCGACACAAGTGCGTGGAATGTGTTTTTATTGCTTAACTTTCTCCATTTTTGAACTTTTAATGGTCTATGCATGTCTGCTAACTAGTGGTGTCTCAGATGATAATTCACGACTGCAGTATTCTCACAGTCAAAATCTTCCACGGAGAAGAATTTTGGGAGATCGTCTTTAGAATTGTCATTTTGCGTTATTCCTAGAATTTTTCATGGGATCAAAACTATATCTAAATATACGCAAGAAATAACAACGTGTCAGGTTGTATTGTCAAAAAATAAGTGGGTTCTGGGTTGAGTGGTCGCCTAAACCGTAGACACCTCAATTGTGTACTAGCTTCGAAGTATCTGAATCGACTAGTATGTTGAACACAACTATTTTTGATCCCATTTAAAATTAGCAATACGAGAATAACAAAAAATCAAAGTCTACGTAGTTGCAAAAAAAACCCTCCCCCGTTTGTAAACAAACGCAGACTTTTGCTAGACCAACCAACCCCCCCCCCCCCCTGCCACAAGAGTCTACGTGGTTTATTAACAGTCCCTTACGTACTGCAGATTGATGCGACATGACTTGGTGACGTTTGAATTCATTTCACTTGTGATTCCATCGTGTAAGATATTTGCTGTTCATCTACATGTCGTAAACAACGTGCTTCTTCAATTTGTTGTCCGATATTTCTGCTATCTAATAAATATGAAAAGGTATAATCGTGCCGTGCCGTGTCTGAGTAATGCGGATCGAGCTTCGAACAAAACAGGAAAATCTGACACAGGGGCATTATACGCTGAGAGAATGAAGCAGCGTGGTTCATTTCGTAATTACTCCGATCCGAACCTAAGAAAGATGTTAGAGAATCATCGTGCAATAGAAATGCGCGCAATTTTTTTTTTTATTAAAATGAACTCCCTGGTTTTATAGCAAGATACTACGATGGTTTGCGCGCGCTATCATTCCGTCCGCGTCACCGCCATAAGTATTTGAGAGAGGAGAGAATGAATCGCAATCGTACACTGGCACTGCGAACGACCGGCGGATGAGTGGTGAAGGTAGGCACGATATCGCGTATCGCGTAGGAAGGTGGATAATGTTGGCTTATTATTTGATTTGTTGCTGGCAGTGTTGCCAGATTCTTAGTCTGAAAGGCAAATTTAAATCACAAAAAAATAGTTTTACCCACCCGGTCGGTGGGTGGTGTGTTTCTTCCTCCCAACAACACTAGCATCTAGAATACTAAATTAAAATCCGACTGGGTTTGAATCTCCTCCATAATAAAAACATGAAAAGTCCTATAACACACGAAAAACAACAACCGGCAGCGGGAGGTTGACGGTGAGACGCAACCAGGTCAGGTGGAGACTGAAAAATTACTTATCACGGCAATTGTGGTGGCGTATGTTCGCTCGCGCTGCGGTATGCCGTCTGTTTAGTTGACTACCGAAACCAGAGCAGAACGGGTGGCGTAGCGCGAAATCTTGCCACGGTTGTCAGTTGGCTGCTCGATGTGTGCAGCAAAAGGACAGACCGACCGACCGACCGACCGCGAATTGGTTGATGCAAAACACAAACTAACAGGCGGCTAAGTTTCGGTCGTCAGGTTGCCATAGGTGCAGTGTGCGAACATTTTAGGGAAACAAAGCAAGCTAACCGGAGCGCGGTTGACAGTTTGCCTCCGGGATAAGTTTCTCGTGTCCTCGGAAAGAAAATAAGTTGTTAGCTTTCAACTGGCAATGGGCCGGGGAAGGGTGTAAAATTGTGCTGTTATAAAGCTTGATACGGTTCATGCGATGTGTGATTGAAGGTGATTAATTAGCCTGTCGGTAAGAAATGGTTTCTCTTTGTAACGATCAATCGGTTGTGTCAGGCGTGTAACCAGAATGTCATCGTAGAATGGGAATTCAAGAAAAGTGTGATTTTCATTAATGTGCTTGGTCGATAGTTAGTGATACATGAAGCACAGTGCGTTTCCAGTCGTAACACTCCACACTGCGGCTTGGCTACAAGAGTTTGATGATTGGAAGAAGACGTGTGAAAATATCGGTACTAACTAATCTGCAGTAGCTACATATTTTTAACTTTTGCACGTAATACAATTCAAACAAGACACAGCTGTGCAGGTACCGATTATAGTATTACATCAGAGTCACGTAGATCCGGCCGGAATTTAGCGTGGGGCATCCCGTACAGGTGAGCAATGATTATTTTGAGATTGTTACATTCATCACACATTTCTGGAAGGTTTATCAAATTAAACACTGTGTTTGCACAGCAGAGTTCATGCGAGTAAGTTTCTAATTTGGAAAATAATAACTCTGGAATTTTAACTTATTTTGATAATAAACAGGTCGTTAGATGCGAAACTAAACATTATCTCTAAATTTTTTATTAAAACAAAGACGTTGCTTTATAATAATATTGAAGAATTTCCTTATGATTGGAAAGTCGCAAAATAATAACTATTTTCACATTATTGTCCTAAAATCGCATAGTATTTTTAACAAAAGAACATAATTTAGCAAACCGCTAGAATGAACTATTTTCCTTCTTTCCAGAGTAATGCAAAGATTGAAAATCGGTTGCAAAATGACAGCTCAGCTATTTTTTGTGCTGAAAGTCTCAAAATATAGTTCTTCTTTGTCATAAATTAGCATTTTGATGGAATTCATCATTTTTTAAACATTGTGATCGTTCGCAGCGGTAGGACCCGTTTCCTGCCTTCCAATAAACGAACGAAGCGAACAAGGCACAAACAGCGAAACAAAGACGGACTGTGATATAAAAGTATAAAGACACAAAGTACGATCGATCGACCACCGCCGGCGGTGACTGAACTAGACTGTCGTGAATTTTATTTGGCGCACTTTATCACAGATAATACATGTACAACGGCGGGGGCATATGCACAGATTGCGCTCTGCCGCAACATACTCCCCCACCAAAACGAATGTTTTTTTTGTCAACAGCTGTATGATTGGTTTAATAAAGTCAAATGACGGGCACTGAGAACTTTTGAAATGAACTTCGACATGTTTGCTTCATTATAGTAACTTTGGACGGTGGTATTCCATTGTGTTGACATGATGGCGTTCAGCGATTTACTTCGGCGGAGCACTTGCTTTTGATGACTGCATTTGGGGACGTTGCGATCGGTGCAACTGGAAGTTGATCCCGCTGGAGTAATGCATTCCACTAAGCGGCTGCAAGTACGCCCACACCGGCTTAGCTCCGCAGGGGGATGATATTGCTAAGCGGCTGCATACTTGCCCACACCGGCATAGCTGAAGTGACGCGAAATAGAATCGTAACCAATTGTCTTCACATAAATTCCAAATTTGAATAATCGGTCGGCAGGTTGTTGTGGCACGGTGGTATCCTGGTCACGGCACCATATGATCGTTCGCAGCGGTAGGACCCGTTTCCTGCCTTCCAATAAACGAACGAAGCGAACAAGGCACAAACAGCGAAACAAAGACGGACTGTGATATAAAAGTATAAAGACACAAAGTACGATCGATCGACCACCGCCGGCGGTGACTGAACTAGACTGTCGTGAATTTTATTTGGCGCACTTTATCACAGATAATACATGTACAACGGCGGGGGCATATGCACAGATTGCGCTCTGCCGCAACACATTGTTTTAGGCTGTTTTTGGTGAAATCTAAAAGGTCACTTTAAAAGTACAAAATCACTGCAATCGGTGTATATTTTAATTTTGGATGCACTGCCGAAACACCCTAGGGTTCTTCGAACACATTTTCAAGTGACATGTAAACATTCATAATTTCAAAGTAGATCAATTTCATGAAAATAAAAATTATGCAAACCATGACATAATGTGAGCCCATGTCTAAGTTCAAAATGTAATATAAGTCTCTGACATCCCTGAAAATAGCATTTTTGAATATTCTTTCAAGCGACGCGTTGAAGTATATCCAGATAGTCCATTTCGGCTCATAGAATAAAAAAACATTGGAAATTATTGCGAGTGACTAACGAAAGTGAGACAGAACAAGATTCATTTAGTACTGCCTAACCTAAAACAAGCAAACAAGCCTGCGCGAGATTAGCTTTTTACGCTAGAGTCCTTCACGGGACGTGGAGATTGATGGTGTGGTCACGGAGTTGAGTCTGTGCTTAGATGATTTTTTGATGCTTGGATTTTTTTCCGTGGATCGGTCCCTAAGGGTAATAGAAAACGAGCGATTTTATTCGGTACCATTCGAAGGGGATAAGAAGGTTTAGTCCCCATCAGACTTCTTTCGGGTGGCCTTCGCCGGGTTCATACAATTAACTCACTTTTACATGGATAAGGTTCATCAACTCGTTCGCCTTTTTGTATCGAGGATCATGAACTGTCTCTGTTGTGGTCATATTCCACATGATCTCTCGACATGTTCCCGGTACAAACTGCGAAGGAATAAAATTAAGGGACAACTCCAGACAAAGAAAGAACGCTCCAGGCGCTTTTATGCAGAAATGTTTAAAAAAGTTACACCTGAGTCATTTATTTAGAAAATTCCTTATGATCTCTTGTGATTTGGTGAGACGCTTTTGAAGAACTGTCCATAGCTGAACTTGGGAGTTCGACGAAAAAACCTTTACTGTTTCGATCTTCCGAGTAAATGACCTAAGCTATCTCCGTCTGAAATAAAATCGATACCAAATAAAGGGCGAGTCGATAATCTTTGCAACACTAGATTGATGGGTAAATCGACAATGTAATCGAAATGAATCCAAAATTTTACAATAGTTCAATATATGTATTTATTTCAGCTCACATACATCGTTCAAATTTTAGGATTAGTTTGAATAAAGTGTTTGACATTTGCGATTGACTTTCTTTATCAAAGCCAGTACAGTCGTTACGGGCGTGTATTTCTTAGCTTTTTCCACTTGCTTGTCATTTTCTTTCCATACTTCACCTCCTATTTGGTTTTCCGAATTTGGTGCTTCATTATGGCTCAAATAGGACATATTTCTGGACAGGTTTGTGGGTTCATTTCTTTCGGCACAAAATTCACAGAATCAGCCGAGTACCATTTCTGCATGTTTTCACAGTGACATGAAACCAAATCGGACCCAAAGAGCTGTTTTTGATCATGCTGCCTCAAAAAACGGTAAAAGAGGCACCCAGTTTTGTAGATGCTTGAGCAACACCGTAAAAAAAGATCTTTAAACATAGTGACTAAAATTGCATGGACAAGAATTATTCTCGTTTTTTGCAAGAATTGTAATATTATTAAAATATATCGCAGGTAATTTAAGCAGGCGAGATAAGTAAAAAAAACTTATAAATTATTAAACGGTACTTGAATAAATCTTCACTGGTAGTACACATCCAGTTCACATTTTCAACGATGATGCCTATTCTTGTAAAACAATTATATGTAGAGAACATGTTTAGTCTGATCATAATTTAAACTTATTTTCGCGATTATATAGATCTAATTAAATTTTAATTCAAACATCTGTCTAATGAGATGTGTCTAAAGTTGAATAACAAGAAATAAAGGAAGTCAGTCAGTCTAACTTCTGACCTCACACAAAGCAGAAGCAACAAAATCGCTATGCTATAGCAGGCTATAGGCACCAGTGAATCAAGCTAGCTATTGTTCTATATCAATGCACATACAAACTGTATCGTTGCCCCCGGCTGCGGAGTGAAATGAGTTTTCCAAATGAAACAAAAGTGCCCGTGCTACGGGATAACACGATTTCGATCAACTTTAATAAAACTCGTGTTAGACCCACAGTTCAGGAAGTGGAACAATTAGTTAAAGTTAAAATGGAGCTTAATCTCGCTGAAGTTACGTACATTCTACTACATCACGTAAAAAACTGTGTTTTGATCATGTTTAGAAGCACAGGCCGAAAACTTCATTGCAAAGAACAACATGCAACACGAGGTCGAATTTAATAACACCAGAATCAATATCCCCGTGCATATGGAAAACGATATGGTGGACGTGCGTATCCATGATTTGACCCCGCGCATGAAGAAAGATTACATCAAACGAATCATGTCGCAATATGGAGAAGTAGAATCTATTACGAATGACACCTGGAGAAATTTCACCGACATTCCCAACGGCGTTCGTATTGTGAGGATGCGAGTGACTAAACCAATACCTTTTTACATGACTATCGAATGCAAATCACCGAAGGATGGCGTGACCTATAAGCAAACAACGTTAATCATATCCCGGGCAGACTCCAACATGCCAATTCTGCAACCATACAGCCCACTACGGAAAAACATGCGCCGAAGCAACTAGTCAAAACTCATCTACTACAGCCCACTCTAACAAGCAGCCACCGACACCTTCAGATAAACCAAAAAACAACGATCCAATTAATCATTAATGCAGGTGCAAGAACCACGACAACCGCTCCCAAACCAACAACTAGCATCGCCAATAAAGAAGCAAATAGCGATGAAGACGGATTTAGAACAGCGACCCGTAAGAACAAGAAACAAACAAGAACCTCTGATCGCGAACAGCAAGAAAGCAGTACCGATGACGACATGGACGGAAACGAGAACGCGAGATAAGGCAGACTGAATGACCCCCAAGCGGCTTCACCGCCAAGGAAAAGGATCTCAACACGCAGCAGCAAACTGCGTCAACAAGATCTGGCAGACCGACATTCTTAGAATTTATATATATTTTTTATTTCCACTTATTGTAAAAAAAATTAAAAGACCCACGGCTCAGATGTGCTAACGCATTGAGCCGTTTCAAATAAAACTTTAGATTGAAAAAAATAAAAAAAGGAAGTCAGTCACTTCCCAGTCTAACCAGCGACGTCTGCTCCAAATATGAACCAAATCTAACATGCGTATCTACCACATCAATGTGCTTGAAATTTGTATAAGATGTTTCTACAATTTTGACTCTATATGCAAATGCAAATTTGATGACTCTGTATGCATTAGATTCTTACTGCAAGTGAGCAGCGCATAGTGGTTCCATTCCTTAAGGGAGGCGGTCATAAATATATTCAATGCAAATTTTGATACAAAACTGCATTTCTATAGTAAATTTGGGTCGCTGAATTCAAATTTCGCAATAAAAAATCTATTATATCCACCTAACAGTGTGATTCGGCCTTTCTTATTACATTAGGGCTCATCATTTTTTTTTTGTTCCAGGTTTTTTTTAGTATCGAATAGTACAAGTTGTGCTTCGCTGGTAAAAAAAAAATAATAGTTATTCATTGGAAGTCCTCTAAATTGTAGCTTTTGCACCTGAACTCAAATATTAGGATATCGTTTTCGGTGAGCATTATATCTCGTTAACCAACTAACAGACCAATCTGCAAATATTGTTCGTAATTGGTACAGCATGTTAACGAAAGAATTTTAAATAAATCGTGTATTTTTTCCTTTAAAATTATGGTTTTCGTGAATAACAAAATGTTTTCCTGCAATAAAAATTATCCCATAATAAAAAAAACTCCGTTAGAGTACCAGCTATTTTAAAATGGAAAAACGAGAAATAGTTTATGATTTCAAGTTTATTCGTAAAAATTAATCGCATTGGGCTTTTTAACGCACTTGAGAACGTAATTGTAATACGAAGTGGAGTGAGACATTTGCCTCGTACATTGCATATTCCGTAGCGACATGTGTTTCAACGAGAAGTGTCAAATAAATGAATATAACTCAACTTCTAATGATTCGATATAATAATTTTAGATATAATAATAATAATTAAGCTATATAGTTTCGATATCAGTAGTAATTATTAACGTAATATTATTTGACAATGTGATATAAAGTTTTTTGTCTTGCATTATCCCGATAAACATATACAACATCTTAGATTCTCTAGGCAGTCTGGGCGCAGAGATGCGCAGCTGAATCCTAGTTTAAGTGGACTAGACCATTTTGAAAAGAAGTTCGGGAAGGATATTGAGAGACAAAGTTAGTTAAAGTCATATTGAAAAATTTTAAGTTAATTTTTATATTATATATACAAATAAACCCATTTTTCTGCTCTCCTTACACTCCAGTAACTGAATTTTATCATTCAATACACAGTTAATAGTAGTGTTGTCTGAAAAGAAATATGAATATTAAAAATTACAGATCGAAAAAACATTTTTAGGCGAGCAATCGATTATCGATATTACTTACATTATCGGTAAATAACGAACCACCCTATGTATTATTCTACATACTAAGAAAACCAGTTCATTTTTGACAAAATTCATCATGAAACTATAAAATATACATCCATACCGATGCAATCGCACGATAAAAACACGCCTTCGCCGAAATATTTTTTTTTGGGGAGACCACTGTGCAGCGTAACAACAAGTACAGATTTTTTGAGAAAAAGTATAGAATGGTACAGATTTTTGCAGCTAAAACGGAATTTTCGTTTGACAAATCTAATAATAAGTAATGTTGAGAAATTTTTGATAGTTGACTGACAAACGTGATCGCCACTCACCCCAGTGGGTCTGGGTTCAATCCCAGCCGAGACCGTTGAGATTTTCTGAGGTGAAAAATCTGTGATCACGTCTTTTTTCGGAAGCGAAGTAAGACCGTTTGTCCATCTGTTGATAGGCTGGTACCTAGGGTCCAGATGGAGGATTTACTTCTCTCATCAGAGTTACAAATATTCTTGTTCACTGAATGAAAATTGAACATATTCAGCCGAATTAATCTACTGTACTGAATACTGTACGAAGCGAACGTGCAACAACGAATCGAACGCACCAAAGTAGACACTGGCACAATGTAAGCGATGATAATTATAATTTTAGGGGATTCTGCACCCTACACCCCTTGCTTATATCAAAAATTGCAAAAAATTTCTAGAACAGGGTAACACCAGTCGGAAGTCCGTCATAGTAAACATACACTGTCAAAGTTTGATAACTGTAAATTCATAGCATCCCGAGAAATAAACAAATAACAATAACGTGCTCTTCTCATGTAATTATTGTGGCTCGTAAAACAAGGATTTGCAGCTCTAATAAAGGCTGTTATTCTATTATATCAGTGCATTCCAGTTCTATTTATACCGTATTAAAAAAGTAATTTTGAGAAAGTGCTTTCAGGATGTAGAAATTATCAGAAACTATTTAAGTTAATGCCACACCAGTTTATCATCGCATTCTTGACCAATTTTTACAAACTTGATTTCAAATGATATATATGACACTTCCATTGATTGCTATTGAATTTCAATTAGAATTTTCCTTTGGTCTCGGAGTTATAGGTTGTTTAAGGGGGTCTTTTACTTTCACGGTTTCAAAAAATCGATTTTTTTTTCTTTGTTGAATTTCAATCTATATGTATCTGAGAATACGCCACAGAAAGGATTTGGTGAAAAGCACATTCCTTGGCATGTTTCTGGAAACCGGAAGGTACCCAACTCCGGCCGTTTCTAGGCGCGGCGCACCACGATGGCGCTTGTCTATGGAAAAATATTGTTTAAAGAATTCACCGGTCCATTTTTGTCGGTTTATGTATGTGAGCGTCTGTGAAAAGTTCCTTGTTTTTTTTAGGACGAGATTGTCGTATGGAAAAAAGAATGCGTCGGACATGTTGAGAAGCGTATGGGAACGAGACAAAGAAAACTGAAGCAGGAAAACAAAAGGTATCGGTGGGAAAGGAAAGGAAAGTTGAGGGACAAATCAATCGGCCAGCTAACAAAATTTATGAGCTGGCGATTCGGATAAACTAAAATTCTGTTGAATATATGCGAAATGCAAATGGCTTCCCTTGAACACTGCTCGTCATCGCACGAAAATCCTCAACACTAAAAGTGTCCACCTGGTGAGAACAGTTGGTGCAAGTGGCGTCAGGCCTAAGCGAAAGAAACTTTAGAAACTTTCGAACATGTCAGTATCTACGAAAGTCTATCATCTAATGATTTATTAGAGAGATGCTTAGGAGCTCACACCCAAAACATCAATGAGTCTCTGAATAGTGGAATCTGTTCCTTAGCGCCAAAACACATGCACAAATTCTAGCATATCATCAAATAAAATAAATCCCTCTCGTTTAAATATAGCCAACGTGACTATGATTATAAAAAATATGAGTTTTCTGATTACAGATTACCCAATTTGCCAAAACTACTTAAGCGGGACCCATGGAGTTTCAACATTAATGTCACCAATGAAGTTACAAAGTCGCGAGAGATTTTTCTTTTCATCTTCAAAAGTAGAATTGAAAAGTTAAAACAAGTATCTTCAAAATAAAAAAAAAACAAGTTTCTAAATCCATTGAGTAGATTCTTTACAATTTATTTCCAAAAAAGTGCTCAAATTCGGCCTAATGCACATTCAGTCTAATGTCCATTCGGCCTATTGTCCATTTGGCCTAATGCCGATTCGGCCTAATCTCCATTGGGCTCAATGTCCATCAGCCTAGTGTCCATCAGCCTAATGTCCATTCGGCCTAATGTCCACTCGGGCGAATGTCCTTCGCCCTAGTGACCTTCGGCCTAGAAAAAATATGCAAGCACTCTAAAAATCGACTTTTTAACTGAGGCCCGAAGAACTGAGCCTCTCGAGGTCGGAAAATGTTTGTGCCGCCTCTCCCCCTCCCCGAAATTTTTAAATTCTTGAGAAATTTTAAAATAGTTTCTATTTTAAATTCGTTCTAAACTCAAAATCATTCCAAACCAGATACGATCACCAAAACTTATTTTAATTAAATGAGGTTATTACATATCACGTGTTGTACCATGAACATTTCAAAATCGAAATTTCGGACCCCCTCCGAATTTTTTTCTTCTGGATCCGCTCCTGAATGCGTGTGAAGCTTATATATCCACTTTTTACGATTAACGAATGTGTGTCGTTATCGCACGGATAGAAATGAGGTGTTTTAGGAAATATGTATGTTTGTTGGCTCTAGTGTACGCCTCTGACAGCCATTTTTTCAGGAAGTTTCAGGTTATGAGTTATTTATAGCAGCGGAGGAAAGAATGGAACAAAACAAAAGGCAACAATCAAACGATTGAGAGTGTTGGGCGGAAGGGGGTGTAAGTTGTCGAGGAAAGGGAAACTTTTTGAACTTCATTAGGATACGAAACCCTAATAATAACGAAGTTATATGTTTTGCCTTTCTCATATAAAGAAAGGCTATGCAATCACTGTAAAAATCGACTTTTTAACGGAGGCCCGGAGGGCCGAGTGTCATACACCATTCGATTCAGTTCGTCGAGATCGGCAAATGTCTGTGTGTGTATGTGTGTGTGTGTATGTGTGTGTATGTGTGTGTGTCATTTAAACTCACACAATTTTCTCAGAGATGGCTGAACCGATTTTCGTAAACTTAGTTTAATATGAAAGGTATAACGCTCCCATAAGCTACTATTGAATTTTTAGTTGATCCGACTTCCGGTTCCGGAGTTACGGGTTGAAGAGTGCGGTCACACAGCAAATTCCCATATAAACTGGTACCACCATGATGTTCAAATGATGTAAAACATATTAAAATTGATGTAGCATTACTCTAGTTTGCGGGACTGGATCACTAATGATCAATCAAAGCAGCTTTGACCACATTGGCCACCTATGGCAGTTCATGACGCCCCCGGGGAACCCGCCAAGTTTCTATGATTATATCACACCCATTCCCCAACGATTTCTCTACCGATTTTTACAAACTTGATTTCAAATGAAAGATACAGTAATGCCATTGACTGCTGCTGAATTTCATTCTGTTCTGACTCTTGCTTCCGGAGTTACAGGGGTGTTAGTAAGGATACACTGGAATTTCCCATATAAATCGCGGTAGAATCGTAATACCTCAGAGGCTAAAAACTATTGAAATGGTCACCAAATTACTTCTAATCGCAGATCTAGATCACTGATTGCCAATCAAACATTCTTTGAATATATTGTCCACTATCGACGATTCCGGAAGTCCGGAATTCCGGGCATATTCCACAAATAAAGTCACATTCGGTGATGACTGAACCGATTTTCTCAAACCAAGTCTCAAATGGAAGGCAAAAAATGAGTATTGCATCAGAGCCCCTCCGCCCCCCCCCCCCGCCTTGCCCTTAAATCTCCATCCTTCATCACTACCGTCCCCTTGGACCACCCTCACGCCCGCATTTCCTTCATCGCCCGCATACCAAAATAAGATGAAGGATTTCTGACGCATCCTCCACTCCCACTCTACTAACCCCCCATTCCCTACATGTTCAAACCCATTCCACCAACCTTTCCAAATTATAATCACATGAAGATAACATTGAACTCATGCTTATTAAGCTAATTAAATATTATTCTTTTGCCTTTCTTATATAGAAAGGTTATGCAATTGCTCCAAAAACCGACTTTCTAACCGAGGCCCGGAGGGCCGAGTCTCATATAACATTCGACTCAGTTCGCCGAGATCGCAAAATATCTGTGTGTATGTATGTGTGTATGTATGTATGTATGTATGTATGTATGTATGTATGTATGTATGTATGTATGTATGTATGTATGTATGTATGTATGTATGTATGTATGTATGTATGTATGTATGTATGTATGTATGTATGTATGTATGTATGTATGTATGTATGTATGTATGTATGTATGTATGTATGTATGTATGTATGTATGTATGTATGTATGTATGTATGTATGTATGTATGTATGTATGTATGTATGTATGTATGTATGTATGTATGTATGTATGTATGTATGTATGTATGCATGTTTTTTTTTAGAGTGCAGTAAAAAAAAAATTCAGAAAAACCCTGAGTGAGGAAAAATGTACAAAAACCCCATTGTCAGGGAACGGGTTTGGGCTGCCATCACCCGACCCGCTAAAAACCACTGCTCTTGCCCAGAACCTGATTCCTCCCCGGCACTACCTTACGGCACTACTTCGGGGAGGGGTTCCTATGTGCATAGCACGCACTCTAATTCAACTACTTACTAGTTCGTTTCTTCCGTAGGGTGACAGCCCCACTCCTCTACACACCACCAATTCTCTACCATCCACACAGACTGGCAAGCTCTGCATGGCAGTCGGAAATCTGGCTGTGAGTCGAGGCTTAGTACTCCTCCCCTACGAGTACAGTCTGAGCGGCAAACTTCTGACTGTCTAATTCACCGAGCCCTTCGGCTCGCTTGTGCCGGTTAGCACCGCAACTCCCTTCTCGCACCATTCAACGCCGTTTACTCTTTGAGCACCAGACTTGTTCGCGAACTACTCGGTCTAGTCTCCGACGATGGACCTAGCCTACTCCGACGGAGAATTCCCCGGCGAGAGAAGTTCTCCCGAAACCGAGCCAACCAACCAGATGTCGAGGTCAGTTCGGCGATTCCGGTGGAGCAGAGCGTCCGGTTCGCTGATGCCCCGACGACCTGCAACTGGTGGTATTTCGTCGCGGTCTACTCAGTCTAGTCCCCGGCGGTGAATCTAGCTTACGCCGACGGAGAGTTCCCCGGCGAAGGAGGCTCCCCCGGTACCGATTCTTCTTTTGTTTTAGCACCACAATTTCATGAGCCCTTTGGTTTCCTCTCGTTCCGTTTCGCCCGATCTACTCGATCTAGTCCCCGGCGGTGGATCTAGCCTACTCAACGGGCCATACAGTAGGTGCTGAGGTCTATCCGGCGATTCCGGTTGGAGCGTAACTTCCGGTTCACCGGCGCCCCAACGACCCACTGCTAGCTCTGCGACGCGGTCTACTCGGTCCAATCCCCGGCGGTGGATATAGCCTACTCACGAGCTACCCGGAAGGATGTCGAGGTCGGTTCAGCGATTCCGGTGAAGCTTGACGTCCGGTTCCCAGGCGCCCCGACGACCCAACTCGGTGCTACATCACGCACTACTCAACTGGTCCCCGGCGGTGGACCTAGTCTACACAGTTGGAGAGTTCCCCGGCGGCGGAATTTCTCTCGAAACCCGATTTGCGGTTTCTTGTTGGTCTCTACGCCACCTCCTCTGCAACTCGGAGAGTATGCTCGAGACCACTCTGTTGACAGCGTCCCAGGTATGTTCGTCACGGCACATCTCTTCGACGATATTGTCCGCTGTCATACCAGGTATACCCCTACGAACTTCTTCGAATCTAGGGCATTCGAAGACCACGTGTTCCGGTGTCTCCTGCACGGTCGCATAACCCGGGCAAAGGGGTGACGAAGCATGTCCAAACCGATGCAAGTAATTCCGGAAGCATCCGTGCCCGGACAAAAACTGCGTCGAATGGAAGTTCACCTCTCCATGCTTCCTATGTACCCAGGCCGATACATTTGGGATGAGTCGGTGGGTCCACCTTCCTTTCTCCGCGTTGTCCCACTCCTGTTGCCATTTAGCCAACGAGTCCGCTCGAACCTGTCTCCTAGCGTTACGTGCATTTCTCCGCTGATAGCATTCCACGTCCTCCGCCAGGGTAATGCAGATGGGGATCATCCCGGCGATAACGCATACTGCCTCCGGCGATATTGTTCTGTAGGCACTCGCGACTCGTACGGCCATCAGTCGGAATGTCCTGTTTAGCTTTTCACGGTTCCGCTTGGTTTTCAGCGCAGCACTCCAGGCAGGAACCCCATATCGGAGTATCGATGACGAAACAGTAGATAGCAGACGTCTCGTGCTGCTTCTCGGACCGCCGACGTTTGGCATGATTCTCGCTATTGCGTTCGTTGCCTTCACCGACTTTTCACAGGCGTAATCAACGTGGTTGTTGAAGCTCAACCGGTCGTCGATTATAACTCCCAATTGCATCAAAGCACGTTTCGATGCAATCACGTGCCCTCCGACGTCGATCTGCATCCGTTGGACCGATCTGCAGTTACTGACCAACAACACCTCCGTCTTGTGGTGAGCTATTTGCAGCTTAACCCCGTTCATCCAGCTCTCGATCGCGTCTATTGTCTCCGTCACCGACACCTCCACTTCTTCAAGTGTCTCACCCATCACCGTTAGTGACACGTCGTCCGCGAAACCTACGATTTTCACTTTCCTAGGCAGCTGCAGCGTTAAGACCCCATCGTACATCCCGTTCCAAAGGGTTGGACCGAGAATGGAGCCCTGAGGAACGCCCGCTGTGACACGCAATGACTTCTGTCCTTCGCTCGTCTCGTACAGTAGCACTCTGCTCTGAAAGTAGCTCTTCAGGATCTGGCACAGATAGTCGGGAACCCTCATTCTATGCAGCGCTGCAGCGATGGCTTCCCAGCTGGCACTGTTGAACGCGTTCTTCACATCTATTGTGACCACAGCGCAGTATCGATCTCCTCTTCGCTTCTGTTTAGATGACTTCTCGGCACTCTCGAGCACTATCCGAATTGCATCCACTGTCGATGCTCCTTTGCGGAAACCAAACTGCATCTTGGACAGTCCGCGCTCACCTTCCGTGAATTTCGTCAACCTGTTAAGAATGATCCTTTCCAGGAGTTTTCCGAGTGTATCCAGCAGGCATATGGGTCTGTACGAGGTCGGGTCGCCAGGTGGCTTCCCTGGCTTCGGCAGCAACACCAGCTTCTTGACCTTCCACATTTCGGGGAAGTTGCCTTCATTTAGGCACTTCTGCATCACTATCCTGAACATGTCCGGATATGCCAGGATCGCAGCTTTCAGTACCACGTTTGGTATTCCATCCGGACCAGGGGCTTTCTTTGGTTTTAGGCGCTTCGATGCTTCTACTAGCTCGTTGTTAGTCACTTGCCGATCCATGTTTGTTCCTTCTTCCTCGCCGTGCGGTGACGGTGGCCATATAGTTGGATCGTGCTTCGGGAAAAGACCCTCGACGATTATCTTCAGCTTACTCGGACACATTTCGGCTGGCGTCGTCGGACCCTTCATTTTCGCCATCACGACTCGGTATGCGTCACCCCAGGGATTGGCGTCTACTTCTAGGCATAGCTCCTTGTGGCACTCTGACTTGCTAAGTCTGATCTCCCGTTTTAGAGCGGCCCTAGCTTCCCGAAACGATGCCTTACGCTCTTCTCTATCTGGTTCCGACCTTGCTCTTTGGGCCCGCCTTCTGGCTCTGAGACAAGCAGCGCGTAACGTACTAAGCGTCTCGTTCCACCAGTAAGCTGGACGCCGTTTGTTGCGTGGTTCCAGTTTTCGCGGCATTGTGGCGTCACAAGCCGCCACAATCCTTCTTGTTAGGTCAGCCGCATCCACGTTCTCGGTCCCGCCGTTCGGCCGAAGTGCCTCAACAAAGAGGGCTTTGTTGAAGGCTTTCGTCTTCCACTTTCGTTCGCCGGTCACCCTTCTCTGTACTGCCGCGGGGTTCCGTTGACCGATACGGTAGCGAATCTCCTGGTGGTCACTATGCGTATACGTTTCGCATACTCTCCAATCCATGTTCGCTGTCAATGAGGGACTACAGAATGTGACGTCTATGATAGACTCCCTCCCGTCTCTCCGAAATGTACTAACAGAGCCTTCATTGCACAATCGTACGTCTAACTTCGCTAGAGCTTCCTGCAGGATACACCCTCTTGTGTTGGTTACTCTACTGCCCCATTCCACAGCCCAGGCGTTGAAGTCACCACCAATGACTACCGGCTTCCGATCGATCAACTGCTCGGTTAACTGCTCCAGCATTAGGCTGAACTGCTCTACTGTCCACCTTGGGGGAGCGTAACAGCTGCATACGAAGATGCCGTTGATTTTGGCTATCACGAAACCCTCATAGGAACGTTCTACCACTTCTTGGATAGGGAATCTTCCCATTACTTGTATCGCTGCGGTTCCTGATCTATCCGCCACCCAGTTACCGTTATTAGGGGGGACTTGATAAGGCTCTGCGATCAAAGCGACATCGCACATAGTTTCTGTCGTAGACTGCCACAACAGTTGCTGTGCGGTATCACAGTGATTCAGGTTTATCTGGGTCATCTCCATCACCGTTGGCCTGCAGTCGCCTTCTTGTACGCTGGGCATTTAAAGCCACCCGTCTGATGGTCGCTTCCTTCCGCTGGGGTGCAAAGCAAGCACTTCGGCCTCTGCGTGCAGATGGCAAGATGGCCCGTCTCTCCGCATTTCCAGCACATCCCGGATCTGTCCGGGCCTTTGCAAGCCCCTGCTAAATGTATGTATGTATGTATGTATGTATGTATGTATGTATGTATGTATGTATGTATGTATGTATGTATGTATGTATGTGTGTATGTGCGGATTTGCTAACAAAATGTCCACATCGGTTTCTTGGAGATGGCTGAACCGATTTTTACAAACTAAGATTCAAATGAAAGGTATAATATTCCCATAGGTTGCTATTGAATTTCATTTTCAACCGACATCTTGTTCCGGATTACGAGTTGAAGAGTATGGTTACAAAACAAAATTTGTTGATTTGTCCACATCGGTTTCTCGGAATTTTCTGAACCGATTTTGACAAACTTGATTTTAAATGAAAGGTCCATCAGCTGCTGTTGAATTTTGTGTGGATCCGAGTTCTGGTTCCTGAATTACAGGGTGATACGTACGATCACGCAGCAAATCCCGATTCTAACGAATTCTGCGATGAATTGGTGAGGTGATTTTTTTCCAAAATATAAACACAACTGTTGAATTTGTAGATCTAGGTCACCAACAGTCATTCAAAGTCTCTTTGGCCACCATCGACGGATCCGGAAGCATCGAAATTCAGAATAACGGTTATATTGGTTTTTCGAAAATGGCTAGAACGATTTGATCAACTTAGTCTCAAATGAAAGGTGTTGCGTCCCCGGAAACTGATATTAAATTCCATCTCCATCCGACTTCCAGCTCCGGAGTTACGGGTTGTGGAGTGCGATCACATAGAAAACTCCGATTCAAACCGATACCTCGATGAATGCAAAAAGGTGCTCTTATATATACTTACCAAGTGTAATAAGAATGAAAGACATTTCCATAATGTTATATTGTACGAACCAGTTATTAAATCATAGTTTGGAGAAATGAGAAAGGCACAATTGCACCTATAGGTGGATTAAAACAGGTTTTTTTCGAGAGCGTTGCACTCACCTCAAATTGTGAACGGAATTGCCCTTACTCAAAAAGCTGTGATATCTATTTTCGCTTGATGACATGAGATTGTGAGCATACAAACGGAAAATGTAATGCACGCAGTTTTGGGTGCATGGAAGAATTTTAGTATATAATAGGCGTCGTCTTCCGGTTTGGAAATTTCAGCACCATTTTTCACCGAATAGAGTGCACCAATGATAATATTTCAATGGACAGATTTAGAAGTTAAGTGTCTTCGATAAAGCTGTAATTTAGGCACTTTCAAGTAAAGTTTTTGTGCATGCCCTATTCTGTCTCCCTTTTTCAAAATATGGAACTAAAATTTTCTAGCAAATTGATGACTCATATTGTGTAGTAACATTCGACTAAACATACTGCAAAAAGAATCGTGTTAGGTTCCTTGCAAAACTGACTCAGATATCTCTTTGTTAAAAGTTCAAAAAATTCTCCTAACAAAGCTATATTTATAGGCAAGGGAATTATCATTTTTATTCTCACTTTTAGTGAAATTTTGAAACCTAGTGCCATCTAGTGGTAGAATTGTGAGATATTAAACTGTTAAAAATCCTAATAAAACATTCACCATGCTGGTCCGAGAGCTAAATTTGACCGATTTCATTCAAATTTGCAGTAGACAATCCTGGTGGGACCAAGAGTCGATTCACGATTGACTTTTCAAAAAATTGTTTTTTTTTGTATGGACAGTCTAATATGAGTCATCTAGTAAAGGAGAAATCAATAATCCATTGAAGGATTTTTCCTTCAATTTCATTGTATAGAACTCCACGAACTACATCACGCATCTTACGTATACTTATTGCGATAGTCGCCTAAGTCAGCCTAGAGAAAGTTCCGCAGACCACTTTACTTATGCCTCAACTTTTCACATCAATCCTAGAAGCTTAGTCTCTTCGCGCATCGCAATGGAATCGCACGGTAATCAAACGTAACCGCGAAAAATCAGTCATCGAACACATATTCGCTTTTTGTCGGGCGCACGAAAATTGCCCCAGACAAATCATTATTAGAGCCTTCTGTTTACTGGAGTAAGTGTAATCTAACAACTCGCACATGTTTATAAATAGCATGTTCCTCCCGGCATTATCCGTTTACATTTGATCATGTGACAGTGAACCGGTTACTGTTTGATTTACCACAATCCACCCGTACCAACCAACGGCGCTACCTGAGCCGACTCCCACGGATCTCACCAGAAGTGTCGGTGGTACTGATTAGGCAGTTTTTGACCCCCGCCGAGGAGGGCAAAGTGCGGATGAACGCGCATTATTTACCTGCCTACAGTCGGTGTCACGATCCGTGCCAATGTCCCGTTCCATGGCACAACCTTCACGCTGAGGGAGAAATAAAATAGGTAGGTAGGTACTTATTGCAGCTCGAGGACGAAGCCTACAGAAATACAGAGCGATAAGCCGTCATCGTGAGGGAAATATCGAACCGTGCAACGGAACAAATAGCGGAGATAATCAGTGGTGCGCACCTATCTTTACAATTGCCTATCTTTCGGTGATAATTTTCGTCTTCGAATATTCACCCTTACCATCAAATCGAACGTTGCAAATTGGTTTGGTATTAGAGACCCTTTGTAGTCGTTCGTTATCGTTCCCAAGCTGTGATATCTATTTTTGCAACGGTCAATCTCTACGAAATTCGATGGCGCGTGATACGAGCCAACTCGAAGAAACTGGTTCAAATGTTCGGTTGTGATGTTAGTGTGAGGCTGTTTAAGAACTTGATAGGGTAAAGATTTTTCCAACTCTGTGAAGAAGGAACTCGTCACTAGATTTACTTTTCAATTCGCGTCGTTTTTTATCAGTCTATTATATTGATGAGGACCGGTTCTGCAAGTCAACTCGATAATAGATGGTATGTAGTAATTGATTGAGTACACGCTAAGCTTCCTCATCACCCCAGTAGCATTTGCAAACATGCATACGTTTATGTCCGGGAATGGTGATAGTATTTAGCCGTATCGTTGGGTTTTCGTTAGCGCAGTTCAGTTCCAGCTCTCGATTGCCATGTCCACTCGCAATGTTTGATCCGCACGTCCGAATGTGGCACAATCGTATGATGCAATAAAAAAAATAAGCAACCAATTAGTTATCTTTTAATCCCTGATGGACATTTAGTGGAACAACAACACATGGCTATAATGTGCAATAAAATTGGACACACAATGCCAAATTGATAATTTCGATTATCATTCGACAGCAGTTAATGTAGATATAGACCGATGAATTTGTGGTTATGGTCTTTTCAAACAATTATTTGTGATTTGTGTGTGTGTGTGTGTTTTTGAATATTGCAAAAAAGCGATAATCAAGCTCATTCATTTGCGTATAGCAGCGGTGTTCACCGTTCATACTCTCTACCAGCTCAACTAGCGTTTCCAGAAAGCATCTTTCTTGAAATATCTTATAAAGATCCACTCCAGATCTACTCAAAAATTCTTGCACAATCTTTCCAAAATGATGATAAATATTCATAAAGAAAAAAATGGTCCCAAAAAATCGATTTGTTTATAACAATAATAGAATGAATAAGCTAAATAACATAAAAAGTATTTCAAAGATTTTTGCAAGTTCATAAGAAAACGAATTTTTTGTTTATAGAACATTTTTTCCAAGCATCGAAACTCGTAAATTATACGCTAATCAAAATTTATCAACCGGGCCTCTAAAATTGGGTGAAATTGAAATTTCGATGGAAAATCCAATGTCTCGGTGTATACAAAATCAAATTTAGATGGCCTTGCAAAAAATTGACCTTAGCATTGACTTTTTAAGTGTTTTGCCTGTTTATTTAAAAAAAATGCAACGGGGGACGTAATTGACCGATTTTAACGAACTAATTACCAATGAAATAGTTATAAGACACACATTGTTTGTGATTTTTTTCCGATCCGAAAAGCTACTGAGGAATTCCACGAAGATCCGTCCCAAAATCTTTAAAATCGTGACCGACCATCTTAGATTCCAATGAAACTTTACACGTTTCACCGTCATGCAAGACTAAATATTTTCCACAGGTAATAAGATTATTTTGACTCAAGAGCAACTTTTCAAAAGGGCGTAAACGTTTCTACGTGTATGAATTTCAATTTTTTTTGTTCGATTACTGTATTTTATACAGCAAAACTATCTGAGAACGAATTACAGGGAATGATTACTTCTGTCTGAAAAAAATATACACTGAAAAAAATGTTGTGTCATTTTTTAATAAAACAAAAATTTATGATAAAAATTTAAATTGCGAAAAAACCCATTTTTTTTAAATTTTTTATATTTTGTTAACAAAAACCTAAAGAGAAAAGAAACATTTTGAATGTGATTGCATGATGGAGAAAAAGTTGGTAAAAAAGTTTTCCTAACAATAACTTCGTACATATTTTTAAATTCCATATTAATAGACATACAAAATTGTAATTCTATTACAGAATATAATTCTAAGCACCATTTAAAATCAAAATGCATTTAACAAAAATCTTCCAAAATGCGATAGTTTTCGAGATATTTGAAATTTTGCTCCTTCAAAAACAATTAATTCGTGTAATTATGCTCTTTTTAAAAGGTATTCGCGTTACCCCATCAAAAAATGTCAAAAATTTAATGTTTATCGTTTTAAAGACGTAAAAGCAACTTTTTTAGTGTATTTGGATCCTGGAGAAGCTTTCAATAAAATAGTTTTCCTAACAACAACTTTTGACATTTTTTTATAATTCTTACTATTTGCAGTCAAAAATGCAATTTTCTTTTTGAATATGATTCTAAACGCCATTTTAAATCGAAATGCTCTTAACAAAAATTTTCTAAAATGTAGTAGTTCTCGAGATATTTTAATTTTTGTTTTAACAACACAATTATTTTATTTTATTACGACCTTTTCATAAGTTAGTCGCGTTTCTCCATCAACGATAATAGGTTTTTTAAAAGGCCCGTAAACTTTCCTGCAACTTTCTCTTTGACATCAAGGCGATATTGTGAAACATTTTAATGTTACATGAAAACAACCAACATATGATTCAGATATTGGATGTTCCATAAATGACGTAGCATTTTTTGAGTGATTTTAACACCCCCCCCCCTCCCCCATCGTAGCATTTCGTCACAAACCTCTAAATACCCCCTGGTAATTACGTAGCTTGACAGTAACTCTGCCCCCCTTTTCTCCGTAAATTTTTTAAAAATTCTATTCTATTTCCTTTTAAAAAAGCTACGTAGCATGACATGACCCCCTACCCCCCCCCCCCCCCCTGTCGTCACACATCATCACAAAATACAAAACTCCCCCCTCCCCCATATAATGCTACGTCATTTATGGATGATCCCTATATAGTTTAATCAACAGACCCTATGGTTGAAATATATTTTGGTTGCTTTCATGTAACTTTCAAATGGTTTACAATATCGCCTTGATGTCAAAGAGAAAGTTGCACGAACGTTTACGGGCCTTTTGAAAAACCTATTATTGTTGATGGAGAAACGCGACTAACTTATGAAAAGGTCGTAATAAAACAAAATAATTGTGTTGTTAAAACAAAAGTTAAAATATCTCGAGAACTACTACATTTTAGAAAATTTTTGTTAAGAGCATTCCGATTTAAAATGGCGTTTAGAATCATATTCAAAAAGAAAATTGTATTTTTGACTGCAAATAGTAAGAATTATAAAAAAATGTCAAAAGTTGTTGTTAGGAAAACTTTTTTATTGAAAGCTTTTTTTTTAATTCGTTTATTTGACACGGCTCAATGCGTTAGCTTAGAGGAGCCATGGGTCTTTTATATATTTACAAGAAGTAAAAAATAAAAATAACAATAAATTTTATTTTGGGCCTGTAAGATCCCGTGCGCGCAGCTTGCTATTGCGAGCGGAGATCTTTTTTCGCGTCAGGAAAATGTTCCTTCTTTCGCCAACTTCGTGGTTACCCATGTTTGTCTCGTTGTTGCTTACGTCGGTATCATCATCTCGATTACTGCCGTGATACTCGCGATCAGATCTTCTTTCTGGCTTTTTGTCCTTGCGGGTCCCGAATGTGAACACTCTATCCTTGGTGGTAGCTTCTTCACTGGTGGTATTAGTTAAGTTTGAGGCTTTTGCAGTTGTCATTATTGCCTTAACTCCAGCCACAAATTTGGCAACCGATTGTGGTTCAGGTAAAGATATTGGGGCTTGGGTGTTGGCATTGTTTTCTGCAACTGAGCTTTCCTTAGCAGTTTCTGGGCAGGGTTGTCCGTAGTGCGCCGTTTGTTCACAGAATTGGCACGTATTAGTTTGTCCCTGATATGTACAAAGAGTTCGCTGTGTAATAGTATCACCCCTTTCTGTGTTGTACTGCAGGGTAAGGTAGGAGGGAATGGGTTGGTCTACCCGCATTCTCACCACAAAGACGCCATTTGAAATACATGGGAAGTAGTTTCTCCATGTGTCCTCCGTAATAGATTCCACTGCTCCATAATGCGACATGAATC
This sequence comes from Topomyia yanbarensis, assembly GCF_030247195.1. Taxonomy (NCBI): domain Eukaryota; kingdom Metazoa; phylum Arthropoda; class Insecta; order Diptera; family Culicidae; genus Topomyia; species Topomyia yanbarensis. Next base: position 40,765,762 of record NC_080671.1, on the reverse strand, counting down.
TTTTAATTGCCACTTTGCAAGTAAGTGGAGATAAATCATGTAATTTAACTTCTATATTCCCATTATCCATGTATACAGGGATCTTGATTTCAGCGTTGTCACAAATAAGCACGTGTTTTAAGTTATTCTGCGAAATGAATCTTTTCGCCTGGGCGAATTTGTTGAAGGTTATCAGCACCGCATGCCTGACGTGCTCAAGCTGTATGCAGGTGACTTCCGAAAACCGAATCTGCATTTTCACCTTCAGCAGATGTTCCACATCACGAATACTTGGTCTTATGCGAAAAGACCTGAAGTCAATGGCCACTGTGTTAGGCCGAATAATCACGTTTTGTTGATGAGACTCAGTCATCTAGATAGATCACACGAGAATAAAAATAACGGTATCCTTTGTTGTTCAGATAATGCACACAAATAACTGTTTTTTCGTTCGCTTTGCACTGGCTCGGACAGAAGCAGTAGCACACTGGGTATTGTGACCGATGCCTTTGATGGTTGAAAATAGACTGAGTTATTGAAAGCTTCTCCATGATCCAAATACACTAAAAAAGTTGTTTTTACGTCTTTAAAACGATAAACATTAAATTTTTGACATTTTTTGATGGGGTAACGCGAATAACTTTTAAAAAGAGCATAATTACACCAATTAATTGTTTCTGAGGGAGCAAAATTTCAAATATCTCGAAAACTATCGCATTTTGGAAGATTTTTGTTAAATGCATTTTGATTTTAAATGGTGCTTAGAATTATATTCTGTAATAGAATTACAATTTTGTATGTCTATTAATATGAAATTTAAAAACATGTACGAAGTTATTGTTAGGAAAAATTTTTACCAACTTTTTCTCCATCATGCAATCACATTCAAAATGTTTCTTTTCTCTTTAGGTTTTTGTTAACAAAATATAAAAAATTAAAAAAAATGGGTTTTTTCGCAATTTAAATTTTTATCATAAATTTTTGTTTTTTTTTTGAAAAATGACACAACATTTTTTTCAGTGTATATTTTTTTCGGACAGAAGTATTCATTCCCTGTAACTTGTTCTCAGATAGTTTTGCTGTATAAAATACAGTAATCGAACAAAAAAATTCAAAAATTCATGCACGTAGAAACGTTTACGCCCTTTTGAAAAATTACTCTTGTATCAAAATATTCCAATTGCCAGAGAATATCATGGAGATTCATACAGCGAACACACCTGTAAAGTTTCGTTCGAATCGACGATGGTCATATTTTGCGGTCGGCCGGTTTCTCATGGAATCCCTCTACTATTTTGTATATATTTGAAATAATTTTTATAACACAATGAAATAAAAAAAGCTGGGTGGGTAATGTCTGTGACATAACCGGGGTGTCGTGATTACACTTCAGACTATTACTTCAAGGCTTATGATATTCAAGGAAAACTTAATTCTTATTGGATGTTAGGCAATGGTCACGCCGGAGATCAATTTGTTCAGTTTTTCATCATTTGCGTTTCCTACCAGCTCCAATATTCCGGTGATGAATTCCTATTACGGCCACAAACTGGACGGATGCTCTAGCATAGTAGCCCTTTCTCAGCAGACGGTGGATTCGACCGACAGGAAACTGAAGACCGGCACAAAACGAGCGGGATTATTGTTTTCCCTTCGTCTTTCCTTCTTTACCGCATCCAAACATAGCGAGCGTATGATGTAGGCAGAACGAATATAATATAACCCCCGGTTTTGCACTCGATTCAGTTTACGTTCGAAACCAAATGGGCTGACCATCGAATGAAATCAGTTTACTTTCATTGTCAAAGTGGCGGAGCTTCGAACGAAAACAGTTGAATATTTGCGACTCGGTGCATGAGATTACTGGGAACCAATCAGGAATGAGCTTCAGTCAGATGATTTAAAATCGGGGTTTTCCATGTGTGTTTGCTAATTTCGACCAGTCGGAAATAGTTGCTGATGGAAAAGATGTTCAAATTTAATTCTTGGTTGATGCTTTGATAACGCTGATAAGGACTAATTTGCTCTCTGGGTGGCAGATTTTTGTTTCAATTGGCCCTCGTTACTAGCACGGAGCTGCACGAACTGATTATTGTAAACCTTCTCTCTTGATGGTTGAATGTAGTCTTGTGCCATCTGGCAAGGTTGACTAGTAGAAACTGACCAAAATCACAAATCTTTCTGTTCAAGATTTGCGGCTTGGTGCATGAAATTAGCGGGAACCAAACACTAACGAGCTGCGGACGGGCGTTTTAAAATCGTTTTTTCCATATTCCATATGTATGCTAAGTTCCACCCAACGGAAATAAAAAATCCGATTATAGTACTCGAATGATGCCTTAATAGCAATCGACTCTCGGTTTTGTTCTCGGTTTAGCTTACGTTCGAAACTAAAACGGTTTACTTCCATCGTCAAAGAGGTTAAATAGCTTTGAACAAGCACTAATCTGGCTCGCGTGGTCCGTTGATCGAATTGTACAGATTAATTACTGCTTTCACAAAATCTATTATTACCGTTATTTTCAGTAATTCTACGTTTTGCAAAATTATTTCAAATACGGCTAAAACTATAGCTCTTTACCACACTGGGTTAGTAACAATAGCATATCCTGCAGTTTCAGCTCTCTGTGCATAGGTTCATCTATGTATGGAGAACCAAAAATTCGGATACGTTACATTACTACAGGGTAGTTGCATATGGCAGTTGCAGCATTACTACAGGGCAGTTGCATATCAAATGATATGATGCTCTGTAATCGGTCTCATAAAGATCACATGAATAATACTCAGTGCGCTGAATAGTAAGCATGTGATAATTGAGTTTTCAATGTCAAGTTAGTGCCCTGACTAGAGTTGTGCTTGGAAAAATGCAACAAATTCATTGACATTTTCGGACTCACATCCGGCAGAAAAGTCTTTGTTTGAACGCAAGTTTGCACGCCAATGGTTGGCATGTTCGGATGCAGCCCAAGAGCGAATCTTGTACTTTATCCAACTAATCGACAGTGGTAGAACTGGTTCTGGACTAATGAAGTCAGTCGCAGCACTAGCTCTAGCCAATTCGTCCGCCCATTCATTTCCAGTAATACCGGAATGACCGGGTATCCATAGAAGGTAGATAAAAGTTGAAATGCTAGGTTCTTCGATTTGAGTTCGACATGCGATTACTAATTTCGATCTCGAATCTGCCGAATTAAGTGCTTTGAGGGCAGCTTGACTGTCAGAGCAAAAATAGATTATTTTTCTGCAAATTCCCTGTTGAAGTGCTGATTGTACGCCACACAGAATCGCAAAGATTTCTGCTTGGAGTACGGTACAGTATCTACTCAGCGAATGATATTGGTTTAATCTCATTTCGTGACAATAGACACCAGCACCGGCTCGGCCCTCCAAAAAAGAACCGTCAGTATAACAAACTACGTATTCTTCAAGTTGTCGCTCCATTCAGCCAGACAGGCATTCGTCGCGAAGAAGAATTCTCACATTGAAAGTTTTAAAAGGAAAACTACATGTGAATGTAAGGTCACTAGGAGAAAGTGTATACTCATCTTAAGTAATCATTTAGGGCCACAGTCTTGTGTGGCTAGTTGCACGATCTATTGGGTTACTGTTGCAGAGCCCAGTAACCTTAAGACTGTATGTACAAGAAAGCGCTTCTTGTTTCAGAAACACATGTAGCGGTTTTATGTTCCATAGTGCCTCTAGAGCAGCAGTAGGTGTTGTCGAGAACGCACCAGTCATCGCCATCAAGATCATCACCTGAAGATGATTGGATTTTCATGACTTCTCCCTTCTGCCACCAAACAAGTCACCCGTATACCAGTATTGGTCTAACGATTATTGTATAGATCCACTGAATGTACTTGGTTTTGAGTCCCCATGATTTGCCGAAAGTCCGCCGAAGGCCATGCAAGTTTTCTTGATCCTGAAATCGATGTAACCTGTTCTATTATTTTTTGAGTCGAGAATCACCCCAACGTACTTAACTTGATCTGCGATAATGATTTCAGTGTCAAAAAACTGTAATGGACGAGCACCAGTTGTAATCCTTCTTTGCGTGAAAAGCACCATTGATATTTTATTTGGATTAACTGATAGTCCAACATGAAGACACCATTGCTCAACACCCGTATAAGGCTTGTTACATCAAATCAAAAAGTGTGTTAATGCAAATACCGGTGATCATTATGTGATAATCATCGGCGAAACCATACGCCGGAAACCGAAGCTCATTAAGTTTCCTCAACAAGCCATTGGCGACAAGGTTCCATAGATGTGATGACAGCACACATTTAGTTTCCTTATCTCTACTTCTCTTAACGATGAGCACTAATGTCGGTTGCTAAGCATTGCGTGTATCCATGATATATGAAGGTAAACCATGACCTCGTGCTGCTCCCAAATCCACAAATCTCGTCTTTCGTAGATGTCTAAATCCACAAATCTCGTCTTTCATGGATGTGTCGAAGAAAATAGTATATTCAGAAGTATTTTTGAAATGAACACGGTTGGAATTGTAAGAAGAAGGATTTATGTTCTGCGCTATGTGGTCAAAGCACAGGGACATGAAATGGGTCTGTGAATTGAGCTCGACAAGCCGTTTCGAAATTTTCAATCACCTCCAAGTTCAAGATATCGTATCGAATGAGCAATCGATATGAAAGATTCCGATACCTAATGTGGCATCCCCAAGTACCTTTCGAGTCGAATCAGACGCCTATATATTTTACTGTGAAGACTTGAGCAATAGTTTGACCCAATACCAGAAGCTGTAGTGCTGGCTGGTTCATGCTTCCTAGAAAATACAACTAGCTCAGTTGTCTCCGTGAAGAATTCGATACCAAACTTAAATTGTAATAGTCCTTGAAGATCGACAGCTTTGGGTCCCGTTACAGAAACCACGCCATCGTCTGCAAGTTGAACATGCAGGAATTGTCAAGACATTCATCAATGTCTTTGACATAGAAATTGTATAACAGGGGGCTTAGACATGAGCCCTGGGGAAGGCCCATGTAGCTAAATCGTGATGTCGATAAGTCACCATGCGGAAAATGCATGTGCTTTTCCGATAACAAGTTTAGTAAAATGTTGTTTAAAGTCGCTGAAAGACCATGCTGGTGCAGCTACTCTGAAAGAATGTTGATAGAAACTGAATGTAAAGCCCGCTTTATATCTAGAAACACCACCATGCCATCTACTCTTTGTATGCTAGCCATTTGATTTTCGGTTGAGAGCAACGCAAGACAATCGTTCGTCTCTTTGCCTTTGCGAGAGCCAAATTGTGTATATGACAGTAAGCCATTTGCTTCAACCCAATTGTCGAGGCGGGGCAGGATCATTTTCTCGAACAACTTCCGGATATAAGTCAGCATTGCGATCGGTCGATACGAATTGTGCTCGGAGGCTGGTTTTCTTGGTTTTAGGAGGGCGATGACCTTCACTTTTCTTCAATCGTGTGGACAATGTTAGCCTCAAGCAACTTATTAAATAAGTTCAACAAGCGTCTCTTGGCAGAGTCTGGCGGTTTCTTCAACAAGTTGAATTTGACTCTGTTTGGCCCTGGAGCTTTTATTACATGACAAGAGAGCAAGTGAGAACTCTACAATCGAAAACGGTGTTTCGTTCGCGTTATCGTTATAGGACGCGGCGCGGTAGATCTTCTGTGCCGGGGCGGAATCCGGACAAACCTTCTTGGCGGAATCGAATATCCAACGGTTGGAATATTCCACGCTCTCATTAGTGCTCTTTCGGTTTCGCATACGTCGGGCTATTCCCCAAAGAGTGTTCATCGATGTTTCTCTCGTTAATCCTTCGACGAACCGGTGCCAATAACTTGGTTTCCATCAGACTCTTCACTCGCTTGTCTAACGTCGCGTACTGTCTAAAACTACCGGGTAACCTGTCGTTCCGGAAGGTCTTATACGCGGCGGCCTTCTCCGCGTACACGTCTGAGCACTCTTAGTCTCACCATGAAATAGGAGGACGTTTTGCCTTTCTCATATAGAAAGGTTATGCAATCACTCTGAAAAAGGTCAACCTAATCCCGGCCCGGAGGGCCGAGTGTCATATCCCATTCGACTCAGTTCGTCGAGATCGGAAAAAGTCTGTATGTGTGTGTGTATGTGTGTATGTGTGTGTATGTGTGTGTATGTGTGTGTGTATGTATGTGCGTATGTGTCAAATAATGTCACTCATTTTTCTCAGAGATGGCTGGACCGATTTGCCCAAACTTAGTCTCAAATGAAAGGTGCAACCTTCCCATCGGCTGCTATTGAATTTTGGATCGATCGGAATTCTGGTTCCGGAATTACGGGTTTCAGAGTGCGGCCACACAGAAATTTCTCATAAAAACTATAGGAAAAATTAAAAATAGAATTTTTATTTTTGATGCTAAATGTATTCAAGGTGCATAAAACGTCGAGATTTGATGCAAACACGAAAAAAATTTGACTACGATTCACTTTTTTGGATTTTGCACATTTTTGCCTTTCTCATATAGAAAGGTTATGCAATCACTCTGAAAAACGTCAACCTAATCCCGGCCAAATTTTTTTTTCGACTCGCATAAGGTTTCTGGATTTTAACAGGGACGTAGTTGATGGTTTACGGAGAGGGGTTACACCCCCCTCTACTGTTCACTGCCCTCCTTTAAAAATCTCCTTAAATCACCCCTCAGACCACCACCTCATACCCCTCCCTTTCAACCCCATCATCTTTGAACCACCACTATATTACAAAGCATACCAATTTAAGCTGGGGAGTCGTTCGTTCATGGGACTTTCGCCCTCCTCACATACCCATCCCCGCATGACAAAATGAGTTAGCAAGCAGATAACATTGATCTAATGCTGATTAGGCTAATGGAGTATGATATTTTTTTGTTTCAAGTGTTTCACCGTCGACACGTAGCTCATCAAGTTCGTGGCTGGCATGCCATTGTGTATAAGTGCAAAGTGTACTAAGAATGTAATGGACATTTCCACAATTATGTTGAACATAAAAAGCCTCCGTGCCATAGTTTAGAGAAATGAGAAAGGCACAATTGCACCGCTAGGTGGATTAAAACAGGTTTTTTTGTATATTCGCGTCGGTTACTGGATTAATCTGAGCTTGTTTCACGCTGTCGAGAATCAAGCCAGTCAAAAAGGTGCTCTCTTCCTCCGGAGGAAATTCTTGAGTAGATTCGATGTTGTCGGATATCGCGGCAGCATAGCTTTTCCATGGAAGGAAATAGTAAAACTGGTATATTTTTCTATAGACATATTTTAATTTATATAAGTAAAAATCAAATAAACACACTAAATACGTATCAATTTCTTACCTCCTGTAAGAAATCGAAAGTCTTATTGTAATGTTATAATCCATTTGATACAAACATTACAATAAGGTGGGACTGGTTGATGAAACGATGGCCTCGGAACATGTCTGACGCTGTATACGAAATGGATCATCAGAAAATCCATTTGGCTAATACCTACCTAAATCCATAAACCAAGTTGTTTGCATGAATTTGTTTAAATACATGCAAACATTTTTTATCTGTAAATCACTACCGGTTAGTGGGAGTTACGATGGTTAACATACACACCCACTATAGCTATTAACAAAATGTTATATTTTACATGCACCCACAAGCATGTAGAAGATATTGAGTTCATCAATTACGGGTACAATATGGAAAAGTTAAGAAAAATACAAATGTTGAAACTAAACTTCCGAAAAACAACTATTTCGGCCCAAAACATAAACCCACACTTTGTATAAGGTATTTTCAACAAAAATCTTCGAAATTGAATTTTATACAACTTTTCTGAAAACCTAAATCATCCAAACAATAGAAATTGTAGAATTATATTGTGAATATTTTTTCAAGGATACCTAGGGTCTATATTATCTAAGGCCTCAAATAGGTATTGTTCTATTTTTATGAATTTGTAGAACTGAAATTATTGGTTAAACTAAAGTAGAATCCTCGGACTAAATAAAATCATATACATAGAGTAGATTTATTTTTGTATTTTTTTAACTTTTCCATATTGTGGCCATAATTGTCCATATGTTCTACATGCTAATAGGTGCGTGTAAAATATAACATTTTGTTAATAGCTAATAATGTACACAATTTAAAAATAATATAAACATGGTCATCCAAGCAATGCGACCCACTATATCCTGTTTCTATGTAATATTAAATTTATTCTTGAAATAATAGAGTATTGCCGGATCCACGGAAAAGGTGCATAAATTGTCGAATTGTCGGATTGAATAAGACATTTAATGGTAGTGAAATACCGAATTCTTTTGTCAACAAACGAAAATGCTGCATTCAAATAGGTTTTTATCTAATGAGGAGTCTCGAAAGTTTCGAAAAGTAGGCTTTGCCTCAAGCGGTTGTGAAAATTTTGAGGCTGTCACAATTTTAGAAGATTTTTTAAACCGTAGCTTAAAAAGAATTTTTAAAAGGTTTATTTTCGAAAAGTTCAGTGCTAAATTTCATCGTGATAAAGGATTATTTGTTTAATCTTTCCGAAAGAGGTAACAGATTTCACTCAAGCTGGAAGGGGAACTTCAAAAGATCCGGTAGGATTACTTAAGTGTTTCGATTACCCCGTTAATGGCGGACGGGAAACGCAGTTCGCTCGGCTAAACTGGAAACAGCCGTTTCGAATAAACTTTCGTATCGAAATGGACCACTAATATTGCTAAGTATCTGTACCGTTTTTATTATTTACGACTTTTTATATTGAAACCATGTTTAAATAGCGTACGTTATGGCTCCGGAAAGAGCAATGTATTTTGTATATCTCCTTCCTCATTTGTCCTTGATTCCTTTGTAAGAGTTTATATTACCGTATTCGATCACTACATTGCCATAGTGAGACAAAATTGGAAAACAATATGTTTTTCGAATTAACATGTAAAATTAATTAACCGACATAGAACTCTATATTTTTGCAATCTTTTTGAGAGTGTAGTCGATGTGTTTTTTGAAATTTAGATTTTCATCTATAATTACTCCTATTTAATTTAACTGACACGTTCTAACACATTGTTATCCAACTTAAAATTAACCCAACCACTGTTCATTGGGTTTTTCTCAATCAATAAATTTTAGCCAAGAACTCAAACTTCCTAGATGACTATTCAGTTTTTCAGCAGCTGTAGTAGCATTGTAGCAAGCAATAAATATCACACAGATTAGGGTACGTAGATTGGTGTCTCTAGTCAGAAGATAACAATATTTGCAATGACTTCCTAATTCTGAGGAATTATGTAGTTATTGCTAATATTCCCAGAGCGAGTAAAGGCGCTTTAACCTAGGCTCTTTAGCCAGGGCAAGGTGTAAATACCTCTGTCCCATCCCAAAGGACCAAAGGAGTGACATTAACCTTCTTAGCCAAGTCACGCCCAACGTTTTATCCTAACCCCCTATAATCTGAAACGGTCGGTACGGTTGTCCTCGTTTCTTCCTCATCCAAGTTTCAAAACGATTCGTTGGTTGAATTGTTCATTAAGTGAATAATTCAATTGCCGTATAATATTGAAACATCTTCAAACACAACTCTGCACAGTAGGCCTGGCCGTTTTAATATTTGCGACATATTATAATATGCTTCAAATATTAATGTTGACAAGAAAAACACTAAAGAATAACTGCAGTGTTTTCCAGGATGCTTTTCAATACTGGCTGTGTAAGGGTTAGGATAGAATAGAATAGAATTAGGAGTCTCGAAAGTTTCTGAAGTGGAAGGGCGAGTGTCCGTTTCTCAATAACGTCTCTTCACCTCTTTTTCAACCATCACAAACGTTCCGAAACAAATCGAAATAAATTGGATTATCATCCAGGATAAACTGCAAAAATTGTAACTCTTGGCAAAGGAAGCTACTTCAATGAGATACAAAGCCGCCGCACAGTGGGACGGAGTCAAAAAAAAGCCGGACATTGATATTTGCAATGAAACTATTGGTTATAGCACGTTGATGTCTTCGGAAAAGTTTCTTTATTTTTAAGTAGTTTAATACAGGATGTTTGGTTCATGGTTAAGAACCTCTCGGGGGATGATAGACTGTCATATTTGGAGAAAAAAAGTGTTCTACACATACCATCAAATCTCAACCCGTACAGAGTTATTGAACTTTTTGTGTAAAAAACTTATTTGTCTAAAAATACCTCTAACTTTAAAAGTATACTTTGTATTTTAAATATTTTAGTTCCATTCGAAAGGTGTGAAAATTTCCTATTCAGTGGTGTTCTCATATCTTTTAGTTAATTAGTTTTAATTACCTCTTGCTGTAAAGTAGTTAAAAGTTAGTGTTTTTGAGGAGGTTTTTGCTAATTTTCTCGAAATAATGAAGTATAATTATAGCAATATCCATTATCCAAAAGTTGGGTTTTAGGACGATTCATAATTTGTTCTTGGACGACATATTCCTATCTCTTCTCATTTCTTTGTAATTTCATTTCTATTCTTTTCCTGTAACCGACTTACAAGTGCTTAAAAGGCTCCAATCTGAAAAATATGCTTTATATCGTTATTTACAAGATTTTATTGGAAAGCTAAGAAAATGTCCTATCAGTGTATGTACAAATATCTTTTAGTTAAGTGTACTAAATGATTTTTTACTAACGAAATAACTCAAAATTTATGTTTTATGGAGTGTTTTTTAATTATTCTAATTATTAATCAACAAAATTTATCGTTACTATTGTTCATTTGATGCCCCTTAATGTTCACTATAACTTTTTATTTAACACTTTGTCTGTAACTTTTTTCATTTTGCTGCTATTTAATAGTTAACACACCTCGCCACAAATGTAGTGGGTTCGAAATCGTTATTTTTGCATATGAAACGATGTGATAAAAACGATTTTGCGTCGAAACCAAAAGAGATAATTGAATGGAGTCAAAGAAAGAACTGTAGAATTTGCTGAGATGCATTATTTCCATGATAATAATGGTGATGTTTATTATTTACTATTTTAAGAAAATTAACGAAAATGCTAATAATAGCACTAACTTTAAACTAATTTACTTCTAGAAGAATACTAAATTCACTTAACTGAAAGGTATTAATACATTTTTCTCTGTAAAATTTTCCTGGCTTTCGAATAAAAAGAAAAAAAGTACAATAAGTGCCATACTTTTTCAATTAGAGCTGGTATTAGTGAAAATTAGATAAAAATATTCAAGTTGAATAACCCAAACTCATGAAAATAAGAAAAGGTAAGTGTATCATGTCAAAGAACGAATTGTGCAGCTCTTCAAGACTAACAATCTGGATTATTAAAATGATGAGGTTAACTATTAAGATTTTCAAGAAAAATCGTTTAAAATTGTTTAATTTTTACTAAATTACTTTGAAAAGGCTACTTAAACTCATTAGCTGAAACATGTGAGGGCATCACTCAAAGCGAAATTTTTTCACCTTCTCAGTGGACCTAAAATATTTGAAATACAAAGTATACTTTTTGAGTTAGAGGTATTTTAAGACAAATAAGTTTTTTACACATAAAGTGCAATAACTCTGTAACGGTTGAGATTTGATGGTATGTGTAGAACAATTTTTTTCTCCAAATATGAAATATCTATCACCCCCCGAGAGGTTCTTAACCATGAACCAAACACCCTGTATAATGTTGGAAAATTTTAATTTAACTTTGATTAACTTTGCAAGTTGTTGCCAAAATTGATAGTCATGCATGGAAAGTTTGTAGACGAAATGATTTTATGAAACTTTGTTGAAGTAGCAAAATTGCTATCTGTTAAGCGAAAAAAGTTATTGGGTGAAACTTTTTTATTTGATTTTTTACAGTTTTTCGATGTTCTAGAAAGTTGTAGATGCTTTCAAAACACACCTTTTTACGGAATAGACCAACTCGCATCTCTTCGTTTTTAGGATGTATGCCTGTTTTTTGGGCTAACTTTAAGGGGTTTGTAGGTTTGTAGAGTAGCAAGTAGTAGCAGCTAAATTTATTCTTTTGATGTTCAGCCAGAAATACCCTATTGACACATATATAAATCATACGGGGATCTAATGGGATCCTTGGAATAATGTGGGGTAAAATAGACTAGCGTTTCTATAAATTATTTGTGTTATGAAGCATGAAAAATAAACTATTGTGCGAAATTAATAAACATTTGAAACAACTTTTATGAGATTTAAAGTTAATTTTTTTATTAACATGCTCATAAGTCATCAGTGTCCTGCCAAATCTTCTTCGTCATTGGCAATCAATCAATTTTGGCAACAATTTGCAAAGCTATTTTTTTATCTGCGTATACCCCCTTAAATCAAAATTTTCCAACATTATATTAAACTACTTATAAAATTAAGAAACTTTTCCGAAGACATTACCGTGCTATAACCAATAGATTCGTCACAAATATCAATGTCCGGCTTTTTTTGATTCCGTCCCACTGTGCGCCGGTGTAGTAGCTACTGCCAGGAGCGAATCCAGAAAAAAATTTCGGAGGGGGTCCGAAATTTTGATTTTGAAATTTTCATTGTATAATACGTGACATGTAATACCCTCATTTATTTCAAATCAGTTTTGGTTGTCGAATCTGGTTTGGAATGATTTTGAGTTTAGAACGAATTTTAATTAGAAACTATTTTAAAATTTCTGAAGAAGTTTGATATTTTGGGGGGGGGGGGTCCGGACCCCCAGGACCCTCCTCCTGGATCCGCCACTGAGTAGTGCAGAAGTTGATGACACGTATCAAGATCAGTTTCCATTCGAGAGAAATGAAAATCGCTAAACCCGAATTGTATCTTTAAAATACAATAAATACGTAACACTATCCTCTAACAAAGTTTTATTCTGAACCATACAGATTCTGAGATACTTCTGATTGAAAGCGTACCGATTCTGAATTAGAAGGGATTTAAGCACTATTTACACCTATTGGATCCGATTGTGAAATCAGTCGCTTTGTTTTACACCAAGAAAGGCAGAGGAACGGGAAATCAGTCAAATGTATGGCATATTACATTTATTTTAAAACTACGACTGGTACAAACCAGTTCGGAGGTCGACTTCGGTGCGATTGTCTTAACGCGTAAGAAGTCCAAACAAAACATTTACAGTAACATCATCTGACGTAAAACGCCTCATTTCGCAGAACACTGTCACTATTGTTAGCTTAGCTCGGAAAGTGGCTGAAAGGAAATGCTTGTCGGTTTCAATTGATGCTTGAATCACAACGACAAAGCCAACGACGACGACGACGGAGAAATGCAGTTCTGTTTACACTTCCTCTAGGGCGGCATGCCAGTATGTAAGTCATTCTATGCACAAATTATTACTACAAACTCTGGAACCCGATAAATGAGCAGTGGTCAATTACCTACTTACGCCGGCGAAGTGGCATTGTGTGTTGTAAACTAAACTACACAGCGCGGGAGGGTTCCGCGAAATCGATCCATATTTTTATGACAGTCATCTAAATTGATCATTATCTACTTTCGCGAAGCTGGATGCCGCCGCCAGCCGCCAGTCGGTCAGTTAGTCAGCCAGTCTGTTATGGAAGTGACCGGCGAGAATAGAAAAAAAATTCCTCATGGGTTTAAAATAGAATGGATGCCGTCGGTTGGGCCAAATTTAGGAGCCAGATGGCGTATTATTTAGGGTTCGTCGCGGTTGCGGTAATTACCGCAACCGCGCGGTATTTACCGCACCCGCACCGCAAAAACTGCGGTGCGGCGAGACACTTTTTCCAGCGGATGCGGTGCGGGAAATGAGCTGTTACCGCGCGGTATTACCGCAACCGCACTTCAAAAAATAATTGATAAAGTCTGCTGTCTGCATTAAAAAGTGAATCAAAACTATGACTTTTACTATTTGAGAAGGACACGACTAGATTTATTTTCTGAACGAATGCTTAGAATGTCAGAACGTTCGAGTTTTATTTATTACTCTACAATAGAGAAACATGATAAACATTTAATTGCTCTAATTTCCATTGACTTGACAATGATTTGAAAAGAAATCCGAATATAATCTGTATTCGACCTATCGCTACTTGATTTTTCACATTTTGGTCATTCTAATGTGATAAAACATATTTTAACTAGGAAATAAAATCTATAAGCTGTGCCCAATATAATTTGGCACCATTATTTTTACGACTTATTTTGAAAACTATTTATTTTATACTTCACAGAAAAAATTTACAAACGAACCTTTTCAAATACATAAAACGCAAAATTGAAATTGAAAAACAATTGAATTTTACTGTCAAATCCAATTACAAAATGCATCATTTCTCCTTATTCCTCTTGGCAATCGTGGAATAATGACTCGTTTTCGATGACATTCACTCAAATGTGAATTTTGATTAATTTGGAGAACTTAAATATGAAATAATGATACTAAGACTTATAAACAATCCAAAGAATGTAATTATCATCATCAAACCAACGACATCAAACCAAAACGAATTTGGAGGATTTTTTTTCGCGTTAGTCCAACTGGGAATATTTTCTACCAAATTAACAAATAATATTTTTCAGTTAAGAGTATTTTATAACTTTTTGAAAATAAAGCTTTCGAAGTTAGTGTTGGGCATTGCGATTTGTTTTTGTGTTTCTCCAAGTCTCCCTCAAGGTCTCCCTTCATATTGTGACAAGTGTCAAAGTTAACCCAGATGCTAAATTTTGCGTAGTTTGGACATTTTTCGCCTTAATTGAAAATTTCTCTCCAAACATTAACGTAGGGGTTAGATATTTTTACATAGAATCTGTATACAAAGTTTGAAAGAAATCGGTTAAGTAGTTTTTGAATGGCAGGTACACCGAAAATCATGTTTTTCCAGAGACGTTATATAAAAAGCTTCGTCACCGGGTCGTTTGTCGATATTTTGCATGAAAAAATTACAGCATGTTATTGAAATGGTACACTATTACGCAGTTTAAAAAATTCGAGAAAGTGTTTTTTACGCCAAAATCCTTACCTCCTTAATAAAACTTGCAAAGTTGAATATTTTCATAAATATTCCATTCTGAGGAGTCCGTCAAAGTTAATTTTCGTGTAAATAAGAATAACTTTTTTACTATCTATGGCTATACAAAACAAATGAATAATTTTTCAGCACAATTTTTAAAATACATCATTTTTACCGCATTTACCGCATTACCGCGCGGTGCGGTGCGGTAAATAAAATGCGGTTGCGGTAAGCGGTGCGGTTTTAATATTTTTTTGCGGTTGCGGTGCGGACTATCCATTTACCGCCCACATCCGCACCGCGACGAACCCTAGTATTATTCTTTCACTGCACGCGCGTGCTTAACATGTTTGATTCATATATCGTTCGCAGAGGTTTTTTTTGTTTGATCCTAGCAGTATTCTACCGGCTTTGATCTTTAGCGGTTAATTGCTGATTACTTTTACTACGAACTGCGCTTAACATTCATTGAATTAAGTGAAGTTCATTCAGAAACCCTTTGAGGAACGATTGGCTTTTAATTGGATGTAGTTAAACCCTATTTATAAATATTTAGAGCGTGAAAATTTTAAATAGACAACAGCCTGCTTTGAAAAAAAAAATATATTGGTTAAAGGTTGAAAATGTGCAATAAGTTAGCGATCAAACGAGTTGATTGTGTGTGTTTTTAAATATTCCAGCCAAACAGTAGAAACTTTCCCAGGAAATGGCAATTCTTTTCATATAAATGTATAAATAGGGATCAAACTGTAATTGTTATCAAAAAATGTTATATGAACAATCGGTGGGTAATTTATTTACAGACAATTTGAAATTTTGGTCAGAATCGGCAAAGTGGAACTGAAAATATTTGTGGAGATACATTTTTTTAAAACATCAACATTGATTTTCCGCGATCTTGCGAAATCCGTTTCGACCGCATTTTCCATTTCAGGGAGTCATTTTCGAGCTCGAGATGCGTGAATCTGCAGGAGCACAGGTGCCGCTGTTCCAAAAATTGTTTACTCTCATCCGTAAAGACTGGATTGTAAGCGAGCATTGTAATTGCATACTGAATAGTGTCAGTATTGTGGGGAAAGTTAACATGATCTAGCGATATGTTCCGCGTACAAACAGCGTAATTAGGAACTGAATTGTAAGGGACGCTTTAAGCATTTTTTTTGCAGAAATGCTAAAAAGGGCTACGCCACCGGCCATGACTAGCTGTTGGGTTGGGTTGGATCTGATCCAGGAAGAGTGCAACTCTGACGATTTCTATATATTACTTTGCTTATAAGCTATAGATATGAGAAGATTCTTTGCACACTCCAGATCAACTGTATAGACCAAATGGTTTCTTCTAGGGGGCACCTAATATAGCAGATTGAAGAATCACTGTCGCAAAGCCAAAGCGAAATTTGATATTAAACAAGGAATTCCTAGCGCATCCAGGGATACAAAAAATGTCAAGTATTTCAATAATGTAGCGAAACATTCTATCTAGTGGTGGACTAATGAAGTTCTCTGGCATGGTGGACTTAATTTTCCCAGATTTCAACGTTTCTGATCCTGTTAAAAGTCTCTTGATCATTTTGCTTCTTATAGTGAGAATATTTGTAGAATATTTGATTGCGAAATGGCCTAAGCTTGCAGCGATTGTATCTTTCGATAGCTAATTCTGCGTACAAGGATCTACAGTGATCCAGAAAATACTAGTTGAACCGTTTCTGCGTATCTACAAATCGCCTGCTAAATCAGAAGCTATAGTGCAAATTTCGTCATTCTCTTCGTTCAAATATTCTAACAATATTTTTTTCTACTCATTCAATTTAGCATCGTGTACATCTTGCAAACGTGTAGTTTTGAATACCTTGCATTTTCTAGCTCCGTCAAGGTTGGTTAGCATATAAATACCATGAACTCTTGAATATCCGTTATCGTAACAAGAGTAAAGTGTAACTTGTAAATAAATAATAAAACTCATTTTCAACAGCAAAAATATATACACTTAGCTGTTTTAACGCGTTTTTACGCGGATTTTCTTAATTGGTTTTTTTACGCGGATTTTCTAATTAACGAAGTTTTTTATGCGGATTTTCCAATAAACGCAGTTTTTGCAAAATTATTCCAAGTAGTTTTGAATACAAAAGACTTAGACTTTTTGCTGAAAATCATTTTAAATGCAAAGAACTTTGAAGAATTTTGGCAGCTTTTATTTTGCACGGATTTCGCAATTACTACGGTTTTAGCAAATAATATTCTACGTCCTTCTGAATGCAAAAGACTTAGAAGATTTTCGGAAAGATGGAAGAGACGGGTCTGGAAGACTCCTTATGACCCGCACCTCAACAATATGGATATTTTCGGAATGGACTTGACGAGTAGCTGTCAGAAATTGATTTTTGACGCCATTTTGAAATCCAAGAATGCGACTTCCGGTTTAGCGAAATTCGCTATAACCCAATCAATATGGATATTTTCGGAATGACCTTGAAGAGTATGTGCCAGAAATTGTTTTTGACGCCATTTTGAAATCCAAGATGGCGACTTCCGGCTTAGTGAAATTCGATATAACCTAATCAATATGGGTATTTTCGGAATGGCCTTGAAGAGTAGATACCAAAAATTGTGATATGGGTATTTTCGAAATTGTCTTGAAGAGTAGATGCGAGAAATTGATTTTCGACATTTTGAAATCCAAGATGGCCACTTCCGGTTTAGTGAAATCGCTATAACCCAATCAATATGGGTATTTTCGGAATGGTCTTGAGGAGTAGATACCAGAAATTTATTTTTGACGCCATTTTGAAGTCCAAGATGGCGACTTCCGGTTTAGCGAAATTCGCTATAACCCAATCAATATGGATATTTTCGGAATGGTCTTGACGAGTAGGTGCCAGAAATTGATGATATGGGTATTTTCGGAATGCTCTGGAAGAGTAGGTGCCAGAAATATATTTTTGACGCCATTTTGAAATCCAAGATGGTGACTTCCGGTTTAGTGAAACCGCTACAACCCAATCATTATAAATATTTTCGGAAAGGTCTTGAAGAGTAGGTGCCAGACATTGATTTTTGACGCCATTTTGATTAAAAGATGGCGACTTCCGGATTAGCGAAATTCGCTATAACCCAATCAATACGACTATTTGTGGAATGACCTTGAAGAGTAGGTGCCAAAAATTGGTTTTTGACGCAATTATGAAATCCAAGATGGCGACCTCCGGTTTAGCGAAAGTCGCTATAAATACCCAATTAATATGGGTATTTTCGGAATGGTCTGGAAGAGTAGGAGACAAAGGTCGATGTTTGACGCCATTTTGATTTCCAACATGGCAACTTCCGGGTTAGCAATATTCGCTATAACCCAGTCAATATGAATGTTATCGGAATGATCTTAATGAGTAGGTTCCAAAAATTGATATTTGACGCCATTTTGAAATCCAAGATGGCGATTTATGATTTATCGGAATTCGCTATAACCCAAACAATATGGGTATTTTTGGAAGTTGTAGTACACATAGTTTCAATTAAACAGTTGAATCTACTTGAATTTAAGAAATCTGCTTAATTTGAATCAATTCAAACCTCCAATTCACACCACATACGTCTCTTTCTTCTCTCACTTCCATGCTCACTGCACTCTTCTGGATGAAAAAAAAAATTTTTTTTGCGTTTCGCTGGTTTATGATTAGATCTTATATTCGAGGATGTTCTGGATTATTGCCCAGATTTTTCATGCGGGAATTTCGGTGGACCGGGAATATCCATAATAATTGTGTTATAGCTAATTTCAGTAAATCGGAAGTCGGAAATATAAATTTGTGGCACCTACTCGTTAAGACCATTCCGAATATATCCATATCGCATGAGTTACAGCGAATTTCGCTAAACCGGAAGTCGCGATTTTGGGTTTCAAAATAGCGTCAAACATAAATTTCTGGCACTTACTCGTCAAAACCATCCCGAAAATACCCATATTGTTGAGGTGCAGGCCATAAGGAGTGCAGACCCGTCTCTTCCATCTTTCTGAAAATCTTCTAAGTCTTTTGCATTCACAAGGACTTAGAATATTTTTGCAAAAACCGTGTAAATTGCCAAATCCGCGTAAAAAACCGCCAAAATTCTTTGCATTTAAAAGGACTTAGATTTTTTTTCAGGAAAAAGTCTAAGTCTTTTGCATTCAAAAGGACTTAGAATATTTTTGCAAAAACCGTGTTAATTGCGAAATCCGCACAAAAAAAAAACTTCCAAAAATATTTTAAGTCTTTTGCTGAGATTTTTTTGCACGCGGATTTTCGAATTACGCGGTTTTTTTACGCGGATTTTCCAATAACCGCGGTTTTTACACGAATTTTGCAATTAACGTGGTTTTTTACGTGTAAAATCAAACATGGGTGTATCCGGTTCTTCACACATACTGGTCACTCCAAATTGTATGTAGACAAGGCACTTAGGAGTTATATGGAATTGGAACAGGATATATTGTGACAGGATGCCAAACGCCAAACGATAAATAACTCACATACGGCAGATGTAATGATTGCGTCGCCTTACGGAAACTATGAGAACTGTATCTTCAGTTATGCGTGCGGCACATTCCTTTGTAACGTGTAGACGTACTGAAACCCAGTGTACTGAAACGATTATTTTAAACAATTTCGTCGAAAATAATTGCAAAATGATGTATCGAGCTTCAAAGCATTTACAACGAGCAGAAAGTAACGGATAACATGTTTTTTTGAAACTTTTCATGAACGATCAGATTAGTTCTCACAAAGTCACATCAGTATTACTGTTTTATTTTTATTTAGAAAAGAACGAACACCGATTTGAATTGGAAAGGCGCATATTTATGGCGTTTTTAATTATGTAATTTATGATTTGCTGACGGGCGAAATAGGTAGCAGGGCCGTCTTAAGACCATTCGGGGCCCCTGGGCACTGTTGAATTAAGGGCCCCCCATCACTGAACAGGTGTAAATAGATGTATATTAGCATGGTTTTTCAAGCCAGACTTTCAAATTTGAGCCAAGTGTGCCAACAAACCACCAAAACAATACATAGTTATAGATTCTACCATCAGGTGGCATTATACACGCATAATGGTCTGAGATGATCTAAAAATTTATTAGCAAGTGACTCTATCATGCACAGAATTTCCAAAAGAAAATCCCGGACACCCTAAGCTAAACTTAATAGCGTTTAACCCATCTACGCCCATGTTGTTTGTGGACAACAACGTTTTTAAACAACTATAACTTTTGATTGAGGCAAGATTTTCTCACAAAAACAAGTAAGGCTCATAAATGTGACTATTGCCTTTCATTTGGGTTTTAACAGTTACAAGGATCGGCTCTAGAACTGAAGTTATTGCAATTAGTCTGATTGGATTCCGATGAAGCAATGCTGCCAGACAATTTAAGTTAACGACTGAAAATGAATTTTTCATATATCTTCGTTATGTTGCAATAGTATTGAAAACTGATAAAACCTATCAATTTAGACTGTCTTTGGCTACGTTTTCAACGCAAGTGGATTATTGTAAATATTTTAAGAGAATTGTATTGAGCATTGGAAGGTAAAAATTGTGCAGCTTCTAGCACTGCGAGGAAAGCACCTAGCTTTATGAAAAAAGACTTGCTTGTTGCTTGACCCCATCGTTTTCAAGGAAAAATAGTTTTGAAACCCTACATGCACTTGAAAAAAGTTGGGCATGAAAGGGTTAAAATGATAAAGCGGAATATGGCAGAGAAGAATTGTGTTGCAATCAAAGAACTCTAAAACGAGACATATTGTAAAAGCCATTGGAAAGATAGAAGGACATTTGAAAGTTATTAATAAAGAAATATTGTGTAACGTTTCTCTTAATATCAGTTGCATAATATAGCAGAAACCTGACAGAATCATGCGGTAATCTGACCTTCATAGTTGCATGACGTTGTTTGAGAATGAAGAGTGCTTTAGTCAAGGGGAATCCTGACGTATGACGAGTTCGCGCCCAGCATTTGAACGTTGGCTCGACCACTAGAAAACCTTTGTATTTCGTGGCGGTGGCGTTCGTAAACAAAGCGCTAAATTTATTCATAGGGTAATAGTACGGTTTTCACATTTTCAATCTGAACATTTTATCATCGAGACTATAGCTGTCAAATATCGTATATGGGCGAACATTGGTATTTTAGGAGATTAAGTAAAGTAAAGCATCACACATTCTAATTTTTACAATGCTGACAAAATAAAAAAGTATTTGTTGTTCATTTTTTTGTTGTATTTTTTGCTATTTTTTCGGAGTTCTTCTCTTCTAGATCTAAAGCTAAAGTGTGCCCAATCTATAAGAAACGATGAGTCTTGCTTCAAACTGAACTAACTAAAATTGGAAATGCATTTGCCAAGAAATAATAGTCAAGTACACCATTTGGCCGTGCATGATAAATTGAATTTAACGTTTCGAATTCTTCTTATTAACGTATGACAGCCATCTTGATCGCGATGTTAGGTCCAAAATTGCAGACAATAAATTTGAATGGTAGGATAACTAGTTTTTAGTTTTGAAACTACGAGAGTTAAAAAATACGCATTAACATTGTCCCGTTTAGAACTTCTTGATTGTGAGCAATACAACATTCCTGATGTAATGAAAATGGTCAGAGTCAACATCCTACTTCCAAAAAAGCCACATATTCTTTTCCATTGAACTTCCCACTTCTATCCTCGCTGTAGGAATAGAAACAACGGTTCTTAGCAATATCCCAGCGTGTACGAATTTTTTGTCGAAGCAGGCTTTTTTGTTAAATAATTCAACAAATTTAAACTTGAATGTTTGTGCAATTGTTGAATTGGTTCAATCTTATCCTGACCTGATGCGTTTCCTGTCGCTAGTAGAATAATTCTGCTTTGTTGTCTGATGCTTTTTGATTGTTTGACCACATGGAATACGAATCAATGTGCGATTTCGGGCTGCTTTGCTACCGATTCATTGATATGATGTATTGAGATATTAACCACAAATTCAAATTTCTGACATTTTAGCAACGCACTGAAGAGTTACAAATATTCAAGTGCACCTTTTTTCAAAGACAGACGTTAGTATGGATTTATATCCATCCTCAGTGCGAGGTCCCCAAAATCGCGGGGCCCCTTGCTCTGGCCCAGTGTGCCCATGCGGAAAGACGGTACTGATAGGTAGTAACTAGGAAAAAAGGGTACGTAAAAGGAAGGAGCCATGGCATTCAAAGGGGAAGAGCGGGCATACCATATTGTCGAATTAGGCAACTGTGCAGTGAATTGCACTGAATTGTGCTCGGGAGGTGGTAGAAAAAAGAATCCTCGTTTTTAGCATCTACCAACTGTCGAATCTGAAAAAAAATCTCTGCTGAAAAGCTATTGATTTCAAAAGCAATCTTGGCAACAAAGAAGTTGCCGCATTTGCAGAAATCTACAGCTAAAATGTGAAATATTGTTCCAGAGTAAGTGGAATGTTTTGTTGTTCCGAATACTAGTTAAATTTGTTTTATAAAAATCATAATTGTGAACGTTTAATTGCACTGTTTAGTTTTTCTCGCTCTTCTAGAAACAATAGTTCGTGCACCGGTATTTTACCGGTACTACCGGTACTGAGGGCGTCAGAACCGTGGAACCGGCTCTCGCCAGAAAGGGAACCCTCGTTATTACACAAATAAGCGTAGAGGAAATTTTCACTTTGTAGTAAGCAAGCTTTTCACTGCATCCTATCAGTACATGGACTCGTATTAATTAAACACATTAGTATGGATGGATGGATAAAGCACAAGATTAATTTATAGGAAATTTTGATACAGAAAGTTGGAAAAATCGACAATTCATAAAAACGGGACAATACCGTAATGTATTTTATGACGTGTGCGTTGAGACATTTATAAAAATGCCAAAAAAAATTTGCCACAGAGTATATTCTTAGCAACGTGGCCTTTGATGGCTGCATTTATTCTAGTTCCGTTGAAAATGTCAACCTCGGATGCCGCATTCGGAAGGAAAATACGAAGAAGAATTGTTTCGTTTTTCCGTTTCACTCGACGTACGTTAGATTTGTTTTCCGAATCATTCTGTCAAGACAAAGTTATTTTTATTCCAACCAACGGTTTTTCATTGATTCGTAACCTAAGGTGAGTTTTCCGTCGTTATAAATACCCTAAAAGTTGGTTTCCGTGCCTATTCTAATACTGTACCGGAATCAATTAGCTATGCAACGAGGTCAAGAAAGAGTCCTTACTACTATAGTGTATGTGTTTTTTTTTCCTTCGCCGTCGCCGGTTCCGTCCCAAGCATTTCTCGTCCGATTGATTTATGATTCTTTCTCCGTCTGCCAGTGAGTCATGTCAGTTCCGTTGTGGCGTCTTGACCTGGTCTATTTTTGTATTCATATGCGGATTAGCAGCACATACTGTATCAGTTTACAAACAGCACCCGGTAATCACTAAATAGCACGGATCCCGGACCTTCACCGGAGGCAGCAACCCGCTCACCTGGCGCGCCGCGGCCCTTGCCAGCCAGGGTCGAGTGGCAATGCAATGAGTTGTGCACAATTTGTCATCATAAATTCGTGCGGATGGGTGTCGGTCGTTCAGCGTTTGCCAGCCGGCGGACAGCTGCACCACAATACCCGCGCGGTCCATCGAACGAGCGAGTGTGACTGACTGTATCTAAACTGTGATTGATTTATGCACATCGCAAACTGTTCCTTTCGCGGCGGTCTTATCTCCTCGCTTTTTGGTGGTGTGTTTCTGCAATTTCCAACAGATAACATAATCAGCTAAATGAACACAGTGATAATGCGTTGAATTGGCTCGATATCTGCTGACAGTCAGTGTGGAGGGGATCCGGTGACCGGATGAGAGTTATTTTTATTTACTAATAATTAAACGGTAATTAGATGGAAATAAATGGCTACACAGCCGTTGTATTAAATACTACAATTAAAAAAATTGTTTTGTTTGGTTTGGCCATTCAACGATTATTATCCTTTTCTTCTTGGTTAGAACTATATCTTAGATTGATTGGAGGCAGCCGCAATCTGAAGGCAAGCTGTGTTTAATAAAGCTACACCGCAAGAAAAGTGAAAATGAAAAACAAACAGCTAATTTGGGTGGCCAAGTCAGACGCCAGAAGGTACACGACCTAGAGCCGGAAAAAACTTGAGGAATTAATAATGCTAACCTTTTGCTTTCCGACTGGTTGGGGCTAGAAACCAGAATGAGGGCTAAACAAAGCACAGTAATGAGTTCTAATGGCATAATGGAAGAGAAAATCGCAGCAGTTTTTAGTATCTACTAGTAGATGTTTTCCAACGAGCATTGCCCCGCGGCTGGTTGTTAAAAGTGAGCTACATATATTCTCTGTCGCAGCCGTTCTATACTGACCGCCATGCCAGCCAGTGTGATCGGAGAGAGCAGGCTGCGGCTTTGTTGGATCCGGCCGTCATCCGTTGCAAGAACGCGTGGTCATCGCGTGCTACCGAAATGTGACACACACAAATTATGAGTAAATAAGCGCGGGTTTTGCCTTTGAATCTATAAATAGTGGGTCATATTGTTGGACGATTGATTGCTGGCACTTTTCGTGGTGTTTGTGAGCTGGTGCAAAGAAGTGGATTTATTTATACTTCTATGCATGATTCTATTCCATATTCATCAGGAGGAGGAGGGTGATTTAGAAAATAGCTGTCCTTGATGAAAACATGAGCTTGCTGCACAGCGGAAGAAGGTGAAGGTTATTAATAATATATGGATTGAAGAATACATGTTATTCTTTTGAGACTACTTCGGCTACGCAACCAAATCTCACTTCTTCTTCCTAGTCAACACATTTTTTTAATTTAACGAGCAAATAGTCGCACCCATCAAATTTGGCAAGACAATTAAGATAATGAGAGTACAGTGATGAAGAACAAAATAAATAACATAACAAATCCGCAAGGCTCCATTGCAGTTGAGTATGCAGTCGGTTTCACGACTCAAAGTTTATTCCCTGAATAAATTCCTCCATTTCGTAGATAAAAAGGCCAAAGTCTCTGGCTGATTCATGTTTCAGATAACTCTTTGAACAGGTGTTTCATCGCAACTCTACTACCGCGCCACCATAAGCAACAATTTTCCTCGTCCCGCATCACATTGCTTGTATCCCCAGTTCCAGATAGCGAAGTGAATCAGAATGCTTCGTCACTGACCTAGCGTTAATATCCTGTTTGAAAATTCGGAATAATCATGGATTATTCTCTGTACTGACCCGGCAGCTTTGAAACGTTTCGATTGAACTCTAACGCTGCGGCAGTGATGCAGCATTCTGTTTGTGCCTTTAAACATTTTACACCGTTTATCATCGATCACGTTCCTTGTTTACACATTTATTAAATTCTTGTTTTGTGTACTGCTGCCGAGATGTGGAATACTAACGGGCTAGACAGCCGTGCGCAGTGTGTGCGCTTTATCCGAGCAACCATTTAGCGAGTTGATCGGACACAGGCAGGGCTACCATCAACAACAAGCAGGCGGAGAATTAACCCTTCGACGGCACGCTGGTGCTGGTTTGGATCTGGAATCAGACATGTGGCGTTAAACGGCGGTTTTTCAATTATTACGAAAATAACAAAATAAGATTTTTGAATACTACGCGTATAATTTTGTGTTTTCTTTATATTTCAAATGAGAAGTTTTTTTTGGGTTCACTATATGCAAAAAAAAAATCCCAATTAACAAATTTTTAGGTAAGACCAAAAACATTTATTTTTCAGCGAACTCTCAATCGATTTTTACTAACTTGATTTCAAATCAAAGACTCACATTGACTGCTATTGAATTTCATTCAGTTCTGACTTTTGGTTCCGGAGTAACAGGTTGGTTATTACGGTCACATAGGAATTTCTGCCCAGTTAATAGTTAGTTTGAAACCTCATTATCTCATCATGAATGACTAGACTTGCGTCAAGGCGGGCTTCCGGGGCTACTATTATTCACCGCCCAGCACAAGTGATCAAATGTAAGATCTAACAACTATCCTACAAGCAACAATAGCAATAATCTAACTGGTTCTGCCAGCAGAGCAGGCATTGCAATGAAGAAATTCGGTCAAAAGCATTCCTTTTATATCAAGCGATGAATTGTGTAGGACGCTTTTGAATGTCGAGATGAGGTCCGTGTTAGGGAAAGTCTTGCGCAAATTTGTGAAAATTGTATATGTTTTCCCTATTTATTGCATATTTACGGATTTTTCAATAGTTGGCTAATAAAATCCATTGATAAATTTGATAACAATTTTTTACTGAATATTTTCTGAATTGATTGGTGTTCGAATCATAAAAATCCATCAATAATTAACAAAACGTAAGCGAAAACTTTGCCTGTTTTTTTACATTTTCCCAATATTTTTACAATAACACGAATTTTTCAATAGTGCACATTTGAAATAGCAATTTATAGTTGAAACCAATTTTTAAGTTAGACTTCTCTGAATCTATTAGTATTTAAATGACGCAAATCCATCAACAGTTAACAGCGATTCTGTTTTTGCCTTTCTCAATAGAAAGGTATAACAATTGCTCTGAAAACCGACCTTTTAACGGAGGCCCGGAGGGCCGAGTGACATATACCATTCGATTCAGTTAGTCGAGTTCGGCAAATGTCTGTGCGTGTGTATGTATGTATGTGTGTGTATGTGCGCCTGTGTGTGTATGTGACCAAAAATGTCACTCATTTTCTCAGAGATAGCTGAACCGATTTTGACAAACTTAGTCTCAAATGAAAGGTGCAACATTCCCATAGGCTTCTATTGAATTTCTAATGGATCCGACTTTCGGTTCCGGAATTACAGGGTGGTGAGCACGATCACGCAGAAAATGTCGATTTTGATAAATTCTGCAATGAATGTATAAAGGTGAAAAATTTTCCAAAATATGACCACAACTGCTTCGATATGTAGTATTAGGTCACTAACATCCATTCAAAGTCTCTTTGGCCACATTGGCTACCATCATTGGTTCCGGAAGCCCCGGCGGAAGTATCTAATTTCAGAATAACAGTCACATCGGTTTCTCGGAGATGGCTAGACCGATTCAACCAAACTTAGTCTCAAATGAAAGGTATTGCGATGAAAGCAAAAAAGGTAAAAGTTTAGGGAAAATGTCTTTCAAGCAACTTAAATTTGCTGTTCTAGGTCACCGACGGCCAACCAAACTTTCGTTGACTACACTGACCACCATAGACGATTCCGGAAGTGCCCGGGAAAAACATCCATCTTTCAAAATTAACGAACTCACATCAGTTTCCCGGAAATGGTTGGGCTGATTTTCACAAACTTAGTCCCAAATGATAGCTATAATATCCCCACAGATGTCTATAAAATTTTGTACGGATCGCTTATATGGTTCCGGAAATATAGACTAAACCGTCCAGTTACATATGAAATTCCCGTGTAAGCCGGATCTCAAAATTTTTTTCAAAGGGAAATTTCTGAAATCGAATTCGTATTTTTGATGCCAAACATCTTTAAAATGCATGAAACGTCGAGATTTTATTTTATCTCGAATTTTTTTTTTTATAAAAATCGACTTTTTGGGACTTAACCGATTTCATTTCTTTTTTCAATTCAATATTACCGTGGCTGGTTTTTCT
The DNA here is from genome assembly GCF_030247195.1 of Topomyia yanbarensis. Classification (NCBI taxonomy): domain Eukaryota; kingdom Metazoa; phylum Arthropoda; class Insecta; order Diptera; family Culicidae; genus Topomyia; species Topomyia yanbarensis. The sequence continues at coordinate 40,738,216 of NC_080671.1, read as the reverse complement.
TTTGCAAAATTTTAGAACTAGAACAATGATTTCTTTTCTTGTATATAGTTGTCAAGTATAATAAAATTGTAATGTATACATTTGAAAGCTTTTAATAAATATAAGCAACTAAAAAATTCTCGTGTTCATGGTTGAGAAAGGCACAATTGCATCGCTAGGTGGATTAAAACAGGTTTTTAAAATTATGCCACATTTTCGTGACGCAGTTCGAAATCAGATTTTAGTTTTACACCTAGCCCCATATAGTAGAGTAAATCATTTTCAATGCTAAAAATTAAAATATTAAAAAAATAGGAATGGATCTCATGTCCTTCCTTGTCCAGCCAGAGTATCCAGACAAATTCAATTTTCACCAACGATGTAGACACTTATGCATTGTATAAAGAATAACTTTTGAACCACAAGTCGCAGCCTATTACACTCTTCTAGGAAGTTGTACACGGTATTCGTATCTACCAAAATCGGCATAGCATATATTTTTAGAATACATAGGAACATGTCAACGGAATATTAAATATCCATATTAAATCACATACAAACTTTAAACCATTTGTGCCAAAATATAGTGCAACCTATCAAATCATCATTTTGCATGGTTGAATGAGGTCGTATAGCTAGTAGTTTTAGATCGGTTCTACTGAATTCTAAAATTTGTGCCACCCTACTGAATATGTAATATACATTTCCACCATTGTATTGAACATGACCAGCCATGGAATCGTAGTTTGGACAAATAGAAAATTGCACCACTAGGTGGATTAAAACAGGTTTTTCCTGAATTTAAAAAAAAATAAAACACTACACACTATTAAAAGTATGGGAATCTCGAAAGAACCCTTATCCTAAAGACTAAAAACAAAATAAAAATTGTCATTGGATAGAATATATTTGTTGGCTGGGTCTTCCAGAGCAGTCGAAATTGTAGTATCATCACATATGTGCACCATCTTCAGTAGTCACAATGTGTAAGTTATCTCGCTTGAAGTAATTCCTAAAGGACCTATTACACTAGTTTACATCATTTCTGAACTCAATAAGCTGGTAGACATTTTCAATGTAAAATCGTGTGTCAAATCCGAAAATGAAGTCCAAAAAATTTACAGTAGAACAGTTTTCGGGTTAAAAAACAGTAAAAAAATGAATTTCACCTGTAAAAAAAGTACGTCCAGTAAAATTTAAATATCTTCGGTTGTAGAGCATCGCTATGCAATATTATTATGTTGAATTAAAGGCAATTGAATGTACTTTTGGTCGTTCGAACATTTTTTTAGTGCGATTACTGGTTCTGGTGTTATTTACGAGTTTATTGAACTTCTTCTTATTTTTAACTCATTTTTCAAAAAAGCGCGTTTGGTCAAGATTTTGGGCAAGATAAAGCAATCCGAAAAATTATATTTTTATGGGAAATTAAAGTCTGCTAATAACCAATGACAATAAGCACTTTCAGTTTAAATCGGATGGAAATTGTGAAAGTTATTCAATTTTTTATAGAATGGGATTTTTTGAGTTTCTCGTGGTTCAATAAGTTGAACCGCCTCGATTCCAATTTTTTCTAGGGATTGTTTCATAATATATGAGGGATGCTTTGTAAGAATTCTGTTAAACAAGAAAATTTAATTATTTTGAAAGAATTTAATCTGGGGTAATATTCGAACTCATTTATCTAAATAATTCAAGATTACTGATAACAATATTTTTTTGGAATGATGTCTTCAAAATATTGGTATTAAAAATTCCATATATTTACACGTGTCAACAGAATCGAATATTTACAAAATACGTTATAAACTGCCCGCTCGACAACGCCCTGATACACATATCGGAAACTTGTGACGACGCAAAATGTTAAATGCTGGCACTAGCTTCACAATTGATGACTTATCCACCTATTTTGTCAAGTTTTGTTCTACTAACATTTTATTTTACTTTATTAAAACGTCTAAAAATATAATTTTTCGGATTGCTTTATCTTGCCCAAAATCTTGACCAAACGCTCATTTTTCTTTAAAAAATAAGAAACAAATTATGAAAAAATTCAAAAAACTCGTAAATAACGCCAGTACCAGTAATCTCACCAAAACAAAATGTTCAAACGACCGAAAATTAATTCAATTCAACATGATAATATTGCATATCGATGCACTACAACCGAAGATATTTGGATTTTACTGAACGTACTTTTTTACAGGTGAAATTCATTTCTTTACTGTAACTCAAAAACTGTTCTACTGTAATTTTTTTTGAATTCATTTTCGGATTCAGCATACAATTTTACATCAGAAATGGTTCAGTTTTTATTTTTATTTTGTAAACTAGTGTTTTAGTATTAATATACTCATTGGCATAACCTCATCAAGTTATTATGAAATAGATGAGAATTACCCATTCTTAGAAACAAAAAATACCCGCTTTTTGATAGCTCGAATAACTTCCGAAAATGAGCAATTTATAATCATGAAATTAGTGAAGTTTTTTGCCTTGTCTAGTCTAGTCTAGTCTACACATACACAGCCAATACATGTAGGGATCCTGGAAAATTGCAGAAAATTTCAGACGTTCTTGTCAATATTAATGTGTGTGGCAGATATGATATGTGACACAACCATTAAAGCGGCCAGGCCAACTGTGCAGCGTACAATGTAGAAGATGATTCAAAATTATAAGGCAATTAAATTATTCATTTGAAGAATAAAATCAACGAACCATTTTAAACCTTGAATAAGGATGAAACGTGGACAACCGTACCAACCGTTTCAGTTCAAAGGGGTTTTTACAAATCGTTGGGAGCAGGCATTGCATTTACCGCTCATATGAGTAAATGCGCCCGGATAGTTTGCTGCCGCGACAATAAAAACTCACATTTTCACACGAAAAGTTAATGGCACTCACAAAACTTCTCCGGATAAATACAACGTGTTATTACTCCGGATAAATAAAACAGCCGGAGAATGAGTGAATGAGTTTATCACGGTATCCATTTTGCGTTCGCTGCTTTGTTGTCGTTATTCCAAAACACGAAAAAACAAGTCTATCGTACTTCTTTGACGCTTTTCTTTGTAATTACATGTATTTTTTGAAGTTTTAATTGATTTCCACGAAATTAAAATTTTGCCACCTTCTCCGGTGAGAAGAAAAAAGTCAAATAAATTTTGTCCGGAAAATCATTCTCACGCTATTTGTGGAGACGGAGAATTTTGCGACTCATCTTATCCCGGAAAAGTTGGACATCGGATAAGCTTCTTCTCGCGTGAGTAAGAGAGAATTACAATGCCTGGTTGAGAGCGACTTGACTAAAAAGGTTCATGTCACTCCCTTGGTCCCAACTTCTTGGGATGGGACAGAGGTATTTAGACCTGTCCTGGCTAATACGCCTAGGTTAAAGCGCCTTTATTCACTCTCTGAAATAAAGATGTGGCAGCCATTCTTTTCTTCATCGGTTTTTTGTAGCTGCCTACTGGTACTGTGATCTGATGCTTCGTCCGAGGAAATTTCCAAAAAGAGCCAACGGTGCTGACAGATTTGCTGGATCCGACTGGAGTTTATGTGGTTCGGCTTCGTTTGTTGATGGTTGATGATATAGAAGGTACGACGTTTTAGAAATGGTACTATAGCTGCTGTGAGCGAGGTTTCCTGCGGAATGTCACCCGTAGCACCTGATTTATCGGTAGTCTTGAGTTGGCCCCAGAAGTGGACATTGGTGAGCAGGAAGTCCAGAGTCTATTCCATTTGCCACACTGCTACAATTATAATATTTACTTGCCTTGAAAAATCTTGGAAAAATGCCAAGTTGAAAAAACAAGTTGAAAAAACACGTCTGTTTACACCAGCCTACTCAGTTCAAATCATTAGTGAAGTTTTTTGCTTTGTAACGAAAATAACACCGAAGGTGACAGCCAATCTCATATCCGTTTTATAATACTATACAAATACTATTAAATGAGAGGTGAACAGCTTGACTCCCACCGGAATCGTTATTGTTAATTTCTTCAGCTGTGGTGAAATTTGTTCTACTTTGCCGCACAATTCCTGTACAATTTGATCATTTCTACTCATTAGACGATAATAATTAGATTAGTCGACAGTAATGACTATAGTTTCCTACAAATATAACAACACTCTCAAACATCATTTTACTATCCATGTAGTAAGTTTTGTTTCGTTTTTCCTATATAGAGCAAGTTGTGAAAATCAGACAAAAAGTAGTTGGGTCATTCTGACATAAAATTGGAGAAAAACAGAGCCCCCCCTTCCCCCTATTGGCATGACCTGTCTAGTGTTAGATCCTGCTTCAACTGTAATTTGATGGATTTAAAAAATTTAAATTTAAAAATGTGCGCCTCTCCAGAGCTAGCCGTTGATTTTTTTGTTTTCTACTGTGTGCATTGGAAGCTACAAAATCTTCAAATTGGACCATTCCAGGTAAATTGAATGTTAAAAGAATCCAAGCATACCGCTTCTAGTTGTTCGTGATACGTATGAGGTTAGCAAGTAAAATCAAACGAGTAGATGTTGTAAACATTTGTAGTAAATACTCTCTATAAACAGTACATTTAAAAAAAATATACGAAAATTAACATCATATTAATGAATGCTGACACAATATCCGCAACTATTGCACACTCCTAGAATGTTGGGATCTTCTGATAATGTGAGCCTTTCAGACCAAGATCATGTTGCTTAAATCAACAAAACCAATACTAATGTTTTTTATCGGATGTGCATAACAGACTAAGATACAGTGCTTGACGAAGGCTGCATTCGTAATCGTTATTTAAAAGTTTTAAGAGAAAGCAAAACGTCGACTCATTCTGGTATTGGTTCATTTGCAAATGACGCAAATCCCTAGTATCTCTGCACATGCATTGCATTGCCGTAGTCGTCCATCCACATAGTCACATAAAACGACTTGGAATAGAAATTCAAATCATTTTTGCTCTTCTGTCCCCTCTCATTGTCATGCAAATGATAATGATAAGCGAAGAGCTTATCGAACCACGCGCACCGCTGGATCAGCTTCTGTGATAACAAAGTTTCAAACCGACAACAGAGAGCTCACTAGACGAAACGATCCAGCTCCTCCCGCTTTCAGACGCGTCACCACGAGCGCTTGCTTTTCTGTTGACCAGAAATGAACCTCAAAAGACACCGATAACGATCTCGCTTCACTTTAGTGTTGTTCCTTCTTCAATGGGATTTTTGCGGATACGGACACACTCACAAGCAACATTGTTGACTCAAAATTACTTTGTTACTTTGATTTTGGATGTGCTGTAAAGAATGTGGCGAAAAGAGGCTGGATGACACTACTGTAAGCATAATCGATTATCCAAAATAAATGAGAACTCTAAGTCCCGATCAAGACGTGAAATTTGAGTCACCCTTGCAAAAAATATCCAAACATTCGCCCGAAAGTTAGTCTTCCCTCATGACACACTTTGATCCAGAAGAAACAAAACAAAACATAATCTTGAACCGGATGATAAGATTGCAACGCTGCTGGGGGTTTTTGTTTATCACCAGTGCAAATGTGTTCGGTTGTGTGTCTAGATGACATCCCGATAACGATCAAATAGATCAGCACGGTTACGAGTGGCTGACCAACGACGACGACGCTAACTCAATTATTGATCCGCCAATTGATTGTTCAAACAAGACGTGCGAGTTTTGCACCAAAGTTGGCCACTTTTGGTTCTGCGATTTGATGAATTATTTCTCAGCTGTTATGGAGCTCTTATTTTCCTTTTTACACATTAGTCGTGGTGAACTAGAGATGCTTTGAAGTATTCTGGTTGTTACGGATTTGTAGTATTGTTGATAAACATATTTAGGAAACTGTGCTTTACAAAAAAGATTTATTAAGTTTCTCATACCTTGAAAAATTTGGATTAGAAAAAAAAACAATGAAACAATAGTTAACATTGTGAGACGAGACATCATAAAAGCGTGAAATATCTTTTATCACACAGAAAGCTAACTAATGATCGAAATAGAACAAATGTACAACGCAAAATCAGATAAATAGGGTTACTGTGCCATTAATCATCTTAGGTGATTTATTCATCTCACCCATTGGAACACATGATTTAGAACAGCGCACAATATGAAAAATGAACGTTCATATCTGCATATGTTAAAATTCGCTCTCGCTAAACTTTCATTTCAACCGACTGTTGTCCACTAGGAGGTTGATTACAGTCGCAGATAACAGAAAGCAGTCGATCTCTCTCTGAAAAAAAAACTAGTCTAGAGGCCGTATGGCATCCATTTCTGCCGAGCATCAATCCGCTGGGTTTCTGCTCACGTGTCTCCGAAGTTCTCAAGTCAAGGTGTTTCGCCGTGTCGAGAATCTAAAATCTAAAACCGGGACATTGGGTGATCTTCATCGGGCCCGAAGGGAATCCAATAGTTGATATTCGATATCGTGATAATCGTTGTCACAAGCGCAGATACCGCTATTGACAAGCTCAATACGTCCGAGATGAGCGTCTAGCTTATAGTGATTGGACATGAGCCGAGACATCACACGAATAAAATCCCGACCCACATCCATTCCTCTGGCCCAAGGTTTCGTTGATACCTTCGGGATGATAGAATATAGCCACCGTCCTTATTCTCCATTGCTCCAAGATGTCTGCCAACTTTCTAGTATCCTTTGATGAGAGATATTGATAAATTCAATGAAGTAGATTGGTCTTTCGTATATGTCTAAAGCTCCCGCCTTAGCTAAAGAGTCTGCTTTTTCATTACCTGGAAAGGAGCAATATGAGGGATCCTGAACTAAGGTAATCCTGTACGATCTTACAGACAAAGCACGCAGGTGCTCGCAGATTTTCTCCAGAAAATATGGAATGTGCTTTCTAGGATTCACTGAACGGAGAGCTTCTATTGAGCTAAGGCTATCCGAGACAATAAAGTGATGATCGGTGGGCAAAGTATCAGTAATCCCAAGAGTATACTGCACAGCAGCAAATTCTGCGACGTAAACTGAAGCAGAATAATAGAGTTGGAATGAGGCAGTGAGGTTTTGATTGAATATTCCGAAGGCAGTGGGGCCATCGAGACTTGACCCGTCGCACCTCTCCATAGAAAATTGTGACAAAATTATAAAAATTGGTTTATGTGACTAAAAGCTGGGTTTGTAAGTAATTTTGGGTAGCTGAATTCATTTCAGTTACCAGTTTTGAAATTCTATATTTCCATTTTCGACTATTTTTATGTAAACTCATTTGAATGCGTCGGTCGTTAAAGAGTTAATATACACGTTAATAATAGCAGCCAATCACATCGAATGCTAGAAATGGTTGACAAAACTAGTACAAATCACTCATTTTTCAGCAATATGATGGTTAGGCAATCAATTTGTAAGAAGATTTATAAGCCATGAGGCGTCTCCATATGGGAATATTCAAAATATAGATATAAAAACTTCGGCGCGAAAATGCGCAAGATGAGGCCTGTATATTCCGAAATTTTGAGTAAGATTCATGATAAATGACCCATGGGAGACCATCTCAAAAATTGTAAGACGCGTAAAGATAAATCACTTATATGACTTTCAATTTCTCAATTGATTTTTCTTAATTCAGAACAAACGTAAGTGATATTTGCCCAAAAAGCTTAAATCTATAGTTTAACACATTCATTCTTCTTTCTGAAGCACTCAAAACAACTCCAATCGAACTACATAGCCGTTTAAAATTCGAAGGTACGAAGAATTCTTATGAATTGAATTGAACACAAATCCTTGACATCACTTGCTTCAACGACATGTTAAAAATTCACTTTTCATCTGATTTTGGTAAAATTTGAAGATAATTTTATTCAAACTAAGAAAAAAGCAGAATTGATATTATGTGCCATGTAATCGAAGTACAAGGACATACATCGGGTTTGAGAACTGAGCTCGACAAGCCTTTCAAAATTCTGCAGTTACCAATGGGCACAAGATATCGCACCGGATGAGCAATCGATATGAGAGGTCCTAAATTTTTCATCGAAAGCACTCCCATCAGCACTTCTAGCCTCATCGTATGGATCGAGTGTATGCACCCCAAAGCAATACGCAAACAATAATAGTTTGATGAAGTGTATGTTCGCAGCGGAGTGAAAACAGAAACACCCGTACTCCATCAACGACAATATCGTTATTTGGTATAGCCTGATCAAGTCTCCTTGGTCACCCACCATGCTCCGGATATTGTACGGAGAAAGTTGATCCTTTGTTGTCACTTCTGTTTCAGATAGCTAATGTAACATCCCCTGGTACATTCAGAGTCAAACCAGACCCCAAGCTATACTAGACACGAGTAACTCAGTTTTCTCCATGGAGAATTCGATACCCAGCTGGAGGGTCCAAGCCCCCTTAACATCCAAGAAAACTGATATCATCTACTCTTTACTAGCATAGGCCATTTCAATTTCCGTTGCGTTTGCGGAAGCCAACTTGTGTATCTGACAGTCAGTCATTTGCTTCGAGCCAATTGTCAAGGCAAAGCAAGGCCATTTTTTCGAACAACTTCAGGATGCAAGACACCATTGCACTTGGTCGATAGGAGTTGTGATCGGAGGCTGGGTTTTCCTGGTTTTTTTATGGCAATGAGCTTCACTTGCCTCCAGTCATGAGGGACAATCTTAGAAACTTATTAAATAAATTCAACAAGCGTCTCTTGGTAGTGTGGCAGATTCTTCAATAAGTCGAATTTGGTTCTGTCTGGTCCTGCGACTCCACAGAGAGCTCCACAATCGAAAAAGGGGGACGTGGCGCGATGGATCTTCTGTTCCGGGGCGGAATCCGGACAAACCTTCCTGGCGAAATCGAATATCCCACGGATTGAGTATTCCACGCTCTTGTTAATACTGTTTCGGTTTCGTATACGCCGGGTCGTGCCCCAAAGAGGTCTCATCGATGTTTCTCTCGTTAGCCCGTCAACGAACCGGCGCCAGTAGCTACGTTCCTTGGCTTTCACTAAACTCTTCATTCGCTTTTCTAACATCGCATACTGTCGATAGATAGCTGGTTTTTCCCACCATGGGTTGGGAGGACAGCTACGAAAGTTCGCGTCTGGTGCGCATTTAGTCTGAGTTTGAATCGCGGTGTCGAGAATCTAGCCAGCCAGGAACCCGAACTCTTCCTACGGAGGAAACTCGTGTGTGGATACGATTTGGCCGGATATCGCGGACGCGTAGCTCTTTCAATCAATATTTCGTGTGAGGTCATACGAAATAACGTTAGCAATAGTAATTACGATTGGCAGAGAGTCGCTGCCGTGGGGATCAGGGTTTACTTTTCACATGCAATCTTACCGCAGCGATGTGTTATTTCACCCGTGTTCAAAATGGTCACTGTCGCCGACGCAAAATCATAAACAGCTGTTCGCAGCGAGCACAAGAAAACCGTTCGGCAGAATCAAAACAAACCACCGCAACATAGAACAGTTCGTTCTGACCTAAAGAGGCAGAAGGAAAATCAAATTACATTCAAGTGCGCCCAATGATGAGTCAATGCGCGCTCACGCAAGGGTCATATATGCTTCATCGGCATTTTCGGTGCCACTGCCGGTCACAGCGCATTCGAAGACGATAATTATATCGATATTTGACTTCGCGCGGTGGCTTGGATAATAAAACATTTGTGCAGAGTTGACAACAATATTCATTGTTAACATTCTGTACCAAAACAAATCCAAATAAAATCGATTCAAAAATCGATTATTTGTAAATAGCTAGCTTTAGGAAAGTAGGTATATAAACCAAAAAATTGTATAATAAAATCAAGTTGAAATCGAGCAGTCGAAAGTACCACTTCACTCAGTCGAAAATCCTTTACTTCGTGTCCAGACCCTGGAGTTCTTCGTTGGTTTTTCCACCTTGTTAAATCCAAAGTCAAATTACTTCCTTGTTTGTAACGCAAGCGGGGAAGCAAATTGTCTTACGACCAGAATTAGTATTGGTTTGTTACGCAGAACGATACTAACTGGACGAGGAATTCCCGGCTTATTAAGCTATAGCGTGTGGTATTTGTAACGCAGGTGCCACAAACTATACTTAGTCTAGAATTAGAAGTGGCTTGTACCGCAGGACGCTTCTAACTAGACCCAGCACCCCCTTCTGCGGCGAAAGATCGTTCGGCGGAACGATATATGGTGGCTCCAGAGAGGATTTATCCTCACAATTCTCGCCACAGAAGGCACGAAGTAAAGAAAAACTACTAAGTCCTACACTGACCAAGCTACGGTAGTGGAAAAAGGCATAAACATTAAGCGAACACCTACAAACTGTGGTGGAAAAACGCTAGAAACACAGCGTGTCCGTAGCTTATAACGGACAGTAATACGCATTGCAATACGCGTCACTTACAAAATCGCTAATAAGGCGTATCCGCAGCCAATAGCGGATTCGGTGAAAACAAACAGTGCTTGAATAAGATATCACAATATATATCACACCGTGCGATATATCACTAGTGAATCTAAAACAAGCCGAAAGAGAAAGCGGATCTAAAGGATGGCATCTGGAGGATACGCGCACAACCCGAATGGGAATTGCCGCCTGTGCAAGGATAAGGACAGCGCGGACGAATGGATGGTCGAGTGCTCAAAGTGTTGGAACTGGTTCCACATGACCTGCACCAAACTTGAGAAAAGACCCTCCACTAAGGACCTCTGGCACTGCCCAAAGTGCAAAGAGGAAATAATGGAGCTCCAGCAACTAAGAAAGGAGCTGGAGGATCAAAAGAAGAAGACTACCAGGAGTGTGTCCAAGGAACGCGGACCAGCAGACACTGTAGAGCTGCTAAGACGCCAATTTGAGGCACAAATGGAAAGCCAAAAATTGCGTGATGAGGCATTTCAAAAAGCCATGATTGAGATGGCAACCAAAATGCACCAAGTAAAAATGGACCCCGAAGCGGGACAACAAATGGCTCCGACAATCAAATTGCCGGATGAAATTACAAACTTACTGAGGAGGCAAACAGCAACACCCCTCCCAGTTTTCAACGGAAATTACAAGGATTGGCCAAATTTCAAACGGCTTTACGAACAAAGCAAACGAGAAGGTCAATTCAGCGATACCGACAACATAAACAGACTTATGGCAAGTCTAGGCAAGGCAGCAAAGGTACACGTAAGTGCCTTGCTGATGGATCCAGGAAACGAGAAACATGTAGTAGAAACTCTGGATAGTATTTACGGACAACCGTTGGCTATATACAACGAACTATGGAAGGATTTGGCAAAGTTACGGAACCCACGCATGGAATACCCTCAAAGCATGGTGGACTTCGTAGTGACTCTCGGAAATTTGGTGTCCAACATGTCCATGATACAGTGTGAGGATTATTTAACTAATCCGTTGCAGATGGCTGAACTTGTTTGCCGCTTACCACTGAACTTAAGAGAACAATGGGCGGACAAGGAAGCAGAAGCAATGATTCCGCAAGAAGGACGACCACGGCAAAAACTCACACTAAAGGAATTACACGAGTTTTTGAAACCGCAACAGCAAAGAGCAACACTTCTTATTGCACAAAAGGTGTGTCAATCTGAGAAGGAAAACCCGAAAAATGAGCGCCAATCAAGAGTCAATATGCACGCTGAAACAACATCCAGATCCCAAGCCAAATGTTCCTGTTGTAGTCAACAACACTGGATAGTAGCATGCCCGGTCTTTAAAAAGATGAGTGTGGAAAAAAGACGAGAACTGGCACTAGAGAAACGCATGTGCTTTAACTGTTTACGCCAAGGACACTCCTTTAGAAACTGTCAAATGAGGCCAAACTGCAGAACAGAAGGATGTACAGCATATCATCACACATTTCTTCACGTCAGACCAAAAACAAATGATGAAAAACGAGCCTCCCAAAAGGAGGAAACAAAACAAAAAATCAAGGAACCTTCAGGACAATCAAAAGACAACAAGAAGAACCAAGATAAGAAGGAAGTGAAAGAAATAGATGCGCAAGCTCCAACATCGTCCACCTCGAAGGAACAAGAAGATGTGCGCACTAACATACACGCTACCAAAAGAAATAAGGTCTACTACCAAATACTGCCGGTTACACTTTATGCGCAAGGAAGACAATTAGAAACCTTCGCATTTTTGGATCACGGCTCATCGAACAGTCTAATCCTCGACGACTTGGCCAAAGATTTAGGTTTGCAAGGGCCAGTATCACCATTATGCATAAAATGGACAAATGACTCCGTACACGAAGATAACGAAAGCCAAAGCGTATGTTTCAAAATATCAGGCGACAACAAAATTCGATACCAAATGGAAAGTGTACGTACAGTAAAAAAATTATCCTTGCCACGACAGACACTTGACTACAAGGATCTTCATGACAACTACAACCATCTTAAAAACCTTCCTATTCAAGGATACGAGAATGCTGAGCCGACATTACTTATTGGACTTGATCATCCCCGACTATTAACAGCAACAAAACAGAGAGCAAGCAAAGTCGGTCCAGTTGCCGCTAAAACACCAATAGGATGGGTCATTTACGGAAGGACCAACTCCCGACATCAAGGAGAAATATATTCCTGTGTAGTAGAGGAGCAAGACTCACTACGAGAAGAAATGAGGAAATACTTCTCAACGGAAGAGTTTGGCGTTAAGGTTAGCACCACTAACCAACAGAGCGAGGAGGATAGACGAGCTGAAAAATTGATAAAAGAAACAATGAAGTATGACGGGAGTCAATACGAAATTGGCCTTTTATGGAAACAAGCCAGGCCCATAATGCCAAAATCAGAAAGCTTCAAGGGAGCATTAAAGAGGTTAGAATACACTGAAACTAAGATGAGGAAAAACCCTGAGTTTGCCCAATGGTACACGGACAAAATTAAGGAATACGTTGAAAAGGGATACGCACGAAAATTAACAGCAAACGAGATAACACTAACAACCGATAAAACATACTATTTGCCTCATTTCGCTGTCGTAAATCCTAATAAAACACCTTTAAAACCGCGACTTGTATTTGACGCAGCTGCCAAGGTACAAGGATTATCGCTCAACACTGAATTACTCTCTGGTCCCGATAACTTGACATCGCTCTTTGGAATTTTACTGAGATTCCGAGAAGGAAAGTGCGCAGTAGCAGGAGACATCCAAGAGATGTTCTCACAAATTAAAATACGCAAAGAGGATCAGGAGGCTCAACGATTCTTATGGAGGGACGGTAAGGCTTCAAATACCATGGGACACTACGTAATGCAGGTAATGACGTTTGGAGCAACCTGCTCACCTGCATGTGCCCAAGCAGTAAAGAATGCAAACGCAGAGAACTACCGAGATTGCGATCCGGTGGCAGCGAACGCCATTATAAAACAACACAATGTTGACGATTATCTGGACAGTTTCTCGACAGCGGAGGAAGCCAGTGCAGTCACGTTCGGAGTTATAAAAATTCATGAAGCTGCACACTTCACACTAAGAAACATCATTTCAAACGATGCCGAAATGCTGGACGTTCTACCTGAACGCAACGTCGCGAGACAATCCACCCAAAAGGAATTTATTGAAAAAACTGCAACATCAGAGAAAGTCCTCGGAGTATACTGGGACACGACGCAAGACACAATTGGGTATAGAATAGCAGACTTCAAGTCCAACGCCATACCGACCAAAAGAGAAGTCCTCTCAACAATTGCCAGAATCTTCGACCCTCTTGGATTAATAGCGCATATTACGATTGGAGGTAAATTACTAATGCAACAAGCCTGGAAAGAAGGTATAGACTGGGATGAGAAAATATCTACGAAACTAATGGAAGATTGGACGATTTGGACAAATAGACTATCCACAATATCATATCTGAGAATTTCTAGGTGTTTCTCTCCCAACATACCGGACGCAAAATCATTGGAATTGCATATCTTTGTTGATGCATCAGAATCAGCGTTCGCCGCGGCAGCATAAATACGAGCAGAAACCTTACATGGATACGACGTAAGCCTAATAGCAGCAAAAACGAGAGTTGCACCAAATAAAGCCATGTCAATTCCAAGGCTAGAACTTCAAGCCGCGGTGTTAGGCACACGATTGAAAACAACCGTTTTAAAGGAACTTCGATTGAATATTACAAACGTAACCATGTGGACAGATAGCACCACTGTACTCTCCTGGATACGAAGTGACCATCGCAGGTATAAAACATTTGTAGCCAACCGAGTAAGCGAAATACTCGACGACACAACGATCTCCCAATGGAGGTGGGTACCATCAGGAATGAATCCGGCAGACGAAGCAACACGGAACATCCAACCTACGGAATCTATATGGTATACAGGAGCGACGTACCTAAATACAAAAGTGGAATCATGGCCAAAGGAGAAAGGTGCAGTCATTGAAACTTCAGAAGAAAAAAGGGTTTGCAGCGTTCAAGAAATACAACCTGCGAACATTATTATGCACACAACTTGGTGCTCGGATTGGGGACGACTAAAGAAGGCAGTTTGTTACTGGCTCAAATACATGGAAAAATTGAGGACGAAAGTATCAAACTCCAGATATGATGAGACAATTACTTCTGATCATTATAAGCGAGCAGAAATCCTATTGTTACAACAAGCACAGCAAGAAGCTTTTCCATCCGAGCTAGTGGCTCTGATCAACGGCGAAGGTATTTACCAGAACAGCTCTGTAGCAGATCACGAGCTTGCATTAGATGAAAACCGTCTCATCCGAATCAGCGGACGAATACAAAACATGACTCCAGTACTATTACCAAACAAGGGACATATAACGAATTTGATCATAAAACAATACCACGAGAAATTTCTACACCGTGAAACGGAAGCAGTTATAGCTCAAATACGACAGCATTTCTGGATAATCAAGATTAGGGCGGCAGTAAAAAGAGTGAATGCAAGATGTCAACTCTGCAGAAACAAGAAGGCAAGCCCTCACCCTCCAAAAATGGGCACATTGCCAAGCTGCCGCACCACTCCAAATTTAAAACCATTTACACACACCGGTATAGACTTCTTTGGACCAATGGAAGTTACTGTAGGAAGAAGATGTGAAAAACGCTGGGGTGCACTCTTCACCTGTATGGCTACTCGAGCTATACACCTGGAACTAGCAGACGACTTAAGTACAGACGCGCTTCTCATCTGCATAAAAAACTTACAAAACAGGCGCGGCAAGGTCTGTGAAATGTACAGCGATAACGGCACCAATATGGTTGGCGCAAGTAATCAGATGAAGGAATTAGAAATCAGAACAGCGATCGAAGGAATAAAATGGAATTTTATTCCACCATCAGCTCCACACTTTGGAGGAGCATGGGAACGTATGATACAAGAGGTTAAAAAATTACTAAATGAAAAGCTATGGCCAGTATCAAAACCCAAGGAGAGCGTACTTAGGAATGCTCTAATCGAGATAGAGCATCTCCTGAACAGTCGCCCGTTAACACATATACCATTAAGCTCCAACGATGATGAACCCCTGACACCAAATCATTTTTTGATTGGATGCGCAGGAGGAACGTATCCTTCACTCGACGACACGTCGCGAGCCGAGGCAACAAGAGAACACTGGAAAAAGGCTCAAATGGCAACTACTAAATTTTGGGATCGGTGGAGTACAGAATACCTTCCTAAACTGAACAAACGAGAAAAATGGAAACAGAACACAGAACCACTCCAGCCTGATGATGTCGTTGTTTTTCCAGACGAACAACGGAAAGGGAAGTTTCATAAAGGAATTATAACCGAAGTAAGGAAGGCGCAGGATGGCCAAACAAGGTCTGCGGTCGTTCGCACTGAAAACTCTAAATTAGTTAGGCCAACTGTAAAATTGGCCAAATTAGACGTAAAGGCAGATACGGTATTCACCGGTCACATACAGGAAATATCACCAAAACGAAAAGACGTCTTCCCGCAAAATAGTAGCTCAAATGCAAAGGCAAATATGACAGATTGGGGTAAGCGACAAAAAATCGACATAGAGCTAGTAAAACAACTAGCAGAAAAGCACAAAGCCGCTCATCCAACCAAACCGAAAAAGAAAACTATTCGAGCTAGGCCAAACATGTGGGCAAAAATGCTCGTCACTACAGCAGCAGTACTATCTTTAAATACAACGTCTAGTATGACCATCAAACCCGTACCAAATGCGGGACTTTTATTCGATCACGAAGCTACCTATTTAATACAAACCGGAATTTGGGACACACAAATTACTACAAACATATCTCCCACCGACGATGTAAAACTCATTGACACGATACACAGAAACATCGAAGACGCTATAAATGGACTAAAGCAGAAAATAAAAAATCCAACACTCATCGACTTGGCTACCTCGATTGAACAACAGTGTTACGCCGCGAAGCAGGAAATTTTGGAACCAGCTCGAGTAAAAAGAGGAAAGGGAATTTTTGGATTCCTTAAAGACATACTATTCGGAGGCGATGATCTGACAGAGCAAATCGAGGCTATCCGAATGAACGAAGAACAAAAAATTCATGACGTCACACATAGCATGAATCAGCTAAGGGAAAGAACCCTGCAACAAAACAATCAATTTGAACAACGGATTCACCACGCATTAGATGGAATCAAACTTTTGAACAAACAGTTCGCGATGAACTATGCAGAAACTCTAGCCAACCATCTGATGGACACAATAATGGTGGCTAAACAACTGATCGAGAGTATTCTCACACGTCACAGAAAATTGAAACGTATACCCATCACCATAGAAGAAAGAAATGAATTCATCCAACAAGCGAACCTGCGACTTCCTGCAAATCACTACATACCCGAGGATGAGTTTGCAACCCATTATAAACTCAAAATAAAGAATGATTCGTATCACATCACGATGAGATCTATTGTGATACTAAGAGCTAATCATTCGAAAATTTCAAGGTTATAGCTATACCAGACTTTGAAAACAGAACAAAAATTCATGTTGATCAACCAAGAATCGCCATCAATCAGCACAACCAGTATTTCTATCCCTCTAATGAGGCAAGGAAACTAAACGAAACACACTTCCTCTGCTTCAAGCCAACAATACAGATGGAAATGTCATGCGTGCCAGCAGCAATATTTCACAAGCGTCCCGTAAGAAACTGCAATATTACAACTTTCGATAACCTGCCCACCGATTACGCGGAAGTAATCATATTATCACAACCAAACACACTACTATACTACGCAAAAGATCCAAATACAATCACGATACTCTGCAATAAGGAATTGAATTTCACCTCATACAACATAGCGGTTGTAAAATTAGATCCTGGTTGTGAAATACGAACCAAGCACAGCGTAACGTACGCTAGCATTGGCGGAACTTCAAAGCAACAAAAAATATACTTCAAACGCCACGATCAAATACCTCAATGGAAAAACGACAATTTCAATGCGTCAGAAGACACTTGGGAAACAACAGAACTTGATCCGATAGCTGCAACCCATTCATCCTATCACAACGATCCTGAAACAAAGGCGATAAATCATCATGTTCCGGTCATAGTAGCAGCGGTATCATCAGTACTTGTTGTAGCCACGATAATCAGCGCCCTTTACTATAAGAAAGGCAGTCGACGTTACACCATTAGAACATCGAGCAGACCAACTCCACTTCCAAGACGACCACCGAGAATAATTCCACGAACAACAGCTGCAAATAGTGTTACACAAATTTAAAGCAAGTGCATTAATAACTTAAACAAATATTAAAAAATAACTTGAAAGATAGGAACGTTATCATTTATTAAATATTAAACTAGGCTCCAAAAACATAAATCATTAGTAGGTAACAAAAGTAAATATTATATGAACCTTTATAATCAAATAGGCATCGAAAATCTCGACAAGCAAGATGACCATCGGCGCGTCGGCTAGTTTTTCGTAAGGTCTATGGGATAGACTTACGGGGGGCAATATGTCGCCGACGCAAAATCATAAACAGCTGTTCGCAGCGAGCACAAGAAAACCGTTCGGCAGAATCAAAACAAACCACCGCAACATAGAACAGTTCGTTCTGACCTAAAGAGGCAGAAGGAAAATCAAATTACATTCAAGTGCGCCCAATGATGAGTCAATGCGCGCTCACGCAAGGGTCATATATGCTTCATCGGCATTTTCGGTGCCACTGCCGGTCACAGCGCATTCGAAGACGATAATTATATCGATATTTGACTTCGCGCGGTGGCTTGGATAATAAAACATTTGTGCAGAGTTGACAACAATATTCATTGTTAACATTCTGTACCAAAACAAATCCAAATAAAATCGATTCAAAAATCGATTATTTGTAAATAGCTAGCTTTAGGAAAGTAGGTATATAAACCAAAAAATTGTATAATAAAATCAAGTTGAAATCGAGCAGTCGAAAGTACCACTTCACTCAGTCGAAAATCCTTTACTTCGTGTCCAGACCCTGGAGTTCTTCGTTGGTTTTTCCACCTTGTTAAATCCAAAGTCAAATTACTTCCTTGTTTGTAACGCAAGCGGGGAAGCAAATTGTCTTACGACCAGAATTAGTATTGGTTTGTTACGCAGAACGATACTAACTGGACGAGGAATTCCCGGCTTATTAAGCTATAGCGTGTGGTATTTGTAACGCAGGTGCCACAAACTATACTTAGTCTAGAATTAGAAGTGGCTTGTACCGCAGGACGCTTCTAACTAGACCCAGCACCCCCTTCTGCGGCGAAAGATCGTTCGGCGGAACGATAGTCACATTGAAGTTGTCATGTCGTACCGTAGAAGTTAAAATCACCTAAAACTAGCCTTGGTTCGGGGAAAAGTTCTGCAATATCGTAAAGCTGTTGGTGGCCAACTGAGGCTCGAGGTAAAATGCAAAGGTTTTTGCCTTTCATTCTAGTTTGGCAAGCGACAGCTTGAATGCCTGGTGGCAAGAGGAGGTTGAGTCGATTGAAAGAATAGCACTTTTTGATCCCCAAAAGTACTCCTCCGTAATAGTTTTCTCGATCCAAGCGAATATTATTAAAATCGTCAACATTCAGGTGTATTTCTAAAGTAAGCCATGTTTCGCATAATGCAAATGCATCGTGTTTCAAATTATTTATTAAAATGTTAAAAGAATCGATTTTTGGGATAATGCTTCTGCAATTCTACTGTATAACAGTGATCAAATCCGTGACCTCGTACGATGAATTGGCCATAACGAATCTTATTACTACAATGCGAGGCTGTGTATCCAAATTGTTTACAATTAGTACAGTTCATGACCCGCGTCACAAAAGGGCGAACAGGTAGACGAATCTTGTCAAAGAGAAAGTAGTTAGGCAGGGCTGATCCGGCGAATATCACCCGATAAGAGTCTGAGTTAATATATGTCCTCTTTCCGTCAGACGATCCCGATCCCGCACACTTCAACCCGATTTGCTGGTACGTAAACTCTCTAATCCGTCGTAAAGGCCCGTAGTCAGCAATAACATTTGCCTGATTCAAACTATTTACCACCATCTGAAGCTTATCAGGGCGAATTTTCGATATTTCCGCCACGGCCGATTATCGCTACATCACTGCAAATTCAAACACTTTGACCCGGAAACGGATCACATAAGGCCCGGTGGCAGAACATGGATATATCTTGAGACGGGGAGTCGATTTTGTTTCTACATCCATCTTATCTTGAGGTGAGCCATTGTGAAGGGAATTCATTTTTGTATTGCCCAGTGTACGTTAGTAGGAGCATCAATGTAATATAGTAGTGGTACTTATGTTTTATTTATAACGGTATCCAAGCTGCTCACAAGATGAGAAACGCTGCCACTGCTCTGGGGGTCATATAACTGCGAACACCACAAAGCACAATCGCGATTATCTCGAAATCATGTTTTCCAAAAACGTATTTGCGGTGACTACGATTGCCGAAAAAGTTTTCAACCGATTATTTAATTGTTCGTAATTTAACTGCCGTGTCCTTGAACGATTCCTACTTTTTGCAACCTTCTGAGTTAGAGGTCATTGAAAACTATCATTTTTATTTAAAAAATGATCGTAACTCGATAACGAAAATGATATCGATTCACTATCTTCAGCATAAATATGCGCAATGAAAAGTACTAAAATTTATTCATAGAGGGTATGAAGATAGACCCACTATTTAAAAAGTTACAGTTGAAAAACTGACTTTTTCAGAAACACCCTAAGTTAAAGAATAAAAATAATTTTAACATGAAAACCGATAATGCTATAACTTTGATGTATTTGAAAATGTTACTTGAAAAATATTTTTCTACAACTTTGCTGAAGTAAGTACCTTGCTATACCATTTTGTTCGAAAAATAATTTTTCGAAAATAATGTTCGAGAGGACCACCCTAGCTACATTTTACTTTAAAAGAAAGCCAATTTAATTCCCAAAAATATTCTCTCAGACATAATTTCTCTAAAATGAACGGTTTGGGAGTTATTGATTTTTGTACCGAAAAACTGCCCTTGTGACCCATAGTGGAGGGGTACTTGATGAGGGAAGGGCTGTTTAGGGAAGGGTGGTGAGTGATGTGAGGGGGGGGGCGTTCCCCTCACCGTATCCCCCCAAACTACGACTCTGTTAAAATACAGAAAACCTATGCAAGTGAAAAAAAATTAGGATTAGGTTGACGATGCTCAGAGTGATTGCATAATCAGGGATGCCAAAGGTACTGGTAAACTACATTTTTTCGGTATATTTACATTTGCACAAGCCGTACAGCCCGCTACAGCGACGCATCACTACAGCTCTTGCCAGAACGGTAGCCAAACCGAGTACATTTTCCCGTAGAGCAGTAGAATACATTTTTGTTTTGCTGCTGTACTCCGACTGCTCGGTGAGAGTGTGGTGTAGTAAAGTTTGTTCTCTCGCTTTGTACACTTTTCTCTGTGTAGTCAAAGGGAGAGGCCCGTACACGAAAGCGATGATCCCGGTCGTGGCGTAAACGAACCGCATTCATTGTCGTCGTTTGTGATTGAAAATATTGAATAGATTAAAAATATTAAAAAGTGTAAAATAAGGAAAGAAAAGCTGTACCGCTCGCGTCTGGTGGCTGTACTGGGGGCTGTATTTCTTTGTCATGTTACTGCTTTGCTTACAGACTGCCGTACAGCGCTGGGTGTCCTGCAATAGCGAACGACAGCAGCGTCAAATGAGAAATGAGAATGTAGGCAGAAAAATTGCAGCCGCAGAAAAGGTAGGCATTTTGCATCCTTGCGTATAACCTTTCTATAGGAGAAAGGCAAAAAATTGTTCCAGCTTATTTGGGAATTTCATACGTGACCGAACGATTCAGTCTATATTTCTGGAACCATAAATCCGATTCCTAAGAAATTTCATTGCAATCTATGGGGATAATATACCTTTCATTTCGTAAAAATCGGCCCGACCATTTTTGAGAAACTAATGTGAGTTTGGTAATTTTGAACGATGGACATTTTTTATCGATACTGCCGGAACATTTTACGGTGGGCAATGTGGCCAACAAGACTTCGAAAGAATGGTGGGGGGAAGGGTTTATCGGAGGTGTAACCAACCGCATTGTATACCTTCCATTTGATTCTTGGTTTGTGAAAATCGGTTCAGTCATCACCGAATAGACGATATGATTTTAATTCTGGAATATACCAGAGACCCGGGACTTCCGGAATTGTCGATAGTGGACAATAACTAAGAATCTTTAATTGTCCATCAGTGATCTAGATCTGCAAATCAGAGTTATTTTTTGTCCATTTCAGTAGATTTTGAACCTCTGAGATATTCTAATCGTAACGGTTTATATGGGAAATTCCTGTGTGACCGCATTAATCAACCTATAACTCCGGAACCTATAGTCAGATTGGAATAAAATTCAATAGCAGATAATGGCAGTGTTATTTCTTTCATTTGAAATGAAATTTGTTCAAATCGATCAAGAATTCATTGAGAAATAGACGGGATATTAACTTAGGAATTTGGCGATTTTCCGAGGGCATCAAGAACCGTCATAGGTGGCCAATGTGGTCAAAACTACTTCAATTGGCCATTATTAATCTAGATCCGCAAATAAAAGTAATGTTGCATACATTTTAATATGTATTTCATCATTTGGATATCATGTTAGTACCAGTTTATATGGGAATTTGCTGTGTGACCGCACTCTTCAACCCGAAACTCCGGAACCGGAGTTTCGATCAAAAAATATTCAATAGCAGCCGATGGGAAGGTTGTACCTTTCATTTGAGACTAATTTTGTGCAAATCGGTTCAGCCATCTCTGAGAAACAGAGGTGACATTTTTTTCCACATACACATACATACATACACACAGACATTTTCCGATATCGATGAACTGAGTCGAATGGTATATGTGAATCGGCCCTCAGGACCTCGGTTAAAAAGTCGATGTTTGGAGCAATTGCATAACCTTTCTATATGAGAAAGGCAAAACGTGTTTTGCGAAAATTGTTATAGCTTCGATAATTTTTAATATTTTTTTACGTTCTCGAGTAGATTTTGCAAATTGGACATTGTACTACGCTAGACGTATAACAAGTATTTCATTAAAATATAGCTACATAAATTACCAAAAATTAAAACTTTTTCCTGCATCTAAACATATATAACCCATTAACCCTCCGGAAGTCGCACAATTAGCTCACTGAACGAGCAGCCGCAGCTGCTCTAAGACGATTTCGCCAGATTTTCAGAGCAGCGTGCACTCAGTGCACTAGCGTGACTCCCGGAAGGTTAAAGTTTGTTTGAAGCAACAAATCCATTTTCGTATTTGGGTTATCAAGTGAAGACCTCATCAAAATGCTTCCCGGTTGCGCCCCGGACAGGACCAGGTGTCCAACCATCTGTGTATTACCATTTCCTCGTTTACATTTATTCGACGACCTTAATGCATATATCCTCCTCCTCGATAAGGCCAGCTTGTATAGAAATGATCGATGCGTTTCCGTCATAGCACACGTACCATTGGTCAGGGCGCAGCTATCCTCGTGTTACTCACTTTTTTACCAGCAACAGCAAAGGTAAGACTCGTTTGAGTGTTATAGCGAGCTGGGTGATCCTATCCCTAGTTAAGGTCATGTATAAATGAAGTAAGGCATGAACAAAAACAGAAATATTATTCTGTTGAACGAAAGAGTGGTTTTTAATAAAATTGATGTTATATTTTTAGACACACTTCTTTCAACAGTTATGAAAATCAGCAAGTTGTTTATGCTAGATCCAAACCGCCAGATGCTTCATCCCCAACCTATCCACAGGTTCTACCGCTGCAATAAGCTCCTCACGATTCACGTGTATGTCAAAAAACCTTTTTCTTCTCGTTCTTTGGAGCTAGCGTCAATCCGGCACTAGCTTAGTCCTGTCACTAAGTTAGTGTTGGATTCTGATGAGACGAAGTTGAAACGCAAATTCCATAACTAACTTGCTCTTGAATCAAATGAACGTTGAATCAATGTACTTCGTCTTTACTATCACACTTAGACATATTTTGAGTAGCTGTAATACATTCATTTTCGCAACACAATGGAAAACGAAATTCCCAAATTATTAGTGTTTCAGGTTTGCTAATGAGCGTACCACTCTGGAACAAGCATACTTTGATTTAACTAGTATTAGATCAATATTCCAGCATAATTGTCTCACGTAAGAATTTCAACGTTAAAAAACAATTCACTATGACAAAAAGTATTTTTCATGATGCGTCATCAAAAGCAAGCTGTACTAATGGAAAATTGAATGACAAACAGTATGCTGATAGTATAATTTTGTCCAACACAAAAGAACATGTTTAAAACTTGCATTGCATTTTTCTCGACTGAATGATTTGGAATATGGGACAAATATGATTGGAACGGCATAGTACAATTACTCAATAATTACTTAGCTGTTTACTAACAAAATAATAAAAAAATTCCAAGTTTCTCTTGGATCATAAAACTTTAACAGAAACTTTCAATAAGTTTCATAAGTTTCAACAAAATCCTATCCAATCCATCCCATTCAAATAAATCTCTGGTCAATATTGAAGCATCCCTAAGCCTCGCATTCGTACACACAAGCTCTTATCACGCGAGCCATGCTTCGCGACGACGGATCTGATTCTTAGTTTTCACTACTTTTTCTCTTTTTCTCCCTTCCGCAGGAAACCACCCCCGAAGTGTGCTCTACTTTGACCGATCAGTTTAGGAAAATCAGAAGCAGAGCAGAGCACTCACCAAAGCAGACGGAAGGGAAATAGTAAAAATCACAACCCCAAAAAAGGGGTCAAACGACAAAAGCTCGACCTTACTCCGGTCAGTTGGAACAAAAGTGGTTCATTTCCATCAAGATATAGTAGCAGACGGACAAAGCAAAGGGAGGGAGAGGCTGGGTACGGTACACCTTTGCCACCCACGGCGCGGACGGACGGCAGAGCTTCACCATCAGTAGTTCAGAATGGAGACGATTAACAAGGAAAATATACAAATAGGTGATAATGGTGGACCAACGGCCATAGTAGCGGCAGCAGCGGTAGCCGGCCCTGCACTCACACCACCAGCGGCGACAGCGTCGATGACGGTTTTCGAGCTGGGAGAAGAAAAGTCCCAAATCGAGAAATCAGTTCACTCTCAGTCACAGTCGCCGTTGCAGCAGCCAGCGAATACGGGATTACGCGCCTGGTTCCGCAAGTCAAACACTTGTGGCAGTTTGTACGTGAAGTGTAGTTGCAGCTCCTTGGGTGGAGGACCGCACGCCACGACCGGAGAAGGGGTGGCCAAAGGTGTGGGCAGCAATAGTCGCAATCGCAGTAGGCCTTTTTCGACATCGGAGAAGGATTTTCGCAAGATCAAGGTACTCCATGCTTTCGCACATCCCGACACGACTACTTTGTTCACGCACGAGAACAAATACGCGAATAACATTAGCGAATCACCGACACGGGCGCTGATAACTTCTGCCCAAGCTGGAGAGTTTGAAGTTCTGCACTCGACACATTCCAAGCGGCTGTCGATTCCGAACATCGATCCGGACTATGCGTTTCATCCGGAGTTCGTACTCAAGAAGGTAGCACCGAATAGCAACGGGTTCAGTAAAGAAGGCAAATCTGCGTCCGTTTCCATTCCGTCGGCTCGACGAGGTTATTTGAAGAAAGGATCCAAAAGCTTCCCAGGACTATCGCCATCCGACAGTAGCGTAGATTCGATACTGCGCTCCTTTGCGCAAAACTATTCCGAGTCTTCGAGTGTAGACGAAGTGAATGAAGAAGAAGAGCAGCAGAATTGTCAAAGTTGTGGAACCGAAGAGCTAAGCAGTTCACAGGATTCGTATGTGTCGTTTACTGCAGAGGAAAATCCTAGTCGAAGTTCATTTAGCAATCGCAACATCCGACAACTCTCACTCAAGTATGCCGGAATCGGTAGTGGTGACAGTGAAGAACCTGACCTAGCGAAAGACGATAAAACTGTCTGTGAAAGTGATATTCAATTAGTGGAGAACAAGCGAAGTATTCCGATTCCAACGAGCAAAGCGAATGTTAGTGGTGTTTTAGCAACTCCAGGTACCAGCAGTAGTGATATTATTTGTGATAGCGCTCAAAGTATTTGTAATAGCGACAGTAGTAGCAATGAGAGTAGCCCACGGAGCCCACCGTCGCAGTTGTTGAATCCGACTCCGTGTTCCTCGGCGGGTCGAACCGTCAAACCAAAGCTAGACTCTTCAGCGCATGAGTTCTTCATACTGTCCGGTATACTAGGACCAATGGGCAATGGATCGTCACTCATGCGGAAAACCTCCAAGATTGTGCCGAATGTCGACGCACCGGTCAAGGAGAAGGTGAGTTGATGGATACATGAACAAAAAAGGGAAATGACATTTAATCAAGTTTAAACGAATTGCTACTACTTCAATTGAAAAGTGACGCCACAACGCTAATTGACTTTTTCAACAACAAACTGATCACGGGATGCGTGGAAGAGCACATAGCGTCTCACGTTCTGATCGTTGTTTAGCTTGGCTCGGAATGACTAAGATTGTTTGCCCGCATCCAGCGGCCAGCGACTGATTGTTGATTAAGATCGAATTAAGTCGGCCACTGGTGTTTGGCATTGAACGGACATTCGTTGGGAATTAGTGTTCATTGATTTTGAAGACGAGTGTTTGTTTCGGGGGAAACCGAAAACTTTAAAGTGCGATGTTTTTGTCACGCCAATTGAACCATTGAGTCAATAGATATACGAAACAATAATATTATTGTGAATCGGCTTGGTTTCCGCAATTGTTTTAGAAATGTTACATCTATGTTCGATTGATTGAATCTAGATTATTGTACTAAATGACAATTTCATTCCAATCAGTCTGTCAACGGCAATCTAAATTAAAATGACACGAAAATCTTCAATATACAATATATTAAGAAGCTCTGGAAAGGTGATTGACGATCAAATTTTTTAGAAACAAATCCCAATTAATGAACGTTTGCTGTAGTTGATTTAAGGTAGGGGGGGGGGTGGAGGTAAGGGTTTAAGATGTGAGATAAGCACAGTTTCCAGTCCTGCACAAATAACACTTCGAATAAATTGAATAAATGAAAGAAAAATAATAAAACAAATGAAAATTTAAAATAATTATGAAGCAAATAAATAAAAAAGTTATTCATGAAATGGCCAGAATGAAATATATAAATAAAATTAAAAAAATAAATCAAATTAGCTCAAAGGAAAACTAGACAATATAAAAAAATAATGAAATTAAGATAGTAAATTGAATTGTTTCAAGCTAACAAACTGTCATCCAATAATAAAAAGAACTGACTAAACCGAAATAATAAAATGAAGAAACTTAATAAAATAAATGAAACTGGTGAAAATTAATAATTTAATAATATGAATAAAAACAAAAAAATTAATAATATCAATAATATAAATAATATGAATAATATGGATAAAATTAACATTTTCATACTCAATATTTTTCTTGAACATGGTTCCAAAACCGTTTTTCTTAAAAGTGTTAAAGTAAAGAAACACGAAAAACCTGTTTTGATCAAGTTAGATTCTTATCTAGCAGTGTGAGAAGCTGCTCAATTTTTACAACCGACACTTCTGCAAAGTTGTCAATTCGGCAGAAAAGATAGCCGAAAGCAGTCTATATTGATACAATTTATCAGTTTTCAACAATATTTGAAGACAACGAAGATATATCAAAATATATTTTTCACCGATAACAGAAAATGTCTCTGGCAGTACTGCTCCAGTGAAATCCAATTAGAACAATTGCAATAACTTCAGTTCTACGGATATTTTTTGTAACTATTAGCGCTCAAATAAACGAGGATAGTCACAATTGTTAGTTTTACTTTTTTGTGAGGAAATCTTGTTTGACCCCAAAGTTATAGCTGTTTGAAAACGTGGTTGTTTATAAATAACAGGGTATACAGAGGGTTCATAAAATCAATAAAATAAATAGAACGAATAAAATAAACGAAATGAAGAAAGTGATAAAAGGAATAAAAATATTTTCTTTCTATATATTTTATCATTTTTTGCCTTTCTCATATAGAAAGGTTATGCAATTGCTCCAAAAACCGACTTTCTAACGGAGTCCCGGAGGGCCGAGTGTCATATACCATTCGACTCAGTTCGTCGAGATTGGAAAATGTCTGTGTGTGTATGTATGTGCGGATATATTAACAAAATATCCACATCGTTTTCTCGGAGATGGCTGAACCGATTTTCACAAACTTAGTCACGAATGGAAGGTACAAGGCTCCATTCGGCTGCTATTGAATTTCATTTAGTTTTGATTTCCGGTTCCGGAGTTACGAGTTGAGGAGTACGGTTACATAGAAAATCTTGATATAATTTGTCCACATCGGTTTCCCGGAATTTTCTGAACCGATTATCACAAACTTAGTCTTAAATGAAAGGTACAACGTTGCCATCGGCTGCTATTGAACTTTGTGTGGGTTGGACTTCTAGTTCCTGAATTACAGGATGATGAGTACGATCACGCAGAAAATCCCGATTTCAACGGATACTGCGATTAATGTATAAAGGTGAGATTTTTTCAAAAATGTGACCGCAACTGCTTGGATTTGTAGTTTTATGTCACTAACAGTCATTTAAAGTTTATTTGGCCACATTGACCACCATTGACGGATCCGGACGCCCAGGCGAAAGTATCCAAGAATAATAATTACTAGACCGATTAAACCAAACGTAAATGAAAGCTTTTACTACCCCGTAAACTGCTATTAAATTTAATTCTGATCCGACTTACGGTTCCGGTGTTGCGTGTTGTGGCATGCGGTCACATAGAAAATTCCAACTTAAAATGATACCTCGATGAAGGCAAAAAGGTAAAAATTTTGCTAAAATGAATATATCTTTGTGTCAAACAACTTGCATTAGCCGTTCTATGTCACTGACGGCCAACCGAAGTCTCGACGACCGCATTGACCATCATAGACGGTTCCGGAAGTGCCCCGGAAGAATCACCACCTATAAATATTAACAAACTCACATCAGTTTATCGGGGATGGTTGGGACGATCTTCACAACTTAGTCCCAAATGAAAAGTATATAATCGCCATACATGTGTATAAAATTTCGTACGGTTCTCTTATATGGTTCCGGAAATATAGATCGAACCCTCCGGTCACATATGAAATTCCCACATAAGCCGGAACAATTTTTTTTTCTTAAGGGGACTACATGAAGTTTCAGAAATCGAAGCATAGTACTTTCGATGCCAAATATCTCCAAAATGCATGAAACGACTAGATATTGTGGTATGTCGAAATTTTTTTTGGCTGCTATTGAATTTTATGTCGCTTTGAATCCGTTTCCGGAATTACGGCTTTAACCCACAAAAAGACAAGGGATCTCAGAGGCCCGGTTAGATACTGTTCTCTAGTTTCGATTAACTTGTAATTTGAAATACAAATGATCGAATGTTTTCGGGGCTTCGACTCTCTCTGATAAAACGACAAAACAAGAGGCTTACGATTTCGTTGGGTTTTAGGAGTGATGCTTCTTGAAGTCACAATTATAAGAGTGCGACCACACATATAAACTGATACCACTATAACAGTCTAAATCACTAATGACACCCCAAAGTCGTTTTGACATTAGCCATACACCTAGAAAACATCGTGTAAATTTACGTATCCTGACCCCGGCATATACGAGCATCAAAAATGACTTACTTTTAAGTTTGATTTTAATTTTACATGACGTTGTATTTCGTAAATCACGTAATTTTACTCCACATATAGCGTTTGTTCTGAATGGCAGTAAGTGTAATTTTATGTCATTGCGCATGTAATGTATATGTTTCATGTGAAATTAAACGGAGCACGGTTATATTTCGTCATTTCGTGAATTACGGTTTGTTAAATTCTATCATGCTTGCAATTACGTCAACGATAAAACTTATATTTTTTTGATATGCATCTACGACGGTTTTTGAGTTCACAGAAGTAGGAACTGAATAAGAAAATTATAAAATCGAATTTATATTTTTAATGCCAAATGTCTTTAAAATGCATGAAACGTTGAAATTTGATCAAATCTCGAAAAAAAAGTCGACCAAGATTGACTTTTTTGTATTTTCGCAAATTTTTGCCTTTGCTTTTCTCATATAGAAAGGTTATGCAATCACTCTGAAAATCGTCAACCTAATTTTCTTTCGACTGACATAGGATTTATGGATTTTACAGGAGCGTAGCTAGGGGAGTAAGGAGGACATCAGGTCCTGCGAGCGTGTGTAGGTGCAAAGTGTATTAACCCTAGAAAGTTGCACTGGGGTACAAATGTACCCCACGCCTTCTTTGGAGTCGTATGAAAACGAGAATTCGGTATTTACCGACCTGGGACCCTCATCATAATTCAATTTAGAGTTCCTAGTAAGAGTAGAAAAAGGTGGTTTGCTTATAGCCTTTGTGGAAGCAGGTGTCAAAGTAGGCGTGGGGTACATTTGTACCCCTGTTTACGGTTGCCGTTAGTGTTTCGTCAGATTTCGTGCTGTCAGTGGAAATGTGATTCGTGACAATACCAGTTTAAATACTGGTTGTTTTATTGCGTAAATAACAACTAGTGTTGATTGGGCGTCAACGCAGCAGAAGAGGTTACCAAATTTTTAAGTCTTTATTGAATAGCGGAGTTCAAAATTTCCTGAAATAGCTGAGTTCATGTAAAATACTTCATTAAATCAAATTTGTGTCTTACGTTTAGTATTCTTCTGTTCGTTTCGCTTTTCCTGCGCCTTATCAATAACAAGAACGACTTGATCCTGAGAACCTAACGGTAATACAATTGTAGAAATTGTAGAAATGATAACTGCAATTACATTGCTTTGGTCACCTAACTTTTACCGGTGCCGTTTATACTATTAGTTTCTGTGGTAAGCGTTTCGCTGAACCTATGGTGGTTATAGGATAGTTGAGTGTAAATGCTGAAAATTATTTTTCTTACCACTTTTTGTACGGGAACTACTTTTAGGCCCTCAATGATCTTAATTTTAATCTCTTATAAATTATAACATTTTAGAAATTAAGCTAGAATAGCTTCTTAACCCATTATTGCCCAACTTATTTTTCACGAGCATCACAAATTGAGTTTTCCGATCGGAAAAAAATGATGTGGTCATTCCAGTAAAATTATTTTCGTACTCAAAGCAGCCGATATAATAAGGAACAACCAGTGAAAATTTCAGCTTGATCGATTAATTGGTTCCTGAGATATCGTGATCGCCGCGAATGAACTTTTCAACAAAATACAACTCCGAGATAATCGAGTTTTACTGTCGATGCAGCGAGTCAACGGTCTAGCGTATCAAACACTACGCACCGCCTACGAGTGGTCGATGGGTAGCGGTCTATGAATAGCTATAACTCAATATGTAGTATTCCGATCTTAATGAAATTTTGAGAAAAATTTTCTCAGCGTATGTAGTTTCAGAATATCTAATTTACAAAAATTCGATTTTTTTTCATCCTGACAGAAATGTGTAACTCCTTAAGGGAAAATTGATTGAAAACAAAGCGTAAACACCGGTTTAACCACTCTAACTTCTCTAAACGTATTCTGCAAGAGTATACGAACAATAATAATTCATTTATAATGCCTGTTCTACGTTATTGTTTTAGTAATAGGAGTTTTTCTTATCACCCACTATATATAGTAGGTTGGGCAATAATGGGTTAATGTTACCAACTATTTTACTAGCACAGCACTCGACTCACTTCCATGCGGTTTGCCTGACTTCTTTTGTCGATTTCCCCGTTGTACTATGATAGGGTAGCAAGGGCTGTTGTCCGTGAACGGCTCATGTCAGGGAACCATGGGTTTGCGAGCAGATGTTGTCCGAGTGAAGCGCGTTGACCGAAGGGTCGTTGACAACTAGTATTATATGATCGTTTTTAATCATTTATTTAATTTATTTAATTTAATTTTGCAGCGGATAAAAAAGTTGTTCTCATTTTTGCTCATTTTTATTGTTTTATTGTTTATATTTTATAGTTTTTCAAAGCAATGGTTCGCAAGTATAATTTGCGCACAGTAACTGCAGTAACAGTAACGTTGCGTGTTACCAATGTATTACTGGTCAGAAATATTTTTTCATTTCAATTTCCACCCCATTTCGTGGTATTTTCCAAAACACGATTTTCAAACTTTTACTCTTCAAAATATTTGCACTTTTTAAAATATATCGAAATTCCATTTTTTACCGTTTCAAGTCCATCCTTTGAATTTTTAGAATCATTTGATTTTTTTCAAATCGGTTCAAAATTCGCAATTATGGTAAGCGATTTTTTCACTTTTTATTTTGTTCAAACCAATTTATGTATCATTGATTCAATAAATTCCTTACTTTCACTTGCACAGCTGTTTTCAAAATTTAAACACGAAGAAAGTGATGTATTATACATTTCTTTTGTTTGCATTTTTACCTGCGAAAAATGCGATCAAACGCGTGGGGTACATTTATACCCCAGTGCAACGTTCTAGGCTGGAAAACGCAAGTGAAACGTTCTAGGGTTAAGAGTGTAATAGACATTTCCACAATTATATTGAACATAATCTGTCATGGAGTCATCGTTTGAAGAAATGAGAAAGGCACAATTGCACCGTTAGGTGGATTAAAACAGGTTTTACTTATTTGAAGTTACTTATTTTGCTCATTATCCGAGACAAGTTCCAAATCGATCCAATGGTTATAGGTTTGAAAACTAGCTGCTGGCAAACACAAATTTAAGCAATGATAAGTGATAAAGGCGAGGATGAAGGTAAATCCTGACATCTTACAACTGTTTGTTGAATATTACTAACGGTGGTAGATAGAAAAATGAAAAACAAATATAAAATTCGGCTGGTTTTTTTAAAGCAATCATTACTGTGATGAAAAATGGGCGCTGAAGTCTTTTCGACAACTTTCAAAATATTTAAGATAAGCTACAAATTTGCTGAGGATCATCTCAAAATACTCGTGAAAGCAAAATTCATAAAAATATTTCACTTTTAAGGTGATTAATCTGTGAAAACATGGTATCAAAAGAAAGAGCATATCGTCACGGTTGTGCTATCTTATGACAAGCGGCATTTTGCATATTTCGCGAAAAACGATTTTTAAAGTCGGAATTAAAGTTTCTATATAGAAACTTATAAACGGTATAAACAATTCAAAGAAGACAATTGGTGCTTCTATCTATTCTGTATTAATCTCGCAAATATTACGAAGAGCAGTCGACTATGTTACGAGTTTGTGCTATAAATGTAAACAAAAGTCACACTCACACGTGTCATAGGTGTGTACTGATGACAAAATTTCTATGGCGTGTCATAATCGTGCATGGAAAATTTCCCAAAAAAAATCATCAATTATTAACTGTTATTCATATCTTTGGCTTCATTTGGTCTATAAACAATGAGTGATATGCATTTGAAGGAAATGAGTCAGGGAATCATGAAAAAAATAGTTATATTACAGTGTTGCCAAATATGCTATATTTCCGGTTTAAAACATAAATTGCATTTTTCTCACGATTCGTGCATTTTTGTTTTGAAAATGATTATGCCATTGTGTTTCTCAGATAGTTTGATCCAATCTCCAGTCACAGTCATTTGAAGCAAAAAATTAAAAATTTCTCAGCACGTTTCTCGCTATATCTCAGTAACCAAGCAGAATGTAGAACTTTGTAGAGATTTTTTAGACAAGTGATGTGGCATATCTAACTCAGTTTGCCCCAAAATGGCGTTTGTCGTAACATAGCACAACAGCGACGATATTGCATCAATTGAATTCTCCCAAGATACTATTGGTCGAAAATTTGCCATTTTGGCGTTAAAAACTAATTGTTTGTTTTTCGTTTTATATCTAGGTATGTTTTAGAAAACGGTAAAAAATCATCGTCGTCATTTGATGTTAACCGTTATGTGTCCGACAGGGTACCCGGGTATCTTTTCATATTTTAATCTTGAAAATACAAGTGTTCTTCCCCAAGCATGATATTGCTACTTAGTAACATCTTAGAACATCACTAAGCACAGCTTTTGGGGAATGATGCGGGGAACGGGGGTATGGGGAAGGGCTCCTGGATTTTTTTTTTACCCCGTATCAGGCCGACAACGGTACCCGGATACCTGCCAGTTGAAAAGCTCACATGGAGCTCATCTAATTTTAGACTCGTTGAAAACGTACCGGATGAATTCATCTGGTTTCCGGGAATTCCGTATTTCCGTAGAAATGTTCCAGTATTGATATACTATTTGTGAATTTCAATGGAATATTAGCAATATTGGTATCAAAATTCTTGGAAATGCCTCGGAAGACTGTATCTCATGGTTTTAGAACCATTTGGTAATTTGACCCCGGAACGGACATTCCGGAGCAAGTTCCCATGGGACCGTGAGTGGCCGTTCTGAGAATACATTGCCGTATGGTTTTTTAACGTTAAATAACAGACTTCTGCGACAATTTCACGAATTTGGATACTTATATTGCTAGAATTTTATTAAAAGTTTTAAATCATATCTGGTACGGGAACATCCCTCCCAAAATCCGAATTACCGGGTACCGGATGCATTTACCCGTTTCAATTTTGTAGATTCTAAAAGTGAATAAGTTTATTAATCCAAATGCCATAGTTATTGGCTTTTTAATTTGCGGAAACCCGTGACTGACCTAGCACTACAAATCTAATCAGTTGTTGTCACATTTTGGAAATTTTTTCACCTTTATGCATTCATCGCAGAATTCGTTAAAATCGGGATTTGATGCGTAATCGTACACTTTGTAATTCCGAAACCGGAAATCGGATACATTAGAAATTCAATAGCAGCTGTTAGGAACGTTGTACCCTTCATTTAAGACCGAGTTTGTGAAAATAGCCATCTTTGAGAAAAGTCAGCGAGATTTTTGGTCACATACACACACAGAGACGCACACACAAACATACAAACACACGGGTATTTGCCGTACTCGACGAACTTAATTGAATGGCATATGACACTCGGCCCTCCGTGCCACGGAAAATCGATTTTCAGTGCAATTGCTATACCTTTCTATTGAGAAAACCAAAAATCTTTTGAACTTGAGTTTGAGCACGTGAGATTAATCCTTGTATAAGAAAAGTGTTAGGCCCTCGAATGAGTTGATAAGATTCAATTTGATGCCAGGGAAGAAAACAAAAACTGCGCTGAGCGGCAACAATCTATTAGAGCGTCACAATTTATGTTCGTAAAATAGTTCACAAAACCATAAAATACTGCCGATCAGTTACACTTTCATGATCTAATTCATCTTCCCACGGAACACCGCGCTAAAAAAATCCGATAGTACGCTCAAGAATATCACGGTAACGCGAGTTGAAATTACGAAAATATTGACCACGGTCCCGAAATTATGAACATAAATCAAATTATTCAGACAGGAAAAACCAGATAACAAACTCGTGAATAAAATATCACGATAACGTACATAAAATTTACAAAAATTTTGAATAAGCTCTCGAAACCATGAAAATAAATCACATTGCTCTCCACGAAAAATTCGAATCATAATAAAAATAAAATATTACGAAAACATGAAGAAAAGTTACTCAAAATCGAGACTAAGATCCTGGAATCATGAACATTAATCGTATTACTCTACCAGTAAATCCGATAGTAAATGCATTATAATCAAAATCAAAACATTGTGGAAACACTCATAATTTCATTAATAAGGCTTGTAAACTGCACGAAATGAGGTTTAATCCCTATTTTGCGAATAGGATAAATTTGGTTTGAGGCCAAAATGATATACTCGATCAGCAGCACATAATAAAAAGATTGCAAAGCTATATCTCACGTTGTTACTTGTTAGAATATTCGGTTACTAACTAGAACAAATTTACGTCACAGCTTACTACCAAACTTGTTTTCTGTTATAATTTTGTTTTAGCATTCTGATCGGGCAGCCCATAGGACATTGATATTTTGTATAATCCGCTGAAGTGAGTGCGTGAGTCAGAAGAGCTTCATACTTCATTATCATAATGCAATATAAATATTCTCTTACAAGCCAATTCATTTAACTAATTTACACTTCTACAGTAACAAAAATGATGCAATATTAACATACCTTCCTTTGATTCTCTCCGGCAGATCCGCAAAAACTCAAAACTACTGTACGGCAAACGAACGGTCCTAGCGAATGGGCGGCGGAAATCCATTCCACCCGCCAGCAACTCGGACAGCTTTCAGTCGTACGGAAGCACACCGACGCTGTCCGGTGACAACCGCAAAACGCTGGAAGAGGAAATCGTTGGACTGCGGCAGCTGCTGAATACTCGCGATGAAGAAATTAGCAAACTAAAGCGAGAGATCGATAAACTAAAAGTAAGTGTCACGTGGAGTCATTATCGCACCGATAAGGCGACCAATTTGGGCAGGGATTGATGAATATTTGATTTTTAAATGCACCGTAAACTGGTCGGATGCTTTTAACAGAACGATGCTAAAACCTATTCTTAGAAGAGTGTCGTTGCAATGTCTTTTGAAGCACCGAGGATAAGTTAATTATTTTTTAAAGTGGTTGATTTTGGCAGTATTGTGATTAGTAATGAAAATTGAGCCTTAATCACGTATTTGAGGTTACTTTGACCAGCAAAGGTGCTTTTACCGCCGGAAAGAATATTACGCGCGCCATAGGGGATGCACCAAAATTTACTGAAGAGAAACAGCGTAATTCTAAAACTGACCAGCAACTACCTTGAATCACCCTCGCAATTACACCGATGGAGTCAATCATACACTGTCACTTGTCAAGGTCTACTAGTGGCGGCTAGAGGCACGCGACTTCATACAAGTCGCGTGCCAGGAATGAATAATTTCAAAATGATTAAAGTTGAGTTTTACGACTGTTAGTTCACTGACGTTGTTTTACTTTCGATTCTCTTCCTGCTTCATTAGAGCGTCCTCCAGCAAACAACAACAACCAGCATGCATCTGCCACAGCAGGAGAATTCGACGTCGGCGCTCAACGCTAAAATTCATCATGTTGTCGAGGGCGATCTGCTGTCCAGTATTCAGACCAACTACGTTATGGCCGGACAGCAGCTGCCCATGTCGGAACTGTATCGTATCTCCGGGAAGGGTTTCAATTTGGTTCATTCCAACAACGATAGCAATGGCACAAGTGGTTCTCCGAGCAGTACCTTTAACTACAACAAAAACAAGGGAGCCACGCTGATGGCAATGAAGAAGCAGGGTGTCTCCGGGGAAAGCTGCGAACTGATGGGCAACCCGTCTGATATTAAGATTCCTAAATACGAAAAGGATTATAGGTGAGATTTGAATCAATCAATTATCGAAGTATTTTCTTTTATAGTTAATTAATTTCCCAAACGTAGCGCTAAACAGCTCATCAAGGACGCAATTTTGGAGAATGATTTCTTCAAAAACATCGATTCGCTGCAAATTCGCGAAATTGTTGATTCGATGTACAGTCGCGAGTACCACAGTGGCGAGTACGTGATCCACGAGGGTCAGGCGGGATCCCACCTGTACGTTTCGGCCGCTGGAGAGTTTGAGGTGCTGAAAGATGGTCGGTTTCTAGGATTGATGGGTCCCGGGAAGGCGTTCGGAGAGCTGGCTATTCTGTACAATTGCACCCGGACGGCTTCGATTAGAGGTAGGAAAGATTGAGGGAAGGGATTTGTGACAATAACACTTTTTGATGGTTTGATTTTATTAAAACAGTTTTGTGTGATTCCCGAGTATGGGTTCTGGATCGACGGGTTTTTCAGCAGATTATGATGCGAACCGGAATGCAGCGGATTGAGGAAAATGTAAACTTTCTGCGGTCGGTGCCGCTGTTGAAGAATCTAAGCAACGATGTACTTACCAAAATTGCTGACGTGTTAGAAGTGGTGAGTGGTTTTTTTTATTTCATTTAAATTTAAGTCATTCCCAGCTTCAAATATTACCGAGTTGTACCAATAGAGATCTTAATTTTTTTCAAACATGACGGTATGACTACACACACAGTCCGTACCATAATCCACAAATGCTCTAAAACATGGTTTTTATACAATATCGATCGGACCGCAACGATGGTGTTTTTAGGAATGGAACCCATTTCAAACAAAAAGCAATTGATGTGATTGTGGATCACTAGCATGGGGTTTTATGGGCTTCTCATTTGCTCGAATTCACAGAACATCAATATACTTATACAACTAATTTTGTAGATTAAAGCATTTTTCTCCCTAGAAGTTTGCTCAGAAACACAAATAGTGTTTGTTTTGTTGGAGCTAGTGTCAATTCAGCGCTAGCTTAGTCCTGTCACACAAATGACGATTTGATGATGGGGGAGGGGGGTGTTAAAAATCACTCAAAAAATGCTACGTCATTTATGGATCATCCCTTTAGAAGTTGGTTTTTGGCGGACGGGTTGCGCAACACTAGTACACCTACAGGGTGATTGATCATTTTCGCTGCAAAGTCTTTCACATGCTGCGCAAACGGTACATCCGGATCAAATGATGATTTGATGATTGATTTGATTACTGTTAGCTCTATGCTATATTTCACCCTAAGGAGGAAAATTTGGTAAAAACCAAAATTTCTCGCTAGGGTGAAAATTTGTTGGTAAAAACCAGTCTTTGTACAGGGCACAAATCCTTATTTCATACTGTGTTGCGTTTCGGCTTCGCCTCATCAGAAACCAACACTAACTTATTGTCGGAATAGATTAGCGCCGGCTTGACGCAAATCCCTTAAAACTAAAACACACTTTGTGTTTCAATCGAACGACTGATCAAACGTGATGTCCCGTTCGAGCAGAAGTTCAGTTTATGCCGATGAGACACATTGAAACCAAAACTTGTCTTGGCTTAGCAGGCCTATGCGAAAGCACTATGCTATATTTCACCCTAAGGAGGAACATTTGGTAAAAAACTGTTAGTTGTCTTAGTTGTGTTGCTGTGTTGTAGGTTACTTTGTGTTGTTATTTGGTAATATCCAAACTATCAGTAGAGACAGCCTCGAACAAGTTCGAAGACTCATCTGTTGGATTATCACAGGTTACGAAGATCTGCAAAAGCAAAAAAGTGTGGTGTAGGTGTGTTTCTCCATAAATGATATTACCACAAATGGTTATTTAGAGGGTAACATCCTCCGTTGTGATTTGTTACCAATACACTCTCAGTCTGCGGTTATGCACTCCTTCGCAATGAATCACTGACTAATTTATTCAATGAACGATGAAATTCAATGGATTCACTTTCGTATTTTTACTACTTTTTGTGCCTAAAGGTTTGGAACATTTTCCCAGGTTTTAGAGCTAATTTAATATGGAATTTAAAATGAAATCATAGCTCAATTTGTGTTCATTAAACATAAGTTGAAATTATTCCTTAAACAGAGGGATTTCATGACCAAAAAATCTGATCATTGCTGATTCGAACAAAACTTAGGCACAAATCCCCGACTATGTACGGGAAACGTGCCATTTGAGCCAATATATTCTGATTCCTGATTCCTGCCGACCAAAAAATCTGACCATTGCTGATTCGAACAAAACTTTGCAGTTGTTTTCGATTTATAAATTTCTATAATCTGGCAATTAGAACATTTTGACACATGAGCACTTTTTCAAAAGGGCGTAGAAGTTTTTGTTTTTTTCTTTCAAAAAAATGTTGTTTAAAACCTTATTTTGTACAACAAAACTGTCCGAGAATAAGTTAAAAAAATAGTAGTACTGAAAATAGTTGAGTTTTGTTTTACTTTTTAACGACATTCAATTAGATAGAGATTACTGAGTAGGGAGAGTTATGAAAATTTAGAGCCATAGTACTCAAGTGAGAGCAAGGTTGTGAAATATACAGATCGGAAAACTAGAAGTGGCAGGGTCATTAGAAACAGCATCAAAATCTTACGGACTACTCTTTTGTCTTCTGCTGGCAGGGATCGAGCTTAGGCAGCATTACGAATCGCTCAAGTCTACCAACATGTCTCACGGCAAAGACAGACTTATCTCTCCTTACTATGAGAACCGACAAAAGAGAAGTCACGCAAGATCACCACGGATAACCTGTCGACGCGTCACAGCATCAATGAAATGCTGCTGTTCATCTCTGATTTGCCTTTCGAATGCCGGGATAGATTTTTATTTGACTATTGCCATTGCGTGACTTAAGGTGGTGGTTGTGAGTAGCGGGTAGCGGATTTGCTACTGTGTGTAAGGTGAAGGCTGTGAATCGTCGACAGGCTTCCATGACTTCTCGTTTGTCGGTTCTCATGGTAAAGAGAAACAAGTCTGTCTTTGTTGTGTGACATGTTGGTAGACTTGAGCGACTCACAGTAGTGCTGCTTAATGTTGACTCCTGCCAGCAGAAGACAAAAGATTAGTTCGCAAGATTTTAAGCCTGTTTCTAACGACATGTATAACTTATCAGTTAAAGTTTTCTAACAATAACTTTAAACATGTTTTTTTTCAATTTGTTGCGAATGGTCAGAAAAGGTTCAACTTTATCAGAGGATATGAAAATGTCATTTCAAATCAAAATACATTTAACGAAAGTTTTTCGTGTTTTTCCATCAACATCATCATCAACAATCAAATGTTTATCGTTTTTATCACGGAAGATTTTTTTCAGTGTATTCGGATCATGGAGAAGCTACCAATAAGAAATTTTACAATATTGTTTCAAACCATATTATTTGCATTCAAGAATAGGGGAACATGGGGAGATTGGACCAGGTTTTCAGTTAAACCTACGTAAATCTCTAAAAAATTCACTCCTCCAAAACTTATTTAAATGTAATGTGCAAAAGTTTTTCTTTAGAATTGCATGATTTTTTTTCTGAATTGTTAATTTACATTTTCAAAAGTTATAAAAGACTTGACCAAGGCTTGATAAATAGAATTTTGAATCATCAGAACAAAAATAATGGCACAAAACATGCTGTAATCATTTTTTTCATATTATCGGGGTTTTTAATAATAAGAAACAATACAAAACGATTGTATTTCATGAATTTTGATTTTTTTAATGCATTTTCTTTTTGGGATTAACTATGCTGATTACATTGCATGTTCATATATCACGAAATCAGCCGTATAACTGTAAATATTTGACTAGTACTATAAAGATATAGACTGGAGTTAAAGGTGAGATTTTTTGATTAACATTAACAGTAGGTCCAACAGAATAGTAAATATCAGAAATTATATATCTTTCTTCAGCTTATTGCCACTTGGTCAAGTCTACCCATAAAATCTTGGTTAAGTCTTAGTTCTTAAGTTCAATGCCATGTCAATTTTATAAATAACTATTCCAATATTCCGATAATTTAACTGCAGTTCTATAAAAAGATTAATTATGATCTAGTAGACATGTCCATACAAAGTTTGATAAAAAATCAAATCATTTAACGCAAATTCATGAATTACGGAATATTTTCTATGCGGAAAGGATTTTTCACTCCAAACTTTTAGAATTACCTTATGAGATCAAAACAACTATAAAACACACAAAAAAAATTAGGAACCAAATAGAACACGATATTGAAAATTGTTGAATCTCGCACTTGGTCAAGTCTCCCCATGTTCCCTTGCATCTTTCTTACAGTATTTGTATTTTAAATCAAAATGTTCATATCAAAAAAATTTCCAAACTATAGCCGTCTTCAAGAGGTTCTAAATTTTGTTTCCATAATTTGTTCGTGTTAATCCATAAAGAACATTCAGTTTTTCAAAATGCGTATAAAATTTGTATATTTGAGGTTATGTAGATCACGACTCCAACATAAAATTTTCTGTTACTTTTCTTCTAACATTAAGGCGATATTGTAAGCCATTTGAAAGGTACATGAAAAAAAAACAAAAATATGATAAAACTATACAGTTTAAACATCATACTCTGTATATTAGAGTGGCTTTTTCAGCACAGCACTTTTTGAGTTTCTTTTTAGAGCGAGTAAAGGCGCTATAACCTGGCTTATTAGCCATGACAGGGCTAAATACCTCTGTCCCATCCCAGGAACCAAAGGAGTGACATTAACCCTCTTAGCAAAGTCACTCCCAACGATTTATTAGACCCCCATCAAATTGAAACGGTTGTGTACGGTTGTCCACGTTTCTTCCTTATTCAGGTTTCAAAATAATCCGTTGATTAAATTATTCATTAATTGAATAATTTGATTGCCGTATAATTTTGAATCATCTTTATTTTGTACGCTGCACAGTTGGCCTGGCCGCTTTAATGCTTGTGTCATATTCAATATGTGCCACAAATATTAATAATAACAAGAAAAATTGTGCACGAACGTCTGCAATTTTCCAGGATCCCTACATGTATTGGCTGTGTATGTGTAGACTAGACTAGACTAGACTAGACAGCACTTTTTGAGTTTCTTTTGTAGTCCCAAATGCATGTGCAAAATTTGGGAGCAGTCGGTTGCTTTCCGGGTTTGCGCATTGCATTCAAGGTTTGTATGGGATTTTAAATGGGAAAATCAATTATTTTGCATTTATGTTAATAAAGATTGCTATTTCACTCAACATGAAAAACCAGTTTTATAAAACTATAGTTTAAACCTTGGTTGACAACTTTGTCCAAAACGGTTACTGGCTACAAGTTTTCAAAAAATAGTTAATATCGATTTTAAAACTGTTAATTCAATCCAAATGCAGAAATTCATTATTTCTTCCAACACTGTCAGTACGCCACCGACACCGATACTTTAAACTGAAATAAGTGAGAAATACTCCATACAAAATACCATACAAACTGCGCAATGCTCAAACCAGGGAAGCAACCAATCGCTACCAAATTTTGCACAGGCATTTGGTACCACAAAAGGAATTCAAAAAGTGCTGTGCCCGCTAGTTTGAATCATTTTGGAGTTTTCCCATACAACCGACTGTACATGAATCAAATATTCATTGTTTCTCGAAGTTTTGTTCCCAACATCGCCTAGATGTTAAAAGAAAATTTTATGTTAAAAATTTATTTCTCTTGATGGAAAAACGATTAATGATTGTTTTTGTTGAAACAAAATTTACAATATCTCGGAAACTTTTAGATTTTTCATAATTTTCGTTATTTGCGCTTTCCTTTGAAATAGCATTTAGAATCGTATTCAAAAAGAAAATTGAATTTTTACAGCAAATAGTAGGAATTTTGTTTATGAATTGAAAAGTAGTAAATGTGATGATCTTATTTGTTGTAGACAACATGAGTCAATGGATTTATGAGTAATCCATGTATTTTAACAATAAAACCAATGTTAATTTGTAAATGCGGATTTTTTCCATTTTCTGTAAAAAAATGCAAAATGATTGTTAGCCCCTGTTTGGACGCCTGCCATTCAAGCAGTGTTTTCGTTTTTTGAAACTAGCGTCAATTCGGCGAGCTTGTTTAATCATGACACTAAGTCAGTGTCGGATTCTGATGAGATGAAGGCGAAACGAAAATTCCATAACTATTTTAACCATAGTGGTTCCGTACAAATTGAAAAGTGTCAAGGCATAGTGAAAGAGCAGAATTTCAAGGGTTTTACTTTTGTAGATTTGTCCGTTATCGATCCCAAATGTGATAAAAACCTGAATCATTTTGCTACATCTGCAGAACGCTTGCCAGACGCAGATTTGTTGGCGCTACGGTTCGGTCCCTTCCGAACTTTGTATATTTATAGTCCAAAACACTCATAGTTTTTTCTCCAAATAAAATGAAATTTGAACCGAAATATTTGTGCGACGCTTGAATTGTTTCAACGCCATGCTGACCTTGCTGTAATGCGTTGCCTGCCGCTAGTATCATTTGGCATGATATGAGGCATTGGAATATAGATAAAATAACGACTTTCAATTCAAATTTCTGCCATTTTTAGCAACGCACTGAAATTACAAATATTTTTTTTCGAACTCTAAAGTTAGTATGGATTGTATCCATCCTCAGTGCGAGGTCTTCAAAATTCCCGGGCGCCTGGCCCAGTGTGCCCATGCGTAACGACGGTACTGTTTATACATTGATATCACTTGAAGCAGATTCTACGAATATGTTTAGCAGCTACATACAAAAGTTAGACACCGTCTCCAATAATGGGACGTCCACCTTATTCGCAATTAACACTTTTTAATTAAATTTACATTAAGTAGTTAGTGGTTACAGATGTTCCATCGTTTTCCAGTCAGGTAGCGAAAAACATTCTAAATATCAAGATGAATCAACGAAATATAGAAATACTCGTCACTGGAACAGCCAAAAAACTTCCACACATGGGCAAGAAAATTAGATCTACGAGCATACTTAGTCACTGATGTTGATATTTTTGACAGTTGCCATGGTTGGTTCATAAGGGTTTGTGTACTGTTCAGGAATCAGAATATATTGGCTTAAATGGCTCATTCCCCGTATGTAGTCGGGGAGTTGTGCCTCAGTTGATCTTAGAAATTAAAAATTTTATTTTTCCGAAACGTGTTGGAAACGTGGATTTTACCGCCCCACAAAAGCGTACGCCGATGTCGCCTTTTTAAGGTCAGCTCAGATATGAAGGAACGCGACACCGATTTCCCTATTGTACTAACAAATCAAACCG
This sequence comes from Topomyia yanbarensis, assembly GCF_030247195.1. Taxonomy (NCBI): domain Eukaryota; kingdom Metazoa; phylum Arthropoda; class Insecta; order Diptera; family Culicidae; genus Topomyia; species Topomyia yanbarensis. The sequence continues at coordinate 40,694,185 of NC_080671.1, read as the reverse complement.
TTTTCGGTTGTGTGCTAAACTCTGGGCGCTATCAATGTCGATGAAACGATGATTACCAGAGTTTCTGCTCGGTTTCAATCGTTTTTCAATCCGGAACTCGACGGATTCCCTTATGTTTTGTGACTCTGCTTCTTGCGGTTTTTCAGATCATCAAGCATCTCTTGCCAGTGGCTTTCTTTCATATTTTTGGAAATCTGCGAACATGTTTCCAATAAGCAAGACATGAATAACTATCGTGCAATAAATTCATCGGGCTAGTAATATCGCTTCTATTAGAAAAAGATTATCGTCGGATGAAACAATGAAATGGTTTCTATGACCCATAAATATACCAAAATACGGTTTTTATATGAGAGCTACAGCCAACGGTAAGAGTGTTTTCATGGGTTGAACCCATTTCAAACAGACCATGAGCATTGAGGTATTATGTGCTTTCCGTTTGTCCGAGATAGCTGTCGAAAAGAAAATGTTGGCATTTTCTTCGTCTCTCTGGTCGCCTTATTGATCAGTCCATTTTCTGTTTTCGCCACGAAATTTTTCGAATTGTTCCTCCACGTCAGGTTCAGCCGGAATTTTTCAATGCGATGCAGCTGGGGAACGCTCCATCTCCTCCAGCGACTGCTTAGCATAACGTGCTGAGGCCAGATCCGGCCAGAACACGACATCGTCCTTCGATACTACATCTACAAACTCACGCTGCGCTGCCATCACCGGGACTCCCGTTATACAGTACTACGGAAGCCTCCGAGCACTTCGACGTAGTCGCGCTACCAGCCAGCGACCAGTTCAACCATCCCAGCCTTGCGTTCGGAGGTCTTCCGAACTCCCTCCTCAGGCGAGTATGCTGCTTTAAATGATACTCCGCTTCCTTTAGCACATCGTCGCATACAACACATGATTTCCAGCCCTTCTTGCTTACCCTCACTTTCTACGACTACGATATTATCGTTCTCTTCCAAACCTGGCTATGTGATGATATATTAAACGCTTAGCTATCGACGAACTACGCAATCTACCGATGCGATCGCATCCACTCTTCTACTACTCATCTAAGCCGCGGAGGTGGTGTTCTTATAGCGATAAAGAAAAACCTAACTGGAACTATACTAAAGGCCGAACTTAATATGTTTGCTGCATTTATCGGATACCAGCGATAACAGCGATCTTGACATGTACAACTTTCACTCCTCTGCGGTCCAAAATATTCTTAAGAAGACCAACCGCCAAGACAATGTACTTGTTGTAGGCGATTACAACCTCCCTCATCTTCGGTGGATTTTCGATGACGATCTCAAGGGCTACATTCCTAAAAATGCAACATCGGCTATCACGGAAACGCTGGTCGCTGGTGGTTTGTATGAAATCTGCTCTCTTAGCAATGTGAATGGACGGACCCTTGATTTACCCTTCGTCAACGACACGGACGTGTTTGAACTGACTGAAAGTAGACTCTCACCATAAACCCTTCGTTCTAAGATTTGACACGCGTTCTGATGGTAGTGACGCTTTTAATGCAATCAACGACGATCTAAACTTTGACTTTACTCGACGCAACCTTGATGAAGTCTCAATGGCCATTGGTGCAGTCAATTGACGAGATATGCTGGATAAAAAAGATTTAGATCAGCCAGTTCTGCATTCTACGAGTCAATATAGGAGATTCTTCGCCGCAATGTTGTTAAAAACGTGTCAGCAGAAAAGCAGATTATAAGTTTCCGTGGTGGAATATCGATCAACCTTCGAAATAATCCCTCGACATTCTTGACGTTGCTGTTTTGAAACTGGAGTGATTAGGTTTTTTTGGATGGGTAACCAGATGGCTGCATTCCTACCTCTCCGAGCGATCCGCTTTCGTTAGTACCGCACGTTCGAAACGCCAATCAGTGTGCCTCAAGGAAGTCACCTTGGGTCACTGATCTTTCTCTTATTCATCAACGATCTCTGCACCCGCATCAATTCTGGAAAACTACTGTACGCTGATGATATGAAAATCTTTAATTAAATTGCTTCAGTACTCGACTCTGCTGTGCTTCAAGATGATCTATACAAAATACTACTTACATGCAGATCAACGTCGATAAATGTATGGTGATAAGTTTCGGGCGCTTGGCTATTGTAAGGCGTTGCGAATATACCCTTTAAGCCTGTGTCATCATCCGTGACTTGGTAATGTTGTTCGACAGAAACCTTTGCTTCGCCGACCACTGTAACAACGGCGAAGGCTTTTGCAACACTAGGCTTTCTGAAACGGAACATAGTTGGTTACTACGCGCCGAAATCTATATACTGCGCACTGGTCCGGAGCACCTTAGAGTACGCAGTTGGACCGTGTTCAGAGAAGCTTTGTATGATTTGCTCTCAAAAAACTGTCTTGGAACGACCCTATTCGCCTTCCGCCGTATAATAATAGATGCTAGATTTGCCAACGTTAGAGTCTCGCCGCACTTTCTTGCAAACAATGTTCATCTACAATGTGTTATCGAGCAATATTGACTGTCCCGACATTCTTTGTAGGATCAATTTGTTTGTTCCTCCTCGTGGTATAAGGAATCGTCCACCTCTGTTGAATCCTAAACACCGTAGAGCTTATGGGCAGAATAATCAGGTGGGCAGATGTCGTAGTAAACTCAACGAAATTACTTTAGCTTATGACAGGCCCGTAGCCAGGATTTTGTTTCGGGAGGGGCTTAAAAATTATTACACAAATGTATTAATTCTGATGACTTGAAATAATCACTGGAAACTGAACGTAATTATGAAAAGTTCTTAGTGAAAAAAATTCCGAAACTAAGACAATAGACACTAAAAACCCTAATAATATGTTGTCTGTTACAAGAAAGGCCATAGTGCATCGACGAATTAAATTTGATTATTTTTAATTTACAAATTAGAAATTTCTCTAGTTACAAAAATGAATATTTAAGAGGCCAAAGTATTTAGGGCTGCTTGAAAATGCTACGCTGCATGCTACGCTGCTTGAAAGTGCTACACCTTTACAATTTGTAGATGACGCTAAATTGGAATGAGTAAAAAATATCCAAAAATCCGTCTCACGAAACTTTACACGCATTTGCTGATCAGGAGAACGAAACCAACGTCAAGGTTGTCCCAATGAATAGGAATATATCAGTGTGAAATCAAAGTTTACCGTTGCAAAGAATGTCCGAACAAAGTGAATGTTGAAATTAGCTTCAAATATTCTGATAAGGCAGGCGATTTGTAGGTGCAGAAAATAGGTGCAACTCCTATTTTCATGATCAGGCGTCTTTCTACTATTACTAGTTCTGTGACTTCATCCGAAGTTTGCGTTAACTCGACTTTATGAAATTTTCAATTTAAATGATACTGATCATGTCATAATCAAAACAATCCTGAGAAAAACACATGTTTTTCATTTGACTCTCATAGGGAATGGGTTAAAGACTATCTTCTACAATATTATCAGGCAACTCAGAGTAACTATCTTTTTATCTATTTAAGTAGATTCTTTTTAGGTACTTTTTATATCATTGTACTTACGAATTAAAAATATCGTAGACTGATTTTCCTAGATCCCTGAAACTATAGTAAAAGTCAAAATGTAAAGTGAGTGCAAAAAACTACTGATTTCACTACAAAGCAAGAATACCTTAGCTCTATTGACTTTTAACAATTTTACAAAACCGTTGTAACTTGAGAAGATTACCTAGATTAACTAAATATTATATTTGAACATTTGAAGGTTTTATTTCGGAATTCGTGGGTTTTTTGACAATGTCAAATATATATTTCAACGATTTAATCTACTAATACTACTACCCAGAATTTAATCTACTGAACGAAACTGCTCAGAATTTATTCACTAATCGAAAGAAAATTACTTAGCACTGATTAGTCAATGCTTCTAATTTACGTAAAATTTGGTAAATATAACATTGATGACACCACCAAAATAACTAAAAACTATAAACATAGATAATAATTTCAGCATCACTTGCTTCCTACACATGAAAGAGAACACATCGCACTTGCATCTAATTTGCCGAAGAGGCTTTCTTTTAGAGTTGTCTGGTTTTAAATTACAGCAAATTATTCTTTTCTTGTGAAACTTTTGCAAAACTTTTTGTCAATTCATTAAACAAATATGTGAACACTAATCTGTTCAGTAATACGTTTGTTTATGAATAAAAATAATTAGCTCTTGATTTTTTTTTTTCAATCATCATCAAGATTGGAACAGATTTATGATTTCTTGAAGATAGTTGTAATGTTTGTCTGATTGCATGTTTGTTTTACCACTATTTGGGAAAAAGTTTAAAGTTGTTGTACCTAACGCAACGAAGACGAAATGAGAAGATCAGAGCGCAATTCGGAAAGAACTCGCGTTGAGTGTATAGTAAAGATAGAAGAGTGATCTTGAGTCGATTTCGATTGGTTGATTTTTTCCTCTCTTTTCTCTCTTTTTTAAGATTATCTCTCTCATTTTATTCCATGGCGAGCAAAAATGGAACGAAAGACTGTCACATACTGAAGACATGAAATCAAAACTCATCCCAACTTATTGGCTTATAGAATCAGTCAGTCCCAACATTTTAGTCCCTCTTCGTGATTGCCTATTGTTTTACAACTTTTTGCCCGGTCCACTTTTAATAGAATTTTCTTTTAAACGTTTGCTGCAGATATCACGGATTTACGGATTAACAGTGTATTAGTGCGGAACGAATACCTCGTAACAATGAAATGAAGCGACAATAAAAATGGTATTGCGTTAAAATGACGCGAAACAAAAATTTTCTTCTCGGCTCAATCGTTCTCAGACAAATTGAAATACTTTTTATGTAGCACAGTACAGAGAACAGAGTGTACAGTGTGCACTGACCTAATACAGAAATTCAAAATTGTGTGCAATTCAAAAACTTATCATTTAAAAATAACAAACGGGGTCGTGGGTCTTTTATAGATTTCCTTATGTAAACAATAAAAATAATATAACGAGTTTAAATGGTTGTCCTGCAGATCTCGCGCAAGCGCTTAGACATTGCACGTGGAAACCTGTTTACGAGGCGAGGAAATGTTTTTTTCCTCGCCAACTATGTCTTGGGGGGGGAGTTGTTCATTTCTATCTCGCTATTAGACATTTCCGTGTCATCATCGTAGTTGCTGCCTTTATGTTCGCGAATATCTTCCTTGCTTCTCGCCCTCAATAATTGCCCTTCCAAATAGATTCAGTTTCTCCCAAATGACATTAATCTGCGAGTAAGCGGTATCCGATCTTGTAGCGGAACATTCATTTTCTCATCGTCCATATACAGAAAGATCTTAATTAAAGCATTGTCACACACAACCTTGTGCTTTACATTGTGCGAAATGAATGGTTTCGTCTGGGCTAATTTGTTGAGCGCTAAATGCCTGACATGGTAGAACTCGATAAAGGCGGCTTCCGAAAGTCTAATCTCCATTTAGACCTTCAAGAAATGTTCGACATTATGAATGCTCTGTCCTATGCGAATCATCAATAATTTTATAATCACCGTATTTGGCTGGAGCACCAATTCTTGCTTCTACTACTCCCTAATCTCGACAGATTACTACAGCTACAATTAAAGTAACAGTTTCTTGTATTCTTCAGAGAAGGCACACAATATAAAAGTTACTGTTTTTGTCGTTCGCTTCGCACTCGAGCAAAAGCATAAAGCACACTGAATTTCGTGACCATTGGCTTCGGTGGTTAGAAATAGCCTTCTTCAACTTTTTCTCAATAATTTGTTCAAATCAAATGAGCAACAAATTTTGTTAAAAGTCGCCGGTTTTTTAAATTTATTTTTGAAAAATTTTGGGAGGGGCTTTAGCCCCCTAGCCCCCCCCCCCCTCTGGCTACGTGCCTGGTTTATGACCTCCATACCACTAAGTCTAGTTATAAGTTAGCAATAAAAAAAAATTAATATTGACATTAACAATAGTATTAAGAGATTACTCGGTATATGCCGAAGACAAAATAAATAAATAAATAAATAATTGGTTTAACCCTTTCATGCCCAACTTTTTACTAGTGCATGTAGGGTTTCAAAACTATTTTTCCTTCAAAACGGTGGGATCAAGAATCACGAAAAGCCTTTTTTTCAGAAAGATAGATGTTTCCCTTGCAGTGTTTGAAGCTGCTCAATTTTTACCTTCTAATGCTCAATGCAATTCTTCTAGAATATTTACAATAGTCCAATTATGTGTCAAATGTAGCCAAAGACAGTCTAAATTAATAAGTTTTATCAGTTTTCAAAAATATTGCAACATAACGAAGATATATGAAAAATTCATTTTCCGTCATCAACATAAACTGTCCCAGGCAGCACTGCTACATCGGAATTCAATCAGACTAATTGCAATAACTTCAGTTCTAGAGCTGATCCTTGCAACTGTTAATACTCAAATGAAAGGCAATAGTCACATATATTAGCCTTACTTGTTTTTGTGAAGAAATCTTGCCTCAAACAAAAGTTATAGCTGTTTAAAATCGTTGTTGTCCACAAACAACATGGGCATGAATGGGTTAATGAAGGCCCCAACACCCAGCAAGCACCTCGTGCTTGACCGGCATTGACATTGATGCTCTTATTTTTCTTCAGGAGCGCCAGGAATATGTATATGGGCATTTTGCTGTATCCGGCCGACGCAGAGTGCGCCACGATGACGAACTTCTTCGATGCCAGGGTTGAGCAATACAATGCGACGATACAATGGTGGATCCATCATTAGGTGGCAGGTTATTCGCTTGAAAAATGCAAGCCATACCTAATCAAAAATCAGCATGGCTTCACGTCTGAACGTAGAACAAAGACTAACCTGCCATGTTTAGTATCCTACATAACAAGGAGTATGGTAGTCTTAACAGATCTAGATAATGGTTTTCAATGGAGACTGTTAGGCATTCATATTTACTTTTACATCAAGAATAGCCCAGGGAAGCTACTTGGGATCGTTGATGTTTCTGCTTTACTTCAGTGGCATGCATTTAATACTGAAGACAGCCCTCCGGTCCTTCGTAGATGATCTCAAAATATTTTCTTTCGTCCGCTCAATTGAGGATCGCAGATTCCTCTAACAATATCTTGAAATTTTCGCTGATATAAGTGTAGCAAGAACCACGTTTGTGTAAATCCAAAGAAGTGCTCGGTGATAAAGTCAGAGACTAATTGAGACGGCGGACTAACGAGTTTTCCGTGGCACAACTAACTCAGGTAGTACTAGATGGTCCCTCGAAATGTCGTTGATTATCGAGGATGCTTTGCTTTTCTTTATCACTTGTTTTTATTTTTCCTGCTGGGCGCTCTGTTGTTTACGGCGCAGTGAGAAAGTTTGTTGTAGAGCTGCTTTTTATGGAACTAACAGAGCTTTTTATGGAACTAACGGTTTCCAATTGCGATTCACACGCCCCGCAAACGATTTTCAGTCAACTTTCCCAGAACCATCCCTAAGTAAAGGTTGATGAATTCTGGACAATTTTTGTTTTTCAAAATATTTTAAAACAATATGCGAAACATGCAAAGGTTTCATAGTTTTCAAACAACAGTGGCTTGTCATTATAACCGGGAGAGGAAACAACACAGTGGCCGAAACAGTAAAAGAAATAAAATCCAAAAACGAAGTTGTGCGAAATCTTACGATGCTAATCTGTCTGGGCCCTGAAAGATATCAAACTGGTCGGATTGAGTGTTGCTTCACCTGTGGTTGAAAAACTAAAAGGTGTTGCGTAGATGAAAAACGGAGACATTTTTGAATGTAAACAACAGATGCATCCAACGATCAATAAATAATACCTGCTACCAACTTTGCAAGCTCGATGCAAAGATTGGTTTGTCAAGGTTGACAGAAATGAAGGGACCGTGATACTTCTACGACTTCTGAAGATCTAGAACACAGTGTACCACAGAATTTTGAGTGTTTTTTCGTCAGTTGGTAGTCTCTATTAGTCTCTGATAGAGCTCCTAGAGATCCCAAAAAATGAATGCTGCAAATCTAGGGAGAATTTCGACTGTTTTTACTCTACTGATATGGTCACCCTATTCCACGGTATAAACCAAACCATGGCTTGGCAGTCCCTGTGGTAAATCTTGGCAATGATGGTCTTTGAAAACGATGCCAGTTTGACAGCATTTAAAATCAAAAGACAGCAACTCCATAATTTGTGGATACTATCGACATGCCAAAACTTCAAAAGTAATTGTAGACACCAACCCTATTTTTGGTGGTGTTCCAAAATGGAGGTAGCAATAGAAAATTCCAAAATCCTTTCTATGTATTTGTTTCGAATTTTTTTTTATTACTTCCCTTTGACTATTTTTCGCTATTCGATGGGGCGGCTAAATATCTACTGAAATTTCATATTTTTTATTACTTTAATACCAAAAATGAATTTTATTTTTTCTATATTTGATGAAGATAAGTTAAATATATCGGATAAGACTGAAAGTAAGCCAAATAAGCGGAAGAAATGCAGGGTGCGGCTAAACGAATTTCGATCACAGAATGTTTAGAGTGGTGATAATTGATTCTAAGTGGTGGCTAAAATTAAAATCTAGGTACGAAAATTAAAACCTCTAATATTGTTATTCATGCGTAAAATTATGTCGGATGTGTGAAATGGATATTGGGTGTGTATCTCACGAGCGATTATTGTGAAAAAATAAGAAATTTTGATTTTATTGCCATTTATGGTTCATGTGTTTTATTTATTCATCAAATTAATTTAATTCATTTAGCTTACGATTTTGAATCATTTCATGTGCTTTTACAAATTTCTATAATTTACCAATATATGAAATGATTACACTGAATTTTGAATAAGTTGAGTACCAACTACACCGGTGTAGTGCATTGTCAAAACCGGAAATGTCGTTAGACACACTAGTGCGTTATGTACCGAAATCGTATCGCAGTAGGTGGTTAAAAATTTAAAACACGAAAATATGAAGCACCTCTTTAAAAATCGAATCGGTACCTTGCCGGGACAGATCCGATTATGGGGCAGTTGTTCTCCGGTTATCTAGAACAAAAATGCAAAGTACAAAGTACATCATTACTTTCTTTTCTTATCTCGTGAAGGAATTCTACCCAGCTGGAGCGTACATCATCCGTCAAGGAGCAGCTGGCGACACATTCTTCCTAATCAGCCAGGGTACTGTGAAGGTCACGCAGCGTTTACCAGGTATGCACTAACAAGCCACTTTTGGACAGTCTCATTAATGTCGTAAAGTATACCTGCATAGTAACCCGCAATTAACCAAAATAACCCTCTCTCTCGCCACAATTCGGTTCCCCTTTACCACCCACCACGCTCACACGCCACTCAACCACGCGTAGGGTGTGCCGTCGAGGAGGAGATAAGAATTCTCGGTCGCGGCGAGTACTTTGGCGAGAAGGCTCTCATCAAGGAGGACAAACGAACGGCAAACATTATTGCCATGTCGCCGGGAGTGGAGTGTCTCACGCTGGATCGAGAGTCCTTCACCAAACACATCGGAGATCTGTGCGAGCTGCACGAAAAAGACTACGGTGATGCCGAGCGGGTGTTGGCTTTCCGCAATTTGGAGAATAATTTGCCCGCGTTGGACGCGGTTAAACCGGGTTAGTTTGATTATATTTGCCTATTTGGAAATTGTATTAGAGGTTTGTTTTGTTCGCTCTAGAATTGTTGGACGTGGAACTTTCCGATCTGGAGATAGTGGGGACATTGGGCGTTGGTGGCTTCGGTCGGGTTGAACTGGTTAAATTGGAGCGCAATGGGGTTATTCAAGTGTACGCGCTCAAGTGTATGAAGAAGAAACATATCGTGGATACTCGACAGCAGGAGCACGTGTATAGCGAGCGGAAAATCATGCTGGCCTGTCACAGTCCCTTCATCTGCCGATTATATCGGACGTATCGAAACGACAGGTGCGTTTACATGTTGCTGGAGGCCTGCATGGGCGGTGAGGTTTGGACAATTCTTCGAGATCGATCGTACTTCGATGATGGAACGGCTAAATTCATCGTCGGGTGTGTGTTGAAGGCGTTTGAATTCTTACACGCTAGGGGGATCGTGTACCGAGATCTGAAACCGGAAAATCTGCTGCTGGATTCGAAGGGATACGTGAAATTGGTGAGTGATTTACTTGCTAGTGTGAGAGATGATTGGTTTAATACTTTTTTCTTCTTTTTAGGTGGATTTTGGATTCGCAAAATTTATCGGATACAGCAGTAAGACGTGGACGTTCTGTGGAACCCCCGAATATGTTGCACCTGAGATAGTTTTGAATAAGGGACACGATCGGTCAGTTGATTACTGGGCACTGGGAGTGCTGATACATGAACTACTGACAGGAATGTGAGTATTACATTAATAGGTTCGGGGTTGCGTACAAGGCAATCGATTTAACAACTACAATATGCCCGTCCCCGCTCAGCTATGCTTCTAAGAACTAATCCCAATAATTAAATATTAATTCTTCAATAGGGCTAATGAGATTTTTGTACACAAAGGTTTCAGCTTGAAAAAAAAACATTTTTTTTGTGAATTTTTTAGAACTTTGCGTGAAGCAAATTTATCAAAACTTTTGTACATTATAGTGAATCATTTCAATAACATGCTGTAATTTTTCTATGCAAAAATATCGACAAACGACTCGGTGACGAAGCTTTTTGTACAACATCTCTGGAATAACAAGATTTGCGGTGTTACCTGCCATTCCAAAATTACTTAACCGATTTCTTTCAAACTTTGCATACACATTCTATGTTAAAAATACCTAACACTACGTTGAGATTTTGAGATAAATTTTCAATTAAGGGAGTTTTTTACTCATTCAATTAAAAATTACTATTTTTCATGAACAATTTTTTCACGATTTCCGCCATGTCACTACCAAATCGATTTTCTGTACGTGAACTAGTTTACAACTTTAAGAATATTATTCATAAAACCAAAGGGTAACTCATGATGTTGTTCATAGATTTGGAAACATTAATTCACAAAATTAAAACATTCTGAATATTTTTTCGTGAACTAGTTCACGAGACTCGGAATTTTATTCATGAATTCCTCCAATCCTCGTGAAATAATTCATGATTCCTAATATATTAGTCACGATCCAATACCTGTGCTCGTGAAAATCAGGAAATATTGTTCATGTATCCGTGAACTGGTTCATGATACTTAACATAATAGTCACGACTTGCCATTCGTAATCGTGAAATGGTTCATGAAATCATAAAGTATTAACACTGTGAATTGGTTCATGATCCCTAGTATAAGTCTGACGATTCGTGCTCGTCAAATAATTTACAAAATATGAAATATTGTTCATAGATTCGTGAACTAGTTCGAGATGAAGGCAACGCTCGCGAAAAAAATCGATAACACACACTCCATCCATCACACGCAATCTCGTCGGTGCTGCTGTACTGCACTGAATTTTGTTTTGTTAATTTTTTTCTCCGCTGCTATAAATAGCTCATGACCAGAAATTTCTTGTAAAAAAATCCTAGATTCCTAGATTAGAGTCGACAAACATCTATTCGCTAAAAACACCTCTTTACAACCCGCATCATGACGACATGTACTTGCTGAGTAGTAAAAATGGCATATACACGCTGCACACTAATGATGAGTGAGATAATATCGTTTGGGTCCCCGCCGCCGGGCCGGTATTTCAGCATCGACATTGACGCCTTTTGCTTTGTACCACTTTCCCGCTGTTTTATTCTGTTTGTATGTGTTGGGAACTAAGCCTTACTAAAAAACGGGTGGCATCTGAACCGGAACCGACTAACATCTATTCGTTAAAACGCCTACTTACACCATAGGCCATAGCGACACATGATGGGTAGCTGTTGGAATGAGCTATATAAACTTCTCATCATTGTAGCAGCGATCACATGCGGGATAGCATGGAGACGTTAGTATGTGTTCTTCACGTTTTCTCTGCACTGTGTAGCCAACGTGTAGAAATAATATTTGTTTTTGTTTTGAAAACTTCAGACACGGTTTCCGCCATGCCACTACCAAATCGATTTTCTTTACGTGAACTAGTTCACAGCTTAATGAATGTTATTCACAAGTCCAAAGGTTAACTCATGATGTTGTTCATAGATTTAGGAACATTAGTTCACAAAATCAAAACATCATGGATATTTTCTCGTGAACCGGATCACGAAACTCGGAATTTTATTCATGAATCCCTTCAATCCTCGTGAACTAATTCATGATTCCTAATATATTAGTCACGATCCAATATCCGTGCTCGTGAAATAGTGCAATATTTTTCATGTATTCGTGAGCTGGTTCATGATTCCTAGTATAATAGTCACGACGGACCATGTGTGTCCGTAAAATAAATCACAAAATTATAAAATATTTTTCATGTGTACGTGAATTAGTTCATGAATCCTAGTATAATAGTCATGGCTTACCATTCATGCTCGTGAAATAGTTGCTTGCTCATGTATTCGTGAACTGTTTTATGATACCTAACATAATAGTCACGACTTACCATTTGTGATCGTGAAGTAGTTCACGAAATCATAAAATATTATTCATGTATTTGTGAATTGCTTCATATTTTCTAGTATACGTTTGACAATTCTACTACTGATATCTTGAACATGAGTCACATTACGCCACCTGTCAAATTGAAAAGTAAGCTCTATAATAAAATATCAGGATAACGTGAACAGAAATTACGAAAATCGTGACAAAGATCTTGAAATCATGAACATAAATCACACTTTTCGTTACAAAAATGTCAAAATTTGTAACTAAGATCCGGAAATCAAGAACATAAATGAACATAAATCTCTACTCGTGACTAAACAATCACGACAACGTAAATAGAAATCACGAAAATCATGACAAAGTTCTATTGAGAAAGGTAAAAACGAAATTTTAATGTGGTACTGAAAAATTTTCGACGCTCCGTGCTGCAACTGGACGCACACAATCATTAATAAAATTTTCGTGAGTTAATAATAAGGACTATTTTACATCTCCAGTGTTGTAATTCTGCGAAAGACAATCTCACAATATCAAATTACCGTATAATAGTGACTCCATATACAAGATATTGAGAGTGCGGCATTTCTCCTGACGCGTCATCTCTCTCTCGAAATTACCCTATACCAAACACCCTGTACACAGATCCATGCATACATATGGTCAAGGTTTCTGTCTGTCACGTTACATTTTTACGCATATTTCATAAGATAAGTCAGCAAAAACAATAAAACCATTTTCTATCACAACTGCACATTATTAAGGTTACTAAACCGCACATTTTTTCTACAGAAAGTTTTTTTCTATCATGAACCGTTTTCACTTTATTGTCATTTTGATACGTGTGTCACGTTACACAATTTTCGCAGTTAGTTTGGAGGTTGCCCGACTAAATAGAAAAAGTCTGTTCCGTTGGCCCCCAAATTTGCATGAAAACAGTTTTAAGTTGAAGCTTGGAAAGCAAGGAAGAGTTTGTAATATAGTTTTCCTGAAGAAAAACTTTGTTTTCGATTTTATGGAGTACTCTCAATGATCTGTCACGTTACAACCAGAATCTGTCACGTTACAGTTCTGCATTTTCATTGAAGCAAGGATATCAAGACAATCGTACACAAATCATCCTTAATCTAGGAACTGAGTATTAACGAGAAATTTCATGTTTATTTTGAAAAACATATTGGTTTTGATGAACAAACGTGAAAAACTTTTGAAAAGGTCGTAATTTCACGAAGTAACATATTAAGTCGAAAGAAAACCCAAAATAACTTGAAAACATCTGCATTTTGAAGGATAATTTTTCGTGAACATTTTGAATTGAAAACCCATTTTAAAATACATTCTATAACTAAACTATTTAAAGAAAAAAATTAAATAAAAATTCAAAATTAAAAGAATTATTGAAATATGTTAAAACTTTTTATTGTTATTTTCTCTACGATGCAATTATATTTTCAAGTTTTTTATTTGCTATTAAATTTTAAACGTGTTATGTTTTTTGCGTTTGGTATTTGTGAGTAATTTATTAAAAAGGCGTATTTTCACTACTAGATATTTTTGTTGAAAAAAAAATCAAAATATTTCGAAAAAATATTCTTCAGAGCATTTTGCATCGAAATTATATTTAGCATTAATATTGTATAGGAAAATTATATTTATGACTGGCAAATACTAAGAAATTTGGGAAAATACTTGAAGCTAAAAATGTTTTCTTACTAATAACTTCCTAATAGTGCAATTATAGTTTCATCAGTTTACAGGCTTTCGTTAACAAAAAAACATTGTTTTTCTGTTATTGTATTTTCATTTTTTTTTGTTTTTTTTTAACAATCTATTTGTATTTATAACATTTTTTTGCTTTTTTTTGAAAAGTTTCACCAAAAAATATTCACACAGAACAATTAATTCCCTAGAGCTCGCTAACATATAGTATTGCTGCACAAATGGCGATTTTCGAAAAATATATGTTGAAAGTAGTGCATTCAAGATCCCATACGCCCTTTTTAAATATTACTCTTGAATAAAAAATGTTTGTTTAATATTGAAAAATACTTAGTGTCCCATATACATGAAATGTAAAAGGTTTCATCAGAATCAAAGATGGTCACCAATATTGACGCAATTGAATCAAACTTGATAGAATTGCTTTACAGCAGAAAAAATCTGTCACGTTACATAAGATAAACTGTGTTTTCTTAAAAATTAATAAAACTTTAAAGTTTTCACAGCACAGTTTCAAAAAGTAGACTCAAAGTAGTAAGAAAAAATGCAGGTTAGACATTGTATGCATGCTGTTGGTGTGGTCCATAAAACTTTTTTGAATTTTTGATCTGTCACGTTACAAGTTATTTGGTTTCTATTACTTCACAACTGAAAATAAGCAATAATCCATATTCATCAAAAATTTTCAAGCAATATCATCAAATTTAAATTAGACTACGATAGAAAAATGTGCTTGCAAGCAAAAAGTTGAAAATATGGATTTTGTTTACCTTTTTATCTCCTTACTGTCTTTTAGTCACTTTCAGGTCATGCAAGTAGCATCAACAAACTTTCATAAATGACAGACATGAAATTTTTTTCTGGGATGACCATTCATATTTTTTAGTATTAGAGGTTATATACATACGGAAAACAAACAGTTTGACGCAAAATTTGATAAAAAATAATTTCGCCTGTGGTTGCCACTTTCGGCGCCTTGACCATATGTATATGGATATATAAGCGTGATATAATCGAAACATTACTGTATCTATAAATGTGTCGACCACAAGTATAGTTTGTCTGCTTAGAATAATTATTTTGACATTGAAAATGTTTTACTACACTATCTGGGACTGGGTGTCATTTTAAAATTTAAAATTAAACGATGTCAATTTTTCGCGTCACTATTTTGAACTCTAATATCTCAGTCTTTTATGGATAGATTCCGTTTTTTACCACCAAACAATTCGGAATTAATTGAAATTTTGTTCTATTGCAATATAGTGTATGTATTTCAATAGCACACCATTGAACATTAGACTGCACAGTGGCTCAAAACAGCGTTTTGAGGTACTTAATTCATTTGAGTCAAAACTGCCCATATTAGCGATTTCACATATTCTACAATGTTTGTTTATGTAAAAAGCGCCATCTTTTGGTAATATTTTTTTTTTTTTTAAATTGATCATAGTAGGCTTGTTAATGCAAAAAATCAGAAATAAAAAAGTTATAACTAAAAATAAGAAATGAAGGAGTTCACCATAGAGAACTTCTCATAACTCGATTACTATGAGCGACAGAGACAACATATCTTCTGCAAAATGTATAAAAATACTCTTCTCTACAACTTTGTCGAAGACATCCAAGCGCTATCTCTTTCGGTTCAAAAGTTAAATTTTCTGTAGCCTACTATGATCAATTTAAAAAAAAAATAATATTACCAAAAGATGGCGCTTTTTACACGCACAAACATTGTAGCATACGTGGAATCGCTAATATGGACAGTTTTGACTACAATGAATTAAGTACCTCAAAACGCTGTTTTGAGCCACTGTGTACTGGTTCAATTTTTAACTTCTAGCTCCACCAGGCCCTACTGATTCCTTTTATGGGCCTTAGTAATTGTGCAAATTTTGGTATCGATCGGTTGTGTCTACGGACCCTCCAAAAAATTCAAAGTTTATATAGAAATTAGTATGGAAAATCGGTTAAAATTGAAAATAAATTCTTAAAAAATCACCTCATCAATCAATTCATAAGAACACTATATATTTCTAAAGGTATTCTTCTATTGAACACATTCGTGGGTAGGTTTGTGAAAATTCGCTGAGAAAAGTTATTAGCTAAAGAAGCAGCATGACTTCAAAACAAATGAATTTTATTATTAATCATACCATTCCTGTTTTAATAGCTCTATCGTTATACAAGTATAAACTAGACTTGTCACCAACCGCTCCCGTATGGTAGATGCAGCTATTCAAACAGGGTTGCTGTGATTAATAATAAAATCCACTTGTTTTGATGTCATGATGCTTCTTTAGTTAATAATTTTTCTCAGCGAATTTTCACAAACTTACAATTTTCCACGAATGTGTTCAGTAGAAGAATACCTTTAGAAATATATAGAGTTCACATGAATTGATTGATGAGGTGATTTTTTAAGAATTTATTTTTAATTTTAACCGATTTTCCATTCTAATTTCCATATAAACTTTGAAATTTTTGGAGAGTCCATAGACGCAGCCGATTGGTACCAAAATTTGCACAATTACTAAGGGTCATAAAAGGAATCAGCAGAGCTTGGTGGAGCTAAAATTAAAAAATTGAACCAGTCTATTGAACATTCTTAAAAATTAATAGGTATCGGAAACGTGAAAACTCCTACACATATATTACGGGCAGAACCATCAATAGGGAACACCTAGCGACTTAATCAAATACCATGAGATTATAAATAAAGGTGCCGCAGGCCTGTTTGAGTCAGTCGATGCTCGCATTCCGAACGAGCAACATCATGACTATATCGTCCGGACAGTACAATAAGCGGTAAACTCTATGGCATTTCTGCAACCCGACCACACTTAAACCGTGTACAACATTCACCCGTTTTCTTGCTCTGTTCAAAGCTTATCGTGCATTGCGCGAAACTTTTCATACACGCAAATGGAAATGCGATAGGATCGAGTCGTGTACACATAATGATTGGCAATGTGGGTGGGAAAGGTTGGTTGGTAGGGTGGGCTTGGATTAAGTTCAACACTGCAGGATGTGACGTGTGTGTGTGCTGCTTGAGAGTTTGCGAATTGGGATAAATTAATTTATTTTTATGCTTGTGTGTGTATTGGGTTGATGGTGTGTAAAAACGATTTGTAGGTACGATTTGTAGGTACGATTTGTAGGTAATGAGCCTATTGACACTCACGATTCATATTGCGAATACACGTGATGCAGACTCAACTTGATTTGCGCTTGCTAATGTGCGCGGATTTTTTGGAGCTTAAGGTGGGCGAAGAGATTGAATTTTGCTAGAGCAGATTGAGTTTTGAGATGTTTTAAAGCTCATTTTTAGCTAATTGTCGTAACTACATCAAGAGTCAGAAATGAGCGTTCTAATGTCGGGCTTTTGCTGAAAAACCTGCGACAGCTGCGCTGATTCGAGCGTCTACTTTGTTAAAGCTATAGTTGTAGAACTTGCCCTTCATGCAGTTACGAACACTCATTTGCCTACGTCGGACGGTTCGTTGAGGATGAAACCAAATGCAAATTTCGAAGTAAAATGTGGCTCTTGAATGAGATTTTTTTCAATTAAATTTACAATTGGATCTCGTGCACACAACTTTTTACTCCGCGTGGAGACCCTCCTTCGTGGTGGGTAAACAGTTGTCTGATCATCTGCTGAATCATTAAGATCATAAATCTCTTGTGTCTTTCACGTCAAGGCCATCATCGTTAAAGCTGTCGTGATCCCCGGGATTAGATCTTCTGTCCTCATTATTATTAACTTCCTCGTCTACGTTGGTTACAGTTGATTTTAGTGTGATGGATGCTACTTTTGCAGTTGTCATTATGGCCTGAACAGCTGCCACAAATTTGGTTCAGGTATTAGTATAGAAAACTCGTTTGGGCTGATTTGCCGTAGATGAGTTGTCAATCGGTTGAGATTCATTCTCCTTTGCATCCTCTGCGCATGGATGTTCATGGCGTCCTGTCTGATTACAGTGCTTGCACGCAGTGATGGCATTTCACCCTAGTGATGCACTGGCGCGTAAGTGTGATGCCTACACAGAGGATACAATGATCACACACCACAGAAAAAAGCAAAACGCTCTTTCTTTCGGAGCTGTATAGACCGATTTCAAGTGTGCGCTGGTGTTGAGGTAGTTGGGTGCCAGATAGCCGTGCTCTCTTGCTCTTTAAATTCTCTGTGGCGCGCTCAGATAAAGTCACCACCGCGCGCGCCCTAGAGTCGCTGTGGTGTATTCACTGGCGTGGTTTCACTGGCGTATATTCACTGGCGTGTGATCTTTGGTTTGTTTTCGTCTTACAAGCGGCATTGCGAGTGAGATTGATTTGATTTGCACAGGTTGTTGCGTTGTGTTGTGTGGATGGTGGTAGCTTATTTCAAGCTTATATTATTTTCTACTGAAGATTTCATACAAGTTGCTTGGTAAAGCGAACGAGTTTATAAAGTATTGTTACACTACCTGCAAAACTAAAAGTACTCGGTCCTCGGAGCAAATTGGGAAAACTTTTTACGTATCATCGTATAGAGAGTTTCATAATGACCAGAGGCACCTGATATGCAAACTCGTGTTATAAGTATTAATAGTTTTATTATAACTTAATCCTACAAGTTTAAAACGAAATCTTAGATTTCGTCGTCAGGCTTGACATATTCAGTAAAATTAGGTATACGCTTGTGACGATAATTAATTTACATACAACATCACAATTGAGCGTACACCCGTTATTCATTCGTTTATTTGTCTATTATTTTGCGTGGAAATCGTTTAAACAGCAGGCGAAAGCGAATGTTTCAAGAGCATGGGAGCTAGGACCGGGATTCTGCGCGTCAATGAGCGAAATAAATTGGCTCAGTTTCGGGGTCAAGAAAAAAGGCCACTAGTGTTCACGCTTATTTTAAATGAACAATGAATCTTGTGTTCCATAAAAGGATGTTATAAATGGGTCAGCAGCAACAATGTTTATTATACGTATTCTGGATTTTTGCGTCAGTTAGTATTTTAGACCGTAATTATAATGCACGGATTCATTGCACGTAATATCAACAGCAAAACAAAGTATTAGGTATCTGGTAGTATCTGTCGGAATCTCTGTCAATCTCTATGAAATTTTCGTGTTTTCAAGTAACAAGTAAGGTGTTTCCTCAAGTTTAAACAAGCGATTTTTGTGTGAGAAATTATTCCTCATTATAACTTTCTTGAATGAGGTGTTTTATCAAAAAGGTAGTGTTGGGAAAATATCAAAATATCAATGTTCACAACAGAATCTTTTCATCGCCGATTTTCTAATAAAAAGTTCACTGATATAAAATATCGCTACGGAAAAAATCGTCAGTGAACTTCAAGAGTGCCGATGTTTGGGAACATTATTCCGTTCAAGCAAATATCGGAAGAAGAAAAGATCGCTTGCGAACTTTTATATCAACGAAAATATAGAAAAAAAAATTCGCCTTATGAAAACATCTTGCACGATCTTCGAACAGGGGATTTCCGAGGGATTTTCAAAGATTCCAAAAACCTGTAGATTAACATGATATAAAAAACTACGTTCTATAATATTACGGCGATAGCTCAATAGGATAAAGCGTCAGGCTACTTTAGTGTCAACGAAGCTTTCTTCAGAAGCCATCGTGTAAAAAAAAATTCATCAATCGACAGAATTAAAATGGGAAAGAATTAAAATGGTGCTTGAATGGTATGTTGTCAATATATATATATATATATATATATATATATATATATATATATATATATATATATATATATATATATATATATATATATATATATATATATATATATATATATATATATATATATATATATATATATATATATATATATATATATATATATATATATATATATATATATATATATATATATATATATATATATATATATATATATATATATATATATATATATATATATATATATATATATATATATATATATATATATATATATATATATATATATATATATATATATATATATATATATATATATGGAAAAAAGCAAATTCTGGTATGGTGGCCGGTTCTTAACAACCCGTTGTTTGTATGACCGAGTATGAAAGTTATATATAGTTGAGCTAATGTATCTATAGTTGCATGTCCCATAGGAGCCGTAATTAGCAATGGCTATATTAATGATACATGGTAGTGGTAATGGTACAAGAAGTTTCACATACATAAATTGGTTAATAAACAATCTTAACAATTTTTTTTTATCATTTTTGGGATTAAATGCTTTCGTTTAATATATTGACATCGCCCATAGAACTTTTCATCGATTTTTTAGCAGAATTTTCTTAAAGCATCAGCGGCTGCTCGTTCAGTGGGCCATAAGCGCGACTTCCAGAGGGTTAATGAGATATATAACATTACTTTATTGCAAAAAAATGATTTATTCGAGTAATTTCGTCACAAGATGGCGGCTGTGCAGCACTTTCCCGTCGGGGAGTTTTTTGGAAGGGGTCCACGGCCGGAACTCTCTGTCCCATAATTTTTGATCCAGAGCCAAAAACCAAAGCTTTTTAAACTTCTTAGAACGACAGCAAGCAGCATAAGTAAGATTTTTTCTATGTCTTGATTTTTCGCGAAATGGCACATTTTTTAGTCGAAAAACGCTGAAAATGTGTTAAAAATCGACACAAAATTTGCTTATTAAAAATTATGCAATGAAACAATTAAATACCACGTACGGAGAAAGTAATCTTGAAAATGCTGTAAAAATTTTAAGCTGATCAAAAATCATTTGTTCGAGTTACATTTCCGGCCAGATCAAAAAAAAAAAATTTCGAGAAAAACACGGTTAACGTTTTCAGTATACTCGAGGTATACATAAGAGGCGTTGCGAAAAAAATTGAATATTTATTTATTGTTTTCGCGATTCATTTTTTGGAATATCATTTTCAGCATCCTAAAGCACCAGTAAACAAAATTCAACCAGTAAATAAAAATTAAATGTTTTAAAAAATCTACAGTGCTGTAACCCCTTGAAGGCACTGTACCGGTCAAATAGAAGCGCTTCTAAATTGGCAGGTCATTATTTTTAATAACGCGCTACAGAAAAAAACAAGTAACAATGTGAATTCTCGTGAACGTTATCTTGTTTTATGTGGACTTTATCTCGGAAAAGTTGGACATCGGATAAGCCTCTTCTCGCGTGAGTGAGAGAGAATTACAATGCCTGCGAATGATAATAATCGAAAACGTGTGTAATACCAGGACATTACTTGTAATGGATCACTTTACTTTTTGGCGTCGCCAAATTCGCAATCAAAATAAGTTAAATTACCATTGAGTTTTTCAGTCGAACAACAAATAGGCCGGTCCTAATGTGGGTGTACAAATCCCGTCTTACGTCTGTTATACGATTAATCTGATACTACAGATCATTATAAAACTGTGTTTATACCAGCCGATACATTGATACGTAAAACGTTTTCCTTGTTTGCCCCTAGGCTCGAATACTTCAGGTTTCCCACGGTAGTGTAACAACACTCTATAAACTTGTAAGCTTTACCAAGCAACTATGAAATCTTCAGTAGAAAATCATATAAGCTTGAAATAAGCCACCGCCATCCACACAACACAACGCAACAACCTGTGCAAATGAAATCAATCTCACTCGCAATGTCGCTTGTAAGACGAAAACAAACCAAAGATCACACGCCAGTGAATACACGCCAGTGAAACCACGCCAGTGAATACACCACAGCGACTCTGGGGCGCGCGCGGTGGCGAATTTATCTGAGCGCGCCACAGAGAATTTCAAGAGCTCTTCTCCACACTCTAGATCGTTCCAGTGTTGGGTGTATGAAAATTTACCTCTGCCATCAACGTGCGCTTACACATATCAAATACGGTGGTGTATATGAGCGAAAGAGAAGCGCTCTCGTTTTGTTTGCCAGAGTGTGGGGAGTAATTTCAATTTCTCTTTACTGCACAGAGGATAGGGACATCACTGCTTGCACGTAGGAGTTTACCTCTCATAATTGCATAGCGTAGTTTGTTTCAAATTTATTTCATTACTTATTTATTAAGGCTTTAACCTATAAGTTCATTTGCCCTTTTCATACATTTCCAAGATACAATTCTGTTAACAATTCAAAGTAGATCAAAATAAATAAATAAATAATTTAATATTATTTGTGTCGATTATTATGGACGCACTGCTCTCCGCTTCTTTCGTTAATTTTTGGTGTCGAGCAATGGTCAGGTTTACCCTCTGCCACTTGCTGATCATTCCGTCTACCTTCTCCCTCGCTTGTGTTTGTGTTCATGTTGTCGTCGCTAGAGCTTTGATTTGCGCTGTTACATGTTTTGTGCCTTTTGTTTTTTTTTCGAAACACTCTAGTATAGCCATCTTATTTTTTGTTTATTTCTTCCCTAGGTATGTTAACTATTGGCTTGGGGATATCGTGGAATATTGTTTGTCCAGTATTTGTTTTTAATGGCCGGCTGTCTATGGTATGTCAGCAGATGTCGAAGGCTGTTTGATGGTGTTGGTTGTAATAGATGGATTTTCTGTAGTTGTTTTCGCACATGGCTTACCATAGTTTTCCTTTGGTCACAGAACTGATACGTGAACGTCCGCCCAGGGGATGTGCGTAGAGTTCTTTGGATGTACTTAACACTGTGAGATGATCTGTCCTCGTGCGTCAAGTAAGACAGTATAGATTGGTTCATTCGCATTAGCACTACTCGAACACTGATAAAAATGCCAGGGAAAAAGTTTTGATATAATTCTTGCTAGTATGTGGTGTCGAATCGTGTAGGCGATTTTTCGTCAGGTCAAGGTTACATGGGGATCGTATTTTTGACATTTTCATATTCGATGTCGTGTTACATGTTGTTCCTCGTTACGAAGCTATCTGCCTCGGCTATGGAGTTTAACGTCATTCGTACTACTTGTCTCGTACGATGTAGCTGTATGTGTGAAACTTCTATAAGAAAAAGTTCTATTTTCACCTTTATCTACTGTTCTACCTCGTGTACTGTAGGTCTAAGACGGGTCTGCGAAAAGTCAATCGCGATTTTGTTCTCCGGTAATGGGCGAAATTTATTTTGTGATTTACAAGCGGTGCGCCTTTTGACTTCTGATCTGTACGAGATGAAGACGCAGAATAAGTTTGAGTATTTCGATGAGTTTTATGTTTCATAGTCAATTAGGAGGGAATAGGTTTTTCGATTCGCAACCGTTATGAATACCCGTGAAGGAGTTTCTCCAAGTATCAGATGTAACGGAAAAGTAGCTAGTGAACGACAGCTAGCAGCTTCTCGATCTAGTGTGCATTGTCTCGAAAACAGATGAAACATTGTAATTATTCTTGCCTTCTTGAGTAAAGCTGACGAAAAAGCTTTGCTTCGACCCAACGTCACGGTCATTGATTTATACGTTGGCGTAGGGTCGAAGCAGAACTTTTTCGTCAAATTTACTCATAATTGCAAGAATAATTTCAATGCTTCATTTGTTCTAGAGACAATGCACACTAGATCAAGGGGCTGGTAGCTGTCGACCACTTGGCTCGATTGTAGGTCTGACTCGGGTAGAAGTTGACATGGCCGAAATGTTCATTATTTATCTATCGAATAATGTGAGGTCAAAAACGCTAGTATTGTTTATATGAACATATTTAACTCATGTGTCGATAATTGACACAATAGTTTCATTTAACGTGTATTTTTATCCTGCAGGAAAAAAAATGGATTAAACAAATTGCACATAGGGGCACAGAACCTATCATTGAAAAGTTGGATTGCAATGTTACGTGTTCCACTCATAAGCAGTCAGTTGTTTTAGGCGTTGTGTGAACTGTTTGGATTTAGTGTCTAACTGGCGCCAGCTTGGTGTTAGTGTGGATACATTGTCCAGCTGGTAGTAAGTTTGTGTCGGTTACAGACGGGTGGAACAAGAAACAATAAAATCCAACTTTTCAATAGTTTCATTTTTCGAGGCTTGTGTCAGTATTTCCAGGTCTGCGATACCTAGGTTCATGATAGTGTTACCATCTTCTTTATGTAACTAAATAAGTTTTTAAATGTAAATAAATAATGATTTATTTCTAAATTAGCTCCATAATTTCAGCCTCCTTAAAACTGCTCTGCCTAACATCAAACTGAATCGCAACGAACTAACTTTTCCAATTCATTTACAGACCCCCGTTCGCAGCAGCTGACCCGATGAAAACGTACAACATCATCCTGAAGGGAATCGATATGGTGAACTTCCCAAAGCACATGTCCCGCTCGGCAATCAGTTTGATCAAACGGCTCTGTCGGGACATTCCCTCGGAACGTTTGGGCTACCAGCGTGGAGGAGTTCAGGATATTAAGAAGCACAAGTACTACCTCTGATCTTCCACAATCGGTGTTCGCTATAGCAATACAAATATTATTTGATTTACACTTCCACAGATGGTTCCAGGGCTTTGACTGGGAAGGACTTGCAAACCAAACGCTCAAATCGCCACTGCAGCCGAAGCTAAAGGGACCATTGGATTTGTCTAATTTTGACTTCTTTCCAACTGACACCGAGACGCCGCCGGACGAGAACTCGGGCTGGGATGTTGATTTTTAAAGGAATAAAAACTTTCTAAATTTTTGCTACGAAATTTTAGTTTCTAGAAATTTGTCTAGCCTTACGCTATAAGCAATGTGAGACGCGATGCAATAAAATGGATGGAAAGCTTATTGTTCCGTACTGTAGAGTAGAGTGCACGGAATAGAACCCAGTGGCCTTAGTTCGGTATGATTGGAATATTATCTATCGTTGTTATGGATATATAAAAAATTGGTATCTATAAATAGAAAGTTGAATTTAAGTATTTGATAAGCTTTATTGTATCGGTTTATTGGAATGATAAATCATTGGAACTAATTGTTCAAGCTCATTTCCATGACGAATGTCCGAATTTCCATCGGGCCTAAAGTGACTTGATACACGTCGGAAGGTTTGGTCGAACTGAAGGGTACGGATTCGTGGGTTAACGGCACGGGACCCGATGAGAAATGTAGCCGCGATTTATCTTCCTTCCACTGATTTCCGCCAAGGGTCGTTTCGCGGACACTGTAGATGTTGAACTTTGAAAACACATCCTTCAGATTAATTGTCACAGGGGCAGAGTACAAAGGATCTTCGGTCTGTTCAAGCAGATGCTCGAATCGTATCAGGAAAGTGAATGGTTGCTTCCACGGTTCGAATGTCAGCAGGTTTACGTTCATTGGAAGCGATGAGGGTAAAGCTGAAAACTATTAGAAAGAAACGTGTGTATTAGTAAGATATCGGTGCGATAAACTTGATTAAAACTCACGGCGGTTTTGGTACTTGATTGCCAATCCCGGAACGAAAGATCGGTGGCATCACTAAGGAACATCCAAGCCGGTGTAAGTACTTGATTCTGCAGGAATCGTTCCTTTGCCTTTTGGGAAGCCGGTGGGCCCAACATCAGGTAGTGTTTTCCGCGAGCAATCAATCCCGACCCGTAGGCAGTTTCGTTCAAAGCTTCACCAACTCCAAAGGCATCATCCTTCAACAATCTACGATGAACCATCAATTCCAAAACTCCATCCTGCATGCTGGTTCCACCCTGAGCCCGATCGTTCAAAACTGCCATTCGTTGATTTTTGTCCTCCAGTGCGATTTTCGCCGTCACCGGGAAGTAATTGCCGGAAACCGGTTCCGCCAACTCCAAATTCCAAGTATCGCGATGATTTCGCACTCGTTTAATCATTTCTCGGCCATTTGCATCGGTCCAGAAGACACCGTTGGACTTAATATCGGATTGGTAACGAGTCACAATCTCCTTTCCAATGTCGTCCTCGATCGGAATCGGTCCAACCATCCATTCGAATTCTACGTGCTGTTCGTCCTCGTAGACACGAATCACCTGACTGATCCAATCGTTGAATATCTGATGAACCTCCTGAACGTGATCCCCCTTGTACACTTGCAGTTTGATTGAACTGGTTACATGTTTCTCGGTTCCATTCGGTCGGAAAATATACGCTCCGGAGGAACGGTTCTCTGCCACTTGATTGTTTCCCAGGGCTCCCTCGTAGTACAGGAAGTTCTGTTGCAACCAGTGACTTTCGCCGTTGATGTTTACCATGTTCAGGAATCCGTTGTAGTTGAAATACAGAGAGAGGTATTTGTTTCCGATGGTAGTTACCTGCTGCTTGGGAAGTGGTTCAGTATCCTTGCGCGAGACGGAATCGTACGCTTCCGTAACAAAGAAAGATGTGAAACCCATTGGAGGGATTTCGTCAGCTAAGAACACAAGTTCCTGATTCGCAATACTATCGCGGGACTTTAGATTGAACACCGTATCGGGCAGGGGAATCATTTGAGTTGTAAGCACATCGCCCTGGGAGTTCCGTACCACATAATTGTTGCCATTTACCGGTAGTCTCGCGTACTGATAAGTAGAATGTCCCATAGGATTGTACAGCGTAACTACGAAAGTTTCCTTCGTTTCAGACACCGCACACTGACTTATGTTGAGCAGGTGGCAGGACTCAAATTTCATATCCGTCGTTGTCTTCGTCATGTCCTTCAACGCCTCATTCGTGTTCTCTCCACAGGCTTCGAATGCCGTGTGGAGCATCCGTGCGTAATCGTCCGCCACGTGTTGCTTCTCTGTTCCGGTGATCGCATCGTGATGCTGCATAACTCCAATCGCATCCCGCAGCACGGTCAACCGGTTTTGGAAGTAGCTCGAACGGGTAGCAGGTGAAAGAGCGGTCAGCTGTTTGCAGACCTGCAGAAGATGGTTGCCGACTCGTTCGAATCGTTTCGAGGTGGGTCGTGACGTGTAATATCCGGTCCAGTAGGTGTGAGGATCCGAGGCGTACGGGAAGAAATCATCGGACTTTGTTGGCCAGCTGAGATCCGCTTCGTGCAATGCCTTCAGGTAGCAGGTTGGTGTCGAGTAGAATGCGTTTACTTTCAGTCCCTGTTGCTGGCGGGCGTTGGTGTATCTGAAAATATATGTTTGTGGTTTGAATCATAGATCAGGACTTTCGTTCCGGGTTGTTTACTTGATAAGTTTGTCGAGGTTCTTGAAGTACATTCCAGCGTCCTGGTAGGTGAAATCACCTCCCATTGTTAGGATCAGATTGTTTGAACGGTATTTCTGTGCCATTCCGTTTACCCATTCGAGGAAAGCATCAATCTAAAAAAATAAGTTAAGGGTTAGAATACTGTCAAACAAAAACTTACATGTGGACAAACCCTTTGATCAACATTATTCTCGGCACTGTTGGGTCCATCAACAAACGGTTCATCGGAGCAGAGTACATCGAAACAGAATCCCGGAGGAGCTTGATACAACGTGTACAGTATGGTGGTAAACAGTTCGCTGTCCTTCAAATTCTCACTAGACTTCCAGATCAGTTCCGTATCTTTGTTAGCTTCCCGCTTCGCCCTATCCGCGTAGTCCAATCTGGCGAAGAACAACCCATCGTATCCCATCTGAGCCAACAGCGAAGCCTGCTCCCTCGAATGTCCAAACGGATCGATCTGCCATCCTGCCCGGGGACGTCCGCACTCCCCAAAAGTATCATTCAACAAACCTAAGCCCCACGTGTACTGATCGATCAAACTCTGGTAGTGGGCTGCAGCCTCGTCGTTCATACTCCACGCTCCGTTGATGAACTCTAGCCGTCCTTGTTGGACCAACTCCTTAACAGCTTCCTGCAGTTCCGCCGTCTGCTCGTTCCACCATTTGAAGAAGAATGCCGACTCGACGTAGATGAATTTGCGTTCCGGATTGTGCAGTAGAGCTTCGATCACCGAGTCCAAGATGTACTGGACACCGGCTCGTTGGATGCTGGTCTTGCTACCGTAATAGTACTGATCTACTGTCTTCAGCCAGCCTACGTCGTCGTGAGTGTGCGGCACCAGATGCAGGTTCAGCATGTCTTTCCGTGCCACTGGACATGACTGGAAAAAATGGAAATATTATCTGTAAGTCATCTGCTTGATGGTGAAATGAATGACCGATGGTGGGCACTTCAATTTGAAGATACCCGATTCGTTATCTAAGTGGAATGAGTTGATCGAGTGATTGGACTTTGTACAAGCTGCGGTGACTTCGACTTAAAAGTGAAAGCACCACTTAAATGGAAGTATGATAGAGGAAGTATACCATCTGTTTGAGAAAAGCTCAATTATTTGAAATACGTTAATCTTCTGTTGATTCATAGCAAAATACAATCACCGATAAACGTTTCTAATTTTCTTGTATGGTATTTCCTAGATATTTAATTGATTCAGTTACAATTTTGTCTAAGGCTTGAGTTGAGAGTTTTACATTTCTTGCAAATGAAATGCATAGGATTCTCTCAAATTTTGAAAACGGTTTCTCCTCATAATCGGCAGTGATGCAAATGCGCACCACATAATTTTGGGCAGCTCAGATATCAATTTGAGAGGCACCGAAGTGATAGAATACTGAAGCAGTACAAATCTGCACATACTTAAGGTAGTATATCGACCAACATTTGCACGATCTGGCAAAGGAGAGGTGTTAGATGTAACTCTCTGCTCTCACAGTAGTACGCATGAGTTGGCAAACTGGCTCGTATCGAACGCGCTCGAACCGTCGTTATCTGATCATAAGTAGAGTAGGGTGGGGTAACAGTGCGCATGGGGTAAAAGTGCGCATTGAACTTTGTGAAACATACAAGTATGAAAACCCGGCAACACTGTATGAATTTGTCACATAGTTAGGTCAGCTGATCGCACATGAATGGTTTCATTCTAGTGGCGTGAAGTTATGAGGTAAGTAGCTTTTTACACTATTTTGATCTAATTTTTCCAATTTTGGGGATTACAAAATCGTTCTTTGAATGATTGAGAACCTCGAAAACTATACTACACAAAAAACCTCCAATATATGGTAGTTCTGTATACGCTTTAGTTTTGATGAAAAATATTCCGTGATTTTTGAAGCAATGAAATCTGTTTAAAAACATACGACAGGGTAAGAGTGCGCAGCAATCATGGGGCAAGAGTGCGCATTACATACCTGTTCAAGAAGATTAAAAATTTAAACAATCCTTCTAGGACCTACAAGAGAAAAACCAACCGGAAGGTATGTACAGCAGATATGTTAGAAACAGCCCGACAAAGACTTCGGAATGGGGACTCTAAGCGACAGATTGCGGCTGATCTCGGCATTTCGGATGCATGTTTGAGGAAGAGGCTTAAATTGGTGAGATACTTAATTTATTTGTAGAGGTTTACCATACATAATCACAATCTAGTTTCTGCAGGGATTCACTTGTCAACAGTCGGAAGAACTAGCCGAGCATTGTAGAGCACTGGACAGGGCGTTTTACGGCTTGACTTTCACCGACTTGCGACGCTTGGCTTTTCAGTTTGCTGAAGCAAACAAAGTGCAGCATAGATTCAATCAGGGCACGAAATTGGCAGGGAAAGATTGGGCACTTACTTTCATGAAGAAACATCGTCTATCTTTGAGAACACCTCAGCAGACCAGTCTGGCCCGAATCATGGGATTCAACAAAGAGCAGGTCAAAATATTTTTACAAAATTTGTTCGATGCAAAAACGAAGTATAAATTTCCTCCAAATCGGCAATATAATATGGGTGAAACGGGTATGTCGACAGTTCCCAATTGTCCCCCAAAAAGTAACCGCCAGTACTGGTAAAAAAGCTGTCGGCAAAGTTAGTTCAGCGGAATGGGGTGAACTTACCACAGCTGTGTGCTCCATGAGTGCAACTGGAAGTTATGTTCCCCCTGCACTGATTTTCAAACGAAAGCGTCTAAACTCTTTGCTCTTGAATGGGGCACCTCCAGGGTATCTTTTGCTTGTGTCAGACACTGGTTATATGAATAGTGCACTATTCTTGGAGTGGCTGAGATATCTCCACAAGGACGTAAAGCCAGCGGTGAATGACCCTGTTTTATTAATCTTGGACAATCACAGTTCTCATCTGAATCTGGCGGCCATCTTGTACTGTCGTAACAGTGGGATTGTAATGTTATCAATCCCGCCACACAGCAGCCACAAGATACAGCCTTTAGATCGTTGTTTTTTTTAAATCCCTAAAGACCCATTTTTCAGAGGCTTGTAGTACATGGATGACGAATAACCCAGGTAGGGTCATTACCCAATACCAAATTGCAGAATTGTTCGGCATAGACTATAGTAAATGTGCCACTATTGAGAAATCTATCACTGCGTTCAAAACCTGTGGAATTGAACCTGTCAACCCGGATGTGTTTGATGATGGTGACTTTCAACCGTGTTTAGTAACGGACATTCCGCAAGAATCGAATCAATCTTGCACAATTTCCGAAATCCAGATACCCATTCCGAGTAATGCCACGCCACTACAAACATTTGTACCACGGGTATACGATGCACCAATAATTCATTCAGTGCCCAATTCATATCCGTCGACCTCTGGTGCATTGCGATTTAAAAAGAGAAACTGTTTTGAAGATTTGGAAGTTCAATCATTGGATCTTAGCAAGTCGGCTAACGTGTCACCAGCAGCGATACGCCCACTTCCTAGGAGAATCAGGAATCAGAATATATTGACTCAAATGGCACGTTCCCCGTACATAGTCGGGGATTTGTGCCTTGCCGTGTGTTTTCATCATTTCCTGAGCGGAAGGAAAAAACAAGGAGGTGTGGGGAAGTAGAATTGGAAGGGTGGGAAAAATAACAGCACAAAACAAAAATAAACAACAGGTAAGTTAAACTCAATCGAAGTCAATCGCTGAACCTGCCCTGGCCAATTCGTCAGCCTATTCATTTCCAGTAATACCGCAATGTCCGGGCACCCAGACAAGGTAGATAGTGTTGACAATACTTAGTTCTTCGATTTGGGTTCGGCACGCGATCACTAGCTTGGACTGGGATTTGTCTGAGCTAAGGGCCTTGATTGCAGCCTGACTATCGGAGCAGAAGTTTATAACTCTGCCGGACAAACTCAGTTGAAGGGCCGATTGCACCCCGCACATAATCGCAAAGATTTCTGCTTGGAATACAGTACAGTATCTACCTAGTGAGTGAGATTGTTCCAATCTCATTTCACGACAGTAGACCCCAGCACCAGCACGTCCCTCCATCAG
The DNA here is from genome assembly GCF_030247195.1 of Topomyia yanbarensis. Classification (NCBI taxonomy): domain Eukaryota; kingdom Metazoa; phylum Arthropoda; class Insecta; order Diptera; family Culicidae; genus Topomyia; species Topomyia yanbarensis. The sequence goes on along the minus strand of NC_080671.1, from coordinate 40,662,843 downwards.
AGAACCGTCAGTGTAACAAACCACTTGCGTTTGTTGTTGTCTTTCCATAAAGCCAGACAACCACTCCTCTCGAGAGGGAATCTTCACATGGAATGTCCTGTAAGGAAAACTACAAGTGAGTGTAATATCGCTGGGAGCAAGAATATCTTCACCCCATGTAACCATTTGTGACCACAATCGTGTATGACTGGTAGCAAGATCAATATGATTACTGTTCCAAAGCCCAGTAACCTGCAGTCTGTATGCACATGATAGTGCTTCTTGTTTTAAGTGTATGTGTAATGGTTTGATATTTAGAAGTGTATATAAAAACCCAAATTTTTGTGTCAATTGAACCACCCCTTGGGTCATGGGAGCCGTTTTGACAAATTGCCAAAACCCTTGATTTTATTTTATTCATATCTCCGGTTCTATTGACTCTAGAATCAAACCGCTAGATTGCTTTTGAAGGAAATTATTCAAGGAGTCTAGAAAAAATATTAATTTTTAGGGGCAGTGCTGCCAACTATGCGATTTTTTCAGTTAAATATTAAAAATTAATTTTTCTCCCGGTGCACATATTTTTATTTTGAAAGTTCTAATGCCATCATGTTCCTCACACATTTTTACATAAGAAACACTTATAATCTCAATATAATTTGAGCGGATCCTGAGATACACCATTTTGAAGGGAAAAACTCGGATTTTCTGACATAAAATTTATTTTTTTAACCCGAAATTGAGAAAATCTTCAAACGGTCATAAAAATCGACCTTGATCTGCTAGAAGCAAACCAAAAACGTAGTTTTTCATCATTTCTCGTCTACTTCACGAAAAATCATGTTTGAACTCAGAATACTCAAGTTGGTTTTTAGTGTTGTGCGCTTGCGATTTTATATAGAAAATTGCGAGTTTTCCCCTTCAAAACGGTGTATCTTAGGATCCGCTCAAATTATATTGAGATTATAAGTGTTTCTTATGTAAAAATGTCTCAGGAACTCGATAGAATTAGAATTTTCAAAATTAAAATAAAAATATATGTATTGGGAGAAAAAATAATTTTTGATATTTAACTGAAAAAATCGCATAGTTGGCAGCACTGCCGCCAAAAATTTATATTTTTTCTAGACTCCTTGAATAATTTTCTTCAAAGGTCATCTAACCGTTTGATTCTAGAGTCAATAGTACCGGAGATATGATCAAAAGAAAATCAAGGGTTTTGGCAATTTGTCAAAACGGGGGGTGCTCCCATGACCCGAGGGGTGGTTCAATTGACACAAAAATTTGGGTTTTTATATATTGGCCCTAGATGAACAACCAAGTTTGGTTCAAATCCGTTAAGGTCGATTGCACGTGCATTGATCACTTCGCGTGGAATGACCCCTATCCATTTGTTATGACACGAACGACTCGCTCTGAAGATACGAAGATCAACTTTTTCAGTATTACAAAAAAAAAAAAAAAATATGTACAATTTCAAACTGGAACTACTTTTGAATCATAGAGAGAGAGTATGTGGGGATGTAAATCCAAGCATTGATTAGCTTTGTCTGTTGGTGGTCGTAAATAAGTTATTTAAGCAGTGCGTACTTTTGCCCCGACCATGGGGCAAAAGTGCGCATTTGCGTATTTATAAAAAAATGTTTATTTCTCGAGTTACAACCCAAAACAAGAGATTTCTAGTAATACGTTTTGAAGCTATATGATAAAGGTACACATTTGTAATATATCCGTTATCGTGGTGCTTTTCTTCTAACTGCAATCTTACGAAAACTGTTAGGTGCGCACTGTTGCCCCACCTTACTCTACAACGTCTTTGATAATTTAAACGTCTCGTTAGGTATCGTCACATATCTCATATCTACGAACTGGGTTTGGCGACTAGGTTTCATTTTTATGGGTATCTTTCAACGATCGAATCTCAAGTTCACTTCAAAGACAAAACAATGTGTAAATTCACTTTAAACTGAAAATTGGTCCAGAACCGATGTATTTACCCGGTAGATTAAGTATTGCGTTCAGTCGTGAGATAGACTTGGATGGTATATGAATGCATGATCACCAACTAATCCACCTAGATAGAGAGAAAATAGATTTTCAATATAATTCATATTCATATTATACTCGTAGAATCACCGAGAGAAACTGTATTTTTAAATAACAAAATCCTAGTGAAAAATTGTCTTCTTTTGCAAGATTTATATCTACCCTCAATTTTATCAGCTTTTTGACTCGACTTTGTCAGCATCATACGAACTTTTCACATGGGTGGGCTGTGGTCAGCTATTTTCGTCTGCGTCCCTTATCACTTATTTTTATAAAGTGATTCATCAGCAAGGCTATCTTTGAAAACGATCCACCTCGATTATGAAAATAATTTTTCCTATCTTCTTTTAATGCAAATAATTAAGCAGTCCTCATTTCGATATATTCTGAATTGCACATATTTTGTCGTATGTAATTTTAAATGTTCTTGGATTTTATGGCATTGTAAGGGAACACGTATCCGCCGGTTGATGCCAATCGAGCTAACATTTCTTTAGACTGAGCAAACTAATTTCTTTGTTTGTTAAGTGTTTATTTGGCCAACTAGGAAACTAATCCACTGGGTATTTAATGCCGTGGGGAATACGCATGGTCTTGTCTGAGTGAATGATGACTTTTGAATTATGTATGAGGGTTGAGAATTGACAATTCGCAAGAACAATTTAAAACCAATTATCAATTTGCGGCAATTTCTGTTCAGCACGAGGAACAAATGTTTTATTGCCATATTCAGTGGTTCACTTTTAGTCCATTAAATCGTCAATCAATTATATTGAGCTAAGAATACTTAATATTTGGAGATGGGGGAGTTTGGTTCGTGCATGATATTAATATCGTTTAGTAAAGCAGCATCGATATTTTTTCTGCTTCGCGTCTTCATTGTAATATCGTAATGTTTACTCGAACGAGGTGGAAAATTTAATGTTACGGGTTCTCAATAAGCTTGTGATAATACCTATAAAGGACCATTTAAAAAAATCTTCCGCTCTATTGTGGGAAAGAGCTATGACAAATTATGACGTAAATGGGATGGGATGCACGTTATGTGCTTTGACGCATTCGGCGTTTTACGCGTGATTGTGCCATGTGTATATAAGAAATTCCATAGAACATGGATACTTTTGCATGTATCGGCAGTAATGTGCTCCTACAAAAAAGGGAAAAACTGAAATCATTCGGTTCGTATTAGACCAAGGAGATAAAGAACGTGGTCATATGAGAGAGAGATTTTGCTAGTATTAAGCAATCTTTGCATGACATAATTTATGAATGGTCCACAATACCAATTTTCCAATTCGCTGAGATTTATATAGACTAACGCATCCCTTAAAACTCATTGTTTATGGTCCATTTTATATTGTCGACAACACTCCCGACAGCCGCCTGTCCGGAATTCAAGTTGTTTTCAATGAAACAAACTCTCGATAAACGGTTACCCAGAGTTCAACCGCCTTAACATCTAAAACATTTACGTATCCTACAGTCAGTAAACTCAAATATATTCCCAGTCGTATCGCTTGCTTGAGGCGAATCCTGACTAAAAACTCAACCACTACCCAATTCGTGGTACTTATTGGAGTGTCACTGAGTCGGGGCCTTCTGTTAAGTAAGTACCACATCAACATTTCCTGTCTCATATTCCAAGTTACTGTAAAGATGGTCGTGGCCCGCAATGGTGGTGCTCAGGCGAAATTCTCGCTTGGACTGGATCAATTATTATTCCCAAACAACGCTCCTCAAGTAGTCTGGCTGCAAATGAGAGTCATCAGTCTGCAATCTACGAAATATACCGTGCTTACGCAACGCAACTCATCATACGAACTTTTTACATGGGTGCGTTTCGACTTCGTCTCATCAGAAACCGATACTACCTTTTTGTCGGAATAGATAAGCGCCGGCTTGACTCAAATTCCTAAAACTGAAACACACTTTGTGTGAATTCAGTTTTAGAATTCATGAATCGCATTCTCTCTGTTTAAGGGGTTTGAAAGCTCGTGTAAGCTTATCTCAGTTTACTATTTCCTATTAAGCATTAAAATACTGGACCTGAAAATTCTATTCTGTACAAAAATCATTTTTCAGATATTTTTTCCTTTTAGCATTCTTTTTATTCATTTTGTTTATTTGAGCTCATTTTATCTATTGTAATTAATTCGTTCTTTATGTGCATTCCGATCAGTTTATTATCTCGTGCATCTTATTCGTATCATTCATTTAACTTATTGTATTCACTTTTTTCATGCTAGGCAATTTTATTTTTTGTCTAGTTCACACATTTTATTAATTTTCAAAATCTGAATAATTTTTATCAGTCATTAATTTTATTCATATCATCCATTATTCATTACAATAATTAGACACAATTAAAATTATTCTATTAATTCTGTTACTTCTTAATGTTGTAATTTTTTTTCATTTTAATCTGTTTATTGTTTAAAAATAAACAAGATAACAAAAATGATAAAATGAATAAAAATAATTTTTTTTAATCATTTTATAATTTCTTTCACTTTGTCATCCTATTGGTTTTATTGATTTTATTAACCCTCTGCTTGCCCTGTTATTTATGAACAACAACGTTTTCAAACAGCTATAGCTTTGGCGTTATACAGGATTTCCTCACAATAACAAGTACAACTAATAACTGTTACTATTACCCTAATAGTTACAATAAATATCCGTAGAAGTACATTTATTGCAATTGTTTTGATTGGATTGCAGTGGATCAGTGCTGCCAGTCATTTTCAGTTATCGGTGAAAAATTATATTTTGATATATTTTCGTTGTCTTCAAATATTTTCGAAAACTGATAAATCTTATCAATTTAGACTGCTCCCTTTTCTGCCTAATTGAACTATTCAAATTTTTGCAGAAGATGTGTGCAAAGGATCGGTATGCCAAAATTGAGCAGCTTCTAGCACTGCCGGAGAAACACCCAACTTAATCAAACCAGTTTTTTCAAGTTTCTTTACTCCCACACTTTTAAGCAAACCGGATTTGGAACCCTATATGTGCTAGCAAAATATTAGGCATGAAAGGGTTAATTTTATCATTTTTATTCATATTATTATTTGTCTTAATTGTTCAATTAATTGATTTTTTTGGTTTTATTCATATTATTAATTCCATGTATTTTATTAAATTGTCAATTTTTCCCAGTTGATATATTTTATTCAGTTTCTTAATTTTATTATTTCGATTTAGTAAGTTTTTTTTTGTTATTGGATGCAAGTTTGTTAGCTTGAAACAATTTAATTCAATCTCTTAATTTTATAACTTTTTTTATATTGTCTCATTGTCATTTGAACAAATTTGATTTATTTATTTCATTAATTTGATTTATATTAATCATTCTACCTGTTTTATGAATAACTGTTTTTTGATGTTTTTTTATGATTATTTTAATATTATCTGTTTCATTATTTTTCTATAAATTATTCAGTTTATTCGAAGTGTTATGCCACAGTGATATGTGTAAGAAATGTCTCATCTCATTGATAGATGGATTAAATCGTTTTTTCTAAAAAAAATCTAAAACAATTTCGGTTGGGTCTTTAGTCCCCTAGCCCTTTCTCTGGCTACGTGCCTGATTTAGTTGATGATGAAGATTGTATGTTGGATTTGCTTGCAGTTGATGTTATTTCATTATTGGTCCGTAGCGTCTCTTCTTATTACACAATTGGCATCTTGGAGTCTGCCCTTCATATGTACTCATCGTGATTTGAGATCTGGTAATGCCGTCTATTTTGTTTGGAAAGTTCAAACAGGAAGGAATAGGTTTGGTCTCATTTTCACGATACTAATGTTACTTTTAATGCCTGATTTTTTTTTACGTTTCAAACCTAAAGGATTCTACCTTTCTCTATCTCGCCATGATAGCTGTAATTAGCTTTTCGAAAGTATGTGTAGATATATCGTGTAGACGCAAATCAGTTTTGTCATGGTCCATATGAACAGTAGAACATTGCTAAAAACTTTTTTTTGAATTCTCAATGTCTCCCTCACTTCATATTACGACAAATGCCAAAACAGATGCCAAATTTCGCATCATTTCAATGATTTTAGGACACACGCCCACTTCACAGTTTATGACAATGGCACAATGGAAAAATATTTTCAGGAAGTTCAGGAAACTGTGTGGTTTTGTGGTACGGTGTTTCCAAAATCTCGTATTTTCAATAACATTTCTGCTTTACGTTGCAAATCATACATGTTTTGCAGTTTTTCTAATGTAAGAAAATCTCAACAATCAAACGAAACCTTGGCGTCCTTTGTTCTAATACGTAAAATTCGGGCTTTAGGGTAATTTATCATTTTTCTCGTTCATATATCTCTATTATTCTGCTATCAATTTTGATTATTGAGAGTTTTTCACGTATCACGTTGCAAAATATGAATGATTTTCAGCAAAAAGCAGAAATTTGATTGAAAATATGTGGAATAGAAACCTATGAAGAAAGTATAATATCACGAAAAAGTTCTTCAAACAAATTGTAAAATGTTTCGAAAACGGATGCGTATTCAAAGTGGATTTTTAAGATTATTCTGTTTGCCAATAACTTGAAAAATCAGAATTTGTTACTAAAAATCACTGATTTAGACAAAAATACTAAATCTGAAATTTTAAAAAAAGTTTCTCTTCGAAAAAGTTCCTTGTACAATGTGGCTTCATCTAGTTTGCTTTCTTCTCACTCCATCATTTTTTAGATTATTTTTAAATCGCGCAGTGGAGACGTATACAATATATCATATCTTTCAATATGTTTATTTTTCTTACGTTTCATTGTTTCTTCAGAAACCAACTAATTTAGAGTTACGCTTTTTGAAAAACACGTTCCAAAAGCTAGTCAAAAAGGTTTCTCAGATTGATGAAAAATACTTCATCTTTCACATTGAAAATATGTGTCAAATTTCGTCAACATCGAATAGCGTCGCGCCGTTAACAGATCTGGCACTTAATTGCTCGTTTTGCAGCTTATGAAATCACTTCTAATAAATATCCTATTTTTCGACACCACATCCCGACTTCTACTTGACTTCTTGCTATTACTCAAAAGGTCATTAAAATTCAACGCTCATTTAGATACCTCATATCCACATTTGGCTTCCTTCTGTGCGTGATCCCATTCGCCGTTCTTCTTCACAGGATTTCCTCCGCCAAAACGACCCGGATGAGCTACCGTTCCGACTATCACTATACCCAATATCAGTAGAAACTTCATTTCGACGAGGCGTAAATTTGCTAAAACTAAAACTTAAACTGTCTCATTCGATTAAATATTCTTGACACTTTAAAAGTCACTTATTTGCAATTTCCGATTGTGATCCGATCTGGACCGGCCATCCAACTTGACTAATTGAGTAGTTTATATATCACTCGGTAGAAAGCAAAATTCCCATCTAACAATGGGATCGTTGCATAATGTTGTAATCTACATAATGACGGTTCGAATAACTATCTCTTGTCAAGGAATCCAAAAATAAAGATAGATTGTTCTTCTTGTTGTTGTTTGTTTATGCCGGCTGGTGGTTATCGATATGATTGAAGATGCGCATCTGTACGGTCAATTGTGTTTGGCTCGCTTATGTAACTTCAGTGATTTATATTGATATCAGTCAGACTATTTGGGATCATTCACCGGGTGGAAGTTGTAAACAAATGCAATTTTTGTACCATATAAGTATTACGACAGAGGTTCAAATACTCTAATCATTCAAATTTGTGTTTTCAACAATCAGTGTGATATTTTTCATAATTTATTTAACGTAGAATACATTTAAGCTTTTAAAATAGGGTTGCAAAATTAGCTCGGTTAGGTGGGAGAAATTGAATGCTAATTACATTTATTGTCAGCAACTAAAAGATTTAGAATATTTCGTTTGAAAAATTTTGCTGTTCTGTGTTTCTCGAGCATTTTTGAAGTATTAATGTTGTAAATTTCCTTCATTCCACTATTCAAAAAGAAAAACAAGTACATGGGAAAGATATGTAGTGTATGACTTCTATCGATCTGTTGAAGGAAAATAGTCTAAATTAACCACCAAACATTAAAAAATGTAGATTTTTTATGATTTTATTGGCAAAAATGTTTAGGGTTACTACAAAAGTTTATTTAAGAAGCAATGTTCACATGTATATGCTTACACGAGATTATTCTAATTGATCCAAAATATGCTGATAAATTGTACCTTTCTCAATTGCAAGATAACTCGCTAAATGTTTGGAATAAAATTGATGTTTGTTTAGGTTCTTGGGAGAATTAATCTCATCGCACATTTACTAAAAGAGGTCTCATATAAGCTCAAATATATTGGAAAAAATGTCCTCACATCACGGATGTTATGAGACACTAAGTAAACATAGGAACTATGTAATTTTCACCCAATCACACTTTCGGTCGAAAATAAGCTTTTTCACTTGAACGTTTTCGTATGTGTTGTGTTGAATATTCCGGAAAGCCATACACAACGTCACAAAAAGCCTGCTTCGGCAACGTTCAAAAACTATGTTGAAAAAACCTTTTTCAAATCGTCTATTGCAGTAATTCTCAACCTGCGGTCCGCGCCCCCTAGGGGTCCGTGAAGTCGTTGCTAGTGGGTCCGCGAAGAAAAATATATTCTCCGAGTGCAGATTGAAATTTCAAGTATTTCTCCTAAAAAACTGAAAACAACATATTGATAGCATACAAAATCGATGCTTATCCGCGGGGGTCCGCAGCAACCCAGGGTGATTTATAAGGGGTTCGTGGTACGAAAAAGATTGAAAACCGTGTTGCAAACTTGCGGAACGAGACCAGACGAGGCAAAAACTGACGAGTGCAACAGCAGACCGGGCAGTTAATATCACTCGATGCAGGAGCATCAGTGGCCAACAAGAGGGATAAGGCAGCAAAATCTAAGCTCAATTAAGCAAAATAACACATGCGAGGCACAGTAGAGATTTCTGTTTAACAATAAACTGTCTGTAATAACATGAGCTTACATCTAATTAATACATACAATCTACTTTCACTAGATCTTCAGCGCCTTGTACTGCATTCCCGATCAGAATGCAATAACAAGATTATAACAGAATTCAATTTTCGTAATAAGCTGTGTTATAAATCTGGTCTCGTTAGTAGTTAAAATAATAGAAAATCGTAACAAGTAACAGCTCGAGATATAGTCTTGAAATATTTTTGTTATGTGTTTCTGATCGGGTTGTGTCGGTGGGGGCCCCGTTTTCCTGCTACTTCTGCTCTGCATTCTCCGCCTTCGAAGCGTCGCACCCGTTATATCATGCGACCGATTGACTTCTCTCCTTGTAGTACAGCTGCATTAACGTTCGCTGTCTCGCCGCGTCCGCGACCCGAATGCACCGCAGTCTGTCACGTGATACTCGGCGGTACCGTGTTTCGCACTCGTGTGTATTATTTGTTGCGCGACTCCTACGCACTCGTTGTAGTTTGTGGCGCAACCACGCATACGTTAGTGATCTCGCCGGCCTCTCGCTCTATGGGTATGGTGGATCATGTGGCTCGAGGAAAAGGGTGGAGTGGTTGTGGTCTGCTCTGCTTCGCACTAACTGCCCAGTATCGGTATCGCCGCTCAGCAGCAACCGTCGCACGATCGTTGTCGTACGGGTGAGAGTTGACTGTTTAGCCTGAAAATAAAAGCCCTCTGACGAGGTTTTGTCTCGTTGTTTGAGATTTGTCAGCCAGTCATACACAAACTATTATACCTGTTGAAGGGCTTTTCTTTCTTGTGCTAACGACTCGTAGTATCGCATGCAATTTGATGATGTTGAGTGATCCTACACAGCCTCTCTTGGCTCTTTCCGTGTGCTTCTAGATGATGCGAAACGATTAAAACTCATTCAGATTTGATGGTTATGTCGGATTACCTATGACCTTGAGATATCAGGCTGCAATGGAATTCTTTCCGACTAAACCGTACGTGGTTTTCAATCAATTCTACGGCCCAGATATCATCCGAACATGCAAGAAAGCTGTAACCAACACGTTAGAATAGGCATGAAGTTGGTAGTATTGAGTGTTACCTTTTAGGGACGATTCATTTGATCACAATGGATTTCAGGATGATCGATTTCCACGTGTTCGTTTGCCGAAATGACGTGTATGCCTTGAATCGTCAAATGGACCAAATTAACATTAGTTGTATAATGATTTACTGCGGTTTACCTTTCGTTTAATAGCTGTACTGCTCAGAGTAGAAATTTGCGATCCGATGGGCGTAGTTCCTCACGTACCGAAACCATTAACAGCATGCACTGTTCACCACACACCACTTTTGTTCAGACTGTTTTAATTGTATCTATCCATGCGGCTTTGAGGCCAAAGATCCTCGTTGCGGTACGAGAGCGGGATCGATATATGTTTGATCATTTCGTGTGAAAGCTAGATCGTGCATCTCTTTTAGAACTGGCTGCGTTCTGGTTCTAATTGTGCACTCTGAGAAATATTTTTGTATTTCGTCGACCGAATCTCGAAATGTAACAACCGCTGGTCTATTAGCTCAACGCACAAGCTCAACCTTCTGGTATTCACGTGAATAGCTCCCAAAATGAGCAGCCGCTGATGCTCAAACGTGATTTTGCTGGAGATTTTAAGAGTGTTGTACTAGATACAATGATGCGAGTTTTAGACCAACAAAGTTTAACAAAGTCGTGGATGTTTTCAAAATATTTGTAAAAAAAGATAATGAAAGAAAAATCATTCTCAACACGTGCTCATCGAATCCTGCGCACGCAATTAACCAGTGCGGACTGCGATTCTTTTCCTTGCTGGCGGGGCGTTTTCAGCATCACTGATAATATCTGAGGTTCGTTTGGCCTAACCCTTCGAATACCTTTGTCGACCAAAACATGTCATCAATACATCATTGAATGTGAAATGATTCCGAGAATTAATGGCTGAAATATTTTATATAAAGGCTACTCTTAGGCTTTAAATTTATGTAAAGAGTTTCTCTGTCACATAAGATTTTAAAAGACTTTTTTCTAAATTGTTACTAAAAATGAATAATTTACAATAAATTACTTTTTTTGACTTTGGTCGCTCTTAACCCCTTAAGTTGTTGATATTTAATCCGAACATGTTAGACATTTTTGTTATTGGCACATCAAAACCTTTCGAATGGTGGGTCGATTATGTTGATTGAAAGTTTTATCCCTAAGACTACAAAAAGTTCCAAAAACACGTTTTTCAAAAAGCTCAAAAACGATTCTATGAAAAAGAAAATGGATATGATTGTCGCGTTCAGCGACCCAAAATTTACATTGAAAATGTCTTTTTTTCTTAACTTACTGCAATTACCAGAAAATTGGTAAACTAGCGTAATAGAAGAGCCCGGGCCTGTTTGTGGAAGGCATAAGTTGGCAGAGTTCCTTTGGCTTCGTTTCTATTAGACATCTCTCGTTTTTTACCACAAATTATGTAAAATATGTTTTCATATGTTGCAATTCATTTTATTTTGTAAAAATCATGGGTGACAGTTTTCAAACGTAATAAACGAATTTCCTTAATGTTGTGGAATTTATGTTATTTCCGGTGAGTTTTATTCTATTACGTGAATGATAATATTTTTCAACAATGCACAATCTACTTAAATAAAAGAGATAAAAAATGAAAATTCCGCCAACTAGCACAGGGTTTCCCTACTCTTTCGAATCAAATAGGGTAAATTTATTTATTGAAAATCGGGCTCGGGTCGGACACGGTTTTTAATTTATTTTAATTTGGATGCGGGTCGGATTTGGGTCGGGTTCGGGTCGGGTTCGGGTCGGGTACGGGTCGGGTACGGGTCGGGTTCGGGTTCGGATTTTTTTTACCGGCCCGAGTATGGGTCGGGTTCGGGTTTTATATTTTTATAAAATCCGGGTACGGGTCGGGTTCGGGTAAAGTTACAAAAATAATATTCGGGTTCGGGTCGGGTCCGGGTACGAAAAAATCCATACCCGCCCATCTCTACAGCGGGAGTACCACTCCACTATGGGAAGGTTCCATACAAACAGGTGGCCAAAAAATTTTTTGTCTCATATTCTTTCGCGAAAAGCTTGTTTGAGTTGTTAATAATGAACGAAACTCATAATGGACGTATCCAGGTTTAAAAACCTTATGGGGAGGAGGAGGGGGAGAGAGGGGGGGGGGGTTGGTGTAAAGTGTTCCAAGTATTTTTTTTCAAACAAATAAAAAAGAGGCACAGAGAGTTTTAGTCAATTCAATCACTTTCCATATAATGATGCAGTATTTGAACAATATTTTCGTAAATTTTCATTGGTCAAGTGACAGTGAATTTCCGAAGGCACCTCGAAAAAATGCGGTGTGCATCATAACTAAAAATCTACTGGGCCAATCGTTTCGAAATTTTTCACAGTTTTTCTTCACATCATTCTCCAGGTTACTACAAGACCTTTCTATAAAATTATTATTACAACTATTTTTACAAAAAATGTTAGTAGTTTTTTTAAGAGAAAATGGGACTTTGGCTTCAAAGTGTTACGAAAAACTCAAAAAGTGAAAAAAATGAAAAACTCAGATAAAATGTGCTTTCTAACCTTCAAACCAATAGTAACGTAGAGAAAATGCATGTCGCAAAAGAGACATAAATATTTCAATTTATTCATTGAATAGAAGTAAATAGAAAGTAGTTTGAAGTGCATAGGCTATTTAGTGATTATTTCAATGTTGAAATGACCAATGAGCTTTAAAAAAAATGTCGCTCTTTCAGTTGATTGCTATGCCAATATATCTTTTTCATATTTATTGCTTGCGATTAATTGTTGTTTCATTTGGAACTCTTGTTCCGGAGATATAGTATAATGAATCCTATATAAACCAATATCACGAAAACGAAATAGTTAAAACTATTAGAATAGGTATTGAAATACATATTTTATATTACGAGTGGCCATAAAAAAATTCTTGGTCACAAAACCTGCTTTTGACGATTCCGGGGCTCATTATTATACGCATGAACATTTTTGAATTTACAAATCATGCTATTTAAAAATTTCAAATATTTGGTTATATTGATCGCGTTAACGGTAAGTTGGAAATTCCAGTACAACTCAGTACCATTTATTGCTACACAGTAATCTTGAATAGCAAAAATGTAGTTAGATGAATTATCTTTTCAATAAAAATTGTAGTCCACGCTCATTTCGTTGTGGAATATGATGCACTCAACCGAAACATATACTGAAGTACCCTTTTCTGGTCGACTAGTTGAGACTGCCTTTAAAACTTCAAGTGATGCGTTCTCAGTTTAGGGCAAATTCGGGCAACTAAAATCTTCGCTATAAGTTAGAAGATGCAGTATCCTTGCATCCCCCATTGAGAATTCCGGGGGACATTGGGGGACTTTTTTTCCCGGATCCAATTTGTGGATATTTTAGGACTTTGAATCGTTATTTTTCATATAACTCCATACCAATGCAATATATTGCATTGGTATTGAGTTATATGATTTCAATAATATAATCACAAAGCTGGCATTCTTAGCTTTAAAATGGCATATTTGAACATATGTTTCATTCAAAATTCAGCAAAGATACGAACAGTTGAAAAAACGCACGTGATATTTCTATTTTTCAAAATTTTTATCTTTAGACACCCATATACACAGTTAAGTCATATATATTTCTGAGATACTCTGGGAATTTCTTAGCTAGAGTATATATAAACATTCAGTATAAAATTAGTTTAAATTGGAGTTGATGTAATTTCCGATTTTTGACCACATGCCTCCCCATAGTGCACTCCACAGTGTTTTAAAACGTCGTTTTCGTGCTCAAAATTAATAGCGTCCAAACCGTTCACTTTAGAGATATAGTTTGTTCGGAGAAGTTGTTGTTCTTATGATTGCGCATTTACAGGAGTATACCGTTCAGTGATTAATTTACCTATAAGTGACTTTGTGTCTTCGGTAAAGTTGTAGCAAATATTACTGCAGAAGAAATTGCTGAAGACACCATATATCTATCTTTAGTAATTTACGAGTTATGGAACATATTATATGGAAGACCCCTTAAAATTAGTTTTTTCATGATAACTTTTTTAGACATTCTCGTATCTACTTGGAATCTTCTACAAAGATATTTGCGGTATTGAAACACATATTTTTGCCGAAAATAGTCACTTCCTATCTGTTGAATTTAAAAAGATATTCCAAATTTTACGATTATTTTGGGGTAACTTCCACCTTAAATAATTCGTTAAGGAGCAAAAAGGAGCAAACAACATCATAACATACTGAAAGTACTAGCTTTTTACTTTCATATAGTGGCCCGATTGTTAGTCGACGCGATTCTCCCCGAGTGTTATGTTCAATACAATATGCCATCGCAGTGGAAAAAAAATGAAATATTCAATCGCACTGCGACAAACAGCTTCATGTTTTATGATAAATTGCATAGAACACGTTCGCCTATAACATGCAATGCATATGGTTTGCCTTTCAAAAATCAAAGTGTAGTTTTGGATGTGTTTAATAATGTCGATGTTTTCATTATAAAATAGATAAATAAATCTATTTTTAATAATCGTTTTCTCCGTCATCTTCAAAGCTTTCTTCTTCCGCTCGAAGAGCTTTGGCGTCTTTCAAAAATCATTTTATACTTTTTTTTACTATCCCGAGCTTCATACACGACAAGATCCACATTGTGAACAGGTGACGTTAATCAAGCTCCATTATAAATGTTATGACAGACATTAATAAACCTTCTGGTGGGATTTCCATCGTTTTTTCTAGCTTACTAGTATCCACTGATTGTTTAAATTTCACGTGACACACTTCTCGAACACACGATATGCTACGTTTCGTACTTTGATCTTGATTGTGGTCAAAGTTCCCTTTTCCTTTTTTGCACATCTATGAATATGTTTTATGCAATTTATCATGAAAAGATGAAACTACTCATCGCAGTCCGCTGGAATATTTCATTTTATACCACTGCGATGGCATATTGTATTGAACATAACACTCGGGGAGAATCGCGTCGACTAACAATCGGGTCACTATATGAAAGTAAAAAGCTAGTACTTTCAGTATGTTATGATGTTGTTTGCTCCTTTTTGCTCCTTAACGAATTATTTAAGGTGGAAGTTACCCCAAAAAAATCGTAAAATTTGGAATATCTTTTTAAATTCAACAGATAGGAAGTGACTATTTTCGGCAAAAATGTGTGTTTCGATACCGCAAATAACTTTGTGGAAGTTTCCAAGTAGATACGAGAATGTCTAAAAAAGTTATCATGAAAAAACTAATTTTAAGGGGTCTTCCATATAATATGTTCTATAACTCGTAAACTACTAAAGATAGATATATGGTATCTTCAGCAATTTCTTTTATAGTAACATTTGCTACAACTTTAACGAAGATACAAAGTCTCTATCTTAATTAGTTCGGAAAATAAATTTCGTATATCACTTATAGGTGAATTAATCACTGAATGGTATACTCCTGTAAATGCGCAATCATAAGAACAACAACTTCTCCGAACAAACTATATCTCTAAAGTGAACGGTTTAGACGCTATTAATTTTGAGCACGAAAACGACGTTTTAAAACACTGTGGCACTCTTTAAAACGGGAGGTACGATGAGGTTGGGACACTGCGACTTCCCAGAAAAGTGAAAATAGTGGGTTTCGCGGACGCAGTATCACTAATGGTTATGTGTGAGACACTTGAAGAAATGGACGTGTCGGTGACGGAGACAATAGACGCGCTCGAGAACTGGATTAAATGGGCCAAACTGCAGATAGCTCACCACAAGCCAGAACAATATCGTTGAAAATAGTATGCACTATCACCGGGATGATCCCCGTCCGCATCACCCCGGCGGAGAATAACGAGTGCTACAATGTGAGAAACATAAGAAACTTGAAGAAGATGATGAGAGGCGATTCGATGGTGAGGTTGCAGCAGGAATGGGACAGTACAGAAAAAGAAAGGTGGACCTACCGACTCATCCCAAACCTATCGACGATGGGCAATAGAAATGACGAAGAGGAGACCTTCCACCTGACACAGCTCCTATTGGGCCACGGCTGCTTCAGAAAGTATAGAGAACGTCAAGGAGCACCGAATGTCCGAGGTTCGAAGTGACGCACATGGAGATGCTTGAAACGGGAGGATGGGACATCAACCCGGATAATGTCATCTAGAGAATGACAAGCGACGTTAACACGTGGAACGCGGTTAACAGCGGGGTAACGCAGATCATGGCCGCCTTGCAGCGGAAATGGCGTGATGAGCCGCGAGATACGGCTTTGGGAGACCAATCACCGCCGAGAAACTCTCCACCAAAGCATGCTAGATCCACCGCTGGAGACTAATCGAGTAGGCTGCTACAGTGCCCGGGTATGGTTCGTCGGGGTGCCAGCGAACCGGATGCCACGCTCCACCCGGAATAGCCGAACCGATCGTGGTACCCTGCCGATTGACCCGATAGAAATATTGCGAAAACCATAGAAGAATTGGTATCGGGAACGTTTCTATCGGACGCCCTGGTCCACCGGAATCGCCGAACTGATCTCGGCACCTGACTGGTGGGCTCGGTTTCGGTAGTAGACCGGGTAGCTCACAAACAAGTCGGGAGCTCTCCGATGAAGTGGTGCTAAAGGGCACAAGGGTGTCGAAGCGCTCAGTTAATTAGACAATTTGGCAGGACGACGATTGGGAAGCAAAAGACGACTTTTCCTATTGTATACATTGTTGGTATTCTTCAGAATAAAAGTTTTCAACAAGTTTCGCGAAAACAATCAAAAGGCTGCAATTGAGGTATCTATTTAATCTCTTGGGTAGTTTATTCATTCAAACTCTCCATCATACAAATTTTATAACTGCATTGAACTACCTGGTAAGTACAAATATAATACTTTTACAGTTCAGAAAACCATTTCCATTTCCAAAACAAAAGTTTTAATCTCCATTGGATTTAGCGTGAACTCCAATCCAGCTTCCTCCGCCTTGGTCACCTTTGTCTCCTGAGTAATCGGCACTGCATCAAAGAAGAATTTCAAACGGCTGCTGTCTTCTTTCCATTGGTTCCCAGCTAGGGTAGTCTCACGGGCGCTCACGATTCTGAACTTCGAGAAGACACTCTGTAGGTCGATGGTCACTGGCTGTGAGTAACGGGGATCTTCATCTTTTTCAAGCAAGTGCTCGAATCGTATCAGGAAACTGTTGGATCCCTTCCACGGTTCGAACGTAAGCAGGTTCACGTTCGCTGGCATTGATCCGGACAGTGGGGTGAACTGAAAGTAAAACTGTATGAAGCCAAACAAACATCATATCAACGGATCGCAACTTACGGCACTGTTGAATGAAGTCTGCCACGCTTCGAAAGAAAGACCGGTTGCATCACTCACGAATAACCAGGGTGGAGTAAGAACTTGATTCTGTAGGAAACGTTCGCTGGCCTGCAGCGATACTCCTTGCTGTGAAGTTTTTGGACCAAACAACAGATAATGCTTTCCACGGGCGATCAACCCAGCACCATAAGCCGTTTCATTCAGTGCTTCGCCAACACCGAACGCATCATCCCTCAGCAGTCTACGATGAACCATCAACTCTAGAACTCCATCCTGCAAGCTAGTACCCCCCTGAGCTCTATCATTCAAAACCGCCATCCTAAGCTGATCATCTTCCAGTGCGATCTTCGCCGTTACCGGATAATAATTTCCAGCCACCGGTTCCGCCAACTCAAGATCCCAAGTTTCCCGATGGTTACGAATTCTTTTGATCATTTCCCGACCGTTCGAGTCCGTCCAGAACGTTCCAGCGGATTGAATATCCGAATAGTAGCGAGTAACAATTTCCTTTCCCTTCCCATCCTCAATCGGAATCGGTCCAACCATCCATTCGAACTCCACGTGCTTTTCATGCTTGTAAACTCGGATCACCTGACTGACCCACTGGTTGAAAATCTGATGTACCTCCTGAACGTGATCACCGAGGACAACCCGAATCTGCGGGGAAGCTCCAATGTTGGTTACGGTTCCATTCGGCCGTAAGATGTATGCCCCAGAGGATCGATTCTCAAAAACTTCGTTGTTACCGTAAGCTCCCTCGTAGAACAGGAAATCCTGCTGCAAATTGTATCCCCGTCCGTCGATGTTGATCGTGCTCAGTAAACCATTGTCGTTGAAGGTGAGGGTTAAATATTCATTTCCGATGCTGGTTGTTTGCTGTTTGGGCTGAGGTTCGGTTTTTCTGTTCTTTTCGTGGATTTCTGTTACGTAGAAAGATTTATAGCCCATCGGTGGTATTTCATCGGCCAGGTAGATTAACTCTTCGGTGGCTGTGCTTACTCGGGAAACTAGCTCAGTAACTGGTTTCGTAACTGAGATTATCTGGATGGGTAACTCGGTTCCAACGGAGTCTCTAACCTTGTAATTGTAGCCGTTCACCGGTAATCGTACATATTGGTAACTTGCATGGGCTAGAGGATTGTACAGGGTGACGATAAAAGATTGTTTGGTTTCGGTTATGTCACACAAGCTAATATTTAGTTGGTGGCAAGACTCGAATTTTAACTCCATTCGATTGGTTCGGCTTGCTAGACTATTCAACGCGACATCTGTGTTTTCGCCACACTCGTCAATTGCTTTGTGAATCATTCTGGCGTAATCGTCGGCCACATGTTGCTTTTCGGTACCGGTGATCGCGTCGTGGTGCTGCATGACTCCAATAACTTCTCTCAAATGAGCCAGATTTTCCTGGTAGGACTCATCTGTCGATGAAAGAGCAATGGCAGTCAGTTGCTTGCACACCTGCAGAAAGTGATTTCCGATTCGTTCGTAACGTTTCGAAGTCGGTCGAGATGTAAAGTACCCGGTCCAGTAAGCATGCGGGTCGGATGCGTACGGGAAGAAGTCATCGGTTTTCGCTGGCCAGGTGAGCTCAGCATCGTGAAGTGCTTTCAGATAGCAGCTTGGGGTCGAGTAGAACACATTGACCTTCGATTCCTGTGATTGGCGGGCGTTGGTGTATCTGGAAGAAATTCTCATTTAGAAATGCACTTCTAAGGTCCAGATCGAAATCATACTTGATAAGTTTGTCCATATTTTTAAAGTTCATGTTAGCATCCATGTAGTTAAAATCGTCTCCCATGGTTATGAGTAAGTTGTTGGAGCGGTATTTTGTCGACATGTTCCCTACGAAGTACAGGAAGGCATCAACCTAAAAGAGAAGATCGTTCAGTACTAGTCCATCCGGTGGGAATTCCAACAAACGAACCCTTTCCTTAACGTTGTTTTCTGCGCTGAAGGGTCCATCTACGAAAGGATCATCCGAACACAGCACATCGAAGCAGAACCCAGGTGGGGCACTATAGTGATTGTAAAGCACCGATGTGAACAGATCGCTCTCGTCAAGATTTTTACTTGCTTTCCAAATCATCTCCGCTTCCTTGTTCGACAATCGCTTCGATTTATCGTTCCAGTCCAGTCGTGCGAAGAACATTCCATCATAGCCCATCTGGGCGAACAGCGAAGCCTGTTCCCTGGAATGTCCAAACGGATCAATCTGCCATCCGGTAAGAGGTCGTCCGCATTCCCCGAACGTATCATTCAACATCCGCAGTCCCCACGTAAACTGATCGATCAGGCTCTGGTAGTGCGAAGCTGCCTCATCGTTCATGCTCCACGCTCCACCAACAAACTGCAGCCGTCCCTGTTCGACCAGTTCCTTGACCGCATCCTGTAACTCCACCGTCTGCTCGTCCCACCATTTGAAGAAAAATGCCGACTCGACGTAGATAAACTTGCGCTCTGGGTTGTGCAGTAAAGCTTCGATCACCGAGTCCAGGATGTACTGGACACCGGCCCGCTGGTAGTTCGTTTTACTACCGTAGTAGTACTGATCTACCGTCTTGAGCCATCCGACGTCATCGTGGGAGTGCGGGACCAGATGCACGTTGGTCATACCACGCTTCGGAATCGGGCATGACTGGGTGAAAAGAGGGGAAATTTTTTAATCAATCAGCTGAAATGTCACTCAGTGTTCGATCTAGCGATGAAATGACATTTGTCTCCAGCAAAGATGCGAGACAATGAGATGGCACGTAAATTCTGGGAGAGGTTTCATTGTTGACAAACAAAGCAATCGTTCGCTTATCGGAGTCATGGTGAACAATTAAAGTATCTCGCGTTATCAGTATTGTATAATATTTGTGTCTCTATTGAAATAGAAAGACAATCAGTTATTTTCGGCTGTCTAGGCTCTGTTGCTTTTGTCAGTCAACTTTCGACTGATTAAGTGATTGTGTTCTATTTTCCAAATTTAATAATACAGATTCATGATTGTATATATGTACAGGGTTTTTGATTCATCCATAAAAATCCCCTTAGATCATATTCCGACGCATATGTCCAAATATGAATCGCTCGAGCTATTGAATTCTTGCTGCAATGGACTTGCTTAAAAATCCTCTAACGAATAGTAGGTATTTATTCAAATATTAAATAATCCCAAGTACACAGCAAAACCGTTGAACCTTTTTCCTTCGCTCTTCAAAAAGGCCATGCAATCACTCAAAAAATCAACTTTGCAACTGACTGTGTTACAAATCAAGATCGTAAGATGTATGTGTGTAACACAATTTGCTCAGAGATGGCTAAACCGATTTGCATAAACTTTTCAAATGAATCGTACAGCGCAGACTGGTTTTGATTTTTTGTCGATTCAAGTTTCTGTTCCTGAGTTACGGTTACACAACGAATTCCATTACAAATTGTTTCTATGCAAAAGATTTCGACAAAACTGACTGATAAATATTCAGTCGTAACTAATATCTCCAAAGCTCGCCCAGATGACTTTAAAACTTTGAAATCCAATTTAAAGCAAGTAAATGATGATACGGGCAACAAGTCGTTTATAAAGGACTACGGCAGCTACATATCCGCTCACAACGTTGAGATCGACGCTGTGTTCTCCGGTTCGAACTTATCACGCTGCCATCACTGGGACGCCTGTTATACAGTACTACGCGCTACCAGCCAGCGACCAACTCAGTCGTTCCGGCTCTGCGTTCGGAGGTTGTGAGGGGGTCTTCCGAACTCCCTCCTCAGACGAGTATGTTGCTTTAAATGGTAATCCGCTTCCTGACAACCCTTTGGTCCATAGCACACCGTTGCATACAGCACATGATTTCCTGTCCGTCTACTACCAGAACGTTCGCGGAATGAGACCTTCTTGCTTGCCCTCAACTCCTGTGACTACGATATTATTGTTCTCACCGAAGTCTGGTTACGTGATGACATATTAAACGCTGAGCTATCGACTATCTACGCAATCTACCGATGCGATCGCAACTCTTCTACCAGTCATCCAAGCTGTGGAGGTGGTGTTCTTATAGCGATAAAGAAAAACCTAACTGGAACTATACTAAAGTTGCCTGGATGTGAACATTTGGAACACGTTGTCGTACGTGTTTTACTGCCAGGCCGATCTTTATATGTTTACTGCATTTAACTGAGACCAAACAGCGATCTTGACATGTACAACTTTCACTCCTCTGCGGTCCAGAATATTCTCGAGAAGACCAACCGACAAGACAATGTACTTGTGGTAGGCGATTACCATTTCCCTCATCTTCGGTGGATCTTCGATGACGACCTCAAGTGCTACATTCCTGAAAATGCAACATCGGAACAAGAGATGGCGATCACAGAAACGCTGGCCGCTGGTGGTTTGTTGCAAATCTGCTCTCTTAGCAACGTCAATGGACGGACCCTTGATTTAGCCTTCGTCAACGACACGGACATGTACCTCACCATAAACCCTTCGTTTTGAGATTTGATACGCGTTCTGATGGTAGTGACGCTTTTGATATAATCAACGACGATCTCAACTTTGACTTTACTCGATGCAACCTCGATGAAGTATCAATGGCCATTGGTGCAGTCAATTGTGTGATTGTCAAAGTGTCGGTCGGTATTAGATAATTCGTTGATGCTTTTTAATCCATTTTAACTGCAATTATTTCGCTGTTCTTATTGCACTTTGTGTTATTGTATACGTGAGTGTCCAGTGCGCACTAGTGTGATAAAGTTTTTATGTACATTCGGAGTAATCATTGGAAAATCGTCGAATTAAATTATTTCTTCGTCATCGATCGTCATTGTTTACCCAGTGTTTTACGTTCATGATCTACCGTATACAAAAGTGATCGTTCTCTCATTACACGCCACGCAAAATGATTTGCTAGTGGCATCACAGAGCGTTATATTGTATGCCGAGGTTTTTGCAATGCTGCCTTCCATCCCAGCTGCTGCCGTGTCACCACAGATGTGCTAGAGGAGGTAGAAAAAAACAACCAATTGTTCTGGATGTGTCTGCCATGTAGCTCCCTGATGAACGATATCCGTTTTCGAAATGCCGCACGTTCTGCTAATGAAGCTGGTCAGGATAAAGCGTAAATCGGCCTGGAAAATTTGAAGTCAGAAATTCTGACTGAATTGAAGGCTGAGATCAAAACGAATTTTGCTGCCTTAATTAACTCCAGCACGTTTACACCAAAAACGACCCAACGCGCTGCAGTGGAACCACGATTCACGAAAGGGCGCAGATTGTTCAGCGCGAGAGAGAAAACGCTGCCTCTCGTCAGAACCCACCGCTACTGCAAGAAACCGGAAGCACTCTCTCACCATCTACAGATATAATAGTCGTACCAGTGGCCCAGCCAAAATTCTGGCTTTATCTGTCGCGTATTGTCAAAGACGTCAAGTTTGGCTGAACAAGTTTGTGCACTAGCCAAAAAACGTCTAGGAACGGATGACATACATGTGGTTCGACTAGTTGCTAAAGGAAGGGACATTAGCACATTGTCATTTGTTTCATTCAAAATCGGCGTTAGAGCCGAGTTGAAAGCTAAATCGCTATCCACTTCCACGTGGCCGAAAGGGATGGTATATCAAGAGTTCTCGGACCCCGCCATCGCTTTTCGAACGCAGCTACCGGACAGCAAATCGCTCCGGATTCCGGAGCAAAATGTCTACCTGATAGTCTAATGCTCTATTACCAGAACGTCGGCGGAATGAACTCTTCCCTTGATGACTACAAGTTAGCTGTTACAGATCGCTGCTACGATGTGATCACGCTGGTCGAGACATGGCTTGACTGCCGCACATTATCCTCTCAGATATTTGGATCGGAATATGAGGTTTTTCGCTGCGACCGCAATCCATGGAATAGTAAAAAACTATCCGGCGGAGGCGTCGCTGTTGCTGTGGACAAACAACTGAAAGCTAGAGTTGTCGAGGACGATGCATGAAAATGTGTTAAACAAATCTGGGTTGCTATTGAGCTTGGTGATCGAACCGTTTACCTGTGTGCAGTTTATTTCTCTCCGGATCGCATTTGGGACAATACGTTGATCGATGCTCACATCCAGTCGATTTCGCATGTAATGGCAAGTATGACTCCAGTCGACGAGATCGTTATATCAGGCGACTTCAACCTACCTGGACTGTCGTGGCAGCCATCTCACAGTGGGTTCCTGTATCTCGACCCTGATAACTCCGTGTTTCACGCAAGCTGCATCAACACCATCGACAGCTACAGCGCAGCCACATTTTTTCAAATCAACGACGTGGTTAACGAAAACGGCCGCAGTTTGGATCTTTGTTTTGTTAGTGCCCAGGATGCTGCTCCAACTATCTCTATCGCACCAGCTCCATTGGTGAAAACTGTACCTCATCACAAGCCTCTTGTTGTCTCGCTGAACCAAGAACGGCCTCGTGTAGTCGAAAATGTCCCTGATCCGGTTTTCTACGACTATCGTAATGCAGACATCGGTGTTTTTCTATCTGAGCTTGACTGGGATCACTTACTCGATAGTAATGATGTTGATCAAGCAGCACAGACCTTCACTCATATTATGGCGTATGCCATCGATAGATTCGTCCAGAAGAAAGCAAACCGGAATGAGAGAAAATTCCCATGGCAATCCATCGAGTTACGACAACTTAAAACAGCAAAACGAGCCGCCTTGAGAAAATTCACGAAATACCGAACTCTGTCACTCCGGAACCACTATGTGTGGCTCAATTTCGAGTACAAAAAGGTGAGCAAACGTTGTCACTCACGTCACAAGCACAATATTCAACGCAAACTCAAATCGCACCCGAAATCCTTTTGGAGGTATATCAACCAGCAACGCAAAGAGTCTGGCCTTCCGTCGTCGATGACTCTAAATGGTGAAATGGCTACCGATAGGAATGAAAAATGTCGTCTCTTTTCCATTAAGTTTGCCAGTGTTTTTAAAGCTGAAGTTTTAACTCCCGAGCATGTTTTCGCCGCCGCCAGAAACGTCCCTTTGCAAACACAGACTTTTGGTCAAATGGACGTGGATGATACGATGATTACGAGAGCAGCCCGCCAACTGAAGTCAACTCTCAAACCAGGACCAGATGGAATACCGTCCGTTCTTTTGAAGTATCATATCGACTACTTGCTGTCTCCACTCCGTCATCTTTTCCAACTGTCCTTATCCAAGGGGGTTTTCCCTTCGTGCTGGAAATATGCGCATATGTTTCCGGTATATAAAAAAATTAAAGGGTTGTGTACAGGACGCGACCACGGTGACATTAAAAATGTAGCTTTTTTCAAGAGCGTGCAAATGAATTTTATCTATCACACATATCGACTCACGTTCTTGTTCACTCGCCTGTTTTCATATGTTACAATTTGCTATATACCCTCCCCATCAAAACATAATTTATTGAAGGTCTTTTAATGGTAATCTATTAATTAATCAAGTATCTCACTAGGTGATTGGCATTATTTGGCTGATCCATCTAGTAAAAATAGGCTGGTCTGTCCAAAAAATATATTCAAAAGAAAAGTTCCATATTGAGAGCTGTGATGAGGAAGCCCACGCCCTCCAACGGAAATATACAGATTCTCCATGAAATATGAAATTTCATTTTCCATTTAAATTTTCAATAATGTACTAATGAACTTAAGTAAACAATCTTAAGTTTAAGTATTTCTTGATCGATTAGTGGTGGAAAAAATGGAATTATTTGATAAATTACATTGTTATGCAACGTTCGCACTACCAGTTAAAACGGGTTTTTATGCTATCTTGGTGACATTTTTCTTGTTGCTAATTATTAAAACGTGTTATAACTCTGTAGTGTAAACATTGTATTATTAAACCAATTCTGCAGCGTTTTATGTTATATAGGTGTTTTATGTGGTAATAGGACTGACATAATTATATCTTCAGTACAGCGGTTTGTTGCATAATTTAAAACAGATTTATTTTAAAATTTAAATTAGTATCCCCAACCGTTCTATTTGTTGTATACTTTAAAACGCAATTAGAACTGTGTTTAAAATACATAGGGTAGGACAGATATTCTGACTGGATAAACTGGGAAAACAATTTTAAGTCCAGTAACGCTTAAGACATGGCTTGAATTTGAATCGAAAAAGAACACCCGCTTCAACTGCTGCTGGGACGGTAAGTTCTGTTTTAAAATTTTCCGTTGTGTGCAGTACGAAACAAAAGTGTTTGAAATTAGAAAACAAAAAGTTCTGCTGGGAATGTGATTGTTTCCGATGCAATTACACTCAGATTTTTCACGCAGGGGATACAGGCCGTGTAAATGAAAACCGCGTAAATTAAAAAAAAAACGCGTTAATGAAAACCGCGTAAATTTCAAAATCCGCGTAAAAAAACCTGAATGTACTCTCCTATATAAAATACTACGCTGCTGAACAGTGCAATAACTACAGAAGCACGTTGTCAGATGCCTTACTGATAAAAAACATAACCGAAATATGAAACATGAAAACTACAAAGCTACAAAGCGCCGTAAACATGGTTTAAGGTTCAAGTTACCTTTTTTAAGCATGTGTTAGAATTGAACGCTTGGTAGTGTGCGTAGAAAAATTTGTGTTCAGCTTTGCCACCGGATTACCCATTTAAACCTTTTTAAAACTCTAAAAGAAGAATATCAGTCGATTTATTAGATCATCACGATTCAATTCATGCAAAATACCTGCTGGAAAAACCATCGGCTTAGCTAAATGGTGCTTTTGAAAAAGTGGCTGTGGTTTTTTTCATTGCGCAGTTGTGTTGCGTACCCCAGCTCGGTGTGGTAGTGTGATAAAAAATCACAGCCACTTTTTCAAAAGCACCATCCAGCTAAGCCGATGGTTTTTCCAGCAGGTATTTTGCATGAATTGAATCGTGATGATATAATAAATCGACTGATATTCTTCTTTTAGAGTTTTGAAAAGGTTTAAATGGATAATCTGGTGGCAAAGCTGAACACAATTTTTCTTACGCATACTACCAAGCCTTGAGGTAACTTGAGCCTTAACAAGTTACAACGCACACGCATGCATAAAAATAAATATATTTTTTTCAAACGCAACACTCTTAAGCATCACACACCGTATTGAATTAAATCCAAACCACCCCACCCACCCACTTTGCAAATCATTCTGTGACACCGTGCTGGTACCCGAAAAATCCGCACACGGCCACCGCTGTCGAAAATGCATAGCGTCTACTGCTTAGTGTAGTGCCCAGCCACTGCAGCCATGATCTTACCCGTTCGACATAAGAACAAAAACTGATTTAAACGGGTACGCGTCACCTCTATTTATAAACTAACCGTATATGGTTTAGTCACTTAGGTGCGAGTGTGTGCAAATGCCAACGTTACCGAAAATCGATAGCGCTTATTGCATCGCCCGGAGACGATGTCGCTCGTATGGGATAAGAGCAACAACTGATTGAAACGGACATGCGTTGCTTCTATTTATGACTTTTCGTGTTTTATTGAGCAACTAAGTTGCCCTCTCTTGACGGCTGTGTCTGAGAAATCTGCCTCACGAATGGTAATTTTCCCGTTTTTCGTGAATTTTTTAATTTTACCAATTTCCAAAAGTCTACTTTTATTGGGGAGATATTAAATTATTACCAATATTTAAGTTAGGTGTTTCTGAATCGGTTGGTGTATGAATGATTAAAATCCATCTAGTAATATCGCAGTTATAAGCGTGCAAACCTTACATAGTTTCGTTAGATGGGAGATAGTTTAGATTTTAGAATGACACCTAACCCCAGATAGTGGAGTAAGACATTTTTAATGTCAAAAGAACTACTTAGACAGTGCGAAACCATGCATATGATATGCATTTATTTAAAAATGTATTTATTACGTACTTAAACAATTGTTTTGAAACCTACTTTTGTTGAGTCGATATAGTTCTACTTCGAGTTAAATTACAAAACATTTCTTTAGTTTAGTTTAAATGACTTTAAATTTGCGAATATTTGAATCGCGCTTCGATTTTCGCTTTACCATTTCGATCAATGCGTTGAACTATTTGTTTTTTGTCCAAGTTTATTAGCTCTACTGTTGCAAAAAGCAACGCGGTACTGGATTCATCGCAACGGCATGCACTCAAAGCACAGCGCACTGCATTACTTAAACATATCTGTCAGCTACTGCTATCGTCTCCGCTGCGACGTTCGACCAGTGAATTAGCTCGCCCCGCTCGCCCAAGCAATGCTGAAAGTTATACATCCGAGGATAGAGTCATCGGCAACATCAAACAGCCAATCAGAGCCATGAAAAGGAGACATCGAGAGCGCTAGGCCGCTGGATGCCTAGACCTGTCGCCCCACCCCCAGTGGTAGCAGTGATCAAATGCAGTACTCAGCGCAGCGTTCTTTACGGCCCGACGTTCGACGGGCGAATGAACCCTCTCGAGGAATGATATTCCTTAAATAGTCGAGGATGACGTCATTCATAGAAGCGTAGTGTTCTGGGTGCTCAAATTTGTCGTACGAGACGCTATGGCAAAAGAGCAACTACTGATTCACATAGGCACGCGGCACATTTATTTATAACTTTTCGTGTTCAATTTAATCACTTAGGTGCTTCCTATTGAGCTCTGCCTGAGAAATTTGCCTGACGAATGGCAATTTCCCCTTTTTTCGTGAACTTTTCAATTTTATCGATTTTCAAAAGACTGCTTTTATTGCAGAAATATTACATTATTACCAATATTTAAGTTAGGCGTTTCTGTATCGGTTGGTGTATAAATGATTAAATTCCATCTAGTAATAGCGGAGTTATAAGCGTGCAAACCTTACATAGTTTCGTTGCATAGAGATATTTTAGATTTTAGAATGACACCTAGCCCCAGATAGTGGAGTAAGACATTTTCAATGTCAAAAAATAAATAAATCGATACTTTGTAAAAAAGGTGGGTCTCAGTTACATGTTGATATAGTTTTCAATTCATTTCCATACCATACGATGCAACCATGCATCGTGCCATAAATTGGAACTTCTATTTATGTTTTGCAGGAGCGAAGCAAAAGCTTATGATTTATTTATATAATTACAATTTATTGAATTTGGCATACTTCTTGATATTTTGGTGAAGATTTATAGCTTCTTTACTATAATAGAACATATGATTGAAAAACTTCGAAGAATTTATACAAAGTTGACATTTATTGGATCGATATTAGAACATATGGATATATGTATATTTTCATCAATACAAGGAAGATGTTATAATATATGAGATGATTACAACATATTTCGGATATCAATAAAAGTATATTATGATAGCCGAGTTAGTTATCTCACGTTCACATAGACAAAGTCGTATATCAAAGTGGTATAATAAAAGGCGTTTTCCCATGAGTCAATGAGTTTGGCCCGAACTAAGCACACTTATCAGATGGTGTATGGGATGATCCATAAACGACGTAGCATTTTTTGAGTGATTTTTAACACCCCCCTCCCCCATCGTAGCATTTCGTCACAAACCTCTAAATACCCCCTGGTAATTACGTAGCTTGACGGTAACTCTGCCCCCCCCCCTTATCACCGTAAAAAAATTTAAAAATTCTATTCTATTCCCCTTTAAAAAAGCTACGTAGCATGACATGCTCCCCTACCCCCTGTCGTGCCACATCATCACAAAATACAAAACTCTCCCCTCCCCCATATAATTCTACGTCATTTATGGATGATCCCTATGGGATATGTTGCTGGCTCGTAAGCTGATGATTCAAGGTTCGATACTGAGTGAACCGATTGATAGGAAAGAAAAAATGCTAAAGACGGTTTAGGATGCCAAAATTTTAAAGTTTCATCGTTAAAAAAAACAAGCGGTTGAAAGATGTGTCTCATTCTTAGTTTTTATTTTATAATTATATTTTCCGAAAGCCTAATATAATCGTATATAGTAACGTTTTGAGTCGTAAGAGTGTATAAAAGGTGTCTGTTTATACCACATGAAATCAGACTAAGTACTGATCACAGTCGCATTTTTGTATAGTTTATATCGTATATTGAAACCCAATTTTCTCTCAATGTAGATGTATTACTTCCACTTTTGTCCGTATATAGGGTTGTCCCGCATTGTATACGACTTAGTTGTACTCTATATTTAATGTATAACTTGGTTTAACTTTCGATATAACTGCAAAATTGTTTGCTGGGTATAATGTCTCCCCCAGAAGCGTATGCTCTTATGATCGTGGAATTTTTTAAGACTTGAGTAGCAGGGCACCGAGTATGGCCAGAAACCCATAGGAGCAATGTGTAAGGTGTTTTAACAGTTATATGTCCAACAAAAAAAACACCTTTAACAGGCCAACGAGGGTACCCGGGTACCCACAAATTTAAATGCTCATAACTATGGCTTCCTTTAACCGATTTGGACACTTTTAGATATTTTGGATTCAGGAACTCGTCCACTTTTTGATTCTGTACAATATAACCGGAATAATGGAACTGGTGCTTGGTAATCCGGATTTTCCGGAGTAATGTTCCAGTACTAGGATAAGATTTGTAAATTTTAATAATGTAGTAGCAATATGAGTACCAAAACTCTTCAAATTGTTTTAGTAGTCTGGTTTTTATTGTTATGGGACCCTATGGCAATTTGAAAAATGGAATTGGAATGGAATGGCTACTCACGGTCCCACGGGAACCTGCTCCGGAATGTCCGTTCCGGGGTCAAATCACCAAATGGTATCCAAAACCACAAAATACAGCCTACTGATACAATACCAAGAATTATGATACCCATATTGCTAGTATTCCGTTGAAGTTCGCAAATAATACCCCAGCACTGGAACCTGCTTCCGGAAACCCGGATTCCCGGAAACCGAATGAAGTAACATGATTCATTTTTACCAAGTCCAAAAGTGGATGAGTTCCTGAATCCAAAACGGTCAAAAGTGTCGAAATCGGTTGGATATTACCTTAGTTACGGGCATTTTTGTTTTGTGGGTACCCGGGTACCCACGTCGGCCTGTTACGTAGTGTGAGGAGCCCCTCCCTTACTATATCAACAATATTATTAACCCAAAAGCTTGACTTAGTGAAGTCCTAAGATGTCACAGAGTTTCAATTTCCAGCTATGGATAAAACATGGGAATTTCATTAATTGAAACTTAAAAAGGTACCCGCGTACCGCGTCGGACACACAACGGTTAAAGTATGTAAGATTGTTTAGACTTTTCTGTATCTAGCAATGTTTTAAAAAAATAGACTTAGAAGATTGAAATGGATTCAAGATGCTATTTTCAATGTTTGTACTGGTCATAATGTTCATTTTAACTGTGTAAACATATTTGTAAAGAATAATAAGCAGAGGGTGGGTTTTAGCGCATGCAAAGTGTTTTCCCTTCCAACAACACTTCATGTTGACTAATAAAGGTCAGATGAAAAATAAACAACAAATAAACAAATATGAAAGAAACTGAAAATAGCTGAAAACTTCTTGGAATGTTATTTTTTCGAGAGTTGTCCTACTGGAACTGTAGAGCTAGATTCTTGGAAGTGCGCCCCGTCAGAATCATTCACTACAATTACAGACGATACGGGTAATGTCACTCAATAAAACACTGCTCAAGGCCAATTGCAACGGGCCGTGATTCTGAATGTAATATTCATTGTACGGTTTCGATAAGTGCGGGTACGGTTAGCAGTTATTGATTTCAAAGTGGCCTAGATTTCGAAATAAAAGAAGGTGCCGCATACGAAAACTATTTTTTGCTGAAATGAATCATTCCATTCAGAATCAATTAAAAACAATAAACATGTTTTGTTGATCAGCACAAATCAATTATCTGAGAATAAGGTCATCAGTTTCACTTTGAAGCTTTCACTTTGAAGCTTCTTTTGAATTAAAAAAAAATGAGGGCTTCAGTACCGTAGTACCGGTTCTCGCCAAAAAGGGTCGGTACTGCGAACCCTAAATGCCACCAAAGTACCACCAAATTTGTAAGTTCAAATCCTTGTTATTCCGTTACAGTTTATTTTAATTGCAAGCAATCTTTATCATAAATCAATTTGATTATTAAATATCCGTTAAAGCTGGTACAACCTATTTGTTTCATTTGACCAACTTAACAGTGCTCGCTTAAAGTTTGTTTGGGGTACAAATGTACCCCACAAAACCGTTTACGTTAGTCTTTTGTCATGTGTACATAATTCGGAAAATTTATTAAATATAGTTTTAAAAGCAAAATATCGATACATAGTAAGCAAGAAACTTGTGTAAAATTGTATAAGTTCCAGCTCTGCCGAATAATAGAATCTGTTATTTGATATAACAAAGCACTATAGCAAAGTAACTAGAAAATGGGCTTGGATCTGCATCGTAATTTTTACTTTTGCGGATGAAAGAGGCAAAACATATTGTATATAGTATGCAAGACGCATCATTCGATTTGATATCTTCTGCAGCCCAGGCTCTGGATCATACTTTATATACACGTACAATGCGCCGGCTCTACCTGTTCCTTCGACGCCTTCCTGTTTCATCTCCGTTACTACATATTGCTATATTTTTACCGTTTCTATTGGCGTTTGGTGTTCAAAAAAGCATCGGAATAAATAAACTCTTTGACCGGTTTTTGAATAATTGTGTCGAAATGGAAACTTAATAAGCTTTACAACGCCGTATAGATAGTCAAAATCGGTTTGAAACTACCGGAGTTATAGCAATATGAATGAATTTTGACGTATTTTAAAGATTTGTTCTATACAAAATGAAATATTACATAATTAAATGGTCAAAACGCGAATATTTTTAAACAGATTACTTTACGAATGATTTTAGAATAAAACTATCCAATTTAATTATAAATTTAATATAAATTAGACATATTAGAACTATTTTAGTCCTGGGGTACGAATGTACCCCACAACACCGCATACGTAGAGAAAATGTCGCCGCGGCCTGAGTATCGATTTTAAAGTACCTGTCGAAATTTATATACCATAATATAAAGTTGAACCGATATTTTCCGATAAATTCCTGTTGACTTGGTTTATTACTAATTATCATGGAAAATAAATAGAAAAGAGATTTTAGATATGAAACACGTATTGTTGAATGCTCTCTCATGAATGTTCGTTTTTAAAAATTACATAATTCAGCGAATCTGAAGAAACGGAATTTTATGCAAGAATGAAAAAATACAATATTTGAACACCAGAGAATACGACGAATTCTTGCGATTCAAGGGTGCGAACATTCGGTACGGTTATGTGTGTAATCCATTCGTATCACGAAGTATAATTCACTACTACAAAAAGAGACTGCGTTTTGTGCACAGACGCAAACAGCGTCAAGAAATGGTTGGGTTGATTTGTTCAAAACCCGAACCCGACCAGACCCCGACAATTTGTAATTTGAAAAACCTGAACCCGACCCGAGCCCGAAAGTTCAAAATTTCAAAAACCCGGACCCGACCCGAACCCGAGAATTTCTAAATTTACCCGAGAAGCTTAAATTTACAGAACCCGAACCCGACCCGAAACCCGTCGGGTTCGGGTTTCGGGTCATAAACCCGAACCCGACCATCTCCATTGAATACTATAGAACAGAAAATAGGCTCACATTAGCCCTCCAGGCCTCCTCGATACACCACTATCGAGCCGTACTGTAATCAACATCTTGAAGCGGGTTTCTTATATAGAAATCAAATCCTGAGTAGTCATAATAATTGGTGTATTATTAACATGAGAACTAATTAACCTCTAGTAGTAGAACTTGGTGAAAATATAAACTAAAAAGAACCAAGGTCCTTATATTTAGATAACTCTATTGAATCTATTGTGGCATGATGATGTTTACAATGCCGTTAATTCCATCAACCTTCGAGAGGGACGTACTGGAATGTTAATGCACTCAAAATTAGCTAGCCTACCCTGAAAGCGAACATAATGAGATACTATAAATCTGATGTAAAAGTCACCTTGGATGACAAACATCAAAAAGAAACAATCAACCAACAAATAAAACCGAAATAACTTTTGCAGTGTGGATTTAATTGTGCGTAATTACGATTCGAGTAATGTTTTTAATGAACAAAAGTATTAAGTTCGGTAAACCAAAAACAATTTGTCACCTGACTAATATTCTGGAAAACCAAAAAGTGAATAAATGATTCCCGGGAATCGGCAATACCTGGCAAGTTTATTTCCAGAAAAATCGTTCCCGGGATTCGTAACCCTATCATAAACATCTGCCAATTTTTAAATATAGTATCGTTCATTGAATTGCAGTTAACCTCTTGCCATTCCGATCAATAAGTAATAATAATAAGAGCACCTATGCTAAACAATAACAGCATCGTTCCTTGCATGATGACCTGTCTCTTCCACCATTTTCTTATGATTGAATGGAAAATTCGAATATTGGTGTGTTCGGAACTAAACATAAATTTGACTAATCACAATAGTGTTTACAAAAATGTGTATGCGTTGGCTTAGAACCCACGAGAATGTAAACACTACACGTTAATCATAATATAAATTAAACTATATATGTAAACATTATAAAATAAACTAAACTTCAGTTAGGTCAGCGTCTGCCCTATTTGTTGAACGCATTGGCTCAAATGATAGTGTGTTAATTGGAGCATTCGAATGGAGTTTTCGTTGAGCTCAAACAGAAACATTTTGTCATTCTTTTGTACTAATATCAATTCTATGAAACTTAGCGAAAATTTTGATGCACATTTAAATGCATTCCATCGATTGTAATGAGTAACTTATGAAATAGTGCGACCTCTCCCTATTATGGTTTAATTGGGTTCATTACCCTAATACGACCTCAAACAAAACAAATTATGCACCTGATAACCACAGCTGCTATCCTTCCGAACATTGTCGAAATCGTGTCGTTCCACTAGCAAACCGCTCCCACTATGCGCTCCAGGCCTACTTTGCACGCCGCCGGCCAGAAGCGACAGTATCACTATCACCAAACACTTCATTGTGCGCGCGGCAGTTCAAAGTTCACCAGCGACAGTACCCAGAACACAGGAATATTCGCCTCGCAGTGGTTCTGACCGTTCTGCTTCAACACTGAAATCGACACACTTTCGCAGTTACAAGTAAACAAATCGGCACTAGAATAGATAGTCCCTTCAGACCGTCTTCAAGGACCGATCGAGCTTGACTGGCTAATATACCACCCGATCCCGTCATGAGGGGCGTATATTTGCGGGGAAGCAAGCCGCTCAATAGTGATAGCGCATATTCTTCTTCGTTTCGTTCGAAAGGAACCGATATTGTCAATTGTTGCTTTATCGCTTCATGCTACGAATATTGGCTTTTACGTCGGGCGGAACAATTGGTCATTCAAATGTGCCAATCAACAAGTGAGTTTCATCGCCTACCTAATGCTCTACGACTGGCTACTAGGTAGGGTGCCGTGTAGGTCATGCAGGTTCAGGCAGGAGAACGGTTGACTGTCTATCGGTACGTAGGCCTATGATTGAGAATCATACGACTGGCAGATAGGGGTGTTAGTTTCCTTTGATAATGAGTGGCTTATAGAGAACTATTTCCTTGGAATATTTTGCATGGAAACGGTACAGCTTGCTTTGGTGAATTTCCATTGGGTGATGTTCTAACTGATCAACTTCGAATGTTTTTATTCAGGTAATCGTACCGTCATAAAGTGAGTGTCAGCGATGGCATCGAATGTGATAGCTGTATATTAGGCTGCCCCAAAATAAGTCTATGTTCGAAAAATCATGGTGCTCAACTTTAGAATTAAAAGTATGCATATTTGAAGCACTTTTGTAGCACAAATCAATTTTCTTTAAAATTATCTAGAGATTTCGCTAATTTGATTTATGAAAAATAGCCTTTTTTAGCAAAATTGTTGTATAGGATATTTTAACCCTGTTTCTATTAAAATCAAAGCCATTTCACGCCGTTGGTTAGAGCAGTGTCTTCAAACTTTGTTCAACAAAGTTGAACACTTGTTGTTTGGCTCAAATTGTAGAGTAATAATTTCTGCATCCGATTCGAAGTTTCGTTGCGCTCAGACACGAGCATTTCACCGTTTTCAGGCTATTTTTGTTATTATATTGGTTTTTAGAAACGAAGCAAAGCTGTTTATGCCAAGTTATACGCACTCCATCGACTGTAGGCCGATAAATTAATGAAATAGTGAGTTGCCCACTATATTAGAGCATTTTTTCCAGTTTCAATATTTCA
Source organism: Topomyia yanbarensis (assembly GCF_030247195.1). Classification (NCBI taxonomy): domain Eukaryota; kingdom Metazoa; phylum Arthropoda; class Insecta; order Diptera; family Culicidae; genus Topomyia; species Topomyia yanbarensis. The sequence goes on along the minus strand of NC_080671.1, from coordinate 40,627,296 downwards.
AAACATTTTTCCAAATTTTTCTGTGAACATTTTTTCAAAAAAAACTTCAAAAATAAGTTAAGGCTATTAAATTAAAATAAATTGAAAAGTTGGATTTGAATGTTTCGTGTTCCACTCGTAAGTAACTGACACCAACTTGCTCAGAGTTAGATTAAATATTCAAACTTTCAGCAAATTCGCACCAGATAACCGCGCCAATTTGGTGTTAGTTTGGATATATAGTCTAACTGTTAGCAAGTTGTTGTTAGTTACTGACGAGTGAAATACGAAACATTCAAATCCAACTTTTCTAAGTTCGGTTTTGTGCCCTCATGCGTAAATTGGTTTTTTTCATTTCACCCCTATCTGCCAGCCGTATGATTCTCAATCATATGGGTCATTCCAGGCGAAGTGATCAAGGCACGTGTAATCGACCTCCGCGGATTTGAACAAAATTTGGAGAAATTGTTCATCTAGGGCCAATATATAAAAACCCAAATTTTTGTGACAATTGAACCACCCCTCGTGCCATGGGAGCACCCACCGTTTTGGCAAATTGCCAAAACCCTTGAATTTCTTTTGATTATATCTCCGGTTCTATTTACTCTAGAATCAAACCACAAGATGGATTTTGAAGAAAATTGTTCAAGGAGTCTATAAAAAATATTATTTTTTGCCGACAGTGTTGCCAACTATGCAATTTTTTCAGTTAAATATTAAAAGTTGATTTTTCTCTTAATACGTATATTTCAATTTTGAAAATTTAAATGCCATCGCGTTCCTCAGACATTTTTACATAAAAAACACTTATCGTCCCAATATAATATGAGCGCATCCTGCGATACACCGTTTTGAAGAGAAAAAACCGCAATTTCCCATATAAAATCGCAAGCGCACAACACTAAAAAACCAACTTGAGTATTCTGAGTTCAAACATTATTTTTCGTGAAGTAGACGAGAAATGATGAAAAACTACGTATTTGGTTTGCTTCTAGCAGATCAGGGTCGATTTTTATGACAGTTTGAAGATTTTCTCAATTTTGGCCAATAAAAATGGATTTTTATATGAGAAAATGGGAGTTTTTCCCTTCAAAACGGTATATCTCAGGATGCGCTCATATTATATTGGGACGATAAGTGTTTTTTATGTAAAAAAGTCTGAGGAACGCGATGGCATTAAAATTTTCAAAATTAAAATATTCGTGTTGAGAGAAAAATTTACTTTTAATATTTAACTGAAAAAATTGCATAGTTGGCAACACTGTCGGCAAAAAATAATATTTTTTATAGACTCCTTGAATAATTTTCTTCAAAAGCCATCTTGTGGTTTGATTCTAGAGTAAATAGAACCGGAGATATGATCAAAAGAAAATCAAGAGTTTTGGCAATTTTCCAAAACGGGGGGTGCTCCCATGATCCGAGGGTTGGTTCAATTGACACAAAAATTTGTGTTTTTATATATTGGCTCTAGATGAACAATTCCTCCAAATTTTGTTCAAATCCGTGAACGTCGATTTCAAGTTTGCATCTTTTTTTGATCACTTCGCATGGAATGACCCATATAGAAGATTCTTGGAATTGTCAAAACCTGCGCTGAAGATGTATTGTTTATCTTATACGAAACAATCCAAAAATGGGCCGGGGGCACACGCCCCCCCCCTTTCTTCTTTTCAGTTTCTGACTAAGTTCATGATATTCAGAAATTCATTCTGAAACAGTACTTTAAACATAGGCTTAACGAAATATTTGATTAATGGTATTTTCTGTAATTTAATGTAAACATCCGTCAGCAGTATTTAACTTAACTTTAATTTAATTTATGATTTAATTAACAGGAAATCTATTTCCACTGGGATTCCACCTTAGTTAATTATCTTATCTTAATTGCACATCAGATAGATATAAGTGTCTGTCTCAGCTCAGTTTATTTTTGTTGCTATTGTTCATGGGCTGAGACAAGTTGCGTCCACTACCAGGGGGCTCTTGTATGAGTTCTTTGGTGTGGGGGAGTGTGGTAAGCAATTACAAAAAAAAATCATTCAATGGTACCAAGTCTCTGCGATGAACATATTCTCATTTATTTAAATTTAAGATACCGATGTCGTTGGTGCATAGTCAGTGTTGGAAGAAATAATGAATTTGGGCAATTGGTTTGAACCATAAGTTTTAAAGTCGTTAGAAGTACTTTTTGAAAACTCGGAGTTAGTTACCGTCTTCGACAAAGTTGTTAACAAAGGATGGTGTCTTCGAAGAACTATTGTTTTATAAAGCTAGTTTTTCATACTGAGTGCAATGGTGATCTTTATTACCGTAAATGTAAAAAAATGCTTTTCCCTTATAAAATCCCATGCAAACTTTGAACGCAATGCGCAAACTCGGGGAGCAATCAACCACTCCCAAATTTTGCACATACATCTGGGGTCACATAAGGAACTCAAAAAGTTCTGTGTTGAATAACGACATATGTCGAGCCACTCCACTTTACATTCGGTGTAGGAATCGGCGGTCAACAACCCGGAATCTTCATTGAAGAAAACGGAGTCCTCCAAAAATCCGTTGGTCCGGTTTAATGTTTCTTGGTCAGCATGAACTCGCTTTTCGCCGTCTTCCCAGAGGTTGTCCTAGCGATAGGGAGGTCAACGACCTGAGTGAGAATAAAGTTACAGACTGCGGCGATCGCTGTCGGTTGATGGGCCGAAACAACGGGGTTTGAGGTACCAAGTGCTCTATCTCTCATTCTTGTAATTAGCACCACTCTTCTACTAGTCGACCAGTCAAACTAAATGGCACACTGATTCCCTTCCGTCGGAAACCGAAGATCTGCGGGATCACACTGGATCGCCACCTCACTTTCATACTGCACTTTCGATCACTCAAACAAGATTGCGAAAGCAGGAAACGTTTAATCTGTACCATCAGCTACTGGCATCTGACCATCTTCAGCGTCGGAGGGCTCTTATTCACCGTAAGATCTACAATGGAACGGTTTCATGACTGTATTGGTTCCTCTGTACAACAGTACGATACGACTGGCTTCAAATCTACTACAACCGGAGGTCGCCTATGTTCCGATCGGTCTGCTCTACTTCATTATGCTCCGATGCGTCCTAAGATATCTGGAGAGGACATCGGATAACGACTGCGCCTTACTACAGACTACCCAAAACATATTTCGGGAATACACTGTTCGGAGTCTGCATACATCTACCTCCAGTCAATACCAGCGGATGGTCCTTGTGCAGTTCGCCTGTTGATTTCTAAGTCCAAAGTCGCTCCGACGAGGATTCAAACCATTCCACAGTGGATCCACTCCATACAAAAGTTGAACAAAACCTCAAAAGTAGTTTAAAATGTCTGAAAATATCATCTAAGGGTAATGTTGGTGCGCTGAACTCGATTTTGATTAAATTAGGACGCTAAAATGAAAATTAGACAGCCTAGGGTGGTTCCAAAAGTTTTTTTTTTAATTTCGCAAAAGTGAATTTTATAAACTTCTTAAAACAGATACTTCGTAAGTGAACAGAAACATTTTGATTTCCTAGGGTAGTCCTTAGTAACGAGTATTCCAGGGTGGTTCCAATTTATCGAAACCTGGAGAATAAAAAATATGTAATTTTATACATTTGTTTGTAGATCTTCAGTTCAATCTGAATACCATCGTAGAAAAAATAATTCCTTCATAGCTCTTTAAGAGCTGATCCTCATGTACTAATTTGTGAACGTATGCGCATACGTTATACGCATATGCGTTTAGAATAGTTTTGAAAAATAGCATATCTAAAGGTGTTTGATAGAATTCCTTAAATTTTTATTTTTTGGTTTATTTAATTATAGTTATCGTCAAAGCTATTAAAAGATGACGGGTTTATTTGATTTTGATGAAGATCTCAAATCATGCCCTACTATGCTCTATGCACAGTTGCTCATACGATGCATGCTGTAGCTAAGCCGCTCAATACTTTTTCCATTGATTTTCAATTCCAATGATATGAATATGTCTCCTTGTGGGTACTGACTTGGTTTTTCGTACGAAAATATCCTGAGCATACTTTGCACTGTATGTGTATACTTTAAAAAAGAGACGTGAGCGTTTTTGCATGAAGCTCTCGTCAATTTGGAAGTGAATTATTGAGGGAGATTTTGAATTTGATTGTTGATTGTGATAGATTCAATCGGGAGTTTGCACTTGAAAATAAATGTTGCATTACTGGCCAATAACTAAAAATCGGGTAAAAAAGAACACTTCCCACACTCACGTGTTTATCTTTCATCGGTCCACCAGTAAAGCTAACGAGCAATACCTACCAAAGAGATAGGATTCATGGAACGATATAATAATAGTTGCAGTTAGTTTGCCTGATTTGAATTTTTCTATACTACAGATAACTGTGAAAATGTAGAAACACGAGTCATAGTTGCAAGACGGTTAAGACATACTTATATTTGTATCAAAGAAATCGCCCAAAACCTTGAATTTACAAGCAGCGTTCAGAAAAAGAAATGCACCGGTGAATAATAAAACAAAACTTCATGAAAATAAAAAAGTACCACGCGCCTCCACGAAAAAACTTATTTTTCAAATGTTCAAATATCAACCTTTGGCGCAAAACGGCGCAAGATGGCACTATGAGTTTTGAAAACTAGATAAAATTCTACGTCAGTTGTACTAGATGAGATCCTTCAACACGCTTTTACCGATAAAGAGATGACACTCTGAATGTAAATAAGTCTGCGTTAAACAATTTAGTTGTATTGATTTTATTGGTAACTTTTTAAATACTCATTATTTCTCAAATCGAAATACACCATTAAACTCCTGAGATGATTTTCTATTAGAAACGCTTATACGTGTTGTTAAATTATTATTGTAGTACCTATTAAAGCGAGATGAATTAGAATGAACAAAAGATGGGTGGGTAATGTCAGAGACATAACCGGAGTGAAGTAGAATACACTTTAGACCGGTTAATTCTGCTCTGGAATAAGCAATTCCTATGCGATTTTGTCGACTATAGCACATTCATAGTTTATTTGGAGTATTTTTGGAATTATCAAGTTGACAATTGGTAACATTCTTTGAAAATATTGTTGAACTTTTATGAATGAAGGCACGCAAACGAGCGTTTGACCGTCGTCCTACTACCAGCATCAGAGAAGTAGCAGATCAGCATTTTTCGCTACATGGCCTGTACCAAATAAACCGCTCGTAAGTCCACCGAAGGAAAGACTCCCCGCAAACAGTTGGTAACAGCCCCCTGGCAACCCTATACCATCATATGGAGTTTGACAGCGACCGACATATATGGGGCGTTATAGCTATAAAGCCCCAAACAAAGAATTATGTTCGGCACTATGCTCGATATTCAAGCATTCCACACGACGTTTTTCATCTTGTGGGATGATTTAATATCATATCATTCAGAAAATAGACATTTTGTAACTAAATACAGCTTCTAATCATTCGGTTCAAAATCAATGTTTTGCCTTTCATGGCAGTGATGCTGGATGTACAGAGATGTCGTCCTTGACAGGGGGCTGGTTTGCTACGAAGGCCGTGTAAAAGTGCCCCAGTCACGGTTGGCGTTAAGAAGCCTCATCACTACCGAACAGAAACTGTCGCCCTGCGAAAAATTCACAGCTATCAGAAATCGAGCGGGCCTAAATTGTGACCCAAAATAAACCACAAACCAACAAGTTGTTTTCAGGACCAGCCAATTATAAAGTATTATTATTATAAATGAAATTTTCCATTGCCTTACAACCTCCCTCCACCTTTACTTCCGGCTTGATTTACTATCAATCTTGATGATGCTGTGCGGCGGGTGCACTAGTTTTTATTATAGTGGAAAGTTTAGGTTTGCGCATTTTTCCCAAAAGTTTTTTAGCTGTTTTCAAGGAAGTTGTAGTTGAATTCAAAATAAAATAGTTTATTTCAATTGTGTGAGAAATGACCATCAAACGAAAACTAGTCTGGCTCGCTTGGAATCGAATTGTATAGACCAACCACTGTTTTCACAAAATCTGTTATTTTCAGTAATTGGACATTCTACACAACTAGTCACAACTATTTCCAATCAGCGCAAAAATCGAAGTTTTTCATTCAGTACAATAGCAGATTTTCACTTTTAGAAAAACAGGCAACATTCTGGCCGAAAATTTTGAAACGGAGCACCTATATCGAAACGTTAGAAAACGTTCGATTTTTGTAAATTGAATCATTACACTAACCTGTCTACAAATCACACAAATAACTTTTTTATTTTGTGCCATTCTACTTGAAAGCGACGATATTGTTCACAAGTGGCTCACTTACCATCCAACGCTCTAGGCAAGCCACTTTCTGATGCTTGTAATAACAAAACTTCAATTCAATTCTTTGTCGATACATTGATGGTCCTGAAAAGGGCCTTTTGTTTGGGCAGTGTTCGAAATTTACTTGGAGCTGGTGTATATGGTAACGGTTTTGGTGCCATCGAAGACGGCGTGCTTGGCCAACTCTTCTGACAGCAGCAAACGGACGGCGGTTTGAATTTTGCGGGATTTGCTGCAAACGAACTGCTGCATGCTGATGCTGGAAACGAACTGAGCGTGAGCAACAGCATGCTGAGTTTTTATACCTGACTACAGCACAATGTAAGCTCGTCCTTTTTTGTGTTGTCCTCAATATGTGTTCTTCGAAGCTCCACCCCTTCGATACACATCAAAGCGGGTATATAAAGACGGGCTTTTCGCGCGGAAGGTAACAGTGTTCGCTCTATTTTAGTGTTACGAACGGAGGTGGCAAAGTTAAGGGAAAGTCAAAGTCCGCTCGAATCGCGCCTGTCTTCAATTTGCTGTGGGCCGAATTCACCGTCTACTGTGGAAAGCCAATTATGCTGGGGATTCGTTACGACGAAGTGTTGAACAAACTGCTTTCCAGAGTGACCATTGCTCAGGGCGGTGTGTTGCCCAATATTCAAGCTGTACTGCTGCCCAAGAAGACCGAAAAGAAAGTATAAATTTACGGCGAGAAAGAAATGCTCTTGTAAAAACCGTCCTTTTCAGGACGACCACATATTTTTGATAAAGAACAAATTTGAAATTGTGTTTCCAATACGGAGATTATCAAACACTCAGGGTAAAGAGAGTAATGTAATACGGACCTTGGTAAAATGTTTGAGAATTGAAACCTTTTTTGAATGCGCCTAGTAAAAATGTTTTCCACTTCACTCCAGTTTGTTTCAGGTTATATTTGCAATTTGCGTACTGAAATACATCATAATTTAGGGTTTAACCCAAAATGCTCTCCAGGGAGAAACAGTCCATGAAACAGAAAATGCAAACTTATTCTTTGAAATGATTTTGGTGGCCCTGAAAAGGGCCTTTTTATAATGATGCAAGTGAGTTCTAGCTTTTCAACTTCCAAATCCATACAAAGTGCGTCCCTGCCGCTTCAGAGTATAGACGACATTCATTGCGGTTTTGCGCTTGGCGTGTTCAGTGTAGGTCACGGCATCTCGGATGACATTTTCCTGCACACCATCAGCATTCGTAGATTAAATCGGAGATGTGTTTTACACCACCATGACGAGCTAAACGCCGAATGGCGGATTCCTTGGATTTTATCACGAAGAACCTTGCGATGATGCTTGGTACGGGAACGCAAGCATGATACCGCTCATTGTACCGTCCGGACGAGCATGTTGCTCGTGTGGTAAGCGAGCACCCACTGATACAAAACAAGCTCGCGTGACCTGTATATATAACATTCCCGTATGTAATGAAACGCTTACATGCTCCTTTTTGACGGCTCTGCGTGGGATATGCTGGCAAATTGCGCATTTTCCTCGCTGTTTCCGAAGGATTTTCTGAAAATCCTTGTTTTGGTTTATTTATAGTAGTCGCAGTAATTTCGAAATTTAATGCGAAATACGTGCACAAATTTCCGATCAGATAGTGCAAAAATATTGCGATTTCGTCCAGTAGAACGGAAGATATTCGCATTTCAAACCTGGGAAAATTGCTCAACTGAAATTTTTGAAACGGGACCCCATATTGAAACGTTAGAAGTATTCTACTTCAAAAAGCGACTTTCACGCGGAGACGAGCCTCATCTCCGGTTGACTTCACCTTTTGCTCCAATCTCATACCCGCCCACTGTTCGTGGTCCGTGCTTCATGATTCATGCAGCAGTGATCACTTCCCGATAGAAGTCGCATACAATTGCGCACCCCCATCAACATCACGTCGCTAGCGATAGATATTCGGGGAAGCGGATTGGAACGCCTTCAAAGATATCTTCTCAAATAACTTCGACCGCAGCAAAGAATATTCCTCCGATGAACTAACTGAGCTAATCACTCGAGCGGCCGGCATCCCCAGAAACCAGTGGTGATCCCCCTCGTAATTCTACTGGTGGAATAACAAGTGACGAAGATTGTTTGGGATCGTGGTAGAGCCTTCCGAACTTTTCGTAAGGCCCTTACCAATCGTGCCCTTTGGGAAACAAGGAAGCGTTGCCAGAAAATCAAACGCTGATGCCAAGGCATCCAGCTGGCCAGACTTTCTGGATGGGATTCATCCCGACCAAACAACGGGTAAGATTTGGAGCTTAATGCAGTCGCAAACGAGCTCGGTCGTCACTTTGTCTCACTCTCTGCCACTGCTTCATTACCACCAGTATTTCTACGTAGGAACAGGATCCTTGAAGTTGATCCGATATCCTTCACTCCCGATTCCAACTCGGACGGAAACCAACCATTCTCAGAGACCTCCAAACATTGACTCCACTCTAGCCCGATCCGTTGAGGCGAAAGCAAAATAATACCAACGCAACTGTTAAATGATATGCGACATACGAATTTTTAACGGCGAATGGGCGAATGACCTTAACAGTTAAAACCTAAGTAAACAACAACAACAACAAGAACCCCTCGTCTAGGTTGATGGGTTTAACGGTATTGCAAACATCATCAAACATATTTCGTGCAACAGTTTTGAAGAGCCTCTGGCAGACAATTGCATTAATGTGGTTATTTTATTATGTCTCGATAGTGGTGCATCGAGGAGACCGAAAGGGCTTACGGACCTTTTTGTTTTGTGTTTTTTCATACTTTGTATCTACCAGCCCAAATTAACGTTCAACCACTAGCCTGTGCGAACTGGCGGGGCCGACTGGCGGGTCGTCGTGAATTGACTTTTGCTGTGGGCCGTGTTTGCAAACATTTTTCCGCAGCTTAATGGTGGTGGTGTTGGTGGACACGGCTCGCAGTGGGGGTCATTGTGGATCGATTTATCGATCGGCTTCGTCATCGTGTGCAGGTTAATGAAAGAAGTGTAAAAGTAGAAGCCTATTCGTGTTCGTGTAGTATTAATTGTAGTTTTTAGTGCTAGTGCACAATTGTTGTATGCTAGTCGTATGTCTATCTGTGTATATGTTCATCTAAGTATTGGTGACAGCTGAGTCAGGGAATGGATGCAGAACTGGCGTATATGATAGAAAAATGGGTAATTTATTGTCTCGAGTGCATTTATGAATCGTTTATCACTTGTCTCTAGTATTCAATTCGATTATATAAATTAAGGATGGAAAGATTGGGTTGGATAAATAAAGGTACGATTAGTGTTCCAAAGCACCCGAATCATCATTTTTCGGTCAGAATAGTATGATCAGGGCCGGCGGAACACTTTTTTTCCGAGTGGGTAGTAAGATTCAAAATGATTTCTCCTCGTCTTGACGAAAGTTCAGATATGGCATGTGTAAGTGAAAATAAAAATTTCCTGATATCTGGTGGCTATTTGGAAACACCCTTTGTTAACAGGACTGTATGTCCGACGGCTTAGCGAAAAAGTGTTTGTTGAATACAGATACTACAAATGTACTAACTCCATTCCTTTTCATTTCATTGCATTAATTTTCCGTGCCCTGCGATAAAACCTTCTTTCGCGGGTACTGAATGACAGTGTTGACGAATGGGAAAGTATCTTTGACGATCGAAATCCTTTCAGGCTTAGAGGAGGTCGATTTGAATATTTCTCCGATGGCAAAGATAATGCCGATAAGTCTCGTTTTCGATACAAATTATATCTAATACAACCTGCCCCTGGATGGTGTACTTCCACACCAAAGACAAGCCATCGATATATCGCGTGATCTAACTAAACAACCCTTGACCGTGTACGAAGAAATTTTTTGTCTACGTACCCGCTCGGGAAGTAGAAATTGATGGTGTGGTGTCCGAGAAGGGTCTTAATTGCGAATTTGGGCGTGGCTCCTTCTAGATTCCTGTGCTTCAGTCAGTGAAAATTAATGCATGCAAGAAATTGGGCTCAGCAAAATCGAGGAGTATAAGAAAACTTATTTTCAATTATCCTCATTTCGAGCTTTTCGCCGGCGTTGTTCCTCTAAAAATTATACTGTTGAACTAATTTCGAAAGAGGAGAATCATTTCCTACCCTAAGTTTCCTCCGAATTTCGAAAGAGGAGAATCATTTCCTACCCTAAGTTTCCTCCCTTCCTGGTCTCGGAAAGTCCACATGCGACATCCAAAACTCACAGTGACTCTATATTTCAGTCTTATTATTTTCCTAGATTCTGCACAATGCATTACATAATCTGGTTTTCTTCCGACGTGGATCTTCTTCAATTTTAACATTTTTTGCTTTGGTCGAGAAAATACTATTGAGGAGCGTTTTGGGGATGAAACCGTGCTATTATTTCAATCGGATTAGCCTTTGATCGGTACCAGGTATTGAAGTTGTCGCTTGTTACATCCGAATCATAGACAAAGATTATTATTATATTGTTTCCATATACATCGCACCTCAGCTGGTTCTAGAAGACTTCAACTCCCACGGTATGCCATGGGGTTGTCTTCATTCTGATAACCGATCCATCTTACTGCATGATATTCCCGACAATTTCATTGTGATCTTCTTGAATACAGTGGAAATAATACGAATGCCTCTACCTCGCTACAATCACTCGCCTATTGATTGAAAGAGCTACGCGTCCACTATATCTGAAACAATCGAATTAAAATAAGAAATTCCTCCGGTGGAAGTGTACAACGCTTTGACTGGCTTGTTTTTCTATACTGCGAATCCCACTCCGTTGTAGGCAGAAAGTTCTTAGAATTGTATGCGAAAAGGTCCTATGAGGACTTTTTGAGCGTCGGATCGCCCAAATTTTACCGAATGCGACGTTAGAAACGCAAATGAAAAATTTGATGAAAACTGAAAAACGCGGTTTGTCAACGGATTACCGAGAGAAAAAATATTTCATCAAGTAGCTGGGCCCTACGTTGTGTACACGATTCAACCTTTGATCGGAATACACGGAGCTAAGAATCCTTTAACGGCGACAGCAGCATTACACATAGATTCACATTCAAATGATAGACGTTCTCGATGAAATTATAATAATGAATATAAACGTAATAATTGTTCTTCTAACACACAAATTTATCTGACAGCAAAGATACTCGCACTAAGAATTCTTCCCACAAAACGTGTGGTTATATTTACCTACGACCATATCCACATCATTACAGCTCCAAGTAGGCGCTTCGATTGATGGAGCACGGAAAGCAGTCCTTGTTTTTACTGGAAAAAAATGGGAGTTCCTAGAATTTTTATTTAAATATTGTTCCCGATTACCTGATACAAATATTAGTTTGAATTCTTTTGTATTGCTCTAGTCCGGGTAATGAGAAAAGTGGAACTTAGATTAGAATTGTAATGAGAAGGCGGATACATTAAGGCATTAGAAGGCATTAATGAAAAATCGCGCAGCTTTGCCGAATTTTTCAGTATTTATTGTCAGAGGACGCACGAAAATTGGCAAATTTCGTGGGATAATGAAAGTTTAAGAATCCCAAAGGCATCAACTAACCTTGGTTAAAAAGGAAGGAGAAAGGTCGTGACTTCCTTCGTGTGGTATCTCGGGTCATGTCCAATCATTATACGTTGAATGCGGACGTATTGGGGTCATACAGAGCATTTTCTGCGCTTGCGGTGACAGCTATCGCGACATTAAACATGTTGTCGGGTCGTGCGCCTAGTGTTCTAGCGCCAGATCTCCGTTAAACGAATCTCTTCAGCCTGGTTCTAATCCGAGATGTTGGAATCATTAATCTTTTGCCTTTCTTATAAAAAGTCTACAAGTGTTTTTCGTTGTTTCAATTTTTAATCAAATGATTGTTCATGTTTTCAAATTGTGTATCTTGTCCTTAAAAATATTTCAAACTGCTTCCCATAGTCTGAATAAAATTGTATTCATATTTTTTGTCTACCGATCTGAGCTTTTTGTTATATGATGTGGATGTCAAAATGTATTCCCATGAGTATAAATATAAAACAACATTCCAAATTTCAAACAAATCCTAATTATTAACGCATATTTTTAAGAAATTTAAATTGTAAAGCAAAGAAATTTGTATCTGAATAAAAATATGAAATTGTTTTATATTGAAAATTTAAGACGTAAAAATTTTGTGCGCAAGATACATACGCGTGGTTAATCTCAGGTTTTGGTTTGTTCCAGACTTTCGAGTGGGTAATTCCCCTCTCGGTAATTTTCGAGTGGGTAGTGCTACCCATACTACCCACGCATTTCGCCGGCCCTGAGTATGATAAAATTCTAAAAGAATGCAATTGTCGTTATAAGTAAATAAACATCATTTGCTGGAATTTAGAGGAGTTAAAGTAGTTTGATTGCTTGTTACATGTGTTCTTTTCTTCTACTTCATTAGTCTGTTTTTGTTTTACTTCTAATAGTTTTCATTTCCACTACTCGTCTATACCAAAGTAATATCGGTCAATTTATACACTTCTAATAAATCTTTTTCTTTATTCGGCACGTTATGTTTCCTTTTATTACTCCATCATAAATAAGATTGATACTAACACTCACTAACACAATCAATTGCATTTTATATCATATACACTCACAATCTCTCCCATTCCAAACGTACGAACGCTCGTGGCCCTCACGATAATGCAAATCTGGTCACAAACGCGAACAGGCAATCCCAACAAACAATTCAGCTGGATAATGGTTTAAACAGTTATTGTTCAGCCTAATCCCTCGTAATAAAGGCTTGTTCAGCTTTCGTTGTTTGTTGGTATTGCAATCATCCACACATACTTACGCCCTTATTAAAACTTCCCATTATTTAAGTGGACGTTTTAGAACCGACCAATTTACAAACGCAGTCCCGAGCATCAACCTCTGCTCCCGCGATCATGAATGGTCATGTCTGGAAGTCCGTCCATGCACAACTACGCCCACGATCTCATAAATAGTAAAACACCCCGGTGAATAAGTGAATGTTTTATTGCTCGTTTCGTCTGTAGATAAACCTTCGTGCAAGTTTTTGACGCAGCAAAATAAATATCCTCACATCAAACTGCACGGAAGATAACAAGTAAACAAATCGAACATCTTATGCACAATCCTAGAGAGTGCGCTCAGTGTTGTTTTTGTTAGTCACCGCAACAACCAATCTATGACAGATGCGGTGTGAGCATATTTTCGTGAGACAAAATTATTTTGCTGCGACTCTATTCAGGGGTCAAATTCGCAACAGCAGTAATAAACTTATAAACGCAATCTCAAGTGGGAACACAAACACCCATATTCGCGCAATAACGCTTTGGTCATGTCCGGTAATCTCTTCCCTCGGGTTTACACGGCTGTAAAATAGGATTTATGCACGCGAAGTTACATACACGCTAGCGCAAGTGACAAATGCGTTACCATACAAACGCTCGAGCCCTTTCCGCTGTCTCAAGAATAAACCTACAAACGTCCGTGTTCGCTCGATCATGAATCGATTACAGATTCACGGTTTGCGCGCGATCATCCAAGAACACACGTGAATATGCGAATGGGCACACGGTTATAAAACTTAAATTAGGTTTTATTTTTTGTGTTTCGAATTCATCTCGTCAGTAACTAGCACCATCTGGGTGTCTAGTTAGACGATGTATCTAAACTAGTACCCAAATTAGCACTAGTTAGACACACAAAAAAATCCAAACAAAATTAGGTTTTGTGCCCTTAACGCGCAAAGTGGTTTAATACAATTTTCTCTTATGGGAATTATGATTGCATATAAAATTTAATTTTTGCACACACGGTAGCACACGCGACGTACAAACGCCCACGCGATTGTGAAGTCCCTTCGCCCGCACATATCTGAACCGTACAATGAATATCACATTCAGAATCACGGCCCGCTGCGATTGGCCTTAAGGAGTGTTTTAGTGGGTGACATATCCAAGGATGCAAAATGGCTATCTTTTCTGCGGCTGTAATTTTTCTGCCTACATTCTCATTTCTCTTTCGACACTGCTGTCGTTCGCTAATGCAGGACGCCCAGCGCTGTACGGCAGTTCGTAAGCAAAGCAGTAACATGACAAAAAAATACTGCCCCCAGTACAGCCATCAGACGCGAGCGGTACAGCTTCTCTTTCCTTATTTTACACTTTTTAATATTTTTAATCACAAACGACGACAATGAATGCGGTTCGTTTACGCCACGACCGGCATTAACGCTTTCGTGTGCGGGCCTCTCCCTTTGACTATGCAGAGAAAAGTGTACAAAGCGAGAAAACAAACTTTACTACGCCACATTCTCACCGAGCAGTCGGAGTACAGCAGCAAATGAAAAATGTATTCTACTGCTGTACGGGAAAATGTACTCGGTTTGGCTACCGTTCTGGCAAGAGCTGTAGTGATGCGTCGCTGTAGCGGGCTGTACGGTTTGTGCAAATGTAAATATACCGAAAAAAATGTAGTTTACCGGTACCGTTGGCATCCCTGGACATATCCCGTCTCGTTTGCAATTGTAGTGAGTGATTGTAACGGGGATCCTTTTCGAGACCCTAGCTCTACAGCTCCAGTAGGAAAACTCCTGAAAAAAAAAAGAAATATCAACACCAATATTTCGCGATGATCAAAGTCCCGTTATGTCCCTCGTAAACCCGATCAAGTCACGCGTGATATTCCAGCAGAAAGTGCAGAAAAGAAAGTCCTGATCAAGCAGGTGAAAACAACGGTAAAGAATTTCTAAAGATCCAAAAGTGAGACGAGTAGTGGTTAAAACCGAAATAAACAAAACTAACTACTTCTATCCTCCTGCATGGAAGGCTTCAGTTGAATTGAAATCACGTAATATTCAGTACTTTTACGGTAGCGTGCAGCAACCATGTCGAACATAGTGAAGAGATAGTTTTGTGTCACAAGTTACTAAACTTGAACCAGAAATTATCATCATTTCAGTTAGGACAACAAATAAATCCTACAATTCAACTCATTTATTCAGTCTCGCTTATCCCTGCTAAGTCGTCACTAAACTAATTATGGCCTAAACTCCAATTGCAAAACGAACGTACGAATCTGCATTGGACCCAGCACTATCTCGTAACCTTCGTTGCTCACGTTCCGTAGATTCTCCGCCGCTTCTTCCTGTTCCGTTTCGCCGTTCGCTTGCGATACCTGCCCGTTCTGGTATGGATTATTCTCGAAGAGGGAGGCCTTTGTCACATGTTGCAGATAGGAAGGATCCGGTTTAAACTGTAACCGTTTGCTGTCCTCCTTCCATTGGTTTCCAGCGAGTGTTGTCTCACTGATTTCTTCGATGCTGAGCGAACGGAAGATATCCTGCAGGTTGAACCGAACCGGCTTGGAGTAAATCGGGTCTTCGTCCTTCTCCAGTAGATGTTCAAATCGGACGAGCAGACTGTTCTCTTTCCACGGTTCGAACGTCATCAGGTTGACGTTCAAGGGGAGGGACAACGAAAGAGCTGAATACTGAAATGTAGAATTATTCGTTAGTTATTTCGTAGCAAAAGAAAAGATTTGGGTTACTTACGATATTGTTGAATCGTTTCTGCCAATCTTCGTACTGGAAGTTGGTGGTATCGCTGAGGAATACCCAGTTGGGCAGCAAAATCTGATTCTGCAGGAACCGTTCCCTGGCCTGCAGGGTCGGACTAGAGGTCTTTTTTGATCCGAAAATAACATAATGCTTGCCGCGAGCAACCAGCCCCTTCCCGTAGGCTTGCTCATCGAGTGCTTCATCCACCCCAAACGCATCATCGTGAAGAAGTCTGCGATGAACCATCAACTCGAGCGAACCATCCTCCATGCTGGAACCGCCTTGAGCACGATCGTTCAAAACAGCGAACCGAATGTTGCCATCCTCCAGTGCGATCTTCGTCGTCACCGGGTAGTAATTTCCGGCAATCGGTTCTTCCAGCTGCAAATTCCACGTATCACGATGATTCCGAACTCTCTTCATCATCTCCCGACCATTGGAATCCGTCCAAAATACACCGTTCGACTGGGCAGCCGTGTAGAACCTCGACACCACCTCCTTACCGACACCGTCCTCAATCGGAATAGGACCAACCAACCACTCAAACTCAACATGATTCTCATCGGAGTAGATACGAACCACCTGACTGATCCATTCGTTGAACACCTGGTGAACCTCCTGAACTACGTTACCCTTGAACACTCGTAACAGAACAGACTCACTGACGTGCCGTTCGGTCCCATTCGGACGGAAAATGTACGCTCCCGATGAACGATTCCGCCACTCGATATTGTTTCCAACTGCCGCTTCGTAGTACACAAAAGTTTGCCGCAGCCGGCTGCTGATTCCGTTGGCGTTGATCGTGCTCAGGAAACCATTACTGTCGAAGCTAACATTAAGGTACTTGTTTCCGATGACGACTTCCTCCGCGTGCCACTGTTTTGGGGCTTCGTCCGCCTGCATCGTTGCCGTCGGCGGTGGCCTATGATCCTTGGTGAAGTCATCGACGGATTCGATCACTCGTGAGACGAAATATGATTTGTAACCCAGCGGGGGAAGTTCGTTCGCTAGGAAAACTACTTCGTTCGTGGCGTTGCTAAAGCGGTAGGTTAGGTTTTGAACCGTCGCCGGAATCGGTACCATCTGGGAAGGAGTCTCCACGCCTCGGTAATCTTTGACGATGTATTTGTTGCCGGAAACTGGTAGACGAACGTACTGATAGCCGGAATGAGCTAGTGGGTTATAGAGGGTGACCATGAAAGTATCCTTAGCTTCGGTGATTTCGCATTTGCTGATGTTCAACCAATGGCAGGTTTCGAACTCGAATGTGAAGTCCTTCTGTAAGCCGTGAACGTCATGCTTAGGGGAGGTTTTCTTTTCGACCGGATCAACCATCTGATTCAAGGCAATCTTGGTATTTGCTCCGCAGGCTTCGATAGCTCGGTGAAGCATTCGGGAATAATCGTCGGCTACATGCTGTTTCTCGGTTCCGGTGACGGCATCGTGATGCTGCATTACACCCATCGCTTCACGAAGCACGTTTAGGTGGGCGGTGAAGTGGTTTTCCTTCTTAGGGGCAAGTGCCGTCAGTTGTTTGCAAACCTGCAGGAAGTGATTGCCGACGCGTTCGAACCGTTTGATCGTTGGTCGGGACGTGAAATATCCGGTCCAAAAGGCGTGAGGATCCGAAGCGTATGGGAAAAAGTCGTCACTCTTCGTTGGCCAGGTGATGTCGGCGTCGTGTAGGGCTTTCAGATAGCACGATGGAGTTGAGTAGAAGACGTTGACAGCGGAACCGTTTGCTTGGCGGGCGTTGGTGTACCTGTAAGTGGATAGGTTTGTAGATGTTTCCCGTTACAGTTCAAAGGGTAAAGAGTACTTAATAAGCTTATCTTGATTTTTGAACCACATTTCAGCGTACTGATAGTGAAAGTCCTCCCCCATGGTTAAAACTATGTTATTTGTGCGGTAGGATGAACTCATATTCTGAACAATAGCAATGAATTGGTCAACCTAAAGGAATATATTGATATTGTATATACAATCGAAAATATATTTCCGTGAGTGCGACCAATTTCCGGGAACCTCTTATCAATATCTGATCCAACTGACCAGAACTTGTGAGTACTGTGCATGTAAGACAAAATACCCCAGACCTGTTAGAACACAAAACACATAGCCCGGAGCTAACCCCGTTTACCTGATCAGTTTGTCCAAGTTCTTGAAGTACACATTAGCGTCCATGTACGTAAAGTCCCCGCCCATGGTCAGCACAATGTTATTCGTCCGATAGTGTTTCGCCTGCAATTCTACATAATACAAAAATTTCTCGACCTTTTCCCCGAAATTGGTCGTCGATTAGTACTAAAACCGAATCTATCCAACAAGCAACGATCTCACCTTCGAGTTCAC
Source organism: Topomyia yanbarensis (assembly GCF_030247195.1). Classification (NCBI taxonomy): domain Eukaryota; kingdom Metazoa; phylum Arthropoda; class Insecta; order Diptera; family Culicidae; genus Topomyia; species Topomyia yanbarensis. The sequence continues at coordinate 40,609,102 of NC_080671.1, read as the reverse complement.
ATTGTTCTCCGCACTGTACCGACCGTCCATGATCGGTTCGTCCGAGCACAGGATGTCGAAGCAGAACCCCGGCGGAGGTTGATAAGTATTGTACAAAACTCCCGTGAACAGATCACTGTCCGCCAGATTCGAACTTGCCTTCCAAATCATTTCAGCGTTCTTCTGTGTCAAGCGTTCTCGCTTATCCTCGTAGTCCAACCGTCCAAAGAACAGCCCATCGAAACCCATCTGAGCGAAAATTGATGCCTGCTCCCGCGAATGCCCGAACGGATCAATCTGCCAGCCAATTCTCGGCCTACCGCACTCTCCGAAGGTATCGTTCAACAACCGCAGCCCCCAGGTGAACTGATCGATGATACTCTGGTAGTGCGTCGATGCCTCATCATTCATACTCCAAGCTCCACCGATGAACTCCAGCCGGCCTTGATTAACCAGATCGCGAACCTTGTCCTGCAACTCTGGAGTCTGTTCTTTCCACCATTTGAAGAAAAAAGCGGATTCGACGTAGATAAATCTGCGCGTGGGATCTTTCAGCAGCGACTCGACCACGGAATCAAGTATATATTGAACACCTGCCTTTTGAATGAGCGTTCTACCTGTAGATTGAAATAAGAAACGTTAAACTTTAATTTAAGTGCATTGTTGAGTGAAAGACTCACTCCCGTAATAGTACTGGTCGACCGTTTTCAGCCAACCGACGTCATCGTGGGTGTGCGGAACCAGATGGACGTTCAGCATGTTCTTCTTGATCTCGGGGCATGACTGGAAAAAGAACGGAGAATAAAACAAATGATGAATGCGGTAACAATAAAAACCGTGATCAGCAACTGTTTCAATTATGCTTATAATCCGATAATGACGATTACATTGTTTGGATTGCCTTGAATCTTTCCATTGAAAGTATCCCGCCCGTAGGGAACGGCACTCTGCCCGTGCTGGCCGAAGTTGTTTACAAACCAAAATGCGAACCGTATTCATAGATCACCGTTGGGAAGCATTAAGATTTTCTATGCAAACAAAGCTCTATCAGTAAGTAACCGATGCTTGTTTCTAGTAATCAATCCATCTTTTGTGGTAAATATTGAGCTATTTATGTAGACACGTGAATCGAACAGACCTATTATTACCCAGGGCGGGCATATTGGGATTTTTCCAGTGAACTCAACTAGTATGATTTATATTTTCGTTTTGGAAAGGTTAGAGAGCACAGCTTTATGAATCTATTGAATCGATGAAATGATAGCGTTTTCATTTTTGCTTGTTGCTACATCGGTTTAATGCACCAAAGGAGATAGGTTGATTACACCTAAGTTTAAATTAGTGTAGTACCGGCCATATGTAGTGCCCTGTTAAAAACGAAAATGTCACCATATCAGGGCCGTAGAGAGAAAATTTGGGCCCCAACCACTGTAGATGTTTTGAACATTAAAAATTGTAATCTAGATATCCATTGAAAGGAACAGTTAATATTTATAGAGAATAGAATTGAACGGAGTTTATTGTCTTTAAGCTATAGCTGGTTTCGTTTAGAATTTGCCAAAGAACAAAAACGCTTTCGACCTGGACGGACAAAGTGCAACAATCTCTAAAACATTGAAAGCCTCTGGAAATACAGGGTCAAATCTATTTCTTATTTTAGCTAACTTTTCCTTCCGTTTAGTGGGAGAAGCCTGATTCATGTATTTTAACCAATTCTTAATTTATATTCGCTACCATATTATTACAGAATTAATTTAAAAAATAGTAAGAAATGGGAAAATATGAAAAGAATTGATAAGAAATGAATTTTAATGAAAAGCACATACTAAGGAGGAGAATTTAGATATTGTAAAAAAATACATAAATAACAAAATAAAAAATCGCAAGAAGCGGATAAAAGAAAAGAACAAAATTACGATAAAATATTAATTAAAGTGGAAAAATGGAAAGTAATGAGTACAAATAGTTTAATGTTAAAAATAGAACAAATGATTGAAACGGAGAAACATCTAAAAGTGAAAAAGAATAAAATAATGAAAAATTAAAAAAATGTTGCAAAAAACAACTCAAAATAACAAAATCAAGAAAAGATGGAAACATAACTAATGTACACAAATTGAAAAATTTAGAAAAAAAAAACAAAAAAGTGGATAAATAGAACCCGGCAGACTAGTTATAAAAATGCATGAAAAAGAAAAATGTTAAATAAAGATAAAAATACTGAAAATGGCAAAAATAGTAAAAATAAATAAAACATTGAAATATTAAAAACATCTACAATAAAAGTTATAAGGCAGAAAATGGGTAAAAGTAAAAAAGTGATGCATCAAAAATAAGAAGAAAAAAAATCAAAGAGAAGAGGAGAGAGGAGATAAAATAGATTAAATGTTATAAATATGCTAAATCATGCAATGGACAAAATATGAATATAAATATTACGAATATAAATAAAATATATTTGCGGAGCTTAAAAAGTTTAAAATTGAAAATAATGAAAAATTGAGAAAAATTAGAGTGGAATGAGTGTTGATAAAGAGAAATAAAAAAAAAGATAAAAGGGTAAAATGTAAAGAAATTTGCAGACAAAGGATTCAATAGATTGAATAAAGGATAAAATGGAAAAAGGAAAGTATAAAATTGAAGAAATTCTGGAAAATTACCGAACATCAGCATTTGGGAAAAACCAAAGAACGTGAAAATTGAATAAATAACTGAAAAAGTTTTTATTCAAAATAAATTAGAAAACGAAACATAAATCCGAATGGAAACAATTGCGGATAGGAAAAATGAATAAAATAGAGATGAATTGTAAATTCTTAAGGAAATGACAAAAACAATAGAAAAGAACAATATAGAAAAATGATGAATGGAAAAAACTTCCAAAATAGAATTGTAGAGTTTATGATAATAGAAAAACTGAAACTCCAGCGAAAGAAGGTAAAAGCAAAACAACGTGGCATAAATAAAAAAAAGATAAAACAGAAACGAATAACATTGATTTTTTAAAGTGTTTTAGGTTAATTTTATTTGAGAAGGCAAAAGACTGCCCGTTGGTAGCCCTATTGAAGATCGAAAAACCAAGTTTAATTAAAAAATATATTCAAGGTTGTCAGGGTTATGGCCCATCCTCCGAAGCATGTTTTTGGCAGAGGTTTACGGTGAACGCTCTCCCAGCCGAACCGCTCAACTGAAATCCAAAAACTAAAAATATTATTACAGAAAAATGTATTGTGGTGTACTTGAACGGATCGGTTTTCCAATGTTGACCAAAAAATTGATTTCCGTGGTGTTCAAAATTTTAAACAAAAATTCACTGCAAAGAATCGAAAAATTTTTGATGAAAAAGAAACCGTTCAAGTACACGAAAATGTAAATACAAACAATCCAATTTTTTTTTGAAAATCGGATGAATAGTTTTTGAGATATCACGATCACTGCTACGGTACTTTTCAAAAAACTTTATTCCGAGATAATTGCGTTTAAAGTTTTGTGTCCACTTCATTCGTAGAAGAACCAGCGCGCTGAAAAAGCGGCTGTAATTTAAAATCTAGTGCGCCAAAGTGGATGAAATATTGCACAGATAATTTAAAAAGTATGTACTTTCAGAATATTCAATAATTTTTTTTTATTTTTTGAGTTCCAACTTTGTATATAACCCCTAAAAAATAAAAAAAAACTACCAAAAAGCAAATCAAATAAAAATTTGCAGCATATAGGATAAAGGTAGAAGAGAAAAAAATTTAGGAAATAGTGAAATTTAAAAAATACTGGTTCAAATGGAAAAAGAAACAATAGAAAATTTAGAATAATTCAAAAAATGAAAAATATAGATACAAATAAAATACATAGAATTCCTTCGAAAAATGCTCATTTATCAAAGCTATGATCTAATAGCTGTTTGCGTTCAATATAACATTGTGGAAATATCTTTTACATTCCTATTACACTTGGTAAGGATACATGAGTGCACGACTGCCACGAACCTGAAGATCTCTGTGACCATATTCCGCGACCCGTAACTCCGTAACCTGATGACAGATCGAAATAAAAATTTAATAACAGTTTTGGGGGACGCGATAGTTTGGTCAAATCAATCCAGTTATCACTGTGAAATGAATGTAACTATTACTTTGTATTTGGATACTTCTACCGCTGCTTCCGGAATCGTTGAAACCTATAAATCCAAGCAGTTGTGGTCACATTTTGGAAAAAAATTCGCCTTTTAGAAAAAATTTCACATTACTTCATCGCCTTATACACCCAAAACGGCGGGCTCAGATTTTCTGTTTTTTGGGCTCGCAATCTCATTTCCAAGGGAATCCTTTTTGAACACTGAGCTGGTCGCGCACAATTCGAGATGATCGCAACGCTCACGAAAAAAAACGATGACACACACTCACACACAAGGTAACTTTGTCAGTATTTGGTTTCGTATCTTTCTTCTACACCTTACATTCCCCCACCCATCTGCCACAAGCAATCTCATCATAATTGCTGCTGCATTACATTTTGTTTCATTCTTTTCTCCGCTGCTATAAATAGCTCGTGATTTGAAACTTCTAGTAAAAAAATCCTGATATCGGATTCTAGATTAGAACCGACAAACTTCTATTCGGTAAAACACCTCTTTACTACCCGTACCATGACGACACACTGGTGCAATAGTAAAATGGCATATATAAGCTTCACACTAATGATGAGTGAGATAATATTGTTTGCCTCCCCGCCGCCTCGTCGGTATTTCAGCATCGTCATTGACGCATTTTGCTTTGTACCATTTCCCCCCCACTCCCCGCTGTTATTAATATTTCGTTTGTATGTATGTGTTGGGAACAAAGCCTTACTAGAAAAAAAGATTAACAGGGTAGCATCATCAGGACTGGAACCGACAGACATCTACTCGCTAAAACGCCTACTTTACACGTTAGGCCATAACGACACATAAGGAGTAGTCATTCGAATGAGACAAAAACTTCTCATCATTGCAGCAGCGATCACAAATGGGACAGCATGGAGACGATGGTATGTGTTATTCAAGTTATCTCTGCACTGCATGAGCCAACAGCGTGTAGCTATGGGGTACGATATAGTATTGCACAAGTATTAGGTTGGTTGAACACTAACGCGTCGCTCACAGTTCGAGAGCGAAAGAAAACAGATGCATTTCCGCTCTCAAAGATTCGTTTTGGGTACATTTTAATATGTATAGTATCATTTGGACATCATGGTGGTACCAGTTTATATAAGAATTTGCTGTGTGAAAGTACTGTTCAACCCGTCACTCCGGAACTGGAAGTCGGATCAATAAAAAAATCAATAGCGATAGGAAGGTTGTACCTTTCATTTGAGACTAAGTTTGTGCAAGTTGGTCCAGCCATCCCTGAGAAAAATCGGAGAGGTTGCTTGACACATACATACATACATACATACACACATACACATACACACACGCAAACACATACAGATTTTTGTGATCTCAACGAACTGAGTCAAATAGTGAGAGAGATTCGGCCCAGCAGACCTCGGTTAAAATGTCGAAATTCCGAACGATTGCATAACCTTTCTAGATGACGAAGAAAAAATGTATGAAAATTGTTGTATATCCTCAAAATCTTGATTCATTTCAAGAAAATCATTTTTCGGGAAATTAGGCTCTAAACAATTTTCTACGCGGATTTCTCAGCCGATTTTTTTTTTAGTGTTCTGGGAAGAAGCACTATGTTATGTTCTTTAGTTAAATATACTATGCGGTTTGGGGACAACGATTTGGAAAGAAAAAATTATTATTGCTGCTTTTCTGGGAGCACTGGTTTCCGCTTCTCTTGATGATTTTTGTTGGTGATCAGGGTTACCTTCTGTCACATGCTGATCATTCCATTTGCTCTCCCTCGCTGGTGTTTGCGTCCATATCTTCAGCGATGGAGCGATGGTTGTCGGTGTTAGATGTTTGGTGCTTTTTCTGTTTTCGGTTAACTTTGGTACAGCCGTCTTCTTTTTTGGTTATTTTTTCCCTAGGTATGGTAACTATTGGATTAGGGATACCGTGGAATTTTGTTTGGTGGCATTTACTATTTGGCTGGCTGTTTGCCGGCTTTAACAGATGTTGAAGGCTGTTTGGTAATGTTGGTTGTAGATGGGTTTTCTTTAGTTGTTTTGGCGTATGGCTTACCGTAGTGTGTCGTCTGATTTCAGATCTGGCGCGTGGGCATCTGTCTAGGGTATGTGTATAGAGTTCTTTGTACGTAGTACGCTGTGATGATCTACCTTCGAAAGTCAAGTGAGACGGTATATGTTGGTTCAGCCGCATTTTCAAAACCCGAACGCTGTTGAAAATGCCAGAGGAAAAGTTTCCACATGTGTCCTTAGACTCCATAATTCGACAACAAACTTTTAATATAATCCGTGCTAGTACGAGGTGCCAGATCATGTTGGCATAGATCAGGATCCGTATATACAGGGATCTTGGTTTTAACGTTTTCATATTCGACGTCATGTTGCATGTTGTTCTTTTGCTACGAAGATTTCCGCCTCGGCTAAGTAGTTGAACGTTATTAGTACTACTTGCCTCGTATGGTGTAGCTGGATGTGTGAAACTTCTGTAAGATCAAGTTCCATTTTCACCTAGATTAACTGTTCCACCTCGCGCACTGAAAGTCTAAGACGGGTCTGCGAAAAATCAATCGCGATTGTATTCTCCCGTAATGGGCGAAATTTATTTTGTAGTTCACTCATTTCACTCGCAGTTAAGGACAACAATAGGGCGGCGCGGCGCGGGTAGTATTCTTTCTTTGTGTGTTGTTCGCAAGTGGTAAGCTTTTTAGCCCCATATTACAGTATCGATGACGAAACACTAGCTAGCCGACGTCTCGTGTTGCTTCTCTCTTTCCTTGCCTTAACTGAAACTTAACCGGTCGTCGATTCGTTTTCCTAGTTTTCTAAGTTTATCCAGCAGGCATATAGGCCTGTATAAGACGGGATCACCCGGTAACTTCCCTGGCTTTAGCAGTATCACCAGCTTCTGTACCTTTCACATTTCGGAGAAGTGAGCATCATCTAAACACTTCTGCAGCACCATCCTGAACATGTCCGGATATACCAGCATCACAGCTTTCAGCTACGTTTGGTATTCCATTCGAACCGGGGGGCTGGAAGCCATCTACTGCGTGGTTTCAGTTTTCGCGGTCACAATGCTTTTTGTTAGATCAGCCGCATCATCGTTCTCGGTCTCGCTGCCCAGCGGAAGCGCCTCTACGAAGACATCTTCCACTTCTGCTCGCTGGTCGTCCTTCTCGGCGCTGCAGCGGGTTTCCTTGGTCGATGTGGTAGCAAATCGCCTGTTGGTTGCTATGGGTATATTTTCCTTCGTTCGTCGTCGGTGAAGGGGGGCTATAGAATGTGACGTCGATGATAGACTCCCTTCCTTCCCTCAGAAATGTGCTAACGGAACCTTCCACAGCGTTCAAGGATCTGTTCTGGGGTTGGCTCTCTTTTCATTATTTTTAAATGATCTGCCGTCTGTACTGAAATACTTCCATGTGCATTTATTTGATGATGATATACAAAAATTTATTTTTGTGCCAATGAGTTTGAGTCTGCAGGGGCTCGAAAAATAAAAAGTGATCTTGAAAGGGTGTATCGATGGTCTTTGAAGAATTTACTATCAATTAATTCATCCAAAACAAAAGCCATATTCATACAGCAGCGTAAAATTCTTCTTGATTCACCATGTTTATATTTGAGCAATGTACCAATTCAGTTTGTAGATCGTGTAGAGAGTCTCGGTGTTATTTTAACATAACGTTTAGAATAGGATGCCCTTATAAACATGCAGTGCGGAAAAATTCATGGAACTCTCAAACGTTTATGCTTGGCAACTGGACATCTTGACGTTCAAACCAAATTGAATTTGATCTAAACTCTAATACTACCGCATGGAGAATTTTTTACAGCAATGCAACCATGGCAGCACTGAACAAACTCAGGGTAGCCTTGAATTCGTGTGTTCGATACATATATAATCTTTCAAGACGTTCAAGAGTATCTTATCTTCAATAATCATTCCTTGGTTGTACTTTTTCGAAATTCTTTATGAAAATATATATAAATTATATGAAAATATACAAAAACTCCATTATTTGTACGAAAAGTTGAGACCTCTACTCAATAACAGATATAAAAGCTTCATTATACTAAACAACAGCTCTGCTTATTACAATCAATCATTCTTTGTGAGAAGTGATAATAGATGGAATGGTCTGCCCGTAGCCATTAAGACTTGTAGAACCAAAAGCAAACTTAAACTAGAATTACTAGCCAAATTAAGATCAACCTAATTATAATACTACTACCATAGTTGTTTTCCGATTGAGAGCAGCGAACAGCAGGGCCGCAGAAAGAAAATACGGGCCCGGAGGGTCCAACGTACGGGCCCCCACCACTGTGTACTCAGGCAAGTACAAAAAAGTTAATGTTTAAAATCCATTGGAGTTCATTGATATTATGTATAGTACAATGACATTTTATATTTATGTCAAGTTTTTTGCTCTATTTATTTGTAGTGCTAATGAAGGAAAAAACGTAGAGCTTGTTATACTTTGGGAGTCTTTTAATACCTCTTCGACAGTTTTGGTGACTTTGAAAGGCGCCATTTTTGTCAATAGTATAAAAGTAAGGAAATGGAAGGATTAAAAATATTTTAATTACAAAAATTAATAATATTATCTGAACGGCGATCAACGGCAAAAGATAAAAAATAGGAAAATTAAATATTAAAAGAATGTACAAAAAGCTAAAAACAACAAAACAATAAACAAATTAATGTCAAATATTAAAAAATGTTTAATCGAAAAAAACCAAAACAGAACCTTTCAGAAATTGATAAAAGAAAACAGGAAACTAGGAAAACATACTGCAAAGATTAAAGAAGTCGAACATTATTGAACAAATGGTGAAAATAATGAAAAATCGGTATGAAAGTAGGAAAAAATTTAAGAATTAATGAAAATGAAAAAACTACTAAAAAGAATACTCGATACATCAAGAAAAACAAGACATATTTAAAGCAATAGAAAAAGTAAATAAAACGTGAAAAATGCATAAAATTAGAGGAGTATGCATAAAAAACAAGAATAAAATAACCATAGAGAAATTTAAAAAAGGGATGGACCGGAAAATTTTATAAAACTGGAACATTGAAATGATGAAACGGCGAAAAAGTAAAGAAAATTGGAAGTATTGAACAAAAACGGAGCAACCAGACCAAATGGAAAACAAAAAATAGTAGAAAAAAGCCAACATGGTTTACTATAGAAACACACAAAATGGAGAAATTAACCCAAGAAAAATGAATAAAATGGATTAAATTATTTAAAGAATAGAAAAAAAGTACTAGAAATGCTATTTGAAATAAATTCAAACAGAACTAAATGTAAAATGACAGTCGTTTAGTCGACAATGACTGGGCAGTGCGTAAGCCTCTTGTACCTGAAGGCATAAAATAGACCCCACTTGCGGTCCTTAGCTTCCTGCCCAGTAACTCCTAGCCCTGGCCTCCTCGTGGCGTCGACTGGGATACGAGTAACCTTAGTGAAGATCGGGTAACCAACCCCGGTGGGAACTTTGGTCGTATGCTGGCAGGGAAGGGGGGGTTACCCTTCTTCGGAAGGTGTAAACCTGTCCTGGTGCCCAGGTGGGACCTTAAGCAGTCCTGGCACGATGGCCCACCGGCGAGACAGGTGGTTGGCGTAGGCCCTATAAGCCGCCCCTTAAAAAACCCACATAACGAACAATACAGAAGAGAATACGACCCAGAACAATCGGCAACGACCCAGGCGACGAATAAAGGATCACGATTGGAAACTCGGAACATGGAACTGCAGATCGCTCGGCTTCGCAGGATGTGACAGGATAATCTACGACGAGCTACACCCCCGCAACTTCGATATCGTGGCGCTGCAGGAACTTTGCTGGACGGGACAGAAGGTGTGGAAAAGCGGGCATCGAGCGGCTACCTTCTACCAGAGCTGTGGTACAACCAACGAGCTGGGAACCGGCTTCATAGTGCTGGGCAAGATGCGCCAACGTGTGATCGGGTGGCAGCCGATCAACGCAAGGATGTGCAAGTTGAGGATCAAAGGCCGTTTCTTCAACTACAGCATCATCAATGTGCACTGCCCACACGAAGGGAGACCCGACGACGAGAAAGAAGCGTTCTACATGCAGCTGGAGCAGACATACGACGGTTGCCCTCTGCGAGACGTGAAAATTGTCATCGGCGACATGAACGCACAGGTAGGAAGGGAGGCAATGTACAGACCGGTGATCGGGCCTAACAGCCTGCATTCCGTATCAAATGACAACGGCCAACGATGTGTGAACTTCGCAGCCTCCCGTGGAATGGTAGTCCGAAGCACCTTCTTCCCTCGCAAAGATATCCACAAAGTCACCTGGAGATCACCGGACCAAGTAACAAAAAATCAAATCGACCACGGTCTAATCGACGGTAGATTCTTCTCGGACATCACAAACGTCCGCATTTATCGCAGTGCGAATATAGATTCGGACCACCACCTGGTTGCAGTATGCTTACGCTCAAAACTTTCGACAGTGCATAGCTCTCGTCGAAGCCGAACGCCGCGGCTAAACATCGAGCGGCTACAAGATGGCAGAGTGGCTCAAGAATACGCGCAACAGTTGGAAGTGGCACTACCAACGGAAGAGCAGCTAGGCGCAGTTGCCCTTGAAGATGGCTGGAGAGATATCCGATCCGCCATAGGTAGCACCGCAGCCACTGCACTAGGTACGGTGGGTCCGGACCGAAGAAGCGACTGGTACGACGGCGAATGCGAGCAGTTAGTCGAAGAGAAGAATGCAGCATGGGCGAGAATGCTGCAACACCGCACGAGGGCGAACGAGGCGCGATATAAACAGGCACGGAACAGGCAGAACTCGGTTTTCCGGACCAAAAAGCGCCAGCAGGAAGACCGAGATCGCGAAGCGATGGAGCAGCTGTACCGCGCTAAAGACACACGGAAATTCTACGAGAAGTTGAACCGCTCGCGCAGGGGCCACGTACCACAGGCCGACATGTGCAGAGATACAAACGGGAATCTTCTCACGGACCAGTGTGAGGTGATCCAGAGGTGGCGGCAGCACTACGAAGAACACCTGAACGGCGATGCAGCAGACGACGAGGATGGCACGGTAACGCACCTGGGAGCACGCGCGGAAGACATTACCCTACCGGCTCCGGATCTCCAAGAAATCCAGGAGGAGATTAGCCGGCTCAAAAATAATAAAGCCGCTGGGGTTGACCAAATACCAAGCGAGCTACTAAAACACGGTGGCGAGCCACTGGCTAAAGCGCTGCACTGGGTGATTACCAAGATTTGGGAGGAGGAGATTTTACCGGAGGAGTGGATGGAAGGTGTCGTGTGTCCTATCTACAAAAAGGGCGACAAGCTGGATTGCAGTAATTACCGAGCAATCACTCTGCTGAACGCCGCCTACAAGGTACTCTCCCAAATACTATGCCGTCGACTATCACCAATTGCAAGAGAGTTCGTGGGGCAGTACCAGGCGGGTTTCATGAGCGAACGATCTACCACGGACCAGGTGTTCGCTCTTCGTCAAGTACTGCAGAAATGCCGCGAGTACAATGTGCCCACACATCATTTGTTCATCGACTTCAAAGCCGCATACGACACTATCGATCGAGACCAGCTATGGCAGATTATGCACGAGTACGGATTCCCGGACAAACTGACGCGATTAGTGAAGGCGACGATGGATCGGGTGATGTGCGTAGTACGTGTCTCAGGGACGCTCTCGAGTCCCTTCGAATCACGCAGAGGGTTACGGCAAGGTGATGGTCTCTCGTGTCTGTTATTCAACATCGCGCTGGAAGGTGTAATAAGAAGAGCAGGGATCGACACGAGTGGTACGATTTTCACAAAGTCCGTTCAGCTACTTGGCTTCGCCGATGACGTTGATATTATTGCACGAAACTTTGAGAAGATGGAGGAAGCCTACATCAGACTGAAAAGAGAAGCCAAGCGCGTCGGACTTGCCATCAACACGTCGAAGACAAAGTACATGATAGGAAGAGGTTCACGAGAAGAGAATGAGAACCGCCCGCTTCGAGTTTGCATCGGTGGCGACGAAATCGAGGTGGTTGAAGAGTTCGTGTACTTGGGCTCACTGGTGACCGCCGACAATGATACCAGCAGAGAGATTCGTAGACGCATCGTGGCAGGAAATCGTGCTTACTTTGGCCTCCGCAAGACACTTCGGTCGAACAGAGTTCGCCGTCGTACGAAGTTGACCATCTACAAGACGCTGATTAGACCGGTAGTTCTCTACGGGCACGAGACCTGGACCATGCTCGTGGAGGACCAACGCGCACTTGGTGTCTTCGAACGGGAAGTGCTGCGTACCATCTACGGTGGAGTGCAGATGGAAGACGGCACATGGAGACGGCGAATGAACCATGAGTTGCATCAGCTGTTGGGGGAGCCGCCCATCTGTCATACCGCGAAAATCGGACGACTACGGTGGGCCGGGCACGTAGCCAGAATGTCGGACAATAGCCCGGTGAAAACGGTTGTCAATTGCAATCCGACCGGTACAAGAAGACGTGGCGCACAGCGAGCACGATGGATCGACCAGGTGGAAGACGATTTGCGGACCCTTCGCAGACTGCGTGGCTGGCGACGCGCGGCCTTGAACCGAGTGGAATGGAGGAATCTTTTGTATACGGCACAGGCCACTTCGGCCTTAATCTGTTAATAAATAAAAATGTAAAATGAAGAAAAAGTGCGCAAAGTGTCAAAAAAGATAAATCAAACGATTTTTAGGAAAATCAAAACAAAATTTAAAAAATTCAATGTAAACGTATAGGAAAATGGTCAACAGAAAAAGTACTTTCAAAATAGGTTAAATGGAAACAATGAAGAAATAACAATAACGAATTAAAGCTTAAGGAAAATGTGCAAAAAAAAAATAAAATTATTTGAAATGAACAATGAGAAAAAATAAAACTATGTAAAACGGAAAGCTAAAAGCTAGAAAATAAGGAAGAAAATACGAGAAAGGTAAAAAATTAAACAATAAGACAAATTAGAATGAATTTAGATAAGTAAAATTGCTTTTGGAAATGCAAAAAAATATAAAAAAGGAAATATAAAAAGGCAATGATAAGAATAAATGTAGTAAAAAGACAAATTTTGAAAATTAGATGGAATGACAAAAGAAACAAATAAAAAAGTAGAGCAATAAAATATGAAACAATAAGAAAAATAAAATAAAGAAAGCAGAATTTCCTTGAAAAATTTCGAAAAAAATGAAATAACAGAAAATACATACTATAAAATAAAACTATAAATTAAAGTAAGTGATAGTGATAGCAATAGAAAAAAAGCAAAAGTAAGAAACGTGAAAAGATGGATAAAATAAAAGTATGTAAATAGATAAAAAAGGCAGAATCTTAAAATTGTAGAAATACAAATGCAATCCACAACTTGAAAAAGTAGATCAATGAAATATTAACAAAATAAAAAAATCCATGTAGAAATGAAAAAAATGAAAAAAAAAATTGAGAAACATGGATCAAATTTCAAATAAGGGTTGTGGCTGGATTTTACACTTTGCTGGTTTCGAAAACATTCATAATCCTATAAAAACATGAATTATTCTGTTATTTGTGTTGGTGTGTTAGCACACCTTAAAATATTTTACGAGAATGTTGTAACTGATTTCTAGTAAATAGTCAAAAATAAAAATAAAATCGTTACGTTCAGGAAGCGACGTTCAAAATCTCACGCTCTCTTGTCCAATACGAAAAGATTTTACATGCAGATTTAACTTGCTACATTAGTTAGCTAATCTTGCTAAAAAGTTGATTTAGTTTGGTAGCAGAGTTAAACTTTCTCTTAGAAATCAATCAAACAAAATTTAGTAATATAGTTGAACGTATGCTTCTTAGAATCATTATCAGCTGCAGGATTGTGAACTGAGAGATCTTCTCTTCATACATATAAAATTCAAAACAAAATTATTAACACTATATTCGTCATGAAAGGGGCTTGTTGTGCGCAATTTGCTGTTATAATGAAAATGTTCATAAAATGCCGTATTTGAAAGAATTGTGAAGCGTATGTATTTTTTCATCCCTGGACGCTTTGCAAGGGAGGATTGGTAGTTGCTACGTTTTTTACAAGAATTTACAAGTTAGAATTTTGTTACAAAATGCTACGTAGAGGAAGAAGAGGTCGAAAATCGCCGAAATTTTTTTTGGATTAATCTCGATTTATTTTAGCATATCGAGAGTTTTTGATGACTCATTTGACCAATTGATCTCTTAAATAGAGGTAGGGCTACTGCCTCTAGTGGTACTTTGACCAGCAGAGTTTTACTGAACAAGGGATAAACTTCAAGAGACACATGGGTATGCGTTGAAATCAATTAGAATTTCGAATTAAAGTGATCACTCGACAGAATTTTGGAGCGCTTCCATTGCTTTTTGTTGTATAAAATGCTTAAAACAAATAAATAGGGTAAAGTACCTATTTTCACCATACTAAGCGGGGTACTTCATTAATTCATCAATTTCTCGGCCTACAATCAATGGAATGCGTAAAAATTGACATCAACAGCTTTGCTTCGATGTTAAGAACCAATATAATAACACAAATGCGCTGAAAACAGTGTAATTCTCGTGTTTGAGCGCATCGAAAACTCGAAGCGAGTGCCCCTATTGTTGTGCTACCATTTGACTCAATGCGTTGAACAAAGATGGCAGACACTGCTCTAACCAACGGCTTCAAATGGGTAGGGTGATAATAGAAACATAGCGAAAATGGGCTCATCACCCTATGCACTGTTTTATTTCTTAAGTAGCTCGTAGTACTAGGAGGAAAATGTCTTATTTTCTTCACATTCACCGTAGAGTGTAATGTTTTGGTAAAGTACTCCTGTTTTAGCATTTGTGAACAGTTTTGTTGATTTAGTTGGATGTAGTACTTCGCTTCCTCGGATATTCACAAAGAATCTAAAAGCACCAGCAACTCTCGCTGTGCTTTTACTTTGCTCTGCTCCACGGTATACAAACACAGGCGTGAAATCACACTTCAGTTTCTTTCGAGAATCTTTGTGAGGAACATTGATTCATTGAAGCGAAGGTTCAACGAGGTAAAGTAAACCCAAATGGCACTTTTAAAATAATATTTGCCAACACCAAGAGGGCCTGCAACCTGAGGATGACGTTTATGAGGACTAGATGCTGGACGATTCCAAAAAATGCAAAATAATCCAATGGATTCTTCCGGACGAATTCGGATTTACCTCAACCATGATACGGAATTCGACTCGAAAACCGTTGTGGCAACCCTAAGCAGGGTTTTTTTAATTTCAATAATTACTTTCGATACTAATCCAGCACTTTAGAAGATTGCAAATTCAATAAATCAAAAAATCTATTTCATTTAACCCTTTCATGTCCAACTTTTTTTCTAGTGCATGTACGGTTTCAAAACTATTTATCCTTGAAAACCTTTAATACTCAAATGAAAGGCGATAGTCACATTTATTGGCCTTACTTGTTTTTGTGAGCTAATCTTGTCTCAATCAAAAGTTATAGCTGTTTAAAAACTTTGTTGTCCACAAACAACATGGGCATGAATGGGTTAATTGTTTAACCCTTACAAGTCTGATCATATTTTTATTTCGATTATAGACATTTTAAACTTAAAGGCATTCGCTTCTTCATTCAGGTTAGGATTTTTTTATAAAATATCTCTATTCCTGTATGCGGGGTTGTGATTCATACCCAGGTGAGCTGCGTACATGGCATTCGATGTACAAATTCCGCTATGTCCGCTCGAGTCTGATCTTGTTTCGACGCGAGAATTAGGTTTGTATACACATAGTTGATATCAAATATGCAGTAGTTTAGAATTTTCGCTATTCTAGTTACCTCATGCACAAGATATTGAATTTTTAGTTGCACGCTCAAATAAATTTTTGTCGAAAAAGTATTTGTTAAAATTTTAGTTTCTGTTAACAATCCGGGCCCCCTTCACAACTCCGGGCCCGTCGGGAAACACCCCGGTCCCCCCCTCTCGGTGGCCCTGGCGAACAGTAACATAAGATTAATTCAGTTTTTAATACCACTTGTAACATTAAAAGAGGCATTGGCCTTACGTTACATTATTACGAATAAATAAATAACAATAATAATAATAACTTCACTGGTGCGTCCTGCAGGATACATCCACTTGTGTTGGTTACTCTACGGCATACTTCACAAGCCAGGTATTGAAGTCACCACCAATGACTACCGGCTTTCGGCCGATCAACTGCTGGGTTCACTGTTCCAACATTAGGCTGAACTGCACCACTATCCACCTTGTAGGTGCACATAAAGACGCCGTTGATTTTCGCAATCACGAAGCCTTTTGCTCGCGAGTTTTCTGAAGTTACCTCGGACCATAAAATGGCTCGAGCTTTCATCCATATAATTCCCGACATTCCTCTTGCTTCCGTCGTTCTCTCTATATATTATTCTATGTAGATCCCCTGCGTACTTGAGTCACTTAGCCACGAACTCCACTCGGATATTACCCAGCGGTAGGATACCGCAAGGCATTTCTTTTATTTATTAATCTCCCGTTTTCGTGAGATTTCGTCACAGTCATCCATTTAACTTCTGATACCATGAGCTATTTAGATCCGGTTTAGTTTAGTTGCCAGTTTTGTCACGATCTACTCGGATAGTCCCCGGCGTTAAACTCACCTTAATCCGACTGAGAGTTTCCGGGAAGCGGAATTCTCTTCGGTACCGACGTCCTATTCTTGAACCAATTAGCTCCCAGTTTTATCACGATATTTAACTCTCCGCATCGTCGCGATCTACTCGATGTAGTCCGCAGCGGTAGACCTAGCCTCCAAAACGAACCAACCGGTAGCTGCCAATTTTCACTACAAAGAAATATTCTCAGAAGGTAGACACATTTTTGTCGAACATATTCAATTTTTCAAATTTCAATAAAATAGTTTGTGTGGAGGGGTTGTGCTCAAAACATCCCCGCCACTAAATCTGGTAGGAATACCAGCTCAACTCACGGCATCTTAATCTTAAAATATTATCAGCCGTTGAAATCTGCAGTTCGGTCATTGAAAACTAAAGCACTTCTTGTCAATGTCGCTCTTCAATATTAAATTGTTATTGAAGAATTTTATTTCAATTTATTTATTTGATGTTTCGAGGAGAATGAATTTTTTCGACTCATAATCCAACTAGAAAGTATCATTAGAAAAAAAAAATCATCAGTCTTCTAGATTAACATTTTTTAAGTGATGCTTTTTTGCTTATCTCCGATCGGAATGGTCGAAGAATTGCCTAAAATATCATGCGAACAGAAATGTTTTCTAGCCTTGAGAAAAAAATCTTAATAGACACTGCATCTACCGTTAGAATAAATTATAAACGATTACTACACCTCTATAAAAACTAATACGGAATGCAACCATTTAAAGCAAAAACAAAACCTACGTCTACAAACATCAACATCGTCATCGCGTAAACTGCAATTCACACATCCCTACCTCATATCCGCAATTTGTTCCACTGTTGGAAGCATCCGCACCGTACGCCCGATACTCGTCACGTTGACCCCGCTTGTAGAACCCGTTCCCATTTCTCCACCGTTGTATGCTTGGTCCAGCCGAGACACTCCACACACAAACAGCTACAAGCAGGAGCAAAGACTTCACAGATCCTGCCATTCTAGCCATTATCACCAGCAAACACTTCAGCAAAGGGTCACCACAATCTTTTTGATTATCTTAACCTCAGAGAACATTAACAAGGTTCAATCAGCATCGGTTCGTGAAATTCTAATGTATTACGTAGTAAGAACAACTCAAACACTGACGATAATCCACTGTTCTAATCTAAGAAGACACTCCGCCCAGATTGATTATAATGATCGGAAGCGGTCGCCGAAAGAACACACAAACTTATTGCAGACACGGACGAACGACACGATCACCGATCCGTCGAGCGCAAGTCACCGTTGAAGACTGACTCGGAGTACGCAGTTTGGTTTACTGCTTACTCTCCGCAGACCGGATTAGTTCGCTCAGTTTGATTCATCGCAGTGCAGTTTGGTTTGTTTCTGACGTTGTTTACCAACATACCTACTCCTAGCTACGCGTAGGGGAATTGTGGGAAAAACCGACACTGTGGGTAAAACCGACACCCCACAACTTTTCCTAGAAATCAAATTTTTATTCATTTCATAATGATACAATATTATTAGTACGTTTATTTAAAGCATTTGAAGAAAAATTGGATTTACGTTAGTGCGCCGAATGTCATAAAAATTAACAAAACATTCGACAGCAGCGTTCATACTCGTCTGGATGTAAAATTTCGTTGGTAGATTTAAAGGTTTTAACCGAACGAAAACTTTTCAAATCACCCTATTTTTCAGTACCTATTATTATCGGCCTGTCCTATGATCAACTAGGTGCATTGAAGACGAGTTTGAAAAATTCAATATTTTTAATTGCTTTTATAAAAAAATGTGCGCTGTTGGGGTAAAACCGACACCCTATGGTTAGGGTAAAACCGACACCCCGTTAAGATGGTTGTGTATAGTTGCGATTCATTTCAAAATACTGGGGATCTTTGTGACACTTCAATTAGCCTATTAGAACACTATAGTATTAGCAGAAACACACAGAAATACTTTTATTGTGTTTATTTCTTGTAAGTCTCTTTAAAAATCAAAAATTGGAATTTTTGCTTATCTGATTCTAACGAAGCTTTTGCTATTTCTGCAAAAAGGTCATCAAACCGAATTTATAGTGTTCTCTTGGTTTGTCATAGACGAATTTTATCACAATGAGACAATGATATTATGTATACTCCAATAGATCGTTGATGATCAGAGTCTGAAAAATCAAATCTGAAAAAGATAGTTTTACTAAGAAGTGTGTGTGTCACTCACAAGTGAATGAATCCAATTAGCAGAACGTAGAACGCTTGAAAATCTTCTCTTATGAAATAAAATGACACTGGAGGTTGCAATGATGTGCGCAAGGATTATTTGGAAATACTCATATCAATAAATAATCCTATAGCATAAAATACTCTTATTTATAGTACTACGCTTTCGAACTTTCTTCCCCTCACTACATGATAAAGCAATAAAAAGCACATATTTGCATCATACATACTCACACTTTATTAATCAAGCATATATCTCATGTTTAATAAAGATAAAGATTTTAATAAAGTGGAGAGAAAATAAATTAAAGGGGGTGTCGATCTTACCCCTATGGGGTGTCGGTTTTACCCGCAGTGCTTACAAAAAGTCACTTTGTTTTCCAAGTTTTACAACCAATATTTTTTAATGAAATTAATTTTTTGAAGTGCTGAAAAAATTAAGTCTTGTTAAGAATTTTCTGAAGAAGAATTCTGCATAAAAATTATAATTTTATTGGTTTTGTGGCAACTTAGAAAAAGTGTTAAGCTTAAGGTGTCGGTTTTAACCATAATTCCCCTACCTTTTGAACGCATTCATTCACAACACAAGCCTACTGTGCGAGCAACGAACGGTCAGTCCGAGCACTGAACGCACTCATTTTTTGTGGTTGATCAACAAGCGGGAAACGTGAATTAGATGCGATCGGAAGTGATTTGTCTCGTTCAAATGCTAGTCGATTGATGCGTGTGAAAGTGAGAAATGCTGAAGAAGTGTGTTGTGAAATGGGGGGTTAATGGCAATTTAGCAGCGGTTGAATGTTTTAATCAAACGCTGTTATACTAAATGTTGATCAAAATGCATGGTTTAATGATTTCTTCAAATTTTAATTATAAGTAAGGTAAACAGTTTGTATACAAGGCAATGAATTTAAAGAATTAGATTTTCACTATCTCCAGCGCAATATGTTTGACATAATATGTAATAAAACGCGCTACCAAGCATAATAGAGAATAAGAAATATTAGCTGCAAAATATTGTAAACAAGAAATCTAGAGGAATTAGAGAAGATTGAGGTTATAATGATGTTTTGAGTAAAAATAAAAAAAATGCATATAGTTGATTTGATTTGTCTCAAATCAATATATTCTGTTTTAGTTTGGCCTCGAATTTGAATCAGGTTCTAGCTTTAACTACTGTTAAGTCATGTATTTTGATAGTAGTTACAGTTAAGTTTCGCCTTAAGCTTCCTATTTAAGCATTGGTTAAACCTAGAAAAAATATGTAAATTGACGACAAGTAAAATTAAAAACCAATCATTGAAATTTTTGAAAATTGTATGCGCCCGTTTCAGGACACTTATATGTTTACTATTTTAACTAAATGTGTACTATTTACATGCAACTTTTGAGACAACTTCCAGACAAAAATACTAAATGTACACTTAATTGAGGGAAAGCTATAAATATCGCAAATCCAATATTTCCTCCCTCCGATGATTTATGGAGGTGTATACGAACCAGACTAGGTTTCACAGACATTGAACTTGTATCATTTCAGCGCGGCTAGGTACGGCAAAATGAAACGTGACCAAACTAATTATCTGTCGATCATGAAGCATACAGACGTCGGTCGCCGCCGATGAAGCAGACCTGCGCCAGACGCACAGGCAGACACAGACGGAGCGGTGAGAAAATCGTATCTGCTTGACAGGTAGGTATGAGATGTTAGGGTGCTTAATATTCTGTTTAGATTTCGTGTTTTATTAATCTTGAAATACATAAAAAATAATCAACTTCAAATCGAACTGTTGTCGAACTACTAACAGCTTAAATAGTAATCAAGGTGTTCCAGCACAAAAGACATCAAACACCACCCTAATGAACTGCTTTAGAGCGCCTAACCGCTTCATTCGCAGCCGCAGCCTCCTGTGGTTAGCTTTTTTTTCAAGCCCTAATAAAAGTGAGAACTAAACTTTCCCATTTCTTCGGCTCCGACTCTTACGCGATCAACGAAAGTGAAGGTTCGAATTGTTCTACTTACGCCAGTCCCTTTTTTCCTTCTTCATTTTTCGTCGCAGTTTGGTCGAGCGACCGTGACCACGACTGGTGCGGCGACCCTCTCTAGCAATCGGTCATTAATTTCGCTCCGCAAAGCTTCCGATCCGATGGAGCCCGTTACTGACGACGACGACGGACAGCCTACGGAGAAACCTTTGGAGGAAATAATCATGATCGACGCGTTTTGGCGAAAGATGAATGATTTCCTTCTTCGCTCACTTTCTTTCTTCTGTGTTAGACAATAATTTAGTTTCGGCTATGATCAGCAGCTTATGTGCAAAAACAAGTCTCAATTGGACTTACCGCATCGTTGTACTGATTAGCGAATTGAGATTGCGTTGGAGAAACCTCTCAGTTCGCAGTCAGACGGTGGGATTTCGTTGGGGTTTGGCATTTGGCGGCTTCCCAAATAGATTATTAAGATGTTCAATAGGTTCATTCTTACGGGTGGTAGAACAAGTCCAATTTAACTTTTCAAAAGGGCTAATAAGATTTGTAAACAAACTTTTGTTTTGCTAATTTCTCTAAGTTGGCTATAATCTCAACGCAGAAAACATGTGGAATTGCCTCTACAAATGGTGAACATGTTGATAAACGTATCTATTTTCAATAAAATTCCACTAAGCAGCGGAGTAATTAGCAAAACAAGTTTGTTTACAAAAATCTCTTCAACCCCTTTGAAGAATCAATATTGAAGTCACAGAAAACAGACGTCCATCTTCAGAATTCAACTTGTGTAAAATCTCTAACGGTTTCGAAGGTAGTTGGGATATCCAAACCAGGTGCGCTACTGTCGTCATGTTTTTTTGTGGCTGAGTTCGACTGAATTGACAGCGGTTATTCCTCTACCCAGTCAAACTAGTCCGGAACCAGTTCGGACTTCCAGCATGAATTCCAGCTCAAATGCATCAACCGATAGAGTCGGAATCGGTTGTTTTCTTTGAGCAAGATTCCATACTGAATCCATTCAGGATTTCGAACCGGTTCCGGAATGGATTTGACAGATAGTTGGGATAGGTGGGTGTGGCGGCGCTAGTGTTTATCGTATATTAATTCAAATGTTTACACACGTTTTTTAAATATTTTTGTTCGATCATGGATGTCTGTTGTCTGTGTTGAAGTGATACAAGTGATCCAAGTGATCCAGCACGGTGTGTTTGGTAGAACAATTTTTTTTCGAAAAAAAAATCGGCATCGCTAAAACTTCAGCATGTGATGGAATGGGCTTTTCTTTTTCATTTGAGATTAAAATTAAAATATTCTGTCGGGGACTCCAGAACAAATTTTTAATTTAAAGTTTTTTTGTTTGAAAAGTTAGGTTTTTTAATGAAACTGGTTCGCATTCTTGCCCCTAGGTAGTACTTTAGACATTCAAATGTTACCAAAAGTGAGAATCTGATGGACAATTTTATTGTGTACAACTTTGTAGAATACTACATCGCGATCTAAAATTGCCAGAGAAAGCTATTAAATTTTTATCAAAGTTTCTAGATTCGCACGGGGCCTATTGGTTAAGAAGCTTTATTCCAAAAACATTTTCATTTGTAAAAAAATGGATTGCCTTATTTTAACAGTGTGCTCAGAAGAACTTGAATGCTAGCAAAGTCCCACCTTTAAGCGTAAAAAAATAATTCCAGATTCCACAGTTTTACGCGCACCAATGATATTTTAGGAGCATGGAGATATAGAGAAGAGTAGATAAAATTTGAACGAAATTAAGACTCTTTTGAAAGATGTTGGGTAATGCAGCAGAATGAAACAGTTTTTTTCTGTCACAGATATATTTGTCTCTTCGTTTTTTTCTTCACTCATTCTGGAGTATGCTTGATGTAATCGTGAATCAACCTTTTTGCTCGTTACCATCTTGTGGGATATATTTGGCCTAAATTTTAACTTTATGTTTGATCAAACTCGATTAGATATTCAGTCATTTGATTTGATTTCGATTGAAAATCCTGATTGACAGTTTCATAAAGGACAATAATGAAAATAATTCGATGAGATTTATGTTCAAGTTTGTTAACTTTTGGGAATCGCTGAACATTGAACTGAAATCGCAATAGTAAATGAGAAATAAAGGTTTTGTCTATTGTACGAAGATAGCTATCTCAATATAAAAGTAGATATAGAAAGTATCACCTTTAGCCGAAAGACGTGTTGCTGTTAATGTCTTCAGATTCTGAACTGAACTGGCAACTCTGTCTTCTTGATATGTGGTCTTTGCTCTTATCCCATGTTATGAGGGAAATCTTCAATAAACAGACTTGTATTACTTTGAGAATTTACTGAATGTATGGTCCAGCCTGATATTTTTTTGTTCGTTTTCTGTTGTGATCCGTGTACAACGAGTAACGACTCCGCAATTTCTTCTTAAAGGAAATTATGAAACATGGTTTTGTTCTTTTTTCTAAGATTATGTGAAGTGTGTTCGATTTGGAAATAAAATTTGAGAACAAGCAAAAATCTGCATCTATAAATTCTGATGAAATGAATCTACCCAAAAGATAACAAACATGGATCCAAAACTCGAAGAGCTTTTTTTCTTTTTCAATCATCTTTCTTTTAATGTTGATAAAGACAAACAGGATTCTCAACCCAAAATTGCAATAAAATCCGTCGTTTATTACAATGACTCGAAATGTCTACTTTAGTTCATTCAAATATAAAACTTTGAATTTAAGCCAATTGTATTTTACCAGGCAGGATAGGATCAGGAAGAAGGTCATTCTAGTTTACATTAGCTATCCCCTAGAACAAGAAAAGAAATGAAAAAGGCATGATAATATCCTTTACTATATTAATCAACATTTGAAAAGGTATAAGATTATCGAATAAATTTGGTCAACACCTTTCCACGCCTCCTTGCTCATAAAGTGTCATTTTCGCCCAAGACCCGGAGAAATCTTAAAATATATTTTTTTCTGCTGAGAATGGAACATTGTATATATTGAGATTTATAGGAATTTACTGTTCATTTAAACCCAACATTTTTTGTAAGTCCTTGTTAATCGACTTTTTAATCCATAGACCCCTCGCACACCTAAAAACTGATAAAATTTTAATAACTTTCTCGGGTGATTTTATATCGATTTATAGTATTCTACGAAGTTGGGACAATGGGATTGTTCATCAGATTCTCACTTTTAGTATTTTTTCAATGTCTGTAGTACCAATTAGTAGCAAAAATGCGAATTAATTTCATTAAAAAACTTAATTTTTCGATCAAAAACTTTAAAATAAAAAGTTGTTCTAGACCCCCGACAGAATACAGGTAATCTTCGATACAACGTACCCTCGATATAGCGTCATTCGATATAACGTACATTTTTCCTCGATATAACGTGCATATTTTTTAATTTATTTTTCAGGTCCAAATTTATCTTCAATTACGCATGTATTCCATATTTTAAGAATTCATTATGTTATACACAATCTTAAAACATACTAATTGGGCTTCTAATGAGCACGTTAGGAATTGGCTACTTCATTGAAGGTTACGAGAGCGATTTTTTTTTAATTTCATTTGCGTATGATCGTGATTTATTAAAACCAACCATTTATCTCAATAAATAACCCAATATCAGTAGGGGAGCCCGAGGCTAGTTGGCGGTTGGGGTAAGTTGGCGGAATCCCTTTTTCTCCGTTTCTATTAGACATATAGCACAGCCTCTCGTTATGTACCTCAAGTTATGCGAGACCCATTATCCAATTTGTTTTGGTTGCAAAACATTTTGTATTGTGGAAGTTCTGGGCGATATTGTGTTTTCGAGCATACTTAGTAAATTTCCTAAATTTTAAACACTGTGTTATTTAGGGTGATGGCGGTGCTGCTCGCGGGGCAAGTTTGCGGTACTATTTACGATGCAAACATTTTTAATTCTGGAATTCACTCCAAAGTAAGAAAATCTTTTTCTTGTGTATCTTGTCAATGCAGGAAACATTTACTTCGGCTAGTCACCTGAAGAATTTCGAAAATTTGCTATTGCTTGCTATGAAAATTTGCTATACGCGTCAATGTCAATATTCCGGGATATAGATATTCAGCATGTTAGAAAAGGACCCATGGAATATTTGATTCTCCATTTGATTGCTTATTTTATGGTGTATCTATACATATCGCCAATTTCCCCCGGGGCCGGGGTAAGTTGGCCGTTTTTCCGCGTCACATATTTTTGTCTCTAAAAATGGAGACAATGCATCAAACATTTTAATGAAATTCAGAGATGTTGCCAACAGTCTGCCCTTCCATGCCACGTGTTCTATTTTGCAAAATCTAGGTACATCAAAGCGGTAAAAAATGAAAACTGAAAACACAGCCAACTAGCCCCGGTCTCCCCTAAGTTCTAACTGAAAACTAAAATTGATAATATTTGTGTGACCATTGTTGGTTGGTTTCGGGACTGCGGAATCTGATTCTCTGGGCCGAATGACAACGTTTAAGTTCCATGGCATGCTATGCCACAAAAAGAATGAGAGGTCATATTTGTAGTTACACGGACAACTGTGTACGCTTCACGACCGGTTTGGGGTATTTAGGAAATCGGTTAGCGGACTGAAATATATCTTCAGAAATTTTTGAATCGTGGATACAAGTGGATCTTTATACTCTATTCTAATTATTAAAGTTCATAAATTGTATGATAATTAATGATTTAATAATTAGGAAAGGATTCAGAATAGAGAATATTTTCGGAGGTAGAGATAGCGTAGTTGGTAACTCGATTGCCTTGTACGCTCACCTAGGTTCAATTCCCAACCCCGCACATAGTGTTAGAGATTTTTCTAAAAAGATTTCTCTAACCCAACAAAATAGCAAATGACCCTAAGGTTAAAACCACTAAAATCAACAAAAAAAATATTTTCAATAAATTTAATTCATATAAGCAAAAAAAAATGATTATGGCATCTTTTTTATGGATCTACTATAATTTTCTTATTAGAAAAGTTGTTTTGCACTGCTAGGTAGGTAAGATTTTCAAAATTTTTTACGCGTTATCAAAATTCTACAAAATAAAGTACCACGAACAACAATTCTTTGAACATTTTGCATGCTTCGATATAACGTACAATTCGATATAATGTACAATTTTTAAACCGAGATGTACGCTATATCGAAGTTTACCTGTATTTTAATTTTACTTTCAAATGAAAGCGAAAAACCCATTCTTTCATAGCCATAGTTTTACAGATGCCGAATTTTTTTGAATAAAGTTGTTCGACAAAGACACCGTGCCAGGTGAGCCAAGTGAAACAAGTAAAACAAGCAAAATAAGTGAAACCGTCGCGCCGACGTCTAATGCTGGTAATTTGGCAGTGACAGCCCGTATCTGGTCATCTTCGAAGGTGCAGCTGTTGATGATCTTCTCAGTTGACCAGTGGTTTCGGGGTAGGTTCAGATCAACGATGACCACAAGGTCTTGTTGTTGAACGGCTTCGTGTTGATAAATCACTTGGTTATTTTGGTGATCTTTGGCAGTTAATCTGTTAGTAAGCGCTTCTAGTATTGATAACTTAAGGTTTATGACATTCGCAAACCTTTTCGTAACGCTGCGCTGCTTTCTTCATTTGCGGTGAATGATTTCGTTCCGATTGAAGAATCGAGGAGTTAGTAATTCGGTGTGACAGCCGGGTCAGACTGCTTGTCAATCGGTACGAGCTCAATCTCGTTCGGAAGGCTGCGGAGCGTATCAGCCTAAGTCCTTTCTAACAGTGCGAATCCGTTCCCAATTGCCACCCATATGCGGTAAAGCCGGTGGGTAGAATATCCCTTTGGTTTCTGAACTGGCAAACTCTTTCTTCATCGTTAGCTGATTGATAACGGTTTCAGCTTCCCGTTGTTCTCGACTCGCACCGACAAAGCTTGTTCCACAGTCGATGTATATCATTTTAGGCATACCGCGCCGAGTGACAAAGTTTCGATAGGCCATGACACATGAGTCCGTACTAAATGAAAATATCATGTAGATTGCACGGATCGCGAGACTGTTTCTCTACTTTTCTTGCGACGACGACCTCCATGGGCCCAAATTGGCCGATTCCTGCGAGTGTGAGTGGACGTGAAAATGCGGCGACCTGTTCCGGTTGTAGATCGACCATGATTGGAGGGCAGGGAACTGAACTGTCGTTCTTACATCTCTGGAATTGTCGTCTGACCTTTCCATAGCAGTTACCAATCTGTCTCCGGGCTCCAAAAAGTTTGAGTCATATCCGGTAGATCAGTTCATTGTTAGCAGTGCTGCACGATATCATGACTATCACTTTTCCATCAAAATGTACGCCAAACTTCGGTCACTAATCAAAATGATCGTCTTTTTCAATTGAGAGAACATGAGTAACCGAAACTGAACGGGGTGAGTACCAGCAGCAGTGACGAGAAAAAATGAGAAAAAAAATGACAGCTCGCAAATAGAAACAGCACTCAATTGAAGTGAGAACACAAAGCAAATTTGTCTCTTTCTGTTTTTTCACCTCGTGCCATTTTATCTGTTAAAAGTTTTCTCTTCGTGAAGGTTGGTTCTAACTTGGTTTGTGTGTTATTTTTTTATTTAAAATGGAACAAGAGAAAAAATCCAGAAAGCGTTCGTATGCATCGATTACGCGGGAGTGTGTCAAAGTAGTGGACGAAGGTTTTAAGTGCAATATAGATGAAAATATAAGTTGCACTTACTTTCAAAAAAATTACGATGCCGGTAATTTTACCCGGCATTTTAGAATCAAGCATCCGGAGGCGGCAACTATTCGAGGACTTGCCAAAGCTACTGATGTTAGTGCTAAAATGAAGCGACCAATTGCGAAACGGCCAGTGGCTATTGATTCACAACATTTCACCGAAGCATGTTTGAAGCTAATCATCCATCATAATTTACCGATGCGATGCTTTGATTGGGAAGGCCTCCGAATGTTATTAGACCCAATTTCAGAAGCAGTCAACATAAAAATAACCCGAAACAATATCAAAACACATATACATGCTGCATCTGTAAGGATAATCGAGTCATTGAGAGATGAAATGGCAAACCGATTAATATCATTGAAAATCGATTCAGCATCGAAGCACAATCGTCATATTATCGGGATTAACGCACAGTACCACATGACCAATGAAGTGGTAATACGAACCTTGTGTAAGTACCAAGTTTAATAAATATGCGCATGTGAAATACATTTAATCCTTTCTAGGCATGATTGAAGTACGCGAGAGCCAAACGGCGAAGTTTTTGAAGAAAAAAGTTTTGGAAGTTCTCAGTCGGTACGGTGTGTCGATTGATCAAATATTTTCAATTACTTCGGACAACGGTGCCAATATGCTGTCTGCGGCAAAGCAACTCCAAGAACTCTTCACGCAAACGATTCAAACTAATGGTAGTTTGCATTCAGATATGATGGATGACGATACCAAGCAAGATGATCTAGTGGATGCTTTATCAACTGAAATGAGCACACATTTTAACATTGTTCGATGTGCTGCTCATACATTTCAGTTGGCATTAAATGATGTTGTCAAAAACACTGACTCACACATCAAATCCATAACTGAATTTGCGAAAAGTGTTAAAAAAATTAAATATAAAAGTTTATTTGAGGTCAACGGAGCCTCCTATCCCCCGCTGTGGTCACCCACCAGATGGAGTGGGAAATATGTAATGATTCGAAGCATAATACAACAGGAATCATTTTTCTCTAGTCTGGTCGAACAGTTCCCCGAACTATGTAAGTGGCACACCTTATATTTTATAAACTTTCGTAACATATTTTTGTAATTATTTTTACAGCTTTGGGTGAAGATGATTGGGAATATATGAAGGAGTACGAAAGCGCATTTAAACCGTTGTATATAACGACCAAATTAATGCAGTTAAATCATCAAACATATTCCGATTTTTACTTACAATGGCTTTTGTCTATTAAAGAAGTCAAAGAACTCACCAGTAATAGATTCTCAGAGCCATTGCAAGAATCTCTTAATCGCCTTATTGTGATTTTGAAAGAGAATATGGCGTTTAAATCAGCTCTCTACTTGGATCCCCGTTTCAATTTCCTGCATTCGTCAGTGTTCACGCCTGAGGAAAAAAATAATGTACAGGTAATAACTAAGCTAACGTTTTGCGCTACTGCTCACTTAGATTTACAGATAACTTTCAATTATAGCAATACATAATCGGTATTTGGAACAGAATACAGAATTTAAGTCCGTCGGGGTCCAAGTCGATTGACACTGATAATGATCAGAAAAGCGCGAATTGCGATAAGGACGATTTTCTGACAACAATGTTTGGAGGATCGTTGGACGCTTCTTCATCAACCACAACTACACCTTTGCTCCAGCAATTAAAAATGCTAGATATAGAACCTCGTCAGCCGCATGATTACAATGTTTGGAACCATTGGACCGCTCGCAAAGCTTCTCACCCGGAACTTTATGCAGTAGCGATGGTAGTTTTAGCTACACCAGCCAGCCAAATATCTGTAGAACGGTCTTTTAGCGCTTTAGGTTTGATACTATCTGATTTGCGGACAGGAATATCTGATGAGGTTCTTGAAGATATATTGCTGGTCAAACTAAACAAAGAGTTGTTTGAAAAAATCCTTCCGACACTTTACGACTGGAAAAGCTTTAGTTCAAAGTGATTTTTTTTAACATATCCATAGAAGTAGCACGAGAGCTGATGTTAACAACTGTATATATGTACATATTTACCCTAGTTGTAAGTTTTTAATGTATTGGATTCAACTACATAAAATAAACGCAATGGATTTGAATTAAACACACGCGCTTGTTATTTACTGAGCTAAGACGAATGATGCAATCAGCAACTAGTTGACTCTTTACACATTCCTAAAAGAGATCACAGTCAGAAGTATACTCAAATTGAAACACAAAGATACTTATATCTTCCAAGTTGGCTTCCTGAACTTACACTTACTGCAAGCAATTTTGTAACAGCTTCAGTTTTTTAGTTTGTAACTAATCAAACACATCAGCATAAACTAAAAGCTGAAAATTATTCCACCGTTTGTTTTGATTTTCCTTCAACTTTTAACCATGCCTACTGCGATTGGAAATATGTTAAGCGGACCCTACACGGGACAAGAATATTGTCAATAAAAATATTGTCAAGACTGCTTCAATACGTCAATCCCATTTGATTTCTACATGATCAATATTTTCAAGACACCCTTACACGATCAATATATTGATCAATAATCGATTTATTGACAATATTTCTGTACGTGTAGGGTCCGCTTTAGATGAGCAAACACTCTATCCGGTCATTACGGGTACGGGGAAGGGGGTAGGTTTTCTATCTTCTTTATGTTCTCTGCGTTCTGTTGAGACCGAAAAAAGCCTACTGACCTGCTGACCTATATTCCAATACACTGCGGATAATACCAAGTCAGTCATGTGTATTTAAGAAATCCTATAGAATACAAGATGCATATACCCATCTTGTATTCTATAGGATTTCTTAAATACACAGGACTGACTTGGTACTATGGTATTGGTGTATGGGAATATAGGTCAGCAGGTCAGTAGGCTTTTGTCGGTCTCGACAGAACGCAGAGAACATAAAGAAGATAGAAAACCTGCCCCCTTCCCCGTACCCGTAATGACCGAGTGTTTGTTTATCTAGCATATTTCCAATCGCAGTAGGCATGGTTAAAACTTGAAGGAAAATCAAAACAAACGGTGGAATAATTTTCAGCTTTTCGTTTATGCTGATTTGTTTGATTAGTTACAAACTAAAAAACTGAAGCTGTTACAAAATTGCTTACAGTAAGTGTAAGTTCGGGAAGCCAACTTGGAGGATATTAGTATCTTTGTCTTTCAATTTGAGTTTATTTCTGACTGTGATCCATTTTAGGAATGTGTAAAGATTCAACTAGCTACTGATTGCATCATTCGTCTTAGCTCAGTAAATATGGGAAGTATACATTGTAGGTATGTGAGCTATTATATTTACAAGCTCATTTTTAGGCACGTGGTTGTGCACCGCATTTGTGCAGCTCAGGCCATGTGGAAGAAGCTGTTTGAAATTAAGGTTCAAGTTACCTTTTTTAAGCATGTGTTAGAATTGAACGCTTGGTAGTGTGCGTAGGAAAATTTGTGTTCAGCTTTGCCACCGGATTATCCATTTAAACCTTTTTAAAACTCTAAAAGAAGAATATCAGTCGATTTATTAGATCATCACGATTCAATTCATGCAAAATACCTGCTGGAAAAACCATCGGCTTAGCTAAATGGTGCTTTTGAAAAAGTGGCTGTGGTTTTTTCATTGCGCAGTTGTGTTGCGTACCCCAGCTCGGTGTGGTAGTGTGATAAGAAATCACAGCCACTTTTACAAAAGCACCATCCAGCTAAGCCGATGGTTTTTCCAGCAGGTATTTTGCATGAATTGAATCGTGATGATCTATTAAATCGACTGATATTCTTCTTTTAGAGTTTGGAAAAGGTTTAAATGGATAATCTGGTGGCAAAGCTGAACACAATTTTTCTTACGCATACTACCAAGCCTTGAGGTAACTTGAGCCTTAATATAATCGATTTATGCATGATCTATTCGTGATGCAGCGTACTGGTAATATGAGATTATTGTATTCAATCGAGGGCGTTGTTTTTATATCAATGATACTATACAGGGAAGAATACATCGAATCTGTACTTTAACAATGTACAATTATGGTTTTATGAATGTGCATGCGTTAGTTCAACTCATAATAAACGAACTACGGAAATTTAATTACAATTTATATCAAACAATTTTTATTGAAAGCTGAACCAATTTCTTCAAAACATATTTGAACTGTGATATAGAATTCATGAAATGCTTCGAGCAGAAGTTTTTCATATGAATTTCCTTGCCAGATTTACACTAACGACAGTAATTTTCAAAACTGACTGTCACGGAGTTCAGTCAAAATGAACCGAACTCAAATGAGCAACAGAGCGAAAGGACAGAACATTTTGCGCAATGGCACTCACGTAGTATGAATGACAGTATGTGTTGCTGTCTCAATGTGAGAACTTCCACGGACTGACAGTCGAATGTGAGTGCTTTTGACTGTGCATGAAGGTTTTCTGTTTACGGTTTCAGAATGCAGCACTGATTGTTAGTGTCATCGGCGACGTTCAGCTTGGTAGGTTCCCAGGTAGCTTGGTAGGTGATTTAGAGAATCTCCCTAACTCGAAACACCACGAAATGAGAGTGCCATCAATGGTCCGAGCTTATCCAGCACATCACGTCCCAAGAATGAGTCCAGAAAAAACGGTTGGAGATTGAAATAGAGAGGGATTCTCAAATCGATCTTGCTAATCTTGCACCTACAGCGGCTGCTTGGAGTTCAAGCCTGAAGTCAATTTCAGCAGTGCCACCCGTATCTTGGCCGAGACTACAGTGAACTCCACGATACCATTCCGGACAAATCGTACGGTTGCTGCATAACCGTGCACATGCAGTAACCGCTTCCACTACTCGAACGAAAATTTGCTATCAGATCATCCCACTGAATGCTAAATCGCCTAACTTTTTGCAAA
Source organism: Topomyia yanbarensis (assembly GCF_030247195.1). Lineage (NCBI taxonomy): Eukaryota > Metazoa > Arthropoda > Insecta > Diptera > Culicidae > Topomyia > Topomyia yanbarensis. Next base: position 40,576,544 of record NC_080671.1, on the reverse strand, counting down.
AGGATCTTCAGGAACATCAGGAAATTAACAATCAGTCCAAGTGGGTCGAAAATCCTCGTGAGCACCTGGACTTTGGAAGTGAAGGTGTACGAAAATGTACCCCTTCACATTCCTAGAAACTTTTCGGTGGCCATCCCGGAAGACAGATCCAGGTTTTCGAAGATCTTTTTCTTTGGGACAGCCAGTATCCGACCAGAGCTATTTAACCAGTTGTGACATTCGAATCCGCCTTGATCTTTGGCCTAACTGATTGGTTGCTCTTTTTTACGCTTACTTGCATTTCATCTGCACACCCTCCGGCACTCGCGCCGTTGTATTTAGTGCAACACCTTCAGAAACTCTAGCGAAATCTTCTTTCAGCACCACCGGCTGCTCATTCGGGGAGCCATTCGCGCGAGTACCGGAGGGTTAATGACGAATTCCGCTGGTTGTTCTTGACGCTGGGCGTTGGTATTTTTAAAGTACAGCGTACGCATAACGAAAGTTGAAATTTCTCCGGTGTCGTCTTTCCAGAAGAACCGCTGGCACTATAAACCTTCCGGCAGTCGCGCTAGTGCACTGAGTGCACTCTGCTCTGAAAATCTAGTGAAATCGTCTTAGAGCAGCTGCGGACTTCCGGTGGGTAAATCTTCTTCTAGGATGTCCACCTTGTGAAGATGTTCACGGATATCTCTTGTCAGTTCAATTCCGTGAAATATGTTACTATGTTTTAATTGCCGAAAGGTTCTACTGTATCGTTTTTGTTGGCTATTTTCGGCAAATTTGAGACTAAGAGAAACGGAAGCTATGAAATTGAAAGAACGATAGGTATTCTAAAACGAATCAGTTATAAACTTGGAATGGAAAACTAGGACTAGGCAGGCTCATATGGACATGATCGAAAGGAAATGTGAAGAGTTTTCTTTCTGCTAACTAGGAGTTGGGCGTTGCACCCAAGTCTACCGCATGGTCATTGATAGATCATCATGTTTTCCCACCAACGCCGAATCTTACAATGCTCAGGAGTCGAGAGATCACAGCAATGTTGGGAGACACGAAAGCAACTATAACAGCCAATAGAGGCTGACCAGATCACTAGTGATGGACGATCTTCTCAATGATCTGACTGAAATGGGTTTCGCGATTGTTGGATATGCAGATGGCATTGTCCTAATTACGAGGGGAAAACAAGAATCTGTACTATGCGATCGGATTCAATTAGCTCTGAACTTCATCATGGCATGATGTTTCAAAGAGAGACTCAACGTGAACCCTGCAAAAACGGCCATTGTACTGTTTTCCAAAAGGAAAAAAAAACTGCAGTTAGTTCTCCCAACGCTCAGCGGAACTACAATCAACTATGCAGGAGAAGCGAAACACCTAGGTATTATCCTAGACAAAAAAACTGAATTGGAACTCGCTCCTGATATACGCCGTTACTAAAGCAACAACGGCACTGTGGGCGTGCAGTAAACTCTTCGGAAAAACTTGGTGTCTCAAACCGAGGTTGGCTTACTGGTCCTACACGACCATCGCCAGACCACGATTAACTTATTCCTCCATTGTGTGGTGGCTTAAAGTTAAGCAAAAGACCGCCCAAGCTAAACTAACTAAAGTTCAGAGACTAGCCTGTCTCTCTATCACAGGCGCTATGAAATCTTAAGCCATGGAAGCCACGCTTCTTCTACCTTCATTGCACAAACATGTTGTGAGGGAGGCGAGACTTGGCTCTCTGAGAGTGTTAAAGGGTAAACCACTATTTGATGGGGATTCAAATGGTCACCTGAGTATAATAAAGGAACTCAAACTAAACCCTGTCTTGACTACAGTTCAAGATAAAATGGAGGCTAAACCGAACTTCGATATCTCAGGTGAGGTCCACATAGTGGATCGTCAGATATGGGATATAGGGGGTCCCATACTACCTCAAGGTACAATATTATTCTATACGGATGGTTCTGAAATGGGTGAGCTGACTGGCTCGGGAGTCTACGGACCAAGAATTGAAGAAGGGAAAGTGGTCTACAGTTTTCCAGGCAGAGGTATATGCAATATACAACTGCTCGGAGGTCTGTAGGAAACAGAACGACAGACATGCAAAAATCGCAATCTTCTCGGACAGCTAAGCAGCACTGTTGGCATTAAGGTCGTCGAAATGTGAGTCCAAACTGGTTTGGGAGTGCATCACATCTTTACAACAACTGGCAACACGGAATAAAGTAATGATATTCCGGATACCTGGCCACCAAGGAATCGATGGTAACGAAGTGGCTGATGAATTAGCCAGACATGGTTCATCAAACACGTTTGTTGGACCAGAACCATGTCTAGGTATATCTACCTGTGCCATTAAACTACAACTTTCGGCTTGGGCAAGAGATCAACTACTAAACGACTGGCGTAACGTAGAAGGCGCTCGACAAGCTAAGAAATTCATACATCCAGATTCAACGAGAGCCAAAAAACTAATGGATCTAAAACGTAAAGACTTACGTATAATCACAGGTTTATTTACGGGACATTGTCCTGCGAAGTATCATATGAAAAAAATTGGCAAAAGTCAAAAAAACAATTGTTGATTCTGTAACTAAAAGCCCGAGAGCTCGGAACATATTCTCTGCCATTGTGCAGTACTATTTCTTCGAAGGGAGCGATACCTCGGAAGGCATATTATGACACCTTACGAGGTATGACATACCTGTTCCAAATGGATCATTAGATACATTAATAATGTACAACCCATTTGGGGCGACACATGTGGACAAACAAATAACTCGCTTCCAACTACTTTGGATGCGGGTAATTTGTAACATGTAGAGCAAACAGGGGCAACCACAAAAGCTAACCTGAATAGTGGTCGCAGTAGCAAAGTTTCCCCTAACAAAAAATCATCGGTATATCGGATCATCTAACTATACAACGCTCGACTGTGTACGAAGATTTATTATATCTACGTACCCGCCCGGGAAGTAGAGATTGATGGTCTCAGTGAGGGGGCTTAAGTACGATATATGATGTTGGCTCCTTCCAGAACGTCAGTCAGTGAAAATTCTGGTATGCAAGCCATTACGTTAAGCAAAAATCGAGGATTATAAGAAAACAATTTATTTTTCATCAGATTCATTTTGAGCCCTTCGAAGGATCTGTTCTTCCAAACTTTGTTCTTTTGAACGGGGCTTGTCTACCGGTTTTGCCTTTTTGTGCCGCGGTGCATAAACTGTCGTCGTTGCAATCAATGGTCCATAGAATTACCTATTGTAGAAGCCATGCACAGTGAGGAAAATATTGAGAAAATCATAAAAAGTTCTCCTTCTGTGGAGAGACTTCCAATGAACTGTCGACATATTCCGCATATATATTATACGGGGAGAACTGAAGCATTCTTTTGAGGAACCCTCCACGAAGAAATACTGAAGAAAGCTACGCCACCTAATGTCTTTATAAACTCCTTGTCTCGGGAAGTTTACATGGGACATCCAAAACTCCACGTGTTTTAATATGTCAGTCCTATTATTGTACTAGGACGTAGATCGTCCACAATGTTAACATTATTCGCCACGGCCAAGAAAACACTGGAGAAGCGTTTTGGGGATCAACACGTGCTATTATCTCAATCGGATTAGACTTTGAAACAAAAAATAAGATCGGTTTAGCCTCTGCTCGGTACTAGGTATGGAAGTTGTCACTTGTCAAATCCGAATCAAAGGCAAAGGCTTATTGACATTGTTACGATATACACCTCAGCTGGTTCTAGAAGACTTCAACTCCCCCGGTATGCCGTCGGGTTGCCTGCACGATGATAACCGATCTATCTTACTGCATGATATTCGCGACGACTTCAATATAACCATGTGGAATACGGTGGTAATGATACGAATGCCTACTCCACTAGCGTGGTCAAGTGCGTCAGATTTATCGTTATAATCGACCTCGCTACAATTAGTGTACCTGTTGATCGAAAGAGCTCTGCGTCCCCTACATCCGAAACAATTGCATCAAAACAAGAAATTCATTCGGTGGAAGCGCACAATGTTTTGATTGGCTTGACTCTCTACACTGCGATCAAAGAACAAATGAAACGAGTACCCGGCGCAAACAACCGTGTACAGTCTCCCACTCCATGGTGGGCAAAGAGTGCTTAGAATTGTATGCGAAAAGTTCCTATAAGGACTTTTTGAACGTCAGATCGCTTGAAATTTTCCGTATATATACGACGTTTGAAGCGTAAATGAAAAACTTAATGAAAGCTGTAATACGCGGTTGTTGGCACCGGTTCGTCGACGGATAGCGAGAAAAACAATATTTCGTCTATGTGGCAGTCCTATGTTGTGTACTTGATTCAAACTTTTATCGAAATACGCGGAACCAGGAATCCTTTTTCGATCCCAACAGATCCACATTCAAACGTTAGACGTTCGCGATAATACTGTATATAAACATCATGGTTGTTCTTTTTTCAAACAGATTTGTAGCAGTAAAGATGCTCACCCTAAGCATTGTAGTGCGAATACCACCGTAATGTTCTATGCTAGTTATTATGACAGTAGTGGTGAGGGTAATTATAAAAGAGGCTGTGCTGCAAACAGTTTTCTCCACAAAACTTTTGGTTTTATATTTACATATCAACGACCATGCCCACATCGTTACAGTTTCAAGGAGGCTCTCCGTTCGAAGAAACTTGGAAAGCACTACTTGTTTTTCGTGGGCAAAATATGGGAGTTCCTGAGGGCTTGATCTGAAAAATCGTACCAGATTACCAAATACAAATATTAGTTTGAGTTCTTTCGTATAACTTGTATGTATGTATGAATTTCACTTCTGGTTAACGATAAAGGGGACAATTAGATTAGAATAGCAATGAGAAGGCGGACACTTAGGCATTTGAAGGTGGTATTTATGAAATATCTCGTAGCCTCAAAGATTTTTACAGTATTTGTTGTCACAGGACGCTCAAACAAGCCTTAGTTAAAGAGGATGGATGAAGGTCGTAACGTCCTTCGGGTGATATCTCGGGCCATGCCCAATCAATATACACTGAATGCGCATCTCCGGCGATTTGGGGTCGTGGAGAGCGGTCTCTGCGTTTGTGGCAAAGGTTATCGTGACATCAAACATGTTGTATGGTCGTGCGCCTAGTGTTCTAGCGCCAGATCTCCGTTGAACGAATCTCTTCGGCCTTGTTCCAGTCCGAGATGTGCGGCGATCCGGTTCATGATGTCCTGACAATGATCTTCCGTTTACTAAAAATAGGCGAATTTAATTTCTTTTTTCCCTGTCATCGTTTTCCGCCCTCTTCTCACTTTCCCTGATACGGTCTCTGCTACTGATGTTGGAATCAATCGTGTGTCGTTTGCCTTCCTTATAAAAAGCCCATGTCGTCGGTGTCCGGGTCACCATCATGGCGTGCGGCGTTATAAATACTATATTACTTGTTTCATATTTTGGCTGAAGTAGTTCATCTACAGTTTAGTGTTTCTCTTAATATTATTATAAAATGGTACTGAACGGTAAAAAACTCCTCTGTACTGTGCTGGTGCCGCGAATTTTAGGCTAGGATAGTATAAGTAGTTTAAGTTAGTTATAATTCCAGGTTCAAAAATAAAGCATATAGAATCTCACGTTCTAGGTTTGTAAGTATAGATGGAAACATGATTGTAAAATGATATTTTAAGGATTATGGACATTTAAGTATATAATATCAAAATCATTTTAACTATAGGGTAAGGTGGGGCAAATCCGACCGTTGGGTAAACCCGACCCCCCTCTGTTACCGAAAATCAGAAGCACTACGCGAACTAATATCAATGTTGTCGTGTAGAGCATCGAAAATAATTATAATGGTGGTATGACAGCATTTTATTAGTCTGCATTAAGATGCTCATACGACAAAAAGTGTGTTTTTACAATTTTTAATTTGACTTTTGTGCATCATTGACTACAGGATATTTCTGATTCTTATAGTGATTACATAATAAATGTAAGTGGATTTAAATTCTTTGATTTAAGTCCTACAAAGTGCATAGATGAATTTAGTTCAACCTTTTTCATATATTTTTTAATTGCATTGTAATGAAAAATGTCGCGGTGGGGCAAATCCGACCTCAAAATATTGGGGTAAATCCGACCGCTTTTTTGCTAAGAAAACTTTTATTTATCAAATTAAAATATATTTTTATTGTTATTATTTATTATTTTTATGCAAAATGGTTCATAATTACAAACGAAAGATACAAAAACGTGATGATTATAGTATTCCTCGAGCAATTGCTCCAATGCAAATAGGAATATCATTACGTGCTACTGCTCGTGATTTTAGCATTCCAAGATTAATATTGAACTCCATTTTCTTCATGTTACCATTCAATAACACAACATTCATTGATTTATCATTGAAAAATCATAAAATTTGAGTAATATCTGCACTCAATCAACCAAAAACATAGGGGGTCGGGTTTTGAACATTTTGTATAACGAACGTTTGAACATGAACATTTTGATGAACATTTTTGTATAACGCTTGTATATCAAGATATTCCGAAGTCCCAAATAAAATGCTATATACAAAAAGTTGCCCAGGAGTCAAACCTTTAATTTGGTATATAAAACGACTTGATCCGATGTAGAATGAGCATTTTACAGCCAAAACCATTTACTAGGTCGGATTTGCCCACTTTACCCTATATTTTAACTATAGACTCTTGTACCCTTATCTACTCTCCGCTATGATATATGCCTACCTGTGACATGATGTACCAGTATCTGGGGAGAAAGGCAGTCAATATAAGACCATAACTCGTTCTAAATACGAACAAGGAGCACTTAGTTTGCATCGAATCAGAGAAAGTGTGCATTGTTTTCTTTTGTTTAATCCTACTGTTGTTTGTTGATGGCATTTCAAGCGATTTGACGGTGTTGAAGAGACCAGCTTTACCAGCCATCGATCGGTGGAAAAACAATGTTGGCTATTGTTAAACTCTGTATGCAGCCCCATACTACTTTTACAGTAAACGGCAAGTTGTGGTGAGTAGCCTAGAACAAAGTTTCATGAGCCTACCGATCGCCAGCATCTAGGTAAACCCGCTTAGCCGCCTCTTCGTTCACTTGGAGAGATAGGGATGTCAGAGTTGGTAGTAGTGATGGAAGTACAAGATTAGTCCACTAACAACAAATAAAACATGTAATACAAGTGAAATAAAAGAAATATAATCAAAATAAAATATATTACGAATTTTGTCTTATCTCTGTGTTGCTTTCTTTTGAATTTAGCTGTCGCTAATTGTTTCGAAATTGTCGAAATTTCGAATTGAAATATATGACGTTTAAAATACACAACTTGAGGTTTCGTTTACCCTACCACTCTCTCAATTAAGTCCAGAAGTCGTTTCTTTGCTTCCAAATTCGCCTGGTAAGCTATTTGTTTTCCTCCGAACTCAAACGACAAAATAGATCAATTCTAACCCAGCTTTCGAGACTGTATGTTACTGTCGAGTGGATAAAAGTTTATACTAGATCAAGCGGTGGCATAGTTTAATAGTCTAATCACTTACTGAAAGAGCCATTGACCATATACATACGAGCTTCCAGTCGGTCTACAACTATAAATAAACTCCCTTTATTTGAATGAAGCAATTGAATACGAAAGGAAAAAAAATAATTAACAAGCTTCTTGTGATCAATTGAACAGCTACCTACTACACACTCCACCCCTCTTATCCGAGTTTGCCACATTCTTTTCCGTTCGCGCTTCATACGAGTGAGGTTTCCAGTTCCGTTGCTCCACAAAGAAATCATTGACTCTCCATTCATTACAACATATGAAGTAATTTGACCCGAAGATAATATTTACATCAAATAAACAGTTAAGGTTGCAGTATTTTTAAGTAAAATTCAGCTTTTTTGTTAGTATCATCAAATAAATTTGCTACCTCTATTGCTTCTAACACATTTTCTATTTTGTAATATCATTAGAACGGTTATATTACCGTCTCCCTTCGATCGGGTTGCAGTCAAACTCTCCTTCTTTGCTTACACAATAGATGCAAATTACGAGGCGCGTGTGCTTGTAAAAAAGACAACACTCCCCTTTTAGCGGGATAACTTTTTCTGTGTGTTACTCTTTTCTCGGAACAACACGATCAATTGATGCATAGGAAAAAAAACAATGCCGCAATTAAAGCAAAATCCCATCGTCAGCCTACCACCCTCTTCGGAACACTAGCCGTCAGCAAAGGATTCAGTAATAAAGAAACAGCAATAGCAATTTGTAGATGAACTGGTAGGTCATTAACGAGCGTACTGAAACTATACCACCATATGCTAGGTTGTAGTTGATAAGAAGTCTTTCGACGATTTTCCGTTAAAGTCTCAAGTGATTTAACTTCAAATGTGTATTTAAAATCGGGTAACCGCTAAGATTGTTACATTTAAATCTATAATTTGAAGAAAGTCATTATTATGCGTCAGCCGTCGCGATCGGCGTCGATCAGCATCTCGCCCACTTACCTCTAACCATCACTGCTCGCTGGCTCTCCACCTTTTCGACAGTGTTAATCAATTCGTCTCCAATTTCATCGCTATCGAAGCCATGCACTGCACACCTCAAACCGCACTTAATAAGGTTTTATCGCGAAGTAAATTATTCGTTCCGATTACAATCGATTCGAATTTCGCTTTCATTTGGTTTTTTTTCACTGAGACTCAGACTTACTTTTACTTTTCTAACTTCTTATCTTTCTGTTACATGCGGTTCCGACCGACCGATGCAGAATCGGTTTGCTCAATTTGTTGCGGTTCACCGCCGCCTGTGATTGTTTATTATGCAGCACCTTTTGTTTTGCTTTGGTATGAAGAACCGGTTTCAAGTTCAATGGCACAATGGCGACCTGGGAGGTGCGGCCATTCAGGGTTTTTGCGTTTCTGCCATAATGGGATGATGTTTGATTTGCTAGCGTAACATCTAGGGTGAATGAGTCCTAATTCGTCTTGTTAGTTAGGCTGTAACAAACACTTGTGCATTGATTGCTTGGTCTAAATTGAATGGATCGAGCTAAAGATTTTGATATCTGGCCTTCGTTTCTACGAAACAATACAATTTCAAATTGTAACATAGGATAGGGAGCCTATTTAGTCCCGTTCACAGAATAAAGTATCAGTGTCATAATTCCTAAATACCCAGCAGATATTTTGGGTTCGTTTCTACGAAATAATTTTCTACACCTAAATGGCAATAAAAGTTCTATTCCGTACATCTTCTCCCGCCGCAACAATTCAATTGTCGCCTCATTGTTATGCTAAATTTCACAGCATCGAACAAAACTTAATTGAAATGCAATGCAACTTACACTCCGTTGCGCTGAAAAATGTCTAACTTTGCCGAACATGGATACCGTCGCATGCTTTGTAATAGGAATCATTCTGTTTGCAAGAAAACATGCTTAAAGGACCTCATCAGCTGTTAGAAGAACTCCCATAATTTAACTGGCTGTATTGTAGCTTCAACGGTTACTTTCAAGACAGCGCATGATCATATTATGTATGAGATATGAGAACATGAGAAGAGTAACACTTGATTACAATCGCCTGCGTTACTACGACTAAAAACGCAAGTTCGCTACTATAGGAGAGATGGCAGTGCGGTAGCAGCCGTTACGCTTTCTATCATGTAACATAGCGACACGTAGTAGTAAAGTGTACAACTGATGATTAGGGCGACACATATATCTACATTTACGAAATTGTTATAAAAAATGCTGGTTTAAAATTTGGTAAACACCATCAATAATAGCGAAGGTCGGAGTATGTTGATGTGGATTTTGTTGATAAAAAACAATATCGGATGTGCATAGTTTAAAATCTGTAATCCGATATAGCTTTATACTGCCCATAAAAGCATAAGAGTCCCATATGGATTTTTGACGAAAATGAGTTATCTGTTGGATTGTATTCTGTATCACCACTGAATCACAATGAACAAATAAGATTACCAGGTTTGTTTTGAAAATACCGAAAAAATACCGAAAAATGGTTGTCCCATCCATAAGGCTCAATGAGAATGTAAATCTTCAATAGTGTTTTTCTCGGCTTGCTGTTTTTCAATATGGGACTCTTATGCTTTTATGGGCAGTATACCAATAGCTACTTTGATCAGGGAGCTTTGTCAGTTTCAATATGTGAATCAAACAGTGGAGATCCTTTTGTATGGGTATTTAATTTGTATACTCAGGTTTTATTTTGTGAGGATTTTTTTGAATTAACACAGTTTTATTTTACGAGAATACTACGACTAACGGCAGTTTTTGGGAGTTATTGAATGTGATTATTTTTTTTCGTATATGGAACAGTGACTATAACAGTAACTAGAGATCAGGTAGTCCACGATAATGGGACATTATATTGTTGACTTGTCGAACTAAGTGGAAGTATTGTCTTGAAACAAACGAATATTCCACGTCATCCAAAAATTGTTTGGAGTATAGGTGTTAATATTTACTAACGCAATTAATTTATTACTTGTTTAGAGGTATCGTAAGTGGATCATGAACAAACTGTTAAGGAATCATCCTTCACCAGAGTGTGATTCGTGAAACACTTTATTCATCACACGGTGCTACAATGAATTTGTATTTTTCACGGGACCTGGTATAGGTTGTAGATCTCACCAAATGCAGCACAGAACAATGTTTGAATTTTTCCCAAGTTTTTTGGGACTTTCAAAAATTAGCTACTAAAAAAACCTTACTTTTCAACCGATTTACAATTTTTGAATGTTCTGGAAGGAAAGGGAGTAGACTTTACCAACGGTATTCTACGTTATATTTTTTTGTTATACATGCCATGGGGTTTAGAAATAAAAACATGAAAATAACCAATATTTTGCGATTTTTTCATCAAAATATGAACAACATAGCTCAAAACTTTTATAAAGGAGAGTCTTTGTTTAAAAAAAAATAAAGAAAACATTTAGTTTCGCATCTAACGACTTGTTTATCTTATCTGGTTTATCTGGTTGAAAAATGCCAGAGTTGTTTTTTTTTCTCCAAATTATAAGAAACTTGTTCGTCTGAACTCTTACGGGGTTAGTAAGGCTTTGTCGCGTACTATGAGATAAGTAAATCGATTTTTGAAAATTTTGTTTAAGACCGTCCCCGTTCGTGAGAGGAAGTTTGTAAGTTAGGAAAAATTGTGTAACTCAGGTCATTTTCGATCGATTTTGATGATAACCAGGTGGTTGGATGCAGAACTAAATGTTTCTATAAAAAGAATTAACCCCGGCAGGCTCGGCGGCCCTAATCTACACACAAAATACCGAAAACGCCGTTTTTATGCTTACAAAATCGGTATTTCGGCAGGCCCGTAGCCAGGAGTTTGCTTCGGGAAGGGCTTTAAAAAATTATTGCATAAATCTTTTCATTTTGATGGCTTGAGATAGTCACCAAAACTGAATGATGTTTTGAAAAGATCTTAATTCCAACTCTAAGACAATAGAAGCTTAAAACCTAAAACCATGTTCTTTGTCACAAGAAAGGCTATATTACATAGACAAACTATTGATGTTGAATTTGATTTTTATTATTTACTAGCTAATACCCATCGCGCGTTGCTGCGACTTTCATCGAAATAGGAGGAAAACACAATTTGTTCCGAAGCGCCATCTGGCGGGCTGATAATTCCCAACCAATAGCACACAAACACGCTCCATACAAACGCCTACTATGTACAAATTTTTACAGCAATCGGTTAAGCCGTTTAGGAGTCTATAAATCATATACATACAAACATTGACTTTTATATATATAGATAGATTTACAGGTTAAAATTTACTCTCGTTGCAACAATGGATATTCTCGAGTTCAAAGTGTTTATGCGCAAACTGAATATGACAATCCTTGACGGCAGTGCTGAGCTCCATCATGTTAATGATGGCAAACCTGCTAGACAAAAGAGAATGAAACGATTAGCAGTGAAAACAGTAAGCGATGCTATTGAGTTACGTTTCTCACTCCATTGAATTGACAAGACGGTTCTCTTCTGAATATTTCACTCGTTGGAATTATTATTGAGAGGAATTGAAACTGACCATCCACGGTCATCTTATTACAAATAACGAGCTAGTATTAACAAACAAGCGGTTTCACACTAACAACTTTACATAAAAGAAACAGAAAGGTGGAGAAAAAATCATCAAAGCACCGCATGCTGCCTGAAAACAATACACTGATAATATTTCGTTTACCATACCAATACAAAATAAATGGTAGTCAATCTGTCTATCATTTCAATGCGCTCTCTCTCTCTCGTATGGTTTCTGAGAGAGATAGTTAACTGAAACACTAGACGAGGAAAATTAAAATGAAATAACGGTGATTTTTGTAATGATACGCCTTAATTTCAAATGAAAGGTATAACGCTCCCATAAGCTGCCATTGATTTTTTTGTCGATCGGACTTCCGGTTCAGGAGTTACGGGTTAAAGAGTGCGACCACACAGCAAATTCCCATATAAACTGGTAACATGGAAATGTGCAAATCGTGTAATACGTATGGAAAAGGGTACAACATTACTTGGATTTGCAGCTCACTAATGATCGTTCAAAGCTGATTTGTCCGCATTGACCACCTATGATGGTTCTTGATGCTCCTGGGTACTTTCCAAGTTCCTATGTTAATTGCACCCATTTTTCTCAGGGAATTCTTTATCGATTTTTACAAACTTGATTTCAAATGATATTATATTTTTTGTTCCAAGTGCGTCATCTTCGACATTTTGCTCATCAGGTCCGTGACAGTCATGCCCTAGTAAATATGTTCAAAACATAATAAAAATGTATATTTCCCAAATTATATTGACCATAACCAACCAGCTATTTGAAAAATGAGAAAGGCACAATTGCACCACTAGGTGGATTAAACAGGTTTTACATTTCTTACAAAAGAAATGAATAGGATTCGCTCAAACTTTAAAACGTTTTCTGAGGCCCGGAGAGCCGTGTCTCATATACCAATCGACTCAGCTCGACAAATTGAGACAATGTCTGTATGTTTTTTTTTTATCGAGGGGGAATCTTCAAAAGAAACCACTACCGACTTGGCCGTGGTACTGTCGGATTCTTGCTGCACCTCTTTCTCCAGTAAGCCTACCGACTAAACTTTAACCTCCTGTATCTCCGTATCCTTTTCCTCCCGGGACCACCGTAGAGTATTACTTCGGGAGGGGATTGTGCTGTTGCACCTCTTCTTTCTTCGAGCCCCTTGGCTCCTCGACAGCGCCTGTTCGCTGTTTGGGTGTTTTTTTATTTTACATTTTTTTTAATTTTTTTCTCTTTTTTTTAAATTTTTTATATTTTTTTTATTTTTTTTTTTATTCTTTTTATTTTATTTTTTTATTTTTTTCACCCGCTTACAGCTTGCAACGTTACCGGTCCACCGGCGATTGTCGTCGCCGACGTCGGAACCCGTCCAGACGTGAACCGATCCAGGGATACCGAAAACGTAACTCGCATCCCTTCACCCCCACCCTTGGAGGATTTTTTTTTCTTTTCTAACCGACGTTAAACTGCTTGTTGGTGTTGCCAACTTAAAGCTCTTATCTCCGCTGCGCTAGAGCTCCGACAGAATTAATGTTACTGTCATTAGCTCTTAGCTGTCCTGCGTAACCGATCACCAACGTTGTAACCCGTCGAGACGTGAACCGATCCGGAGATGCCGAAACGGGACTCGCATCCCTTCTCAGCCACCCTCGCAGGATTTTTAACCAACGTGAAGCTGCTTGTTGGTGTCGCTAATTTAGTGCTTGTTTCTCCGCTGCGCTTGAGCTCCTGCAGAATTAGTGTTGCAGACTTTAGCTCCTAGGTGTCCTTTGGCCCTCTACGTACGCTGGCCCCTTTGGCTCCCATATATACGTTGAGTCAGCACATTATTCAACGATCGATGCGTAACAAGACGACCCCAGGACCGTCGCCACCGTCTGAACCCGTTGAGACGAGAACCGATCCGGAGATGCCGAAACTTGACTCGCATCCCTTCACAGCCACCCTTGCAGGATTTTTAACCGTCGGGGAGTAAACCGATCTGGAGGAACCATAAGACCTGGCTCGCGTCCCTTTACGACCACGCTCATAGAGTTTGTAAAAGACTTGTACCAATCGCCCATATCTTACTAGTTGGCGTTGCCAGCTTGCTGTTCTATTCCCCACTTTCTCTGAAGTTCCGACAGCATTAGTGTCACTACGCTGCTGACGGCATTCCATGTGCCCTCATCTCGACACATCTCTGCAACAATATTCTCTACATTAAGCGAAGGTATCTCCCTTCGCGCTGCTTCAAATCTAGGACAAACGAGGATCACATGCTCCGGTGTTTCCTCGACGTTTATGCACTCCGGACAAAAGGGTGACACAGCGTGTCCGAACCGATGTAGATACTGCTTAAAACAACCATGACCAGACAGGCACTGCGTCAGATAGAAGGCCACTTCGCCATGCCTCCAATTTACCCAGGTCGAGAGAACCGGTATGAGTCTGTGAGTCCACCTTCCTTTTTCCGACGAGTCCCAATCATGCTGCCATTTGGCCATCTATCCGAGCTGAGTCTGACAACAAATTGAAAACTAAACTTGATGTTGTGATGTTCGGCAAATGATTACTCAGGTTGTTGTCGTTTTGATCGTTTTAACGGTTAAAAGATCAAAATGGAGAGCAACAAAATTGTCCTATGACATCAAACAGAAAACTAATTCTGCTATTAGTGAGAGTAAATTGAAAGCTCATTGAGATGTTGAAAATATTTTTGATAGCAAAATTTGTATTCACTTTGATGTTTCATCAAAGAAATATAAACATAGAAAATTCTTCTAAGAAACAAGGATAGCAAAAGGGGATCAAAATTTGATATCATATTTAAAAAATAACTGAAAACTGATAGCAAAATAAGATTTCAATTTGATGCTATTATCAAAATATGATTTCTACTTGTTGTAATTTTGATGTTCGACTTTGCTTGGGTAGTCAGCTCTCATTATTTTCCGTATTCCCCTGGTCCCCTTCCGCTTATAGCATTCGTTATCTTCCACTAGGATGATGCCGATAGGGATCATTCCAGCGATAACGCAGACTGCCTCTGAAGAGATAGTCCTGTAAGCGCTCGCGACCTGCATGGCCATGAGCCTGAACGTACTACTCAGCTTTGCTCGATTTCTCTGTATCTCCAGCGCAGTAACCCAGACCGGGCCTCCGTACCTCAGTATCGACGATGATACGCTGGCTAGAAGACGCCTCTTGCTGCTGCATGGCCCGGCGTTGTTCGGCATGGTTCTGGATAAAGCGTTTATAGCTTTGGTCGCCTTCTCGCAAGCATAGTCAACGTGGTTGTTGAAGTTCAGTCGGTCATCTATCATTACGCCCAGCTGTTTCAATGCCCGCTTCGAAACTATGACATGCTCCCCGACAGTGATTTCTGCTCGCTGCAGTACTTTGCAGTTGCTGACCAATAGCACCTCCGTTTTATGATGGGCTATCTGCAACTTCACTCCTTGCATCCAATTTTCGATCCTGTCGATTGTCTCCGTCTCCGTTTCCACCTCTTCCGGCGTCTCTCCCAACACCGTTATGACAATGTCGTCCGCGAACCCGACGATCTCTACGCCCCTAGGCAGCTTAAGTGTCAGCACGCCGTTATACATCCCGTTCTAGAGCGCTGGACCCAGGATAGAGCCTTGCGGTACTCCCGGCGTAATTCTAAATCGCTTTTGGTCCCCTGTTTGTCTCATAGATCAGGACCCGGTTCTGGAAATAACTCCTTAAAATACTACACAAGTAGCTAGGGACCCTCATATTGCGTAATGATTCCGCAATGGCTTCCCAGATTGCGCTATTGAACGCATTTTTACGTCTATCGTTATCACGGCATAGTATCGATTTCCTCTTCTTTTCTGTTTCCGCGCCATATCGGCTCTCTCGATCACTGTCCGAATGGCGTCCACCGTAGACTTGCCCTTCCGAAATCCGAACTGGTTTTTCGACAGCCTGTTATCGCTTTTCGTAAACATTGTCAGCCTGTTAAGAACAATCCTCTACAAGAGTTTCCCGAGCGTATCCAGCAGGCATATTGGTCTATATGACGATGGATCCTCGGGGGGACAATGTCTGTATGTATGTGTATGTATGTATGTACAAAATGTCATATAATTATATCAGCAATGGCTGAACCGATTTTAATGAAACTAGTTGTTTACTTTCTGAGATATGGGTGATTTTGTCAAAACAAAACAGGTTTTTAGTAAATAACTTTGTAATAAAGCAATTTCGTTCAACAACAACACAAATAGAAATATTGTAAAAATAATCTGAATTTCGTTCAACAACAACACAAATAGAAAGATTGTAAAAATACCTTTCTAACAAGCTATATATTGTCAAAATCAGTTCACGAGCTGCGGGGATATTAAACATATTGTATTTTAACCATCATTTGCCATTCCTCACACGCCCCCCATCTCTCTCTCTCTCTCTCTCTCTCTCTCTCTCTCTTTCCTCTCTCTCTCTCTCTCTCTCTCTCTCTCTCTCTCTCTCTCTCTCTCTCTCCTATCGTGTTCGTGCCAACTGGCACGACGCACATCTATCTTGCTATTTCTCTATCCATTTCTAAGTTATGTGATAAGATCTTCTGCTAATCTGAAATATTTATTAATATCCATGCTAATTTCATGTGTGCGATGTAATTGTGAAGGATCGAGAAAACGAAACTATTTGTGTGCTTTTACCCTACAAACAGTTTTTTTTTCATTTTAGTGTAGAAGAGCGCCACTCGCGGAAAACAAGTTTAATATTACATCGCAAATAAAATATTTGTTGTCCTAAGAAAATTTGCAAAATGTTGCATTTTGGGAAAACAATAACTATTTTCAAATGTTCACACCCTTAAAATGAAGGAAATTAAAATGAAGCTAATTTACATGTAGGGTAATGAGCCTATTATTGGGTTTCGGGCTATTTCGCTAAGGGTTTATATATGATAAGGTTGGTCAAAAAGTCGAACTTTTTTATTCTTTTATCTTGAAGTATCGATTCTTAAGAAAGTATCTGGCATTTTTATAGAGGTCTAAGCACTAAAAGCAAAGCGCTGTTCATCTTGTTCCTTTGCGTGAGCGGAGGGTGTCACGCGAAACTTTAAACGTGAATAATGTTTTACCAAGACGTTGTTGCAATGACTAGGATTGCCGAAATATCTTTCGGCCAATTACAATTTTAGTTTTAAATTCTTTGTAACTTATTTACCGTTTCCTTAAGGGGCCGCCTGTAGCGGGTAAACAGATCGGCTTCTTTTTTAAATTGTTGGGTATCCGCAGGAAAATTTAACAAAATAATGAGAAAAACAAAATACGCAAGATATGGTATCTCTACGATCGATGTGAATACATTTTTTTGAAAGGACAACATCAACAATTGGAGATGGGACTATTTCTATAGATGTTGAAACAACGAGAACTGAATCATAGTCTCTTCGAATACATTGATTTTAATAGTCAAGATATTTGCCCAAAACCTTAACGTGCCAGATTCCTTCAAGTTTAGTAGTGGGTGGTTCAACAATTTTAAGAAACGGTACGGGATACGTAAAGTGTAGCTGTGTGGGGAAAATTATCCGCTAATGCCATACCGTTCGACCCAATGCGTTGAACAAAGATGGCAGACGCTGATTAAACCAACGGCTTCAAATGGCTAGTGTGATAATAGAAACATGGCAAAAATAGGATCATTACTCTACTATGATTTATTTTTTTGACTAACTATAACTTTTTATTACTTTTTGTTTATAGAAACACATAGGTTTATGCTTTAATGTAATTTTTAGATTTGTTTTGAATATATCACGCTAAAATACAGACCGACCGTGATATAATCGAAACATTACTGTATATCCTTCCGGAAGTAGCGCAAATGACCCACTGAACGGTGCGCTTTCGATTTCGCTAGATTTTCCGAGCATCGTGCACTCAGTGCACTAGCGCGACTTCCAGAAGGATATACACTATAATTAAGGAAATTCATGGCAATCTTAAATTTTTTCACTTTCTTCATTTCATGGATTTTATGCGTCTTGTTCATTTTATTCATTTCGAATATTTGACTAATTTAAAATATATGATCAGCTTTTTTAATTATTTATTTCATTCAGCATTCTTTTATTCGTTTTGTTTCATTTTATCAATTTTATTCGTTTCTTTTTTTGGATTCACTTTGATCAGTTTATTTTTTTCATGCATTTTACTCAGATCAATCATTTAAATTATTTCATTCACTTTTTTCATTCTATGCATTCCATTCATTTCTTCCAGTTCACACATTTCATTCAGTTCCTCGATTCTTTCAGTTTCATTTATTTCATCCAAATTATTTATTTGATGCAATTTATTTTTTCTAATAATTTATAACGTTTTAACATCTTCTAGTTTTTTTTAATTTTATTCAATTCATTTTATTCTGCCAATTTTCTTCTTTTTATTCATTTTACCAATTCTATTCGATCTGTTTATTTGATTTGTTCATTTTATTTGCTTCATTTGCTTCATTTGCTTCATTTGCTTCATTTTCTTCATTTTCTTCATTTGCTTCATTTCCTTAATTTTATTTATTTCATGTTCAGTCATTACTTTTATTTATTTCATTCAATTTGTTAGTTTGAGTCAAATTAACTTATTTTACTAATTTTTAAACATTATTTTTAAATATTGTCTAATTTTATATTCAATGAGGTAATCTAGTTGGATTTATGTATTTTATAATTTCGTTTTATATTAATCATTCTACTCGTTTTATGAATTTGAGAAGCTTTTATTTCATCTTATGCTTCATTTTTTTTATTTCGCTCGTTTTTTTTGATTTTCTATATTTTTCTCGATTTTTTCGAAGTTTTATTTGTGCAAGACTAGAAACTGTTTTCATCCCACCTGTAGTTGGGTGCCTTACTTCGCATGAGTTCTGCAAACTAATGAATGATCCAACAGTGATATGTGTAAGAAATGTCTCATATCACTGCTAGGTGGAATAAATCGTTTTTTTTCCACAGTTACAACAAAGATTACAAGATTTTCGACTACTTGAACATAGCTGTAGTGTCTGTTTAATTACATGTTCATTTTATCAGAATTTGAAAAACAGTTCCAATTAAAGCTGTTGCACGTATAGTGCATCAAAGTCCTACGGATAACGAAGACAAAAGAGTCTTTCGAAAATGAGAGGATCAGAGCGCAATTCCGGAAGCACTCGAGTTGAGTTTCTAGAAAAGATAGAAGGAGTGCTCTTGAGTCGATTTCAATTGATTGACTCTTTTTTCTCCCTATTCTCCGTGATTTTTTAACATTTCTCTTATTTTATTCCATAACGCACAAAAATAAAACGAAAGAATGTTGTATACTGAAAACATGAAATCGCAACAATAGTCCAAACCTATTGACTTATAGACTCAACTAGCTACAACATTTTAGGCGCTCTCCATGATTGTATACTGATGCCTGTTCACTGATTTGTCACGTTGTTTTCAAACATAAACATTAATTGGAAACCAGTGAAAGCGACTAAAATTCTGCTGCTGGTAGCAAAATTAAGTGCATTATGATTGGCTGACTAATATGTAATTTAGTAGTTTTTTTAGGCGTCGGTGATAGGCACTCAGTGCAAACACAGGCCGACGGAAAATAAACATGGAACAATATAAATACAAATGCAAACCAATGGTCGATGTCCGAGTAATCAATAAAAAGAAATTGGCACAATTACTGACGAGACGAATGCGGCAATATAAATCAATGATTTTATGAGAGAAAGGTACAAAGCACACCGAAAAAGGTGGATCGAATTGATAGTTGAAAGATACTCAACCCTCCGGAAGTCGTTCTTATGGCCTACTGAACGAGCAGCCGCTGGTGGCCTAAGACTATTTCGCAAGATTTTCAGAGCAGCGTGCACTCAGTGCACTAGCGCGACTGCCGGAAGGTTAAGAAATCTTAGTACCCTGAGATATTTACCAGCGTCAAACAATAGATAGATACACTAAACAGAAGCTTTATGGCGTCATCTGCCAGCCTATTGCTGATAACTATAAAATGTATTTATTAAGGAAATTTAGGAGAAAGGTCATCAAATTATTCGAAAGACGATCATTTCGGTATGTCGATAGGCTTATTCTAGGTTTTATATACATCTTAACATCGTATCTCAGTGGCAAGCGCCTTGTAACTGACTAGTTCATGTCATAATGTTAACAGTTTTAGGTCGTATAATTCAGCATAGAACTCCGCACTAGAGTTAATAATTCGTATAAGAGTGTGATATTATCTCCTCTCCGGGAGCCACCAATCAGGAGTAACTAACACAAAAAATCACAATTAGCACCACTAGCGGAAACACCATTCGTCGTTGCTGTGTCGTTTGGGGAGCAGCCGAACTCTTCGTTCTAAGTATCAAATCTCGGAACTTGTTCTGCCGGCTGACGGTAGCTTCTTTGCTGCTCGTTGGTGTTTCCTCCAGTACTATCGTAGGCGGTTCATCCAGGATGGTTATTTTGCCTAACGCAAAAGAAATAGTTACATTATATTCATCAAAAAAGTAGTGAAGAAAACTGCTCACTTATTCGCTTTTGGATCTTAACAGCCTCCTCCGAGACACCCAATTCATTTTTGGCCACGCATTTGTAGATTCCAAAGTCGCTATTTTTCTGCAGATGAACTCCAATCTGCATCGCCACTTTGAAGACATTTTCTGCAAATTGCTTCATTTCACTGACACCTGTTGGTAGGGAAGGATTTTCCATTAACACAAACCAACGAAAAAAGAAAGTCAAACAATCCGTAACTCACCCGGTAGAATAATTTCATTCTTTCCCCTCATCCAGTAGGTAATCGGATCCGGATGGGACTCGGCGAAACATTCCAGTGATACGCGCTGACCTATTTCGGCGGTGTACTGCCGGATTGGCACCCTCACAATCGGGGCAACTGTGACATAAACAGCGATACATAATTATGGCTTACCAAATAAAAGAAAAACAAAACCAATCGGGACCAGGATGAGGACCAACTACTTACAGTCCACTGTGACCATGATCCGCTTGCTCACGGTTGGCGAGACACCGTTGGATGCTATGCAATGGTACGCTCCGGCATTGTGTCGCTGAATGTTGTAGATATTCAAAACAGACCCATCGTGGGTGGTAACTGTAGGATGGAATGCGGGAAGGGACAAAAAATTACCGAAAAGCAAAGGAATAGTGGTGGTTAATCGCTAATGAATTCACTGCGTCACAGACTAATTGGGTGCTGCGGTGGGAGGTGGTTAGGATGGGGACTTACTTCCTGAGTTTTCCATCACGGCCAGGGCCTTTTCGCCGGCACGCTTCCAAACGATCGATGGTTCTGGAACTCCGGTTGCAACGCAGGCCAGACTGATGTTGGAGCCCTCCGGAACGGTCATGTCCTGGCTGGTTTTGTGATCGAGAATGTCAGGGGGAACTGTAAACATAGAGAACAGTGGTTCAGTTGCGTAGATCACATTGCGAAATTAGCATCAAATTTGTATTATGCTATATTTTTCTTTAATGTAGAAAAAATTGGATAAAAACAATTTGTTTCCACTAAGGAGAAAATTGTTTAAACCACATTGATCCTTAAGGGCACAAAACCTATAATTAGATTAGTTATGGAATTCGCGTTTCGACTTCGTCTCTCTAAAATCCGACACCAACTTAGTAACAGAACCAAACTAGCGCCGAATTCATGCTCCAAAAACTAAGTTAGTGTCTGATTCTGATGAGACGAAGTCGAAACGAAAATTCCATAACTTATTTAGTTATAGGATTTGTGAGCAGTGAGGTTAAAACAATTCACTCCTTAGTGAAGAAAAAAGTTTTTGCCCAAATTTTTCGCCACTAAATATAACAAAGCAGTTTCCAAACCTTACTCGGGTTGGATCTACTCTTTTTCAATCAATTTAAATACTGTGCTAGAGAAATTGTGAATGTAATGGCCCGAAGAAATGATGTAAAAACCTCGAAAATAGGTTGCTACCCTAACGGCATGCGTTCCATATATTTCATATGATGAGAATATCTATACAGTCAATCCCGAAAGCCTAATTAAGCAATTAGAGCGACAACAAATCTTGCATTTTATCAGTGCAATTATAGATTCTTGTAGATTGCGAGGGAAAACCAAATGAAATTTTCTACATTAAAGCGAAATAAAAATAACAGCCCTAACCGGCAATGACTAACCAACATGCGTACAAACATACACGCACAAATTCGAATTAGAGTCCCATTGCAGATTTTATCCAGTGCCATGATTAAAGAAATTACTCGGAAATGTTTCTACCACCTTGGACACCCATCTGCCACTGCTAATTGCTTATAATCATTAATTTTATGTTGATTTTATTTCTACGGCTTTTTAAAACGGAAAACACCTTGCGTCGTAATATTACAGCCGAGTCTGAAAGTAGTACGGACGCGACCTGCCTTAAGATTGTCAGTTGACACGAAAGTTTTTCAGGTGTGGAGCATTTTGTTCGCACATTTCTATGAATATAAATATAGCTCAAGAGCGAAAATCTTACTTGGTTCATTGTTTGTCTTTAGTTTTTTTGTTGTTATTTAGGATTTGGATTATTTTTGGCAGGAGAGTGTACTCTGGAAATTCAACAAAATGATTTGTAATAATCGATACCTACTTGAGCGGCAGCTTTCTTTTACAATAATATTGGTGCTTGTGACGCCTTTGGAATTTTTTTAATTCGTTTATTTGATAAGGCACCTTTACGTTAGCTTAAAGGTGCCAATTTTGCTTCGTTTTTTATTTTAAGTTACTTAAGACTAGGGGATCACACATTGAATTTTTTAAATGAAACTAATGAGATTTTATAGCTATCTTATATAGGGGAACCCGGGGCTATTAAGACAGTGGGGGTAATTCGGACCTCTCGATTTCTCAGAAAATCGTAGGACTTTCTGACTTTCGTACATATTCGTGGAACCGCTGTTCTAAAACATTAATTTTGACAGCCAAATCTAATTATTTGTTTTTTTAGAAAGGCGATGCAACGTGTTTCATTTTTTTGCCATCCTCAAAACAAAAATCACTGTAATGCAAAAATCGTAATTAAAGCGTCAAATAAAATTGAAATTTTTTTAGAAAGCTTGAGGCTCTTATTCTACGGAATTGTTATTACTTAATAATTTTTGTGTGGGTGAAAACACATATATTTTCAAGATGCTAACCACTTTTGTGCGAAATGAGCGTACGGGGCTATTCGGACCTCCTATTCTATCAAACACCGTTTAGCGGCTTGCGGCTTCGCAGGCGATTGCACACGGCATAGCAAAGAAAATACATGATAAATCGACAGCTGTGACTAACCAAATTAAGTTTTTGTATCGGAATTTTTTTTTTGTTTCTTAAGAAGTTTCTCTAATAAATATTTCATAGGTAAATATAGTTACATTGTAAAAGAACTAAAAAAAATTGACGGTCTGAATTGCCCCGTTGGGAGGTCCGAATTACCTATACATTGTAAAAGGATAGAAAAACGAAGAGTTTTGCAAATCGCCACCTAGCGCTTGAATTTTGTAAAGATTCGGGGACATTAATTAGAGTTATTTTTATGTGGTAGTAGAGTTGGGTATTTTCAAGGAAATTATATAATATAATAGTTAAAACTAGAAGAGACAGGAAGAACTAAATGCTTCGGAAAGATATTTGGGAGGGGGGCGGGGGTTGTTACTTCTGTGTACAAGAATCTCAGGGGAGGGAGGGTGGACAAAGATGACAGGGGGAGAAAATTATTTCAGTTTTAGACATCGGGAGGTCAACGGATGGATTACAGACTCGGGTGGCCTTCATCAGGAAGCACGGTGTGTTTGGTAGAACAATTTTAGTCGAAAAAAATCGGCATCTAATAATTCAGTATGTGATAGAATTGGCTTCGCCCTTTCATTTGTAACCAAATGTAAAATATTCTTTCGGGGGCTTCAGAACAACTGTTTATTTTATAGTTTTTTTTTTGTTTGAAAACTAAGTTTTATGATAAAACAGGTTCACATTTTTGCCCCTATGTGTACTATTGACATTCAAATATTACCAAAAGTGAGAATCTGATGGACTAAAACTTTGCAGAAACCTCAAATCCATCTAAAATTTCCCGAGAAAGCTATTAAAATTTTATCAATATTTCTAGATTAGCACGGGGCGAGTTCATAGATACATTTGGCTTAAATTTAAACTTGATTGGATATTTAGTCATTAGACTTGATTTCAATTGAGAAAAGTATTGAACTATTTCTCTAACCATAATTTATTAACCATAATATTAATTTTGAAATGGTCTATAAAGTACTAGACCATTTCAAATTTAATATTATGATTAATAAATTATGGTTAGAAAATAGTTCGATGAGGTTTAGATTAAAGTTTGTTAATTTTTGGGATAAATTCGGGCTCTTCTGTTCATCGAACAATTTAACTGCAAGCTTTTCCTTGTACTTTAATAATACTTCAAAAGGAATTAATTTAACTAAGCTAAGGAAAAAGGCATCAAAATCTACGGTCACTATTTTCTTTGGGGAGAAATTCCGGAATCGCTTTACGCTAAACAGAAATCGCAATATTAAATGAGAAATAATGGTTTTGTCTATTGTATGAAGATACAAGATATATAAAAGTAGATACAGAAACTAACACCTTTACCCGAAAGAGGTGTTACTGTTACTGCTTCCAGATTCTGAACTGAACTAGCAACTCTGTCTTCTTGCAACATTGAAATCTGTATTGCGGTCAAAAAAATCTTTTTACCATCCGTGATGACTAAAACAGAAAAAAAATCTGTTTTACATATTGTGATTTTTCTCTGTGAAAAATCACAATATTTTCAAAAATTTGTGGAAATTTACATCAAAATATCAAACATCTGTCAACCTTAAAAATGAATCTGTGATCAAAAATTATGAAAAAACCACAACGCTACAGAAAAATCTATGAATATTGTAAGCCTGCTGTTATCTTCGCTCTTATCCCATATTATGAGCGAAATCTTCAATGGACAGATTTAAATTACTTTTGCGATCTGTGTGCAGCGAGTATCAACTTCTTTTTAAGGGAAATTATGAAAATTAATCCTTCTTCTCAAGACTATTTAACATGTGTTTCTTTTATAAATGAAATGCGATTAGAGTGCAAGCAATACTCTGCATCTAAACATTCTGATGAATTGAATCTATCCCAAAATAAAAACATGGACCTAAAACTCATAGAGTTTTTTCTCTTTCAATCATCGTTCTTTTAATGTTGATAAGGACAATCAAAAATTGCATCGACATCTTTCAGTTATAACAATGAACGAATTTTAGTTCATTCAAATTGAAATTTTGAATTGGAGAAGAGAATTGTTTTGCTTAAAAAATTTGTAAACATTTAAATCTATCTGAATACTCTGTTCATCCAGTTTTTGTAAGACTTTGTTATTCGACCTGTTATCCAGAATGCCACGTTCACATCTAAAAACTGATAAAAATTTTAATAACTTTCTCCGGTGATTTTATATCGATATTTAGTTTTCTACCAAGTTGTAGACAATAAAAGTGTTTATCCGATTCTGAAATTTAGCATTATTTGAATGTATATAGTACCCACTAGAGGCAAAAATTTTAATGAGTTTCATTGTAAAAATTAAGTTTTCAAACAAAAAAAACTTTAAAATAAATAGTTGTACTGGAGCCCCGACAGAATATTTTACTTTTGGTTGCAAATGAAGGGGCAAAGTCAATTCTATCACATACTGAAGTTTTAGAGATGCCGATTTTTTCGCATAAAATTGTTCTACAAAGACACCGTGGGAAGAAGCATGTACTGGGACGCCGGGTGGTCCTCCTCAAGATTGCAGAGGTTTCTCCGGACGATTTCGTAGTACGGCTCAGTTGTGGATCGGCTACATTTCGAGTTGTGCGTGTGATGTTTGTGCTGTAGGTCCCGTGTTTATTAGTTCATTGGACAGAGATGCTTTGTGTCGCCTTGGAGTCGCATCAAACCTTCGTGGGTGTATGATACAGGTGAAAGAGGGTTCTGAGAATGATAAGGAAAATAAGAAGGGACAGTTAAATTTGTATATTGATGGTTTTTACGAAGGTATATATAAGGGACATATAGAGGACATCGCGGCTTGCCAGCACATCTCGAATCGGGGCGTTGGGTAGTCTTCCTCGAGCCCGAAGGGTGTCTATAAGCCAAGACCTGGCGGAACTGTATTCGGTGAACGCCCAGACAATGCACAGTGGCTCAAAACAGCGTTTTGAGGTACATAATTCATTAGAGTCAAAACTGTCCATTTTAGCGATTTTACATATTCTACAATGTTTGTGTGTGTAAAAAGCGCCATCTTTTGGTAATATTATTTTTTTTTAATTGATCATAGTAGGCTACAGAAAAATTTAACTTTTGAACCGAAAGAGATAGCGCTTGGCTGTCTTCGACAAAGTTGTAGAAGAGAGTATTTTTATAAATTTTGCGGAAGACATGGTGTCTCTGTCACTCATATTAATCGAGTTATGAGAAGTTCTCTATGGTGAACTCCTTCATTTCCTATTTTACTTATAACTTTTTTATTTCTGATTTTTCGCATTAACAATGTTCTAAGGTATTTTTTATCATCATAAAACACATAACTTTTCCGAAGAGACCAGATAGCTGTGAATGCTGTGTAAAGACTTATAGCTGATTTTGATTTAATTTTGGCCTGTTTTTGAACCTGTGTAACTTCACTATCGGCAAGAATTGTAATTATACTATCAATTATTCTGATAGGACTAGGTTTCACCTACAAAACGAAGGTAAAACTGTTTGTCCATAAACACCCGTTCAAAAATTATATACTTTTGAAAACTTTATGTCTGGCCCTCCAGAAATCGCGTGAATGGCTCACTGAACGAGTAGGCGCTGGTGTTCAAAGACGCTTTCGCTTGATTTCCTGAGTGACGCGCACTCTGTGTAGTAGCGCGTCTGCCGGAAGGTTAACACTGATATTGAATGATTTTCCAACGGGTGACATACAATTTCATCTCGGTCCAGATTATCGTATGAATGTTAGCTTCATGGCAAAAAAGATTATGCATAAGATTTCTGCCTTCACCACAGTCTGAAAATATCCAGCCGGTTAATGCAGCAATTATATGGAAATGTGTATCTTTTACTTCTTTATCCATATCCTGAAACTAAAATTCATACGGTATAAACCGTACCGAGGTGAAATTGTATATCACCCATTGTAAAATCATTCAATATCAGTGTTAACCTTCCGGCAGACGCGCTACTACACAGAGTGCGCGTCACTCAGGAAATCATGCGAAAGCGTCTTTGAACACCAGCGCCTACTCGTTCAGTGAGCCATTCACGCGACTTCAGGAAAGCCAGACATAAAGTTTTCAAAAGTGTATAACTTTTGAACGGGTGCTTATGGACAAACAATTTTACCTTCGTTTTGTAGGTGAAACCTAGTCCTATCAGAATAATTAATAGTATAATTACAATTTTTGCCAATAGTGAAGTTACACGGGTTCAAAAACAAGCCAAAATTAAATCAAAATCAGCTATAAGTCTTTACACAGCGTTCACAGCTATCTGGTCTCTTCGGAAAAGTTGTGTGTTTTATGATGATAAAAAATACCTTAGAACATTGTTAATGCGAAAAATCATAAATAAAAAAGTTATCAGTAAAAATAGGAAATGAAGGAGCTCACCATAGAGAACTTCTCATAACTCGATTAATATGAGTGACAGAGACAACATGTCTTCTGCAAAATTTATAAAAATACTCTCCTCTACAACTTTGTCGAAGATAGCCAAGCGCTATCTCTTTCGGTTCAAAAGTTAAATTTTCTATAGCCTACTATGATCATTTTTTTTAAAAAAAGTAATATTACCAAAAGATGGCGCTTTTTACACACACAAATATTGTAGAATATACGAAAACGCTAATATGGACAGTTTTGACTCCAATGAATTATGTACCTCAAAACGCTGTTTTGAGCCACTGTGCAATGTGCTCGATGTCGTGATAGCCGTCGCCACAAGCGCAGCCCAATACGCCGAAGATGTGCATCCAGCGTGTCATGGTTTGCCATGAGTAGGGACATCATACGAATTAAGTCACGGCCCACATCCATCCCCTTGAACTAAGGGACTATCGAATGTAGCCACCTTCCTAGTTCATCATTGCTCCACAAAGTTTACCAACTTTCGCTGGTTCATTGATGAGTAATACTGAAAAATTCGTGGAAGAAAATTGGTCTTTCATAAACGTCACCTTCTAGGGCACCCACCTTAGCTAAGGAGTCTGCCTTCTCATTGCCCGGAATGGAGCAATGAGAAGGGACCCACACCAAGGTAATCTGAAAAGATTTGTTAGATAAAGCAGTCAGTAGCTCCCGTATTTTCCCCAAGAAGTACGAGCAGTGCTTTCCATTTTTCATCGAGCGAATAGCGTCAATGGAACTGAGGCTATCCGAAACGATGAAGTAATGGTCTGCGGGTAATGTGTCAATGCTCCAGGGTATACTTAATAGCACCTAGTTCTGCGGCGTAAACTGAAGAAGGGTCAGGAGGCGGTGAACTTTTGATTGAAAATACTGAAGCCAGTGGACCCTTCGAGGTTTGATCCGTCAGTGTAAAACATCTTAGAACAGTCGACTTCTCGGAATTTATTATAAAAAATGTTTGGAGCCACTTGCGGGCGTATGTGGTCCGGAATCCCACAAATCTCGTCTTTCATGGATGTGTCGAAGAAAACAGTAGATACAGAAGTATAGAAGAAATGGGCATAGTTGGGATTGTAAGAAGAAGGATTAATATTCTGTGCCATGCTGTCAAAGTATGGTCAAAGGACATAAAACGGGTCTGAGAATTGAGCTCAACAAGCCTTTTAAAATTTTCAATTACCTCCGGGTTCAAGATATCGCATCGAATGAGTAATCGATATGAGAATTCCCAAAATCAATTTTTCAACGGGAGAACGCCCGACAGGACTTCGAGACTCATCGTATGGGTCGACTGCATGCACCCGAAGGCGGTACGCAAACAACGAAACTGAATTCTTTCGAGTTTGATGAAACGTATGTTCGCAGCGGAGCGAAAGCAGAAGCATCCTTATTCCATTACCGACAGTATCGTTGTTTGATTCAACCTAATTAGGTCTCTTGGGTGGGCACTAGAGTGGCTCGCGGTTGTATGGGAAAACTTCAAAATGATTTAAACTAGCGGGCAGAGCACTTTTTGAGTTCCTTTTGTGGTCCGAAATGCCTGTGCAAAATTTGGTAGCGGTTGGTTGCTTCCCGGGTTTGCGCATTGCGTTCAAAGTTTGAATGGGATTTTATATGAGGAAATCAATTATTTTGCATTTTAATTAATAAAGATCCCTATTTCACTGATAATGAAAAACCAGCTACATAAAACTATAGTTCAAACTTTGGTTAACAACTTTGTCGAAGACCGTAACTAGCTACGAGTTTTCAAAAAATAGTTATAACGATTTTAAAACTTATGGTAAAATCCAAATGCAGAAATTGATTAGTTTTTCCAACACTGCCGGTGCACCACCGACATCGACATTAAAAACTTAGATAAATGAGAATATATTCATCGCAGAGGCTTGGTATCTTTGAATGAAATGTTCAGAATGAATCGCTGAATAAAATAGACTTAGTCAGAAAATGAAAAGAAGAGGGAGGGAGGCTTGTGTACTCCCTAGTCCCTTTTTAGATTGTTTTGCATAAGACAAAGAATCATTACGTCCTTGTAAAAGTCAACGACTAAACTTTCTTAATATTTTGAGAGACCCAAATATGAATCATACTACAATCTTTGTTGTGGGAAAAAACATTTAAAATATTTAGGATTTACACCCACAAATTTATGTTATTTTTGCTTTGCAAAAACTAACTCAGGTCTGGAAATCGTGTTGGGTTCTAACCTGAAGTATATTGCTGGTCCACCAAGATCACCTCTGTTTTGCGTGAACCTAACTCAATTTCATCAAAAAACGCTTGTTTGAAGTAACTATCCTGGTTTCGTTCCTAGATTCTCAAACGAAAACTTCAATAAAAACAATTCCGAGACTTCAAGGAATTCAAGGATATGCATTTTTTTTACATTCTGACTCTGAACGGCTAAGCAATAGGGTTTTAAAATATGTAGAACTTATAAACCGTTGTACCATTTTAAATGAGATAACAGTAGAGCCCTTAAATAGTAGCACTCAAACACGTAAGATTAATTTTTAATTCGACGGTACAAACCTGCGTTGAAAATGTGCTCCTTATGTTATACTAAACTATCTAAAAAGGGAACTGGGGAGTACACAAGCCTCCCCCATCCCTCTTCTTTTCATTTTCTGACTACGTCTGTGTTATTCAGCAATTCATTCTGAACATTTCATTCAAAGGTACCAAGTCTCTGCGATGAATATATTCTCATTTGTTCAAGTTTAAAGTATCGGTGTCGTGGTGTACTACCAGTGTTGGAAGAAATAATTAATTTCTGCATTTGGATTGAACCATAAGTTTTAAAATCGTTATAACTATTTTTTGAAAACTCGTAGCTAGTTACCGGTTTCGACAAAGTTGTTAACCAAGGTCTGAATTATCGTTTTATAAACCTGATTTTCATATTGAGTGAAATAGCGATATTTATTAACGTAAATGCAAAATAATTGATTTCCCCATATAAAATCCCATACAAACTTTAAACGCAATGCGCAAACCCGGGAAGCAACCGACCGCTCCCAAACTTTTCACAGGCATTTGGGACCACAAAAGGAACTCAAAAAGTGCTGTGCTGAAAAATGTCATTTTCGAGCCACTCTAGTGGGCACCCCACCATGTTCTGGTTATTGTACGAAGAAAGTTGATCCCTTGTTGGCATTTCTGTTTCAGATACCTAATGTGGCATCCTCAAATACCTTTCGAGTCGTACCAGACCCCTAGATATTTTACTGTGAAGATCTGAGCGATAGCTTGACCCATTAATAGAAGCTGTAGTTGTGCTGGTTCACGTTTCGTAGAAAATACAACTAGCTCAGTTTTCTCCGTGGAGAATTCGACAACCAGTTTAATAGCCCAAGCAGACAAATTGTTCAAGATATTCTGTAATTGTCCTTGTAGATCGACAGCTTTGGGCGAATTGTTAAGACATTCATCAATATCTTTGACATAGAAATTGTACAACAGAGGGCTTAGACAGGAGCCCTGGGGAAGGCCCATGCAACTAAATCGTGATTTCGATAAAGTACCATGTGTAAAATGCATCTACTTTTCCGACAACAAATTTAGTAAAAAATTGTTCGAAGTTGTTGAAAGACGATGCTGGTGCAACTTCTCAGAAATACTGTTGATTGAAACTGAATCAAAAATCCCCGTAATATTCAAGAAAACTGATGCCATTTGCTCTTTATGATCATACGCCATTTGCATTACTGTTGTCAACAACGTAAGGCAATTAGTGGAAGCCAAATTGTGTATCTGACAGTAAGCCACCTTCGACACAATCGTCGAGACGAAATAGGATCATTTTCTCGAACATTTGCAATCGTTCGATACGAATTGTGGTCGGAGTCCGGTTTTCCTGGTTTTTGGATGGCGATGACTCCACTTGTCCCCAATCGTGTGGGACAATGTTACCCTCATGAAAATTATTAAATACATGCTCTTGGCGTCGCTTGACAGATTCTTCAACAAGTTGAATTAGATTCTGTCTCGCCCTGGAGCTTTATTGTTACACTATAAGAAAGCGAGTGAGAACTCCTCCATCGAAAACGGTGTTTCGTTCGCGTTATCGTGAG
Organism: Topomyia yanbarensis; assembly: GCF_030247195.1. NCBI lineage: Eukaryota > Metazoa > Arthropoda > Insecta > Diptera > Culicidae > Topomyia > Topomyia yanbarensis. The sequence continues at coordinate 40,544,701 of NC_080671.1, read as the reverse complement.
GGGACGCGGACCTGTAAATCTTCTCTGCTTAGGCGAAGTCCGGCCAACCTTCATGGCAAAATCGAATATCCAACGGTTTGAATATTCCACGCTCTCGTTAGTAGTGTTTCGGTTTCGCATACGCCGGTCCGGGCCCCAAAGAGTTCTCATCGCTGTTTCTCGCGTAATTTCATCAACGAACCGCCTCTTTATTCGTGTTTCTGACATCGTGTACTGTCGAAGACTAGTAGGTAACCCATCGGCGCGGTAGGCTTTATACGCGGCAGCTCTCTCTGCGTATACGTCTGACGTCTGAGAACTCTTTGTCCCACCATGGATTGGAGGAGCGTCTTTGGATATTTGCGCCTGGTACTCGTTTCGTTTGAGATTGGATCTCTGTATCTAGTATCATGTTGGACAAAAACTTGTACTCTCCCTTCGGAGAAAGTACCTGTGTCGAGTTCCAATCAATGTTTCGTGTGAGGTCATATGGAACATTGATTGATTCCAATGGCCTTGTGCTATTGGCGATCGAGACTACGATCGGCTGATGGTCGGTACCATGCGGATCAGAGATTACCTTCCACGCGCAAGGTAGAAGGAATAGCACTTTTTGATCCCCAAAAATACTCCTCCGTAGGCAGTTTCTCGATCCAAGCGAATAATATTAAACTTGTGGATGAGTGGGTTTATATCGGAAGTTAATCACGTTTCACATAAAGCGAATGCATCGCATCTCAAGGTATTTATTAAAAAAATTAAAAGAATCTATTTTTGGGATGATACTTCTGCAATTACACTGTAGGACAGTGATCAAACCCGTAACCTCGTTCGATGAGTTAGCCACCGAAAAATACAATCGCTGAAAGAAGGGGCCGTTTCGCAGTCAGCTTCTTTAAAAGTGTTCGTACTGTAGGTAGAAGAGCAAACATGTTTTTAATAGGATCAGTAATATTGAAAATTTTTATTATCCAGTCCACAACGTCAGAGATTTTGATAATTCCAGTACCACGACTATTCTCGAACTTAAACAAAGGTACACGGGATTTAAAATGTTTCGGGAAGTGCTGGGAACTCCTGTTCTGAGCTTATTCCCCCGAGACGAAGGTTTTGGTTTATCCCCACATAGTTTATACACGGGAAATACCGAGTCCTCAAGCAGAATCTCTGCGCAGTACAGAAACTTTTCAGAATTTCTACTGCACGAATCATCTACATGATTCTCGCCACATTTTCCACAGCGGGACTTATTACTACTGTGTCCCAATTGTTTATTGTGTGTCCCAATTGTTTACAATTAGTGCAATTAATAATCCGCGCACAGGGTTTCCAAATAGGCAAAAACGTGATCGAAATTGTTTGCCCATGAAAAAACGATTTTCGAGCTATAGTGTTTTCAGTAAAGTTTGTCTATAACATTTTCCCCATCTTATTAAAGTATTAGTTTAGTGATTAATAACCCTAAAGCTGAGAAGCAACTTTTTGCTTGGTCATTTATAGAAATAATAAAAAACTGCATTCAGCAAAGTTGTAGGTAATATAATAAGAAACAACTTTGCTGAAGAGACTATGTATCTATCTTTTGATTTTAATACACATTTGTGGAGTTGTCTATGAAACACCACTATTTGTAAAATTACTTTTCTGAGAGGTTTTCTAGAATTTCAAAATGTTCTAAAATTTTATTCGTCATAAGAAAATGCACAATTTTTTATTATACAAGTTTATTTCTATCTCTTATATCTGTAGAGTTATCGAAGTTTTAGTGCCAAAAAAGTAACATGGTAACAGCAAAAGCATTTGGTATGAAATAACACTTCAATCCGCTAATTTCCGCATACAAAGTTCATTTGCAAACGCTATCAAATTCAGGGACAACCATTTGTCGCATGCTGTCTCTTGCATGCAAAAACATATATTCAAAAAATCTTGAAAGTTTGAGCGAATTCTATACATTTCTTTTATAAGAAATGTAAAAACGACGACCTTTTATAAAGATTCAAAAATTACATCACGCATGTAACAGTTATGTGTCCAACAAAAAACACCTTTAACAAGCCAACGAGGGTACCCGGGTACCCACAAATTGAAATGCTCATAACTATGGCTTCCTTTAACCGATTTGGACACTTTTAGATGTTTTGGATTCAGGAACTAGTCTACTTTTTGATTCTGTACAATAGAACCGGAATAATGGATCTGGTTTTTGGTAATCTGGATTTTCCGGAGTAATGTTCCAGTACTAGGATATGATTTGCAAATTTTAATAATGTCCTAGAAAAATGAGTATCAAAACTCTTCAAATTGTCTCGGAAGTCTGTTTTTTATTGTTACGAGACCCTATGGCAGTTTGAAAAAAGGAATTGGAATGGAATGGCCACTCACGGCCTTACGGGAACCTGCTCCGGAATGTCCGTTACGGGGTCAAATCACCAAATGGTTCCAAAACCACGAGATACAGCCTACTGATGCAATTCCAAGAATTTTGATACCTATATTGCTAGTATTCCATTGAAGTTCGCAAATAGTACCCCAGCACTGCTTCCGGAAACTCGGATTCCCGGGAACCGAATGAAGTAACCCGATTCATTTTTACCAAGTCCAAAAGTGGATGAGTTTCTGAATCCAAAACGGCCAAAAGTATCGAAATCGGTTGGATATTACCTTAGTTATGGGAATTTTAGTTTTGTGGGTACCCGGGTACCCACGTCGGCCTGTTACGTAGTAAAAAAATTCAGGAGCCCCTCCTCACTCCCACCCTTACTATATCAACAATATTATTAACCCACAAGCTTGACTTAGTGAAGTTCTAAGATGTCACAAAATTTCAATTTCCAGCTATGGATAAAACATAGGAATTTAATTAATTGAAACTTAAAAAGATACCCGGGTACCGCGGCGGACACACAACGGTTAAGGGTAAAAAGAGGAAGTATGAAGCATCTTGTTACATGAGGAAGAGTAAGGAAGGGGCAGGGGTTAACATAGCTTACCAACTACAAAATGGAATCAAGCATTAGAAATATACCAACTATGCTTTCAATTCTAAAATCTTGTAGATTGGATTGAAATTACAATAAAATGTCTTCATCTCCACTTGTATCGCTTTCAGTGACTGTGTTGTCACCCGGGCCGACCAAAAGATTTTTCGCATCCTCCGAAAACGGAAATCCTCTGATTTATGAAACTAGAGGATCGGATTCTCCAGCAATCGGTGTACTAGATTTGTGTTGGTTTCTACCCTGGAGAACTCTCTGTAATTTCGTGAGCCTTCGTTCAAGGATTGCGGGGTTTCTACTGACAATTGACCAAAAGGAATTAGGAAAGACGAAATCACTTTGGCTCCATGAAATACGATTATATGTACCGACGCTGACAATCATACAGGTCAACGACAATTTGTGAAGTTTTAAACGCATATTCATCGAAATTTTTACGGTCGATTTCACATCCTGAAAATAATAAATTGTATTCTTAATATTAACTTAAGAAGTAAAAGCATGCCTTTATCAGAGGTTCGGATATCAGTAGCGTCTGGCTAAAATGGCACGTTCCCCACATTTATCGGAAATTTGTGTCTTGCCAAGAATCGTCTTTTCATCATTTCCCTGATGGGAAGGATTGGGGAAGTGGTTAGGGGTAAGGAAAATAACGACACAGAACAATTAAAACAGAGCATTCTGCACCCCCGGAGGGATGCTGAACGATCTGCAGGTGCTACAATAGCAGAAATTAAACTTCAAACCCCCGGAGGGATTTGGAATTTTTATTTAAGCATTGAGCCGATGTATCAACACCCCCGAGGGGATATTGAGATAACAGAACGACCACACCCCCGAAGAGATATTGTCATTCAAATACGGCTAAAACTATAGCTATTTACTACACTGGGTTAGGAACAATAGCATATTCTTCAGTTTCAGCTCTCTGTACATAGGTTTATTTATGTATTGATAACCAAAAATCCGGGTACGTAGTTTCATTACTACAGGGCTGTTGCATATCAATAAATAATAAGATGTTCCGGAATTGGATTCAAAAAGATCACATGAATAATACTCAGCGCACTAAATTGTGCTTGGAAAAATGTAACAAATTCTTTGACATTTTCGGACTCACATCCGGCAGAAAAATCTTTAAATGGACGTAAGTTTGCATGGTTGGCATGTTCGGGTGCAGCCCAATAGCGAATCTAGTGCTTTACCCAACTTATCGGCTGTGGTTAAACTGGTTCTGGACTAACGAAATCAGTCGCAGCGCCAGCTTTAGCTAGTTCGTAAACCCCTTCATTTCCAGAAATACCGGAATGATCGGGTACCCATGGAAGGTAGATCGCATTTGAAATGCTGAGTTCTTCGATTTAGGTTCGGCATGCGATTACTAATTTCGATCTCGAATCTGACGAACTAAGTGCTTTCAGGGCAGTCTAACTGTCAGAGCAAAAACTGCAAATTTACTGTTGAAGTGCTGATTGTACGCCACACAGAATCGCAAAGATTTCTGCTTGGTATACGGTATAGTATCTACCAAGCGAACGATATTCGTTTAGTCTCATTCCATGACAATAGACACCAGCATCGGCTAGGCTCTCCAACAAAGAACCGTCAGTATAATAAACGACGCATTCTTCAAGTTGTCGCTCCATCTGGCCAGACAGCCATTCCCCGCGAAGAGGAATTCTCACATTGAAAGTTCTAAAAGGAAAACTACATGTGCGTGTAAGATCACTAGGAGCAAGTGTATATTCATCCCAAGTTACCATTTGGGGCCACAGTCTGTGTGTGGATAGTTGCACGATCTATTGGGTTACTGTTTGAGGGCCCAGAAACCTTAAGACGGTATGCACAAGAAAGAGCTTCAGAAACACATATAGTGGTTTTATGTTCAAGAGTGCCTCTAGAGCGTAGGTATTGTCGAGAACGCACTAGTCATCGACCATCCTCTGAAGATGGTTTAATTTTGATTGGGTTGTCATGACTTCTCCCTTCTGCTACCAAACAAGGCACTCGCATGCCAGTATTGGTTTAGCAATTGTTGTGTAGATCCACTAAATGTATTTGGGTTTGAGTCCCCAAGATTTACCGAAAGCCCGTCTACATTGGTCGAAGGCCATGCAAGCTTTCTGATTCCTATTACAAAAAGACCCTAGTTAAGTTTTGAGTTTGAAGAATCACCTCAACGTACTTAACTTTATCTGCGATAATAATTTCAGAGTCAAAGAACTGCATTGTACGAGCCCCGGTTGTAATCCTTCGTTGCGTGAATAGCACCATTGATGTTTTGTCCAACATGAAGACACTATTGCTCAACAACACATAAGGTTTGTTGCATCAAATCAAAGAGTGTGTTAATGCAAATTCCGGTGATCATTATATCATAATAATCGGCAAAACCATACGTCATTAAGTTTCCTCAACAAGCCATCGGCGACAAGGTTCCATAGAAGTGGTGACAGCACACCACCTTGAGGACATCCTGAGGAACTCAGTTTACTTATCTCTACTTGTCTTAACGATGAGCACAGATGTCGGTTGCTAAGCATTGCGTGTATCCAGTTCGTGATATATGAAAGTACTCCATGACCTCGTGCTGTTTCTACAATGGATTCGAAAGTAACGTTGTCAAAAGCACATTCAAAATCAAGAAAAACTCCTAAACTTGATTGCTTTTGTGAAAAATCTTTTTCAATGTTGTAGACAATATTGTGTAACAGGATGGTAGTAGACTTCCCGCGCTGGCATGCTTGTTGCATTATATGCAGTGGGTGCTCACTCAAGCTAACATCTCGAATGTAGTGGTCGATTAAACGTTACACTGATTTGAGAAAGAAGGAGGTCAGATTGATAGGTCTAAAGCTCTTTGCCTCCTCATAAGGAACGCGGCCACCTTTGGGAATGAATTTTACAGTTATTTCCCGCCACGCTAATGGAATGTATCCTGTAGCAAGACTAGAGGTAAGAACCTTTTACAAAATATGCTTGAAGAGTTCATTTACTTTTTGTAGTAGAATAAGAATGATTCCTTCCTTTCCCGGAGACTTATACGGAGCAAAATTTTCAATCATCCATTTGCTCGCTTCAGTTGTCACAATTCTACGAGCAACTGCCCAAGAATCACAACTACTCAGAGCTGTCGTCGATGATTGCTCCGTACAGCCTGAAAAGTGTGTTTGTAGTGGTCCCAGTTCATAGATTTGTGATTACATTATGTGACGATATCTAAAGAGACGTTTAAATGAACGAAGATGATGTACTTATAATTAGATAACGACGGTTCGATCTCGTTGGGGGCGAGCTAGTTTGCTAACTCACACGTAATACCGTCAGAGCAGAGAGTTACATCTAACACCCCTTCCTCACCAGATCGTGCAAATGTAGGGCGATTTCCTCCATTAGGTATATGCAGATTTGTGCTGCTTAAGTATTTCATTAATTTACTACCTCTCAAATTGATAGCTGAGTCGCCTCTGAGATAATGTGATGGATATTTGCATCACTGCCGATTATGAGTGGAAGCCTATTTCGGCAACATTATAATTCAGACCTTTTGAAAACATCAAAAGCGATGATTCAATATGCAGAAAATATGCCAAACAATAGACGAATTATTTCTATATGATACCAACAGATATATTTACTGTGATACCACAAATATCGCGAGTTGTGAGATTGAATATAAGATATGCGTTAATAACACTATTCACAAGTATACATGCACGAGGCATTTCACGTGGATTTGTCATGGAATATTTGTTGAAAGCTACGAAGAAGGATATAAGTAGCTTTCTAACATTGATGTTTCCTGTCTCATTTTAGAATCTTTGAATTAATTAAATGAGGTAATAAATTATTTATGTGATGAAGTATTGTCATCGAATTCAATTCTTCAACTGTTTATATTATTCAGTCATTGAGGCCCCTTAGTTCAATAATGACCAAGGCCCCTGAGTTAGCTTAATACGGCCCTAATGACGCACAACTCTGAATTAGGTTGTCGATTTTCAGAATGAAAAATGCATAATCTCTCACCACGAGAATGGCAAAGGCAAACATCGTAGCCGATTCTCAGCGTACAGGACAATTGCAAAAATAATAAAATGAATAAATTTTCAAATGCTTTCTGTGCCCTCCTTTGCAACACTTCTTACATCACCCACATCCAATGTGTAAAATTCCAAGCCGGCACACTTTAGCATAGTGAAGACCTAAAACTACAAATGTTAATGGTTATGATTAAAATTTTAACACCACCCACATTCAAAGCAGGTACGACTATGGCAAATATTCGAATCCCACTTCGCTGCTACACCATTTCCGTCGACCCTCGCTCAAATGGCTAGCAGACTTTTGGCTTTCTGGCAGTTAAAGGTAAATTATTATCCTATCTACAGACACGCAAATCAGTGATTAGAGGAATTTGTAGTAATAATATGCCATATTTCGGTTGGTAAGCTGATGGTGGGACGGAAGTTCGCTTAATATGTCCGAAAGAGGAAACCGGTTGTGTTGTTTGTTTGAAGTTGGTGTGGACGTGTTTAGTAGCTACAAGGTGACAAATGTCACCTGACCTCAATGTTCTTTAATTGACTCACCTACAACGTTAAGATATCCCATCTGACTCTTCATCGGATCCGTGTTGATCTGGCACATGTACCAACCCTTATCCGATTCCTTGATGTCCTTGATTCGGAGCTGCCAGATCCGTTGTTCCGTGTGGGTGATCGAAATTCGCTCACTTTTGGTAATCACCAGTGTTTCGATTGTCAGAATCGTTTGAGTATCCACTCGAAGCCACGCGACCTGGAAGTCGAACAGAATCGAAACGAAATTGGATGGAAATTGATTAAATGCAACGTTAAACCTCTTCGACTGCCGATGAACCGTTATTAGAGGAAAAATTACCTTATATTTGTGTAAGTCGTGAACCGTGCACGTCATCACGCCCTCCCGGCCGACCGGAACAGTCACATTTGAAATCGGTGCACTGAATTTGGGATCGACTGGCAAAGGGAAGAGAGAAAAGAACAAGAAAAGAATAAAACGTCAATTAAGTTGTTTCCTAGCCAAATAAACTGCATACGTATGAACACAACGATGAAAGGTGCAATATTATGACTTGTTGTTTGGCATTTCCGCTAGCTCACCGCCTACCCATCCTGGGAAAGTTTTGCAACGGCAGTCGGAATGGGACTTTTTTCGTTACACGGACGGCGTGTCGGTTGTTGAACTAAAAGGTATTTTTCATTGCTAGGTATTATCGTATGATTGAGGAATATTGTAACTAACAATTGTTTGTGTGTTTTGGACAATCATAAACTAATGTATGCCGAACAGGCAAAAATCTTTATTTATCCAAAGTTTATAAAATTATAGAAATTTCCCTCCGAGTTCACACGCCGTTTCCATCGGTTTCTGCCCAACCGACGCCTGTCTCCCGGGACCCGGAAGTTGTGGCAAACCGTAATTATATGTACTCTGAACTCCTGCAAACATGTGTGTACTTATCGAATGAACAACTTCATGACGACCGCAGAGTGTAACCGAAGTGAGCAAGGCTTGCGGTTGCATCGTACCGGCGGAGTCCTTAAGTGCCGGACCTGCGGAAATTGATTGGCTCGGCGATCTCTGATGGGTGGTCAGTGCTAAGTTTTGTGCGGTTGCCACTGCTGGTGTAATGAATCAATGAGTCGTGCCGTAAATGATTGCCTTCAGTCAGTTTGGCTGGGCGGTGGTGGAGAGGAGGCGCAGGTTGCTAACCAACCCAACTTTCGACTTAAGTAGGTAAAACAAACTGGTGAGATTTACTCTGGGGGTTAAGTTTTCTGCAAACGGAAGATGATGCTGGAAAGTTTTCCATGCTCGATGTATAATTTGCCATTGAGGAAGCTGTTTCAGCAGTCGAGCAGCTCGAGAGTTTTGCTGATTCACACAAATCATAATCCTTGGTAAGCATGAAGTAAACTGTGTAAATATCGTTCAGTAAGCGATACATATTGGATCCATACAAAAACACCACACTGCAAGTTTCGTTTTATTCCACAAACGTGGATATTTTTCTATTCAAAATGGATTGGTGTTGGTGTTGGCCTCTTTCATAGCCAATTACATATCTGAAAGGCGATAAAGCAGCAATAATTCCGTAAAACAAAACTCCCAAGCCACAACATGACTAACAGTCTTGTTAACATCTCAATTATTCATTTTGAATATTCATAACGCACTACTAAATGATCCCGGTTACCCTCCCATTCCCGCAGCGGCGAAGCAAAATAAGCCGTTACTTGTATACGAGGTTGTATCAAAATCATGTTTTAACTTCCGGTTGAGTTCTCCTTCCCCTATCGCACCCTCCCCTCAATCGTCGCAGTCAATCTATTTTATGATGACGCTGACGCCCGAGGAGTGTGGCTACGTTTGTCGGTGATTCAAATCAAGAAAACGAGCCCAAGCTGTTAAGAAACAAATGCTTCCAAAGGGTAGTAAAGCTACCGTGCCAATCCACGGCCTAGCCACGTAATTTCCCCGGGAACCAGCAGTAGTAGTATATATAGCGAAATGTCAGATGATAACATTTAGACTGAGGAAATGATTTGCTTTGTGGTAGGAAAAAAAGGCCAAACACCCGGATCGAAGGATAAGAAGTTATTTGCTCAATTAAAAGCTTTTAAATTCCCTGACATAAGCTGAGGCAGTTGCTTTTCGAACAACAAGCTGTTTTTTTACAATATTTTAGTTTTGATTTCCAATTTAGCAGGCGTTTAGTTGCCTTGGGAACCATGACCTTGGTCGATAATTTATAGACAGAGTAGACAGACAGCGCTAAATAAAAGAAAAAAGGAATGCGTAATGTTAGTAACAGTAGGGCAGAGTGGGTACGCTTGATCCCAGTTTTGTTTTTTACTTATAACTTTTCAATGAAATTAAAATTTCAATTGCAATATTCGCTATCTTGTAGTTACTTTGAATTGTAGGAGCTGTGAATAATGTGTAAATCGGAAAGCTATGTCCTTTCAGTAATATGAACAGTTTTGAAAATGATGCCAAAACGAGGTTTTCGTAAAATCGTGCGGTAACTTGATCCCCCGCCTACTAGGGCTAAAGAAACAAAGCCCACTATGACCTATAGATACGAAAATTCAGCTAACCACCTATGCTGATAAATTAAATAATAAGACTACCTTTTTAGATGCACGACAAACTTTAAGCACAGTAGAAAGTCGAGACAAGTATTTGCGGTAAATCAATGCTGTTTAACTGGCTTTTTCAATCTTCTATAACTTATACCATCATTTGTTCACGGAAAAAAACATTATTAGATTAAAAAACATTATTAGATTAATAATTCCCGGTACGTTATGAAAATTATGTTTTTCTAATTCTATGCATTTCGGAAGTGTTTGAGAGAACTAATGATAGGGATCAAGTATACCTATTTTTACAGGGATCAAAGATACCTGTTATATGAGGTGAATAAAATTTAATTTTTTGCATGTGTAGTGAAACTTTCTATTCGAAATACGTGTTTTTCTAGGCAAAAACCCTTATAAAGTAATCGTACTTGAAAATATTCATAAATAATTAGTTCGACGATCTCATACAACCGTTCAAAAAATTTGTGAAAAGATCTTCGAGAAGGATTTAAACACATATTTTCTAAAATATTATACAACTTTTCCAAACCAAATGTAATACATCAGATTTGTTTTTTAAACATCATAAACGATCAAATACTTCATTTTCTTTTTATATTGCGATAACTTTATGCGTATAGAATAGGAGATATGGCCAGGGAATCAAATATCCCCAAGGAGCAAGCATCCTCACTCTCCCCTAACAGTGAAACCAAAGTCCTTATATAGGAAGGTCCAAGCAAGCGTCAAAACAAAAATTGCCTCTGCGCTCGTATGTGTGACAGTTTCTATTGGCGAATGGTAGCGTCTACGTCACCGTACCACTTTTTATAGTCTGTCTCTGTTCACTACCACTAACAGTTTTGACGCATGCTAGGACCTTGTTTAGAGGGACTTTGCAGTGAATCACATTTTTAAATGATTTAATTTTGGTGATAATATATGTTATTTGTGAAGCCAAAAGTGGTACATAAGGACAATTCATAGATTATGTAACGCAAAAATTGCCCAAAATTGAGTCCCCTCTCCCCCCATGTAACCAATTGTCACAAATTTCTCTATCCCCCCCTCCACTATTACGTAACAAATTCTTCGAAATATTTTTTTTGTTCAGTAAAAACATGTTACGTACTGCTCTAGCTTTCTCCCCCTCCCCCATATGTCACAACATGTCACAATTTGTCGTAATCCCTCCCCCCATAAACGCGTTACGTAATTTTTGAATGGTCCCATAGTAACAATCTGTTGCTAACTAATACATATATTTTTTTCTAACTGGTAAAATTCACGAGAAATAATTTTTTTTTTGGATAATAAACAATCGGTGCTATAATTTACCAGTGTGCCCCATAAGTAGGAATTATGTATCACGGCGTCGTCTATTAGACGAATTTCGCACCAACTCACAATCTTCGAACAAAAGTCGGACAAAACTAAAAATGTAAGGTAATTTTGGGGTGCTGTGCTCATTTTTAATGTCAAAAGTTATAAAAGATAAGATAAATTTTCCCATACAGTTTTATCGAACCTTTCTTTTAAGCATAATACCGTTTTTATGATAAATCTTTTTTTTACCCTCTCCAAGGTTTAGGTGTTTGACGGTATTGCAAACATCATCAAGCATCAATTGCTTTAAGATGGGTATTGCATTACGCCTCGATAGTCGTGCATCGAGGAAACCGAGAGGGCTTATGCGCCTTTTTTATGTTATATGTTTCTTCATACTCTGCACCTGCGCATACCAACGCTAAACCACTGGTCTATGCGCGGTGTCGTGGCCGACCGGCGCACAGTGGCACGACTTAGTACAAAAGGTGGACTAAAGTCCAAACTTTTCCGTATCGGTTCATATAGGACGTTTTTATGTAATTTTGGTACGCTGAATTGGTTTTCGATATTAAAACATTTCAAAAATAAACATTTACTATTCATTAGGGTGTCTCGAAAATATTTTTTTTTCTAAATCGTTCTTAAAATTTGTGTATATTAATTTTCGTGTGCTAAATCGTTTTTGATATTAACATTTGCAAAAAAATTCATTATACTTTGGGGTGGCTCAAAAATAATTATTTTGTTGTAAAGGTTAAAATTTTTTTAAAGACATTTTTGTGCACTGAATTCCTATGTTGGTTATAGAAAATAGAAATTAACTTTACTACTTATTAGAGTGGCTCAAAAGTAAATATTTTGTCTTTTATAAAGATTTCTTTCAATTGTTATTTTGGAATTTATTTTCCGTATTGAAACGAATTGATTGACATCTTATTATGGGGCTTTAGAAATGACTATATTGTTTTTAAGGATCAAATAAGATGTGATTGTCTAATTTTGGAACGTTTAATTCATTAGTGGGTTACTTGGTATGAAAACTACATTTTTTTCATTTTCAAAACAAACATTTTGAGCGTCTTAGTGGAATATTGATTTACATTCACTAATCAACAAGATGGTTAACGATTTTGTTTTGGCAGATGTGTTTTAAGTTGCTTAGATTGCTTATTTCATACCTTAAATTAAAATAAATCCAAAATCCTTTTTTCGCGTATATGGTTCATTTAAAAATGGACTTATTGTATTTGGATAATATCGCATACCCTTAAGCTATATCAGTGCTATGCAAACTAGGAAAAAATAGTCTCACCAAATGACTAGAACTCAACTGTGTTCACTCAATTTGACAGTTATTGCGTAAGTTAGCCAAACTTGTTCATGAAACATTTTATGACACATTTCAGATGGTTGAAAATATTTGCTGAATTTTAAACATTCTTAATTCCTTTACCACCTAAAAACCATACTTCCCACTCGGCTCCTTACTCGCTAGTAAAACCCTTGTAGATCATGCTCTAAATGCTATTTTTGCATAAATTAGTCATAAAGTGAATATTCAAATTAAATATCAGTAATGACCATGCGTCTCCATTCACAGTTTTTTCAAATTTTGACTGCTTATCGCAAGTTTTCGCAAAACTAGCATAGGCTCATTTTAAAGAGAAAATGAAAAGCTTTCGAATGAGCATAGTGTGATCGCGGGCATTCACGGGCGTCGTTGTTGTTATCGCTTTAGAAGTTCGAATTCAATAAAAATTCATGACAATCAATTATCTAAACACTAACTAATCCAACTAGTGACTTATTTTTGGCGATTTTACGATGTAATTTTATCACACGGATAATGTTGGTGAAGTAATGCAATTCATAAAATCAACCGTTTCTTTGAAAAACGAGAATAACCGTATATAGTTCCTATGGTCAAATAATGCAAAAAACACTTGAGTTATGCCCTTCAAAAAGCTGTTAAAAATTCATTTTGCATTCAAATTACCTAAAATCTCGCGAAAATCTCTCTGATGGCTCAGCTGATACGAGAAAAATACTAGTGAGAATATCGCATAACCTTCATATATGGACTTAAGTCCGGGCTTGTCCCACTGTGCAGCATTTTGGGGTTGAGGATAATTTAAAATTGCTGAGTATTTGGTCTTGTCGGGTTGTATTCCTTGGTCTGAGATATGATGTCCTAAGAAAGTTACGTCTGCACAAAAGAAATTACATTTAGCTGGATTTAATTTTAAGTTGTAATGTCTTAGATTTTGGAAAACTTTTTCTAAATTACTCAAATGGTGTTTAATGGAACAACCAATGACGATTATGTCATCGATATATAAAAATGCGCTTTCTGGCGGTAGTCCACTAAGGGCTATCGTCATCATGCGTTGGAAACTATTCGGTGAGATATTAAGACCGAATGGTAATCTATTGAATTCGTAATGTCCTGAATTTGTTGAAAAGGCTGTAAAATGTTTTGAATTTTCTTCTATCTCGATTTGATGAAATCCTGACATTAAGTCGAGCGTAGAAAAATATTTAGCTCTGCCTAATTGATCTAGTATGTCATCAATTCGTGGTAGTGGGAATTTATCTGCAACTACTTTTTTGTTTAATTGTCTGAAATCTACTACAAGACGCCATTTTTTGTCGTTATTCGTAGATTTCTTGGGAACTAATAATACGGGGGAATTGTAAGGGGATGTTGAAGGTTGTATTATGTTATTGTCTAGCATTTTCTTAACATGTTTGTCAATTTCCGTTCTGTGTACTTCTGGTATTCTATAATTTTTTATGTATACGGGTGTTTGGTCATTTAAGTTAATCTTTTGTTTGTAGAAATTGTTGTGCGTTAAGGTGTCATTTTCCAAAGTGAATATATCGTTGTATTTTGCGCATAAGTCTTTAAGTTTTTCTTTTGCAAAAGTGGGAGTATTGTCTAACTTAAGTTCTGATATACATTTTTCTTTTCTGTTAGTTTGAGCTGCTTGATTAAGCGTAAAAATATTATAGTTTTCTAAGGGTTGAATGAAATCTGTGAAATCTTTACGAATTTTAACGGTATGATTTGTAGTGTTAATGAGTTTAATCATAGGATTACTAGTGTTGAGAATTGAATTTGCACAAAATACTCCTGGTTGAATTTCTTTTGATAGTATTACATAGTCTTGGTGTGAGTTTTGTATTGTAATTTGTCTGTATACTTCACAACGTGGTGGTATTAAAATCTCTTCATTTATAGTGTCTTGTATAGGAATTTCAATTTGATGTGAGTTAATAAAACTTGATAGAGTCCATGTATCGTAGTCTATTATGCAATGAAATTTGGTTAAGAAATCACGACCTAATATTCCGTCGGTAGGTATTGGTAAGTTTTCTGGAATTATATGAAACTGGTGGGATACTATACAATCCGTAGTTAAATTTAAAGGGTTTTCTATACATCCTAGTGTATCTATAGCTTGTTGATGTATGCCTGTAATAGAGCATTTTTGATTATTGTTGATTTTTTCTGTGCTTTTTAATTTTGAAGGTTTCAGAACAGATATTTCTGCTCCTGAGTCAATGAGGAATGTACATTCATTGCTAAAATTTTGAGAATCTAAAGTTATAAAATTTGATAGGGCAGTACTTATGTTGAAAACATGTTTTATTGCTGTGTATGCTGAATATTTGCTATCTGATATTGGTGTTGCTGTAGTTGTCTGTCGGTTTGTCGAGCAGTTCGGTATTGAAAATTTTCTTGTCCCCCAACTGGTTCCTGTTGAGGGACCAGTTGGTTTTCCGGAGTCAAGTAATAAACGTTAGGTCCTCGGTTCCTGTTGTAGCTTTGAGGTCTAAAATTATTTTGGTAAAAATTATTATTTCTTTGACCATGGTTCCTGTAATAATTACGATTTTGTCCACGGTAGTAATTTCGATTGTCGTTTCGATTTCGATTGTCATTTCGATTGTCATTCTCCCGATTGAAATATCGATTGTTATTAGTATTTTGGACATTGTTCCTATGAAAAGAATTATGTCCTCTTTGTGGTCTGTTATCGTTTCTTCTATTATATTGGAAAACGTTAGCTGTGTTCTGTGAACCCTTTTCGGCTTCATTTTCAGCTGCCTTTTCTACGGCTTTGGACAATGTGTCAAATTGTCCTGCCTTTAGCAGTAATTTTGTGTCTTCATGCTTAGTACCACTTGTAAGCGCTTTTATTCCCGCACTTGTGGCTAATTTTGACGCGGTTTCTAAAGGAACGTTTTCGTTAATATAGGCGCGTTCCAATTCTAGCGTAAGTTTTTCGATCCCTTCCGTAAATTGTTCGAAACTATCACGCTGCTTAATTGCGTTTAGTTTCGCTATTATTGTGTTTGGTTCGATTTTCGTTCCGCATTTTTCTTTTAATTTTATTATAATGTCGTCTAAGCTATTTGCGTTATCTGATACTGCTGCTCGGGCTTTACCTTCGAGTCTTGAAAGTATTGTTTGTATTGCTGCTAGTTTATTTGCCTCCGTGATAAGGGGTTTACACGCGCTAAGTGCAGCAATTATACTTTCTAATTTGTCGCCTTTCCCGTCGTAAGGCGGTACAAGGGATGTAATCACTTTTATAATTTCTAAAATACTTGTCATTTTATAACGTTTTCTTAACCTTACACAAAATATTACACAGTTCACTGCTGCTTTGAATTTAAAGTTATCTTTAATATTTCTCAATTTTGATTGTATAATTTGGCTTATTTCATTGTAGAGCTGCCTGCTAATTTTTATATTAATTTCAAATCTTGTTACCTCAATTTCTGACTCATACTCTACTAGTAGGTCAGTTATGTTTTTATAATTAATCTGTAGTTGTAATAGTTTTTTATTAAGCGTATGCCTTTTATATTTTCGATAAGGAGTCTTTTCAAAATTGTTTTTTAATTTAATAAGCTCGTGTATACTATTTTCTATTATTACTTCTGCATCCATTTACCTTTATGCTGCTGCTGCTGCTGAGGTGTGTGTGTGAGGTTGTTTGTTCCTTGCTGTATGTCGAGTCTAGGCACTCCTGTACCCGATGGCGATCACATAACTTCATTTGGCTTGTGTCCTCAACTGGCAGAATCCTAGAATTTGTCCACCGAGACATTTCTGAATGGCTGCTTCGTGAGTTCCCTCGCTGGTGGATTTTTGAATTTTTTTTTTTTTTAAATTTTTGTCCCTGCGGACCACTGTTTCCTAACACTGCATCGTCTCTTTTTTGAAATTCATCGCTCTAAACTTCCTCGAGTTTGGCCAATGACTTGGCTGCTACTATAGCGTGACGCTTCAGACGTCGGGTATATTCTCGGTGAAGCGTGAATAATAGTAGTAATGATACTAATGCGATTAGTATCCAGAGTTTCACCTCATGATTATCATGATTCTCTGTATGTTCTTCTAATGTGTTGATAATATTGACCTGTGGATCACCCTTGTGTTCTACGGTCTTTGAATAAGTTTTTCCCATTTCGTCACACTACTGGTTTTTCTACGACGCGACGCGAGCTAACCTGTCACGGTCTGCCATGTAGCAGGTTAGCTTTGTGGGTGGAGAAGGCTGTGATACCGTTGGTATAATTCGGTATCCATACTATGGTGGGTTACGAAAGTAATCACCAGTATGGACCGAATATTCAAGGTTCCGATTGCCTAAAGTTAACTGATCAACTGATCATTTATTTGTCGCAGCGCAAGTGTTTTTATACTGTTTTCCTATTTACATTTTGTGTTTACATTCTTATTCTAGCCCTACGCTTTGGGTCAGCGAGACCGCTGGAGTGCACATGTTCTAGCCAGTAGGTCAGTTGAGTTGTAGGTTGTGCAATATGAAACCTTTACCGCTCGTCGCGAGTGGGTCATAGGAATAGAGTAAAATCGTGTTGTGTGGCAATTGTCAACATATGGTTGCAATTGCTTTCTTAGCATATTTTGGATATTTAACTTGGGTCGGTCGATCGGTTGGTGCTTAGCTAGGGATGCACATAACAGTAGAGATATACTAATAAAAGGAATCATAACATGCCTAATAAAGAAAAAAAGATGCAACGAACTTGACTAGAAGTGTATAAATTGAACAATACTATTTTGGTATACATAAATAATGGAAAAGCAAACTAATAGATGTACAAAAGAAACAGACTAATGAAGTAGAATAGAAAAACATATGTAACATGCAATCAAACTCGTCTAAATGCAGCAAATGTTGTATATTTATCATTAACGACAATTGCATGCTGTTAGACTTTCATCATTCTATGCTGGCCGGGACCCTAATTTATCCAACCCGACTTTCCCGAATGAATAGAACCAAATGCTCAGATTGATCACCAGAAGTATTAGCCACTATACTATCATATACGTCAGTTCTGCATCCATTCCCTGACCTAACTATCACAAATACTCAGGCGAATACATACATAGATAGACATACGACTAGCACATAACAGTTGTACACTAATGCGAAAAACCACGATTATCACAAAGCTACAACTAATAGGTTTCTGCTTATTCTACTTTATTAAATTAATTTAATTAGTATATTCACGATGACGAAGTCGAACGATAAATGGACACACAATGACTCCCTCCGTGAGCCCCGTCCACGAATACCACCAATAGAGCAATATTTGCAAACAGCAAAAGTCAATCTACGTCGATCCGCCGCACAGTGGGACAAGCCCGGACTTAAGTCCATATATGAAGGTTATGCGATATTCTCACTAGTATTTTTCTCGTATCAGCTGAGCCATCAGAGAGATTTTCGCGAGATTTTAGGTAATTTGAATGCAAAATGAATTTTTAACAGCTTTTTGAAGGGCATAACTCAAGTGTTTTTTGCATTATTTGACCATAGGAACTATATACGGTTATTCTCGTTTTTCAAAGAAACGGTTGATTTTATGAATTGCATTACTTCACCAACATTATCCGTGTGATAAAATTACATCGTAAAATCGCCAAAAATAAGTCACTAGTTGGATTAGTTAGTGTTTAGATAATTGTTTGTCATGAATTTTTATTGAATTCGAACTTCTAAAGCGATAACAACAACGACGCCCGTGAATGCCCGCGATCACACTATGCTCATTCGAAAGCTTTTCATTTTCTCTTTAAAATGAGCCTATGCTAGTTTTGCGAAAACTTGCGATAAGCAGTCAAAATTTGAAAAAACTGTGAATGGAGACGCATGGTCATTACTGATATTTAATTTGAATATTCACTTTATGACTAATTTATGCAAAAATAGCATTTAGAGCATGATCTACAAGGGTTTTACTAGCGAGTAAGGAGCCGAGTGGGAAGTATGGTTTTTAGGTGGTAAAGGAATTAAGAATGTTTAAAATTCAGCAAATATTTTCAACCATCTGAAATGTGTCATAAAATGTTTCATGAACAAGTTTGGCTAACTTACGCAATAACTGTCAAATTGAGTGAACACAGTTGAGTTCTAGTCATTTGGTGAGACTATTTTTTCCTAGTTTGCATAGCACTGATATAGCTTAAGGGTATGCGATATTATCCAAATACAATAAGTCCATTTTTAAATGAACCATATACGCGAAAAAAGGATTTTGGATTTATTTTAATTTAAGGTATGAAATAAGCAATCTAAGCAACTTAAAACACATCTGCCAAAACAAAATCGTTAACCATCTTGTTGATTAGTGAATGTAAATCAATATTCCACTAAGACGCTCAAAATGTTTGTTTTGAAAATGAAAAAAATGTAGTTTTCATACCAAGTAACCCACTAATGAATTAAACGTTCCAAAATTAGACAATCACATCTTATTTGATCCTTAAAAACAATATAGTCATTTCTAAAGCCCCATAATAAGATGTCAATCAATTCGTTTCAATACGGAAAATAAATTCCAAAATAACAATTGAAAGAAATCTTTATAAAAGACAAAATATTTACTTTTGAGCCACTCTAATAAGTAGTAAAGTTAATTTCTATTTTCTATAACCAACATAGGAATTCAGTGCACAAAAATGTCTTTAAAAAAATTTTAACCTTTACAACAAAATAATTATTTTTGAGCCACCCCAAAGTATAATGAATTTTTTTGCAAATGTTAATATCAAAAACGATTTAGCACACGAAAATTAATATACACAAATTTTAAGAACGATTTAGAAAAAAAAAATATTTTCGAGACACCCTAATGAATAGTAAATGTTTATTTTTGAAATGTTTTAATATCGAAAACCAATTCAGCGTACCAAAATTACATAAAAACGTCCTATATGAACCGATACGGAAAAGTTTGGACTTTAGTCCACCTTTTGTACTAAGTCGTGCCACTGTGTGCTGATGACGTTAGACGTTTCGTCGCATTTTGCAATTACTATAGAAGATTCATACCATATTTTTCGGAAAAAACCGCCCCACTAAACGCCTTACTAATAAAAAATGCTAAATTTATTTGGACAAATGAATGCATAAATTGTTTCGAAACTCTAAAAAATGAACTTTTATGCCCAAAAATTTTACAATTTCCAGACTTTAAAAAACCATTTATTCTCAGTACAGACGCTTCAAAAATAGCTAGTGGTGCTGTACTCGAACAAGAACATAACGGAATCAGACTACCCATCGCTTACGCAAGCAAAAAATTTACAAAAGGCGAAAGTAACAAATCCACAATAGAACAAGAACTTACTGCAATTCATTGGGCAATACTACATTTTAAACCTTATCTTTACGGAAGAAAATTTACCGTCAAAACTGACCATAATCCACTAGTACATTTATTTTCCATGAAAGACCCATCGTCAAAACTGACACGAATGAGACTTGATTTGGAGGAATTTAATTTTGATATCGAACATGTGAAAGGAAAAGACAACGTCGGCGCCGATGCTCTTTCACGTGTGGAAATCAATTCTGAAGACCTTAAAAACATGTCAATCTTGCCAATACAGACAAGATCAAAAACCCGAATTACGACACAAAATCCAGTTAGTGAATCCGTAGAAAATAAGATTGATCAACTTAAAGCCTATGATTCAATTAACAACATGGACGCTTTTAACTTACCAAAAATCGTTTTTGAACCAATACCTGAACACCTGAATATAACAATCAAAACTAAAAACCTGAAAGGAATTCTTGCTCTAGCGCAACTATTTCAAAATAAAGGAAAAATATATATTGAGGAATGCATTCAAATGATAAATAATATGGCCAATACAATGAAAATGAAGAAAATTGCGATCAGTAAGCTAGATCCAATATTTGATTACGTTTCCCGGGAACAATTTAAAAAAACATGTAACGAAACACTAGGTGATGTCATAATTATACTGTACACACCAGCAAAAATAATAAAGAACGAAGATGAAATCAATAATTTGATTAAAGAGAACCACGATACCCCTTCGGGAGGACACGTAGGTATTAACAAATTACTACAGAAATTAAGACGAAATTATTACTGGACTAATATGAAAGACAGTATCTCTAAATATGTGAAACAATGTATATCATGTAGACAAAATAAACATAAAAATAAGACAAAAGAAGTCTTTGAAAAAACTACAACACCAAACAAACCATTTGAACTTATATCAATTGACACTGTAGGTCCACTAACAAGATCTACTAAAGGAAACCGTTACGCATTGACAATCCAATGTGATTTGTCTAAATATATTATAACCGTACCAATAGCAGATAAACAAGCCATTACTTTAGCCAGAGCATTAGTCGAAAACCTAATATTAATTTACGGATGCCCAAAAACAATAAAATCTGATATGGGTACCGAATATAAAAACGAAGTGTTTCAACAAATTTGCATAATATTATCAATAAATCAAAAATTTTCCACAGCTTACCATCCAGAAACCATAGGAGCCCTCGAACGAAGTCATCGTTGTTTAAATGAATACCTTAGACAATTCATAAACGAACAACATGATGACTGGGATTCTTGGCTACCATTCTTTACTTTCTTTTACAACACAACACCGCATACAGAAACAATGTTTACTCCATTCGAACTAATTTTTGGAACTCAAGCAAATTATCCAACAAATTTAAAAGAAAAAACAACTGTTGATCCAATTTACAATTATGAAACATATTATAAGGAATTAAAATATAAATTACAAATAGCAGCCCAGAAAGCAAAAATTTTGTTAGACAAATCTAAAAATAAAACAATAGTGAATCAAGCCACAAAATCAAACCCAATCAATGTTAAAATAGGAGACACAATATGGTTAAAAAGAGAAAACCGTAGAAAATTAGATCCAGTATATTCAGGACCTTTCATCATTATTAGCATACAACAACCAAACGTAACAATCAAACATCAATTATCAAACGAAACGCAAATTGTACATAAAAATAGAATAATTAAGTAATACAGAAAACAGAGACACCTGGAGGAGCCAAACAAATTTAAAATGATTACATTTCACTTTCACTTCATTACATCATTTGTCCAAAAAGGGAAGGTGTTATGTGCATCCCTAGCTAAGCACCAACCGATCGACCGACCCAAGTTAAATATCCAAAATATGCTAAGAAAGCAATTGCAACCATATGTTGACAATTGCCACACAACACGATTTTACTCTATTCCTATGACCCACTCGCGACGAGCGGTAAAGGTTTCATATTGCACAACCTACAACTCAACTGACCTACTGGCTAGAACATGTGCACTCCAGCGGTCTCGCTGACCCAAAGCGTAGGGCTAGAATAAGAATGTAAACACAAAATGTAAATAGGAAAACAGTATAAAAACACTTGCGCTGCGACAAATAAATGATCAGTTGATCAGTTAACTTTAGGCAATCGGAACCTTGAATATTCGGTCCATACTGGTGATTACTTTCGTAACCCACCATAGTATGGATACCGAATTATACCAACGGTATCACAGCCTTCTCCACCCACAAAGCTAACCTGCTACACTACCATACGCTATCTATACTCATATAGGTACAAACGCCCGTGGCCTTCGCGATAACACAAACCTGGCCACAAACACGACCATGCAATTGCAATAATCCACATATACTTACGCCCGCGATTTCGCCTACATGAAAACACCCCGGCAGTTAAGTAAACGTGGCATCTTTAAACTTCCAAACGCGGTCTCAAACGTTAACCTACCACTCGCGCGATCATGAAAAGGTCACGTCCGAAAATTTTACCAGTCTGGACTAATGCCTTCAGTTGAACCAATAAAAAAAAGTGACGCTCGTATTCACAAAACAACACGTTCCATGGTGACATGACCTGGAACTCAAGTTTCCCCATAGGGAAACGGACCACCATCTGTACTATACACTAAAAATTAAGCATCAGATTCACGGTCCGCGCGCAATCAAACAAGAATACACGCTACATCATTATAAAATCAAAATTATACACACGAAGTCACATACACGTGACAAACACGTTAATATACAAATGCTTGAGCTCTTCGCGACCATCCCCGGCACCTACACCCGCGTTCTCGTAAACATGATAACATCCCGGTGATAAAGTGAATGTCTCAGCTCCTATAAATTTTCAAACGCGGTCTCAAGCGTGAACCTAAAAACTCCCGCACTCGCACGATCATGAATCGGTCACTTCCGGATGTTTCAATCCTTGATATCAGCAGACTAGGTCCTTGCCTTCAATTGGATCAAGTAAAAAAGAAATCTCTCATATCCACTGGACACCACGTTACATGGCGACATGACCGAGGACTCTAGTGATATGGGGTAACTTACTCCCTGTCAGAATGTGAATTGTACACCAAAAACTAACTATCAGAATGAAGGTTCGCGTGACCATCCAAGAACGCACGCGTATATAGGAATGGCCACACGGTTACAAAATCCAGTCTTGTATACGCGAAGTCACATGAACGCGAGCACACGTGACAAACACGTTAACGTACGAACGCTTAAGCCCTTTGCGATTAACAACGCACACCTACGTTCGTGATCGCGCAAATTTATTAACACCCCGTTAATAAGTAGAACGTTTTAGCACTCACGAAGTTTCAAACGCTATCTCAAACACGAACCTACAAACGTCCGTTTTCGCGCGCTCATGAATCGGTCACGTCCGGAAACCATTACTCTCTGTCCTAATAACTTAGGTCCATATATTCAGTAGGGCCAATCAAAAAATAAAGTACATATCCACTAGACAACACGTTTCATGGCGACATCACCGGGCACTCTAGTGATATGGAAGATCGCACACTCTTTTAGCATCTTAGCAGTACACCAGAAAATAAAGTATTAGATTCACGGTCCGCGCGCGATTATCCAAGAACACACGCGAATATGCGAAAGGCACACGGTTATAAAATATAATTCATACACGCGAAGTTACATACACGTTAGCACACGCGATCGAACACGTTAACGTACAAATGCTCGAGCTCTTCGCGATTATACACGCGATCGCGAGTCCCTACGCCCGCACATACCTGAACCGTACAATGAATATCACATTCAGAATCACGGCCCGCTATAATTGGCCTAATGCAGTGTTTTAGTGGGCGACATGGCCTGTCTCGTCTGCAAATTGTAGTATTTGATTCTGACGGCGAGCCCTTCCGAGAACCTAGCTCTACAGCTCCAGTAGGACAACTCTCGAAAAAAAATACCATTTTTTTAATAAATCTTTTTTTACTGATCAGATATAACAGAAACTAGATACAACAACATAATAATTGGATAAAACTACTTTCAATCTGTACAAAAAAGTGTTTGTTTACGTTTTATTCAGTTGATATTTTGCACTAATCACCATGCTCCTCCATGTTAGCTAACAATGTCGATTTTACATCCCTCCGAGCAAAAATGCGCAAAACGAGACCTTGTTATTCGAAAAGTAGAGATGATTTCCCATATAATTCATAATAAGTGACCGTTCCGCACTGTTTTATCTGATTGTACGGAATACATTTGTGAAAAAAGAATTTGCTATTAACCCACTTAATATATATTTGTAATAATACTACATAGTTCGAATCAAATTTGGCGAACATGTTGAAATCCACAAAGTTCTTTAAATGCCCTTTAAAATGAAACTAGTTGTGCTCAAATCGGATTAAAATTGAAGGAGCAACATGTTTTTGAAGTGAGGATAGATACTGTGATTTCGAAAATGAATTTCATTAGAATTGTCTGACACAGCGATACAGTGAAGACCAGGGATGCATGAAGCATAGCACGAGAGCCTAACACGAGCTAGCACAACGAGTTAGCACGATAAGCTAGCACCATGAGCTAGCTCATTGAGCTAGCACGAGTTAACTCAATGAGCTGGCACGGTAAGCTTGTCCAATGAGCTAGAACGGTGCAGTAGTGTTAGCTATGGAACGAAAGAATAGGACAAAGCAAGAAATATGCGTTGGTTAATGTGCGACAAAACGATGCAGGCATTATTACTCACACTAACGCGTTGTTTTTTTTATTCTACCTTGCTATAGCTGAGCTATAGCTCCGTGCAGCGTGTTAGCTATCACCGTTCTGGCGAGAGCTCTCGCTCATCGGTGCTCGTGCTACTTGCTAAGTCTTGCTCGTCGGAAACTAGCACAAGCACTAGCTCAATGAATTTAACTCTGACACATTATGAGCCAGTGCACAGCAATAGGACACGGAGCAGCACCGTTCTTGTGCATGCCTGGTATATGGACTCGTTTTTATCAGCCCCTTGGCGAATTTTAAGCTGATAAAACAAGGACAATAATAAAATCGGGTCATATATTTTTGTTTTTTTAATTAACCGAAGCTCTTAAAATATTCTTCTTTGGTCCTTAGATATACTGCCGTTATAAGCATATTTGTCCCATGTTCTATGGGGGATTATTGGGACAATTATGCGTAGAACGGAAGTATAGCCTTGCAACCTTTTCTGATTATTTACCCCTTAAGGGGGTCTGACAGCGCATAATTAAAAAATAAATTAATATTTTTATTTTCGCATTTTTCGAATCTCTAATATACGAAATATATGCCCAAGAAAGGATTCAATTTAGTTCATCTGCTAGAACCCATCAAACTGTCAACTATCACTTTTCATATGAAGCTGATAAAATCGGGTCTCCACTGAATTTAAATTGCTATAAAAAATCTAATTCTCAATCGGTTGTCTAAAAATTTGGAGAATTTGTCATTCAATACATAAGACACCTAGGAAAAATAAAAAATATCAATATTTGAAACATAGGTTTTGTCCGGTCTCCGGCCACTGTGCAACTCGTTGGGAGCACCCTCTCAGATTTTAATGAAACTTTCTGTACATAAAGACTTTCCACAAAAAAGCCACTTTGCATGCTTTGTTTTTCCAAAATGATGTAGACTGTCTTGTGAAAAGGGTTAAACTTTTTTTTACCAATTTTTTTCAAATGGCATAGTCTAGAAATGACAAATCATTCAAAAAAATGTTGTTGAAATAAATTTTACAAAATTAGTCAAATTTTAGAATAAAAATATTGAAAAAATTCTTCATCGACTCCTACACTGAAAAAAATCGATTTTAAAAAGTTAAAGTCGATTTACTAAAAAAACCCATCTTTGATTCGGATGAAATTTTGTTTCAAGATAGATAGGATGGGTGTTCCCCATCTATCATCAAAAATTCAAGTTGCGCACTTTCAAGTAAAAAAAAACCTGTTTTAATCCACTTAGTGGTGCAATTGTGCCTTTCTCATTTATCCAAACTTCGATTCCATGGCTCATTATGTTCAATACAATGGCGGAAATGTATATTACATATTCAGTACGATTTGCACATAGTATATACAATGGATCGACACCACGATTTTGAGATACTATGTGTCGACACTAAAACATCGCTTTTAAACTAGTTATAATTTTAAAGTAGCAACTCCTTACTGCATACTCCTACCTAAGCCTATACAAGCCAAAAAAATTAGGATGACGATTTTTAGAGCGATTGCATAACCTTTCTATATGAGAAAGACAAAAATGTGCCAAAGTCAAAAAAGTCAATACCCCCCCCAAAAAATTATTTTCGAGATTGCATTAAATCTCAACGTTTTATGCATTTTAAAGTCATTTGGCATCCAAAATACATATTTGATTTTGAAATTTTTATTTACTTTTCATTTCAGTTTATGGGAATTTGCTGTGTGGTTGTCCTCTTCAACCCGTAACTCCGGAACCAGAAGTCCAATCAACAAAAAATTCAATAGCAGCCGATGGGAATGCTGTACCTTTCATTTGAGACTAAGTCTGTGCAAATCGGTCCAGTCATCTCTGAGAAACAGAGGTTGCATTTTTTTCCACATACACATATACACACACACATAATACACACAGACATTTTTCTATCTCGACGAACTGAGTCGAATGGCATATGACAATCGGTCCTCCGGGCCGGGTTTAGTTTGACAATTTTTAGAGCGATTGAATAACCTTTCTATATGAGAAAGGCAAAAAGTTATTTGAAGGTCGTCAAACGGTGGGATAACAAAATTCTCACAAGTTTCCTATCTCATGCCTCCACGCGAGTCTAAGTCTATTGATGACATTTGGTCCTTAGACCGGCGACGACTGGGTGCTATCAGCCTTCTGCCGATAGTAGCAGAATGAGAGGGTGCGAACAGATCTAGTCGAGGAAACATTGTCGTAAAAATGAATAGTTGATCGGGAATTAGCCCCAATACGACTAATCTGACTAGTATCTATGATCACGGGTCAATACGTATTGAAAATTTGCTGCGTCTGTTTTTATGAACCTAATTTCAAGCTCCGTTATTGCTAACAAGCCCGTGCATCAGGTTATCAATCCTTTATATTTCCCTTCAGTGTTCGTTATTATCGCTCGTATACTTGTATTTCACAAACAATCCGATATGGAAAATAAGAAATACTTTCCTTGATTTATAACATCTCGCGCTATTTTTGCCTGTATAATGTGTTATCACTCGGTAGTTTTCAAGCCAATAAATATATCGTAGAGAAGAAGTAGCGAATTCTGTCCAAATACTGTTGCAATAAATAGTGATCCGGCCCATTACGCAGATAACATTAGCTTTTTCTAGGCAATATTCCCACGGTCGGATGTGTGGAGTTCAAATTGCTTTTGTTTAGGGAACATAGTATACTCTCGGTAGCCGGCTGCCCAGAGTTTAAAAAGAATCAAAAACTAAACAAGATCTTCTCTTTTTTCGAGTGATCGTGCACTCGAAGACTAACTAAACAACTATCTAATAAAATATGCTTTACAGGTCGCATCGCTTGCCTGAAGCGAATCCTAGACCTGATACCCTTCCAAACTACCAACTCCGCGACACCTATGGAAGAGTCTGATGAATCGTCGTCCTTCCGTTAAGTAGGTGGAGCATCAACACTTGCTGTCTACCTTATCCTTTATCCTTCCTCGTGAACGATGGAGATGGGGGCGGCCGGCAATGATGGCTATCATGCTGTTGAGGTTTTAATGTGGGTCGGATTGGTATAAATTCCTACTTACCATTACCTAAGCAACTTTTATTAGATAATCATCAAACATGATGAAGTCAGTGTGCAATCCGCCAAAATCATCGTCACAACGCAACGCAACAAGATTTTTCAAATCTGCAGGCTTTCTCTTTTTTGAACCATTCAACCAATCAATTTCGGGTTTAGCCCGCCTAAGAGACGGTGACATTCTCGGGCGCTGTAACCTACAAAATCGCAATATTTTAATCATTACCGAATTTTTACAGCCGGCCAAAGTGGAAAAATCAAGCAAAAAAACGATACTTTATTTTCAAGTGGCCGCCATTTTGTGTCCAGATCAAATTTTTTCATGTTTTTTAAATTGGGGCACCTGTAAAGAATGTAATCTTTAAGATCGTTTTGGTTAGCTGCTTGTAGACGACGAATTGCGACCTGTATCGTGGCCGCAGATGAGGTCGGGTTTCAAAACACCTTTTGCTGGATCCGCCATTTTGCACGCCATTTTTGACACCTTAGACTCGAAAATTTTTATTTTATAGTTTAAACCTTAATAAACATTTTGCAGAATAGCGCACATGTCTAAGACATTTTACTTCTTCAAACAAAATTATCAAACATTAGGTACTCTTTGCACAATTATAATAGAAGACCACCTTAATGTACTTTTTATGAACACAAATTCAAATTGAAAACGATACAACTCTTATGACGAATTTCGCGCCTAATCGTATTCAGAGTTGGCAGCTCTCAGATTTTAATGAAACTTTCTGTACATGAAGACTTTGTCACAAAAGGCCCCTTTTGCATACTTTATTTCTCCAAAAATTATCTAGACTGTCTTTTGAAAAGGGTCAAACTTTTTTATCATTTTTTTTCAAATGGCTATAGTCTAGAAATTCCTACAAAAAATGTTGTAGGAGAGATTTTTACAAAATTAGGCAAATTTTAAATAAAAATATTGAAAAAATTCTCCATCGATTCCAACACTAAAAAAATCGATTTTGAAAATTTAAAGTCGATTTTCAAAAAAACTTTGATCTGGATGAAATTTTGTTTCAAGATAGGTAATTATGTTCCCTACCTACCATCAAAAACTTTCAAGGAAAAAAAAGCTATTTGAAAAAAACATTTCCTTGTCCAAACTGCATTATTTTTTCGGTTTATTTTTATCAAAAACTAATACAATTAAAGTCATAATCAACTCAGAATCCAATAAAACTCAGTTTGTGAGAAAATATTGCCTAATTTAGCAACTAAGTATATTTTTATTTTTCAAGAATCCCATTGAGAAGAGTTCATGTCATTAAACAAATATTCCATTATTACTTCTTTATTTTCTTGTTTAGTTCTGAGGAAGGATCATGTGACAAACCCGTTAACTTACAACTGCTTGAACCCTTCGTGACCATCCACGGCACCTAAACGCGCGATTTCGCAAACATGGTAACATACCGGTGATCAGGTGAACGTCTCAGCGCTTATAAATTTTCAAACGCGGTCTCAAGCGTGAACCGAACAACTCTTGCGCTCAGTCTACTTTCTACTTCTGCCGCAGTCAGACGTTCAATCGAGCCAAGTGAACAACAGGCCTCTCGATCTAGTGTGCATTGTCTCGAGAACAAAGGAAATATCGGATTATTCTTGTCATCATGAGTAAAGTTGACGAAAAAGCTCTACTCCGACCCAACGCTGCGGTCGTTGACTTTAAATTTTGTTTAAAACGACCGAGTTTTAGTGAAGTGGAATACCTTCTGAAGGTAAAAATGCAACTTAGACTTGCGGAAGTCTTATACCTTCAGTATCATCATCTTCGCAATGTAGTGTTAATGTCATTCAACACGTTAGCACAAGCCTAGCGTTTCGTTTTGAAGAACAACCTAAAACACGTGGTTGAACGTGACAACGTTGGAATTAAGATTCCCGTATATATTGAGAATGATTATATAGATGTAAGGTTATATGACCTATCACCTCGTACCCCTCCTGAGCCAATTGCAAAATGCATGTCGCAATACGGAGAAGTAGAATCCGTTACACCTGATACTTGGAGAAACTTCTTCCCGGGTACTCCTAACGGCGTTTTTTGTAGTGAAGATGCGGGTTGAAAGGCCTATACCCTCCTACTTGGCAATAAAATTCAAAACTCACGGAACTACAAGTATGCAAATTACGCTATGCACCCATGAGGGGCAAACTCCTACGTGCAAGTATTGTAATCAGACAGCTCATCATGGACAACTTTGCGCGGAAGATGCAGAGGAAAATGCATCTCAACCGATTGCCAACTCATCTACGGCAAACCAACCGAAAACTGAGTTTTCAATACCAATGCCTGAACCACAAACGGTGGCCAAATTTGTGGCAGCTGTTCAGACCATAATGACAACCGCAAAAAAACCTTCCAGCACCCCAAAAGCAACTGTAAGCAACAACGGCAACGAATGCAGTAACAATGACGACGGATTTACACTGATCAACAATAAGTGCAAGAAGCAAGGGAGAACATCTGATTCCGGACACCCAGCCAGCTTCGACCGGGACGTGAAAAACAATAGAGAAATAAATGACCCCCCTAACGCTGTTTGCCAACAGACCTCGCGAAAGAAGGTCTCCGCTCGCAATAAAAAGTTGCGTGCACGAGATCCAATTAATTAATTCTTGCTTGTATTTTTATTTTTACATGTATTGCAAACGTATAAAAGATCCACGGCTCCGTTAAGTTACCGCTATGAGCCGTGTCAAATAAACGAATTAAAAAAAACTCCCGCGCTCGCTCGATCATGAATCGGTCCCTTCCGGAAGTTTCTATCTTTGGTATCAGCAGACTAGGTCCATGCCTTCAAATATACCAATTAAAAAAAGAAAGCTCTCATATCCACTAGATGACACGTTCCATGGCGACATGACCGGGAACTTCAGTGATATGGGGTAACACACTTCCTGTCAGAATGTAAATTGTACACCGTAAACTAAATATCAGAATCACGGTCCGCGTGACCTTTCAAGAACGAACGCGAATATGTGACACGGTTACAAAATCGAGTTTTGTACACGCGAAGTCACATGTACGTGATCACACGCGACAAACTCGTTAACATACGAACGCTTAAGCCCTTCATGATCAACCACGCACACCTATCGCGCAAACTTGATAACACACTGTTTAACGTTTGAACACTTACAAAGTTTCAAACACTTACGAAGTTTCCGCAAATTATTTCCCTCCATTCTAGCAACTTAGGTCCATACATTCAGTTGGACCAATCAAAACAAAAAGCTCACATCCACTAAACAACAAAACTAAAATGGCGACATGACCAGGAACTTTAGTAATATGGAAGATCTTACTTTCTTCTAGCATCTAACCCGTACAGCGAAAATTAAGTATTAGATTCACGCTGCCCCGCGATCATCCAAGAACACACGCGAATATGCGAAAGGCACACGGTTATAAAATCGAAATTAAACACGCGCAACATACAAACGCACACGCGATTTAGCACGTTAAGGTACAAATGGTCAAGCCTTTCGCGATAATACACGTGATCACAAAATCTCTACGCCCGCACATATCTGAACCTGACAATGAATATCACATTATTAATTGCGGCCCGCTGCAATTAGCCATAAGCAGTGTTTTAGTGGGCGACGTTGCCTGTCTCGTCTTCAATTGTAGTGTGTGATTCTGACGGGAAACCCTTCCGACAACCTAGCTCTACTGCTACAATAGGACAATTCTCGAAAAAAAAATTAAACATTTCAGTTCTACAAAATTGTTACCATCATAGAAATACACTATTTTATTCAACCGAAAAATTTGATATACCGAACAGTTCTTGAGTTATTCAAATGTTTTGTTTTAAAAAAGGCCTACCTCGAATTCTCCCCTAGGTTGAGGTGTTTGACGGTATTGCAAACATCATCAAGCATATTGCATGCATCAGTGCTAAGAACTTCTGACAGACAATTGTTTTAAGATGATTATTGCATTACGCCTCGATAGTAATGCATCGAGGAGACCGAGATAGCTTATGGGCCTTTTTCATGTTTGGTGTTTTTTCATACTCCGTACCTGCTCAAACAAACGCCCACTGGGCTGTGCGCGCTGGCGTGGCCGACATTCAAGTTTGTTATGAATATATACCAAATTCGTTACTGATACTCGGGGTAGTGTGTTGGCTTCAGATGTTCGAAAAATGTTCCAAAAGGTGTCTGCTAGTAAAACCAATATTTTAGAAAACGAATACCTGCTGTCTCCAGAAGATTTTTCATAAATGCTACGAACTCGAAGTTATCTTCTTTTGAAGTGTATGATGAAATTCCTTGAAATTATTGACATGAAATACCTTGAATGATAAATGATGAAATTCCTTGAAATTATTGACATATCAAACGTTCAACAATAGAACGAAGGCTTCAATTCAATTTCATCTTGCAGACAGCGAGAGGAATGTATCCAAATGCAATGCACATATCGCCATTTTTTTTTTCGAAGTTTGAAAGGATGCTTTGCTCTAAATTTGGTATCTCACTATCATCGGCGCGGTTGAAGTAAGCGAAGACCCTTTTTTAAGTAGCAACAATTTCAAGTGCATTTCAGATATCCAGACGATCAAACGATCGCTTATATTCACGGGGTGTCCTTGAAATGTTTTCCAGTTTCTGGTGAATAATAGATTTAGTAGAGTTTACTATGATAAAACTAAAGATAAAGGATTGAAAGAATAGGGGATGGATAGTCGAAAATAGTCTATTCTTATACAACTTCTTTCTCCTTTTAGAAGTTTTCTATAGTGAAGGGCTATTCAAATAAAAAAGACCCATAATTTCAAAATTGCAGGTGCGGAATTCCACACACAAAAATTTGGTAGTAATCGACTCGACTAACTCAAATCGTGAATGAATTGACTCGATTGTCTCAATTCGTTCAAGGATTGAATTAATCGGTATAGCTTATTCTTTGGAAAACTAACTCTCCAAATCATTCCTAACCGAAAGCCAATCAGAATCTAACGTCAAAACGAAAACGCCGAATAAATCCAAATTTATCACATCAATTAGCACTAATAATCCGGAAGTGGTTTATTGCTTTATTATTGCTCTATTACCGCTTAATTCGGCCTAGTGTGGCTCCTGACAGACTGCTTCGAATTTCTTCCACCAACTGACTGTCTCGTCCTCGTAGTTGTTACTCATACTTACAGGTTTCCATTCGAGATACAAAAATAAAATTGTCCCGGAAGGCGACTTTCCAGCAGAATTAGCGACCAGACCCAGACAGAACTTTATTTTATGATACTAAGAGCCTTCCGAAAAAAGTCCAATTTCATTAGGCTCAAAGCAAACAGATGTGCGGCGCGCAAAAGGCTCTGTTTTCGGTTCCCTTTTTATTATGTTGTTGGTATAGAATCTTCAGGCGAGAACCCTTTGGTTCCGTGCGCCGTTCATCTGTATGTAAATAATGGAAAATTGGTCGTTATTGAAGGGGAACACGCTTCCCACTCTACCAAAAAAAAGACCGGCCCAGGGTGGATGGTGTTTTGATTTTTCCCGGTGATTCTATGGCACAGTAGTAAAGAATCTGTGACCCGAAAAGGAAAGGATATAAGTATGTCTGATTTAAATAGGCAAATTTGAAGTAGGAAAGCATATAACAACAGTGCGGTAGCGAAAACGACGAGTTAATTTGTTATATTTTCGTGAAGGTCGAAATAGGATTGATGGCAAGTTTTTCCTACGGCTCGGAACGCTTCTTTTCACGAATGGACGTCGTTGCTAATCAAAGGAGACTGGAATCGCGCGAAAAGACGATGGTTCGCCCATAGGTGTTCTAGTTAGCTATTCCACCATTATACTTAGTTTTTGTAGCTCAAATGGCGAAAGTTATTACTAACTGGTAGTGGCCCCTTCGGAACTCCAAATACAGCGTGAGGAAAGTAATTGAGACACGATATACGACGGAGTTGGCTGGGCTCCTGGTATGCACTTTGCTAGGGTCCTTCGCAGCAGTGTAGCACCTCTGTCTGGACGCATTGATTAACGGCGGGAAGGTATCATTATTTCCAAATTAGACGTGATTATGGGAATTTGCAATTGATTTTTACTCGTTCGGAAAGCTGGCCGTTTGGTATTTGCTTCCATCGCACGGCTTAGCACCGGTGTATGCAATTGGTTTGGAAAGGTCTTTATCGAAGAGCCGGCGTGTAACAGCATGGTCGTGCAAAATCAAATATTGACGTGTTGTGCTGTGTTGAGTTGAGTTGGTGGCAGGGTCGTAAAGGTCAGCACAATGACCGCTCGGTTGGAAGTCATTTTGGTGGCAAGAAGGTTCCGCTGTATAATTTTCGAAGCACGTTTACGTTTTTAATATTTACGGGTAACAGTCTTTTGATATATCAAGAGCCTGCATTAACACAATTTCGACAGATTTCTTACGTTATCAATAAACAAACATTGTGTCAATGCATCATAATAAAAAACACATGTCATTGCAGTTTCAAACGTTCGAACCTTTGAAGATTCGAGTCTTACAATCTAATTATAACAAGTACGGTGAGTCCAAAAAGTATTCGTCTGTCTGAATATTCGTTAGAAATAGGTAGGTTGGAAGAATGTCATACACAAATAATGCAAACAAAGAGCCAAATCGGATAAAAAGTACGTTAATTCTTATTTATCTTACAAATTATAATAATAAATGTTACAAAGGTAAAATTTGTGAAAAACTCAAAAAGTATCTATGTTTTTTCGTAGTATTATTGTGATAATGAGATTATGGGTAGTAAATAATACATGGTTTAGTTTCTCTAAAGCTGTACGCACACGGGGTGACAAGACACACGCCATACACCGCACAAAATATTCACTATGGATTTTGTTAAAGTTATTACAACGCGTTACCACAGTCTCTACGCATCGCTCGATCGAGATAGAAGTGTTTTGTTTTCGGTCTGTTGGAAAAAGAACAGTGCAGTAATCCGCGTTCAAGGTTATTTTGCCATTCACTGCCTCTTCGAGGTTTGGACTTTTATTTTCTTTTGTGCGTGTGTTAACCGTTAGGCCACATTCCTCAACCTTTTGTTCGTAAAGCGAGGATTGAACAATAACCAGCTATTTAAGCTGGACTGGTGCGTCGTGGGAAACGAGTATACAGATAAGTGAAATCTACCTTTTTGATACATTTACGGCTTTTTCCCGTCTGCGCGGGTGCTGACCCCGTGCGTTGACGGTGTCGATGGCTTCCTCCCCGGATGGCCAAATGGAGATCGAGTCGACTCCTAAGGCTCTCCCCCGACCCAAACAATATCCAGAGCTCTCGACCGGTCCCTTTGTGGTCTTCTTTCGGCCCAGAACAAAATCGCTGAATCTATTACAGATTTCAAAAGACCTAACGGAACGGTTCTCGGTTGTGACCGAAATAAAAAAGGTCCGCTCAGACAGGCTGAGGGTCGTGCTGACTAACTCAAAGCAGACAAACGATATTGCTTGCTGCGAGCACTTTACGAAGGACTATCACGTGTATATTCCAGCTGTAAAAGTACAGTCTGAAGGCGTTGTCACCGATGACAGTTTGACATGCGAGGATCTGCTGCAGTACGGGGTTGGCCGTTTTAGAGACCGCATACTTCAGCCAGTGAAAATACTTGAGTGCAAACGTTTGCACTCAGTAGTAGTTGCGGGGGATGGTTCAAAAACGTACCCCCAATCAAACTCTTATCGGGTGACCTTCGCTGGTACCGCTTTGCCAAATTTCGTCCTCTTGCACAAGGTTCGTCTGCCTGTGCGTCTGTTTGTGCCGCGGGTCATGAATTGCACAAAGTGTAAACAACTGGGTCACACACCCACCCATTGTAGCAATAAGGCCCGCTGTGGAAAATGCGGGGAGAATCATCTAGATGATTCGTGCAGTAGGCAAGCCGAAAAGTGTCCTTACTGTGCGGAGAGTCTGCATGATATCTCGGCGTGTCCCGCGTACAAACTACGCGGGGATAAACTGAAACGTTCCCTTGCGGGACGATCCAAACATTCTTTCGCAGAAATGTTAAAGAATGCAACGCCACCATCCTCAGCAAACATCTATACTCACTTGCCTCCTGACGAGGGCGAGACTGGTAACCCACAAGTGGGAACATCTACTAGGGTGCCTAGAATTTATAGGAAGAAGAGGAACATTTCCTCTCGTAAAGTTCCTTGTAAAGGTGTCCCTTGACGGGGCTCCGAAAGTCACATCTATTGGAAGTGTTGCAACCAAACCGAAGCAATTAGCTCCTGGTCTCGGAGGATTAAGCTCAGAGAAGGAGTTCCCAGCACTTCCAGGAACATCAAAAATCCCAAGTGTTCCTTTGTTTCAGTTCGAGAGTAATCACAGCACTGGAATTATAAAACTCTCGGACATAGTGGACTGGATAATAAAAACTTTCAATATTACTGATCCTATTAAAAGTCTTATGTTAGCTTTTCTCCCTACAGTGAGAACATTTTTGAAGCAGTTGACTGCTAAATGGCCCCTCCTCTCAGCGATTGTATCCTTCGATGGCTAACTCATCGAACGAGGTCACGGATTTGATCACTGTTCTACAGTGGAATTGCAGAAGTATCATCCCGAAAATCGATTCCTTCAAAATTTTAATAAATAATTTGAGTTGCGATGCATTTGCATTATGTGAAACTTGGTTAACTTCCGACATAGAACTCAACTTCCACGACTTTAATATTATTCGCCTGGATCGAGACACCCCCTATGGAGGAGTGCTTTTGGGGATCAAAAAGTGCTATTCCTTCTACAGAATTAACCTTCCCTCGATAACAGGTATTGAAGTTGTCGCTTGTCAAGTAACAACCAAAGGCAAAAGCCTTTGCATAGCTTCCATATATATTCCCCCCAACACCGCGGTTGGGCACCGACGGCTACAAGACATCTTAGAATCCCTGCCAGCACCGCGACTAGTTTTAGGAGACTTTAACTCTCACGGTACAGCATGGGGTTGCCTCTATGATGATAACCGGTCTTCCTTAATTCAGGATCTTTGCGATAACTTCAATTTGACAATTTTAAACACGGGTGAAATGACACGGATTCCTGCTCCTCCAGCGCGCCCGAGCGCCTTAGACTTGTCCCTTTGCTCAACATCGCTGCGGTTAAATTGCACGTGGAAGGTAATTCCTGATCCCCACGGCAGCGACCATCTGCCGATTGTAGTCTCAATCAATAACGGTTCAAGGCCATTGAAATCAATCAATATTTCGTATGACCTCACACGAAATATCGATTGGAAGAGCTATGCTGCCGCGATATCCGACAACATCGAATCTACCCAAGAACTTCCTCCGGAGGAAGAGTACAGCTTTTTGGCTGGCTTGATTCTCGACAGCGCGAATCAAGCTCAGACTAGGCCAGTACCCGGCGCGAACATACAAAAACGTACTCCCAATCCCTGGTGGGATAAAGAGTGCTCAGACGTGTACGCAGAGAAGGCCGCCGCGTTTAAGACCTTCCGGAACGACGGGTTACCCGCCAGTTTTCGACAGTACGCGACGTTAGACAAGCGAATGAAGAGTTTGATGAAAGCCAAAAAACGCGATTATTGGCGCCGGTTCGTCGACGGATTAACGAGAGAAACATCGATGAGCACTCTTTGGGGAACAGCCCGACGTATGCGAAATCGAAACAGTACTAATGAGAGCGTGGAATATTCAAACCGTTGGATATTCGATTTCGCCAAGAAGGTTTTTCCGGATTCCGCCCCGGCACAGAAGATTTACCGCGCCGCGTCTCCTCACGATAGCGCGAACGAAACACCTTTTTCGATGGTGGAGTTCTCACTTGCTCTCTTGTCGTGTAACAATAAAGCTCCGGGGCCAGACAGAATCAAATTCAACTTGTTGAAGAATCTGCCTGACTCTGCCAAGAGACGCTTGTTGAACTTATTTAATAAGTTTCTCGAGGCTAACATTGTCCCACGCGATTGGAGACAAGTGAAGGTCATCGCCATCCAAAAACCAGGAAAACCAGCCTCCGACCACAATTCGTACCGTCCGATCGCAATGCTATCCTGTATCCGGAAGTTGTTCGAGAAAATGATCCTATCCCGCCTCGACAATTGGGTCGAAGCAAATGGCTTACAGATACACAATTTGGCTTTCGCAAAGGCAAAGGGACGAATGATTGTCTTGCGTTGCTCTCAACTGAAATTCAAATGGCCTATGCTAGCAAAGAGCAGATGGCATCAGTGTTCCTAGATATTAAGGGGGCTTTTGATTCAGTTTCGATCAACATTCTTACAGAGAAGCTGCACCAGCATGGTCTTTCAGCGACTTTAAACAACTTTTTACTAAACTTGTTGTCGGAAAAGCACATGCATTTTTCGCATGGTGACTTATCGACATCACGATTTAGCTACATGGGCCTTCCCCAGGGCTCATGTCTAAGCCCCCTTTTATACAATTTCTATGTCAACGACATTGATGAATGTCTTGACAATTCCTGCACGTTAAGGCAACTTGCAGACGATGGCGTGGTGTCTGTTACGGGACCCAAAGCTGTCGATCTACAAGGACCATTACAGAATACCCTGGACAATTTGTCTGCTTGGGCTATTAAGCTGGGTATCGAATTCTCCACGGAGAAAACTGAGCTAGTTGTATTTTCAAGGAAGCGTGAACCAGCACAACTACAGCTTCTATTAATGGGTCAAACTATCGCTCAGGTCTTCACAGTAAAATATCTAGGGGTCTGGTTCGACTCGAAAGGTACTTGGGGATGCCATATTCGGTATCTGAAACAGAAATGCCAACAAAGGATCAACTTTCTTCGTACAATAACCGGAACATGGTGGGGTGCCCACCCAGGAGACCTAATTAGGTTGTATCAAACAACGATACTGTCGGTACTGGAATACGGATGCTTCTGCTTTCGATCCGCCGCGAACATACATTTCATCAAACTCGAAAGAATTCAGTATCGTTGTTTGCGTATCGCCTTAGGGTGCATGCAGTCGACCCATACGATGAGTCTCGAAGTGCTGTCGGGCGTTCTCCCGTTGAAAAATCGATTTTGGGAACTCTCATATCGATTGCTCATTCGATGCGATATCTTGAACCCGGTCGTGATTGAAAATTTCGAAAGGCTTGTTGAGCTTAATTCTCAGACCCGTTTCATGTCCCTGTACTTTGACTACATGGCGCAGAATATTAACCCTTCTTCTTACAATCCCAACCGTGTGCATTTCATAAATACTTCTGAATCTACTGTTTTCTTCGACACATCCATGAAAGACGAGATTAGTGGAATTCCGGACCACATACGCCCACAAGTGGTTCCAAACATTTTTTATAATAAATTCCGAGAAGTCGACTGTTCTAAGATGTTTTATACTGACGGATCAAACCTCGAAGGATCCACTGGCTTCGGTATTTTCAATCAAAAGTTCACCGCCTCCTACAAACTCAGTGACCCTGCTTCAGTTTACGCCGCAGAACTAGCTGCCA
Source organism: Topomyia yanbarensis (assembly GCF_030247195.1). NCBI lineage: Eukaryota > Metazoa > Arthropoda > Insecta > Diptera > Culicidae > Topomyia > Topomyia yanbarensis. The sequence goes on along the minus strand of NC_080671.1, from coordinate 40,505,327 downwards.
TTCAGTATACCCTTGGAGTCATTGAAACATTACCCGCAGACCATTACTTCATCGTTTCGGATAGCCTCAGTTCCATTGACGCTATTCGCTCGATGAAACAAGGCAAGCACTCCTCGTATTTTTTGGGGAAAATACGGGAGCTACTGAGTGCTTTATCTGACAACTCTTTCCAGATTACCTTGGTATGGGTCCCTTCTCATTGCTCCATTCCGGGCAATGAGAAGGCAGACTCCTTAGCTAAGGTGGGTGCCTTAGAAGGAGACGTTTACGAAAGACCAATTTGCTTCAGCGAATTTTTCAGTATTACTCATCAGAGAACCCTCGAAAGTTGGCAAACTTCGTGGAGCAGTGGAGAGCTGGGAAGGTGGCTACATTCGATAATCCCTAAGGTATCGACGAAACCTTGGTTCAAGGGGATGGATGTGGGTCGTGACTTCATTCGTGTGATGTCCCGACTCATGGCAAACCATTACACGCTGGATGCACATCTCCGGCGTATTGGGCTCGTGGATAGTGGTATCTGCGCTTGTGGCGACGGCTATCACGACATCGAGCACATTGTCTGGGCGTGCACCGAGTACAGTTCCGCTAGGTCTCGGCTAATGGATACCCTGCGGGCCCGAGGAAGACCAACCAACGTCCCGGTTCGAGATGTGCTGGCAAGCCGCGATGTTCTCTATATGTCCCTTATATACACCTTTGTGAAAACCATCAATATACAAGTCTAACATGCCCCTTGTTATCTCCTTATCATTCTCAGAACGCTCTTCCACCTGTATCAAACCATCTGTATCGAATGAGCCAACAAACACGGGACGTACGGCACGAACATAACACGCTTAACTCGAAATGTAGCCGATCCACATCTGAGCCGTACTACGAAATCGTCTGGAAAAACCCCTGCCATCTTGAGGAGGACCACCCGGCGTCCCAGTACATGATTCCCCTGATGAAGGCCACCCGAGTTTGTAATCCATCCGTTGATCTCACGATGCCTGAAACTGAAATAATTTTCTCTCCCTGCCATCTTTGTCTACCCTCCCTCCCCTGACTCTTATACCCAGAAGTAACACCCCTACCCCCCCCCTCCCCCAATATCATCACGAAGCATTTAGCTCTTCTTGTCTCTTCTAGTTTTAACTATTATATTATATAATCTCGTTGAAATTGCCCAACTCTACTACCCACAAAAATAACTATAATTACGAATCTTTACAAAATTCAATCATGCCCTCTAGTTATTCCTAGTTTTAAGTTAGTCGTAAAAAATTGTCCCCCTTAATTAAACATTATTTGCTCCAATAATCTCACTGATAAAAATGTCAAACCATATTGCCACAAAAACTAAATGACCCCCCTAATCTTACGAAAACAATATTATCCCCTTGTGTAGATATATAAGATAGCTATAAAATCGCATTAGTTTCATTTTTAAAAAAATCAATATGTAATCCCCTAGTTTTAAGCAATTTAAAATGTAAAACAAAACAAAATTGGCACCTTTAAGCTAACGCAACGTGCCTTATCAAATAAACGATTTGAATAAAAAAAAACCTATTTTAATCCACCTAGCGGTGCAATTGTGCCTTTCTCAATCATGAATCACGAGAATGTGTGCGTTGTTTATATTCATTAAAAACTTTTAAATGCATATATTACATTTTATTATTATACATCACATGACAACTATATACAGGAAAATAAATCATTATTCGAGTTCTAAAATTTTGAAAAAGAAAAAACAGCCACGGTAATATTGAACTGAAAAAAAGGTGCGAAATCGGCAAAGTCCCAAAAAGTCGATTTTTACAAAAAAAAATTTTTTCGAGATAACATAAAATCTCGACGTTTCATGCATTTTAAAGATGTTTGGCATCAAAAATACGAATTCGATTTCTGAAATTTCATGGGGTCCCCCCTTTGAAAAAAAAATTTGAGTTCCGGCTTATATGGGAATTTCATATGTGACCGGACGGTTTAGTCTATATTTCCGGAACCATACAAGCGATCCGTACGAAATTTTATAGACATCTATGGGGAAATTTTATAGACATCTATGCAGATTTGTTCGGTTTGCCCTTCGTCGATTGCCTTGGAGCAATCCTCACCAGCTGCCAAGTTATGAAAGCCGGGGTTTGCTTATTGGACTCGATACATTGCAAGTGCGACGGGATCTATTCCGTGCTATGACGATTTCGGATATTTTGCAAGATCGAATTGACTGCCCCGAGCTTCTCAGTGCGATAAATATGAATGTTCGCCCTCGCGCCCTTCGCAATAATTTATTCCTCCGATTACCTCTTCGCCGGACTAACTATGGAGTAAACGGTGCCATCATTGGTTTGCAGCGGACCTTCAACAGAGTGTCATCCGAGTTCGATCTTCACATTCCACGTAGCAGATTACATGTTGACTTTTTAAATAGATTAAGAAATTATCATTAGGACCACACTGTGTCTGTTGATATTAATTAATTATAATTAATTATAAATATATAAAAAAAAGATATTATAGCTATCATTTGGGACTAAGTTTGTGAAAATTGGCCCAACCATTTCCGGGAAACTGATGTGAGTTCGTAAATTTTGAAAGATGGCCGCTTTTCCCGGGCACTTCCGGAACCGTCTATGGTGGTTAATGTAGTCAACGAAAGTTTGGTTGGCCGTCGGTGACCTAGAACAGCAAATTTAAGTTGTTTGAGAGACATTTTAGCGAAATTTTTACCTTTTTTGCTTTCATCGGAGTATCGGTTTGAATCACAATTTGCTATGTGATCGCACGCCACAACCTGTAACTCCGGAACCGGAAGTCGGATCGGGATGAAATTAAATAGCCATTTACGGGGACGCAATACCTTTCATTTGAGGTCAAGTTTAGTCGAATCGGTCTAGCCATCTCCGAGAAACCGATGTGACTGTTATTCTGAATTTAGATACTTCCGCCGGGGCTTCCGGAACCGAGGATGGTGGCCAATGTGGCCAAATAGACTTTGAATGGATGTTAGTGACCTAATACTACAAATCGAAGCAGTTGTGGTCATATTTTGGAAAATTTTTCACCTTTATACATTCATTGCAGAATTTATTAAAATCGACATTTTCTGCGTGTTCGTACTTATCACCCTGTAATTCCGGAACCGGAAGTCGGATCAATTAGAAATTCAATAGCAGCCTATGGGAACGTTGCACCTTTCATTTGAGACTAAGTTTGTCAAAATCGGTTCAGCCATCTCTGATAAAAATGAGTGACATTTTTGGTCACATACACACACACATACACACACATACATACATACACACATACATACACACACAGACATTTGCCGAACTCGACGAACTGAATCGAATGGTATATGTCACTCGGCCCTCCGGGCCTCCGTTAAAAAGTCGGTTTTCAGAGCAATTGCAATACCTTTCTATTGAGAAAGGCAAAAAATAACATAAAACTTTAAACGCAATTTTCTCGGAATGAAGTTTTTGAAAAGTACCGTTGGGGGTTATTTTATCAACTTCTTCCAAAATTTGGTGAACCTATTCCCATTCCTGCGATAGTTCATGTTAAAAGGGTATCCTAAACTAATTAATTGAATTAGCTGGAGATTACTGGGTAGGGAAAGTTATGAAAATTAGAGCCATAGCACTCAGGAGGAGCAAGGATGTGAAGTATACAGATCGGAAAACGGTGAACATGATTTTTCAAAAACAATTCATTCGATTTTCAATTTTTGTTAATTGTTTATATTTACTTTCTCGTGTACTTGAACGGTTCCTTCTTCATCAAAAAATTTTCGATTCTTTGCAATGATTTTTTTTTTCTTTTTTGTTATCGACTAAGAGTGAGTCAATTTTCATTTTTTTTATGTTTTTAACGACATTCAATTAGCAAAGGACTGGAAAATGAAGTATATTTTCCAATATAAAGAGCCATAGTACTCAAGGGAGAGCAAGGGATTGAAGGAAGAAAGTCTTAGAAAAGTGATTCGCATTTCTAATGACAAAACATCCTGATTCCTACGGTAGCCGACAAAGGGTTAAGTCGCCGGTAAACTCAAAGCTTGCTCGTATGACTCTTTCCACGCTTTTCTAAAACTTTCTTCCTTCAACCCCTTGCTCTCCTTTGACTACTATGGCTCTTAATATTGAAAAATATACTTCATTTTCCAGTCCCTTGTTAATTGAATGTCTTTGCACTGAATTTTTGTTTAAAAACAATTTTTTGGTCAACATGTTTTTTCAATTTATTGGTCAACATGTTTTTCGCATGAATTTTTTTTATTGGGAAACCGATCCGTTGAAGTACACCACAATACATTTTTCTTCAATCATCTTTTTAGCTTTTGATTTCAGTTGAGCTGTTCGACTTGGAGAGCGTTCGCCGCAAATCTTTGCCAAAAACACGCTTCGGGGATGGGCCATTACTCCGACAACCTTGAATATTTTTTTTAAATCAATTTGTTTTGACATTAAATATGTCTTACTGGTGTCATTCTAAAATATAAAATCAAACGATGTCACGTTTTTGTGTCACTATTTTGAACACCAATAACTTTGTTGTTTATGAACAGACTCCGTCTGTTTTTTACCAAACAATTCGGAATTAACTGAAACTATGTTTTATTGCTATATAGTCAGCAAAAATTAATATATCTCGGAAAACGTGAAAACTCCCATACATTAGTCAATCTATCCCGGGCAGAGCCGTCAATAGGGAGCACCTAAGCAACTCCATCAGATACGGGGAGGCTATTTATAGAGGTACCGCTTGTTCGTTTGCGTCAATCGTTGCTCGATTTTCGCACGAGCAAGACAATAATATCCGGACGATGCGATAAGTGGGACATGGCAGTGATGGCATGGCAAACTTTGCATAGACAAACTGATTCGTCAAATCGCACAGCTCGGTGAAGAGTACGCGATACACTTTGCGCAATTGCACATAGAAAAAACGGGGGGGATAAGTTCGAGTCGTGTATACACGATGATATGCAAAGTGGGTGGCTAGGGTGGCCTTTGGTTTGAACACTGCAGGGTGCGACGTGTTTGCATGCCGCTTTTTGTGAGTTTGCGTTGGGACTGGGACAAAGGGGACAAATTAATTTATTTTTATGATTGTGTGCGTGTTCGGTTAATGAGACGCAAATGTTTTTGGTGGTTGGTGTGTACGTAGGGTAATGGCCTATTGGCACACAAGTTTTATATACGCGATATACAATATACGTGAAGTATTTATGGCATTTTTTTAAGGCCTAGGCATGTTCCTATATGTTTAATACACGGGCAAACTTAGTTAAGTTTGCGTCTACTGAAATGCGGGGCTGTGTTGGAGATGTTGGTATGTGAGCGGGGGTTTATGTTAGAGCAGTTTCAAAATTGAGTTTTGGATTAAAAAAGTTAAACTAAAGCGATCTTTGGTAATCAACCTAAAAGTAAAGCCATATGACGAAAAGACAACATCGATTAGTTGGATTTACAAGTATTAGTATTTTATCTTGTTCAAATTCCTTCGGGCATATTAAGCAGCGTAGTATTTTTTAGAGGAGGTTCAAGGCAAAACTGGAGCGGAAACAAACACCTTGTGTATTGTTTTATTATTGCAAAAATTAAAACTGGCATGCGCTGCCATTCTCTTTATTGCTTCATTTGAAGCACGTTTCGAACTTCTGTAGTACAGTTCTAGATTTATAATTGTAACAGTTCTATAATATAAAACTGAAAATTTCAAAACGAGATCTTTAGTATTAGAAAGTTAACTTTGCTATAACGTGGTTGTTATGTAACATATTATGTCCAAAAGAAAACCCGGTGTTAAAAAGCTTTTGCAAATGCTGTGTCAAATAAACGGGAAAAATGAATAATGGAAAAGTTTTATTGGAAGATAATATTTCATATTTCGTGTCCTGTACCCTGTAACCCTTTATTCTTTTCAATTGCAACGAACTACGCGAATTTTTTAATAGTTTTTAGGGGGTTACTTTATCAACTTCTTGCAAAATTTGGCGAACCTATTCCCATTCGTGCGAAAGTTATTGTTAAAAGGGTTTCCTAAACTAATTATTTGGATTAGCTACAGATTACTGGGTAGGGAAAGTTATGAAAATTAGAGCCATAGTACTCAAGTGAGCGCAAGGATGTGAAGTATACAGATCGGAAAATACAAGTGGCAGCGTCATTAGAACAGGCTTAATATCTTACGGGCTTAACTTTTGTCTTCTGCTGATGAGGGTCGAGCTTAGGCAGTACAGTAATGTTTCGATTATATCACGCTTATATAACCATATATGTATGCATGTAACTGTGTATATACATATGTGTATGCACGTTTCTTAGTGTGCATACGTATATATTTAAATGAATATACATGCATGAACTTAAATATTGTTTTTTACATGTATACATCCATCCCTATATATATATATATATATATATATATATATATATATATATATATATATATATATATATATATATATATATATATATATATATATATATATATATATATATATATATATATATATATATATATATATATATATATATATATATATATATATATATATATATATATATATATATATATATATATATATATATATATATATATATATATATATATATATATATATATATATATATATATATATATATATATATATATATATATATATATATATATATATATATATATATATATATATATACAACTAGTCATGATTAAATCGAAACATTACTGTATAACTACGAATCACTCGAGTTCACTAGCATGTCCCTTGGCATAGACAGACTTGTCCATCTTTACCGTGGGAACCGATAAAAGAAAAGCCACGCAAGATCACCACTGAAAACCTGTCGACGATTAGTATCAATCAATCTCTAGCTAATTGAATACCGTTAAAATGTAAAAAAGAAAATGTGACTAACATAGTCGCAATAAAAAAGAAAAAAAAAAGATTAATTAATTGGAATACTTAAAAGTTTATGTGTTACAGATTGAGAAAATACAGACATTTTCAGATTTTTTCCTACACAATATTACAAAAGCTTTTTAAACAACTTTCCCTAATAAAGTTGAGACAATTATAAAGTATTTGTAAATTCTTAAAGTTTTATTTTTTTAATAAACGGAGTAGTGACCGTCGCTCCACAACGCAGTTTTTTCATGGCTTGTGGTGAGCTCGATCTCTCTAAGTGCTGTACTGAAAATTATGTAATAGAAGTTAGTTTGTAGCATTCTTCAAACATCTAACCCGCCGAAAATTGCGCAAATGGTTTTGAATGAGATCCGCTGGTGCCCTAAGACGATTTCGTTAGATTTCCAGAGCAGCGTTCACTCTGTGCACTAACGCAAGTGACGGGAAGATATCGAAGAATCTCGTGAAAAAGAAAATTCCAGTAATGATGATTTTCCCTAACGGGTTTCGGGATTTTTCTATTTGTTCTTTGGCATTAGGATTAGCGATAATTATTCAAATTAAAGATACTAATGGGAAGTCACCTTTAGAAAAGTCGATATCAAAGTAAAATTTGAACTATGCACGCATACACTTCAAGAGCTGCAATTTCAGTTCTTAGTTCTCAGTCGCGTTGAAAATTTGAGTAGGGCCAGCACAACATATATAACTCCTTTAGGAAAATTCAGTTTTCCCTACACAATGCATTGATTGATGAATTTAGATAATATGTTATTCTCAGAGCATTAGTAATAATTCGTTTGTATGTCGACTTTATGGGCCATTTTTTCGCTTTTCCATTGACTTGGTTTAGCCTTTGAGATTTCTAGCACTGATGTCCTATGCTTATTTGAGCGATTCTTTGAGTCCTGCCACTATCCAATGTAGTATATGTTATCAAAAACATCGCGAAGCATCAAGTTTTAAATATACACAATATCCGAAGAGAGTGATAATAGTTATAAGAAATATTTCATCACACTGTTAGGTGGATTAAAAGCGTTTTTCTATATCATTTTGTGTTTTAATTAGCAACTATTTGCAGCTAATTTTCAGATATGTTTTACAGCATTTCCGGTGCTGCCAGATAAAGATCTAATAGGAAATACAGATTTTAAACAGTGTTTTAATACATTAAACGGAGTTATTCAGATTCTATTGAAACTTCTATTAACCCTCCGGAAGTCGCGCCTATGGCCCACTGAACAAGCATCTGCTGGTGCCCTAAGACGATTTCGCTAGATTTTCAGAGCAGCGTGCACTCAGGGCACTAGCGCGATTGCCGGAAGGTTAAAAGAGATTTTGTCATTGTCGAAGAAACACTTGTTTCACAATTCTCGAAAATGAGTTATCCGAAATATTTCAAAAATCGAGAAAACTGACAGAAAAAAAAACCTCAACTTAATTTCACAATTGAGAAAAAAATGGCAAAAAGTTCATAGAGTAGAGAAGTTTTTTTTGACAAATACGATTCGTGGCTGGGTATCGGGGTTTCTTTCATCAACGCGGACGACGAAAAAGAAGATAACAATGCAGAGTCTACTCAGCTATCTACATCACAGGAAGTAAGAAAAGTGGCCATGGTCGCCCGAAACAATCGTTTCATCATTCTAGTGATCGAACTAAGCGTCGAAAAACCGAAAATATCCGTCGACGATATGATTGTGACGAATTAAGTTATGCTACTCAAATGAAACTAAGAGCGATGGGAAACTCTGAGACAACAAAAGTCATCATCGATGTAATAGCAGTTTCTCCATCAAAAGCGATTAAGCATCGAACATCCTTTGCAGTAGAACCAGAAAAACTTTCACTGGTGATGAAGACCTCGCACTCGTTGAAAATAATTTGTCCAAAAGTCAATACGTTGGAATAAGATCTTTAAGCTGTACAACAAAGAGAAAATTGTATCCTGGTTATACGGTAATTTTCGATGCCAAAAAAATGTTATCCGATGCAATCTCAGATAACTATCACAGAAACGAGTGCTTCCGTAACTTTACAACAGTTATTGAATCATACAATAGAACGAATTATGTAAGTTCAAAGTGATGTTAACAAAAGCCTACAAATGGGGATGTGACGGAACCTTAGGTCAGAGTACGCTTAAGCAAATTTTTCAAAATGACGATGTTAAGACAATAGAGGCCAACATGTCGTGACTTCTTTAGTGCCATTGCAATTGATTTCATACAGTGAAGAGGAAAATAAAAGTCATTTAAGTCAATTAAGAATCGAATTTTTGTAAAAACTGTTGAGACTACTAAAATCAGAGTAAAGACAGTAAGAAACAGGAACAAAATTTACAAAATTTTGAAACTGTAATTGACGTGAAAAATTCGTTAACAGACACATCGTCATCTCAGCGCTGCTACATTCGTAATTGTTCCTCAAAAGATTTGAATAACATCGATAAAGTATTGAAAACAAAAATATTAGAAGAAAATTTGCAGTTTGGTATCTCAACATGCGTGGTTTTTCGAATGCCTTGTATATCTTTCTTACAAATTAGTCATCAAAACTTGGCAAGGTCGTGGCAAAGAACACAAAGTAATAATTGAATCTCGCAAAAAAAAAAGATTCGAACAGGTTTTCGCACTCAACTAGAACTGTTAATAGATGTACCGAAACAAGGCTGTGGCATCTCAAATGATGACAACATAGTTAGTCGTTTTTTTCTTCAAAATTCAGAGATTTCAGCGTCAATCACAGCAGCTGACAAAAAGTTGATTCAAAGATTTCATACCATTCTTCAAGTTCTCTCGTGCAGTTTTAAGATAAGAATAATTGTTTTCGAAGAGTAGGCATTAGATACAGCCCGAAAATTTGTAGCGTTACATGCCAACTACGGTCTATAAAATACTATTTCACAATTATTGACATGCTATTGCTGTCAAATCGGGCAGATATCCGAAGAGGCCCAAGAATCGTCAAATAGGTTGATAAAGAAATTCCGGCAAGATTTTGCTCGAAAATGTGACAGAGTCAAAACCATGCACGATGTTTTCTCAAGACTTTTGGTAACCTCCGATCTCGTCATTTCAAGTCTTCGTAAATTACCTGCGAAAAAATTGAGAACACTAGCATCGGAGGCGAATGTCTTGTTTTCGACGATTAATTCAAGTGAAAATGATAGTGACTCTTCGTCAAGGTTGTCCAGTGACGATGATTAATTGTGTTACTTTTAATTCATTACACTATATTTGACAATAGTTATATTGTTCTGTATATTAATAACACTATATCTGAGAACAAATAAATATAAATGAGCGGTACAAAAAATTCCTGTCCTATATCGTGCTATTTTCCGGAAAAATTCAAATTGTTATTCTCGACATTTTTTCTTGTGAAGTAGGTATCAAATCGGAATCAGAGACCTCAAAAACCCACGCATACAATTTTAAGAGCGAATCAGTTGTAATTTTCCAAAATTGGTCCGCCATTTTGGTTTCGACCAATTCAATATCAAATTCGTATTCCGCGGCCTCTAAAACACTCGTGTACAATTTTTAAAGTATATAATTTGTAATTTTTCATAATTCGTCCGCCATTTTGAATCCGCCATCTTGTTTTCGACAAATTGAATATTAAATTCGTGACCCCTGAATGCTAGGTTTAAGACAAATTGGACAACATCTTCGATTTTTTGGCCAGCTTTTTGGAACTTTGGACCACTGTGTGTCGTATCAAATAAACTAATTAAAAATATGCTCCTCACTGCATATTTCTTCACAACCTCAATCAGGTAGCTATACTGTGAAGTGTATGTCACTTCTAAGCGATTAAATCCTAATATCAGATAATGCAGAACATTGAAAATTATTTCCTTACTAAATAAAATGATATTGATAGCGGTAAGCTCCGACCTAATTGCCACATGGTATTACCTTCGATTTAAAGCCTGAATTTAGTCTGGTTTAAGTCATTAGTACCTGTCATTGCAGGAATGGCTGCATCCTGCAGCCAAAACACAATGGTGTAAATGACCGCTATGTTCCTTTGAATCAACTTTTCATTCTACATGTACAATATTATGGCTCATGTTACAAACATACCATATGAGGGCAGGTAAACAAGTTATATATCGTACGAAAAATTTAATTAAATGAAAAATTGCTTTCGTTCTTCTCAGGTTGCTTATGGCTTTGAAAATAAATTTAAGTAAGTTTAATTTTCTCACAAAATTTTAGTTATTTTTAAGAATCAAAAGAAAAAAATATAATCACAAATTAGTATCCTTTTTCTAGTTCTGTCGTCTCACAAAAAAAAACACAATTTTCGAATGGGAGTTTATGAGCATGAGTATGATGACCGTACAATTCGTAGTTACTACTCCGTGATTGGCCAGAACAAGCGGAATTGTACAGAGAATCGACGAATGGGACGCCAGCCTGTAAGGACGTGGAAGGGATGAAATGTTCGTGTAACAAACGTTGTTATGGAGATTGTGTATACCTCCGCATCTCCACGTTTGCCACGGGAAGGAGTTTTTGTAAGTAGGATGGGGTAAAGAGTTATACAAATCTGGATTCACTTTGATGAGTGATACGATCTATGCAACTCTCAATAGTGTTATCTTGCGTTTATTACTCTGGGCAGCTGGCTGCTGAGAATTTATGAGAGATTTATCGTTTGTTGACATAATTTGGAAATGTTCGGTTTGTAAAAAAGTAATTTCAGCTCCGGACAGCCGACATTCTGGAGTGATGCTTATGTTTAATTGAATCAAATGACAGGTGAACGATTTTATTATTTCTTGCTCCTGCATTCCGGTGAAACACGGCATTCCAAAAACAATGCAATATAATGAAATGCGGTTACTTTTAGAGTCTCGAGACACTCTTATGTTATAATCATAGACGCGCGTTGTTATGGTCTATCTAAGGCACATTTTAAATGGTATAAAATAAGCCCAATTGAAATGCCTGAAACGACCAATTTTGTATGTCGGATATACAACCGATGACATGCGCGCGGTCTTTTTACGCTAATTACTAGAACAAGATTACAAACAATAAGAACGAAAAGAAACTAACTTGTCATCTTTTGCGTCACCAATCAAGCTCATAGCTGGAAAATGTCATGGTCAATCTGGTTGATTGGTCGCATGTTTGCTCGTGACATGTACAAGTTGCGAATTCTTGCGACATGCGACACAAGCGCATGTACTATGATACGATACATTTTTCCCGTGACATGTCATAAAATTTGTACATGTCTCAAAATAAAACTGGTTTGTCAAGCGGTTGTACATTTACTGAACAGTGACATGTATGTCCGTTTGCGAAAGCGTCGCGAAAATAGAAAAATAGCTTTGCTTATTATGTGACATGTCGAAAAAGAACCCGTATTGAAAATAGGTAAAATAATGAATACCGTTGTTTGGCTGATAATTGGATAGATAGTAAATGAGATAATTGTAAGATGTATAACTATGATCAAGCTACAATATTTTAATACTCATGAAGAAATATGATTAACGTGACTGTAATATAGTGCATATACTACTCCAAAGCATATGCAAGTACTCAATACATTAAGAACAATTAATATAATCTAATGATGATTTAATGGACTTAAAGTAAACCAATGGAACATTTGTTCTTCGTGCTGATATGACGAAAATTGGTAACTGGTTTTAATTTTTTTTTGCAAATTGTCAATTCTTAACCCTCATACATAATTCATAAGTCATCATTCACTCAGACAAGACCATGCGTATTCCCCACGCGCATTAAAAGAACATCACTTATATAAACTTAAAAAAATAGTTGCATAACCGAGGTGGTTCATTTTTAAAGATAGCACTGCTGATGAATCCTTTTATGATAATAAGTGATAAAGGACGCAGACGAAAATAGCTGACCACGGCTTGAGTGTTGGCGCAACCAAATTTACTTAAACTAAGATATATTTTAGATGGGCCACTTAGGCCACCTGGCAGCAACCCATTATGGCGGTATTTATTTGATGACCAAAGACTTGTTACTGGTACAAAGTTTAAGTTTATGAGTTCGATCCACTTCGTTCCACAGCAAGGCGCATTCATCTTGCTCAACTATTATCCACCACAGCTTGAATAGCAAGGATATGTTTATGTAATAAATTATGACTGCAACTCACAAACTTCCACTGTTGCTAGAGCCGAAATCACTTTAAGGCTTCTCGTAAACTAGGTCCTGCCAGGTCATACAAACACTTCTCGGCGCTACGCAACAACCGGCAATCATTCAAAGCACTTCCCCTTCCCCTTCCCACTCTATCTTAGCTCCTGCCATCCAGCGCATAGCAAACATCGATAAAAGCTGTTTGATGCTTTCACCTCATCAAAGATACTATAGAGTCGAATGTAACACATTTTCTCAGCCGCGTCAAGACGGCAGCTAGGCGACTTAAAGTTTCGCCTGGAAAGTTTTACATAATAATTCCAACCTTTGCCAGTTCACATGCAGGACTTCTTCCGCCCGAACCCCTTCGGTGGCACCGTCTGACGTCGAACTTTGCTAATTAAAATTAATTTTCACACCACACACCCGCTTAGGGTTGAAGCCGGGGGGGGGGGGGCTGATGGAGATGCCCGTGGGTTCCACCTGGGCGCCCTTCACCGCGAACGGGGCGGAAGGAAGTCGGTAGTTTATCAAATTAATCGCTTCTCTTGGTGGGTTGGTTGGAGTATGTACCTGCCTATTCGAATGTTTCGATACAGTGGACAATAATGGATGCAGAGGTGTCGTAACTTTTCGGCAGCTCTGGTTGCCGAGTTCGAATATTTCAAGCGAATTTTTGCGGCAAAAAACACTCGATTAGCATTTACCAGGTTTGTTGATTTTGTTTGACGGCGGACTTGGTTGCAGCACTGGAGTAAATCAGTCCTAAACATGCAAGTTTGATATTTACACAGAAATTAGACTAAAAATTCGATTATACAAAATGGTACTAGCTATTATAGAATGGTTTGAGCTTCTGTGTAGACGAATTATAAACAGTGTCATTACTAATTAAGTATTCTAATTTGGACTAGTCTAAAATATAATTTTCTCTAAATCTAACTGCCTTCTGATTGAGTTTCTTACAGTTTTTGGTTCTGAAACTATTAAACTGTTTTTATTGTGGATATGAATTACTAATGCAGTGTTGCAGCATTCGAAAGAAGCAACAAACCATGAATTGGAAACAAAGGTCGTATTTCACAGAACACAACGTGCTAGTACCACGATCGGCAGAAAACAGCGTCTGACCCGAAGCGGTGGCTTTGCGTTGCGTCTTGTAAGTCCAAACCAAACCAACTTCTAAATGAAGTCAAAATATTTCAATAAGTTTTTTTTTGCATTTTCATGTCATTGTTGTCGCAGTAATCTATAAAAACTAAATTCATCCAAACAGCGAATTCGAACAATCTATAGCGATGTGGTTTTACAAACCCCCTCTCGTTACATCACTGGTCAAAGTTCAAAATCACGATTGTTTTCTACATTTGCGAAAACAAAACGCGCTCCGGAAATGGTTGACCGCTGACAGTGAGCCCACTAATTTCAGCTGGCCTAGGTACAGTGTCGCATTAGCCGCAAAAACAAAATCACGAAGTCAACCCCCATTAGTAGTCATTCCTGGCAGTAATAACCGCAGGTCGGGGCAGCAAAAGAAACACGGCAGCAGCAGCGGCACACAGAACTTACCTCAAGATGGTGTTTTGATAAGGCTGAACTGTTCGCTATTTGCCGACAATTTTCTTTAATTTCACACTCGTTCATTCATTGACCAAAAACAAACTGTTTGTCGGGAAAGGTGGGGTGGGGGGGATGAAAGGTTTTCCCTTTATTGCGGTATGAATTTGAGGAGGTTAGTGCAGAAGAGGTCAGATAAGCTCAGCAGGTTCTTCAAGGCCGTAAACAAAGTGATTCAGTTGGAACAATGGGGGTGAGAGGTGATATTTTTCCGGATGGGGAAAGGGTTTCGTACAGTTGACAAAAAGAGTTTACGGCCAGTCCACGGCAATGGAAGGGAATTTCTTTTGTTGTGCCGGTTAGAGAATACTGTCTGTAAAGTTTGGCTTATCTTGCTACCCCAGGGGAGTGCTGTCGATGTCCCTGTGGGTTAAGGGTTGGTGAGGATTTCTTTGTTGTAGATCTTAATTGGTGGTGAAGTATGTTGTGAGGAAATTTGATTTTTGAATGATTCAATAATTAGCTTCCTTCGATGCTGGAGTGAATCGGATAAATTTTTACTGAATAGTTTGGAAAAGAGGTTGGACATGCCTTTGTTTGAGCGATTTGAAATGTTTCAGAAACCGAAGACACAGTTAGAATCCCAATAAAATTTGTATGCAATAGCAATCAAGACAAACACTCGAACGAATCTGTTCACCTCTTTCGATAGTAACAATCTAGTCACGAAAGAGCATACAAAATCGCAACCCACACTGTGAGTCACGCAAGAATTTTTATCCAAACATAAACATCTCTACCCATATTGTTTATCATTCCGAAGGGATTGCGTTTATTTAGGATGAAAAGTTCGTCATCTTTGTTCGTTTCTTTGCTCACCGTTTGGCCTCGCTGCCGTTCGTTCGAGAGGCATCACTACTGCCCGAGTTACAAGCAGAGCGGCGGTAAACACGCACTGCGTATTCGCCACACATATGTTTGACAGGCATCGACGGGGCGACTATTTGCCTGCGCTGATAAGCTTTATTTTTTGGGAACCGCCGCCGTTACAGTTTTGAAAATATGGGCCTGTGCATCGTTTGGTTCTACTCGAGCAAATAATAGAGTTGTCGAGAGGGGAATTTATGTTTTTGCTTTCCAGGCGGTGGGCTCATATGCAGATCTGAAGGAATGTTTCACTGGAAAGCTTGGAAAAAGTTAGAACTGTGCTATATTAAAAATAAGATCCGCCAAAAAAACTTTCGCAATTGATGTATCGAAAAAAAGATGGGTAGGTAATATCTGCACGGAAAAAATCCGTTCATAAATTCACGATTTCGTGAACTGAACGTTTTACGAAAACCGTAACCAAGTTCCTGAAATTATGAATAATAAATCTATTCGTATTCATGAAACTATTTGAGTTTTCTAAAACTAGTTCGCCCCGAATATATACAAGGCGTTACATTAGAATGTTTTGTTGGGTTACTGTTGTTGTTCAGTGGACATGTTTAGTTTTTGTTGTGATTCTTGTTCATGATTTGGGAATACACAGTCGACAGCCAAACGTTGTTCATGATTTCAAGAGCTTATTAGCGATTCTTGTGAACTCTCATGACGTTAGCGGGATAAAAGTTCAAGATTTCAAGATCTTAGTTGCGATGTTCGTAGATTCTATTCACGTTATCGTGATATTTTAGTCATGAGTAGAGTGATTCATGTTTATGATTTCAGGATCTTTGTCCATGCTTTCAGAATCTTAGTCGCGATTTTTGTAACTTTTGTTCGTGTTATCGTGGTATTTTAGTCATGAATAGAGTAATTCATGTTCATGATTTCAGGATCTTAGTCACGATTTTAGATATTTTTGTCACGAGTTGTGTGATATGTGTTCCTGATTTCAGGATCTTAGTCACGATTTTCGTAATTTCTGTTCATATTATCATGATACTTTATTTTGGAGCTTACTTTCAAAGAGTAATGTAACTAACTTATCATGGTAGTCGTAAATTCTTTTCGCCTTATCATGATCTGTTATTTTTTGGTTACTAACGGTTTTTTTACTTGGAATAATGTGACAATATGAACTGGATCATTAAAGTAAGACTCATTCGCGATATCTGGTTTTGTGAACTATGTCACGCACACTATTTGGGGTTCTCAGTGTAGTTTACGTTTTCTGTCCGGACATCACAATGAACATTATCAAATGAATAACGATGTCCGAGGTTCAAGTAGTTTTTTTATATCTACTGCTCGTACCTATTACGCAAACAGCTGGGCATTTCATGAAAACTGCATGGAACAAAAATGATTCTACGAATAATACTTCAAATTTTGTGAAAGAGTTCACGTAAAAATTTTATTACCATGTTGCATGAAATTGTAAATGATTAGGGATATCTTCTAAATATCAACAGCACGCAAATAGATACTAGATAGATCGCAAAACTTGTACTACGAATTATGAATCAGTTCACGAATACATGAATAATATTTTATGATTTCGTGAACTTTTTCATGAAAACGAATGACAAGTTGTGACTATTGTACTAGGCATCATGAACCAGTTCACGAATACATAAAGAATATTTCATGATTTCGTGAAATGTTTTACGAGTACGGGTATTGGATCGTGACTAATATATTAGAAATCATGACCCAGTTCACGAATACATAAATATTTTATCATTTCATGAACTATTTCACGAAAACGAATGGTAAGTTGTGACTATTATAGTAGGTATCATGAAGCGGTTCACGAATGCATGAATAATATTTCAAGATTTCGTGAACTATTTCATGAGCATGGATATTGGATCGTAACGAATATATTTGGAATCTTGAACCAGTTTACGAATGTATGAATAATATTTGATGATTTTGTGAACCATTTCACGAGCACGGATATTGGATTGTGACTAATATATTAGGGATCATGAATTAGTTTACGAGGATTGAATGGATTCATGAATAAAATTCCGATTTCGTGAAATAGTTTACAAAAAAATAGCCAGAATATTTCGATTTTGTGAACTAATGTTCCTATATCTATGAAAAAAATCATGAGTCAACCTTTGGTCTTATGAATAATGTTCATAAAGTTGTGAACTAGTTCTTGGCAGAAACCGTGACCGCAGTTCACAAAGCAAAACAAATATTTCCACTAATGAAAGCGTTATGCGGGCGTTACTGAAGGGAAATTGAGCAAAATTATAAAAGCCATGATTTTTGTTCATGGTCCTGTTTTCGTAACGTAAAAACGTGATTGTTCCAGAATTCATGGCACTTTTTTCACGATTTTGGGAACAATTTTTTTCCGTGTGTGCCAAAAACTGGAGTGTCGTCGCAACTGCTCGTTGCACCGTATACATCCAAATAAAATAATAGCGCACCTATATGTGAACATCTTTCCCGTACGATCGCCCCTATAAATCGGGTGCCGCTGGCGTTAGGAGATGACCAAGGGAAAAACGTCAAAAAGAATTGCAAGTTTGCGAGGAAAAGTTGTGCTCTACTAAAGTTTATTTGCCATTTGTAATTCAGGATTAAATACTACAAGTACAATGCAGTAGATTAATTATTCTACCTAACACCAAGTACAGAGCAGTAAATCTAAAATTATAGTTCTAAAAACAAGTGCAGTACGGTAAACTGAAAAATTCTATCTGAAAGCAATTGATTCCTACAGCTATTAGTACGGCTGATTGAAATTGGTTAGTTTAGTGCTATATTTGTTTCTAGCTAAATTAAATTAAACTATCAAAATGTTTAGATTTTATGTAGCTGCTATCCTTTCATGTTCATGGGCAGAGCCATCTACCACGGCAAATTTCTTAGAGCATATCGCACGAAACATCTTTGTACGCATTCTAATCGGTTTATTTGGACGTTGTGATGTGGAGCCCACACTTGCACAGCATACTCCAAAATGCTTCGCACCAATCCGCAATATAGCGATTTCAGCACGTAGAAATCGTCAAAGCCAGCGGTATTTCGCTTCAGGAAACCAAGTGTTGCGAATGCCTTCGCCGTCGTTGCGGTGATGTGATCCGAGAAGCTAAGCTTTCTATCAAAAAGCACTCCCAAGTCACGAATGGAGTCCACTCATTCGATGACGCGCTCTTGGAGCAAGTACTCATGATGAGATAGAGGGGATGATCGCCTGAAACTTATCATTTTACATTTGTCAACGTTTATCTGCATTCCATTCAGCAGGCACCATTGTTCAATATTGAGTACATCATCTTGAAGTGCAGCAGAGTCAAGTCCAGAAGCAATGGAACGAAAAATCTTCAAATCGTCGGCGAAGAATAGTTTTCCAGATTTGATACGATCACAAATGTCGTTTATAAATAAAATAAAAATTAGCGGCCCTAGGTGACTTCCTTGAGGGACTCCGGTTGGCAAGTCAAGCAAGCTAGAACGTATTGAACCAATTTTAACGAAAGCACTCCGATTAGACAGATATGATTACAACCATCCAGTTAACCACGTAGGAAATCCTAGTCTTTGCAGTTCCAGAAGAGCAATGTTGTGAGGTACTTTATCGAATGCTTTCGAGAAGTCAAAATATATTGCATCGGTTTGTTGACGCTTCTCAACGGAGGGGACCAAGATGCTAGTGTACATCATCAAATTTGAAGTTGTAGAACGTTGCTTCACAAATCCATGCTGACATTCGTCGATGATGTGAGAAGCAGCAGCGTACATCTCATTGCAAACAAATTTTTCAAGGACTTTAGTAAAACAGTTCAAAAGTGAGATTCCTGTGTAATTTTCCACATTATGAATGTCTCCAGTCTTGTGAATCGGAGATATAGCCATTGTTTCCATGCACTCGGGAGGACGCTTTCAGTGATTGAGCGGTTAAAAATAATGCTGACTGGCAATGACAATGCACATCCTTTTACGAATGTCGGAGGCAAACAATCCGGGCCTGGTCCTTTCGATGTGTCGACACTTGATAGAGCTTTCAACACGTCTATTTAATTTTGTGACGGAGAGATAGCTGGGTTGGTGAATACCCCACGAAAATGTTCTGCAAAAAGGTCTACCGATTCGGCTGTGGATTGCGCGCTGGCATCTCCAAGATAAACATTTACGGAAATACCACCAGCGCGTTTTCTGCTGTTCACAAACTTCCAGAATGGTTGGGGGGTTGTTCCGAAAGTTGCTTTGGACGTGACTTATATACTCGCCGAATGCACTATTCCGGGCTGTTTCGTGTTGAAGTACGGTTCGGCGAAGCTTTGTTTTCGTCGGTCTTGTAACGGAAGTAACGCTTGCGATGTTTTCGGAGAATGTTGCGTAGACGACGAAGCTTGGAATTCCACCACGGATACTTGTAGTCTTAGGAACTATGCGGCGTAGTATCTCGTATAGAGATCCGTAGAACACCGTGACAGCATGATCCATATCGTTTCCACTTAACAGATTGAACCAGTCATCAGCATCGAAGGCCGCAGACACTTCTTTCAAATTGCAGCGATTGAAGTCAAAATTGAGACCGTCGACGGATTCGGCAAACCTCATAAACACATGATAGCCATCATTGCCAGATAAGGTAGACGGGAAGTGTTGATGCTCCACCTGCTTAACAGAAGGACGACGACTCATCAGACTCTTCCATAAGTGTCGCGAAGTTGGTGGTTTGAAAGGGTATAAGGGCTAGGATTCGCTCTAAGCAAGCGATGCGATCTATAAAGCATACACACTTCGAAAAACGCTTGTAATTTTACGTCATCTTGCGCCGACATATGCCGGCGAACAAAATGACCGATTATTACGTTCATTATTATTTTTACACGACACCAAATTATTCAAAAACGTAATTTTACATTAGGCCAACAGTAAAATTTCATGCGACATGTAAATTTGCAAGAACGCTGTGAAATTACATTTGTCCATTAAAATTGAAGTAAAACTAATTTTCAATCCTAAAATAAAAATAACCTTACTGCAGCTCGCCACGCAGCTTCTTACCAACAAATCATCTACTCATTATCTATTTTCGTGAAAATGGAAGATACAAATAAAATTCAACTAAGCGAATTTTCATCAAAATTCAGAATAGGTCCACCATTTACTGGGTCGAAGCTTTGTGGAATTATGAGTCAAGAATATGCTGCAAAAACGAGTTGAACGATTTTAAAGATGACCTGACAGTGGTCGAAAGCAAGGAGTTTTTATTCTCAGGTGATGCGATCCTCAAAAACGCTGATCAGCCATGTTGGTCTTAGAAACGACAGCTAACAACATTGTTTACTAGTTCTCTCCATATGTTTGCTTTGATTTCAGAGGGTAAACAAAGTTGTTCGCTGTCATTTTTCTTCCCCGCAGTCTGCTGCATGCTTACCTCACTCCTCGCCTAGTTACTGCCGAAGACGAATCACCTTAGAACTCTAAGCACCTTGGTCGAAAGGGTAATCGAACTTCTTTTCTTTTTTGTGTAACTGAACATGTTTGATAAAAAACTCGACGTTTTCAGTGGATAAACCGCATAACTTGCAATATAATTGCATTGTTATCCTAACACGCAAAATCACCTTGCGCAGCCGACGGACCTTGATATTTTTTTAGATAAATACGCGATTCACTTCGCTTGATGCGTTTTTGATTCGAGACGTGTAATTTTATGGCATCTTACACTGAAAACTTAGTCATTGGGTTTAAATTTTATTTCCTACACTTAAAAGTAGTGCGTGTGACAATCGATTTTGTTCATAATGACGGAATATTGAATTTATTAAAAAGAGTATTATGAGTGAGTCGATTATGACATAAAAATAGATCACATTGAAAGTTGCGTCATATGCAATTGCGTCAGATTTCTCAATTGAGTCATCATTAATATTCAGATTTTTTTAGTGTGTAGTTTATTATGTAGTTGTAAGATTTATTTTAACGGCTTTGTCAGTCTTTTGATAAATAATGGAACGAATTTTAATATTTGTCCGACGTTTCGATGCTTTTTGGCATCATCTTCAGGGGAAACTAGTTTATAATGTCATGATTGGTTTTGAGTTGATGCATTTTTCTTGTACTTACAATATAGTTCGTCCTTTGTCTAAATGCTTTGATAAGCTGAATGTCTGAGATATTGTTTGTTGTTTGTACATCTGTGCGTATCTGGATGGACAATGATATAAATCTTACGTAATATGTGCCATAAGTTGTAAAAAATAAAATAAAAATATAAATTTTGAAATATTGCTTACAAGTCGCCTAATATAAATTTTGGGTGAACCTATTATTTCAATTATTTGCGCGCTGTTGTATCTACTCCTTGCGCCCTGTTGTATATATATATACTGTGTGTGCAATGGCGGTCATAGTTTTGGGCATCGATAAATAGTCGATATCTACTTTTCCGTACTGGGCTGTATGGTTACAGAATTGGCATGTTGGGGTCTGCCCGGCATATGTACTTAGCGTTGTTTGCTTGCAGGTCACGCCTTCCTTCGGTGATTTGCATTCGATAGTCATGTAAGAAGGTATTGGTTTAGTCACTCGCATCCTCACAATACGAACGCCGTTGGAAATGCCGGTGAAAAAAATTCTCCAGGTGTCATTCGTAATAGATTCTACTTCTCCATATTGCGACATGATTCGTTTGATGTAGTGCGCGGGGCCAAATCATGGATACGCACGTCCACCATGTCATTTTCCATATGCACGGAGATCTTGATTGTGGTGTTATTAAATTCGACTTCGTGTTGCATGCTGTTCTTTGCTTTCGGCCTGTGCTAAGCTTCTGAACGAGATCAAAACACAGTTTTTTTACGTGATCTTGCTGAATGTACGTAACTTCAGCGAGATTAAGCTCCATTTTCACTTTAACTAATTGTTCCACTTCTTGAACTGTGGGTCTAACACGAGTTTTATTAAAATCGATCGAAATCGTGTTATCCCGTAGCACGGGCACTTTTGTTTCATTTGGCAAACTCATTTCTCTCCGCAGCCGGGGCAACGATACAATTTGTTTGTGCAATAGTATAGAACAAAAGCTGGCTTGAGTCACTGGTGCTTATAGCTTGCTATAGCGAAGCGATTTTTTTTCGCTTCTGCTTTGTGCGAGGTCAGAAGATAGACCCTATAATCATTCTTGGAATGGATGAAAAATCACCTTAAATAACACAAAATTTAAAAAAAACTACTTAGCATGCTCGAAAACATTTGCAATAAAAACCCATTGGATAATGTGTTCTGTTAACATTAATTGAGATACACAACGAGAGACAGCGCCATATGTCTAATAGAAACGGAGAAAAGGGATTCCGCCAACTTACCCCAATCGCTAACTAGCTCCGGGTCCCCTAATAATTTGCTTTGAAGGAAGTATCTCGGCTATGTTGTTGATTATTTTTTGACACAAAAGCGGTGCTTTTAGTCGATTACAAAGCAGTCTCTTTCCAGTCAACGTAATAGCCAACGAATTTCTTCGTTCGAAATTTTCGTTCCGGAGATATGAAATAATGAGTCCTATACAAACCAATACCACGAAAAATAAATGGTTCAAACTATCAGAATAAGTATTTAAATTTTTGGAACAGCAAGTGGCCATTGAAATTGTTCTTTTTGCATTGATTTTGACAAACAAGCACACGTTAAAAAGTACATTTGGCAACGTTTTGACAATGAGTTTATGCGTTGCTAAATATTTTCTAAGCAAAATCTAATATGGCGTAGGTACTTTTTCGATGTTTTTAAAATCTGGAGGTACTGACGGTTAAATAAAACAATGTACACGCCTAGAAAATCAGCGGTTCAACTTTTATTTGAAGAGTGTGACTACTGCAGATTATTTACAAATTAATAAAACAAATAGTAAATGCAATCCATTGGTTTAGTGCAGGTAAGAAAATGAGGAAGTGGCAAACTATGTTAAAAATCATGAAACCGCGGTAGGAAATGTTGTAAGCACATGTTTCAGCAGCTGCGTCTCGCTTTGTACTTGCGAATAAGAAGTCAATCGGTTTCCCCGTCGTCACCAGAGTGTGGAATTGAAGTTATGCATTCCGGCTAACGCGGTTGCTTAGATGTGCGACGATCACGTTTGCGCTTCGGAGCGTTTTTTAGGATTTCTGTTTTTTTAGTTTATCTACTTCAACAACACCTTTAAATATTATATTGTTAAATGACGGGAAAAATATATGAGGCAGTTTCATTGGTGACGAGCACTTTACTTTCACATGAGCACGTAATGTTTCGAAAGGAACCTTGAATTGTCTAGAGGCTGATCGAATAGTGGCGCCATCTTGAACAGTTGCAATTATGTTCTTTATGTCCTCTTCACTTCGTTTTGGCGTTTTTCGCACGAAATTACGCACACTTTTCCTGTCAAAATACAGTAAGATTTCGTTTTTGGCATGCTCCATTTTTGGCAACAAATGAGTTACGCTCTTGGGAACATTGTGTTTGTTCCTAGTAAACCATTAAAAAAATGCTCAATACACACTTTGTTGTAATATTATTTCCTAGCACAGGAGTCTATACTTACTATATTTTATGGGGGTGGGCATAACGAATAAAATTAAATTTGCTGATTTTTTTTCTATCATTTCATTCAATTTCACATATTCTTATATAATTAATATTCTTGAAACATTTATGATGTCACAAATTGAAAATAAAAGCTTTTAAGGTAAAGTTCCATTTTTTGCACGGTTTCAGTTTTGGCAACTGAAAAAAATATTGTTGCCAAAAACGGAATCGTACTGTCCTTCTAATTTACATTATAGTAATGACCTAACGGGTGTTCAATAAAAAATGAGATTTTTTTCAGTCATGTAGTTAAAAAACAAAAAGAGTTTTTCCAACAAAATTCAGTATTTTTTATTAAAAACATAATGTTTACTCTTCCAAAAAATGTCATTGGAGAAGGGGCCCTGGTCAGCCGAACGACGCTACTTAGTCGCGATGCTCTCACAAGAGCGCTGGACTGCACTGACGTCCATCTTCTGGATACAAATCCGGATCCCGATGGTGAACTGGTTCATATCCCTGGCCCGCCAATTATTTTAGTGCACTAGGGCACCGAGGGAGCCGAAAAAACCTCAATGGGACGGCACTGGGGCAAGTTGGTCGGGTTCCTTTCTTTCGTCACGTACGATATCTTTTTCTGCTCAAGATACTCCAGCGTCTTCTTGACGTAATGGGAAGACGCCTTGTCCGGTCAGAAGACGTACTTCCCATCCGCATGATGCTCCTTTAAGAACGGCAGAAGATTTTTTTCAAGACACTCCTCCTGGTACACTTGTTGATTGATGGCCAGACCTCTCGGCTTAAACCACGGCTTTGAAATCCCTCTGACCGATATGTACAGCATAACTTTTTTCTCAAATTTATGCTTAAACTTATATTTTACTTCGGGGGGTGTGACCGACTTGTCGCTGGAATAGTAGCTGTCATTTCCTTGAATGTGGGTCGTAGCTTTCGTCTTCCAGCACGAACGACGTCCCGCGGTAGGTCTTCGTCATCCACCGGCACTGCGATTCCACGATCGCTATCTGCTCGCCCATGTACTCGAGGAACCGAGTGCTCTTCCGACAGATGATGTCCTCCATCTTGAGGATTCGGTGAATCAAGATATGGTAGCAGTGTCCTTGTTATCGAACAGTTTTTTCAACGCTTCCTTCTTCTTCTTCTTCTACGTCATCGTCATCGCCGAACGGCCGTTGCCGGCCTTCCGCTTCACGCTCAGGGATGCCAGGATCCGGTAAACTGTGCTCACGGGCATGTTTTCGTCTCGACAGTGGTCTACCGTAAACTTTTTTCCACGATGACCATGCGTTTCGTAAAACCGTACAACACGTACGCGGAGTGCCGGCTGTTTCGACGCCATCTTCGATTGAACTGACAGCACTCGAGCTAAAAGAATCATGCCACCAATTTCTAGGGAGCCCGGAGAGCAATTCTCTGGGAGAGAAAAAAAAATTACGCTCTTTACTTTAATTACAGAAAGGTATTGAAATCATTCTCATTTTTTATTAATTATTTTATTCTTCATTTTTTATTAAACACTTATAGTTATAGTGCCCCCAAACGGCTGTAGTGTGTCGATTTTGTTCGGCTACTACCACTAAGACTTTGTACGTCCATATCAATACCAGATCACGCTGTGCTCACGGAAAGCCCTACGCAGGTGCTTCTTAGAACAGTCTATCAACTGCAATAACAACTAGCACAGTTTCAACCGTTTGTTGTATAATGAACACACACTGAGAAATGCGACGGAAAAATGTATAAATATTTAATTAATATAATTTTCACTAAAGAAATTAAACCAACTAATGTGATTTTTTTGCCAGCTGTGGTTTGGAATAGTTTACTGTTACAGCTTTGAATAACAGCGGAACAATTTAACTCGATATAGTTATTCATACAGAAAAACATTCGGGAAATTCAATGAAAATTGTTTCAGATATCTCTTCACTGAGCAAATCTATACGTAAATGTGCTATGAATTTCGTACGGAAAACTTCCGTAAAATATACGATTTTTGTACAAGTGATGAATAATTCGTAGTTCCATGGAATTTGTTTTTCATTAATCAAATGAATTGTATGGTGAAATATAAGAAAGTATTTCTAATATTTTCGAATATCTTTCGTAATATGAACGATTTTTTTTCGAAGAATGCTTAAAATAATTATGCACAAAAACTCATATCGTTGAGTGAATTTATTCGCGAATTTGCTACGAAATAATAGTAAATTTGTAAATAGTTGGGATCGTTCATTTTACGACCAAAAACCATGGCGATTTGATGAACGAAAATTTTCGTGAATTTATATATTTAGTGTACATTGAACGAAATTTATCGTTGAAGACGGAACTATTTTTCGTGAATCAAACGAAATGTTCCGTCATTTTACTAAATGTCTGTGTAGAACAAGAATACTTCGTCAGTCGCACGATTTCAATTTGAAATTGATTGTTGTTTTGTTGATGTTGAAATTGATTTGATTGTTGAAAAAAAATACAAAACAGTAACTTTTCGGATCAAAAAAAAAAATCACGAATAATCTGTGTCATACGACATTTTTATTACTGGTTAGTTTGTAGTCGGTCAATTAGGTTGCCCTTAGCATTTTTTAAAATAAACGGGCTTCAAATGCCAATATTATGGTCCAAAAAACTTTTTTCACTAAATTCATCTGGATTTGATTTTGCAATGGCAAATACTACTGAAAAATTGAATCGGCCATCAAAATTGTAGTTTCACCTAATTTGGCTCAACAACAAACTGAACATTAACTTTTGGTCTCCAAAATTGCGTATAAGAAAGGCCAAAAAGTTTTTTAATGTCCGACAAGATTCGGTGAAAATATTTCGATTCCGTTTTGGAAAAATTAACGGACACAAAGTCTCTGTTGGAAACGCCGTCACAACAGTTTTCAGTTAACACATGTTTCCTATGGAGCACAACCTTGAAACCAGCCTCCTCCATGATTGACGACAGGCCGCTCTCCAGACACCAATGAACTCGACGACGGCCGTCTGTGTAGTTGCTGGTTGAGAAACCTTCTCGAGTACGATCATCTGCTATCCACCTCCAATAGAAAACTCCTTATCGAATGTTTGCTTACTGCTCAATAAACGACACGCGTTTCTTAATCCACTTTCACGGTGAATAAACTAAGCATCATAGCATCCTCAAACAATCTAATAATAGCAGTGTACTTATGTGTCGTAGGTACAAAGCAAATTTCTCTCTCTCTCTCTCTCTACGCTTCGGAACGGACGAATCAATAAGCCAGACCTGCCGGGACCAGAAACCAAATTTTAATTAAACAAGTGAATAAAACTAATTATATAATTACATCACTAATTCCGCAAAAAGGCTAACACCAAAGTTTATATCACTTGACTGTTGTGACTTTGCTTGTAGTTGGTAGCTGGAGCTGGCAGTACTTGCAACATACTACTGTTCGTAGAGCGAAATTGCTAAAACGACATGACATGGCTTGTTGGTGCAAATCGCTTTTGGTGCTTTTGTGTTTGCTGTCTTGGATTTTCTGGAAGATGTTCAACACTAGCTTGCGTACCTAGCACGAAAGGTAACACGGGCGGGACCATGCCATGCATTGTGCAAGTGCAACAAGCGAACAACGAAATCCATCGTCCCTGCGGCGGTGGTGGGTGGTTGAAAGCGATACGCACTACGCTGCCGGTTTTCGGCATAACGGTCCCATTTACCATGGAGTTCTTATGTATAAGGGGTTATTATGTGAACAGTGGCAGTAAGCTGGAAATGCCTGGTGTATAATGCATTTTCGAAGATTAGACCATGAATTGGTGTGAGATTTGGATGCACAATATCGCAAGTTATTACCTTGGAAAGGTGATGTTGCGGGCAAGCTCCCGATTCAGTAGTGTTTTTGTGTGGCTGTAGTTATTTTAGGCCTTAGTTTCTATAGGAAATAATTAGATTTCTATTTTGTATATTCATCCAACAAGTATATCGGAAAAAGTTGTTTGTCTATGGGAAATTGATAAGGACATGGCAGTATGCGATTTCTCACAATACAAGCGTCTCGAAGCTTATTGTACTATACCCAGTTATAGTAACTGTGATAATAATACAACAACGACTAACTATATAGTATTAGAACGTAAAAGCCTACTGTCCAAAATCACTTCGAGAGAAAATTCCGGAGAAACCGTTATTGGCAAAACATTTTACTTACAATCATCCAACACTAGTCGAATAATGGACGTTTGTTGAACGTTCTATTAAACGTTAACGACAGATTTTTTTGTCTTTGTTCACTAGGAACAGCGGTGCTTGACGATAGACAATATGTTTGGAACAATCCCTAAAAATTGTTTTGAATGTTGGCTCCTACGACCTACTTCCAACCGTTTCTAGAAATGATAAATAAAACATATTGTAAAGCTATGTCTCAACATCAACACAGGTATCGCTTTAATTATTTGAGGCACATATCTAAACCGCTTCAGTCAGAAACTATCCCATTCGGTTGGCAGCTTGTGGTCTTTGAAGTAGGTGCTAATTTCGTTTAGTCTCTGTTCTATCCAACAAAGGAACCGACGCCGGCAAGCACAGACTCATTTGAAACTAAACAGAGATACGCGGTGCCTGCAGCAAATGTTAAACAGAAATTCTGTATCTATGCGAGTACGTATGTTGGTGAACCGTAAACCGGAGACACATCACACTCGCGCGCTTTTTATAAGTTACGCACTGATTACCTTATATGCTTAAATATAATCTCACGCCAATTCACGGTACGCGAACAGAAGAATATCATTCTTCGATATAATTAGTTGAGTCATTAAATAATTAGTCTGTTACCGTGTACACTCTGTTCCCATCAAGAAGTAACACGAGATGGAGCACGGCAGAGGGATATCTTGAAAAAGGAATGTTAAATCATATGTAGGTATAGATAGCTCTTGGTGGGTAATCGAACATGATTAGTGTGTGCTTTACCATATTAATTGGGTTAAGGGATATACTTGTAAAATAGCACACTTATGTTGAGGTTTGTTTTATCTTGAAACTATTTGTATTGCAGAAGGTAGGATGTATGTGCTTTGTTTATCAGTTTCCTCTTTCTAGGAAACTGCAAGATTGGACTCCATGTCATGTGAATAGTAATCCTAGAATAGGTGTTTGACCCTTGCATTAACCATTGCGATCATAGGCGTGCGCAGCCTTTTCCATTAGGGGCGGCTAACTACTTAAAAACATTCAGTTATTATGTTAAGCCTTCATTATATGTTAGATTTCTGGTAAAGCATCGATTGTAAAACAGTTATTTTATTTTGATATTGGAATTTACGTTGTTTCATTTATTTCTTAAATGTAGAAACTGGTTCCTCAAAAAAGATAATCAAAGTATTTCTGTATCTTATTATCATCCCATTTTAAGTAGGTTTAAAAATTAACATTAATCATTCAACTTCCATGGAAAAAAATTCTCGTGGTCTTTGACGCAATACAATTTTCACGTTTTTTGCAATATGATTTTTTTAAGTTAATAAAATTGACCATGTTTTCAGTCCCACATAACTCTCTTAAACTATTGATGCATGGAATATTTTTACGAATAATTTTTTTTTAACATTCGCCTTATGTATCCTGCAATAAGCAAAGCCAATTTGACGCTTTCAATTGGAAGTATGCTTTAGCATAAAACGTTATTACAAGAAAATAATGCGTATTTATTGCAGTTTAAAGATACATTGCACAGTGGTCCCCCATAGTACAATAGCACAAAAGAAATCAGCAAAGGCGTGTTTTTATCTCGCGATTATATGATTATGGATATACGTTTTATTGTTTCAAACCTAATTTTGACAATAATGACAATAGGTAAATTAATATTGAAAATTGATTGCTCGTCAGAATTTATCAATATTAGTATTTTAATCAGACAACGCTACCAATAGCTGTGTATTGTACGATAATTATCGGGTTTTGGTGAATATGGAGTGCAGAAAGATAAGTATGTTTGTATATGTATTCGAACCATTTAACTAAAAATATTGAATTTGGCTTAAACTAACTTTTCCCTCACGAATTTTTCCTTAAAAATTCTTCAGACTATTTAGTTTCACTTAAACTAGACTTCAGCTGCGCAAGTCTGCGCCCAGAATGCCTGGAGAATCTAAGATGTTGTATACGTTTGACGAGTTAATACAAGACGAAAAACCGATTTAATCCACCTAGCAGTGAGATGAGACATTTCTTACACATATCACTGTTGGATCATTCATTAGTTTACAGAACTCATGCGAAGTAGTAAATCAAAATTATAAAGTACACGAATCAAATTATATTAGCTTAATTAATGAAAATTTAGACTATATTTAGAAATAAGTATAAAATTAATAGAATTAATTGACTCAAACTAACAAATTGAATGAAATAAATAAATGGAATGACTGAACCTGAAATGAATAAAATTAAAGATATGAACAAAATGAATTAAATGAATCAAATGAATTAAATGAATCAATTTAATTTAAGGGTTCAAATTAATAAAATGAATGGAATGAACAAAGAAAATAAAATGAATAAAAAATAAATTAAATGAATAAATGAAACAAACGAACCAAATAAACAAAATGAAGTGAATTGACAAAATGAATAAAAAAGAAGAAAATTTATTGATTGAAATGATGAATTAATCGATGTTGTAAGGTTATACATTAATAGAAAAAATAAATTGCGTCAAAAGAATTATTTGGATGAAATGAACAAAACTGAAAAATAGTCAGGTTAATAAAATGTTCTTCATTTTAAACAAAATGTATGAACTGGGAAAATGAATAGAATGCATTGAATGAAAACAGTGAATAAAATAAGTGAAATGAATGATATGACTAAAATGCACGAAATGAATAAATTGATCAGAGTGAATCCAAATGATGAAACGAATAAAGTAGATTAAATGAACGCAGATGAACAAAATTTCTAGGGCTTCTTTCCTTTTTTTGTTTTAGTCTTTTCGTTTTCACGCTTCTTTACTTGACGGCGTCGTGATAATTTAATGTTTCAACATTATTGATAGACCTTAATTAGTTATCAGAAATCTGGAACGTTCAATTTGCTTTGGAAATCAAAGTTTACTTTTTGGTCATATATTCCCGAAAAATATTGTGCAGAATAGAATTTGCTGGTCCAGTAATTTAACGCGCAATTGAATATAGTAAAGTGAGACAAGGTCACATGACACATTCCTTCGTGACGTTTACAACGATTTGACGAATCTTCATTCGACAAATATGTCATAACTTTATCAAATGAACGCCTACATCAAAACTTATTACAGATTCGGAAAGTAGACAAAATCTCACGAAAGCCCTTTGAACATAGAGCAAAAGATGGAGAATGCGATTCATAAAAGAGACAAGTAGATATTTCAAAGTTTTCATTTGAACTAAAATAAATAGTGTGAAGTGTCTAGGCTATGCCGATAGCATAAAAGGCGTGCATTCAGTTGATTATAATGCAGTCTCTTTCCAGTCATCCTTATAGTTTGTGTATTGTTTCGTTCGGAATTCTCGTTCAGGAAATATGGATAAATAAGCCCTGGACAATCCAATACTGTGAAAAAGAAATGGTTCAAACTGTTCGGATGGCAAAAATGTAGTCAGATCAACTATCTGTCCAATGCATAAACTCTGATTGTAATCCTCGTTAATTTACTTGTACAATATGGAAAACTCGAACGAAACGTGTGCTGAGTTATCCAATGCCTCACTACTAATTGTGACTTCCATTGAAACTTCAATTGAAGTGTACTCAGTATAGAGCAGATATGGACGACGATAAGTTAGAAGACACCTTGTACTTGCATCCCCCATTGAGAGTGGGGACTTTGGGAGACTTCTTTTCCCGGATCTAATTCGTGGATATTTTTGGGCTTTGGTCCGTTATTTTTCATGAAAGTTCATACCAATATAATGTATGTGCATTTTCAATAATAACATCACAAAAAGGTGTTCTTAGTTTTCACATGACATATTTGAGCATATGTTTTATTCAAAATTCAATAGAGATACGAAGAGTTGAAATATCGCACGTGGAATGTCCCACCTCCCATTCAAATCACATATTTTTCTGAGATAACCATGAATTTCCTTTATTATAGCGTTTATACAAGCTTTGAATAGAACTGAATTAAATTTGAGTTGATGTAGTTTTCGATGGTCACCTGTCTACCCATAGTGCAACGTTTCGAAATACCAATATCACCTTGAAAATAGTTATAGTTTTCCCATAAGGCAAATATTTTGCAAATTTTCTCGGACTACAAATATTTTATTTGACATGTAGGATGTATTATTAAACTTGTTTCCGCGAGTCTCTTTTACACTAAAATGCAAAGAAAATAATAGGGTAACAGACAAAAAATAGTTTTGTTTTCTCAAACCTTCACAATTACATCGCACACATGAAATCAGCTTGAATATTAATAAAGATTAGCAGAGAATCTTATCACACAACTTAGAAATGGATAGAGAAATAGCAAGATAGATGTGAGTCGTGAAAGTTGTCACCAACATGAAGAAAGAGAGAGAGAGGGAGAGAAAGAGAGAGTGAGATAGAGATGGGGAGGGCATGTGAGGCCATGCCAGACCTTATTTTTATAGGTATATTATGCGATATATTGATTCCTTACATCCTTATTATAAATAATGTAAGTAGTAATTTTTGAGCCATAACCAATATAATCTAAATTTTGCAAAGAGCTAAATTTTTGCTAGAGTTTTGGGATTCAAAAATACAGTTTCTTTCTATGTTTTTCTATGAGAAGTCTTATCTCACTACTAGGTGAATTACTTGATGATCTGTATAGTTATATACCATCCAATATTTACTTCACGATTGAACGCAACGCCTAATCCAAGGGATAAATACATGAACTCTAGAAAAAAAAATCACTATGAACGCATTATTTTGTTTTTGTAGTGAACTTACATATTGATTTTTGAGAAATAGTTCAATTATTGTATAGGTAATTCACAAAATGCTTTCATTATCGAGTTCCTTGAATCACGTAGATGTGTTTTCATACCCCGATGTTCAAAATCGGTGAAGTTTTACCCCTAAAACACCAGTAAAGAAATACTCTGTACGTAACGATCTCGTTTTCAGTTGGTGAAAATTGATAAGCGAGGAATAAAAACACAAAATGTTCAATATCTCCGCCGTTTGGGAACGTATTTTGACAATCTATAGCTTGTTGGAAAGGTATTTTCATAAGCTTTTCGTTTCTGTTTAGTTTGTGCGATATAATTGCCTTGTTCGAAAGTTATTCGCTTCAAGCCAGCCCTGTTTTGACAAAACTACCCATATCTCAGAAAGTAAGCAACATATCGAAAAACAAAAATAATAGTGTCAAATGGGAGCGTTAGGCCTTTCATTTGAAACTAGTTTCATTAAGATCGGTTCAGCCATTGCTGAGATAATTACATGACATTTTGTACATACATACATACACATACACACACACACACACACACACACACACACACACACATACAGACATTGTCTCAATTTGTCGAGCTGAGTCGATTGGTATATGAAACTCGGCCCTCCGGGCCTCGGAAAAAGTTTTCAAAGTTTGAGCGAATCCTATACATTTCTTTTGTAAGAAATGTAAAAAATTTATTATTTATTATCACTGCAGATCTTGAAATTATATAGCTTAATTATTATTTTCCCAAAGTTTCGGATCATTACAACTTGAGTTTTATTAATTTATTGGACGCTACTTTTTGAAACACATGTTGGGATGGAATATTCGATGTACGGCTCACACTACAGCCCGTTGCGATTCATGCCACATCCGTAGTTCCAATTCACAAATAAAGTTGAAGTCATGAACTGTTGCTCTGTTTTAAAAGTATTGGTACCATAACTCATAATGGTATTTTTATTTATGAGAAAAGCTTTATTTTTACGGTGGCCAAAACACTGTATTCTTAAAAAAATTAGGGAAACAATCACAATTAATTTGAAATTTTGTTTGAGCTTGCAATTATAATCACGAACAACATTCCAAAATTGAAAATTGGCCTGTTATTATTATTATTATTATGTTTATTAAGGCTTTAACCACTGAGGGTCATTCGCCTAGAAAAAAAGGAGTCATTACATTGCATTTTACAAAGTCCTTGAGTTCTTTGATTAGATATTGCACTCGGTGGCGATTATACGCTGGTAGGGCCGCGTGGCAACCTCCCCAGCGCCCGGTCCGGGCTAGGCGGAGGACCCGCTAAGCAATGTTGGTACATGTGTTGGCAAGCTGTGGTTGAAAGGGCCGCGGAAGAACCTCCCCATAATCCAGTCCGGGTGTGGCGGAGGGCCCGCTGAACGATGGTAGACAGCCTGGTATGCTGTGGTTGATAGAGGGCCACGGGAGAAGCTCCCCAGCACCCGGTCCGAGTGTGGCGGAGGGCCCGCTGAGCAGTATTGGTACATGTGTTGGCAGGTTGTGGTTGAAAGGGCCGCGGAAGAACCTCTCAATCACCCAGTCTGGGGGTGGCAGAGGGCCCGCTGAAAGATGGTAGATGGCCTAGTTTGTTGTGGCTGATAGAGGGCCACGGGAGATCCTCCTCAGCGCCTGTTGGAAGTGAGGCGGACAGCCCGCTATGTGATGGTGGTAGGTAGGGTGTTTGAGGCCAGTATGCTCTCGGTCCACTTTAGATAGCTTCAAAAATATTGGCATCTTTCAAGAATGCGAGTAGTGTCTCTGCCTGTGTTGAGTTGTTCGATAGTGTGTCCTGAATCGAGGAGGGCAGATTATGGAGTCGCCGCAGGTCTTCGAGTTCCCGGCAGTTAAGGAGTAGGTGCTCTACCGTGATTCTTGTATTGCAGGTCGGGCACATTGGGGGATCGACGCGGGTGATGGTGTGGGTGTGGGTGATCTTCGTGTGTCCTACCCGTAGGCGCGACAGTGCTCTTTGTTCCCTCCGGTTTTCGCGGTCTGTCCACTTCGCGAGATCTTTTTTAACCTTCTGTGGGTAGCCTCGTAGATTCCTCCAGTGGGCGATAAAGTGCTCGGAGACTTTTGCCTTGAATTCACTAATAACATCAGACGATGGGACCTTTTTGGAAAACCGAGCGCGTGAATGGCGGCCGAGAGCGGCCAAACGGTCAGCCTCTTCGTTACCGCGAATTCCACTGTGGCCGGGAACCCAGCATATGGTAGTAAACGGGTCGCAGGATTGCTCTATGGCTTGAACGTAGGTGTGCTTAGACTTTCCAGTGCTTTGATGACAGAGAGGGAATCGGAGAAAATCACAGCCGGAGTATCTTCAGGTTTCTTGGTTATGGCTATGGCGATGGCGGCTGCTTCTGCGGAGAATACTGAGCAAACAGAGGGTAGACGAAGGGTGAGGCCCTCTCCAATTCCGCTCACACCCGCCCCCACGCCCTCGCTAAGTTTCGAGCCGTCAGTGTAAATGTGCAGATGATTAGGGTATTTGCGTTCAACCATTTGGAGGAATTTAGCTTTGACAGTACTGGGAGGATCGCCTGCTCTGGCGGATACAGCCAGGCTACAGTCTAAGTTTGGCCCACGCTCATGCCAGGCGCGGTTGCGAACCCGATGCAGCTGTGCGATTGTAGGAAGAGGGGTATTGGTAAATGTGATATAGATGTCCTTGGCTGTCTGTAGAAGGTGACATCCATCACCAGATGTTTTCTCTAGGAATCCAACGGCTCGTTTCAGGACAGCTATCGCCAGTGCCCATCGGCAGGGAAGTACTCCGGTTTCGACGCAGGCGGCTTCGGCAGGGGTGCTGGGCAGTAGATTCGAAGCTAGTCTGACTACTCCGTGATACAACGGTGACAAGATATCTACTAATCCCTCCCAATTGAGACTGGTTATCTCGAGGCCGTAGAACAGTCGACTATGGATGAGGGCTTGGCTGATATTTAGTGCGGTTCGCCTATTCCACTTTGGGTGACGCGAGCTGATGGTGCGAATTAGTCGTTTTCTACTTTCGCAGTCCTTTTTCACCTGCCGGAAGTGCGGTAGAAAAGTCATCTTCCGGTCGATAGTCGCACCAAGAATTTTAGGTTCCTTCCGGAAAGGAATTACGGTTCCGGCAAGTTTGACTGGCTACATGATGGGAATTGCAGCAGTGCGCAATAGCGCATTTTGTGGCTGAGATACTGAAACCGACTGAGTCAGCCCACCGGCCGACAGCATTCACGGCTGGCTGTAGCTTCAGTCTTGTGCGACCAATTGTTTTTCCGATAGCAATAAGTATTAAATCATCGGCGTAGACAAACACGTATATACCTTTCGGAAGCGTGGCAAATAGGGAATTCATGCTGACCAAGAATAGTGTGACTGCCAAGGCCGACCCTTGGGGGACGCCGTTAGCTTCCCGAAACAGGTTCGATTGCTTACCTCCAATGCCCACCCTGAAACTTCGGTCACTGAGGTACTGTTTGAGGAAGCAGCCAAGGTTTCCGCTAACACCCCATTGGTGCAGCTGGCGAAGTACTCCTTCACGCCATACCGTGTTGTATGCCTTGGCGAGATCAAGGATGGCAATGTCCGCATGCAGGTCGTTGGCTATGGCGTCACTTACTGTTTCACCGAGGCAGCCTAGATGAATTCCTGTGCCGAGTCCTTAAGGAATGCGAACTGTCGATGGTCGAGAAGCTCCTGTTCCTCGAGGAATGTTATCAGGCGTCTGTTTACCATTCTTTCCATCGTCTTCCCATTGCAGGGGAGAAGGCTAATGGGTCGGAAGTCGTTCGGGCTCCTGGTTCCCTCGCATTTCTTCGGAATGGGAATCGTGAGAGCGGTTCTCCAGCTGTCTGGGAAGGATCCGCCTTCCCATATCCTGTTGAATCCGTTTAGGAGTGCTCGCTTGCCAACCGGTGGTAAATGCCTTAACAGGGGATAACCAACGTTGTCGAGTCCCGCTGAGTTGCCCTTTGCAGTACTCAGTGCAGTGGCCAGTTCCACTCCTGAGAAAGGTTTGTTGTAATCCTGGCTATCGTCTGGACTGAATGTTGTAGGGGTGGCTTCTATTGTCCTCTTCGTTCTCAGGAAGGCAAGTGGGAGGGAGGAGTCCCCAGAAAGCAGGGCGAAGTGTTGACCGATTGCATTAGCAATTTCAGAGGGCTCAACTGTAGTGGTACCGTTAACCGTTAGTGCGAAGCCGTTTTGCCTTCTTTTGCCGCTTAGGGCATTGAACCTTCTCCACAGATCCGCAGTCGACGAATCGGAGCTGATCCCGTCTAGGAAAGATGCCCAGCTGGCCTCCTTGGCTTTCTCGATGGCCCACCTGGCCTGGTTCCTGAGGCGACGAAAATCCGCTGATCTCTCATCCCATCGATGATGGTCAAGGGGGGTATTTTTAAGATTTCGAAGGGCTTTTCGTCGTTCTTTGATTGCCCTCGCTACTTCTGGGTTCCACCAATGAACCGCTCGTTTTGGTGGTGCTCCGCTGGTTCGGGGAATGCATGGTTTTGCAGCCTGTGTCATTACCATTACAAGCCCGTCTGGTGAATAATCCCGGTCTCGATCGAGTGCATCCGATACGTTATCTTCGTAGGTGAGCCACTCCGCCCGATCATAGAGCCAACGACGACGCCGCGACGTAGAGGGGGGCATCCGGTCATAGGAGACTACGATTGGGAAGTGATCGCTGTTTCCAGTAAAAATTGGCCTGTGATTTGGTTCACGAGATATCATGCTCACTGGAAACGAGAATTTTGAATGAAAAATCATGGTTTTTTGCAAGTACATCAAAACATGTACTATTTGATACTCTAAAAATGTTAGAGCAAAAAATAATGGTAATTAAATATGAACGATTAGTGTAATAAGAAATGCCATATCACACTTTTAGGTAGATACATTCAATTTTTTAGTGTGAAATTCGGATTCAGCGACCCAAAATTTGCTAAAGAAATAAAGTTTAGCAACGATATTTGCATTGTACATATTTATGACCGCTGTGCATTGTGAGTTTTCACGGTTTTTATTCGTCACGAATTAAAATTTGAACTTTGGGCTTGATACCTGTCTTTAATTACTGCACAAGCTGCTGGACACCTCTGGCTGATTTCTTCCAGTATCCGGTCTTTGAAATAGCATCCCTAGCCTTGTATCCATTCTATATATTTAGAGAGGGTGTCGATTTGGATTGGGTGGAATTCCGGGCAGTTTGGGGAGTTCCTATTATCAATGACGTTTCCATTATTATCCCGGTACTGCTATTACGCATTCTTACTGTAGTGGCTACTCGCCAAATCTGGCAAAAATTTTGGAGGGCCCCGGAGAGACCTAATTTAGCTCTAGACGATTTTGAGACAATCGTAGATGTATTTTTTTTCCAATTTGTTTATTTGATAAGGCACGTATGCGTTAGCTTAAAGGTGCCATTTTTTCATTGTTTTACATTTTGAATTTCTTAAAACTAGGGGGTTACACATTTCAATATTATTTTGTTTTATATAATGAAACTAAAAAAAAAAACTTTACAGCTAACTTATACATATAAAAGAGGGTATAATATAATATTCGTAAGATTTGGGGGACGGGTCATTTTGTGTGTTCTTTGTATAGTAATTCACTTTATGATTTTTGGAAGGGAGATTGTAGGAGAAATTAATTATTAACTAAGCGGAACATTTTACAAGCTTATTAACTAGAAATAACTAGAAAGAGTGGTTCAAGATTAAGGGGAATTAATTAGGGCTATTTTAAAGTAGTGGTACTGTTGGGCATTTCTTAACGAGATTAAATATTGATCAACTAAAACTAAGCACTTAAGTTTTGGAATATATTCAAGGGGAGAAGGGGGTGAAGTCATACATCTGTGTATCAGAGACATGGGAGAGAGAGAGCGGACAAGGCTGAAGGGGGGGGGGGGGGGGGGTGAGATATAAACTTTCAGTTTCCGGCATCAGGAATTAACGGCCAGGATTACAGATTCGAGCAGATTGATCAACTAACACTAGCAAATAGGGGGGGCACATAAGTTTTGGGAAGATATTCAAGGGGAGATGGGGTGAAGTCATACATCTGTGTATCAGAGACATGGGAGAGAGGGTGGACAAGGCTGAACAGGGGGGGGGGGGGATATAAACTTTCAGTTTCCGGCATCAGGAATCAACGACCAGGATTACAGATTCGAACGGATGTATCAAGACGCCGGGCGGTTTTCCTCGAGCCGGCAGGGGTTCCTCCAGACGATTTCGTAGTACGGCTCAGATACAGATCGGGAACACACCGCGCTGCGTGTGTGATGTTGTACTGTAGATCTCGTGTTGTTGGTTCATTCGACAGATGTTTTGTCTCGTCTTGGAGTCGTATCAAACCATCGTTGGGGTACGGTAGGCGGAAGAGGGCACTTCTGGGAATGATAAGAGAAAAGATAGGGGCATTTAAATTTGGATATTGATGGTTTTGAGGAACGTGTATATAAGGGACATGTAGAGAATATCGCGGCTTGCTAGTACATCTCGAACCGGGACATTGGGTGATCTTCCTCGGGCCCGAAGGGAATCGAATAGTTGAGATCTGGCAGAACAGTACTCGGCGCATGCCCAGACAACATGTTCGATTTCATGATAACCGTTGCCACAAGCGCAGATACCGCTATCCACGAGCCCAATACGCCGGAGATGTGCGTCCAGCGTGTAGTGATTGGACATGAGCCAAGACATCACGCGAATGAAATCCCGACCCACATCCATCCCCCTGAACCAAGGTTTCGTCGATACCTTAGGGATTATCGAATGTAGCCACCTTCCCAGTTCACCATTGCTCCATGAAGTTTGCCAACTTTCGAGGGTTCTCTGATGAGTAATACTGAAAAATTCGCTGAAGCTAATTGGTCTTTCATATATGTCACCTTGTAAAGCGCCCGCCTTAGCTAAAGAGTCCGCTTCTTCATTACCTGGAATGGAGCAATGCGAGGGAACCCAAACTAAGGTAATCTTGTACGATCTTACAGACAAAGCACGCAGGCGCTCCCAGATTTTCCCCAGAAAATATGGAATGTGCTTTCTAGGTTTCATTGAACGGAGAGCCTCGATTGAGCTGAGGCTATCCGAGACAATAAAGTAATGATCGGTGGGCAAAGTATCAATGATCCCAAGGGTATACTGAATAGCAGCAAGTTCTGCGACGTAAACTGAAGCAGGATCATTGAGTTTGAATGAGGCGGTGAGGTTTTGATTGAATATACCGAAGCCAGTGGAGCCGTTGAGGCTTGACCCGTCGGTGTAAAACATCTTGTTGCAGTCGACTTCTCGAAATTTACTATGAAAGATGCTTGGGATCACTTGCGGACGTATGTGATCCGGGATTCCACGAATCTCGTCTTTCATGGATGTGTCGAAGAATACAGTTGAATCAGAAGCATGAAAGAGATTGACACGGTTGGGATAGTATGAAGAAGGATTGATATTTTGTGCCATGTAATCGAAGTACTAGGACATAAATCGGGTTTGAGAATTGAGCTCGACAAGCCTTTCGAAATTTGCAATTACTAACGGGTTCAAGATATCGCATCGGATGAGCAATCGATATGAGAGTTCCCAAAATCAATTTTTCAGCGGAAGGACGCCCGCCAGCACTTCTAAACTCATCGTATGTGTCGAGTGCATGCAACCCAAAGCAATACGCAAACAACAAAATTGGATTCGCTCTAGTTTGATGAAATGTATGTTCGCAGCGGAGCGGAAACAGAAACTCCCGTACTCCATCACCGACAATATTGTTGTTTGGTACAGCCTGATCAGGTCTCCTGGGTGGGCACCCCACCATGTTCCGGTTATTGTACGGAGAAAGTTGATCCTTTGCTGGCACTTCTGTTTCAGATACCTAATGTGACATCCCCAGGTTCCTTTAGAGTCGAACCAGACCCCGAGATATTTGAAAGTTGAAACCTGAGCAATAGTTTGACCCATTAATTGAAGCTGTAGTTGCGCTGGTTCCCGCTTCCTTGAAAATACGACTAGCTCAGTTTTCTCCGTGGAGAACTCGATACCTAGCTGGAGGGCCCAAGCAGACAAATTGTCCAAGGTATTTTGCAATGGTCCTTGCAGATCGACGGCTTTGGGACCTGTAATAGAGACCACACCGTCATCTGCAAGTTGCCTTAGCGTGCAGGAATTGACAAGACATTCGTCAATGTCATTCACGTAAAAGTTATAGAGTAGGGGGCTTAGACATGAGCCCTGGGGAAGATCCATGTAGCTAATTCGTGATGTCGATAAATCACCATGCGAAAAATGCATATGTTTTTCAGACAGCAAGTTTAGCAAAAAGTTGTTTAGAGTCGGTGAAAGACCATGCTGGTGCAGCTTCTCAGAAAGAATTTTGATAGAAACTGAATCAAAAGCCCCCTTTATATCTAGGAAAACTGATGCCATC
Organism: Topomyia yanbarensis; assembly: GCF_030247195.1. Lineage (NCBI taxonomy): Eukaryota > Metazoa > Arthropoda > Insecta > Diptera > Culicidae > Topomyia > Topomyia yanbarensis. Next base: position 40,463,838 of record NC_080671.1, on the reverse strand, counting down.
TGCTCTTTGCTAGCATAAGCCATTTGAATTTCTGTTGAGAGCAACGCAAGACAATCGTTCGTCCCTTTGCCTTTGCGGAAACCAAATTGTGTATCTGACAGTAAGCCATTTGCTTCAACCCAATTATCGAGGCGAAACAAGATCATTTTCTCGAACAACTTTCGGATACAGGACAGCATTGAAATCGGTCGATACGAGTTGTGGTCGGAGGCTGGTTTTCCTGGTTTTTGAATGGCGATGACCTTCACTTGCCTCCAGCCATGAGGGACAATATTACCCTCAAGAAACTTATTAAATAAATTCAACAAGCGTCTCTTGGCAGAGTCTGGCAGATTCTTTAACAAGTTAAATTTGATTCTGTCTGGCCCTGGGGCTTTATTGTTACATGATAAGAGAGCAAGTGAGAACTCCACCATCGAAAACGGTGTTTCGTTCGCGTTATTGTGAGGGGACGCGGCGCGGTAGATCTTCTGTGCCGGGGCGGAATCCGGACAAACCTTCTTGGCAAAATCGAATATCCAACGGTTTGAATATTCCACGCTCTCATTGGTACTGTTTCGGTTTCGTAAGCGCCGGGCCGTACTCCAAAGAGTGCTCATCGATGTTTCTCTCGTTAGTCCGTCGACGAACCGGCGCCAGTAGCTACGTTTTTTTGGCTTTTATCAAACTCTTCATGCGCGTTTCCGCCATCGCGTACTGTCGGTAGCTAGCTGGCAGCCCGTCGTCCCGGAAGGTCTTATACGCAGCGGCCTTCTCCGCGTACACGTCTGAGCACTCTTTGTCCCACCATGGATGGGGAGGACGCCCGCGTGAATACGCGTCTGGTACGCGTTTAGTCTGAGCTTGAATCGCGGTATCGAGAATCAAGCCAGCCAGGAACCCGTACTCTTCCTCCGGAGGAAGCTCTTGTGTCGATTCTACTTTTTCGGATATCGCGGACGCGTAGCTCTTCCAATCAATATTTCGTGTGAGGTCATACGAAACATTGATTGTATTCGGTGGCCCTGAACCGTTAGCAATATTAATTACGATTGGCAGATGGTCGCTGCCGTGGGGATCAGAGACTACCTTCCACATGCAATCTAACCGCAGCGATGTCGAGCAGAGGGACAGGTCTAAGGCGCTCGGACGCGCTGGAGGGGCAGGAATCCGTGTCATTTCACCCGTATTCAAAATGGTCATATTGAAGTTGTCGCAAAGCTCATGGAGTATGGTAGATCGATTATCGTCATGAAGGCAACCCCATGCCGTGCCGTGGGAGTTGAAGTCACCTAAAACTAGCCTCGGTGCGGGGAGGAGTTCCGCAATATCGCAAAGCCGTCGGTGGCTAACTGAGGCTCTAGGGGGGATGTAGGTGGAAGCAATGCAAAGGTCTTTGCCTTTAATTCTGGTTTGGCAAGCGACAACTTCAATGCCTGGTGTCGAGGGGAGGTCGATCCGATTGAAAGAATAGCACTTTTTGATCCCCAAAAGTACTCCTCCGTAAGAGTCTTCTCGATCCAAGCGAATAATATTAAAATCGTGAAAGTGTAGGGTTATTTCTGAAGTGAGCCATGTCTCGCATAGGGCAAATGCATCGCATTTCAAATTATTTAGTAAGATTTTAAACGAATCGATTTTCGGGATAATACTTCTGCAATTCCACTGTAGAACAGTGATTAAATCCTTGACCTCGTTCGATGAATTAGCCATCGAAGGATACAATCGCTGAAAGGAGGGGCCATTTCGCAGTGAACTGCATCAAGAATGTTTTTACTGCGGGGAGAAAGCTTATCAAAATACTTTTAAGGGGGTCAGAAATGTTCAACGCTGTAAGAATACGGTCCACAATGTCAGAGAAATTTATTAAGCCAGCACTGTTTTCTTTCTCTGGCTGAGATATGGGAACACTTGGGGTTTTTGATGTTCCTGGAAGTGCTGGGAACTCCTTTTCTGAGTTCAGGTTACTGAGACCGGGAGCGACTTGCTTCGGTTTTACAACAGTACTTCCTTGAGTATTCATTTTAGGGGGACCATGAAGAGACCCCTTCTGGCCTTTACGACGAAGCTTGGAAGAGGAAATGTTCTTCCTTTTTCTACTACTTCTAGGCACAGCAGAAGATGTTCCCTCCTGGGGTTCATCACAGTCGCCTTCGTCAGTAGACAAGCTGGTAAAGATGTTCGTAGAGACAGGTGGCGCAGCTATCTTAAGCATTTCTGCAAAAGATCGCTTAGAGCGTCCCTGAAGGGAACGCTTAAGATTTTCCTCGCGCTGTTTGTACGCGGGACATGAAGGGAGATCATGTGGGTTTCCCCCACAGTAGAGGCACTTTTCGACATCTCTACCACAGGAATCATCCGCATGATTCCCACCGCATTTCCCACAGCGGGCTTTATTGCTACAATGGGAGGCTGTGTGTCCCAATTGTTTGCAATTAGTACAGTTCATGACCCGCGGCACAAAGAGGCGAACAGGTAGACGAACCTTGTCAAAGAGGAGGTAATTGGGCAGGGCAGAGCCGGCGAAGGTCACCCGATAAGAGTCTGAGTTGACGTATGTTTTCTTCCCGTCAGCTGCGACTGATGCTGAATGCAAACGTTTGCATTCCAGTATCTTCACTGGCTTAAGCATGGGGTCTTTGAAACAGCCAGTCCCATATTTTAGCAGGTCCTCGCAATTCAGACTCGAATCGGAAACGACCCCACTGACTTCAACCCTGCTAGCTGGAATATACACCCTGTACTCCCTCGTAAAGGGCTCGTAGCCAGCAATATCATTTGCCTGAGTTGAACTGTTAACAACCACCCGAAGCTTATCAGGGCGAATTTTCGATATTTCTGTCACGGCCGAATACCGGTCTGTCAGAACGCGAGAAATCTGCAACAGATTCAAACACTTTTTTTCTTTGGTCCGAAAGAAGATCACAAATGGCCCGGTGGCCGAGCTCGGATATACTTTGAGCTAGGGTTCGTCGCGGTTGCGGTAATTACCGCAACCGCGCGGTATTTACCGCAACCGCACCGCAAAAACTGCGGTGCGGTAAGACACTTTTTCTCGCGGATGCGGTGCGGGAAATGAGCGATTACCGCGCGGTATTACCGCAACCGCACTTAAAAAAATAATTGATAAAGTCTGCAGTCTGCATTAAAAAGTGAATTAAAACTTTGACTTTTACCATTTAAGAGCGACGCAACTTATTACCTTACAATAGGGAAACATAATAAACATTTAATTGCTCTAATTTCCATGGACTTGACAATGATTTGAAAAGAAATCCGATTATAATCTGTATTCGACCTATCGCTACATGATTTTTAACATTTTGTTTATTCTAATATGATAAAACAATCTGTTACTAAGAAATAAAATCTATAAGCTGTGTCCAATATAATTTGGCATCATTATTTTTACGACATATTTTGAACACTTTGAAAGATTTACAAACGAACCTTTTCAAATATATAAAATGCACAATCCAATCATTGAAAAACATGCATCATTTCTCCTCTTGGCAATCGTGAAATTATGAATTGTTTACGATGACATTTTCTCAACTGTGCATTTTGATTAATTTGGAGAACTTAAAGATGAACTTAAAAAAGTCTTAAGACTTAAAAACAACCCAAAGAATGTAATTATCATCATTAAACCAAACGAATTGGGAGGAATCAGCAATAAGGAAGACAAATGTTTGAAAAGCGTCCAAAATAGGAAGGGGTTAAAATTAGGCTGATAACCTTATCATTCGTTCTTCAACATCGTATTTCTATCTCTTTTGGTTTCTGTGTAAATTCGCAATGAATTTTTCTGTAGTCCGTTTTTAAGACTCCTTCTACATAACTTTTTTTTCGCCAATTGTTCGTCCAACTGGGAATATTTTCTACCAAATTAACAACTATTATTTTTCAGTTAGGAGTATTTTGTAACTTTTTGAAATTAAAGCTTTCGAAGTTAGTTTAGGGTATTTCGATTTTTTTGTGTTTCTGAAAGCCTCCCTTTATATTGTGACAAGTGTCAAAGTTAGGCCAGATGCCAAGTTTTTCACAGTTTGGGCAATTTTTAACCCCTACCAACTTCAATTGAAGTTTTTGCCATTGGCATTATGGAAAAATGTTAGAAAAATACATAAAAAGGTAGAACTTTCGAGCTAGCTATTAGAAAATTACAACTCATACAATTTTAAGGGAGCAATCTTAGTACTTGAATAAGAATACATCCATTTCTTGAGAAATACGAAGTAAGCGTTTTGAGGTATTTTGTTCCTAAAATCCCCTATTCGTAATAACATTTCTGCTGTATGCTGTAAATCATACATCTTTTGCAGTTTTTCAAATGTCCTTCAACAACTCTGTACCGGTTGAGATGGGATGGAGTCCTGTTATGTTATGTGTAGAACGATTTCTGATAATTAAATTAAAAGTTTTTCTATTGATTGCTGCGGAAGAACGTTTTGTATGTAAAATGATGAAATACAGCTACATTTCATATGACTTCAGTGCTATGATAAGATTTACCTTGTTTCAAAAGTATTTATCTCAAAATGTACGGCATTTTATTAATAAAATTTGCAAAGTTGATATTTTTTAATAAATGTTACATTCTGAGAAGTTCGTCAAAGTTAATGTACGTGTAAATAAGGATAATATTATATTATATACGGTTATACAAAAAATGAATAATTTTTCAACACACTTTTCAAAAATACAGAATTTTACCGCATTTACCGCATTACCGCGCGGTGCGGTGCGGTAAATGCAGTGCGGTTGCGGTAAGCGGTGCGGTTTTAGTATTTTTTTGCGGTTGCGGTGCGGACTATCCATTTACCGCCCACATCCGCACCGCGACGAACCCTACTTTGAGCCGGGGAGCCGATTTTGTTTCGACGTCCATCTCACCTTGAGACGAACCGCCGTCAGGGGAAGTCATTTTTGCACGGGCCTATTGCCCAGTGCACGTTATTAAGACAACCAAGAAAGCGAAACGAAAACTAATACTTAGCTTGTGGAGGTAACGGTATCCAGACGGCTTACTAGAAGAACACTGCTTCACTTCACTGACCGGCTAACGGTACAGAAACAGAAACACAAAAGAAGGGAAAAAAATACTGAAACCTCAACTAGGCGTAGAGTGTGCAAATAACCTTGAACGCGGATTAACACTATTTGTCGCTATAGAGTGTACGGACCGATGACAAAAGACTTTTAGGGATCATCCATAAATGACGTAGCATTATATGGGGGAGGGGGGAGTTTTGTATTTTGTGATGATGTGTGACGACAGGGGGGTAGGGGCTCATGTCATGCTACGTAGCTTTTTTAAAGGGGAATAGAATAGAATTTTTAAAAAAATTGCGGGGACAAGGGGGGGGCAGAGTTACCGTCAAGCTACGTAATTACCTGGGGGGTATTTACAGGTTTGTGACGAAATGCTACGAGTGGGGAGGGGGGTGTTAAAAATCGCTCAAAAAATGCTACGTCATTTATGGATCATCCCTTATCTCGACTGAGTGCTCGATAACGAATGAATCGTAGATGTATAACTCGGTTCAGATTGTAGGTTGTGATGAAAATCGGAGTTGCAACAACAATTTTATACTTCTTGCAAACATGCGATCTTTGGAAAAAAAAAGCTTCTGTTCCGGACGTTGGTTAAAGTCAAATTTTCATTACCCTTTCAGATGCATTTTTTTTAAAATTTGTTCAGACCCTGATCATACATCTCCCTGACCCGCGATTTTGAGCATAACGTTTTGCTTTACGGCCAGCTCGATTGCTTGATAACCCTATATTTGAAGAAAACGACGACGCACCTTCAGGACAGCAGACAAACATTACATGAAATCTGTTTGTACTGCACATACACTGAAAAAAATCCAAACGTTAATTCTATTTGCTTCAAACCGCTTAAAATTCATATGAAGAAGAAAGGCTATTGTTATCACGCGCACACATACCTTCTATGTATCAACTGTTTAAACTATGTATGCACACACATAAATTATATGTGCATATTGTTATAGAATGGGGTTTTATGCGCCTAATAGTTATGAAATGTGAATGTAAGATTAATATTTCTTGTAAATACACACAGCAAATAGTGTCTATATGCCTCCGTTAATTGCAGAAATCTATGTGTAAAATCAATAGGCATAACGTTTACTTTTTTTGAGTGTATAAATGTTTGGTCATTGTTTATCATCATACTCGGGTTTTCATTTCTTTTGTGCAGAAAAAATTCTCTCTTTTTTCCATCGCGTGATAATTTATGAAAACATTAACTTGTTTCGAATTTGTTGCACATTGTAAGCAAATTGCAGTCAAAAACTTCCAGAACCGACCACAAAGAGCACTATACCGGAAAAGATGACGCATAACGATTCTACATTCATAGAGTTTCAAATGTTTCCAACTTGGATTTTTTTTAAATTTTTAGAATGTATGTTGGGAAAATTTTGTTAAAAAATCAGAGTGGATCTCAAATAAATTTAAATAGGTCGTCTGCTGTAAACCTTATTTTAATACTAATTAACATTTTCTTGAACATCCAAAACTCAGGAATGTTTCAATGAAAAATTTTACAACTGAGCAAAAAGCAAATATAAATAAATAAAAAATCAATAAAAACGTACTATGAACTGAGCTCGAAAGGTGGAAAAATTCATACGAAATTCATTGTGAGATATAAAAAAACAAAAATGTTTTTTTTTTGAATTTGGGTAAACAGATCAAAATATTTACCAAATATATTATTTCTATATCTATCTCGTCAGGATTTGGTAATGGATTATGGCCCACTGATATATTTGTTTCACTGTAGGCTTCAAGTTTTAAAAATAATTTTTATTTTACTTTAAATTTTTTTAGCTTCATTTTATGATATCTATTTTTAGGTATGTGAATTCTGACCTAGATTTTCACCTAAAATTACTTTTTCAATTAAAAAAAAATCACTGTTTATAGTATTGGGTGAATCTCTAATAAATTTGTAAGAAAAATGATGACAAACAAAAACTTCTGAGCAACTCGAGAATCATGTAGAAAATAGAAAGTGATCTTTCTGTAGGAAAACATTCAAAAACACTTTTCGGGGTTTGTTAGTGGTCCAAAATACATTTAGAAAACAGTTAGGAAAGCAATCAATTTTTTTTCGTAAACCAGTGCTATTTATAGCGACTGTGTATTTGATGCGAACCATGAATGCATTAGACATTTGCCACTTTCCAGTCACGTGCCACACACATATTTTATTCGATTGCATACCTCCAGCGAGAGCAAAGCTTTCCCCAAAAGTCGACGACGCCTTAAAGGTGATCTACTGATCACTTTAACGAGTCTCTCTCCTGCGCGCTACATGCCCAAAACTGAATAAACATTTTAAACTGTCTCTAACATGCTAGTCCATAATTAACAAACCTTATGCGCCCTTGTCATGATCATCCTTTTTAGCGGCATTAAGCTCACTACACTGTTCTAACATATAATTAGTGCGATAATAAGCTCCTAGTCTGATTTTTCTCATCTGTTTCTCATTGGCACTCCACATCGAACCAGTTTCCTCGTGTGTTATCCGATAGTCATATGACTGTTGAACTGATCGCCTTATGAACTTGCTGCTACGTTGTGATCAGGCAATCTCTTGACGATCGTTCCCCATAACTTTTTGTCCTAAAGGCTGAATTATATATCGCATGCTTTCCAAGAAATAAAAATTTATACATATATTTTTTCGTATTCACTATTAAACTAAGATTACACTTGTAGCGTGCTATAAAACTTCAATTTTTACTTGGGTAGGAACAGGCTTCCAGACTATTTTATTATTTTCTGCTGGTAGAAGTCGTGCTTAGGTACAATTACTACGAATTGCTCAAATCTACCATGTTTCCCTATTTACCATGAGAACTGACAGCTTTCCTATCTGTATATTCCAAATCCTTTCATAACTAATGTTTTATACCTTTTCCTACTTAGTAATTTCTAGCTAATATAACCTTGTTAAAATAAAAAAGGTAAAAGTAGAAGAAGTTGTTATCCTAAGAAATAACATCTATTTAGTACCAAAAGTTTTTCTAAGATTATATTACTGTTCAGTTTTAGAAAAAAATACTGAAAGTTTCTCTTGTTCTCGCTTTCCATGTATTACCTCCTGGAATCGCCATAGAGTAAGGTGGGGTTAAAGTGCGCGTGGGGCAAAAATGCGCTTAGCATTTTTAGAAGCACACAAGTGCTAGAACCTGGTAACTCTGTATGGATTTAGTATATCATTAAGTCTACTAATCGCATATATAAGCATGAAAGGTTTGAATATTTTGGCTTGAAATTAAGGGGTGTAATAAATCGGCTATTAAATGAGTACGCACATTTGCCCCGTGCTATGCGCACTCTTGACCCAACCATGGGGCAAGTGCGAATTTGAGTATTCATACGAAAATAATTATTTCTCGGATTACAAGCAAACCCAAGAGATATCTAGTATTACGTTTTGAAGATGTGTGATGAGAGTATTAATTTGTAATCATGCCGATTTTCTAGTGCTTTTCTACCAATAGTTATTTTACGAAAACTGTGAGGTGCGCACTTTTGCCCCACCTTACTCTACTACCAAAATATTTTAAGTTTGATGTAATGAAATCATTGCTTTATACCTTCATGTAAATTCAAATTTTCTTGACATTTTTCTAACAAAAAGGTATATAACCCACGGTGTCTCTGGTAGAAAATATTTAAACAAACAAATCAGTATCGCTAAACTACTCACTAATAGAAAGCTTAGATGCTCCTCTTTTGTCTGAGCATAACTTTGAAATATTCTATCGGGGGGTCTAGAACATTTATTTTTTTAGCATTTTTTAGGTAATTTTACAATTTGTAGCCCAAAACAGATATCTCCCTTTTAGGAGGTTTATTCAGTGAACACACACTGTCAGAGGAACGGACCTGAAACGTTAATGTACACCTTCGCAGACATTATTCAGCCAGTTTCGCGTTGGTAATTAGGTATTTTGAAATTCGCAAAACAAAACGATTCCTTCAATTTATTTTTCTTCGAAATATATTTTTGCTCGGGGTTGCTATGTAACTAATGATATATTCAACATTCTATCCTTGTTTTATGGATTCTTTGAACAATTTTACCTTAATTAGATTTGTTTTTATTTTTTATTTTCGTTGAAAATTACGAGTTTAACCCTCAAAAAGGCACGCGGGTCTCAGAGGCCCGGCACGTTACAATTTTTTAGTTATAAAAAAAGTGTATGCAGTATAAGTTTGGGCATGAAAATTTTGATAAGTAGCTTTGAAATCTATAACAAAAATAAAGAATTGTGAAATTTTCATCTATGGAGTGATGCGCAGCTATGTTTGATTTTTTTACATGCACAAAAAGGCAAGCCGGGCCTGGCAGTCCCGGTGTGCATGCAATATTTACTAGGAATACTACGGGTTTTATACATTAATATTTATCTGAAAAAAACATTTTGAAGAGCTCATCTTCATATTAGCAGGTATTTTTTTCAAGTTTTGATTGATTTTATCTTTTTATCTTTTCTTATAAGAAAAAAAAATAGCATGCGATAATGACATGTGTCATATTTTTTGGGTAAATACTTTTATTTCACACACTGTGGTCTACTTGACAATTATTTGGATACAACATAACATTTGTCGTTATTGTCCATTTTTGTTGTCTATTCTTTGTGTTATAGTTGCCGTAATTATTCAAATTGTAGGATCTAGAAGCAACAAAAAAATTTAAATGGTTATAAGACGATCTGCCCATTTTTTCAATCGTCTCAAGGAATCTGAAATAATGGAAGAAAATCGAGCAAATTCAACAGCAGACGATTCTGAAACTGATTTACAAAGCGAGGAAGAAGATGCGAATGATATTGCTTCCGACGATGAATCTGAAGCAGACTCGCAAGAAGAATCTGAACATGTGCTCCGGTTATGCATCAGAAGAAATAAATACCAACCCAGAAACATTTATTGGTCATATTCAATCGAAATAGAGCTCAGAACCAATCGACGGTCGACGTGATCTTCCGAATACTACTTTTAGAAAAAATTCACCTTTTTACATCCATCGCCTTATACGCTGAAATCGGGATTTGCTGCGCGTTCGTACTCATCATCCTGTAATTCCGGAACCCTAAGTCGGATCAATTAGAAATTCAACAGCAGCCAATTGGTAAAGAATTTGCTGAGAAATAGGTATGACATTATCTTAGGAACTTGGTAAGTTCCCCTGGGACATCAAGAACAGTCATAGCTGGCCAATGTGGTCGAAGCGCCTTCGGTGGGTCATTAATGATCTAGACATGTAAAGCCAAGTAATGTTGCACATATTTTAATAAATTGCATCATTTGGACTGTGGCTGTGTGATTGTACTCTTCAACTCGTAACTCCAGAACCGAAAGTCGGATCAGTAAAAAAATCAATAGCGACCGATGGGAAGGCTGTACCTTTCATTTGAGACTAGATTTGTGCAAATCGGTCCAGCCATCTCTGAGAAAAAGCGGTGAGATTGTTTGCCACATATTAGATCCATACATACATACACACACATACAGTCATTTTACGATCTCGACGAACTAAGTCGAATGGTATAAGAGATTTGGCCGTGAGGGTCTCGGTTTAAAAGTCGAAATTTCAACCGATTGCATAACCTTTCTATATGAGAAAGGCAAAAAGGAGCTTGAATTTAAACGGGCCTGAGAGGCCCGACTTGCCCTTCAATGTTTGGATTTTAGCTTGCCTTCACAAGGGTTAAACGCGATCGAAAGATTATCTCTTTTTTTTATACCCTCCACTATCCCCCACACCAAAGAGCTCACACAGAGAGCCCCCTGGTAATGGACACAACAAGTAAACAAAAAGAAACGCGGAGATCAAAACAACAAACAAAATAATATGAAATCCCAATGGAACTTAGTTCCTTTGAAGGGATTCACAAAATTGAGCTTAATTTAAATCAAAAATTTAATTATTAACTTAATGATAACGTGGTTTAAAACAAAAAAGGAAATTAAAGTAAATTTAAATTTAAACGCTTAAAATATATATTCGTTTACGTTCCTCAGTATATGCTGCTTAAGCTTGCTTTTGAAAAGAATATTGTTTGTTATAGCTTTTAATTCTATGGGACGTACGTTAAATTTCGATGGTCCGTGATATGTAATGCGCGCAAGACCAAGGTTGGTACATGCACTGCTTCTCAATAGTTCGTTTGCGCTTCTAGTGTTCTGAATGTTTACCCGAGCCGCGAATACAAGATTGTGATGGAATTTCTGGTTGTGTAACGTATTGTGTACAAATATGATTGACTGAGGGTCGCGTATACCTACAATGGGGATAATTCTGTGGCGTAAGCTAGTGAAAAGTGAAACTGTAGAAAACAAGGTCGGCAGATTGTAGATTACTTTAATGCATCTATTCTGCAATGTTTGGATTCTTTTCAATTTCGATTTAGCAGCATGACCCCAGACTATAATCAAATATTGAATTATTGACTGAATGCATGCATAATAGAATCGCAACAATGAGTCATTAGGCACAAAAGAACGCACCCGTCTCATTAGGCCGCATAATGATGAGACTTTGGTAGCTACATGATGTATATGACTGTCCCATGAAAGACATGGGTCTAAATAATGTCCTAAGTATTGGAATGATGAAACTTTTTCAATGTGCAAAGTTCCGACACATCGATCCGCATGTTGTGAAAATTTTTTCCGTGGTGAGTGAAAAACCATGTACTTTGTTTTTGTCAGGTTCATGGAGAGGTGATTCCCGTTAAAATATTCTAGGAGGGTAGCAAGATCAGATTCAATGTCATTAATAATAGACTGAACACTACAATGGGGATAGAACAGTGCTGTGTCATCAGCGAAAGTCTTGGTGTCCCATGCAGTTTCAAATTTGCTATATCGTTGATGAAAATCAAGAATAGCAAAGGCCCTATGTTGCTCCCTTGCGGGACTCCAATGTCTATCGGTCGTAAGGTACTGCGAGCGCCATTTATCACCACAAATTGTTTTCGTTCTGATAAATAACTTCTAATCAATTCGTTGGCAATACCTCTTATTCCATATCTATCGAGTTTGGCTAGCAAAATTCTGTGGTTTATAGTATCAAAAGATTTCTTAAGATCGATGAATATTTCCTCTTTAGAAACACATATGATCAGTGGTCCACATTTTTGTAGAAAATTATATTTTCCACAAATCATTTCATGTTCTGTTTTGTAATCAGCGAGAAAATGTTTGGAAGCAGCAGGGTGTTGTTTGTTTTAAGAGATTGTGTATTTGTTCAAAGTAGCAGTATTATAGGAAATATAAGAAAGTTGAAATTTTAAAGTGCACTTTATCGAGTATTTCGATTTGATTAATTGAAGAAATAAAGGATCTAAATACATCAAAGGTAGAATTGTCTGATAAGTCCGAAAATGATATAATTTTGAATAAGAAAAGGATTGGAAAAGAACCCAGAGCGAAAAGTCTCTAATAACATAAAATATAAACAAAAGAGTATTGTTTCGCGAAATTGAAAAATTTCTAAAATGTTATTATAGCCCTATATTGGCTCAAAAACTCATCTGTTTAAGTCTTTTCACAATTCGATAGATGCGAAAAATTATAACATTAATTATAAGTAGAGGTATTTACATTGTAAAATATAATAATATTTTAGTGTATTGATCGCAAATGCAAAGAGAAAGTATTAAAAATTTCAACCAATTTCGAAAGGTCAATTCACAAAGATAGTTTTATCTAACTTTCCATTTAAGTAGGAAACAGATATGACAATGTTCTTATAATATATGTACTAACAAACACTGTAATTATTGAAATCGATACACATAAAAATGACTTCTTGATCAAAGAGATGCTCGTTGTGAAAAAGTTATCTAAATTTAAATATTAAACAATACATACACATAACTAATTGAATTCAATGATCACAACTACATCATAAAATGAAAAATTATTTACTGGTACCAACTATTCATAAAGGTTAAAAAAAGTTGGTTTCTCAGATCGATGTACAAATCAATAGTAATATTTTTATAAACACTAGCTAATATCCGTCGCGTGTTGCTGCGACTTTCAACGAAAAAGTAAAACGTAATTTATTCCGAAGCGCCATCTGGCGGATAGGTAATCCCCAACCAATAGCAAATAATTACGCTCCATAACAATTGTCTACTACGTATGCATTTTAAAAACATATACATACATAAAACACATACATACAAACATTGACAAAATTAAAATAATAAATTAATTAAACATAGATATTTATTTTTCCAAAATTAAAATAGTTCTAGACCCTTAGAAAGAACAATTCATAACTTTATAACATAACTTTCGGGTAATGAGTGCATCTGTGATATTGATTTGTTTGTGATAATCTTGTTCTAATACAGACAAAAATATACCGAGTAAAGATTTTATTGAAATCTAATATTTAAATTAACACAAAATTGGCTAAATGTCAGTCATTGGTGTCTTCGGAGGTATTTATTATCGCAACAAGTCCTTCTTCCTGATACTGAATGTCTAAAGGTTCATCCCCCTAAAAGTGAGATATCTGCTGATAGCTATTCATTGAAACGCAGTCTTCAAAAATAATATTCAAAATGTTAAAAAAAATATTGTTCTAGATCCCCCGATAGAACATTTCAAATTTAGTCTCAGATGAAAGAGGAGTGTCTAAGCTTTCTATTATTGAGTACTTCAGCAATACTGATTTTTTTGTCTAAATATTGTAAATATTGCTCTACCAGAGACACCGTGAACCCCTTAACATATCTTTATTGCTCGATTCCTTGATGTAAAAATTTTAACCAATAAAGGTTTAACATAAATCGGACACCGTTAAAAGGATAACCCACTAATTAAAACAGATTAGTAATGAGCGATCCCGTTTTCGGAAAATTTAATAACTACAATCCTTTAATTACTTCGAAACAAGTTGTTTTGCGATGATGTTCTGCTTACAAGATCTTTACCGCATGTTCTTAAACTAGTCCCAATTAAAACGAAACTACTTACTTCCAGAGACATCCTTCTGCACACAAGTGGCCACGAACTCGAGCAATAGCAGGGCCACAACTCGCAGCACCGGAGCCATCGCAGCAGCTGTCGCCGGCTGATTCCCCGTTCTAGAGTGGGTCACAATTTCTCGGGTCGATTAAGACGCAGCAATTAAATCAACACCCGCACCGTGTTCCAATTGCCCAAAAACTGGCGCGCCACACGCCGTTTAATCACCTCTTTTAATTACACCTTTATCCGTGGTCGTCGACATCGTCATTATTATCATCAACATCATCACCGTCGTCGTCGTCGTCGTCGTCGTCACCGTCATCAACAACAACACATCGAACCCTTTCCCGCATTCACAAGAGTCGCATGTGCCAAATAATTGTCAACTCCGTCATTGACCGCCAGCATTATTATCCACTCTCATCAGCATACCTAATTGAAATCACTTCCAGCACACAATTGAACCATTTCTAGCTGACCATTTCCACTTTGGCTTCATTGATCACCAGATTAGACCAGGTTCAGAAAGCGTTGGTAAAAAGAGTTATCGCGAACTCCGACCCGCGCCAGGTGTAAACATTAACTGACTCTAATTTTCCAGCGGCAAGTCAATTTCAAGCAAAATTTCCCACCCAACTGAGTCGAAAATCTGACAGCATAAACCGCGCTGGCAGATTCCTTCGCCGGTGGCAGATTGTGGCTTGACTCGCCGGCAAACTTACCGGTACAAAGCAGGAACACTCTTCGTCGTCAACTGGGAATCGAAGTCTCTCCGAGTTCGGTCGGGTGGTGTTGTTGTGCGTTCACAGCACTGCCTGCTTGGATTGGGGGGTGGTACGCTGATTGCTGGGTGGTTCGGGATCGAAAACCGGGAACGGGATAGAAATTGTTCTTCATCCGAGCAGCTGCTCGGTGTTGCCTTTTATGTCGTCATCGTGGTCGAAGGCGCTTCGTGGTGTGGTGTCGTCATGCTGGAGGGGGTTGTGTTCGACGGCGGCACTTGAGTCAGATTGTTTATGGATGGAAGTGTGACAGTGTTGGTAGAAATATTTATGATATCGATTAGATTGAATTTACAAACAACTGTTTTAGTATCAAATTTACTCTCCGGAAGCCGTGTAGTGAATAACGTTCTAACATTCAGGTGAAATCGGAGGGTCAAAAATGTTGACACTTTGAAGATTTTCAAGTTGGGTTAGATGCTGCGTCAGTGACGGAGCATATTGTTTGACTATTCAGCGCTTCAGGCTGAATAATACCGTAATCGCCTGAGTGCTAACTAATCTCCAATTTATCTCAGCCCCTCTTTTCATTTTATCTATTTGAACACAATAGTTAGGCCAGAGTCTGTTATCTCTTACAAAAGCATCATCTCAATTAATATGATGGAAAAGAAGTATTGAACTCGAATTTATGGTCCACTCCATCACGAGTTTTCTATTTTATAAGGTTTGTTACTTCCTCGAAGAACAAAGAATATGTTTGATATCGATTTAAGTGCAATCCACTGCTTGGAAGCTAAATAACCAATAAAATAGTCTGCAATTTCCAAAAAAAACTGTATTTTTCATTTTTTTCTAAAGACTTTTTGAACGACCCTCGTACAAGTTTGTATTTTTAGCAGTGTAGTTGCAAGAATTACATTTTACCAATTCTTCGATTTGCGTCGATTCTGAACACTTTGGAACGGCACTGTGTGTTCGTTCCGCTAGGTCGCGTGCCACGAAATCATCGGTGGACTGCCGAAGCTTGGAGCTGCAGGCGGCCACAATCATCTATAGCCTAATCGCAGTCTGCTTTCCCTGATTTCTTTTTTTTTTTCATTTTCACCCGTTTGGGGAGGGAGGTAAAACAATGTTTTGATGTGGTTGAAAGGTATTCTAAGATGATGGTGACAGGCTTTGAGGAGGTGGTGGTAATTCATGCTTGCGCTAATAGATGGTGGCACCACGATGATAATTTCTTGTAGGCAGTGAGTCCTGAAGAAAAAAAAAACTGCTATTTTTGGAGCTCGCTGCGACACTGTTCGAGTGGAGCGAGTAACGATTTTCGCATGTTTACACAACAAACGATTGCATGTGTGGCTGTATGTACTCAGAGTGGGGACTTTTTGGCGCGTCGGTAATTTGTGGTTTTATGGTGTGACATGTAAAAGGCTTGCATTTGGTTATGGTGGGAGGTGGCCAGAAGTTTAACGCATAGATTTTAACTTAGGTTGTAGCGGAAGGAAAACATAAATAAGAATGTTGGGACAAATCAAAACACGTGTCTTCTAATGAAAATCTGCGATTTGGTGTCGTATTTGATGTAAAGGACATGTTGTTTGACTAATATGAATGGATGTTTAATGTAAATGTAGCAATCTAGTTGAGTACTGATAGAATCATTTAAAACCACATTTTTTTCTACTCACATTATGTTGGTATTCTCAACCTGGGGTACACAGGTTCCTTGACTTATTCAAATGATCCTAATGAAAGAGAAACATCATGCGTGATTGTAGTTGATTTGATGGGAGGGACAGAGTTACGCGGAAAAAATTGATCCCAAAATCGTGAATTAAATGTCATGAACTCTGGAATAATCATTTTTTTGCATTACGAAAACAGAACGATGAACAAAAATCATGTGCTTTATTCAATTTCCTTTCAGTAACTCTCGCATTATGCTTGTATAGCGGAAATAGTTGTTTTTGTTTTCTGACGGTTTCCATCATGTCATTACCAAATCGATTTTCTGTACGTAAGCTAGTTCACAACTTTATGAACATTATTCTTAAAACCAAAATTAGACTCATAATATTATTCATAGATTTAGGAACGAAATCAAAACATTCTGGACATTTTCTCGTGAACTACTTCAGCAAACTCGGAATTTTATTCGTGAATCCATTCAATTCTCATGAACTAGTTCATGAATCCTAATATTTTATTCACGATTCAGTATTCGTGCTTGTGAAATAGTTTACAAAATCGTTAAATATTATCCACAAAATCGTGAAATGTTATTTATTGTATTTGTGAACTGGTTTATGATTCCCTGTAAATATTTTACTATCTTTTTGCGTGCTTGTGATATTTGAAAGATTTCCCTTATCATTTTCAATTTCATGCAACATGAGAGTTTTCGCTCAAAAATTAAACTGCATGTGTCTTCCGGCCTTTCCAGATCAGACTGTTCCGACAATCATTGACTATATCCATTTAAAAATTCAAAAATGGTTCATGTGATCTAGTTTTTGACGTAGGACTACGTCTTTGTTTTCGATATAGGGGTGCACGTTGCAAATTCTACAAAAATGGTATGTAACGAAAAGTGGTCCAATTTTAAACACATATAATTCAGCCATCTCACGATAAATTTTCAAATTTTTTGCGCATATCTCCCCGAAATACTTCTAAGAATAGATTCCATAAGATAAACCCAAAGATTTTTGATATCATGGCATTAAAAATTTAAATAATGAACAACCTAGTCAAAATATCGCGCATTCACACACAGAAGATAGCGCTTCCCTAGTCCAGCACGACAGATTTGTGTACCTAGCGCGCTACGCTTCTATGGATGACGTCATCATCGACTATTTAAACGGACCGATTTCGCCGAGCCAGCTCAGTTGCTTGTTGAACGGCGGGCGAAGCAGATCACTGCGCTGTGTGTTTTCACAGCCAGTGTAGCTGAGTTAGAAGTCCGTTACACTGGCTGTGGAGGTACGCTACCCTGTGCCGTCCAATAGGCAACCGCTCCAACTGCTTCCTAAATGCCGCTGTAATGTTGCCAGTAAATTTTTGGTTTAACTAGCACATGTATTTGCTATTTGCGCTTGAAATTAAGTAATGTAGTGGTAGTAATAAGCTTCCCATTTTGGTTTAAACGCAAGGACAGTTTTTAAAACAGGATTTAATTAATTAGTTTAGCTCATTTAAGCAATTTTATCAATTCTGTAA
The DNA here is from genome assembly GCF_030247195.1 of Topomyia yanbarensis. Classification (NCBI taxonomy): domain Eukaryota; kingdom Metazoa; phylum Arthropoda; class Insecta; order Diptera; family Culicidae; genus Topomyia; species Topomyia yanbarensis. The sequence continues at coordinate 40,445,863 of NC_080671.1, read as the reverse complement.
TTTAAAAGGAATTTTACGGAACTTGGTGAATTTGGCACCACTTAGAACTGGTATAATCAACCTGCACTAAGTGTTGCATAACGCAGGGCTGTTTTTTGGAACAAAATGTGTTATCATTCAGCCCTTCGCTATGCAAAATCACGATATTATAACAGATGGGCTAAGTGCGGCGTTTCGGGAAAGGCCGCGTGGAATTGAAATGCGCTAATAGTGTCGTGGTGGTACTAGTTGTCTCTTTCGCTCTGCCCATCATCATCAGCATTGACTCATACGAGATATTACGATCACCTTATATGTTTCTTGTTAGACATGTTTTGTACATATCTGGTAAAATACTTCGTCATAAACACATTTTTTCAAACATGATTCTTGATTTCTAAACATGTCCAAAAATGAGACATGTTTATAGCGAGTGGGTAAAATGAACATGCGGCGGTGATAAAATGAACAGCTTTTGGTGACCTGCAAAATTTCATATACAGGGTGTTTGGTTCGTGGTTAAGACCTCTCGAGGGATGATTGACTGTCATATTTGGAGAAAAAAATCGTTTTACACATACCATGAAATCTCAACCGTTACTAAGTACTTTTTGTGATAAAAACTTAGTTGTCTTAAAATAGCTCTAACTCAAAAAATATACTTTGTATTTCAAATCTTTTAGATCCACTGGATAGGTGAGAAAATTTTCCACTGAAAAATTTCTTCAAATGTTTCAGCTAATGAGGTTAAGTAATCTTTTCACAGTAATTTATTTAAAATTTAACAATTTTGATCGATTTTTCGTTCACTTCGTGAAAATCTTAATAGTTAACATTACTATTTTAATAATTCAAATTGTTAGTCTTGAAAAGTTGTATAATTTGTTCTTTGACATGATATACTTATCTTGTCTTGTTTTCATGTGTTTGGGTTATTGAACTTGGATATTTTTATCTCATATCCACTAATACTAGCTCTTATTGAAAAAGTATGGCATTTATTGTACCTTTTCTTATTTTTATTCGATAGCCAGGAAAATTTTGCAGAGAAAAATGTATTAATACCTTTCTGTTAAGTGAATTTAGTATTCTTTTAGAAGTTAATTAGTTTAAAGTTAGTGTTATTATTAACATTTTCGTTATTTTCTTAAAATAGTAAATAATAAACTTCACCTTTATTATCATGAAATTAATGCATCTCAGCAAGTTCTACAATTCTTTCTTTGACTCCATTCAATTATCTCTTTTAGTTTCGAAGCAAAATCATTTTTATCTTCTCGTTTCATATGCAAAAACAACGATTTCGAATCCACTGCATTTGTGATGAGACCATGCTGTGTTAACTATTAAATTGCAGCGAAATGAAAAACGATAGGGAAAAAGTGTCAAATAACAAGTTGTAGAGAATATTAAGGGGCACCAAATGAACAATAGTGACGATAAATTTATTTGAATTATAATTAGAAATATTACAAAAATCACCAAAAAACGCAAATTTTGAGTTATTTTACTAGTAAAAAGACATGTAGTACACTTAACTAAAAGATATCTGTACATACATCGAAAGGAAATTTTCTCAGCTTTCCAATGAATCCCTGATAATAGCGATATAAAGCATACTTTTTAGATTAGAGTCTTTTAAGTACTTGCAAGTCAGTTACAGGGAAACTTTGGAAGTCAAATTACAAGGAAACGAGAAGAGATAGGAATATTAGGTTGAAGAATGAATTATGAATCGTCCTAAAACCCAACTTTTGGATAATAGATATTGTTATAATCATAATTGATTATTTTGAGAAAATTAACAAAAACCTCATCAAAAATACTAACTTTTAACTACTTTACAACTAAAAGGTAATTAAAACTAATTATCTGAAAATATGAGAACATTATTCAATAGGAAATTATCTCACCTTTCCAATGGCACTAAAAGATTTAAAATACGAGGTACACTTTTTGAGTTAGAGGTGTTTTACGATAAACAAGTTTTTTACACAAAAAGTTCAATAACTCTGTATCGGTTGAGATTTGATGGTATGTGTAGAACGATTTTTTGCTCCAAATATAACAGTTAATCACTTCTCGAGAGATTCTTACTCATGAACCAAACACCCTGTATGTATGCAATGCGCAGCGTTGGAAAGCATTTTCCGATCAATGCTGATATCCCAGCAAATCATGAGCTTTGCATACATACAGGGCATTCTGCATGCAAAAAATGTCACGGAAGAATTGAATTTTCATGACGTAATATACTATTTTACAATCCTGTGCCATCGAAACACATCTACAAACTTGGGGTTATCCATGGGTGTTTGAACTTTTAGGATCTGTTTGAGAGCAACTAGAAAGCTTGGTCTATACATGAGATGTAATTATATTGTCTAAAATTTAATTTTTTTTTCACCGGTCCGGGTGTTTTTTCCCACAAACTAAGTACTAAGAAAATAAATATTTTACATTAAGTAGTATAGTCCTACGTCTACAGTTCGTGCAACCCCATAGGGCTGCCCCTTGTAGTTTTTAATTCGTTTATTTGGCACGGCTCAAGGCGTTAGCTTCACGCAGCCGTGGGTCTTTTATATATTTATATGATGTAAACAATAAAAATAATAAACAATTAATGTTAAGATCGATCCCGTACGCGCGGAGATCCGTTTTCGTGTCGGGGAAATATTTGCATCCACGTCAACTATATCATGGGGGTCATTTGTATCTCTGTTGTCATCGTACATGTCCGGGTCATCATAGGGGTTACTGCCTTGATGTTCGCGATCAGGTTTTGTACCTAACTTCTTTCCCTTTCGAGTCACGAGCGTGAACCCTCCGTCATTGCTAGTAGCTCGCTCATTGCTGGAATTAGCTGTTGAGTTTCTGGTACTTGGCGCGGCTTTCGCAGTTTTTTTTATAATTATTAAATTTATTTAGGCCCAAATGCGGTAGCTCAACGAGGCCGATTGTTCGTTTTTTACAATAAATAAAAAAACAACTATGTTAAGTTTTTTGTCTCGTTTAGACACAGCTTTCTGCTACTACTTTCCTGCTGCTCGCGGTCAGATGTTCCAGTTTGGGATCATCCATAAATGACGTAGCATGATATGGGGGAGTTCTGTATTTTGTGATGATGTGTGACGACAGGGGGGTAGGGGGTCATGTCATGCTACGTAGCTTTTTTAAAGGGGAATAGAAAGGATTTTTTTTTAAATTTTTACGGGGACAAGGGGGGGGGGGGTAGAGTTACCGTCAAGCTACGTAATTACCAGGGGGTATTTAGAGGTTTGTGACGAAATGCTACGATGGGGGAGGGGGGTGTTAAAAATCACTCAAAAAATGCTACGTCATTTATGGATCATCCCTTTGTGTCTTACTCTTATCGGTCGTCATTGTATGTTCGTATTTTTCGGCATTCGTTTCGTTGTTGTTGTTGCTGGTTGTTGGTGCTTAATCCGAAGATGTTGGTTTTGCAGCTGTTAGTGGTTTAGCGTAAGATGGTTCTGGGTTGATTTCAGTTTCTACGCAAGGTTTTCCGAGGTGCAGCTTCTTCGTGCAGAACTGGCACGTAGGAATTTGCCCTGGGTATGTGACTAGTGATGTTTGATGAATGAGAACATCGTCACTTCCTAACGCTGTGACGGTTATGTATGAGAGAATTGGCTTGGTCACACGCATTCTCACCACACGAACACCGTTAGGGATGCCCGGGAAAAAATTCCTCCAAGTCTCATGTGTAACCGAGTCTACTTCTCCGTATTTTTGCAAGCATTTTTTAATCGCGCCGTCAGGGGTACGCGTAGCCAAATCATGGACACGAACTTCTACAGCGCCGTTCTCGATGTATACGGGAATGCTATATTTAACATTGCCGCATTCGGCGGTGTGCTGCATGTTGTTTCGCGAGGCGAATGACTCAGCTCGGTTAATGTTGTTGAACGAAATTAGCACGCAATGTTTGATATGGTGCATTTGTAGGGTTTTCACTTCAGCCAGATTGAGTTTCGTCTGCACTTTTAATAACTGTTCCACTTCCCGAATGGCTGGTCTTACGGGGCATTTCGAAAAATCAACAGCAACACAGTTCGGCCGTATCTGGGTTGCTTTTTGCTGGGCACCGTCACTCATCACTAAATCGCACAGTAGGTATAGGCTATTGTTATATGGACTGCTTGTGTGATAGGCACCGATTGATTTTTAGGTAGAATTGACTGTTTCACTTGCGCGGGACGATTTTTTGCTTCTGCTCAGGGCGAGATGTGAAGACAAACTGGCTTTCGCAGTTGTCATTATTGCTTGAACAGCAGCAACCATTTGTGGCTCAGGGAATCATATTGGAGACTGAGTGTTGGTATTTCTTTCTGTAGATGAGCTTTCCTTAGCGGTTTCTGGGCAGGGTTGTCCGTAATGTGCCGTTTGTTCACAGAACTGGCACGTGTTAGTTTGATATGTACATAGAGTTCGCTGTATAATGGTATGTTGTGTACTGCAGGGTAAGGTAGGAAGGAATGGGTCGGTCTACCCGCATTCTCGACACAAAAACACCATTTGAAATACCTGGAAAGTAGTTCCTCTTCGTATCCTCCCTAATGGATTCCACTTCTCCGAAATACGACATGAATCTTTTAATGGCCACTTTGAAAGTACGTGGTGCCAAATCATGTAATTTAACTTCCACGTTTCCGTTATCCATATACACAGGGATCTTGATTTTTGCGGTGTCACAATCCAGAAAGTGTTTCAAGTTGTTTTGCGAAATGAATTTTTTTGCTTAAGCGAATTTGTTGAACGTTATCAGCACCGCGTGTCTGGCGTGCTCCAAGTGGATGAAACTGACGTCTGAAAACCGAAGCTGCATTTTCTCCTTCAGCAAATGTTCCACATCACCAATATTCGGTCTTATGCGGAAAGACCGAAAGTCAATGGCCACCGTGCCCGAAGAATCACATTTTGTTGTCGAGACTCAGTCATCTTGGTAGAATAATAGTAACCGTTTCCTTTGTTCCTCAGACAAAGTACACAAGAAAAAAGGAACTGCTTGCGTTGGCTTGGGTAGCAGCAGAGAGCACACTGGTATTGTGACTGATGCCTTTGGTGGTTGAGAATAGACTGAAATTGCTTAAAATTGTTAGTCCTGATCACTAATTCCAAATCAAAGTTTCTTTAACCACACTGAGAGCCGTTGAGGATTCCGAAAAGTCCGAGGAAATGTTCGGAAATTAGTTTCACTGGTAGACTGGCACAACCGTGATGTTTGAATGATACAAAACTTTTTAAAATGGGTGTTAAATACTCAGATATGCAGGCCCGCTTGGATCACTTGGGTCACCTAGGACGGTCTTGATGCTATGGAGAACCAATATTCAAAGGTAATTTCACACCTGTTGCTCAGAAAATTCTTAGCCGATTTCCACCATCTTCCAAATTCGAAATGATTGATACTATTGAATTTCATCCCGATCTGACTTTCAGTTTCGGAGTGACAGATTGGCTAGTGCGGTCGCATAGGAATTTCCCATATTCCTGTACCATCATGAAACTTACTTTTTGCCTCTCATGTAGAAAGGATTTGCTTTTACTCTAAATATCGTCTAATTTATCTCAGCCATTTTTTTGACTGATATAGGTATTCTGGATTTTAACAAGGGTGTAGGGATATCGAGTTGTGGATTAACCCCCCTTCCTTATGCCTAAATTAGTTTGCAAGAAGACACCATTGAACTAATGCTAATTAAGCTATTTAAGTATGATATTTTTTGTTTCAAGTGTTTCAGCGTCGACACGTAGCTCATCAAGTTCGTGAATGGCGAGCTATTGTACATGCTACCCATGATCGCATATTTTCCCCGTTTTCTATGGGGTTTCCTATCTTTATGGGACTGATTTGCGATCATAGGCAGTATAGACATACTAAGAATGCAATAGACTCAGTGCCGACAGAGGCAGACGGAAACTAAAAACATGAAAAAAATATAAATCATTGAAGTACACTCAGATATTTTTCACATGAAAAGCATACGACGGTGATATTAAGTAGACTCTGTCATTCTTCGTCAACTTCAATAAACCATTTCCTTATAATAGCAAACATTCGAGATGGTGAAGTGTTTATTACGTTGTCTCCATCATCAAACGTTGTATAATGAAACCACTTACCATAATTGCGATAATTCATGCGGTGAACAATGCTCAGAGTGTTTTTGTTAAAAAAATATGATTCTGTTGCGGCAAATATGAATATTGTTATTAATGTAGACGTAGTTCACTTAACAGTGAACATAGATCTTTCCTGTATCTCAGATCTTTCAACCCCAACCATATTGGAATGGCTGTGCGCTCAAATTTTATATAAGAAATGTAAAAAAATAACTTGGTCCGCACACTAGAACCTCACACGACAATTTTTTTCTCATTCATAGCATTATGAATCGAATGAATGCTGCCTGTTTAATTTACAGCAAGCGAAGGTAAAACCAGAGAATAAAAAAGCATCAGAAACAACACACTTCACCGCCCCAGATGCCCACATCCCATTGGAACAGCTAGTCAGCAAGTAGCAAATCATCACTTTTTGGTAGCAGGGCAAACACTTGCCACCGTACCGCGTTAGTTTGAAATTCGTTAATGAAGGGGAACGGAAAACACCTTCCTGTTCCTAGCAAACAATCACCGAGCCACCCAGCCGACCGGTTCGCAATAGGTGTATCTCTCTGTCTGTGAGCTCATTTCATCAAAGGCGCGCGAAGCTTATTCGGAAAATTCTGTCTACACTTTGCATTTTTTTTTGATTTGGTTGCTTCCTTCCAATTTCCGCGACTAGATACCGAACCGTCCATTACAGCGGGACGTGATAGGGAATGAGCAAACTTGGCCATTAGACGATTTGATAACAATTATCGCCTAATTAGCGCGGGAAACGAATCGGAAAGTTGAGAGTATAAATCAGCGATTTCTCTGCTTCTCGGTTTGTTATTTTACAGGGGGGAATAACAGCCGAAAAAATGGAACGAAAAATTGCGGGCAAATTTTACTAGGGCAGTTGATTTTGGGTGGTTTGCTGAGTTTGGGTTTTTTTCTTGTATCACCTTCGCATGGCAGGATTCTGAGTAACTCTAGCTTAGATTATGAGTTCGTGTTGTGTTTTAGGGAACGCACAGTTGGCGAGAAATGGGATTATCTGTTGGTTGGGCAGCTGCCTGATGTTTGCATATTTGTTTCATTTTAGCTGGAAGTGTAAATACAGACAGACTTGCTTGTACTGAAATGTAGACTGCTGATATATGCAGAAAAATGTTCAATGGCACCATTTGGTAATAATATGATTTGTTCATTACATATCGGAGTCGGTTTTGTGGAAATTATATGAGCAATACTTAAGAGGGCTCCATAGCTCATTAGTTTGACATGGTCCCATCATACCAGGACGTGTTTTTATGGGTTAGCTATGTGTCTATGTTTAATAATAAATTCAATTACGAGGTCCAAAATTAATGCAAACATGAAGTAACTATCTTAAGAAAATTGTAAAAAAAGTTTCGGGTTATTTCTTACAAATTAATGGAGTTGTATTTTTTATTATTATATTCCATATTCAATATAATCCATAAATTACATTACAAATCCTAGATAATCCAACACTATCACAAGGCCGGCGGAACACTTTTTTACAGAGTGGGTAGTAAGATTCGGAAAGATATCTACCCGTACTGACGAAAGTTTAGGTATGGCGTGTTAAGTGAAAATGGAAATTCCATGATAATGGCGGATTGCAATTTGAAAACACCCTTTGTTAACGGTCTGTATGACCGACGGCTCAGCGAAAACGTGGTTGTTGATTGCTGATACTAGATGGAGCATTTGTACAGCTGAGTCCCGATTACTCCTTTCTTTGAAATTTCCATTCCCTGCTATAGAAGCTTATCCGATGTTCAACTTTTCCGAAATAAGATGAATCGGTAAATTCTCCGTCTCCACAAATAGCGTGACAATAATTATCCAGATAAATTTTATCTAATTTTTCCTTCTCACTATGTTAATATGTTATTTGCTTGGAAATCAATATATACCATGCGAAGTGATCAAGGCACGTGTAATCGACCTTCACGGATTTGTACCATATTTGGAGGAATTGTTCATCTAGGGCCAATATATAAAAACCCAAATTTTTGTTACAATTGAACCACCCCTCGGGTCATGGGAGCACCCCCCGTTTTGGCAAATTGTCAAAACCCTTGATTTTCTATTGATCTTATCTCCGGTTCTATTTACTCTAGAATCAAACCACAAGATGGCTTTTAAAAAAAAATTGTTCAAGGAATCTAGAAAAAATATTATTTTTTGCCGGCAGTGATGCCAACTATGCGATTTTTTCAGTTAAATATTAAAAGTTTATTTTTCTCTCAATACATATATTTTAATTTTGAAAATTTTAATGCCATCGCGTTCCTCAGACATTTTTATATAAAAAACACTTATCATCCCAATATAATATGAGCGCGTCCTGAAATACACCGTTTTGAAGAGAATAAAAAAGCTTAAAAACATGTGAAATAATTTTGGCCATGGATTTGATATAGTTACGCCACTGTGCGCCGTTTCGTCACGTCGGAGCACCTGTAATACCGACATCATCATCGTAGAAGCGCTGCAGCGATCGTAAGCCCAACAAATAAGTGAGTGAAGACCTTTGACATGCGTATGATCAAATAGCCATATTTTAGCACACGAAGCTTTTAGTAGAGTAGGTGGTTCTTGGGTGATAAATGTCGCTAGAACTTAAACCGCACACGATAGGTAGAACGTTTTAAGGGGGAAAATAAAAGTGAAGGAAGAGAATGAGGAGGTGACATAAATGCCGTCCGTAAATAAAAATCTGTTGTAATTAATGTAAAATGTGTATAATGAGTGAATTTTTGTAGATAGTTTTCCCCGCAATGCACAGTGGCTCAAAACAACGTTTAGAGGTACTTAATTCATTGGAGTCAAAACTGTTCATATTAGCAATTTTAAATGTTCTACAATGTTTGTGTGTGTTAAAAGCGCCATCTTTTGGAAACATTGTTGTTTTAAAAAATTGATCATAGTAGGCTATAAAAAATTTAACTTTTGAACCGAAAGATATAGCACTTGGCCGTCTTCGATAAAGTTATAGAGGAGAATATTTTCATAAATTTTGCAGAAGACATGTTGTTTCTGTCACACACAGTTATTGAGTTATAAGATATTTTCTATGATGAGGTCCTACAATTCTTATTTTTACTTATAACTTTTTTGTTTCTGATTTTTCGCGTTAACAATGTTCGAAAGTATTTTTTATTATTATAAAACACACAACTTTTTTGAAGAAACAAAATAGCTGTGAATGCTGTGTAAAGACTTATGGCTGATTTTGGTTTTATTTTAACCTATGTTTGAACCCGTGTAACTTTTCTATCGGCAAAAACTGTAATTATACTACCAATTATTCTAATAGGACTGGATTTCACCTACAAAACGAAGGCAAAACCGTTTGTCCATAGTTACCCGTTCAGAAGTTATACCCTGTTGAAATCTGTATGTCTGGACCTCTTGAAGTCGCGCGTATGGCTCACTAAACGAGTAGGCGCTGGTGTTCGAAGACGGTTTCGCTTGTTTTTTCTGAGTGGCGCGCACTCTGTGTACTAGCGCGTCTGCTGGAAGGTTAACACCGATATTGAATGATTTTCTAACGGGTGATGTACTTTTCCAGTTAATCGAATGAATTTTAGTTTCTGGATATTGAAGAAGAGATAAAAGATACACTTTTTCCATATAATCGCTGTATTAACCGGCTGAATATTTTCAAATATTTCATACCGTGGTGAATGCAGCAATTTTGTGCATCTTATTTATCCCAAAGGTAACATTCATACGGTAACCCGGACGGAAATGAAATTGTACAATACCCGTTAGAACATCATTCAATATCGATGTTAACCTTCCAACAGACGCGCTAGTACACAGAAGGCGCGCCACTCAGAAAAACAAGCGAAAGCGTCTTCGAACACCAGCGCCTACTCGTTTAGTGAGCCATACGCGCGACTTCAAGAGGTCCAGACATACAGATTTCAACAGGGTATAACTTCTGAACGGGTAACTATGGACAAACGGTTTTGCCTTCGTTTTGTAGGTGAAATCCAGTCCTATTAGAATAATTGGTAGTATAATTACAGTTTTTGCCGATAGAAAAGTTACACGGGTTCAAACATAGGTTAAAATAAAACCAAAATCAGCCATAAGTCTTTACACAGCATTCACAGCTATTTTGTTTCTTCAAAAAAGTTGTGTGTTTTATAATAATAAAAAATACTTTCGAACATTGTTAACGCGAAAAATCAAAAACAAAAAAGTTATAAGTAAAAATAAGAATTGTAGGACTTCATTATATAAAATATCTTATAACTCAATAACTGTGTGTGACAGAAACAACATGTCTTCTGCAAAATTTATGAAAATATTCTCCTCTACAACTTTGTCGAAGACGGTCAAGCGCTATCTCTTTCGGTTCAAAAGTTAAATTTGTTATAGCCTACTATGATCAATTTTTTTAAACAACAATGTTGCCAAAAGATGGCGCTTTTTACACACACGAACATTGTAGAATATGTAAAATCGCTAATATGAACAGTTTTGACTCCAATGAATTAAGTACCTCTAAACGTTGTTTTGAGCCACTGTGCAATGGTTAGCTCGGTTTAAAAGGAGTTTCACGTCGTTCGTTCAGTAGTTTCTAGTTTCTTTTTTTCTGTTTTTTTACTCCAAGTCTTGAGTTGCTTGGGAACCTCAACCCTCTCCAATTCCACTTCTGAAGCATTACGGGTCAATTTGAATTTAAGAATTGTGCCTGTGATGAGACACGTGAATGGTGGTATTTCTTGACTGGCTGAACGACGGGATTCTCCTAGTTTTCTTTTCGGCGCTGTTTGGTCCGATTCAAAGTCACTGGATGGTTATCCAGGTCTGCAAAATCGTTCATTTATATTTTCGGGTTCTTTTACGGGAATCCGCCCTGAGGTTTAGACTCTTGCCGGGCAAATAAAACGTGACAAGCGGTCCTCTTCGGAGGTGGCGCATAAATCGCTTGTTTGAGTTCTCTGGGGAGCAATTTTGCAGACCAGAACCGATAGTGCGTCTTGCACGCCCTACAACAGTAATGGCGAGGGCGATCAGAAAAGAGACTGCTGCAAACATTCTCCCCACAAAGCTTATGGTTTTATATTAACTTATCAACGGCATCGGTACAGTTCCAAGGAGGCTCTCTGTTTGATGAAGCATGGAAAGCACTTCTTGTTTTTCCTGGGGAAATGGGAGTTCCAGAGTGCTTTGTCTGAACAATCGTACCAGGTTACCTACCAAATACAAATATTAGTTTGAGTTCTTTCACATTACTCCGAGTAATGAGAAGGCGGACACTTAACCATTAGAAGGTAATATTTATGAACGATCGCGTAGCTTCAATGATTTTTTTTTAGGATTTCTTGTCAGAAGACGTTCGAAACTTGGTAAATTTTGTACGGAAGTTTAGGAATCCCAAACCTTGGTTTGAAGGGGATGGATGAAGGTCGTGAATTCCCTCGGGTGATATCTCGAGACATGTCCAATCATTGTACGTTAAATGTGCATCTCTGGCGTATTGAGATCATGTTGTCTGGTCGTGCTCCTAGTGTTCTAGCGCTAGATCTCCGTTAAATGCATCTCTTCGGCATCGTTCCAGTCAATTGACTATCCTCGATCGCTCCTATATGCCTATATTTTTAAACACGTTAGATATCCAAATTTAGTTAGCTCTTCTCTTTTTATTAACATGCTCACAGCTACCTGGAAATATGATCCCAAGTGTTCCTAGTGGATCCAAGGAGGCCAGTCGGTGATCCTGTTCATCATGTCCTGACAGTGATTTTCCGTTTGCCAAGAAGCTGCAAGTTTAATTTCTTTTTTCCCTGTTCACCTTCTCTTCACTTTTCCTGATACAGTCTTTGCTGCTGATGTTGGAATTAATCCCTCTTGTGTCTGTCTTTTGTCTTTCTAATAAACAGCCTACTAGTGTTTCTCTTTGCTTCAATTTTTAATCAAATAAAAATTTAAATTTTGCATGTCAAAATTTATTCCCCTTTATATAAGTATGAAAAATAAATTCAAATTTCAAACAAATCCTTATTATTATCCCATATTTTCAAGAAATTTAAATTGTAAATAAAAGAAATTTGTATCTGAATAAAAAAAAGTGAAGTTGTTTTACATCCAGAATTTCAGACATATGCATTTTGTATGCGAGACACTTTCATGATTAATCTCAGATTTTGGTTTGTTACAAACTTTCGAGTGGGTAGTACTACCCATACTACCAACGTGTTCCGCCGGCCCTGCACTATCATGCGTCTTCTTAAGACTTATCTCGAACAATGTCCTTTTTCATACTTTGGAAAAAGGGGCAAAACAAGACATCCGTTTCCGTAAAGTACAATCATTTTCAGGTATCATGTACTACAAGTGATCTTTTAGAACTGTTTCAAAATCAAAAACCTGTTTTAATCCATCTAGTGCTGCGATTGTGTCTGAAGATCGAAGTAGGCATCGACCGAAGGTGGACATAAATATTTTCTCGCGTCACATTTTTGCTCTGCGAACAGGAATAAATACGTTAAGAGGTCGGATATTTAATGTTATACAAGTCTCAGTGTGGAAGCATTTGTCGTGATTTCAGGAAAATGGATCGGTGAAGAAAGAAACCAATCGAGTTGATAGACTGGATGCACTGAATTCGCTGGGAGTGGTGTAGACGGCAGCAGAAACTGGATTCAGCCGAAAGTTATACATACCCTGCCATTGAAGTACCTCCAGAAGTGAAGAGCGGAGTCAAGCAATGCCACTGATACAATATAAGCTGAGTGAGCCGCCACGGATGGTTAGGAAGTGGCCCGAAGTCTGCAGATTGATGTGTTCAGCAACAGAGTATTTAATTAAATCGTTGAATGGTACTTTTGGTCCTCCGGTAGTCGCGTCATTGTCTACGTTTGGACCGCATGAAGCTCTATGGGGAGGCTTTGCTAGAGCTTCTCAGTAATGCGACTTATGTAGGGTTTATTTTCATTTGTCTAGTGTTCTCTTCGTTTTATTAGTTTTTTTTCTTGTTTTATTAATAATATAAAAATAATAATTTAATTCAATTCCCGTAATATATCTGATTGGGGCTTAGGGGCCGGATGTCGGAATTCACTTTCAGGGGAAGTTCTAAAGGAACCGCCAGTACCCAAGCACGGTGCATAGCAGTCAACGAAAGAGAAAACTTTTTTTCTTTCGTTTGCTGTCTGTGTTGGGCGATTAGCGGTTCGTCCGGACTTGTCCCCCAAAGTGAGTTTTGACAGTTGAGCCCTAATCATAAACCTAATCATGTTTGTCGAGAAATTTAAGATAAAAGTGTAATGAGCGAGCAAAGGCGCTTTATCCTAGGCTTTTCAGCCAGGGCAAGGTGTAAATACCTCTGTCCCATCCCAAAGGACCAAAGGAGTGACATTAACCTACTTAGCAAAGTCACTCCCAACGATTTATCATATTCCCTTTAAACGGAAACGGTTGGTACGGTTGTCCTCGTTTCTTCCTCCTTTAAGGTTCGAAATGATTCGTTAACAAAATTATTCATTAATTGAATAATTTGATTGCCGTTTAATTTTGAAACATCTTTAAACTCAATTCTGCACAGTATGCTTGGCCGTTTTAATATTTGCGACATATGAAAATATGCTTCAAATATTAATATTGACAAGAAAAACACTATAGAATAACTGTAGTGTTTTCCAGGATGCTTTTCAATACTGGCTGTGTAAGGGTTAGAATAGAAATAGAATAGAATCTAGTGCTGCGATTGTGCCTTTTTCATTTATCCAAACTATGATTCATTAGCTGGTTTTGTTCAATAAAATTGTGGAAACATATATTCTTATTATACTTAGCACGTATCCTACGACTACCACGAAAGTAGACGCTGACTCACTTTAAACAAAAAAGTATAATATTTAATTAGCTTAATCAGCACGAGTTGAATGTTATCTTCATCTGATTATATTTTGAAATGTTGGTGGAATGGGTTTGGAAGTGGAACGAGTGGTGGGTTAGTAGAGTGGGGAGCGGAGGATGCGTCAGAAATCCTTTTTATTGATTTCAGTATACGGAGTGGATGAAGGGAATGCGGGTGTGAGGGTGGTCCAAGGCGGTGTTGAAGAGGTGATGAAGGAGAGAGGTGTAACGGCAAAGGGGGGGGGGGATGGCGACGATGCAATACTCAACTGCATATTTTGCCTTTCATTTGAAACTTGGTCTGATAAAATCAGTTCAGTCATCACCGAAGAATCGATGTGACTTTAATTGTGGAATATGTCGCCCCCCCCCTCTTCCGAGTTCCCCTGGCGCATCATGAACCGTCATAGCTGACCAATGTGGTCAAACCAGTGAAAAAAATTGGTTTGAAAAGATTTTGAGTTGAGAAACTAATTTAAAATTTCTTAATAAGTTGAAAATTTTTGGCGGGGTCCAAACCCCCGAACCCTCCTGCTGGATCCGCCGCTGGTTTCAAGTGTTTCAGCGTCGACACATAGCAACTCAAGTTGGTAGCTGTCGATTCATTGTACGGATGTCGTCGCTGTTGTGCTATCTTATGACAAACGCCATTTTGGGGTAAACTGAGTTAGATATGCCACATTACTTGTTTGAAAATTCTCTACAAAGTGGCGTTTTCAGAATTTTGTAATTCTACTTGGATACTTAGATATAGCGAGAAACGTGATGAGAAATTGTGTTTTTTGCTTCAAATCACTTATCTAGGGATTTGTTCATGTATATTGAAGTTTTAGATGTTTTTATGTGTGAAAATGTCTGAGGAACGGCATAAACATTTTCAAAAGGAAATTACACGAGTTGTGATAAAAACACAGTTTTAGTTTTAAACTGGAAATAAAGCATATTTGGCAACACTGCAATCAAAAATAACGATTTTTTTTCTAGATTCCCTGACTCATTTCCTTCAAAATGCATTTCACCGATTGTTTATAGACCATATGAACGCAAAGATATGAATAAAAGTTAAAAATTGATGATTTTTTTCTATGGAAAATTTTCCATGCACGATTATGACATGTCATACAAATATTGTCATCAATACACGCTTATGACACGTGTGAGTGCGACTTTTGTTTACATTCATAGTAAAAACTCGCAACATAGTCAACCGATCTTCGTAATATTTGAGAGATTAATGCAGAATAGATAGAAGCATCAATTGTCTTCTTTGGATTGTTTATACCATTTATAAGTTTCAAGATATTCAATCTCAAACTTTAAAAATCGTTTTTCTCGAAATGTGCTAAATGGCGCTTGTCATAAGATAGCACAACAGCGACGATGTGTAAATCGCACTGAATATGAATTAGACATTTCCACCATTATATTAAACATAACCAGCCATGGAATCGTAGTTTGAATAAATGAGAAAGGCGCAATTGCACCACTAGGTGGATTAAAACGGGTTTTTTGGAGCTAGCGTCAATCTGGCGCTGGTTAAGTACTGCCACTAAATTAGTGTCGGATCCTAATGAGACGAGGTCGAAACGCAAATCTCGTAACTAAAAGATAGTTTTAAGCATTTATCCCATCAGTGGAGAAAAAATAGTTTTTATCTAAATTTTCTCCACTAAGGTGAGAAATAGTATAGTGCATATTGATGTACTTTTTCTGTATATAATGAATATAGCTGTTTGTATAATGGATCTTATAATAATGCAAGAATATTTCAATTTCACATATGAATAGAATAGAATAGAATAACGGAATCCTAGTTTGGAGAATACCGATAGCTCGCAGATAAAGTCTAGAAAGCATATCATGGTTAACAAATATTCAATATCTCGAAAAAAGGGTGCAGTCATTGCGGGATAAAGCTTGATTATAAACTTTCATGCATCGACACTTTTGCCAAACTTTATCTAATAACTCATTGCGCATGTGTCAAATTGGAAGAAAGAACGCAGCCCCTTTCTATTCTGTTATGCTTTTGCAGGCATTGGGGGTTACGTTAGTTTACTCCAAACTTATTCTGGTTCGAGCTGTGAGTCATTTCCATACGGTAACAGAAAATACAGATGGAGCTGATGAATTGAGTGAACATACCAGCGAAACCGGTAGGTGGCGAATTTTTGATTTGTTTGTTCTACTTTCTCCAATGACGAAATAAATATGATAATTCGAGCAAATTTACTGAAAAGGTCCTTTTTGCAAATTAGAGCCTCTCTTTGTTTACTTCCTCTGTCGATTATTATGTAGGTGTAGCGATTTCATAAGGCTTTCCAACAATTATCTGGTGCATATTGCAAGACTATTACTTCGACTAGCATATTTAATTACATGGAGAAATTTAGGAAATTGATCATAGTAAGCTATAGAAAATCAAATTTTCAAACCAAAAGAGATAGTGCATAAATACCTTCAAGCAAGCTGTAGAGGAGAAAATTTCAAAAAAAAGATTCTGAAGACATATTTTGTCTGTCGCTTATAGTTGTCGATTTATGGGACGTTTTCTATGACGAACTTCTTGAATTTAAAAAAGTTTAGCCGAACTTTTTTATTTCTTATTTTTTGCTGTAACAATGTTCAGAATCATTTTTAGTGTGATAAAATATACAACTTTGCTAAAGAGACCTGAAGGTTTTGGTTTGTTTCAAAAGAGTTGTGACAGATTTTGTTTTTATTTTTCCCTGTTTTTGAACTTATTTTTTTTATTTGAGCTTTTAACCTTCCGGAAGTTGCGCAAATGGCCCACTGAACGAGCAGCCGCTGGTGTGCTAAGGCGATTTCGCTATATTTTCAGAACAGCGTGCACCCAGTGCACTAGCGCGACTGTCGGAAGGTTAACAATGAAAATAGGCTCAGCACTTTAGAAATAATGATTTTTTTTAAAAATTCAACGTTCGAAAAATCACGGCTTTTTGGCCCAGTCTAACGTGAAAATCGGCACCCTAATGACGAAATGAAAAAAAACACGTACCCAATATTTTTCGATAAGGAACGATGGATCCGCTGGCTCATTGAAGAAACACTTTTGACCCAAAAACAAACTGTTGAATAGTATTTCTGTTACGCGGGAACTGATGAGATTAAAAAAGGTTAAGCCAGATAAACTTCGCGTGGTCGACTTGTAACAAACCAATGATATCGCTATCTATAGGTTATTCTCGATTGCGTAACACAACTACGTACCTTCTTAGAATGTCGAGATCGACAGTATGGTTAGCGACAAGGTTTTGACTGACAATGTTTTATGAGGTCCAGGGAACCTTGTCCTTGAATCAATTAGGATGTTGAAGTGCAAAGCAATTGTACTGAGTTTTAAATGACCCTTCAGACTCGTAACCTTCGCTGGATCTGTGCTGGCTAGCTACGTTGAAGAGGGAGCCGTCTACTTGTACGCCTACTTGTACGTTCCATATGTCACCTACTGTAGTACTGAACTACGGTAAATGTGGGCAAACTAATGCGAACGATATTTGTAGGATGACCGCTGAGAAGTGTATATACGACCCGTCCAAGATCGCTCCACACCATAGTGTTTTCGTGCTCAAATTTGATAACGTCTAAACCGTTAACTTTAGGAGTATAGTTTGTTCGGACACATTCTTGCTTTTATGATTGCGCATCTACATGAATATATTGTTCAGTGATGAATTCACCTATAAGTGATATACGAAATTTGTTTTCTGAACTAATTAACATAGAAACTTTGTGTCTTCGGCAAAGTTGTAGAAAATATTACAACAAAATAAATTGGTGAAGCTGCCATATATCTAACTTTAATAGTTTTCGAGTTATGGAACATGAAATATCCCTTAAAATGTGTCTGTTCTTAACATATTTAGTCACTCGCCTACGTTCTTGTTCTTCCACAAAGTTGTTTGCGGTGTCGAATCAAATATTTTTGTGGAACAAAGCAACTTACTGAATGTTGTATTTAAATGGTTTTTACAAATTTTTGCAATATTTTTAGAGTAACTTTCACCTTAAAAAACTCGTTAAGAAGCACAGAGGAGCAAACAACATCATAAGATGTTGAAAGTATTAGCTTTTTACAAGCTTCTCCAGTATTCACGGATTAGTTAAATTTCACTATGCACGCTTCTCAAACATCTGATTGGCCACGTTCCGTATTTGGATCTTGTAGGAGTTCAAAGATCCCTTTTCTTTTTTGCACATATTATATCAACGATGAATGTGATCTATGCAATGCACCATGTAAAGATGAAACTGCTTGTCATATTGCGCTTGAATGTTTCATTTTATACCCCTGCGATGGCATTTTGTTTTGAACATAACACTCGGGGAGAAACGAGTCGACACACAAGTCAGCGACTATATGAAAGTAAAAGACTAATACTTTAAGCATCTTATGTTGTTTTTTTCTCCTTAACGGGTCACTTAAGGTGGAAAAATATCGCAAAATTTGGAATATTTTTACATTTCTTACAAAAGAAATGTATAGAATTCGCTCAAACTTTGAAAACTTTCTCCGAGGCCCGGAGGGCCGAGTCTCATATACCAATCGATTCAGCTCGACAGATTGAGACAATGTCTGTATGTGTGTGTGTATGTGTGTATGTATGTATGTATGTATGTATGTACAAAATGTCATGTAATTATCTCAGCAACCGCTGAACCGATCTCAACGAAACTAGTTTCAAATGAAACAACGTTACCATTTGACACTATTATTTTTGTTTTTCGATATGTTGTATACTTTCTGAGATATGGGTGATCTTATCAAAACAAGACGGGTTTTAAGCAAATAACTTTCGAACAAAGCGATCGCATCACACAAACTAGATAGAAGTAAAAAGCTTATGAAAATACCTTTCTAACAAGCTATATTGTCAAAATCCGTTCACGAGTGGCGGAGATATTAAACGTTTTGTATTTTTATTCCTCCCTTACTAATTTTCACCAGATTACATACACCGTGATCGCAAAGTCCATACATCATCAAATTGATGTAATTTGATGTACCGCATGACAGGCATATTCACCAAAAATGTTTGGTCCGAAGAACCGGATTCCGGAATATCCGGATGCGGTCCTAAAGTCCCAAAGTATCCCGATTACATTGTTCATACATCATCACAGTGATATATTTTGATGTGCCGCATGACAGGTATGTTTTTTTCATTTTTTCATAGATATGGCTTGCTGTTTCCGGAAATACGCTCCAGGAAATCTCTCGGAATCGGTTCTTGGATGTCCCGGATGCTCCCGAAAGGGTCCAGGAATAGTCTATGGGCATGCAATTTGCATCGTTGTGTATTTTTTAATGAAAATTTGTAATATTTGATATGCTTTTAGGTAAAGATAGCACATTTCGGATTTACTAGGTCCCCCGGAACCGGTTCCAGGATGCCCGAATGTGGCCATTGTCATCCCAAAATGACTTCAAAGGGTTCGTATATAAGTTTTGATCATACGGGCTATAATAATACCAGACTTATAGCTAGACGTTGAAAAGTTAAAGAAAATAGCTAAAATGACCCTCGTACAGACCCCACGGAATTTCCGTATAAATCCGGAACCGGTTATCTGACCTGACCAACATATACAGTCTAAGAAACTTGAATAAATTTCCGATCGTTTGTAAGTGGTTTGATTGAAATCCGTTGACAATTGTTAAAACTAGAGAGAATTGAGCACCTATATTGATGAGTGAAAAGTATCACGGGGACGCAAAGAAAAGGAGACCTTTTCATACAGAGTATTGCTTTACTGGTGTTTTAAGGGCAAAACTAAACCGATTTTGAATATCAGGGTATGAAAACACATCTACGTGATTCAAGGAATTCGATATTGAAAAAAAAAAATGTGAATTACCTATATAATAAATGAACTTTTTCTCAAAAATTAATAAATAAGTTAATGTGTTCATAGTGAAATTTTTTCTAAAGTTCATGTATTTATCCCTTGGATTAGGCGTTGCATTCAATCGTGAGGTAAATGTTGATGGTATATTAATACATAGATCATCAAGTAATTCACATAGTAATGAGATAAAAGATTTCTCATATAATTATACTCGCGGCATCACCGAAAGCAACTGTATGTTGGAATCCCAAAACTCTAGCGAAAATTTAGCTCTTTTACAAGATTTAGGTTATTTATACTGGTCATGGCGTAAAAATTACTACTTACATTATTTATAATAATTATGTTAGGAATCATATATCGCATAATATACCTTTAACCCATTCATGCCCATGTTGTTTGTGTCCAACAACGTTTTTAAACAACTATAACTTTTGATTTATGTAAGATTACCTATTGGCTTTCATTTGAGTATTAACAGTTACAAGGATCAGCTCTAGAACTGAAGTTATTGCAATTAGTCTGATTGAATTCCGATGGAGCAGTGCTGCCAGGGACAGCTTACGTTGATGGCGGAAAATGAATTTTTCATATAACTTCGTTGTGATACAATATTAGTGAAAACTAATAAAACTTATCAATTTAGACTATTTTTGGCTACGTTTTCCAAGCAATTGGACTATTGAGAATATTCTAGGAGGATTGTAGTGAGCATTGGAAAGTAAAATTGAGCAGCTTCTAATACTGCAAGAGTATTTTTTCCAGTTTCTTGATCCCACCGTTTTCAAGAAAAAATAGTTTTGAAACCCTACGTGCACTAGAAAAAAGTTTGGCATGAATGGGTTAAATATAAGGTCACAGCACTAAACATCATTTTCCATTTCTCACACGCCCCTCTCCCTTTCTCACTCTCACTCACTCTCTCTCTCCCTTCCTTCATGTTCCTGGTAACTGTCACGACTAACATATTTCCTGCTGTTTCTCAATATATTTCTAAGTTGTGTGATATGATCTTCTGATAACCTGAAACATTTATTAATGTCCAATCATGTGTGCGATGTAATTGTGGAGGTTTGAGAAGACAATACTATTTTTTGTCTGCTGTTACTCTGTAAATAGATTTTGCATTTTAGTGTATGAAAAAAGCTTAATATTACATCCTACTTGGTAAGTAAATTATTTTATAGTCCTGAGAAAATTTGCAAAATGTTTGTATTATGAGAAAACTATTTTCAAATGTTCACACCCTTAAGATGAAAGATGTATCCCTCCGAAATGTTGAACTATGGGTTGGTAGACGACCAAAATTCGAAAACTACATCAACTCCAATTTAATTCATAGCTCTTCAGAGCTTTTATATACACTATAATTAAGGAAATTCATGGCTCTCTAGAAAAATATTTAATTTAACTGGGTAATATGGATGTTTGAAAATGAAAATGTTAAGAAGAGACATTCCACATGCGTTATTGAAACTTTTCGTATCTGAATTGAATTTTAAAAGAATCATGCTCAAATATGTCATGTGAAAAGTAAGAATATCTTTTTTTTATGATATTATTGAAAATATATATTCATTGCATTGGTATGAACTATTATGAAGAGTAACGGATCAAAGCCCAAAAATATTCACGAATTAGATCCGGGAAAATAAGTCTCCTAAAGACCCCATTCTCGATGGGGGATACAAGTACAATGTTTCTTCTAACTTATCGTTGTCCATTTTTGCTCTATACTAAGCAAAATTCAATTGATGTTTCAATGGCAGTCACAGTTAGTAGAGAGGCGTTGGATGTACTGTGTACTGAATTGTTTGATCTACATTTTTGTCATACACATTACTGTGTAACAACAAATGAACACGAAAAAACGTATTTATTCGCAGAAAATTAAGACTTGTAATGTCAAGCTTGCCTATCCATCTAAAGCAGTTTTATATCAAGTGACACTTTCAATGGCGCTTGAGATTCCAACAAATTAAATACTTATCCTGAAAATTTGAACCATTTCCTTTTCGTAGTATTGGTTTGTATAGGACTCATTTAACCATATTTCCTGAACGAGAATTCCGAACGAAATAATATACACGCTATATGGATGACTGGAAAGAGAGTACATTATTATCTACTGAATGCACGGCTTTTGTGCTATCAACATAGCCTAGAAACTTCACACTATCTACATCAATGCAAATGAAAATTTTGAAAATTCTACCTGTCTCACTCACGAATCGCATTTTTTCTCTGTCACTCTCTGTTTAAGGGGTTTGAAAGCATATGTGACCTTGTCTTACTGTACTATTTCCAATTGCGCATATTTACGTATTCTGCAGAAAAATCTTTTTTTTGGGAATATGTAACCAAAATGACAACATAGAATTCCAAAACAAATTGAGCGTTCCAGCTTCCTTTATAGCTAATTAAGGTTCATCAATAAAGTAGAAATACCAGATAATCGTAAACGACGCCACCAAGAAAAGAACAACGAAAACAAAAAGGTTAAAACAAAAAAGAATGAAAACTTTAGAAAGTTGATTGCATCTTAATTAGTAATTTTTCAGATGATGGGATTATCAAAAACAATTTATAACTTTCTGATACAATAGTTCTCAAATTCGTACAATATATCGTAGAGAAGAAGTAGCGAATTCTGTCCAAATATTGTTGCAATAAATAGTGATCCGGCCCATTACGCAGATAAGATTAGCTTTTCTAGGCAATACTCCCACGGTCGGCCGAGTGGAGTTCAAATTGCTTTTGTTTAGGGAACATAGTATACTCTCGGTAGCCGGCTGCCCAGAGTTTAAAAAAAAAACAAAAACTAAACAAGATCTCTTTTTCGAGTGATCGTGCACTCGAAACTACCTAATAAAATATGCTTTACAGGTCGCATCGCTTGCTTGGAGCGAATCCTAGACCTGATACCCTTCCAAACTACCAACTCCGCGACACTTATGGAAGAGTCTGATGAATCGTCGTCTTTCCGTTAAGTAGATGGAGCATCAACACTTCCTGTCTACCTTATCCTTTATCTTTCCCCGTGAACGATGGAGATGGGGGCGGCCGGCAATGATGGTCATCATGCTGTTGAGGTTTTAATATGGGTCGGATTGGTATGAATTCCTACTTACCATTTCCTAAGCAACTCTTATTAGATAATCAGCAGTCAAACATGATGAAGTCAGTGTGCAATCCGCCAAAATCATCGTCACAACGCAACGCAACGCAATAGTTCTCAAATTCGTACAATCCGGTTTATTCATTTACTTTATTCAAAAATGGTTTTAATTTCATTCTAAATAGCCAATTTTTTCAGTTTCTTCATTTCATGGATTTTATTCGTCTTGTTTATTTTATTCATTTTTAATATTTGACTAGTTATAAGTATATGTTTTTGCATTTTGATTATTTATTTCATTCAGCATTCTTTTTATTCATTTTGTTCATTTGGGATCATTTAATCTATTTTATTCATTTCATTCTTTGGATTCACTCTGATCAGTTTATTTTTTGTACATTTTATTCATATCATTCTTTTATCTTATTTTATTCATTGTTTTCCTTCTATGCATTCTCTTTGTTTTTTTTTCAGTTCATACATGTTTTTAGTTTCTTCATTTTAATAATTTGACTATTTTTCAGATTTATTCATTAAATCCAAATTATTAATTTGAAACAATTTATTTTTCCAATTAATTTATAACTTTTTAATATCGCCTTTTTTCATTTTAATCAATTCATCTTCTTCTTCTTTTTATTAATTTAATCAATTCTATTCGTTTCGTTTATTTGATTCGTTTGTTTTATTTATTCATTTTAATTCAATTCATTTACTCTTTTATTAGGTTTATTCTTTTCATTCATTCCAATCATTTTATTCATTTTATACATTTCATTCATTTGATTCATTGTTTACACTGGATTCATTAAATTCGTTGTATCCATTTGATTAATATGTTTCATAGGATTCATTTGATTTAATTGATTCATTTGATTCGTTTTGTGCATTTCTTTAATTTTAATAATTTCATAATCAGTCATTCCATTTATTTATTTTGTTCAATTTGTTAGTTTGATTCTAGCGAAAATTTGTCTTCTTTCGCAAGATTTGGTCATAGCGCAAAAACTACTAGTTGCATAATTTACAATAAAGGTGTAAAGAAATAAATATATCGCATAATATATCTATAAATATAAGGTCACGGCACACGGATGAAACCTCGGACAATCAAAAAATAAGTCGTTTGATATTTATACAAGACGGCGAAGGTTTGTTTTATTGATTTTCTATAATTTATTCAGTTTATTTGAGGTTATATTCGTGCAGGACTAGAAACTGTTGTGTGCCTACTTCGTGCGAGTTCTGAAAACTAATAAATGATCCAACAGTGATATGTGTAGGAAATGTCTCATCTCACTGCTAGGTGGATTAAGTTGGTTTTTTTAACCACAACAGATAGGTAATTACTTTGTTCCGCAAAAGTAAGTGACTCGATACCGCAAATAACTTTGTGGATGATTCCAAGAACATAGGAGAATGACTAAAAAATTCAACATGGAACTAATTTTAAGGGATCTGCCATATAACATGTTCCATAACACGAAGACTATTAAAGTTAGATATATGGTGCTTTTTGCAATTTCTTTTGTTGTAACATTTTCTACAACTTTGCCGAAGACTTAGAAGTGTCTATCTTAATTAGTTCAGGAAATCAATTTCGTAATTTGCTTATAGGTGAATTAATCACTGAACAAAATATTCCTGTAAATGCGGAATCATAAAATCAAGAACTTCTATGAACAATCCTATAATCCTAAAGTTTAGGGTTTAGACGCTATTAATTTTGGGCACAAAAATAACGTTTTAAAACACTGTGCACACGCAGAAACGCTTAAAAGAGCTCTTCCATCTGTCTCTGAAAATTCATAAACTCGAATCCGAGATTAATAATTCCTGGTTGGTCAATTCGAAACATCGCGAAAAAGTGGAAAATTGTGTTTTCCTTTTCTGGAGTTAGGGTCAATCCAGCGCTAGTTTAGTCCTGTCACTAACTCAATGTCGGATTCTGATGAGACGAAGTCGAAAGGCAAATTTCTTAACTTATTTTGAAAATGGTCGCTTTTGCAGCTTCCCAGACAAAAGCATTACCTGGCCACATCACGAGGTGATGTTCCCAGTAAATCAAGCTTTATTTCATCAATTAAATGATAAACGCAACGCTGAATAAGCCATAGTGCATGGAGAAATCTACACTCCCTTTCATTAAGGCCCACAAAGATCCAGTGAAGTGGCCAGATTTGAAAAGCTGCTACTACTGCCGAGAAGTGCTACAGAACGTGAATCACAATGATGTCAATCCAGCCTACTTCCCAGAATTCCGTTCAATCTAAAAACATTGGCCAATTATCAAGTGGAAGTTAAAGACACTGCATCAATGACACGATGTTGGAGAAAATGGCCGCTGAGTTTGATTAGTTTAGAGTCGGGTTTTCGACGTGGGTGGGCAGAATCAATTTTCTTTTCTCGTCTTCCAACTAACTTTTTTAACATTAAAAGTAGGGGAGGATCCAGGAAAAAAAAACATCGTTATCATATGTGACTAGCATTCCAAGATATATGAACTCGTTGACATACTCATACCCCATCCATTTCCACCTCGTAACCAGAACCGTTGGGGTTGACTCACTCTCTACTAGCTACCATGTACTTCGTCTTGTTAGAGTTTATAGTCAGTCCGACTATCGCAGCATCCGCCTTAAAGGTATAAATAACTTTTCAACTGCACTGCGATCGACTTCTATGGTGTCGATGTCCGCTTAACCAAGAAACATATGAGATCACGTGATGATAGCTCCGTTTCTTTGTACCCCAGATCTTCGTACCGCACCTTCGAGCGCTATTTTGAACATGTTCCAATGTGTACACAAATATTGTTGGAATGTCATGTTCAAGCATTATCTTCCAAAGTTCGTTTCATTTCACTGAATCGTACGCTGCTCTAAAATCCACAAACAGAAGGTGAGTCTACAAGTTTTGTACCCGAAATTTTCTTCCGAGTTTGTCAAATCTAGTTCGATGTTGATCGTCTTTCTCTAAGTTCGCTTTAGTATTCGCGGAAAAAGGATTCAACTATTGGGTGCAGTCTGCTAAACAGAACACGGGAGAGAATCTTATTGGTGGAATGGAAGATCATTGGCCTATGTATGTATGTTAGTATAATAATTATTACTTAACAAATTCTCCTACGGGATGTAATAGAAATTCTACAATGTTTTACTGAAATATAGTATTGTAGTTAATCAATGTTCACATATTAAATAGAATTATTTATGCATCACGAAATTTAGTTGGAAAGGTACTGGTAATGCAGAAGCGCGAATAATAGTGCATCTGGTTGGTGTAAGGTCAGACCGGACTAAGTGACAGTGGATTGATTTCGAGAAAAACGCGTTTAAAGTTTGAATCGCAGCATCCTTCACATTATAATTGGAAAATAATTTTTGCAATAATTCTTGTTTATTGTTTCATATTTCAAATCCGGTAAAAGTGGAATGTAGATGAAAATATTCTTTATCCAGTGCTACCATTAACTAATTTTTTGATGTTTTGCGACTTAGTCCGGTGTGACTTAAAACCGACCATATTTGTATAGAATCAGCATCAAGATATAATTAACACGAATTTAACTATTATTGATGGAATCTAACATCAATGGAGTGCAGTGTGGACTTCAGTTAATAATAGATCAACTGCTTCTACTATCTACGACTGTAATCCGTCACTTTTTAGGGACACTACATACACTGAATCCTAATGATGCACACATTCTTTTCGCATCATTTCCGTGTTCCAATTTTCAACCTGAATCAGCATTCCCGGATACACCCTCCAGCAAAAACCCGAAAAGTTCACCCGTAAATGGACCGTCGCATCAAAATCATCTGGCTCAGACTCCTTGCCGTGTATGAACAAACGAAGCGAAAAACTCCGATCTCTGAGTAGCTAGCCAGATTTTGACGATGATTTGCTTGAGCTCCATTGTCATATATGTCATATGTGATATGATGCATTGCTGCAGAGAACCTACACCGCCACCGGGTTGTTTCACCCATTTTCGACCAAAATCGCTACACGTTACACTGCAGTCCGGTCAAACCGAATTTCATTCTCTACCGGAATGATGCGATGATGGACCAGCTGTTGAAAGGAAGAACGTTAGCATCTCGATGGTTCTGGGTAGTCACCCATGCTGCTGCTACGACTGGAACTGCAGTCATTTCTGAAATGTGTGCAGTTTGGGCGGATGTCACAGCAGAGGTAAGGAAAAGATGAGTGGACTTGATGGAGGGAGTCCAATTAGAGTCATCCCTTGCGTAGAACGATCGGGGTAAGCATTGGACTGTGTAAGAATACGATGTTGCAGAGGAGAAATGCAAAACAAAATGCCATAAATAGTTTCCTTGATATTGAGAATCCACTCATGAAATGAGTACAAATCCTTCGAAGTTAATGGTCCATGCTGCACCCTCGTTGTACGGAGAAAGTGATGACTGTGTTGAACAACGTTGTCGACCTCCGGCGTTTCGCAAAAGTCGGATGCAGTTTACAGCAATTATATATAAATTCCCATGTAAAGAGTAGCAATTATCAGTGTAATAGACACTTGCTACGAGCAGTATAAAAAGAGGAGACAAACCAAGTGCTACGTTGTTGAGTACGAGTAGTAATTATGATGTGAGTGACGATGTTTGAATGATTGTAACTAGATGGTATGAAATAGTTTGTAACATTAATATGCAATAATGATAGAGCTTTACAGATCACTTATATTCGAAAATATAAAGCATCGTAACCAAATCGCAGTAAAGCAGACAGAAAACTTTGCCAATTTTCGAAGCTAATACGGTACGTCATTCCCACTCGAAGGAAGTGACGGTCGTGGGGTTTGAAGTACCTTCCCGATCATGCAATATGCAGACACATGGCTCTGTGATCAAATGTTCTCTCATCCAAATGAAACTTCCCGTTCGATGATTACCATAACGATTGTTTATCTCTTCATATTTGCAGATAGCTTAGCAGAGCCAGGTCGTCATGCAAACACTACACAATCCTCCCTCGAGGAGCGAGACTCAAGAGCCAAAAACACATCCTGCTTAATGTTTCACCCGGGCGAGCTAACATCAAGTCTCGGTTCTCATTTCCTTCTCGCTAGTAGTAGTAGTCCTACCGATGCATGATGCTGTTGGGGGGGGGACCCAGGACTTCTGCTATGCCGGTGTGCCATCTAGTTTATGTACATAAATTTTCTTCTTAAGCTGAAACTATTAGAAGGTCATTTCTCGGCTCTCTGCTGCCGGGTGCCGCAATTTGAATCGGTATAGTATAGTGACGCTCTAGCTGGTGGCCGTATACACTGGGAAAGGCTTCCACGGGATGGAATCTTATCCGACAGTTGCAGTTACTGTTGTGTCTGGCCGGATGTGTTCCGATTTCCATACATACACGCGGGGGAAGATGGCGTATGGTGGAGATGCGGTAGAATGTGGCTTTGGTACGAGCAAATAGTGGAAAGTGATGCCAATAATGGTTGGTAAAACAATATTCAATAGACTTTACTACCGTAAGTCGTAAAATACTACACAAGAATCGGTTTTTGCATACATATAACATTAATGAGTTCACCATACTGATACCTACCAATTAGAAGTTTTTAGACAGTTATATGGAATCTCAATAGCAGTGAATTGTCATTAAGTTTTACGAGTAAGTTCTTCTCTTAATGTTTACTATCTCTTAATAATTATCACCAGGATTTGGTTTCGGGAGGGCCTTAAAAATTGAATAAATTAATGAAATTTAATGGCAGATCCAGAAAACAATTTCGAAGGGTGGGAGTTCTGATATTTCGATTTTGAAATGAACATCACCTCAAGTAATGAAAATCAGTGCTGATGTTCAAATTTGGTTTGAAAAATTGGAACTAATTTAAAATTACTCAAGTAGAAAATTTCTCGGGGGGCGGGGTACCCGCAGGGGGGGGGGGGTACCTGGACCCGCCATTCATGAACTTACTCTGATGAGTCGCTGAAAACTGAATGAAATTTTGGAATGTAAAAACAATTCTAAAACCAGTACAATAGAAACCAAAAATACTAAAAATATATGCATGAAAGGCTACAATATATAGAAACAATATTCATTTCGAGCGCTCGGTCGAGACACAAGTGTTTTGTTTTCAGTCCGTGCAGTGTATAGTGACAAATAATAGTGCGTTCAAGGTTATCTTCATTGCACAGTGTTTCAAAACGCCGTTTTCATGATCAAAACTCAATAACTCCTGAACCGTTGAATTTGGAGATTAGGCTTTTTCGAAGGATTAAGTTGACCTAAAAATATTCGAAAATTGGCAATAACTTTTTTGTTTCAAGAGTTTCAGATTTATCGTTTTCCCCAAAAATATGTATTTTATCGCTCTGAACAACTTTGTAGAAGACCCTTTTAATATGAAAAATAATCGTGAGAAGTTATATTAGAAAAACTGTTTTTAAGGGGTCTATCGCAAATAACCCTCCATATCTCGCTACCCTTGCTATATAGAGCTTTAGTATCTTCAGCAAAGTTCTTCACAACAGCATTTTATAGAACTTTGTTTAAGAAAGTAAGCTTCTAAATTTTCTATCTCACTTTTAGGTGAAATAATCACTTAACTTATTATATAAAAAAAAAATACATCTTTTTATATTCAGAAACTTTTTCCAAGAAACCCAATCTCCAAATCCAACGGTTCAGGAGTTGTTGAATTTTGATCGTGAAAACGGCGTTTTGAAACACTGTGCATTGGCGTTCGCACGGGGGGCATAGCTCCCTCTAATATTCCGCATTTTTTCAAAAATATTAATAAGTATGATTATAATGTTGAAGGCATACGAGAAACATGTGCAATAGACTGGTTCAATTTTTGACTTTTAGCTCCACCAGGCTCTACTGATTCCTTTTATGGCCCTTAGTAATTGTGCAAATTTTGGTACCGATCGGTTGTGTCTACGGACCCTCCAAAAATTTCAAAGTTTAATTGGAAGTTTGTATGGGAAATCGGTTAACATTGAAAATAAATTCTTAAAAAATCACCTTATCAATCAATTAATCGGAACACTATTTATTTCTAAAGATATTCTTCTACTGAACACATTCGGGGAACATTGTAAGTTTATAAAAATTCACTGAGAAAAGTTATTAACTAAAGAAGCAGTGTGACTTCAAAACAAGTGGATTTTATTATTAATCATAGTAACCCTGTTTGAATAGCTCCATCGTTATACAAGTGTAAACTGGACTTGCCACCCACCGCTCTCATATGGCAGATGCAGCTATTCAAACATGGTTGCTATGGTTAATAATAAAATCCACTTGTTTTGAAGTCATGCTGCTTCTTTAGTTAATAACTTTTCTCAATGAATTTTCATAAACTTTCAATGTTCCCAGAATGTGTTCAGTAGAAGAATACCTTTAAAAATAAATAGTGTTCCGATTAATTGATTGATGAGGTGATTTTTTAAGAATTTATTTTCGATGTTAACCGTTTTTCCATGCAAACTTCCAATTAAACTTTGAAATTTTTGGAGGGTCCGCAGACACAACCGATCGGTACCAAAATTTGCACAATTACTAAGGGCCATAAAAGGAATCAGTAGAGCCTGGTGGAGCTAGAAGTCAAAAATTGAACCAGTCTAATGTGCAACTTACTGTATATCTCATTTTGTTTAAGCAAACCATGTAATCTTAGAACGGATCGATAAAATCTACAGTTGGCACAAGTTCGTTGAAACCAGGAATCTCTATCGATAACAAGATAAGGTTGCTGAGAGGAAGCGGTAACTGCAGCAAAGATTCGGTTACCGACTTTAAAATACAAGAGTGCTGGTGATCAATTTCATGTTTTGCTTTGCCTAGAAATTTCAAACTTCATATTGCGAATGATTAATGCAGTCTGTAAAAGCATATATGGTGATTCCAGAAGGTATTACATGGAAAGCGATAACAAAAGAAACTTTCAACTTTCTTCTGATACTTAACAGTAATATAATGTTAGAAAAACTTTAGAAATTATATAGGTGTTATTAGTTTCGAGAACAACTTGTTCTATTTCTACCTTTTTTTCCTTTTGACGACATTAAATTAGCTAGAGACTACTAAGTAGGCAAAATTATAAAAAAAATTGTTATGAAAAGATTTGGAATATACAGATAGGAAGTATGTCGGTTCTCATGGTAAAGAGGGACGACTCTGCTGTTGCCGTGAGACATGTTGGTAGATTTGAACAATTCGTAGTAACTCTGTAGCAGCGCAACTCCTACCAGCAGAAGATAAAAGCTTAGTCCGGATGATTTTAAACCTGTTCCTAATGACCCTTTCACTTCTTGTTTTCCGATTTGTATATTCTAAATCCTTGGTCTCACTTGATTACTATCGCTACTAAGTTTTCATAACTTTATCTACAAAGTAATCTCTATCTAATTTAATGCTGTTGAACGGAAAAAAGAAAAATGCAAGAACTCTTCATTATATCAATGAGAAATATGAAAATATGGTTGGTTATATGGTTTTGGGATGCACTTTTGAAAAAAAACGGCTTTATTCAGTTTATAGTTTTCTTGTTAATTTGTTATGTTTTTATTTGAGTGTGATCTAATAAAAATGGAATAAATCTTGATAATATCTGCTACCATAACTATTGGGGTTTTTTCCCTAGCGTATAACCTATACATTGAAGCTAGAAGTTTTAATCACACAAAAAATGCTTCTGAAACATCTGAACATCTGAGGAACGACCAACACGCGATTGCCTCATCAAAACGTAGCACTAAGTTCATAAGGCGATCTGTTCAGCAGTCACATGACTATCGGATAACACACGAGGAAACTGGTTCGATGTACAGGACCAGCGGAATACGTAGGTAGTAGGGTCGAGCTATCCATTCGAAAACAAGCGAGAAGGTAATTGCGTACTCGTAGTTTTGGAACAACTCTAAAATTTCAAGCCTGCCGAAATAGTGTAGTGAGCTGAGAGCCGTTGAAAAAAAAACGATCATGACAGGGGCGCATAATGCTTGAGAATTATGAACTAGCATATTGGAGGCTGTGTGAAAAGCGGCACGAAGTGATCCACCACGTGATCATGATGCTGGATGAAAAAAAAATGCATTCGGAATGGTTGGATGGCCTCATATGGCTTATCTACAGACTTGGCTGTGATAATTATCGAGACATAACGCGCCTTAATATCGCCTATAAGGTACGCTTCCGTGTTCTGTTTAGCAAACCACGCCCATTGACAAAATGTTTTGTCAGTGATTACCACAGCGGGTTACGAAAAGACAAACGACGGACCATTGCACAGTGGTCCAGATCGCTAATTTAGGAGGAATTTTTACTTTCTGACAAACCTGTATAATTTAGCCGTATCATGTCTTAGGATGAATTTGTGTACTTTAGAAGATGCTTCTTTTTATTGGAATAGTTATTAGGGTGGTTCTAATTTATCTAAAATACGAAAATAAACTTTTTACTGATGAAAGATAGAGCTCCACAGTCTTCCACAAAGTTGTAAAGTAACTTATTTTGAATAAATTTGTTGAACATATTAAAGCTCTATCTCTTTTAGTTTTTGTTATACAAGAAATTTAAAAAAAAAGATTAGGGTGTTCCTGAAAAAAACGTTTTTTTAGTATAACTTTCGTATCTTTTACTTTTTGTTAACACAACCTTTGAACAGCTTATTGAAAACTTCAAGCCGAGTATTTTTCTCCAAGACACCGAAGGTCTAACTTTTTTCTTTAAAAAGTTATGGACACTTTTCGTGAAAAAATAGCCTATTTCAAGGCTCAATATCGCTGATGCGGGCACCTAAAATTGAATTCTGTTTCCACCACATGAAAGACCATACTTATTAGTATATTTGAGCAAAAATTGGCGAATACGATATTTTTTTAAAATTTGCAATTTAGATTTAAAGTTTGTAGTTTTGCAGGTTCAACGCATTAAAGTATTTACACACATATCGTTGTATTATGAAAAAAGCCACTTTCAAATATCATTCTCTCATCGCAGCAAGCTTTGCATAAGTGAAACGACTGTCAAAAAAGGTTTCTGATTTTATTCGTTTTAAATAAAACTAGTAAATATGGATATTAGTCGAAGAGAGTTGGCGAATTTGCTTATTGCTGGTAAAAAGACAGATGAACTGCTTAAGTTCATTACAAGTAGTAATCCAAATGTAAAATTGAGACTTGTTAATGTTCGAAAGAAATTTTATATTTTGTTAAAACAACCTTTGAACAGCTTTTAGAAAACTTCAATCCACGTTTTTTCATAACTCTGAAAGTCTAACTTTATACTTTCAAAAGTTATGGAAACTTTTCGCTCATAAATAGCCCTTTTTCAAATGTCATTATCTCTGATTGGGGCAAATAAAAGTAAGTTCGGATTGAACCATAGAAAAGAACATACTTTTATGTATATTTGAGCAAAAATTGGAAAATATTATTTTTTTTAAGCATGTAATTTTAAATTTACTAACCAAAGTTTTAAATTTTATCGCATAGCGACATAAAAGAAATTGCCTAAAGCCTTTGTATTTCCTTTTCTGTTTTGCTTACATATCAACAATACAGAATGTGTTCATTAAAAATAATTTGGCTATGACAACAATTTATGATTTATATAAGGAGAATTTATTCAATGTCAATTAATTCAAAAGTAGATGCATTGCATTTTAAGGTATATCCAGCGGTGCTCGTTGAATTCGACGTTTACATTTAAGAGAAATTATAGGATCTGATGAAACAAGAAGTCTCTTGAAAACGTCATCAAGATTGACGAGTCGATCGAATTTGCGTGCGTGGAATTCTCGGAATCTGCGAATACTTTTATTCCTGGTTTCTTGAACTTCTTCACTGCACATACCTACTGGCAGCATGTTATGTTGAATAATGCTTCCTCCATGGACCAGGAGTTTATGCACGGTTGGTGAGAGAGCGTACCAACCATACAGGCGTACATAAAGCAATCGTGTATCTTCGGCGTAACTCCGGTAAGCATCCGCGTTAATTCCCAATTTGCTGTTGATGATTGTTAATAGCACATACATACGTTCTAGCAACATTTCGTCCAACCCGGTTTCTTCTGCAACGACATCTCGGTTTCTGAAAAATTTTCGAGCTGTGTTACCATCGTTAGAATTTCCGCCACCTGGCAAAGGTTCGCTAATACGAAGACCTAAACGGTCACGTAACGCTTGTCGAATTTTTATTTGTCGTTCCTTAAGCTCGCTGGTATTTTTGCCTACGCGCCAACGCGGTTTTGCTAGAGCTAAACGGTAAGCAATATTCAATAGTAACTCCATTGCTCGTATTAATGCATGTAAAGGTGAAAAAACATATAAACTATCCGGTGGATCGCTGGCTTCCAGTAAAGGATCATTCAATCGCTTTCCGGAGCGTTTGCATATATAACACGCTTGAGACGGTGTGCCTGTTACGTCATTCACTACCTTCGTATCAACCATGGAAAATATGAAGCTTGAACTAATCGGAATCTTGCGCATATTGACATTTACTATAGTCGGGACTAATTCATCGATTTGCTTGTTCATCGCGGCAACTTCATTCTTTGTTAGTTCAGGATTTTCCTTCTTGAAAATTAATTTTACTGGTCGGCACAGGGATACTGAAGATGGAAAATCATTATTCCAAAGAATGCAATCTCTTGACTCATCTTTCCGGCGACTAACTACACGTAAAGGTACTATAGATAGAGCAAATATATGCGAATCGTTATACTCGAATAGTTCTCCATTTTCATCTTCGTCAACGCACATTTGCTTGTATCTATGTTCAAGTGGAAAAGAGACTGTCAGTCAAAGTTTAGAAGAAAAATAATGTTGCCTACCGGGAATGGTTGCTGCTTCCATCGCAGCCCCACTTAAAGATAACAAACGTATTATCCTCAGGATGCAGTGGTAACTCCAATATTCAGAAACGAGATGAGTCGTTCCACGGTATGGTTAACAAGAGCTTGAAGGGGAACATACGCACAAGAAGGCTGAACAGAAATTCCTGAAAAAAATTGTTGATTCAGGGACGAATCTTTGAGAATAGTACATACCGATCGGATAGCATAGTTTCTTTTCTTCTACTATTTTATTATACGCGGGATAAATGTCCAAACCCTTCTGCATAACTGAGCTGCGTATGTTTTGGTACTGCGCCTTAGAAAAATCATTTTCACAAATAAATCTAAGTGCCTCCTCCGCAGTAAACGCTTCTGCAATCGGGACAGCCATAGATCCTAAATTCTCTACGGTAGATCTGACGGGACTTTTCGACAATCGTTCGATTTGTCTGCCAACTAAACGGAAACCAGTAGAATTAGCGTTGACGGCTGACGCTAAACCAAGTTCTTCCGTGGAATACTTATCGCGCAACTTTCCTAATCTTTTTATTTTGGCTCTGCGACATATTTCGGAAAATGGTTTCCTCTTTCGGCCTTTACCTTTACCTTCGACTTCGAATCTTAGCTTTCCTTCAAGCCACACAAAATTTTCCAGCTCAAACCGAATTTGCGTGCGCTTACTCCGAATCCACAACCTTCTAAATTCCAACATGAAGATTTTTATTTTCTTCCGAGCACTAACAAGTCTCAATTTTACATTTGGATTACTACTTGTAATGAACTTAAGCAGTTCATCTGTCTTTTTACCAGCAATAAGCAAATTCGCCAACTCTCTTCGACTAATATCCATATTTACTAGTTTTATTTAAAACGAATAAAATCAGAAACCTTTTTTGACAGTCGTTTCACTTATGCAAAGCTTGCTGCGATGAGAGAATGATATTTGAAAGTGGCTTTTTTCATAATACAACGATATGTGTGTAAATGCTTTAATGCGTTGAACCTGCAAAACTACAAACTTTAAATCTAAATTGCAAATTTTAAAAAAATATCGTATTCGCCAATTTTTGCTCAAATATACTAATAAGTATGGTCTTTCATGTGGTGGAAACAGAATTCAATTTTAGGTGCCCGCATCAGCGATATTGAGCCTTGAAATAAGCTATTTTTTTAACGAAAAGTGTCCATAACTTTTTAAAGAAAAAAGTTAGACCTTCGGTGTCTTGGAGAAAAATACTCGGCTTGAAGTTTTCAATAAGCTGTTCAAAGGTTGTGTTAACAAAAAGTAAAAGATACGAAAGTTATACTAAAAAAAAAACGTTTTTTTCAGGAACACCCTAATCTTTTTTTTTTAATTTCTTGTATAACAAAAACTAAAAGAGATAGAGATTTAATATGTTCAACAAATTTATTCAAAATAAGTTACTTTACAACTTTGTGGAAGACTGTGGAGCTCTATCTTTCATCAGTAAAAAGTTTATTTTCGTATTTTAGATAAATTAGAACCACCCTAATAACTATTCCAATAAAAAGAAGCATCTTCTAAAGTACACAAATTCATCCTAAGACATGATACGGCTAAATTATACAGGTTTGTCAGAAAGTAAAAATTCCTCCTAAATTAGCGATCTGGACCACTGTGCATTGTCTTATGACAATACCACTTGCGGGTAATCAGACTAAAAAAATAAATTGAAGCATGGAGATGCACTCGAAAATACGATACGATACAGTGTACGAAGAAACGAAACCATAATCACATGCTTCTTGGCTTCATGGAAGACTTCGGAATAGACGCCGATCACAGATCAGTCGAAGATGACTAAATATAAATTCTGTCAAACTACTACTAATTATTTACTACTAAATACTAAGAAAAAGAAAAGAAAATGGAAAATGGCCCTGAAGCATGAATGGACTATACATGCACGCTTTCGTCGCAAGGCTTTTGGACATGTAGTGCACAGGAGAGATACTCGCTAGAGTGATCAGTAGACAACCTGCAAGGCATCGTCGATTCTTGGGGAAAGCGTTGCTCAAATACCCTGATTGTTCGTACGCTATAAACAGCGAAAATTTTTTGCTTGTGCTCGAATCGCGGGCATTCGAGGACCACATGCTCAGGCGTCTTCTCTGCATCACCGCACACAATGCAGAACGGCGAACTCGCGTGGCCGAACCTGTTCAGATACTTTTTGGAACAGCCATGACCAGACAAGAACTGCGTCATGTGGAAGTTCACCTCCCCGTGCGCTCTGTTCACCCAGACCGACAAGCGTGGAATTAGTCGATGGGTCCATCTACCGTTAACGGCGTTATCCCACTGATGCTGCCACTTGATTAAGGTGTCAGCTCGGACTCCTCTCGTGCCTCGATCCGTATAACACTCGCTATCTTCTTCGAGTAGGAGGTTTATGGGAATCGTACCACCTATCACGTAGGCTGCCTCTGACGAGATAGTTCGATACGCGCTAGACACCCGTATGGCCATCAGCCTAAACGTGCTGTTCAGCCGAGATGTGTTCCTCTTCGTCTGCAGTGCCGTCACCCAAGCAGGTCCTGCATATCTGAGCACCGATGTGGAAACACTCGCCACTAGCCGATTTTTACTGCTGCTGATCGCCGAGTTGTTGAGATAGTGCCGAGATCACTTTTACGGCTCTCCCGCATGCATGGTCGATGTGGCTATTAAAGCTTAGCCGGTCGTCTATCATCACTCCCAGTTATTTAGCTTCCCGCTTTGAGTCGATGATACAATCTTCGACCGCAATTCTTGCCTGTTGCACTGCCTTTCGGTTGCTTATCAGAACCATTTCAGTTTTGTGGTGAGCTAACGTCAGCTTCTTCTCGCGCATCCAGTCTTCCACAACGTCTATTGCCTCCGTTGCGAGTACTTCCACTTCCTCAAGTGATTCGCCGGTCACTAGGAGCACCACGTCGTCCGCAAAACCGACAATCTTCACGCCCCTGGGGAGGCTCAGCTTCAGCACTCCGTCGTACATAGCATTCCAGAGAGTTGGACCGAGAATGGAACCCTATAGAACGCCCGCTGTTACGGTTACACTTCTTTTCCGGCGTCAGTTTCGTAGATCAGTTGCCGGTTCTGGAAGTAGCTCCTCAGGATCCTACAGAGGTACTCGGGAACTTTCAGTCTGTGCAGCGAATCGGCGATTGCAGCCCAGCTAGCACTGTTGAAGGCATTTTTACGTCCAGTGTAACCACTCCGCAGCAGCGGTTTCCTCTTCTCTTTTGCTTCTGTGCAGCCTCCATAGTTTGCACGACCGTTCGTATGGCGTCCACAGTGGATCTACCTTTCCGGAAACCGAACTGCATATTGGATAGTCCATTCTCTCCCTCTGTGTATGTTGTAAGCCAGTTAAGGATTACTCTTTCAAGCACTTTGCCGACTGTATCCAACAGGCATATCGGCCTGTAAGCTGAAGCATCTCCAGAGGGCTTTCCTGGCTTCGGTAAAAGCACCAGCTTTTGTCGCTTCCAGATGTCGGGGAAGTCACCATCGTTGATGCACTTTTGCAACGCACTCCTAAACATATCCGGATTCGATAGGATTGCTGCTTTCACAGCCACGTTGGGAATACCGTCTGGTCCCGGGGCCTTTTTGGTTCTCAAGGCTTTTGCCACCACCATCAGCTTCTCGTTGGTTACTCGAGCTTCTTCTTTGTAGTCATACTGCGTCCCGTATGGCGTGGGCGGCCAGGCTGTCGGTCCATGCTGCGAAAAAATAGTGCTTCTACGATGGCTCTCATCCTCTCCGGGCACCTATCCGGTGGCACTGCCGGTCCTCTTATCTTCGCCATGGTAGCTCGATAGGCGTCGCCTCGCGGGTTCGAATTGGCGTTGCGATAAAGCTCTTCTAGGCAGGCTTTCTTACTGAGCTTGATTTCATTGTTAAGTGGGGCTCTTGCCGCCTTATACGCATCTCTTTCTGCGAGGTTTCGGGCTCTCTGCTTCTTCCTCCGGGCTCGGTGGCAGCATGCACGTAGGTCGGCAATCGCCGAATTCCACCAGAAGGCTAGGCGGCGAGTGTACCTTGGTTTACCTTCTCTTGGCATGGTTGCATCGCACGCTCTTGCTAATGCCGTTGTCACTTCATATGCACTGAAGTCAATGTGATTGCACTCAAGCCTCAACGCTTCGATGAAGACTCCCTTGTCGAACTTCGTTGTTTTCCACCTCCGCTCGTTTGATTGGATCATACGCGCTTCCGATAGTGTACCGGATCGCTTGGTAGTCGCTGTGGGTGTACCCCTCGCACACTCTCCAATTTAAACTTCCAACCAGCCCTGGGCTGCATAAGGTAACGTCAATAACTGAATGTCGGCCGTCGCGGCGGAAAGTGCTGGTTGTACCATCGTTTGCAACATCTATGTTCAGCTTTGCAAAGGCCTCGAGTAGACTACTCCCCCTTGAGTTAGTGAATCGGCTGCCCAATTCTACTGCCCAAGCGTTGAAGTCGCCGGCTATAACGACAGGTCTCCGATCGATGAGCTCCTCTGTCAGCTTGTCGAGCATTTCTGTGAATCGATCGGTCGTCCACCGCGGGGGTGCATAGCAGCTACAGAAGAAGACTCTGTTGATTTTGGCGATTACGAAACCTTCATCTGCACGATAGACCACTTCCTGAAATGGATATCTCCCCGTCGTCCAAATCGCCGTTGATTTTGCGTTATCTGCTATCCAGTTTCCGTCGCTGGCCGGGATACGGTAAGGCTCCGAAATGATGGCTATATCGCATTTAGACTCCTCTACAGATTGCCGCAGCAAATGTTGTGATGTGTCGCAGTGGTTGAGGTTGATTTGCGTTAGCTCCACTGTGATTTTGTTGCAGTCGCCTG
This sequence comes from Topomyia yanbarensis, assembly GCF_030247195.1. NCBI lineage: Eukaryota > Metazoa > Arthropoda > Insecta > Diptera > Culicidae > Topomyia > Topomyia yanbarensis. The sequence goes on along the minus strand of NC_080671.1, from coordinate 40,406,182 downwards.
TTTGAAGGCCGGGCATCGTGGGCCTCCTGTAACGTGGTTGTTACCTTCTTCGGTTGCACAGATCAGACATCTCGGAGCCTGCCGGCAGTCTTTCGCCATGTGGCCTTCTTCCCCGCACCTTCTGCATAATTTGTTCCTGTCAGGTCCACTGCAATTTCTCGCCAGGTGGCTGAACTCTTGACACTTGAAGCACACTTCCGGTCGCTGGGAGACGCTCAATGGACATACCGACCAGCCAACTTTGATCTTCCCAATTTTAAGTGCCTTGTTTGCTGCTTCGACTGGAAGCCTAACCGAAGCCGCTTGCGTGCCGGAAGGTCCCTTCCTCAAACGGATCATCATCTGCACTTCTCCAAGTTCGCCCTGTTTTTCCAGAGCTTCTCTTAGCTATTCTTCCAAGGATATCTCATCCAGGTCCTTACATTGGATGGTTGCCTCCGGCAGTGGCGTAGCCAGAAATTTGGTTTGGAGGGGGTTTTGACGAAAATCTTAGATTTTTTCAAAAATGTTTGCGGGTCTATTGATGACATTTAATCTGTAGGCCGCGATCGACTGGGTACTACCGCGTTCTGCAGTAATAGCGAAATGGGGTGGTGTGAGCGGGCATGGGCGCTATAACCCTACCGTAGGCAGAATACCTGTCGCAGGTGTCAGTTATGTTGGGTGACGGGCTACGAGACACGATAGGTCAAGTTCAACGAGTGGCCCAAAAACACCACTTTACTAACAATCAAGCAGAAAAGGATGAGCTGAAAACTCGCAACTTCGAAACCGTAACATTGGAAGAGCTTTGATTGACGGAGCAGAAGGTGTGGAAATGCGGGGATCGAGCGACGGCACAAGAGCTGGGCAACGCGTGATCAAGTGGCAGGCGAAAGGATGTGTGTAGTGTGGATCAAAGGCCATTTCTTCGACTAGAGCATTATTAATGTGCACTGACCTCACGAAGCCGAAAAGGATGCATTTTATGCGCAGCTGGAGCATGTCTATGATAGCTGCCTATGGCGGAATGTTAAGCTCGTCATCGGTGACATAAACATCCTGATAGGCCACTTTGCTTTTCGCATCTCAACAGGTTATTTTTTATTTTTATTTGAAGTCGTTTGCACTGAAAAATGTGAATTTTCGTAGTGAACTTAAAAATATGAAAAAGTTAAATTTGACCAAAGTGGCGTTGAAGTCACTTTTGCATACTAGGATAGTAAACGTCATCTACAAGGTGTTCTTTCAAATTCTTTGTTGCCGCCTATAACCGTTAGTAAGGGAATTCGTAGTGCAATATGGCCTATAACGCACAAATACGGGTTGCATTCATATCTTGAACCAAGCTATTTGTAATAATATTCTTGAAAACTTTGCTGAAGACACTAAGTTTCGAACTAAATTTGATTGGAATTAGTAATGCATCCAACTGGAAAAATTAATCAACAAAATTATGCTCCTAAATACTAAACCTCCAAAAGCTGATGGTTTCCAAATTATGGAATCTTGGCGCCATTCAATTCGATACCCAAATGTACACCATAAATAGCGAAAAGCGTGAAAATTTTTCCATTTTTTTATTACCAATCCTAGCTAGTGGCACTTTATATAAGTGATAACCCAATAAAATCAAATGCACATAAAAACCGATTCTGACCGGTTAGAGACAAACGTAAACGCCATTTTTCGTTAGTTTCTATGTAGGCGTTTTCATTGAGCTATTTTGCTTGATATTTACATGATTTATCAACTATAGGATCCTCACTAAAATATTAGAAAATATTAGTTACAAGATACCATTCTCACAATTTACAAAAAGTCGCCATAACGTTTAAAATATTACACGGTGTTCCTAAAATCGTTATTAACTAAAAAAAATGACCATAAATTTGGCGTACGGCATTCGAAAGATACAGTATCCAAGCATCTTCTCAGTGAATCTCAAAATGATCCATCGAGGGATTCGAGAGATATGGCGATTTGAAGTTTTATAATACGTTTCATAAGGCTACCAGCAAACACCCACGGGTTTGGTCCAATCTCTATAAACAAAAAAATATTTGTCTACTTATTTAGTACATGGCATTCGAAAGATATAGTAATCAAGTATATCCCTTGCAAGTTTGAAAATATTTCATTGACGGAATCGAAACCCTTGCGATTTAATTACATAAATATAATGTACAAATGGTGTTATTTATATGGTGCACTGAACAAATATGAAAATAGGGTTGTCTACCAAACTTTAAATATAATGTGTAATTTAAAAAAAAATGAAAGTTGGAATGTACTTCAAAAGGCCATATCTCAATGGTATGTTGACTGATTCTAATTATTTTTTCATTATTGAACAGGTAGACGTTTCATCGTTAATTTTCATCAAGAAGAATATAAAATAGAGTTGGCTACTTCAAACAATAGACAACTTAAATATCCTCAACTATTTGTATTATCACTATTTAGTAAATATCTTTATATTCAAAGCGACGACCTATCAATTTCTATACATTAGTTGAATGCAACAAACGCAAACTACAAATCATGGAAAAATAAAACCATAAATTCAATATATATATACAAAAATATGAAGGTATTTGCTGATTCAGATCAATTTATGTTATGATACGGTTTTTGTTGGAAATTTTGTACAATTGTGATTCGCTGGTTGGGTTAACAGATGTTAAAACTGGGGGATGTTATTAGTAGGGGGATCAAAGGGGATGTTATTAGTACAAGTTCTCATATCTCTAACTATTGTCAGTTTTATTGTCGAATTGAATTTAACATGAGAATTTGACATTCAGATGTCGACAATGAACCAACTAGCGGAGGTACAACTGAAAAGCGGCTCCTGTTAAAAATTGAGCGACCAGCGAATCACGACTGTGTTAGTTTTAACATTTCATATATCCATAATTTGTAGTAAACAGCAATTGCAATCAACTAGTATATAAAAATTGATAGGCCGCTATTTTTAATACAAAAATAATCACTAAATAATTATAATACATATAGTTGAGACCAATTATATTGTCTATTTATTTACGTAGACAACTCTATTTTATATTCTTCTTGATGAAAATTAACGATGAAACGTCTACCTGTTCAATAATGAAAAAATAATTAGAATCAGTCAACATACCATTGAGATATGGCCTTTTAAAGTAAACATTCCAACTTTCATCTATTTTTTTAATTTACACATTATATTTAACGTTTGGTAGACAACCCTATTTTCATATTTTTCAGTGCACCATATAAATAACACCTTTTGTACATTATATTTATGTAATTAAATGGTAAGGTTTTCATTCAAAAACCGCGACACGTATAAACGATCTAAATAGTCACTGGACAAACATGGATTCACGCTTGAAGTCTGGTAGAAAACCCATCTATGACCGCATACCACATCCAAACCGTTATAACTTTCGATTCCGTCAATGAAATATTTTCAAACTTGCAAGCGATATACTTGATTACTATATCTTTCGAATGCCATGTACTAAATAAGTAGACAAATATTTTTTTTGTTTATGGAGATTGGACCAAACCCGTGGGTGTTTGCTGGTAGCCTTATGAAACGTATCATAAAACTTCAAATCGCCATATCTCTCGAATCCCTCGATGGATCATTTTGAAATTCACTGAGAAGATGCTTGGATACTGTTTCTTTCGAATGCCGTATGCCAAATTTATGGTCATTTTTTTTAGTTAATAACGGTTTTAGGAACACCGTGATTAGGTTCTCAATGTAATGAACGGATAATAAACTGGAAAATAATTATTTGAATATTTAATACACTAGTCAGCATCAAACTTTTTTTTCTTCAATTCAAATATTTTGGTTTGGAGGGGGTTTTAACCCCCAAAACCCCCCCTTGGCTACGCCACTGGCCTCCGGGCACAGGGCTCTCACTTTCACCGCTTCGCCTATAGCTTTCTCGGTGAGCTACTTATAAGTAGAGCTGCTTGACTTCGGATCCTTTTTCAGTTCCAGAATCATCTCTCCGGTACGGGTGCGCCTAATTTTCTTGACGTCTGAACCCAGCTCCTTGAGTACCGGGTTTGTCCTCATTGCGCGCAGTACCTTCTCGTATGAGTCATCGTTTGCTTTGACTATGAGAGCTTCACCTTTGTTTCGTCCCTTGAAAAGCTTTCGCTTTTCGGACCTATCCTTGTTGTTCGCCCTCCGTTTGGTGCTGCCGACGACTTCCCATTTGGTGTTTTCAACCACGTTGGTGGTTGCTTCGTTCGCTACGCCTGCCATTACGCCGCAAGTCTCCTCGTGCTTCTTGGAACCTCCTGGTCTCGCCTGGTGAAGCTCTTAGTCTCTTCGGTGTAGATAGAGACGTCGCACAGAGGAGTAATTGGGGTCGAATCCTGGCCAAAATTATTTGCTGCTGCAATTGTTGTTATTATGCCTTAATATGAACTAAAAATACACAATTACTCGTTTTTGGAACAATTTGGCATCTACCCACCTACCAGTGCAGAGGCCAATTTTCTATATCCTTTCGAATACTAGTAATTTCTAGGTGATCTTTGTGAATACATTTGTTTTTCCAGTTGCATAAACATTTGATCAGTGGGAAAGGGAGAAGAAAAGGGACGCCTGTGCATACTTTCATAGAGATACATTTTGGCAAACATAATATTTGGTCCTACAGCATTTCGGTGTACCTCAAATTAGTAAAAATTGCAATATTTTCAAAATGCTTGGGATTGGTGGATCGGACAAGATCGGAAGAGTTCGAATATTTTTTGTATAGCTGAAATCTTGTTTTGTAATACTGCTTCAGCAACTTTGCCGAATCTAACCGTATAATGTAACTTTTTTATCATTAAAATTTGGAATAAACAGTTTAAAAAAGGTCTACTTTTCTCAGTTAGTTTTAAGCTGAAATTAAACAAACGGCTGTGTTGAACTATGTTTGTAATTATATTGTCTTATTTAATAGAGTCATCATCACTAGAAAGCGATTTTGCTGAATATATTACGAAAACGATTAAAATATCACCATTGGGCATACATGCAAAAAATCATTAACAATTTTTGATATACTCCTAATTTTGCCGTTATACAGTAGGTTCTTAGGTATGTAAAAAAAATATAACGAAACAAAAAAATCGAAAAAAAAAATTTTGGTTCTGGCCAAGAATTTGTTCTAGTTACTCCTCTGTCCGGTGGACCGTGTAGAGCTATGGAAAATGATGGAAGAGAACGGCTTCCCTGAGAAGGTGGCAAGACTGATTAAGGCTACGATGGATGGTGTAAGGTGTTGTGTCAAAATTTCGGGCGGCCTCTCGGTCCGTTTGAAACACGCAGGGGACTAAGACAAGGCGATGGGTTGTCCTGCCTGCTGTTAAATATAGCGCTGGAAGGTGTAATGCGAAGAGCGGGGTTCAACATGCGGGGCACGATTTTCACGAGGTCCGGACAGTTCGTGTGCTTCGCTGTCGACGTGGACATAATCGGTAGAAACAAGGAGACGGCAGCAGATCTGTATACCCGACTGAAGCGCGAAGCAGCACGAGTAGGACTGAAGATAAAAGTGGCTTAGACGAAGTACATCCTGGCTGGCGGAACCGATTGCGATAGGGAACGCTTGGGCAGTAGTATTACGATTGACGGCGATGAGTTCGAGGTGGTTGACGAGTTCATCTATCTAGGCTCATTGGTGACTGCGGACAATAATACCAGCCGGGAGATCAGAAGGCGTATTATCTCTGGAAATCGTGCTTACTATGGGGCTCCACAAAACTTTGAGATCCAGGAAGCTTCACCACCGCACGAAAGGCGCCATGTACAACACACTGATTAGACCGGTGGTTCTCTACGGGCACGAAACGTGGACAGGAGGATCTGTAAGCACTCGAAGTCTTCGAAAGAAGGGTGCTGAGAACGATCTTCGGTGGTGTTCAGGAGGATGGCGTGTGGAGGAGAAGGATGAACCACGAATTTGCGCGACTCTATGGTGAGCCAACTATCCGGAAAGTAGCTCAAGCTGGAAGGGTACGGTGGAGGATGCCGGACAACAACCCCACCAAGTTGGTTTTCACCTCCAACCCGGCAGGTACAAGACGGAGAGGAGCGCAGCGTTCCCGGTGGCTGGACCAAGTTGGGCAGAACCTGTCGAGTATCGGGCACCTGAGAGGTTGGAGACAAGCAGCAACTGACCGAATGACGTGGCGGAATATTGTGGAACAGATTAAATCATGTTAATATGATGTATAATCAGGAAATATAATAATATAATAAATATAATATAAACTACATTATCATATTTTGTTTGTTTGTATTTATTATATTATTTATTTATTGTATTATTTATTATAATAAACCTGTGATTTATGATGACAGTTATGTATACATCTATGTATGCCAAACATGATCCCATTCGGCACCGATTCCCATTGGTCACCCAGGTGAAAACGGTAATACTTCCCAGAAACTGAAAATTAAAACTATAAAAAAAACAATTAGGGTACAAGTTTATATAGATTTGACTGAAAATGTGTCTTAAAATTGAGCTCGAAATCCGGGTTAATATGACCCGTTAACACCATATTGGTTACAAAAAGTAAACACCGAAAGAAGGTTAATTAATTGTTTCTGTACAAATAAATTCTCATACCTGCAATTACTAAAACGCAAATCTTCCTTCTGTTTGGAAAATAAATCACCGCCCATTTGGCACCACTTCCCTAGAAAGCGCCGTTTTTGGAAGGAATCATTTGCCAGTTGGCAAGAAGCTGTACAATGTAGGGTTAAGGACACCGTAGTCGGAAAAGATAGCCCATGCACTGGCATATATTCAACTCGCAATATCGCTCTCCGACCGGGAGTGCATGTGATATTATGCCGAGCCGAAACAGGGTCGTCCCAAAACCGCCGGCTCTACTCCGTTCCTCCGATACAAGATTCGCTACCATTATCGCCGGCATCGAGGAGCGGTATGTGATCCGCTGCAAACCGAATGGAAAATGAAATTCAAACCTTGGTTTCGTTTATTTGCCTGCCGATACAGCCGGTACTCAGTCGAAGTTGCGAACAATCGTCAGACAACCCGGGGAACTACGCTGGCTGGAGGACCATCCATCCATTAGTGTTCGACCGAGAATCCAGTGTATGAGTATCTCACTTTCAGAAACAGGAACCAGGTTCACGTCTGCGATAACAAGCTCGACAATTCCGGTTCGGGTGCCGCATTCGGTGTCCGCCAGTTTTGGAGCTTTAGAGAAATGAATTTCGTAATCAAATGCAAATTTATATATATTCGACGCAATTTGCATTACCATATCTTGTTCGGTTCAATTGCACACTGGTGGAATCCGGGTGTCAGGCCTAGCAGCAGCAGCAGCAGTCCCGGTTCGTTGGGTTCGGTTTCGTTTTAATGCACACGATTGAGATCGTTCTGGTGCTGGAAGATTTTCGAGTCTTATGCCGGGAAGAAGGATGGCCACTGCTACACTGTGTATAGCTAGCAAGTCATTAAGGAACGTACTGCGTCCTGTTGGTGCCTATTCGGTAGGGATCCCCAAGGAATAACTTTCGGATAAGGGCAGAATTTCGATGGATGCAGGCACCGATGGAAGAGTGGGAGCGTGGCGAACCGAACATGAAGCTTTCTCGATTTGTTAATGATATGGTTTTGGGAGCAATCCTACTGAGAAGTTGTGGATTACAGTAATTAGTGGCAGGACAGGTAGTAACTAAAGAATTCCTGAAGTTCCTCTGGTTATCCGTAATTAGTTGTGCAGAATTCTCGAAAAGTTGTTGGTAATTGTTCAACCTGCATCTCCGTACAATATTTAAACGATTTCCATCCATCAACCGAAAAGTAAAAAAAAACTATGTTGCCCTACCCTTCAATAAATATAGCGACACGTAACTTACTTTCCACTTCATTGACACACATTGTTCTATTGTGTCATTGTCTTCCCTGCCAGCGTTTTCGATTACTTCCCAGCGCAGGCAAACTAACTAACTTTCATTGTAGTAAGTTTTCCGGAACATGAACGCGCCAGAAGCTCTTTCACTGATCGAATTTTCCTTCTCTATGCCTTCTCTGGTAACTGCCTAGCAGCGCCCGTCCTCCGATAGATGCATTCATGCTTCAATTAAGTTAGGACCAGCGAAATGATTTCCGGAAATGCAGAGCGTTCATCGTAATAGAACCCAGCTGCTGAGGAAGAGAAAGTTCTCAGTTTGAGTCCGTCATAAGTTTGCAACATATTATTGACTTGCGTCGATCCTCGAAGCTAATGAAAAAAGCATCAATCTTTCAAACCAATTGGAACCATATGAACTGCGGTGGAATCGTATTGAAAAGTTGCTAAAAAGTCCAACCGTACGACACACGAATGCTGCACCATGTCCAGTAGCATTTGGTTCCATCTATCGGTACGGCAAGTTCACTCTATTCAAACAAAGTGACGATGATGTGCGAATAAAATTTATGACTCTGTGGACGGGATCGGTTCGCAGTTCCGCTGGTTGAAATTTAGTGCCAGAGCAGAAAAAAAACTAGTCGTCGGCTGCAACGAGTTGGGAAAGTGGTTTACGATGTGATTGCAACCAGTGCCGTCCTTATGCATGGGAACAATCTGGGCTCGAATCAGAGAGCTCGGTACTTGCTATAGCTAAGTGCGTCTGAGATTTTAGGAATTTATTTTTTAAATCCATCTACATTTTATTATATACATCTATAGAGCTCAACTTCCTAAATGTAATAAAATTTAAAACTTCTAAGCGATTTTAAATTTATTTTTAACAAAAGTGTAAACTGGTCCTTGTTTGGCATTATCGGTCTTACTTGACAAAGGTAATAGCCACATGGGATAGAATCATTTACAGCTATCTCAACGAAGCATACAGATTAATATGGTTGAATTGTAGGTGTATTACTGTTCCTTTTAATTCGATTATTTGACACAATTTGCTTCTTTTGTTTGACTGAGTCTTTGGGAATTTTTTACATTTACATTCAATTGATGTCTGTTGGATGTTGTTCACGTTCACGATTTTCTATTAGGCATTAAGACGTTAGTCAAAATGAACGATAGTCAAAATATTTTGGTGGCGTCAAATAGAAAGAGTTCGTCTAACTCTTTCAACATGTTGTGCTAATTTTAGGTAACTTGGAACAAGCAAGCTCTATTTTATCATTTTTTACACTTACATTCCAACTGTGACTTTAAAGCACGTGGTTTAGGATGCCCAGCAAAACGGAACATTCTGCTTAGGTTAACGTATTCAATGCCATCAGTACTGAATAGTGTATGTGGTGAAAATGAATATAGGCGACTTCCGTAAGCCTAAGCTATATTTTCACTTTCAAAGTATATTACATCGCACGATGACTCGATCGTTTATCTCAAAATTTAAAGTGAACCGCGTTGTTAGGTCTGAGCAGCATTTTTACTCAACTTCACTTATGATTACAAGAATAAGCTCAACGGCTCTTTTTGTTCTTGATACAATGCACATTCGACCGAGAGATTGCTGGTTGTCATTCACATTGCCGCAAATTCAAATGAATAGGGTGAAAATAGATAAATGACTAAAATAGGCCCTCGTTTTCAATCAATCTCAACTTTATTGAGCTGTGAACAACAAACGTTTGCTTTGATTCGTTCTGACATTCATAAATGTTGGCATCCGGCGGGCTAAACTATCTCAGCCAAGAACTGATCCACTTGGTTTCTGCTGCCATGTCATACGAGGTGACCGAAAACAAAACAGCTTAAGTCGAGGTGATTCTCCGTACCAAGGACTGAATAGCTATCGTGATTAAGGTAAATTGATTCTTTTCGACTGTGAAAATTGTAAGAACGGGAAATGATTTCGGCAGCGAAGTCACGTAATAATTTGCGTCGATTCTAATTTATCTTCGCCGACGTTTCGACCCGTGGTTGGGATCTTCTTCAGGGCTTAATTTATGGCAGAAAGTTACTGTTGTTTTACATGTAGGTACACAGTCAAATCCCTGCTACCCACAGCCAAAGATCCTCTCCTTCAGATGCAGAAAAACAATATTATTTACAAAATAGCATGTTTCAACTGTGACCAATACTATATCGGAATGTCACGAAACCAGTTAAAAACCCGTATGTACGGACACCAATCTCTGATAACCAAATTAGATTAGAGACTAGCAGATGGGCACAAATATGACGATAATGAAATACAATAGCTAAAAGAGAGAACCGCTCTCCTGGCGCATTGCACCTCACACCAACACCGTTTCGATCTAAAAAACCCCAAGATTATCGATACCAGCTTTAAATCCAGTGCTCTCTCTATCTTGGAGATGTGTCACATCTCGACTACTCCCCACACCGTAAACCGTGGTACAGACACCTACAACCTAAACCGCGCCTACGCACACATCATGAATTCAATTGGAAAAATGTGAGAGATCGATACTCGAAACACGATCGCTCTCAAACAAGTAGACACCACAAATACTCACCCGAAATAGATTCAAACCATTACTATTACTCAGGTGAATTCTTTTGTTCAATTTGAGCGATTTTAGATCGACAAACAAACTCGATGAGTAAACTCATGACAACAACCGATGTTAACCCTCTCAGACCAGGCACGTAGCTAGAGAGGGGCTAAGGGGCTAAAGCCCCCCCTTCGAAATGTTTTTAAAATAAATTTCAAAAACATTATCAGCGACTTTAGCTTGTAGCTTGTTTGGTTTGAGATAAAGTGAGAAGATTGCTGTTTCCAACAACCAAAATCAATGGTCACGAAATTCAGTGTGATTTATGCTTCTGTCCCAGCCGGTGTGAAGCGAACGACAAATAAAGTTACTTTTATATGGTGTCCTTGTCTGAAAGAACAAAGGAAACTTCTACTATACTATGCCCTAGTAATCTGTCGAGATAAGTGAGTTGCAGAAGCAAGAAGTGGTGCACCGGCCAAATATTGTGATTAGTGACGATTGGCATAAGACCGAGTATTTGTGATGAGGAGCATTTTCTGAAGGTGAAAATGGAGGATATACTTACGATAGCCACCTTCATTGAGTTCTACCACCTCAGGTATTCTGCGCTCATAGCGTTCAACAAATTGGATCAGGCGGAATCATTGATTTTGAATGATTTAAAGCCATCAAATTTTAATGGTTGTGTGTGACAATGCTGTAATTAAGATCTTCATATAAATGGACGGTGAGAGAATCAATGTTCGGTTACAAGATCGGATAGGGCTTACTTGCAGATACATATCACATATGGGAGAAATGCAGTACAAGACATAATGCGATAGTACAATTACACATAGTATTCTTTGCACATATCAAATGCAAACTACTACGTTCTAGTTCTGTGAAAAACGTCACATTACGATTTATTTAAAGAGTCGATGAAATAAAAAACCCCGGCATGGCAATTAGCAAGGGCAAAAACTAACTCATTCAATGAGTTTCATCGTCGCACAATGCTTAGGGTGGAAGTTTTCTGTGACTTAACTTTTTGTCGGCTCCGACAGCATAAGTCATTAAATTGACTTTACGCTTGTCCGGACATGCCGCAGACTCAGGTGATTCGCATTTAATGCCAAAAGATCCTGACTCCTGCGCTGCAGAAGACAAAAAGCTAAGTAACCGGGAAACTCTAAGCTTGTTCATTGACCCTACTCCACGCTTTTCTAAACTTTCTTACTTCAAATCCTTGCTCTCCCTTGAGTACTATGGCTCTTAATATTTGAAAAATACTTCACCTTCCAGTCCCTTGCTAATTATATGTCGTTACAATATAAAAAAAACCTGTTTTAATCCACCTAGAGGTGCAATTGTGCCTTTCTCATTTCTCCAAACTATGATTTAGTAGCTGGTTCGTATAATATAACATTATGGTAATGTTTTTCATTCTTATTACACTTGGTAAGTATATATAAGAGCACCTTTTTGCATTCATCGCGGTATCGGTTTGAGTCGGAGTTTTCTATGTGATCGCACTCCACAACCCGTAACTCCGGAACCGGAAGTCGGATGGAGATGGAATTTAATATCGGTTTCCGGGGACGCAACACCTTTCATTTGAGACTAAGTTGATCAAATCGGTCTAGCCATTTTCGAGAAACCAATATAACCGTTATTCTGAATTTGGATGCTTCCGGATCCGTCGATGGTGGCCAGTGTGGCCAAAGAGACTTTGAATGACTGTTGGTGACCTAGATCTACAAATTCAACAAATGTGTTTACATTTTGGAAAAAAATTCACCTTTTTACATTCATCGCAGAATTCGTTAGAATCGGGATTTGCTGCGTGATCGTACGTATCACCCTGTAATTCAGGAACCAGAACTCGGATCCACACAAAATTCAACAGCAGCTGATGGACCTTTCATTTAAAATCAAGTTTGTCAAAATCGGGTCAGAAAATTCCGAGAAACCGATGTGGACAAATCAACAAATTTTGTTTTGTAACCATACTCTTCAACTCGTAATCCGGAACAAGATGTCGGTTGAAAATGAAATTCAATAGCAACCTATGGGAATATTATACCTTTCATTTGAATCTTAGTTTGTAAAAATCGGTTCAGTCATCTCCGAGAAACCGATGTGGACATTTTGTTAACAAATCCGCACATACACACATACATACATACATACATACATACATACATACACACATACATACACACATACATACACACAGATATTTTGCGATCTCGGCGAACTGAGTCGAATGTTATGAGTCGGTTAGAAAGTCGGTTTTTGGAGCAATTGCATAACCTTTCTATATGAGAAAGGCAAAAGAATAATATTTAGCTTAATCAGCATGAGTTCAATAGTATTTTCATGTGATTATATTTTGAAATGATGGTGGAATGGGTTTGAAAGTGGAGGGAATGGGGGGTTAGTAGAGTGGGAGTGGAGGATGCGTCAGAAATCCTTCATCTTATTTCGGTATACGGGATGGATGCAGGAAATGCGGGCGTGAGGGTGGTCCAAGGGGAGGGGAGTGATGAAGGATGGAGGTGTAAGGGCAAGACGGAGGGAGGGAGGGGGCGGCGACGCAATACTCAACTGCATATTTTGTCTTCCATTTGAGACTTGACTTTGAGAAAATCGGTTCAGTCATCACCGAAGAACCGATTTGACTTTAATTGTGGAATATGCCCGGAATTCCGGACTTCCGGAATCGTCGATAGTAGGCAATATATTCAAAGAATGTTTGATTGGCAATCAGTGATCTAGATCTACGATTAGAAGTAATTTGGTGACCATTTCAATAGTTTTTAGCCTCTGAGGTATTACGATTGTACCGATTTATATGGGAAATTCCAGTGTATCCTTACTAACACCCCTGTAACTCCGGAAGCAAGAGTCAGAACCGAATGAAATTCAGCAGCAGTCAATGGCATTACTGTATCTTTCATTTGAAATCAAGTTTGTAAAAATCGGTAGAGAATTCGTTGGGGAATGGGTGTGACATTAGCTTAGGAACTTGGCGAGTTCCCCGGGGGCGTCATGACCTGTCATAGGTGGCCAATGTGGTCAAAGCTGCTTTGATTGATCATTAGTGATCCAGACCCGCAAACTAGAGTAATGTTACATCAATTTTAATATGTTTTACATCATTTGAACATCATGGTGGTACCAGTTTATATGGGAATTTGCTGTGTGACCGCACTCTTCAACCCGTAACTCCGGAACCGGAAGTCGGATCAACTAAAAATTCAATAGCAGCTTATGGGAGCGTTATACCTTTCAGATGAAACTAAGTTTGCGAAAATCGGTTCATCCATCTCTGAGAAAATTGTGTGAGTTTAAATGACACACACACATACACACACACATACACACACACACACACACACACACACACACACACACAGACATTTGCCGATCTTGACGAACTGAATCGAATGGTGTATGACACTCGGCCCTCCGGGCCTCGGTTAAAAAGTCGATTTTTACAGTGATTGCATAGCCTTTCTTTATATGAGAAAGGCAAAAAGGAAAAAGATTGACTCACTATAAGTCGTTAATAAAAAAGGAAAAAAATTATTTTTATTGTTGGAAATAGATATAACTAGATAACAGAACCCTTTGTTTCGATTGGCTAAAACATTGAGCCGAGTTCACTTATAAATTATTTAAAAAATAGTAGAATAAGTTTAATGGACGACTGAGTACTTAAACGCTCCAAAAGTGAACAAATCATCGCAAGTGATTGTCCCGTTTAACAAAACTCAGATGTAATACTCGATATTGTGTAACCCGTCAGGGTAACAATTTAGCGCTGAGTGGAAATATACCCTTTTTGCGTATACACTCCGTAGAGTGTATTGTTTACGTAAAATTATGCTCACCGCTGTTCACTACCGTTCACATTTAGTTGTAAATTTTTGTTTATCTTCGCGTTTGTGAACGGTTTTATTCATACAGATAGGTTAGATAATTTTTGTTTTATGTTTGTGAATTAGTAACATAGGGCTTAGGTAGGCTACCGCTCTCCTCTTGCGGAAATTCGTGTGCACTGGTTATGCTGCTCATCGTTGACAGCTGTGCGAGAAGGCGGTTGGCAGTTTGTTATGGTTGAGTGCGGAAGGCGGCCATCGAGTTTTGACCAGCGGAAAGTGACGGACCACGGCAACGAAAAGACGTCCAGAAAATTATTATTTTTATTTCGGGACAGTTTCCCGCCACCGTAACCAACGTTCAGTGCGCGTGTGCGACGGTCGATTTCCGTCGAAAGTGCCGGCCCGTGGTCCGGGTGCTCATTTGTTTAGTGGTGCTGGATCGCCGTCGGGGGAAACTAATTCCCAAGGAGCTTTCGCTTCCCCGGCTAACCGTTAAGGATCCGACGCACCCGCCCCTCTCGCTGCAGAGCATAAGTCGAACGAGCCTTGCTCTCCTCTGCAGCTAACAGCCAAGGAGAGGGAAGCAGGTAGGACAACGGCTTCACCTGGGAAGAACACTGCGGTGTCTTCTGGGATTCCTTGCGGGGAGCAAGTGAATCCGGTGATTTGTCACCAACGTCGCTAGGGAGGTTCCAACAAAGGAGCCAAGCTCACCTCCCTAGCTAATTGTCAAGGACCGCTGCCGGAGCAGCCAACGACCAAAGGAGAACGCGGCCGTTGTTGTCCTGGCCGGTCGGAGGAAACCGCCCGCCTTTCCGCCAGCAGTAGCAGACCACCAGCAGCAGTAGCAGTTGAGAGAGTAGCGGAGAGTAAAAGTCGGTAAATTTAATAGTTTATTTGTTTGTTTACTTTTTGTTGTGAAACGAAAATCCGAAATTCTGTAGAAGCACCTAGGCCGCCCTGAAAAGAAGAGTACGCCGGGCAAACAAGAACCCGAGTAGTGGGCAAACCTTTACTTACATTTCGGGCCCCACGTTGGGCGCCAAATGTAAGTACGGGTTTGCCCGTACATCTTTTCAGGGCGGCCTAGGTGCCTCTACATAATTTCGGATTTTCGTAACAACAAACAAAAAGGGAAAAACAAATAAACTAAATTTTACCGTGTTTATTCCTTCTGATTATCTCCACTGCTGCTGCTGTTGAGCTGCTACTGCTGGGTGGAAAGGTGGGTGGTCTCGTCCAACCGGCCGGGACAGCAACGGCCGAGTTCTCCTTGGAGTATTGTTTGCTGCTCCGGCAGCGGTCCTTTGCAATTAGCTAGGGAGGTGAGCGTGGCTCGTTTGTTGGAACCTCCCTAGCGACGATGGCGACGAATCACCGGATTCGTTTGCTCCCCGCAAAGAATTCCGGAAGACACCGCAGTGTTCTTCCCAGGCGGATCCGTTGTCCTACCTGCTTCGCCCTCCTTCGCTGTTAGCTGGGAAGGAGAGCAAGGCTCGTTCGGCTTATCCTTCCCAGTGAGGGCGGATCGGTGTTTCTAGATCCTTCACGGTTAGCCGGGGAAGCGAGAGCTCCTTTACACTTAGCTTCCCACAAACGGCGATCTAGCACCACACAAGAGCACTCGAACCACAGGCAGACACTTTTGCAGATATTTCTGCTCACCACACACGGACTGCCGTGAATCTTCAAAAAACTATCTCGATCGAGACACAAAACGACTGTCCACAAACGTGGTTCGAAGCTAACTCTCCTTTTTCCGATGACTACCTCTTGCTCGATGTCAATATGCCACTCCACCTTCCACCACCACCGTCGCTGTCACCCGCTGAGTAGCGTATTCAGCAATCGTTTTTGCCAGCAAGTGGAAAATTGAAGCCTATCTAAACCCTACTGTTAATTCAGAAACATGCAACAAAAATTATCTAATCTAGCTATGTCAACAAAAACGTTCATGGATAAAAAAACAAATGAAATTTACATCAAAACATGAACGAACATATTGAACAGCGGTGAGTCTAATTTTATGTAAACAATACACTCTACGGAGTGTATACCCAATAAATGGTATATTTCCACCTGTTGCGATTGCAACGAAAAAGAGACAGTTTTCCGATTTTCTGAATGTTGTATTTTACAGTATATGACAGCGTTAAAAAATACCTGCCGGAGGGATATATAATTTTTCAGTGTGGTACATCTTTTAGTTAGTGGTTCGATATAACGTTTGCATATTTTTAGTTAATAGATTTAAGAAAACTTACGTTTAGTGTCCCTTTTATGTCTTTTACAGTAGTTCAGTTGGTGGTGGTAATGCTAAAATAAGGTTTGTAGGTTAGGTTTAGTTTCACCATGCTTTCATGCTGAATATTTTACCTCTTATTGTGTGTTGTATGATTAATTTAGTTTTTACGATACCGTAGATGAAAGGATAGCAGCTATGTAGTACCTAAGGATTTTTATGGTTTAATTTAATTTAGTTAGGAACAATATATAGCACTAAACTAACCAATTTCAATCAGCCGTACTAATAGCTGTAGGATTTAACTGCTTTTAATTAGAATTTTTCAATTTATCGTACTGCACTTGTTTTTAGAACTATAATTTTAGATTTACTGCACTGTACTTGATTTTAACTAGAATAATTAATCTACTGAACTGTACTTGTAGTATTTAATCGTGAATTACAAATGGCAAATAAACTTTAGTAGAGTACAACTTTTCCTCGCTGACTTGCAATTCTTTTTGACGTTTCTCCCTCGATCATCTTCTAACGCCAGCGGCGCCCGATTTATAGGGGCGATCGCACGGCAAAGATGTTTACATATAGGTGCAGACTATTATTTTATTTGGATGTATGGTGCGGTGCAACGAGCAGTTGCGACACCACCCAGTGCTAAATTGTTACCCTGACGGGTTACAATTGGCAACTCTATTTTAAATTTAAATGACGGGTATTTGAATTGTACCCAATTTGAATTAGGTCTGTGCACTCTGTACTCTTAGTATAAATACTAGCCATCACATTCAAGCGTACTATGCAAAAATATTTCAATTTACTGAGAACGATATAGCTGAGGCGACAGTTTTTGCATTCGCGACATTTTAACGCATCATCATTTTCATTGGCACTTAATTTCACTTTCATGCGAGGAATTCGTTGGAACTTTTGCGACTGAAATGTTGTGACTAGTTGAATCTATTAGTCCAATAATTTCGATTTTATGTCTTCAACATATAGCAGTCTCTCGATCTGTTTATTATTCGTTTTGGACTAAAATGAGAGATGATCAGAAATCATGGAGAGAGAAAAAAAGAATCAGCTAATCTAAGAAGCCTCTCCTATCTTTTTTATGCACTCAGAATGAGTGCTTTCGGAATTTCGCTCTGATCCTTTCAATTAAGTTTGAATAAAACAGCATTTTCGAAAACACATTACGTCTTCGTTATCCGCACAACATGCAACGTTAGGTAGAACAACGTTGATTGAAATTGTTTCTTAAATTTTGGTAAAACAAGCCTGTAATCAAAAAGCATTACAGCTTTCATCAAGAAGTCATGCAGCTTGTCCAATTTTGATGATGATTGTAAAAAAAACTTAAAGACGAACCAATTACTGAGATGATTGTTTGAACTGACTTAGAAAGTGTAATTGCAAGCATTTTCGCATCACGAAAATTGCCGCTTACAAAAATTTTTGCAAAAGATTCACTGAAATCGGATAAATTACAATAATTTAAAAACATAGAAATCTGAAAGAAAGTCTCTTAGGTACAGGAGAAGCAAGTGCGATGTGTTTTCTTTGATTTGTCGGAAGCAAGCGTGATGCTAAAATTATTGAGCTCACCCATATTGATAGTTTCGAGTAATTCTAGTGGTATCATCAATGATACATTCAGTGCTTCGAAATTTCAAAATCAGTTAACTATTTCTGCTTATCGAAACTGACATTCAGATTCAACGCCTCGGTCATTCATTAACTTTCCAACTGACTGAAATTTCATGCAGAATTGAATGTTTGAGTGCAGAGGAAATATAAATTCCTTCACCAACCAAAGCATTCATTTGTTATAATGTGGACAGTTCGAGCATTACTGAGCTGCGTAATCTATGTCTGGTGCATTTTCGCTCAATAAGCTAGCATAAAAACAAAATTCAGTTTACTTCTGAAACCGAACATTTGCGAACCCGAATGCGCTATGTCGGGAGAATGAATGACGAGGGAAACGAACCAAACATTTCATTCATCGCGGCTGACGGGAATTGAATTTCGGTTCTCTTTCAAGTTCACGCAGGGATGTCAATTTTTTAAGCTCTGGTTACATTTAACAAAATTTACGTAAATTGCAAAATAACAGTAATCAGGGGATTTCCTTTCGATTAGTGAACAGTCCTATAGTAGATAAAATTCCGGCTAGTTTAGTAAATTAATTCATTGAAGCATCTCTTTTGTAATGTCCAAAAATCCATGAATTCCGAAATTAAACCTGTAAGCTTCGTGTGCTCAAATATAATATTTGCTCAAATATAATAATCTAGGTAAATACAGCTATAGTTCTTATTCATGCTTTGTAGAGAATTTTTTTTGTACACCCTTTACATGTCAACATACAAAATTACTGGTCTGTCTTTTGCCATTGTTTCAAGGATCTAGTAGAAGAATTGCATAGAAAAATAAGCCTGTCCAATGATATAAAAAGTATCAGTTTCATAAAAGAATAGGATCTGTGAAAAATCTGAATACTTAAATAGATAAATAATTACTTGTTCTCACTTGTCTGAAAATATTCTTTAATGTATCATCATTTAAATTGAAAATTATTATAAATTTGAGTTGAATAGGAGTTGAATCATTTCTGTGCATCTACAAATCGCCAGCCTAATCAGAAGATTTGGAGCGAATTTCGACATTCTCTTGTATTTGTATGTGTATTTAAATAATTGAGTCTTAATGAACTACACTAAAAAGAAATGACCTAAAGTGGCAAGATGTCGTTATAATCGTTAAAGCGACGGGTCATTTCTAATATCGGTTGTTGGCAGCGTAGTTAGTGTTGTGCATATCAGAGTGCAGCAGTGTTCGAGAACAAAGGACACGGGTTGGTGTGATAGAAGATCGGGACCATCATATTCAGCCATAAGAAGCTGAGACACGAAGGTAGTTTACGACGCGGGTCTACGATCTTCTAAAGTGTGTAGTCCTAATAATCGACAACGATCTTCGTATGGTTCAGGTTCAGCGGATCGCTCCAAGGCAATTGACGTAACGCGTATCGTATGAATCTGCGATCTGGACAGACTCACTTCGTTGGATTCAAATTGCATGATGGGGGCACCCACGAGAGCACGTTTGCAAATTCCAACGGTGAAAATGGTAGCTTATAAATTAATAATAAAAAAAGAAATTCAAAAGCAAGAATTCGTCGATGTACTATACCATTTCTTGTATCAGACAACATATGTTCTATTACCTTAGTTTTGGAACTGTTTTCACTAAGAAATTTTCAAAATTACATTCAGTTTCAAGTGACAGTCACCAGAACAAGTTTTAAGACCATCCCGAAACAAAATCCTGGCCAAGATAAGTTAGAATCGACGCAAATTCTTACGGGACTGAACTGCCGAAATCATTTCCCGTTCTTACCATGATTAATATATGCCAGTCACGCACGGAGTGTGGTGGATCTTGCCTTTGTTGTGTTAAAGGGGTCTTCTAATCAGGCATTTTAATAAAACCGGGTTTTATGCTTCAATCGTTAGAATTATTATCAGAAAATATTCTTGCAAAGTTTCAGAGTATAGAGTGATGAGCCTATCTCCGCCAGGTTTCATTTGTTACCCTACTTATTTGAAACCGTTGGTTAGAGCAGCGTCTGCCATCTTTGTTCAACGCATTGAGTCAAATGGTAGCGCAACAATAGGGGCACTCGATTCGAGTTTTCGTTACGCTCAAACACGACAATTTCACTATTTTCAGCATAGTTGTGTTATTATCTTGGTTCTTAACAACGAAACAAAGCTTGTGATGCCAATTTGTACGCATTGATTGAAGGCCGAGTAATTAATGAACCACCCTGCTTAGTATGGTGAAAATAGGCAGTTTACTCTGTCTGAATAACATCTCGTGCCCGTTAGTCTCCTTTAATTTGATTTTTTTACCCTTCTCATAAAGAAAGGTAATGCAATCGCTCCAAACATCGACTCTAACGGAGACCCGGAGGGCAGAGTCTCATACACCATTCGACTCAGTTCGTCGAGATGGGTAACTGTGTGTGCATTAGGGTGGGCAAAAAATTAAATTCCTGCTCCGAGTAACTTTTTAGGTACCATTTCGGCTCAAGAACAACTGTGCATATTATTGGCTCGATACCTGAAACTATAGTTTTGTGCCTACTGTTAAAAGTTTACATGGGATTTTGTATGCGAAAGTTAGCTTTCACAAAAAAATTCCTGCAGGAGTTGTCCATTGCTTCTAAACAATATAGCGTTATGCGGCTTTTATAGGAAATTTACAAAGAAACTAAGTCTCGAGGACCGCATCTGAACTTTGAGAAAAAAGGTATGAAAAAGAAACCGACTAATGCTCTGATGATTGATAAAATATTAATTTTTTCTAGCACCACTGCTGTTGGTTGTCTAATTATATGCAATTTTGTTTTGATCTTCTCTTAATGTGTCTAGATCAATTATCTGTACTGTTTGGCCACTTCACAAGAGCATTGAGGGATAAATAAAGACTTCTTTTGTATATAACAAGAGAAAGTAAAAAAATTGTATATAATTCGACCGTCAGCAGCAGTGATGCCATGAACATTGAAATTTTCAACAATCTTCAGAGCATCAGTTATTTTTTCCCAAGCGTAAGATCGTTTCACGGTCTTCGAGACTTTATTTCCTTTACAAATCTATATATATATATATATATATATATATATATATATATATATATATATATATATATATATATATATATATATATATATATATATATATATATATATATATATATATATATATATATATATATATATATATATATATATATATATTTATATATATATATTTATATATATATATATATATATATATATATATATATATATATATATATATATATATATATATATATATATATATATATATATATATATATATATATATATATATATATATATATATATATACAAAAGTCAATATTTGTATGTACATGATTTGTGGACTCTCAAACGGCTTAACCGAGTGCCGTCAAAATTTATACGTAGTAGGCATTTATTCTGGAGCGTGTTTGTGTGCTATTGGTTGGAGATTATCCGCTCGCCAGATGGCGCATCGGAACAAATTGTGTTTTCCTTCTATTTCGTTGAAAGTCGCAGCAACGCGCGATGGTTCCTATAAAAATCATACATCTATTTATTTTTAGGAGGTAACGGCGACTATTAGAAGAATTATTTCGCAAAAGACGATTTTCCCATACGAAATTCCATATAAACTTTAAATCGTGGGCGCTTAGTTTCACCGATCGAGCTTAAAATTTGCAGAGTTGTTTTTGTTTATTTCTTTATTTTGTGTAATACATCAACAGGCATATTAAAGCCCCAAGCCAAGCCTAAATACTAATCTTATTTCTAATACTGAAGTCGCACATAAAAACAATAATCATACAATAATTACAAACAAAGAATAAAAAGGTCATGTGTTGTTAACGAAATGATTAAACAATCTGGAGAAACGTACACGCAGAGTATGTCGAGAAACGTTGAAATCAAATGCTGAAGCTACCTGGTTGAAAATTCGTTGCAGACCAGTGATGGTTCCATACATACTATAATTTGTGCGTCGGAATGGCAACCGGAACATATTGTTGTTACGTAGTGCTCGAGGTGCGACGTTTATGTTGATTTGTTCCAAAATAGTTGGGGCATCTATACGGCCTTGCAGAGTGTCAGCGATGAACAAAGCTCTTGCGGTATTCCTTCGAACATGTAGGGGCTCTAGTTGAATCAGCTGACATCGGTTTTCATAGCTAGGTAGTCGGACAGGATCTCTCCACGGCAATCTACGGAGCGCGAAACGTAAAAAGCGTCGCTGCACACTTTCAATTCTTTCAACGCCATTATTATAGTTCGGGCTCCACACTTCAGGGCAATATTCTAGAATTGATCGGGATAAAGAACAGTACAGCGATTTAAGACAATAAACATCCGTAAAGTTTTTGGCTATCCTGAATATGCATCCCAGTGCTCGAGACGCTTTACCTACTGCATAGGATACGTGTTGTTTAAACGTAAGTTGAGAATCCAGAATCACTCCTAGATCCTTCACGTGACTGACACGTTCGATTTCTGTCTCTAGTAGACGGTAGTTAAAATAAATCGAATCCTTCTTCCGTGAAAAAGATATTACCGAGGACTTCTTCGGGTTTACATACATGCGTTTCGTATTGCACCAATCAGCAAGGACTTGAAGCTGCTGTTGGAGAATTCTGCAATCTTCAATTGAACGAATTAGGTGAAAAATCTTGAGGTCATCTGCGAACGATAATCGTGGAGTCTTCAAAATTAGATGTACATCATTGAAGTATATCAGAAACATCAACGGTCCCAAGTGGCTTCCTTGAGGTATTCCAGATGTAGAAGAGAATGCAGGGGCCTGGCATTCTCCTATGACAATCGCTATCTCTCGGTCAGTAAGGTAGGATCGAAACCATTGTAAAATACTACCATTAATTCCAAATCTCTCCATTTTTGCTATTGAGATATCGTGGTTTATCTTGTCAAAAGCGGCAGATAAGTCGGTGTAAACAACGTCGGTTTGAGCGCGATGTTCCATACTCTCTGTTATGAAGGATGTTAAACATAATAGGTTAGACGCAGTTGACCGCCCAGACGTGAAGCCGTGTTGATCGTCACTTAGGTACTGCTTATAGTGAGCCTGAAGAGGTTCCATAATCACAAGCTCGAATAACTTCGAGACAGCACTCAATGAAGTTATTTCACGGTAGTTATTGACGTCTCGTTTATTTCCCTTTTTATGTACTGGGAACATGTTCGCTGATTTCCAGCAAGATGGAAAAATATCTCTGTCAATAGATGTTCGAAAGATGTGAAGAAGCGGATTAACCAAAACTTCAATGTGCCTTATCAGAAAAGCGGAGGGGAACCCGTCGGGTCCCGGATTGAAGGATGACTTAAGTCGAGAGGAAGCTCTGGTAATCATCGTTGCGTTGACATCGATAGCACTCAGAGTTTGACCCACAAGTGGAGCTCTGCTAGCAGCGAGTTCGATTTGCTCAATAGTTAATTCCTCATTTGTGAACACGTTCGCGAATTTTTTTCGAAAAAAGTGTACATATATCTCGTGATGTGGAAGCTGTGTTACCATTGAAAGTCATAGACGACGGCAGTCCAGATTCCTTGCGCTGTTCGTTTACATATTTCCAGAAACGTTTAGGATGCGACTTGAGATTACGCTGAATATTTTGCTGATATCGATGGAAACAGATTTGACTGGCTCGTTTGTACGCATGGTTGAGACTGACGTAATAGTCTCTGAGTGATATTGTACGATACTTGGTAAACCTCCGCAGGGCAGCTCTCTTAATAGACTTCAACCGGCGCAATGTACTCGTTTGCCATGGAGGGCCGGTTTGTCGATGGTGAACTTTCTTCGGAACGTACCTGTCAATAACGTATGCCAGAACGTTGGAAAAAGTTTGGACTGCGGATTCGACATCTTCGAGGTCCAAAATATTTTCCCAATCGATGGTGGAAAAAAGGTCTGCGATACTGCGATGGTCGGCTTTACGGAAATCGTAGGTGACAGAACGTGGTGCAGTATCGAAATCATGCACCACAGTGTTATCAATCGTAGCGATCAATGGAGGATGATGCATCACTGGTTTTACTAGAGGAGAGGGCGCCATCACTATTGATGTGGCGGAAACCTGATCGCTGGCAAAACAAAGATCGAGATGGCGGCTATTTTCATTGGCAATAGAATTGATTTGTAGTAACGTGGCTGAGCTATAGCTGTCAAGTAGCCTCACTGCAGCTGGGTGGAGTACGGAATGGTCCGAATCCGGATAAAGGAATCCGTTGCGGGAAGACTTCCATGAAATGCTAGGAAGATTAAAATCTCCTAGTACCATGATCTCATCAACTGCGTTCGCGCCTTCGAGGATAGTAAAAAGTGAACTGCAGTGTGCTTCAACATATTCGATATCACGAGCACGCTCGGGTGGAACATACAACGCACACAAGTATAACTTACGGTCGCCATGCTCGATAATCGTCCAAACCTGCTCTAGGCAAGCCCAAGAAATATTCTCGACAGTTTTTGCCTTCAAACTGGTACTAACCGCTACTAATACGCCGCCTCCGGTGGATTTTCGGCTATTGCTAGGGCTCCGGTCGCAACGAAACACTTCGTATCCAGTACCGAACACCAGACTGGAAAGCGTGTTTTGGGAGCTAAATGGAATTCAAAAAGTTGCTTAGAGCAAAATTTTATTTTTTTCATATAACGGTGTCCCACTCTAGTCTGAAATGGAAGATACAACTCTCCCATCGCCTGCTATTGAATTTTTTGTTGATCGAAATTCTGGTTCCGGGATTACGGGTTGAAGAGTGCGGTCACACAACAAATTCCCATATAAACTGGTACCACCATGATGGCCAAATGATGCAATACATTTTAAAAGGTATGCCACACTACTTGGATTTGTGGGTTTATATCATTAATGACCAATCGAAGAAGCTTTGACGACATTGGACACCTAGGCAGCCTTTTTGATGGTATATCCAAGTTGCAACTTAATAAGACATGTTTATGTACCACCAAAAAAGTCGCACTAAATGCACATAATCGGCATATGCGTACCAAAGTGGAAGGGATATAAGTACATAACTATTGAAATGAACGATTTCCGACAACAATATACATCTTAAGCGCGATAGTTTCTAGTAGTATACTGCCCATTATCGCAAATCAGTCTTATAAAGATAGGAAATCCCATTAGAAAACGGGACAACTACACGATCATGGACAGTAAAGCGATTCTGGAGATTACAATTACAATTCCATATGCCACGCGATCTAACATTATATGCGATATTCATACTCGTGTGCGCTTGCGGAACACTTTATACGTTTAACTGCGTTTTATCGGTAAAAAAGATCAAAAACTAAGAACAGTCATTATGTACATCTATCAGTTCGAACATAACAGAATACGTAGAAAAGAGGAAAACGAGAAAATAGAATATATATGGAGCTGATTTTTGTAATTCGACTAGTAGCATTTTGAGCTGACCTAGCAAATAAAATAATTATTTATAATAATTATTGTTCAATTTTTCAGATTTGATTATGAAGTTTTCCAAAAGCACTGATTGTCAAACATCAGAACCAAGTTTATTATGCATATTTCATCGCAAACATGATCAAATGAAATCATACATAGTTAGGTAGTTAGAAACACTATACAAAATTTGTTCGAACAGAAACTTCTAACTTCCCAGTTACCTTCTGTTTTAGAAGGAGCATTCCGGGGCTAGAGTGAAAGCTCCAATGTCACTGTGAAGAAAATTTTATAACTCACCCCATTACCGAATTCTTTGTGCAACTGTGCATAAATCAAACATTCCGTCCCATATTCATGCAGATTTGACTCATTCACTCTGCTATTCCGATACACGTACCGCCCCCCCAGTTCGGAGTGCCGAGATATGCAAAGCATTTGATTAAAAATGCAAGCAGCAAAATTCAATTTCATTACCTTTTCTCAATCTTGTTACAGAAATTTACTCTCCACAAGCTGAGGTGATGTGTGTGTGTTGGGTGCGAAAGGTACCTCCTACCTCATAGATTTGCCTTCTGCGAAAATCTGAAAATGATGAAATATTCATCTGTCGCACTCGTCCTGCTTTGGCTTCTGCTGTACTGGGGGAGCACCCCTCATGGAAATTATACAAACACTGGGAACGAATTTTCCATCCAGCTGCTGCTGCTTGGTGATATTGGAAATTACGAGCCCTTTGCTGTTGGTTCCGTATTCGCATTCCGGATGATAGTTTCTGGGTAAACCACAAATGTTTGAGTTCAAAACTGACCTACTGGGGGATTTTTCGAGCATAGCAGAACGATAAAAGTGAGCTACTTTCAGCTTGGAAGAGCTACCAACTATTACTGCTACGGGAAAAGTCCAAATAGGGACCCATTGACGTGCAAATAGCTCCGCATCACTGTTCCATCTTCATCAGACTGCTGATCCATTGCAATGGGCACAGGCTGGAACGATATTTTGCAAAAGTTGCAACAGGAAGAAGTGTGAATAATGGGGTGAACAGGGGTTGTTTATTTCTTGATAAAATGTGTACCACCCAATGTGGTTCAACTGTGCAGATCTTGCCGGTACGTTGGAACCGATGACTGTGCATATGTGGATGCGAGAAGCTGTTCCGGCTAGTATATTAGAATGATGTGCATTTGGGTTGCTTTTTCAAATTTATTATAGCTTTGAAAAGGGTTGAAATACCAAAAACACGTTCCGAATTTTGAAATACTCGCGTATGATTAAAATGAATTCGAACGCAGCAGTCTTACGCGTTGTAAGTGAACCTTTTCCGCTTCTGTCAAAATTTTGCAAACCATGTGTCGATTTCGAAAAATTCATAATGTTACCTCGGGTAAGAAGGATCGCGTACGGAAGTGAAAGCGGTGTGATTGGCCAATGAAGAGTGTTAGATGCAGGTGCCCAAGCACCCGGACGTATTCCGAAGATTATCGCGAGTGATTAACTGGTGCTTGCCCGGAAAAGGCGGATGTAAGTTCGCTTCGATCTCGTTCTTATCAAGAGGAACTTGGCAGGTTTCAGCGCATCAGTAAATGCAAGATCGACGGATTGCTGTAAAGTTAGACCGAATTTCAGCACGGAGAACCAAAATTCAGCTCAGAGGCGAAAACCTTAGTTGATTTTCTGAATTCTATTAGTTAATATTTAGGACAACTAAGAAAATTCTCATTTTGCTGATTTTGATTAGTTGCTCTCGATCCTCCTGAATAGAGCTAAAAAGCTAGTTGAAATTTCTGATTTTTCTGTTGATTTGGCAAGAAAAAGATGCTTTCACTTTTAGCGGAGACACATTCTCCATCTTCTCAACTACAGTTATTGCTGAATTTAGTACTATTTCTTGTTGGTTTCAACCAATATATCCTCTACATTCAAAACTTTTTCGCTTTAAAATTAGCTCTTTTTTAGTTGAATTTTTAATGCAAATCTATTAATTTTAGGGACTTGTTTTGTTCCATTTAGTTTTTTCTTCAGTTGATTTCAACAAATGTCACTTTTGAACTTAAGCCATTCTATTTTTAAATTTAAAATCTTTCTTAGTTAAATTTAGTATGTCAATATTTTGAATTTAAGGCAGCTTTTTTGAATGTAGCGTTTTTTCTAATAAAAAATATTTCTGCTTTTTAGACTTATAATTCAAATCAAATTTCCACTAAGAAAATCGTTTTCGAATTATTTGTTTTAAAATCAGTAGTTGTATTGTTTAAAATCAATACTAAAAACCTGTTTTAATCCACCTAGAGGTGCAATTGTGCCTTTCTCATTTCTCCAAACTATGATTTAATAGCTGGTTCGTACAATATAACTTTATGGAAATGTCTTTCATTCTTATTACACTTGGTAAGTATATATAAGAGCACCTTTTTGCATTCATCGCGGTATCGGTTTGAATCGGAGTTTTCTATGTGATCGACCTCCACAACCCGTAACTCCGGTGCTGGAAGTCGGATGGAGATGGAATTTAATATCAGTTTCTGGGGACGCAACACCTTTCATTTGAGACTAAGTTGAGCAAATCTAGCCATTTTCGAGAAACCAATATAACCGTTATTCTGACTTTGGATGCTTCCGGATCCGTCGATGGTGGCCAGTGTGGCCAAAGAGACTTTGAATGACTGTTGGGGACCTAGATCTACAAATTCAACAGTTGTGTTTACATTTTGGAAAAAAATCGCCTTTTTACATTCATCGCAGAATTCGTTAGAATCGGGATTTGCTGCGTGATCGTACGTATCACCCTGTAATTCAGGAACCAGAACTCGGATCCACACAAAATTCAACAGCAGCTGATGGACCTTTCATTTAAAATTAAGTTTGTCAAAATCGGTTCAGAAAATTCCGAGAAACCGATTTGGAAAAATCAACAAATTTTGTTTTGTAACCATACTCTTCAACTCGTAATTCGGAACAAGATGTCGGTTGAAAATGAAATTCAATAGCAACCTATGGGAATATTATACCTTTCATTTGAATCTTAGTTTGTAAAAATCGGTTCAGCCATCTCCGAGTAACCGATGTGGACATTTTGTTAACAAATCCGCACAGACACACACATACATACACACATACACATACACACATACATACATACACACATACATACACACAGATATTTTGCGATCTCGGCGAACTGAGTCGAATGTTATATGAGAGTCGGCCCTCCGGGCCTCGGTTAGAAAGTCGGTTTTTGGAGCAATTGCATAACCTTTCTATATAAGAAAGGCAAAAGAATAATATTTAATTAGCTTAATAAGCATGAGTTCAATGTTATCTTCATGTGATTATAATTTGCAAAGGTTGGTGGAATGCGTTTGAACGTGTAGGGAATGGGGGTTTAGTAGAGTGGGTGTGGAGGATGCGTCAGAAATCCTTCATCTTATTTCGGTATACGGGGTGGATGAAGGAAATCTGGGCGTGAGGGTGATCCAAGAAGAGGGGAGTGATGAAGGAGGGAGGTGTAAGGGCAAGGTGGGGAGGGGGGGGGGTGAAGTGGCGGCTACGCAATACTCAACTGCATATTTTGCCTTCCATTTGAGACTTGGTTTGAGAAAATCGGTTCAGTCATCACCGATGAACCGATGTGACTTTAATTGTGGAATATGCCCGGAATTCCGGACTTCCGGAATCGTCGATAGTGGACAATATATTCAAAGAATGTTTGATTGGCAATCAGTGATCTAGATCTACGATTAGAAGTAATTTGGTGACCATTTCAATAGTTTTTAGCCTCTGAGGTATTACGATTGTACCGATTTATATGGGAAATTCCAGTGTATCCTTACTAACACCCCTGTAACTCCGGAAGGAAGAGTCAGAACCGAATGAAATTCAGCAGCAGTCAATGGCATTACTGTATCTTTCATTTGAAATTAAGTTCGTAAAAATCGGTAGAGAATTCGTTGTGGAATGGGTGTGATATTAGCTTAGGAACTTGGCGGGTTCCCCGAGGGCGTCATGAACCGTCATAGGTGGCCAATGTGGTCAAAGCTGCTTTGATTGATCATTAGTGATCCAGACCCGCAAACTAGAGTAATGTTACATCAATTTTAATATGTTTTACATCATTTGAACATTATGGTGGTACCAGTTTATATGGGAATTTGCTGTGTGACCGCACTCTTCAACCCGTAACTCCGGAACCGGAAGTCGGATCAACTAAAAATTCAATAGCAGCTTATGGGAGCGTTATACCTTTCAGATGAAACTAAGTTTGCGAAAATCGGTTCAGCCATCTCTGAGAAAATTGTGTGAGTTTAAATGACACACACACACATACACACACACATACACACACACATACATACACACACACACAGACATTTGCCGATCTCGATGAACTGAATCGAATGGTGTATGATACTCGGCCCTCCGGGCCTCGGTTAAAAGTCGATTTTTACAGTGATTGCATAGCCTTTCTTTATATAAGAAAGGCAAAACATATACGACTAAAACAAAGCTGTTTATACCTATTAAACATACACTCGGTTTATTGTTCGCCTAGTTATCAATGAAATTGTGTAACATACTGACTAATGAGAAGAATAAGGGCTCGTCTGCCATATACATAGTTGGTTTGAGTATGTATTGTTTATCCTCCGCACGAAACTATCTAAAATCATAAAACAGTTCAAATCCTTAATCGATAAAGTACCATGATATCGCTTATATTTAGTGCACATGGAGAACGAAAATTAGGATCAAAAGCGAAAACCTTAGATGATTTTTCGGTTTTAATTAGTTATTATTTAGGAAGGACAACTAAAAAAATCCTCAATTTGCTAATTTCAATGAGCTATTTTTGCTACATTTTTATAAATAACGATTGAATAATAGATTATCATTCATGTTTATCTTGCTACTAACACCTTTCAGTATATGTATAGCGAACGACTAAACCGTTGGTTATATCTTGGTGAAAAAACTGATTAAATGAGAACAACCGTGAACGGCCTCGTCAAAGATGTCATTGCTTAAATTAGCTAGATACACAATAGTTGCTATAGCCCGTCATGGTGTTATCTATGCTATTAACGGTGGATGTTATTTGTGTGGATTAGGTTCTAGTGCCTCACATCGCACTCAATCCGCTTATTCGAGAATTGAGAAAGCTTTGCTGCAAGAAATGGTCCGAGTTCTACAAAAACAACTTTTTTATACTGTGAGACGTTCGAGCTGTGAGCTGCAAGATTTATTCGTAGAAATTCGAAAGAATATCAGGTATTCATCGGCTACAATGTATGTCACCATAATTATCGTCGACCACTGAACCGAAACCACCACTTGTACTAATACAATTGGGATGCTTTTTCAGATCCATCTTGGCCGTATGGTGTTATGGTGCTCCGACTGGTGGAAAGCCGCCATGATTCGCTGAGTACCTCTTTCAGGAAGGGCGAATTCAGTTCCAGACACTTTGAAACCACGTACAAAAAGAACAGGTGTCGATCAATGCGCATGCTTGGTAATCCAGCTGATGACAATCCTAAGCAATTGGGTGAATGACCATCTGGTTAAAGCCCCCATTAAACAAATTACAAGTACAATCCTAAGAAGCATTCAATAGTTTGATTCGTTCTTGAGCCAGATATTGGAAGACAACGTCAATCCTACAAGTTTGCTGCTTGATATGGAAGAAGAACAGGTCATGGATGCTTCGTAGATTCGCGAAAACTTGCCAGCATCAAGATAGTTCAATCCTTTACCGTACGCACCATGGACAAAGATGCGCAGATCGACATCCTACGGAAATAATTTTTCTTTAGTACAATACGTTAAGCATAACGTGGAAAACAAATCTTACCCACATTACTGTCCATATTGAATGCACGTTACCAGTTTTGGTGGTTCATACTCGGGAATCTGGTGTTTCCGTTTTCGTCATATTTGAACTGTGAGGAAAGTTACGTTCAAGTTAGCTGTTCTGCTGGTGCTGTCAACGTTTTAAAAATTATTATCTCTTTTTCCGCATGTGAATTAAAATTTTAACAATTTCATCTACTCACAACTATACTAAATTAACATGTGTATTGAGTAGTTGTACAGGGTTTCAATGATATTGATAGCACTTATCACTAATGGAAATTTTTACGTAAAATACAGCAGAACAAGGATGCCAATTTTTTTGAAAACTGTACACAGCCTATGTAAAAATCTGTGCAAATCTGTGTTAAGGTCAACGTTTAAATTTGGCTCAAAACAAGAAATGGGGACCTTTTATTAGTTTTTGCTCGGGGCAAAAATTAAGCGCGAGGTAAAAAATTGAGAAATCTGCGCATTAAAACGACAACTGGAAATCTATGCAGTTTTAAAAATCTGTGCAGAACATTGAAAATGTGTGAAACACACATTAATCTGTGTATCTAGCATCCCTCCAGCAGAATTTGCTACATAGGTCTGTCACTTCAAGCTCAAATGTTTTAAAGGGCCTAACAGCAAAATGTAAACAAATCGATTTTCTGTTTTCCATTCGGAACCAAAGATTATGTTTTAAATATAAAGACACGCGGAGAGAAGAACAGTAAACTTGGTTGCACTTTATACACACGGCCCTATTCTGCGCGGCGTGTGACGTGAGACGACTAATCTCACCTCACTCTACGTGACTTTTCTCGCCCAATTCTGAAGAGTCACTTCGGGTGACGTGAGACGCCCATTTAACCGCAATGGGGAATCTCACCTCACCCGAGTCGACTCTCAGAATCGGGTAAGAAAAGTCATATAAGGTGAGATGAATTTAGTCGTCTCACCATGCATGTAAACTGGCATCACGAAAGATCCCATAAGCTTTGTATGGGCAACCTCTTCCACTTCCCTTCACAAAACCATCATGCTCATGCGGCTGCACTTTTTGACAGTTCGAATGGCTGTATTTTTTGATACTTCGCTACTCTGTGTATGAAGTGTCTGTAGGCTGCACGGCTTACCAAGTTTTTTTATCTGCTAGTTTTGGTAATCGGGTGTTTTGTGTAAACAGCAAGTAACTTATAGTTTTATGAATGCTTCATGAATACTTTTTTTGAAATATTTCGCAAAATACACAATCATGCAACTTGGAAACGCCTTGATTTACGTTACATGTGTATGTACATGTTTTTCGTTGCCCAAGAGAGAATATTTTCGCGAGAATATATCGAGAATGCAGTTGGTGAAAAACAACAGTAATGCTGCACAGTTCGCTATTTTGCAGATATTACTCAAGATTAATATTTTTGAAGAGTGTCACGATATTAGACGAAAACTATTCGATAATTTTATAATGTTAAGAGTTCGCATCTAACAGCCATACAAAATGATAGACTAGACAGTCGATCAATGGCTTTGTTATTTTTAATTTGATTAACTTTACTTGTATTTTATTTGTATCATAAAAGTTATTTAGTTATATATATATATATATATATATATATATATATATATATATATATATATATATATATATATATATATATATATATATATATATATATATATATATATATATATATATATATATATATATATATATATATATATATATATATATATATATATATATATATATATATATATATATATATATATATATATATATATATATATATATACAATTTCTCTCTTCGTATGTAAACATAATTTCGTGCATTTATTTTTAATTCAATCTCAATACTACCCACGCGTTACTTACTAAATCCATCGTATTTGTTTACATTGCTTGAATGGAATCGTTGTTTTGGGTTCGATTGAAGGATACCAGGTATATTTTTCAAATGTCTTCACATTTAATTAAAAAAAATCATCATTTGTCTTCAACTACTAGGATTCTGAATAAGTTATCGATTTTAAACCAGATGTCTGCCAAGAAACCTGCCCGAATTCAAAAAAAAGTTGGCTTCAAGTTGTAAAAAATGTCTTAAAAACATTTTAAACGTCTTCAAAATGAAGACATGTCTTCAAATCTGGCATCGCTGGTTCGAATGTAACTTTTGGTGTAAGGCTTCGCGAATCTCTGGTTTTGGTAGCTCTCGAATGTTCCTGCACCCGAAGAAACATGAAAAAATGCTAGGTTTGTTCCAGTACATGGCAGTTGCTCCGAAGCAAACAGGAGCAAAAATACTTCGACATATATCTTTCATTAGGACTTAAATCGCTAATGTAAACAAACTGAGTTTTCGTTATTATGACATTATGCGGCAAAAATACTATAAGATAGAGGTGAAAATGAGTCAAAATGTTTATAATAAATGATTTATAATCAAAGAAAACAATACGGCTAAACAAGTATTTTTCTTTGAGAATCTAAATAAGCTCTATAGGTATTTTTGTAATAAGCTCTATAGGTATTTTTGCCTGAGGTGATACAAAGGCCAACCCTGACACATTCGAACGGTACCAGGGCGAATGTGTATTATCCTCAAACTTATTCTGTAAACTGTGGATATATTACATCAATAATAAATAATTTATTAGATTTAGCTGTGATATAATGTACTTGGTTTTCCACGGGAGCACGTCGTTTGGCATAAGTTCGTTTGACATAAGTTCATTTGGCACAAGTTCATTTGGCACAAGCTCGTTTGGCACAAGTTCATTTGGCACAAGTTCATTTGGCACAAGTTCATTTGGCACAAGTTCATTTGGCACAAGTTCATTTGGCACAAGTTCATTTGGCACAAGTTCATTGGGCACAAGTTCATTTGGCACAAGTTCATTTGGCACAAGTTCATTTGGCATAACAGTAGGTGGCACATACGAGAAAGTTTAAAAAGTTGTATATAATTCGACCGTCAGCAACAGTGATGCTATGAAAATAGATTTTTTTATCAATCGTCAGACCATCAATCGGTTTATGCTTAATAACTTTTTGCACAAGCGTCAGATCGTTTCGCAGTTTTCGAGACATTGTTTCACTGTTAAATTTCCTACTAAAACCACATATCGATTTATTTTTAAGAGGTAATGGGAGACTCCCGAAGGAATTATTTTGTGAAAATCGATTTTCCCATACGAATTCCCATGTAAAACTATGGGCGCAAAAATATAGTTTCACCGATCGAGTTAAGACTTTGCACGATTGTTTTGGGACCCAAATGTAACCCAAAAAGTTGCTCGGAGCAAAAAAAAATTTTTCATATAACCGCGTCCCACTCTAGTGCTCCCGCTTTCCACCTACATTTTGGTGCGTGGTTGACGTAGTAAAAAAGTAAGATGTAAACAAACTCTACGTGCAGGTGTTTATAATACTTACTTGAACACTGCACCCTACCCGGTTTAGCTTTAGGGACGTACATTGAAGCTCGATAACAGTTCTTTTTTTCCGCAGAATAATGAAATCTCCGCTGCAGTCAAAAAGTTATATAAGGGCAATATTGACATAAACTATCCAACCAGGACGAAAACATTTGGACCAACAAATCAAATGGCGAAATAATTTGGGCAAAATGGTGCTGTCAAAAAATATAGGGCGCTTTTCAGAAGGACGAA
Source organism: Topomyia yanbarensis (assembly GCF_030247195.1). NCBI lineage: Eukaryota > Metazoa > Arthropoda > Insecta > Diptera > Culicidae > Topomyia > Topomyia yanbarensis. Next base: position 40,371,062 of record NC_080671.1, on the reverse strand, counting down.
TTCATGATCTGAAACGGGCGAATGATTTGTTTTATTTTCTAGTGGCCAAAAAATATTGGAATTTAATTCTCTTTGCCTTTCTCCTATAGAAAGGTTAATCCCGCCTTTTTTGACTAATATAGGTTTTCTTTTTTGAAAGGGGCGTAGCGGATCAACACCCCCCGCCCCTCATATCACATACCACACTTCCCTAAATCCCCCCAAGTCCCCACCCATCAAACCCCTCCCAATAAAATTTCCTGGTGCCTCTAGAATAAACTTGAATTTTGAAATGAACACATTACGTAATACGAAATAACTGTATTTAATAAAAACCAGTGAAAAAATTGGTTTGAAAAATTTTAAACTATTTCAAAATTGAAACTAATTTAAAATTTCTTAACAAGTTGAAAATTTATGGCGGACTCCGGATTCCCCGAACCCTCCTTCTGGATCCGCAACCGATTTCAAGTGTTTCAGGTTATTGAACATAACCAGCTGTGGTATCGTAGTTTGGACAAATGAGAAAGGCACAATTGCACCACTAGGTGGATTAAAACAGGTGTTTGTATTAAGATGATACTTATCCATGGATGCATTAGGAAAAATATAATTATGAAATAATCTATATCCACAATAAATGCTAAATTTGAAAAAGCATCGCCGATTATTCGAACTAGTTTTACCCCATTTGAGTGCATTGCGACTTCGCCCCTTTTGAAAAATCTGTGTCGACTTGCTCCTTTTTACTTCGGTATGCTACCAGAGAAGAACAAAGAGAAAAGAATACAGGAACGGTTTTCTGCCATGTTTGCTTCGAAGTACTTCTAGTTTCTTCTGCATCTGGAACAAACCTATTACAAACTCAGATTCAAGTTTTTCTGTATTTTCTTTCTTACCTTTATCACCCTCTAAGAACGGTTGGTTTCAAAATCGTTCAACGAAGGACGTTCGTTGGACCAATGTTGGACGACGTCCAAATAACCGTTCAACAGACGTCCAACGTTGGACCCGTGTTGAACGAAATTGAAACAATTTTTTGACTTCTCAGTGGGTAGCAAGGTGCAAAAGAGGGAATAAACAAAAGGGATTTTTTGCTGCAAAGGCAGTATTGGAACAAAACAAAATGAATGCAATTGCAATAGATAGCAAACAGTTGACTTTGAGCTGCTATTATATTAAATATAATTTTTATATTCCTTTTAAATACATTTAACTACTACAGTTTTAATCATAAATATATTTAATTGTGTCGTTAGCAGTTTTTTGTTATTCTGCATTGTTGTAATGAACTTGGCATATTGGTAAGGACTTAAAATGTGTTCATTTTTATTGAAATTATCGCATTAAATTATTGCTTTTGCAGATTTTGATGTTTTTTGCAAGTCGTCGACTCAGTTCGTTTACGATGTGCAATGCTACAAGCTTTAGGCTGAGAACTATCAATGAACTGTATTTAACTTTGTCATTCCGTTATTTTTTGCATGTAGGTATAATATTGTGAAATTAGTATAGCTCACATCAGTCCAATAATTTCATCGTCAGTATAAATGGTCTACTAAATCGTTTGTTTGCAAGTTTGTCGAAAACACGAAATAGAGGGGATGTATACCATATTTAAAGTTTCAGAGCTACAATACCATTGAGGAATTATAATGTGTTTCGTCATATTTCGAATTCGATTCATAGCATATCATTTTGATAATACTAAAGCAAATGCAATGTCCTACTGACAACTACCCTAGTTGATGTATAATAAATCATGAGATTTAGCTTTGACTAATAAATTTAGAACCCTCGTCTAGGAATGTAACATGAAAACAGCTAGTTGGAAAGGGCGGTACTAAAGGTGATAACATTCAAAGAAATGGTGGTGAATTCGGTTTTGATATCATGTTTCCAAGCTTGCTGTGGTGTACATACTCTTAGCCTGTTTATTTGATATGGCACGGTATGTGCTATGGTATATTCGGTTTTGTCTGTGAGCTACATTGCTGTAGTACCGACATTTTCTCTTACTTGAGTAAAATAAGTGTCTTTTTTACACTACATTGGTTTAGAACCAATGCAAAAACAAAATCGATAACAATATGGAGTTACAGGTTTTTCCCACACTATATAGTATCATAACCATTGAAGCATGCCCATATTTTCTTCACAAAAACTCCCATGTTTTCTGACAAACTCCCATTATACGCTGGGCTCGAACTAAGACGAGTTTTCTCCATCAAATTATTGAAAACTCAGATCGTGTAACTTTGCTTATACTGTCGGCCTTTTCAAAAAGGTTTGATAGGCTTATTAACCAGATTTTGTACGATGGACGATCTTGACGTAATGAACAGTTTAGAACTGACTGAAGTACAATTACACTGCTACTTGTTACACTAGCTTGGGTGAGATTGCATATTGCCACGTAATAAGCATACAGCTGAAAACCAACAAACTTCCAAATTTGAACATGGATTAATAAGTTTGTTCACTGATATTGCCAAACATTATGTGCTATCACTTGATATTTGATATGAAGGCAATACTTACGAAAATATTCGAGGAATGCCAGCGTTCCACAAACTGGATAACCTTGTGCAAACATTTTACTCTACTGGTTGCTTGATAGACAGAAACATTATTGAAATAAATTTTCTTCGCAGTTCAATATCATCTATAAATATCGTAATACTCAACCAATATCTTGATTTTATTACCTTTACTTTTTGCAAAACAGATCACATTCAACCGCACACCAGCCAGGTACAAACGAAACATATTCGTTTCTCTGAAAAGCGTCAATTTCACAATAAAAGATTTACTTGTAGTATTCAGCTTTGATTTTGATTAAAAAACCTACAAAAGGCTCTTGTTTTTTAATGTGCTGTATTTTTACAGCTTCTTCTCCAACTCAAGAGGAAAAAAATAATTTTATTCCATTGTTTAGTTGAAAACCTCATTCGAATTGCTGTTTTTAAGCGCTCACATAGTTAAAGGAGCAAGTTGTATTTTTACTTTTTGTTTTGCTGGATTGTGTCCAGGGTTTCATTCAACTAAATACATTTCTTAAATTTAAGAAATATTTTTAGAAACAAACGAGCTGAATAACAACAAAGCTATTAGTTATTTTATCGATTTTTTCTTAAATTTAACTAATTCAAAAACAGAAAACGGTTTTAGCAATGAAGCTGATTTTGTTCTTTCCGTGAGGAGAATAAATAGATCTCACGCTGCTCATAGCTTAGATGAATGTCCATCGCAGCAAATGAAATCCGGTGAGATCGTTTCATTCCATTATAAAACGTCTCCAAATTATTTCAATTCTACTTGGTCATCACCGAAGACTTTATTGTATCAATATAAATTGTTATTCGACATGATAACATCTTTTTCGACACTTTTTTCTCAATTGTTGTCAGTAGAAATGTTGAATTTTATGCAAATACCGTTATCTCATACGAGATTTTGGATACATCCATTTGAAAGTATTATGCGATAAGGTGGTCAACAGCTTGTATACTGTCATAGATTCAATCGATTGGGAAACGGTTCCCACGTCCATATGAGGAATTTCGGGAAAGTCACCCTAAATGGTGGTAGGTATAAGGTAATAAGTTAATAAAGTAAATCTTGAAAGCAATTCATTTGAATTTCATGACACACTAGATACGCGTCACTTCCATGCGCACTTATTTGTGGCAAGGAATCGAAAGTTTAATAATAATACCATTATAAATTTGATACTCGTATTATAGTTGAGCGGGGCTTGCAGACGGGAAAATGACCTCGGAATGTACCGCTAGGTCTCTGTCATTTTGAAATGAGTCTTTGGAAAATCAGCAGAGCTAACACCTTCTACATCCCGAAATCAAGTTGTTTGCATGGGGATGTAATACCATATGCAGAAAACTTTTTTTCATAATACCACTGACGACCACGCATAAATTTTTGTTTTTAGATAAGAATTTTTTTAGGGGAAACGTCCCCGAATTGTTAAAGTACGAGGAGTATTTCCTATAATAATGGAATTTTGCCAGTTTTGGGATTTTAGTTGATCTGTTGGTCACCGCAATTCTCTTAAATAAAAAACGTTTTTAATCCACCTAACAGTGTGATGAGACATTTCTTATAACTCTTATCACTCTCTTCGGATATTATATCGTTTGAGAACATTTAGAACTTGATGCTTCGCGATGTTTTTGATAACACATATTACATGGGAAAGTGGCAGGACTCAGAGAATCGCTCAAATCAGCATAGGACAACATCAGTGCTAGAAATCTCAAACCAAATCAATGGGAAAGCGAAAAAATGGCCCATAAAATAGACATACCAACAAATTATTTTTAATGCTCTGTCAATAAAATATCTAAATTCCTCAATCAATGCATTGTGGTGGGAAAACTGATTTTTCCTAAAGGGGTTATTTGTATTGTACTGAGCCAAAAAATCGATTTTTTTTGAATCGATTTGAAGTTTATACTTAACTCAAATTTCCAACGCGACTGAGAACTAAGAAATCAACGCTTTTTCTTGAAAAAAAAGCGATACTAGCAGTGACACAATTCAAAGAAAATCAACAGTGAATATTTCCAGACTTGGTTTAACTTCCTATTTAAGAACTATTGTGTTTTTTACATCCTAGATTGCATGATTCAGTGATCGAAACCCAAAACTTCATGAAGTATTTGAAATTATTAAATTAAAATGTGTGTTTGCTATTGAAATTGACAAAATGATAGTAGCGCCCCTTTGGCGATTGTTTACTTTTTCGGTCCCACCTATCAGCATTAAAGTATCGCCCTTACGTTTTATTACAATACCAATTTTACAATTGGTGAGGGTTTGGTGAAAATCGATCTTACTGTCCAAACGGCATAATTCCGAAACCGTAGTTTTTGAAGTTTTAAAATTATGCAGAATTAATTTTTCAGAAAATAGTAACAGAGTTCGTGTCTTTAGTGAGACTTTATTGTAGTCATGAATATTAACCTGAGAAAATTCACCATAAATACTTCTTGGGCGATATACCGTCAAAATTATTTTATCAAATGAGGCGCTGTTTAACGTTTGTAAAACTCATCGAAGATACTAAACCTACGAAATTGGCGGTTTCAAAATGATGTTATCTTGACCTTAAATTACTGTTTTTGAACATTTGACCTATACATATAATTAGTCATACAACAAAAATCAAATTCCCATCAAAATTGATCAGGACCTGCTAGAGTCGAATGGAAATCGTCATTTTTCATAAATTTCTCTTTATATTCGGAAAGTGTTATCCTCGTTGTTAATCATATTACGTTTTCGTCTCAACTCGACGCATTCCCAAAATAAAAACCTGTTTTAATCCACCTAGTGGTGCAATTGTTCTTTTCTCATTTGTCCAGACTACGATTCCATGGCTGGTTATGTTCAATACAATGGTGGAAATGAATATTACATGTTCAGTACGATATGCACATACATACAATGGATCGACAGCCACGATCTTGAGATACTATGTGATACTGAAACATCGCTTGAAACCAGCGGCGGATCATGGAAAAAGATCCGGGAGGTCCGGGTTCTGCCGGACTTGTTCAAATTTTTTGAACTAGTTTTAATTTTAAAGTAGCAACCCCTCACTGCATACTCCCTCCGGGCCGGTATGATTGACGATTTTTAGAGTGATTGCATAACCTTTCTATATGAGAAAGGCAAAAATGAACCAAAGTCCAAAAAAATCAATTTTTGTCAAGCATTATTTTTTCGATTTTACATCAAATCTCAATGTTTCATGCATTATAAAGTCATCTGGCATCAAAAATACAAATTTGATTTCGAAAATTTTTCATTTCATTTGTACAAATCGATCCAGCCATCTCTGATTTACCCTTTGATGCCCAATTTTTTTCTAGTTCATGTAGGGTTTCAAAACTTTTTTTCCTTGAAAACGATGCGGTCAAGAAACACGAAAAGCCTATTTTCATAAAGATGGGTTCTTCCATGGCCGTGCTAGAAGCTGGTCAATTTTTACCTTCTAATGCTCAATACAATTCTCCTAGAATAATTACAATAGTTCAATCACCTAGAAAACGTAGCCAACTACAGTCTAAATTGCTAAGTTTTATCAGTTTTCAATAATATTGCAACGTAACGAAGATATATGAAAAAATCATTTTCCGTCGTCAACGAAAACTGTCTCTGGCAGCACTGCTCCATCAGAATCCAATCAGACTAATTGCAATAACTTCAGTTCTAGAGCTGATCCTTGTAACTGTTAATACTCAAATTAAACGCAATAATCACATTAATGAGTCTTACTTGTTTTTGTGAGCAAATCTCGCCTCAATCAAAAGTTATAGCTTTTTAAAAACGTTGTTGTCCACAAACAACATGGACATGAATGAGTTAACAGAGGTCACATTTTTTTTCCACATACACACATACACACACAGACATTTTCCGATCTCGACGAACTCAGTCAATTGGCATATGACACTCGGCCCTCCGGGTCGGGATTAGATTGACGAATTTTAGAGTGTCTGAGAAAGTCAAAACATTTTTAGCAAATGTTGAAAGTTATGCATTTTTTTGGTAAGCAGTTCTATGTTTCATAGACATTAAATCAATTTTAACTTCGCTTCCTATTAAATAAAGACCCTTATTACAGTACATCTCTACAAAAACGAGTTCAATTTGAAAATAAATCTGAGGATTATGATTGATTACAGAACTCTGGAATTTTCTATTGGAATGTTTTCAGGCAGGAATTTGATTTTGATGCTATTAGACAACTGTGAAATCAAGACCAATAGATCAGTTACTTATCAGGACCCCATTCCGACAATTTATCAAAAGTCCTCATGATGTTTACAACAACAGGTTATCAATCTACGGATCAGATAATTGTTATTGTAATATTGAATTAAATCAGTCTGCATCAATAAATTTTCAACTTCAATCCAATATTTATTTTGGGTGTTGTGGGAGAGGGGGGGCTGTATGGTGTTAAACCCCAAAACCTTCTCTTGGCTACGCCGTTGCTTGGAGTTATTTATTTTGCTTTTCATTTTCCGATATGTTTCAGATCGATCCGATGGTTATAAGTTAGAAAAATTGCAGTCAGAAGGTTCGCACAAATGAACATTTTTGCACTGATAAGTTATCCAGTTCCTTCCAGACAACTTGGAAGTGTTCGGTGATTATTTCTAGCGGTTGTAGATAGTAAAATGAAATACAAAATTCGTTTTATCGAAGTAATGTTTAGCTTATTTCGATGGATTATTACTATATTGAACAATAAATAGGCGACAAAGAGTAATCAACAAACAACAAGCCATAACTTTTAAAGTATTCAAAATAGATACTTAAAGTCTTCAGTAAAGTTATTCGCAAAAGTAAGAGCTACAAATTTGCTGAAGACATCATTTCGATATAATCACTTCCAAGAAAAAAGGGCATATTACCTCTATTAAATTCTCCGAAGATACTATTGACCTAAAATAAGCCGTTTTGGCGTTAATAATAGATTACATGTTTTTGGTCATATTTCTGGCAATAGGAAAGGATAAAAATCTTTCGTCCGCATTTAATGTTAAATATCTCTTTTAATAATAGTCCGATTTCAACAATCTATAGCTTTTTCGAAAGGTATTCGTTGAAGCTGTCTAAAAACATATAAATTGTTAATCTATATTGTCAATTTCGGCAGATAATTTAAAAAAACCTGTTTTAATCCACCTAGCGGTGGAATTGTGCCTTTCTCATTTCTCTAAACTATGGCACGGAGGCTATTTATGTTCAACATAATTGTGGAAATGTCCATTACATTCTTAGTACACTTTGCACTTATACACAATGGCATGCCAGCCACGAACTTGATGAGCTACGTGTCGACGGTGAAACACTTGAAACAAAAAAATATACTCCATTAGCCTAATCAGCATAAGATCAATGTTATCTGCTTGCAAACTCATTTTGTCATGCGGGGATGGGTATGTGAGGAGGGCGAAAGTCCCATGAACGAACGACTCCCCAGCTTAAATTGGTATGCTTTGTAATATAGTGGTGGTTTAAAGATGATGGGGTTGAAAGGGAGGGGTATGAGGTGGTGGTCTGAGGGGTGATTTAAGGAGATTTTTAAAGGAGGGGAGTGAACAGTAGAGGGGGGGTGTAACCCCTCTCCGTAAACCATCAATTACGCCCCTGTTAAAATCCAGAAACCTTATGCGAGTCGAAAAAAAAATTAGGTTGACGTTTTTCAGAGTGATTGCATAACCTTTCTATATGAGAAAAGCAAAAATGTGCAAAATCCAAAAAAGTGAATCTTCGTCAAATTTTTTTCGTATTTGCATCAAATCTCGACGTTTTATGCACCTTGAATACATTTAGCATCAAAAATAAAAATTCTATTTTTAATTTTTCCTATAGTTTATATGTGAAATTTCTGTGTGGCCGCACTCTGAAACCCGTAATTCCGGAACCAGAATTCCGATCGATCCAAAATTCAATAGCAGCCGATGGGAAGGTTGCACCTTTCATTTGAGACTAAGTTTGGGCAAATCGGTCCAGCCATCTCTGAGAAAAATGAGTGACATTATTTGACACATACGCACATACATACACACACACACATACATACACACATACACACACACATACAGACTTTTTCCGATCTCGACGAACTGAGTCGAATGGGATATGACACTCGGCCCTTCGGGCCGGGATTAGGTTGACGTTTTTCAGAGTGATTGCATAACCTTTCTATATGAGAAAGGCAAAAACTGCAAAAAACGCCATTTTTACGCATTTAAACATTCATATCTTGGAAACTAAACATCAGAATCAAAAACAAATTAATAGCGTTCCTACTGTTTTTCAGTTCTTTCATTTAAAATTGGTTTGGATAAGATCGGTTCAGCCATTGCTGAGAAACACGAATGCGAATTTGTCTGTTACATACACAAACACACACACACAGACATTGTCCCAAATCGTCGAGCTGAGTCGATTGGTATATATTCCGTCGGTATTCCGGGCCTCGGAAAAAATCTTGAAAGTTTGAGCGAATTCTATACATTTCTTTTATAAGAAATGTAAAAAGAGTTTTTGGTGAAAAAACCATTACTCCGCCAATTAATATATTTTTTATAAACGTTTGCTTGTTTTTTTCATTGAAAAATATGCTAACAAAACATTAAAACTTTGATGTAATAAAATCATTGCATTATGCCTTTACGTAAATTCAAACTATCTTGAATCAGGAATCAGAATATATTGGCTCAAATGGCACGTTCCCCGTACATAGTCGGGGATTTGTGCCTTGCCGTGTGTTGTCATCATTTCCTGAGCGGAAGGAAAGGACAAGGAGGTGTGGGGAAGTAGACTTGGAAGAGTGGGAAAAACAGCACAAAACAAAAAATAAACAACAGGTAAATTAAACTCACAAGTAGTTCAACTTGCCTGCGAATAAGCCTAAAGCTCTTTACCACATTGGATAAGAAACTTTAGTATGTCTCTGAGTTTCAGTCGACCAAACATGGTTTCGTCTATATAAGGACGGCTGAAGACTCGTAATCGCAATTGCGCTAGCGCTGGGCAGTTGCATATCAGATGATATGAAGTTCCGTAGTCGGATTCACAAAGATCACATGAAAAGGACTCAGCGCGCTGAATAGTTGCCATGTGATAATTGAGTTTGCAGTGGCCGGTTAAAGCCCTGGTCAGCATGCCGCAGTGGAGCTTCGAAAAATGTAAGAGATTTTTCGAAACCACTGGGCATGGTTGTTCTAGAAACGCCTTTGTTTGGCGACACGTTCGTAGGTTTCTCCAATAATTGCGGTGCTCGGACGAAGCCCAGGACCGTATTTTTTCCCTTATCCAACTTGTCGAAATTGGCAGCGCAGGCTAAGGACCAACGAAGTCAATCGCTGAACCTGCCCTGGCCAATTAGTCAGCCCATTCATTTCCAGTAATACCGCAATGTCCGGGCACCCAGCCAAGGTAGATAAGGTTGACAATGCTTAGTTCTTCGATTCGGGTTTGGCACGCGATCACTAGCTTGGACCGGGATTTGTCTGAGCTAAGGGCCTTGATTGCAGCCTGACTATCGGAGCAGAAGTTTATAACTCTGCCGGACAAACTCAGTTGAAGGGCCGATTGCACCCCGCACATAATCGCAAAGATTTCTGCTTGGAATACAGTACAGTATCTACCTAGTGAGTGAGATTGTTCCAGTCTCATTTCACGACAGTAGACACCAGCACCAGCACGTCCCTCCATCAGAGAACCGTCAGTGTAACAAACCACTTGCGTTTGTTGTTGTCTTTCCATAAAGCCAGACAACCACTCCTCTCGAGAGGGAATCTTAACATGGAATGTCCTGTAAGGAAAACTACAAGTGAGTGTAATATCGCTGGGAGCAAGAATATCTTCACCCCATGTAACCATTTGTGACCACAATCGTGTATGACTGGTAGCAAGATCAACATGATTACTGTTCCAAAGCCCAGTAACCTGCAGTCTGTATGCACATGATAGTGCTTCTTGTTTTAAGTGTATGTGTAATGGTTTGATATTTAGAAGTGCCTCAAGAGCAGCAGTCGGAGTCGTGGTGAAAGCACCAGTCAACGCCATGAGCGCCATTCTTTGCAGATGGTTTAGCTTTAACTGGACCGTCATAAGCTCTCCCCTTTGCCACCACACAAGGCATCCGTATGACAGTATTAGACGTACAATTGTCGTGTAAATCCAATAGATGTATTTAGGTTTGAGACCCCAGGTCTTTCCAAAAGTCTGCCCGAAGGCCATGCACGCTTTCTTGACTCTGAACTCAATGTGAGCAGACCAATTCAGTTTGGAATCCAATATGACTCCAACGTATTTGACTTGATCTGCACACAGCAGCTCAGAATCAAAGAACTGCAAGGGACGAACCCCGGTTGTTATTCGCTTCTTCGTGAAAAGAACCATTGAAGTTTTGCTTGGGTTAACTGATAGTTTAACTTGTCGACACCACTGTTCGACAGCTCTTAATGCCTGTTGCATTAAGTCAAAGATTGTTCCGATGCAAAATCCAGTAATTAGTATTTGGTAATCGTCAGCAAACCCGTAGGTTGGAAATCCAAGCTCATTGAGTTTCTTCAACAAGCCGTCAGCTACTAAGTTCCATAACAAAGGTGACAGAACGCCGCCCTGAGGACAACCGCAAATACTCAACTTCCGTATCTCAGCCTGTCGCAGTGACGAGCAAAGTATGCGGTTACTAAGCATTGCGTTTATCCAACCTGAGATACATGCAGGTATCCCATGACCGCGCGTCGCTTCCAGAATAGACTGGAAGGACACATTGTCAAAAGCACCCTCAATATCTAGGAATACACCCAAGCTAGATTGCTTGAGCGAGAAGGCTTTCTCAATGTTGTAAACAACATCGTGAAGCAGAGTGATCGTGGATTTCCCACACTGATATGCATGTTGCATTTTGTGCAGAGGATATTCAACTAAACTAACGTTCCTGATGTGATGATCGATTATCCGTTCCAAAGCTTTCAGAAGAAAAGAACTTAAGCTGATAGGCCTAAAACTCTTGGCTTCTTCATAGCCCCCCTTTGGGAATAAATCTAACAGTTATTTCTCGCCATGCTTTCGGGATATACCCGGTAGCAAGACTGGAAAGCAAAATCTTTTTCAAGACATGTTTAAGAATATCAAATCCCTTTTGCAGTAGCACGGGAAGTATTCCATCTTTTCCGGGTGATTTGTATGGAGCAAAGCTTGACCGATTCAGTGGAAACCAATGTGCGTGCTAGCGCCCACGAGTCCGAATCACCAGAATGAGATCTGTGAACATTGATCAACTCCGGATCGATACAACCTGGAAAGTGTGTGTCGAAGAGGCAATTAAGAACATCTTTTTCGTCTGTCACATAAACACCATCTCTGGTTTTCAAGGAGTTCATCTGAAAATCATTCGATTTGGAGAGAATTTTATTTAATCTGCTAGCCTCGTTCAGACTAGAGACATTAGTGCATAGGCTTTGCCAGCCAGCCCGTTCTGCAGATCTAAGACATTTCTTATATGCACTACGAGCTGACCTGAAAGCCCTGGAGTCATCACGCTGACGCCGGTTCCAAGCTCTTCTCATAACTTTCTTCATTCTATCAAGCTCAGCCCTCCACCAAGGGGTTCCCCTAGTCGATTTAACAGTACGAAGTGGACAAGCTTCTTCGTAGGATGCTAATATGAATGAGTTTGTCGTATCCACGACGTCATCTAAGTCGTCTAGTTGACTAATTGTTGGAAAATATCCATGAAATTTAGTCGCTAAGTTTTCCAAAAAGAGGTCCCAGTTTGTAGACTTAGGATTACGATATATCACCACATTGAAGGTGACATCAAAATGCTCGAAAAATATATATTTATGATCGGATAGAGACGGTTCAGTTTCATTTGGAACCTGCCAATTTCCCAGTTCATGCAAAATTCTATCAGAGCAAAGTGTTATGTCTAACACCTCCTCCCTCCCAGACCTCGCAAAAGTTGGTCGGTTTCCCACATTCAGAATATGGAGATTTGTACTACTTATGTACTCCATCAGTTCAGAGCCTCTCAGATTGATGTCTGAGCTGCCCCAAATGATGTGATGAGCATTCGCATCACTGCCGATAATGAGCGGAAGCCCATTTTTGCTACAATATGATACAACGCTTTTGAAATCATCAGAAGGAGATGATTCGTTATGCGGTAGGTATGCTGAACAATATATATATTTTTTGTCTACGTTTCCGACAGTCAGTGTAACTGTGACAACACAGATATCGCGAGTTGTGAGCTCCGATATGAGACACGCGTCAATAGCCTTATTTGCAAGAATGCAAGCACGAGGCATTTCACGTGGGTTAGTCATGCCTATCTTGTTGTAAGCAATGAAGGCAGTGTTAAGTAACTTTCCAAAATAGAAGTTTCCTTTATGGAAATACGGTTCTTGAACCAATGCTATGGAAGCTTTACCTTCCTGCATGAGTCGAGATAAATTCATAGTTGCTGTACGTTTATGTTGGAGATTGACTTGTGCTATTCTAACCATTGTTGATTAGAGAACTGTACATTTCATCTCCAACACAAATTGCACAACAACTAGAGGACACCAAGCGAGTTGGGATGTTAACGCATTTAGCGAGCCATATCAGGTTTAAATGGGACATGATCATTTGATTCCCACGATTTGCGAAGAAAATAATGGTCCACTGTGTCAGAGATTCACATAACACAGCAAGGGCAAAACCCAAAATGCTCCGTGCGCGACTGGCATATTTTAGACCCTCCAATCATTAAGTCCTCGGCACGGAACTACACCTTGACTTAGGGTCTCCTACTTTCAGTCGCCTCCTACGACATGGCAGTAGGACTCCAGTGGCTCAATTCTAGGCCGGATACCACACGGCTAAATATGCTAACAAAACATTAAAACTTTGATGTAATAAAATCATTGCATTATGCCTTTACGTAAATTCAAACTATCTTGAAATTGTTCTCACAAAAAGGTATGTAACCCATAAAAATTGTTTTCATAGTGCGGAGTGTAGAGCAAAACCAATATTATTGGTCTTGTGCCGACCTAAGACTTACCGGGCAGAGTAAAAGGGAGGTTCTCATTCAAATGGCCAAAAAGTTAGCAAGATTTGGAATTTTTTTGTGGGTCAATGAGAAAGAAAACAGTTTTAGGATTCAAAAGGGTTACATTTTTGTCTTGATTAAAAAAAAAAATTCAAGACGAAAAAATGGCACCCGTTGCGACGTTCTCTCCAATGTCAGGTGCGCGTGGAATCCAAAACTGCGTACAGCCAGCTGCTTCAGGATCGCTGTGAAACCAAAAAAAATAATAAGGCTCTAAAATAAACTAAATTTATCGCAGGAATGACCTAAGACCGGGTAAAAAACTTTAAATTTGACGTAATGGTGCGGTCTCAATATTTGAGATCGATTTTTAGTCTTCTTTCCACTTTAAGACTTCACTAAAAATAGTGAATACAAAGAACTTGTAAATTTTATAGGTCATTCCTCCAATGAATAAGATTTTCTTTCGAGAAGCCAAAAGATGATGTTTTTAAATTTAGCCGTTTTCAAATGAGATTCTACGAAGTTTTGAAAATTCATGTTTTGAGATAAATGCGTTTAAAGTTTTGAGCACATTTTCGATGAATTATTCCTGGTAGAATGTCAATATTTTGTAACAATTGCATGGAATTATGGATTTTGAACATACTGATTACTAATATGAAATAAGTTTTTCCTAAATTCTAAATGGCTGATCCAATATGGCGGCATTTCACCCATAATCGAGAAAAGAAAGGTTTTGTGATTCATAAAGACGATTTTGCGTTAATGTGTATCAAAATATAAAAAAAAGAACATGGCGACTAAAACTAAAATGTGACTTTAACAATTTTGATCAAAATTTTCATTTTTCACAATTTTCTGTAGTTGTTTGATAACTCATGATTAGTCTGCGATGCCTCTAAATATCAAGCCGTGAAATACGTTCTCGAGACCTGTAGACATGTACAGTGCACTGCGAAGAATTCCGGGTACGTGCATTATGGCATGAAAAGGTTTCTACCTGAGGCGCACGTCTAGAGCCGAGAGCGTCCCATACCGATCAGAAGGGCATAACTGATTTATAACACCTGGAGTTATTTATTTCAAAAATATTTTGAAACAGAACCTGTTATAAATTCGGCTGGTTAGTTGTTAAAATAACATAAAATAAAACAAAAAACTGGCTGGATAACCAAATTGAAACAAAATTTGATATGATTTTATCAAAGTTAAAAATAAATGAGATATATTTTTTTTCAAAAGTAGAAACGTCCTCTGTAAGAGAACTGTATTAGATATAATCATCTAATGACAGTGACCTAGTAACAAACGATCAATTCATAAATTGATCGTTTCATAATAGATTGTGTTATAATATTGATAGTATAGAAAACTGTCCGCTATCCATTTTCCATTCCGTTATCTGAATATAACTCCAGTTGTTATAAACATCAACCATAGTTATAATACACTAAAGTCTTCTTTATGTGGTTTTTACGCGGTTTTTTATGCGGATTTTCAAAGTTATTTTTTATAAGGATTTTCAAAGCTATGCGGTTTTTTTTATTGCAGCATCCTTTTAATCTCTAGGGAAGCGACTTTTATCGTGAATGCACATGCTTAAACAATAGACATAAAATGTTCATATTTTTATTTTAGGTTATAAATTATTAGTCTTTGGGTTAAGGATATGAGAAGCATTCTTGATGCAGTGAAAATAAAAACAGAAAATGACTGAATACCTTTTTACCTTTCTCATAATAAAACTAATGCAATCGGTCGGAATTTCGACTTTTCAACCGAGGCCCGCAGAGCCGAATCTCTTATACCATTCGACTTAGTTCGGCGAGATAGGAAAAAAGTCTCTGAGCGTGTATTTTTTTTATTTGGTAATAAAGCTTTTACGCCGACCCGGCACACGTTCAGTAGTTAGACCATACAACCGATTTCGTCCATCGTGTGCCAGAGTGAGGGACTCTGAACAGAGAAGATAACTCTGAACCCTATTCCTCTAAACTCCACCAAGAAGTCCGACATTTGCCTGATCCCCCCGATTCCATTTGAAATGACTACTTTGGGGAGAGGCGTGCTAATGCACTTCACTTGATTCCAGGTCTAGTTAGTCATGCTAGTCTCGTAACCGCCATATCAGTCTTGCACGACATGATATTCTACATGCCTTCCTCTCTACGTTGACCAGTTGGATGCCGTGGTCGATCTGGCGATTCCGGTTGGAGGGTGGCTTCCGGTTCACTGGTTCCCCAACGAACAGGGTCTGTCACGTTCGGTGCTACTCGGCGTAGTTCCCGACGGTGGAGCTAGCCTACCTCGGCGGAGAGTTCCCCGACGAAAGAATGTCTCCTGCCACCGTTGACGGACACGTTATTCTTCCTTAGATGCAGTTCGGCAGAATGCCGAGGTCAGTCCAGCGATTCCCGGTGGAGGATTGCGTCCGGTTCACTGGCGCCCCGATGATTCAAGCCGGCGATTCTCTATGGACTACTCGGAATAGTCCCCGATGGTGGATCTTTCCTACTCCGACGAAGAGTTTCCCGGAAGTGGAAGATCTTCCGAAACCAAGACTACCAGGGCAGATGCCGAGGTCGGTCCTGCGATTCTGGGTGGAGGGTGACTTCCAGTTGACAGGCGCCCCGACGAGCATCTGCCGGAGCTAATTCCCGATCTATTCGAACTAGTCCCCGGCGGTGGGCCTAGTCTACTCCGACGGAGAAATTTCCCGACGTTGAAATTTCTCTCGAAATCGTTATCTCGATCCTGGTCGGTTAGGTGCCGAGGTCAGTCTTGCGATTCCGGGGAGTCACGGTTCCGGCAGCATAAGTCATTAAGTGACTTTACGCTTGTCTGGACATGCCACAGACTAAGGTTATTCGCATTTAATGCCAAAAGATCCTGATTTCCGTGCCTTTATGTCAATGTCGTCGGCGAAGCCAAGAAGCTGGACGGACTTCCTGAAGATCGTGCCACTCGTGTCTATCCCCGCTCCCCTTATTACACCTTCTAACGCAACGTTGAACAGCAGGCACGATAGATTATCACCTTGCCGTAACCCTCTTCGAGATTGAAAGGGACTCGAGAGTGTCACACATCACCCGATCCAACTAATTTGACTAATCGTGTTAGCTTATCCGGAAAACCGCACTCGTGCATTATCTGCCGTAGCTGATCTCGATCGATTGTGTCATATGCCGATTTAAAATCGATGAACAGATGATGATGTGTGGACACGTTGTATTCGCATCACTTCTGCAGAACTTGCCGAATCGCGAATATTTGGTCTGAGGTGCCGCGGGAACCCATGAATCCCGCTTGATAATGCCCTACGTACTCTCTTGCAAATAGTGACGATCGGTGGCAAAGAATTTGGGAGAGGACCTTGTAGGCGGCGCTAAGTAGTGTGATCGCGCGGTAGTTGCAGCAATCCAACTTGTCACCCTTTGTGTAGATTGGGCAAACGACCCCTCCATCCACTCCTCCGGAAGAGTCTCCTGCTCCCAAATTTTGGCGATTACGCAGTGAAACGCTCTAGCCAGTGTTTCACCATCGTATTTTAATAGCTCGCTGGGTAGTTGATCTACAACGGCACCTTTGTTGTTTTTGTTATGATTCTTGCTCATAATTTGGAGATACGCTAGTTTGTGTAAAGTATTTCAACTAAAAGAACCGACATTTAAACGAGAATCATGATTCATGGAGCTTTGTCGCGCTTTTTGTTATTTCTCTTCACTTTACCGTGATATTTTGTTCATGTTTAATTACTATCGGATTTTTTACTCGGAGTAACGTGACAATTTTAATTGGATCATAGAAGTGTGACTGATTCGCGGTATCTTGTTTTGTGAATTATATCACGAGCACGATTTGTTATACTATCAGGTATTTTGGTCCTCAGTGCAGTTTTAGTTTTGTGACTGGACATCACATTGAAACTTATCAAATAAATAAAGGTCATTCTGCGCGAAGTGATCAAGGCACGAGTTCAACTGGGACCAGGATATGAAAATCCAAATTTTTGTGTCAATTAAACCACTCCTTTTCTCCGGTTCTATTTACTCTAGAATCAATCCGCAAGAATATTTCTGTAGAATATTGTTCAAGGAATCTAGAAAAAATAATAGATTTTAGCGGCAGTGCTACCAGTTATGCAATTTTTCCAGTGAAAAATTAAAAGTATGAACGATAAACGTATATTTTAAATTTGGAAATGCTAATGCAATCGTGTTTATCATACGTTTTTGCATAAAAACACTTAATTTGAGCGTATCCTGAGATACACCGTTTTAAAGCAAAAAAAAACCCTCTTTCTCATATAATATCGCAAGTGCACAATGACGCAAACTAAATTGAGTATTCTGAGTTCATACATAATTTATCGTGAAGTAGACAAGAAATGATGAGCTATGATGGTTTGCCCTTAGCAGAGCAGTGTCAGTTTTTACGACCATTCGAAGAATTTCTCATCATTGCAAGTTTTCCCTTTAACACAGTGAATTGGCTCAAATTATATTGAGATTAGCATTTTTATGTAAAAAATTGTAAAGAACACGACGGTCTTAGAATTTTACAAAAATTAAAATATATTTAGCTCGAGAAAAATGAACTTTAAATTTTTAACTGGAAAAATCACATAGTTGGCAGCATTGCCGCTATACATTAGTATTTTTTCGAGACACCTTGAACAATTTCCTTCAAAATACATCTATCAGTTTGACACTAGAGTAAATAGAACCTGAGATATGATCAAATGAAAATCAAAAGTTTTGACAATTTGTCAAAGCGCGGTGTGGTTTAATTGACACAAAAATGTGGATTTTTGTATATTGGCCCTAGGCGAATAATTCCTCCATAATTGGTTCAAACCCGTAAAGGTCGATTTCAAGATAAGATCTTTTTTTGATAACCGCGCGAAATGACCCAATAGTTTTCCTATTTCTTCTGATTGCTAGAAGA
Organism: Topomyia yanbarensis; assembly: GCF_030247195.1. Taxonomy (NCBI): domain Eukaryota; kingdom Metazoa; phylum Arthropoda; class Insecta; order Diptera; family Culicidae; genus Topomyia; species Topomyia yanbarensis. The sequence continues at coordinate 40,352,536 of NC_080671.1, read as the reverse complement.
TGGCCATAACTGTATATTTCATGAAAATATCTAAATATTGTGAAATAGTTCACGTGAAAATTTCATGACCATGTGCAGAGTGCCATGAAATTGAAAATGATTAGGGATATCTTTTAAATATCCCAAGCACTCAATATAGATCGTGAATCATATACTAAAACTCATGTACCAACTCATGAATCAATGAATAATCTTCTGCGATTTTGTAAACAATTTCACGAGCACGAACAGCAATCGTGAACCAGTTTTCGAATACACGAACATTATTTTATGATTTTGTGAATTATTTCATCAGAATGGTAATTTGTGACTAATTCGCTACGAATCATGAGTCAGTTCAATATACATGAATAATATTCTCCGATTTTATGAACTGTTATACGAGCACGAATGCTAAGTCGTTATTATTATACTAGGAATCATGAACTAGTTCGCGAATACATGAAAATCGTTTCGTGATTTTATTAACTATTTCACGAGCATAAATAGTGAGTTGTGAGTTATTCGCTAGGAATCATGGATTAGTTCACATAGGAAAGAGATCGTAGTAGGCATACGCGTCCGACGTGATTTTCTTCGTTCAATCTTTTTGTGAAAATTTACAATTTTAGTGCCTTTTTGTGTTAAATTAACTATTTTAGTGTATTCTGACAAATTCCGGGTTTTATTATGAATGGAAAAGTGTTGTTAGTGTGTGCTTACAATATTGTAAGAACTAATAGTGAAACTAGTGTTTGCTAGCTGATCTCTATTGGAAGCATCGGTAAAGGTTTGACTGCACCGGAGGGTTACAGACTCGGCATACTAGAAATCGGTGAGACAGTTGCTTGAATTCTTTAGTTTCATGAAAAAGTTAATTCCTATCGTACACAAACGAATTTTTTCTTTTTTGCATATAGTACAAAAGGTTTATCGAGCATGGAAACACAAAATTGTGGTTTGATTGGAGAGTGCTAAAAATACTCTTATCTTGTGGTCCTATTACTCTATTCTCAAACGATTATTGATATCAGACCAGCTCACAGTTTTAGTAATACTGCTACGGCCGGCTGTTTGGAGTAAAAATGGCTGTAGTTTAGGGAAAAAGTAATTCTTTCTTGATGGCCAGCTATTTTTTTCTTCGCATACTAGGAGACTTAGCATCCCACAGCATAAAAACATTCATTTCGTGGTCTCATTGCTTGCTTGTGGTGAAATTCATGAATTTGAGTTTTTGGTAATAGTTCACAAAAACTCATATTTTGATTTTGTGAACTAATTTGTAACCACGAAAATCAGATCATGTTTAAGCTGCAATAAATCTTGAATCAGTTCACGTTACATATTCGGACTCTGAAACATATTCCTAATTCTATGACCAAAATCACGAGTCTTACTTATGAATGTTTTATTAATATGCGGATAAAGTTGTGAACTAGTTCACGTACTGAACATCGAGTTTGTAATGAAATGACCGAAACTGACTGAAGATCATAAAACAAAATCAAATTTCTGCACTAATAGAAGTGTTATATGGGCGTTACTAAAAGGAAATGCAACATAATCATGAATCATGAATCTGATTCTTGTTCATGGTCCTATTTTCGTAACGTAAAAACGTGATTCACGGCACTTTATTCACAAGTTTTCCGACCAATTTTTAACAGTGTGGACAATCAACATGCATATTGGCACGCCAATTTTGTGCTCCAAACTCAACTACCTACTGTATTTTGAAGAAAAGCGTAATTTCATATGATCATTAGTAGGTACCAAAATATCTAGCGAAACAACTCAAAAAATTTGCTGCCGTACACTTCACTGTAAACACTTTGTGAAAAGTCCAATTTTGGAAATTCAACATATTCAAGGATGAATCGTACTTTATATATACACACCACGAATTAAATGGAAATGATGGACAACGTTGAAGCAACACCAGACGATTTTGAAAATTCAAATTTGAATTAATATATGAACAATTAAAGAATATTCAAACACCCTCTGCCTCACCAAAACATTTTTTAAACCCTTTTTACCGAATTATCCTAACTAACCACCCTCCCCCACCTCCCATAAATTAGTAGAAAACCTCTCAATCATCAGCAACCATCGTACCACTGGACAGTGCAAGATACTAAAAATAATAAAACACCGTGTGCAAATAAAATATCTAATATTTTGCACCATCTGCTTTCGTTCATATATTTCCCCGATTCTGGCACGTTATTTCATTTTAAGGCTATATCAGACGCCTTTCCAACCCCATCCCTTAAAAAAAACCAGAACATAGCAATAGCAAACGCGAGTCAGCAAGCGAGGACTTAAGGCAGCCTTATGTCCTGTTTTCCTCCTTCCTTGCGAAGATTTCTGTCCGGAACCAGAGCACACATATTTCAGCGAAACTGTTACCGACCGAAGCAGCAAGGGCTCGCTGCGATGGCATTGGTGGAACCGGCCAGAAATAGAAAGGAAACCTTCTTCGCCCGTTGCCAGTTCGATGGCACCGGAAAGCGAGGACGGCTTCAGCGAAATACCAAGCCATCCACAGCTGGGCGTATGAATGATAAAGTGAATCCGAAGAAGCGCAACCAAGCGTCCGACCGAGCAAAACTGAACGACCAACCGGCCGGCCCGCGCGATGCAAGAAGTATCAAACAAGTATAATCGTCACGTAATTTAACGTCAAAATGGTGCACAATTTATGGGAAGCAAGGAGTCTTAGATCCAGTGGTACCGCCGGAAAATGGGGGCAGGGTAGCAAAACGGTACTGAATAAATGCAGTTCTGTTGCATTTGTTCCGTGCCGGGGGTGTTTAATGGGTTTTCAATTGCGACAATAAAGGTAGTTTATGTTGATGCGTATTTGAAAATCTATATTAAGGTAATATATTTTGTGACATCTTTAAAGTATCGCGATAAATATTAGTTTGTAAAGAAGGGGTACCAAGTGTAAATAATTGGAAAAGATTTTCGTGTGAGAAAATGTTCTTTCACGATTGCTCTGAATTTTACCATCCACATTTCACTCTTCTCACTAATGGGGGAATTTACTCATCACTTTTTCATCGCTTCTTCACTTTATTGTAAATTATTTTAATATTCACTCCTCATTCTTAATTGTCCAATTTTTCTTTTTCAGCTCTCGACTTTCGGCCTAATTGAATTTTTTAAACCACTACTTCACAAAAAACTTCCGAACCCCTCGACGGTGTAAACTGATTAAAATCCTTTATCTGCCTCATAAATTCAATCAATCTAATTTCCCAAATTCCCGAACCGAATTACACCGTTCCGGGAATGGCCCGGAAAGTTGAACCTTACCTAATAGTCACTATTGCTTGTCCGGCGTTAAGTGCCCTCCTGACCTGACACACAAGATCAACCCACTCCAGCCGGCGGACAAAATATAGGCCCGGTTGTTCGTGTGGTTGTTTCTTTTTTTTTGCAGTCTTTCCAATTTCGCCGCGCTGTGTACCATAACCCTCTAACCAACCCCAGCCACGTCGGACCACCCGGAAATGGAAATTTAATTTAGTCTGAAAAATTACCCCTCTAAAGCAATCAATTGAACGGACAGGCAACTTAGCCGAGCTTAATAGAGATACTAACGCTGAACCAGGAAGAATAAAAAAACCCGAACAACCGGAGGTCAACCATCGTCCCGACCGGATATGGTTTCTTATTGCGCTCGTTAACAGTTATTGACGGTTTAATGGCTCTTCGCTGTTCGCTTTTTGTCCGCTGCCTTCCAGTCCTCGCCGTTTTGGAAAGCAGCAAGATGACCAAGCCAGCCAGGCAGCCAGCGGCAGCAACATTCAAACGACTTTGGCGACAGCGATGACCGAAAAAAAGGAAACGAAATCGAAATAAAATAGCAAGGATAATAACCATTTTTAAATTGAATCAAAAACCGATCCCCACCAGCTGCTGTGTCGGGTGGGTCGTTTGGGACAGGGGAAAAACTTTCGCACATACGTAGGTCTCGGTAACCTATGCAAGACGACCGGTTGGGTAGCTTGCGTGGCGAAGCCTAAAAACAGCAAACGGCAAGCTGCAATGTGTTTGATCGTAAATTTTTATATCCCTCTGATATGTTCACACGCTGTTTCGTGCCCTCCTGGACGGGATCGGGTCGCCTCTCGGTGAAAGTCATTCACACTTCGTTCCGTATTAGAACTTATTGCACAGATGTTTGGTTTGGTAAAAGCTGGGAGCACAATAAGGCAACTTATTGCACGGGATCATTAGTTTAAGTAGACGATGTTGAACGATACAAATTGTTTGCTGGTACCAGTTGCACAAATGTTCATCGTTTTTTTTGTTGAGACGAGCTTTATTTTGTTTTCGGGAATTTCAACAATTTGGATTCTATTATAGTTATTTTTTTTATTCTCAGGTATGCTACTAAATAGCCTGGAAAACTGCTAACTTTTTAGAACCGAAACGACTGTATAATCTTTGATTTTCATCCACACGAGCTTTTAAAAATTTCGACGGAATCGCACCTAAGTAAACTGGACTAATTCCATCCGAAATTTCACACGTTCGATTCCAGTTGCCGGAGTGTTCACAAAACAGTTGCGTGCCCTACAGATGGACCAGATGAAGATCAAGGATGAGCGCATGAAAAATATGAACGAAATTCTCGGTGGAATGAAAGTGCTGGAATCGATTCTGGGAATTCGTAGTAAGGAAATTAGGAAGAAAATGGCATACTATGGAGCGGGAGTTTACTTTGTCTACTCGATTGTTCCGTTTCTAGTTACCTTAGTTTCGTTCGTAGTTTACGTCCTAATGGACGAGAATAATCATTTGGATCCACAGACCGCTTTCGTGTCGTTGGCGTTGTTCAACATTCTTCGATTCCCGCTGCAAATTCTGCCAATAATGATACCCGTTTCAATGCAGGCTTGGGTTTCTGTTCAACGTATAAACAAATTTATGAACAGTGCCGAGTTGGATCTTAACAATGTGACCCATAAGAAGAGTGGAAATGCGCTATCTATAAAAGACGGAACATTTTCCTGGGGCGATGAGACTCCCACATTAAAAAACATCCATTTGTCGTTGCGGAAAGGTCAATTATCTGCAGTGGTTGGAACTGTCGGAACAGGTAAAAGCTCACTGATTTCCGCCTTACTTGGAGAGATGGAGAAGCTGAACGGGTCGGTGAATACCGACGGCTCGATCGCGTATGTTTCCCAACAGGCTTAGAGCCAGAATACAACGCACCGGGAGAATATCCTATTCGGAAAACCGCTGGATCAACAAGAATATGATAAAGTCATCCAAGGCTGCGCTCTTCTACCAGATCTGGATATGCTTCCGGCAGGGGATGCAACGGAAATCGGTGAAAAGGGTATTAATCTATCCGGTGGACAAAAGCAGCGAGTTGCCTTAGCACGGGCCGTCTACGCCGATGCCGACATTTATCTGTTCGACGATCCGTTGAGTGCGGTTGATACTCACGTTGGCAAGCACATTTTCGAGAAGGTGATCGGTCCACAGGGAATGCTGGTAGGCAGGTCTAGGCTGTTGGTTACGCACGGCATTTCGTTTCTACCATTCGTTGAGAAGATTTTCGTTGTCAAAGATGGAGAAATATCGGAGAGTGGTTCCTATCAGCAGCTACTGGATCAGAAGGGAGCGTTTGCCGAATTTCTGACTCAGCACCTCCAAGAGTTGGACGAAGAAGATGAAGGTATTGTATAATCCGAATTGAAAATCTTTGAACTGTTACATTCGTTATTTTCTTCCAGAGTTGCAGTTAGTTCAGGAAGTTCTGAAAGGCGAATCATCCAGAACAAGCGTTGAACGTTCGACCTCAACGCCATCTAATGAAGAAGGAACACCAAAAAAGCAAATCAACCGACAAGAATCGAGAGCAAGCGTTGAAAAGGACAAACCTACCCCGGCTGTGACGAAAGCAGGCAAGTCTACTTTGATCGACAAGGAGGAATCCGCTACCGGATCCGTCACGTTAGCCGTCTATCTGAAGTACATCAAAGCCATTGGTTTATCGCTGGGCCTGTGGTCGATTGTTTTAAACGTCATCACTCACGCAATTCTAATATTCTAAAGCTTCTGGTTAACGGATTGGTCAGAGGATCCGGAGGCAATCACCGATACTTCGGTACGGGATATGTACCTTGGAGTCTACCGTGCACTGGGAGCTCTCCAATCGATCGCGCTCTTCATCAGTTCAATCATTTTGGGTCTGGGTTGTCTTAACGCAGCAAAGAAGCTGCATGACAAACTACTGGAAAGTTCGATGAGAATGCCTATGTCCTTCTTCGATATGACTCCGCTCGGTAGAATCATAAACCGTTTTTCAAAGGACGTCGATGTCCTGGACAATGTTCCACCGGCAACGATTCGGGCATGGCTGTACTTCTCCCTTGCCGGGATCGGAGTCTTTATCGTCATTGGCATCTCAACACCTATCTTCCTGGCAGTCGTACCTCCGCTAGCCATAATTTACTACTTTATCCGGAAGATCTACATTGCGACGTCGCGGCAGCTGAAACGGTTGGAATCTGTTACCCGTAGTCCGATCTACTCCCATTTCGGAGAAAGTATAAACGGACAGTCTACCATTCGAGCATTCAATTAGCAGACCCGATTTACTTCGGAATCCGAAGCCAAGGTTGATTACAATCAGAAGGTAGATTATCTTACAATATTGACGGCTCGTTGGATTGCAGTTCGGTTGGATATTATCGATAGTCTGGTGGTGCTGTTTGCTGCCTTATTTGCCGTATTGGCCAGGGAATCGATTGGACCGGCTACGGTTGGCCTTTCGATTTCCTATGCGCTACAGATTTCCACTGCGTTGAGTTTTGTGGTCAGAATGACGGCTGAAGTGGGTACGAATATCGTGGCTGTTGAACGGTTGAAAGAGTACACGGAGCTGCCTCGGGAGGCGGAATGGCAGAAAGGATCGGTGAGTAAGGATTGGCCGACGAAGGGAATGGTGGAATCCAAGTATTTGAAGATCCGGTACCGGGAAGGATTGGAGCTGGTTATCAGAGGGATATACTTGCACGTAAAAGGTTGCGAGAAAATTGGAATCGTTGGAAGGACTGGTGCGGGGAAGTCAAGCTTAACACTGGGATTGAGTCTATGCTTGGCAAATTTTTACAAATTAACCACAAAATTCTAACGATTTCAGAATTGTGGAAGCAGCCGGAGGTGCGATTGTCGTCGACGGGGTCAACATGGCTCAAATAGGTGGGCCTGTGCATCGTACCTCCTGATAGTGGATCATTGACTTCCTTTATCGGGTTAGAAAAGCTTAATCCGTTGTACGGTGGCTGAAAATCAAATCCGTTGCGTACAAGGCAACTACGACTTATTCCCTGCGAAATGTCCCACCGTGGAACCAGTCCTAAAAGTGTACCGAAACCAATTTTTTTAATATATTTTTTTGGCTAGGCTAAAGCAAAGTACTTGAGCAAAAAAATCTCCACTGCTTTCTTGATATTCACCTTGGTATATTTTTGTTTGTTTATTATACTTACGAGTCGCTATTGTATATCTGCGTTCACTGACGTTTGCTTCTCTGTTAGTGTTACTGGTTGTTGGTTTGGAGGGTCTGGACGCAATAGCTGTTACTGCTTAGATGGTACTGGCAGTTGGTTTCGAACCTACAAAGTTATTCGATAACTTTTTCATCGTATTTTAACCCTTTATAAGGCAGTGGTAACTATATTGCCACCTTTTCGTTTCGTTCATAACGCAGGAATATGAAGTGAGAAGTGTTCCATTCTTATGAAATCCACTTGTTAGGAGTTTGGCAAATCTTCTTTTTACTTTATAGGATCTGTTTATAGGAGACATTGAGGGTCGATAAGTCAATTGGGAGGTATTGGAGGCTGTGGCGGTGATCACGATACTGTTGGGAATATGTGATGACACAGTTCCTCGATGGCAGAGTAGCTAACGCACCCAACTAGAGACTGGGAGATCGCAGGTTGGATTCCTGCTTGAGGAGATATCTTTGCTCAGTGCTTCCAATAAAAAGGTGAATTTTCACCGTTTCTTCATTCTCACTGTTCCGGTCATTCTTTCTCTGTCTGTTTTTCAGTGGACACGTTCATAAAAATAAAATGAATAAATGAACGTCTGTAATCTGTGGTATCATTTTTCAACTTATCCTCAGAATCCAGGGGTTATTTACTGTTAATCAGGTAAAAACCAGTAACTCAGAAGATCAGAAATTCTAAAAGAATGCACCAATCTCGTTGGAAAAACATCAAACATTACAAAGACTGTATTTTTCTAACGGACGGTAGCAGTATATTTTCAAATCAGTTTTTATTACGAAATAAATGTAAATATATTCTAAACTAAGTGAGAGAACCGTGTTTCTATTAATATATAATTCATTAATAGCCCCAAACTCTGGGCCTTATAAAGGGTTAACAGCGTATGTCGAAGGCAGTTTGTTAGCATTGATTGTAGTAGGTTGATTTTTTTTTACCGGCTCTTTGCCTATAGTGAATGTATTTTTCTTCTTTGAACGCAATAGTCGGATTGGAATCGATAGTTTTGGACCATGTATCGTTCGTTAACGTAAACATGTTCAACTTGCTGTTTTATACAGTTCTTCGTAATAAAGTGTTCTGCCTCTCAACGTTAGCAGTACACGAATACGGACGTGATACAGTTGTATGTGTCCTTGAGATTAAGCTCCGTTTTCGCTTTTAGTAACTGTTCCGTGGTTATTTCCTGTGGCTCACTTTTTTGAGTACGCAGGCGGAGGTACTGCATTGTTTGTGCAGTGGATAAGTAGCAAAGTGATGGATAGAATCGTTTAGTAACTTTTTTGATAGCTTTTGCTTTTGCGCTGTGCAAGATTAGAAGTTAGAATGACTTTTACAGTTTTTGCTGGGATTGGCTACCTTTCTCTGAGGCAAGGTTATCGCACAGTACTGCCTTGAATAGTATTTTGTAGCATATGAGTTAGACATGACGATATTAATAAAAGTAGAGAACAGGTGACTCTATAAATATTAATAAATATTAAGGGGCACAGGAGATTTTTTTCATGTTTTTAACAGCAATTCAAAAAGAATTAAAATGTGAATGCAAAATATATTCTGGTTTATTGTTTATAGTAAAACACACTTTAATCTAGAAAAGAGCATTAAACAAAAAAATGAATCGTATTCAATTCCAATAAAAAAAGTGTGAAAATTCGAAAAGAGGTGGAAATGTTCTGCACACATCAACGGTTTGGTCAAATTGAGTGGGAATTTACATTCTAGCACAGTCCCACAATTAAATACAATTTTGTATTGCCACTTTTTCATAATTGAAGTATCACCAAATAGAACCGCAAGAGGATGCTACATCTGGACGTATACATGATCAAAACGATGTACTTATGATCAGATAGCGACGGTTCGAGGTCGTTGGATACGAACCAGTTTGCCAACTCATGAGTAATACTGTCAGATCAGAGAGTTACATCACCTCTTCTCTGCCAGACCGTGCGAAGGTTGCGCGATTTACTACTGCAAGTTTATATATACAGATTTGTGTTTCTTAAGTTTTTCAAATTGATATCTTGTGCCTCTCAAATTGACAACTGAGCAGCCTCAAATTATGTAGTGGGAATTTGCTTCATTGCCGATTATAAGTGGAAACCTATTTCTGCCATAGTATGATACAACCCGTTTGAAATCATCAGACGGTGAGAGTTGATTACGTGGCAAATATGTCGAATAATAGACGTATTTCCTGTTTATGTTATCAGTACCCAAGTAACAATTGAAGTTTTATAGCACGCTGCAAGTGTAATCTAAGTTTTATTAGTGGCTACAAAACTATCATAAAACTACAATTGTTACTAGGGTAATCATATTGATTGTGAAAGCATAAATATCGCGAGTTTTGAGATCGGATGTAAGACATTTTATTGACTGTGGAAAATGTTTAGTCTTCCATGCTTGTTAAACCTGTAAAGTTTCATCGGAATCTAAGATGGTCGGTCACGATTTTAGAGATTTTCGGACGAATCTTCATGGAATTCCTCTATTGATCTAAAATTAGCCATATATATATATATATATATATATATATATATATATATATATATATATATATATATATATATATATATATATATATATATATATATATATATATATATATATATATATATATATATATATATATATATATATATATATATATATATATATATATATATATATATATATATATATATATATATATATATATATATATATATATATATATGGACGGAGAGAGAATCAATGATCGGTTACAAGATCGGACACCACTTACTTGTAGATTCCGTTCTCATTTGGAAGAAATGGAATTCATTTCAAAGGACACATTCAGGTATTTCAAATAGTGTTTTAGTCAATGTCAATGAACCTATCCATTTCCTTCCCGTAGTATAAAACATAATGCAATAGTACCATTGCATAGAGAATTCTTTTCACATATCAAGGATAATCTAATTCGTGCCAGTTCTGGAAAAACGGAACATTATGGTTTACCCTGACCACAAACAAATTGACAACTGCAAGAGCTGCGTTACGTACCGCAAAATGTACAGCCAGCACAATCATTGAAGCAGTTTACACTCGTAAACGCAACAAGGAAGGAAGAAATCAGATGTTCCCGAACGTAAAGGCAGCAACCACGGTCATGACACGGAAGTGTACAAGAACTAGAAAGAAATGAACGGCCCCCAATACGCAGTTATAAAGAGGAAACAATATTTCCTGGCTTCGTAAATAGTCAATGGCTGCAACGTGCAATTGGTAAGCGCTTGCGCGAGATCTGCCGGACAACTATTAAAACTCATTTTATTATGTTTAATGCTGGAAACAGATAGAAATAGGTAAAAGAACCACGGCTCTGTTTGGCTAAAGCTTTGAACCGAGTCCAAAAAACGAATTATATAATGAAAAAGTAGCAGAAGTTTTATAGAAGTTTGTGCACCAAAACTTTCCAAAAATGAACATTGCTAGTGATTGTCATGTTTAACAAAGCGCCGATGTAATACTAGAATAAATTAAAATGACAAGTTTTTGAATTGTGCAAAATTTGTATTTCTGTATTAGATCTGTGCACTCTCTACTCTTAGTATAAATACTAGGCATCACATTACTTTTGCTTAGTACGCTTGCTAAGCAAAAAATATTTCAATTTGTTGAAATCGATAAAGCCGATAAAACAGTTTTTGTTTTCACGTCATTTTAACGAAATATTGCCTTTCTCATATAGAAAGGTTATGCAATCACTCTGAAAAACGTCAACCTAATCCCGGCCCGGAGGGCCGAGTGTCATATCCCATTCGACTCAGTTCGTCGAGATCGGAAAAAGTCTGTATGTGTGTGTATGTATGTATGTGTGTGTGTATGTGTGTGTATGTGTGTGTGTATGTGTGTGTGTATGTATGTGCGTATGTGTCAAATAATGTCACTCATTTTTCTCAGAGATGGCTGGACCGATTTGCCCAAACTTAGTCTCAAATGAAAGGTGCAACCTTCCCATCGGCTGCTATTGAATTTTGGATCGATCGGAATACTGGTTCTGGAATTACGAATTTCAGAGTGCGGCCACACAGAAATTTCTCATATAAACTATAGGAAAAATTAAAAATAGAATTTTTATTTTTGATGCTAAATGTGTTCAAGGTGCATGAAACGTCGAGATTTGATGCAAACTCGAAAAAAAAATTTGACTACGATTCACTTTTTTGGATTTTGGCACATTTTTGCCTTTCTCATATAGAAAGGTTATGCAATCACTCTGAAAAATGTCAACCTAAATTTTTTTTCCACTCGTTTAGGGTTTCTGGATTTTAACAGGGGCGTAGTTGATGGTTTACGGAGAGGGATTACACCCCCCCCCCCCTCTACTGTTCGCGCCCCTCCTTTAAAAATCTCCTTAAATCACCCCTCAGACCACCACCCCATCCAGCCCTCATACCCCTCCCTTTCAACCCCATCATCTTTAAACCACCACTGTATCACAAAGCATACCAATTTAAGCTGGGGAGTCGTTCGTTCATGGGACTTTCGCCCTCTTCACATACCCAGCCCCGCATGACAAAATGAGTTAGCAAGCATATAACATTGATCTAATGATGATTAGGCTAATGGAGTATGATATATTTTGTTTCAAGTGTTTCACCGTCGACACGTAGCTCATCAAGTTCGTGGCTGGCATGCCATTGTGTATAAGTGCAAAGTGTACTAAGAATGTAATGGACATTTCCACAATTATGTTGAACATAAAAAGCCTCCGTGCCATAGTTTAGAGAAATGAGAAAGGCACAATTGCACCGCTAGGTGGATTAAAACAGGTTTTTTTTATTAGCATTTAATTTTATTTTCATGGGAGGAATTCGTTCCGTACTAAGACACTGTTGCGACTTAAATGTTGTGACTGGTTGAATCTGTAAGTCAATAACTTGGTCTGTTTTTTGTTCGTTATGAAATAAAATGACAGAGATGATTAGAAATCACGGAGAAGGAAAAAAGAAACAACTAATCAAAGTCGCCTTAAGAGCATCACTCAGAACGAGTGCTTTCGAAATTGCGCTCTGATCCTCTGAATACGGTTTGAATAAAACGGTATTTTCGGAAACACCTTACGTCTTCGTTACCCACACAACATTCAATGTTCAGGGGTCTCAGGTCCTCTTCTACTGCGTATAGCCAACGTGTTCGTGACCCCCCAGCCCATTGCAGTCTGCCGTATTTTATCTGTTTAACAATATCCGCTGTTTTGGATAGGGGAACATGGGGAGAGTTGACCAGTTTTCAGCTAAACCTACGTAAATGTCTAAAAACATTTTCAATCCATCAAAACTCATTTAAACATAAGGCGCAGCAGCATTGTGCGTATTAATGATTTTTTTTAAAGAATTTTTGGTTTATTTTTTTCAAAGTTTTAAAAGTTTTTCAGAAATGAGTTTTTTTGGTCAAGTCTCCCCACCATGGAGAGACTTGACCAAGGCCTGGGAAGACTTGACCAAGAGAGTTTTGTAAAATCAAAACAAAAAATTATGACATAAAACATGCTGTCTTCGTATTTTTACATATTATCGAGATCCTTATGTACCATTAATAAATATAAAAGGATAGCATTTCATAAATTTCGATTTTTTTGATGCACTTCCTTTTAAGGATTAACTGCACTGCTTACACTGCATGTTCACACGTCACGAAATCAGCCATAATACTAACTTTGTTTACTAATACCGTCGTGCGGGGCTTCTTTGTGCACTTTTTATCAATTTTCAAATTTTGACGAATTATAACTCCTTTAATAATCGATGGATTTGTATCTTATCAGCACAGATTTATCGTCATCGTGTATGTACTATTTATGTCAAATATGAGCAGAATTGGTTCACACAAAAAAAGTTGTTCATATAGCGTTCAAAAATATTTTTTGTGGATTAGCTGGGGGCTACTTTGCACACTTCTTGAATTCGATATAAAATAAAAATTAACCAGTTTTATTTACTTTCATTAAAATATCATTAACTTATACTGATATCAGAGGCTTCTTCAACAATAAAGCATCACGCATTTATAGCATTTTGTAAAATAACGGATTAATTTTAATTTAACATTTACAACGCTACTTGGCAGAAAAACTTGAGTGGGTTGAGACTGCATATTGTTTTTCGTATCGAAAATAGGAAAATGATGAAAAATGCTTATATCCACTTGGTCAATTCTCCCCATAAAATTTTGGTCAAGTCTCCCCAACGTTAGTTATTGCGTAAAATGTCGTGCAAATGATAGTAATAACTATTCCAATGTTCCGATTTATGTAAAACCATTTCACCACTTCATAAGAAATAAGTTTGTTTATGAGGAATTAAAAAGTTTGATGAAAAATTACATCATTTTACACAAATTTAATAATTATGGAATATTTTCTATAAGGAACGTATTTTTCAATCCAAATTTTTAAAATTACCTTAAGGGTTAGAAACAAGCATAAAAATATTTTTGAAAAATTTTAAGAACTCAAAAGAACACGTCATAGCTAATAATAGGATTTTGCGCTTGGTCAAGTCCCCCATGTTCCCCTACTTGGTATAACTCATGATTCATGCGTCTGCGCCACACTCCATTTTTGCATATCCCGCCGAGTATTGTCTGCAGCACTTTACGCTCGAAGAATCCGAATGCCTGCCTCCCTCAACGTCCACGCTTCGTGGCCATAAAGAGCGACAGGGAGGATCAGTGTCTTGTAGAAGGCGAATTTTGTTAACGTTTACAGGTTGCGGGACCTAAGCTGGTTATGTAGATCGTAAAAGGCCCTGTTGGCAGCTTCAATAAGCCTTTTAACCTCACGGAAACATCGTTGTCGCAAGTCACAAGTGTGCCAAGATAAACGAATTTTTCGACCACTTCAAACACGTCACCATCAAGCACTACCTCGGAATCAACACCACTAGACCTGCCTTTCTCTCTCTCTCTCTCTCTCTCTCTCTCTCTCTCTCTCTCTCTCTCTATCTCTCTCTCTATCTTTCTCTCTCTCTCTCTCTCTTTATCTGTGACCATGTACTTTGTATTGGCTGAGTTGATTACTAAGACCATCCTCGCTGTCTCCTTCTTAAAAGGCACGAAAGCCTCTACCACTGCTCCACGATCGATTCCAATTACATGAATATCGTTCACAAAACCAACGAGCATATGCTGCCTTGCAGAGGTTAAAATATTCGCTCATTCTCACGACAAGCAGTTTATCGCACAGCTTTTTCGTCCTTAGTAGGCACGGACCCCACTTTTCACTTTTCAAGAAATAGCGAGAATTTGTGCTGACATGCAATATGGAAGCGTGATAATTTCGCAGCATCGAACCTCGTGATAAATTAAGTTCAAGAAAAACCATTATTATATTACATTATAGAATTTATTTCCCCACACTATTGCAGTATTTTCATTCTAAGGACCTGTATCTACTCATTTTTGTGATTTTTTGCGAAACCATTAGTTATTCGGCAGTTTTACATTAGGCGCGAAAATATCATCTCATATTATACCGCGAAAAGATGAGATCCAATGCTGTCTTGTCGAGAAAAGTTGGAGAGCAAACAATGTTACATCGTATGGTTGCTTTTTATTGATGGTCGTAGTAGGTGAAATATCGCCTTATTCTGTTAATGAATGCGAAAATTGTAAACTCTGCTACCTTGTGATGATAGTTCCATTCTTTTGCACGCCATCTCTCCTGATAGCTCCTTCCAGAGCAATATTGAACAGCGAATGTGAAAATGCATCACCTTGCTTCAGTCCATCTAAGGTCACAAATGAGGTTGAGATCTCATCTGCAATCCGGATACTTGATTTTGAACCATCCAACGTCGCACGTATCAGTCTAATCAGTTTCGCCGAAAAATCAAGTTCTGACATAACCTGCCACAGCTCATTTCTTTTCACTGAGTCGTACCCCGCCTTAAAATCAATGGACAGATAGTGATGCAAGTTGTACTCCCGGGATTTGTCTAGGATCATCCGCAGGCTGGACATCTAATTCGTGGTTGATCGGCCCTCACGAAAACCAGCTTGGTATTCGCCAACGAAGGACTCCTTAAGCGGTTTCAGTCTGCCAAAGAGGATACGCGACAGTATATCCTACGCCGAGTTCATGAGAGATATCCCCCTGTTATTAGCGCACTCCAATCTATACCCTTTCTTGTAGATGCACAGTGGCTCAGAACAGCGTTTTGAGGTATATAATTCATTGCAGTCAAAACTGTCCATATTAGCGATTTAACATATTCTAAAATGTTTGTGTGTAAAAAGCGACTACCATTTTATGCATACATTTTCTTGGTTCTGAAGCTAACATTCATACGATAATCCGGACCGAGATGAAATTGTACATCACCCGTTGGAAAATCATTCAATATCGGTGTTAACCTTCTGGCAGACTCACTAGTACACAGAGTGCGCGCTATTCGGGAAAGCAAGCGAAAACGTCTTTGAACACCAGCGCCTACTCGTTCAGTGAGCCATTCACGCGACTTCACGAGGGCCAGGTATAAAAATTTCAACAGTGTATAACTTTTGAACGGGTGCTTATGGACAAACAGTTTTACTTTCGTTTTGTAGTTGAAACTCAGTTCTATCAGAATAATTGATAGTATAATTACAATTTTTGCCGATAGTGAAGTTACACGGGTTCGAAAACAGGCCAAAATTAAATCAAAATCAGCTATAAGTCTATACACACCATTCACAGCTATCTGGTCTCTTCGGAAACGTTATGTGTTTTATAATGATAAAAAATACCTTAGAATGTTATTAACACGAAAAATCAGAAACAAAAAAGTTATAAGTAAAAATAGGAAATGAAGGAGTTGATCATAGAGAAGATCTCATAACTCGATTACTGTGAGTGACAGAGACACTCATGTCTTCTGCAAAATTTATAAAAATACTCTCCTATACAACTTTGTCGAAGACATTTCAATTTTTAAACAAAATAAATATGAACATTCAAGAGTTCAAAGCACAATTTCACTTCCGCCATTCAACAAAACTTCGAAATAGCAAATCAAACTTCCAGAAGGAACTATACAGTAGGCCATACACACAGTGGCGGCGCTCGGGGCAGAGAGTTAAATTTGCCGCCCCTTTTGTTACGAGCGTATCAAAAGAGATCGAATATTTCCCACGTTTTCATATATAACAAATATAATAGACGGGTGGCTTTTAGCCGAGTGCTGATTGGCCGCACGCCATTCAGCCGAATGAGTAATTAGGCCGAATGCTATTTTATTTATCTGCATAATCATAATAGAGTTCTAAATAATCTTTGAACTGGAGTCGACTGTTTTCAATTTTTAGGTTAGGTGTATGGCTTTGCAGTCTAATTTTTAAGCAAAAACAAACTATTTTGTCTTCATCCGACGTTTCGGTCCGTTTGGGACCTTTTTCAGATCTGTTGTTGTACAACAATGGATTGTCATATGTCATATTTCCCTCTGAATTCGGTTCAGTCAATATCTCTCAACTAACTGCTAACACAAGTTAGCAGAACTTTAGAAGTTAAAGCTCGTTATATTTGGATGGCCTCTAAAAAATTGTATTTTTTTATATCTTTTCAAATATGAATCCCATAATTTTTAAAATTTTCAATTAAGTTCTTCTAATCGTCATAATACAAAACTATTATTAACGCGTATTTTATTCTCGAGTATTTTCAAAAAGATGCGGACATCTTGAAAAATAATACTTCTTCCAACTATAACCCAATATTTATTTCCGAATGTATGTTGGAATTTTCGTAACATGCTACAAATAATATTTTGTCGTAACATGCTACTAATAATATATTTATAGCATATAAATCGATGTTAAACCGTGTATTTTTGGAGGGGTCCTACAAAAAATGTTAAGAGCCGCTGTTCTATATCATACTGAAGCGTAATGTACTATATTTAGGCAGTTATCATAAAAAAAGTTTTTAAGGGGTCACAAGTAACGGTCTATAATTTAGAGAGCATTACAAGTAGAGATTTCTGGTCTTCATTAAAAATGGTTGCAAAAACAATCTCTTCAACATTTCTGGTTACATTTTCTAGTTTTTCAAAACTTCAAAAAAGGAAACAATTATTATACTTCAAGAGGAATAATTCACTGAAACTATTTCACTAAAACTAAGGCTTTAGGATAGTTTGACGCTAGGTTTGGACAAATACACACTGTGAAACGGTTTGATAGGAACATAAGTTCCATGAGTCATACATGTATGCATGTACCATAAATCGTGTTTTCTAACCTATAGCAAATTGATTTCACGAAATATACCGGAGCGAAATTTTTCTGAGCACTACGAATAATCGAATCTGGACTGTAGCTTAGAAATGTGGTCTGCTGAATTGCTCGGCTCAAAAATGATTTCAAAACTACCACAAAATATTAAAAGAACTTCAAGAAGTTTGAGCTATTTTATATTTTGTTTCTTTTCCATAGTGCAATAGTATAAACTTCATTTTTGGTTTTAAATAAGTACCTTGATCTTCCTTATCTTGATTTAGAGGTTTTGACATTCTTCAACGGAATAACATACTTAACTCATATTTCGATTTAAGTCTGCTTCCTCATCTCGTACAGATCAGTCCTAGTCAAAACGCGGTGCTTGCGAACAGTATACAAACAAAACATACTTCCCGGACCGAGCCGTTCTAACTTGTACGTGTAACATATAGATTATGGGAGAACACTATCGCGATTGACTTTCCGCAGACCCGTCTTACATCTACAGTACGCGAGGTGCAAAGTTGATCAAGGTGACAATGGTATTTGTTCTTACAGAAGGTTCCCACATACAGCTACATTATACGAGACAAGTAGTACTAGTAACGTTTAACTCCTTAGCCGAGGCAGGAAGCTTCTTAGCGAAGAAACTTGCATCACGATGTCGAATATGAAAATGTCTAATGGAAATTCGCCTGCATGATTTGGCACTTCGTACTACCACAAAGATTCATGTCGAAATAGGGAGTAGTGGAATCCGTCTACAACGACACTTGGAAAACCTTTTTACCTATTATTCTGAACTAACCTATACCGTCTTACTTGACTTTAAAGGGCAGTTCATCTCAAGGTGTTAACTGCACACAAAGAACCCTATGCATGTAAATTGGGCAGACACCCACGTACTTGTTTCGTAACCAGACGGCACACTACGGTAAGTCATTCGCCAAAACAGCTAAAGGAAAATTCATCTACTACAATCAATACCACGAAACAGCCTTTGACATATGCTGATACACCAAAGACAGCCGGCCAAAGAACAAATACCGAACAAACAATATTACTCGGTATCCCCATGCCAATAGTCAATATACCTAGGGAATAAATAAACAAGAAAGAAGACGGTTACACCAGAGTCAATCCAAAACACAAAATGCACTAAACATGCAATGGCGAAAATGAAAGCTCTAGCGACGACGACATGGGAACAAACACAAGCAAGGAAGAAAGCAGACGGAATGGTCAGCAAGCGGCAGAGGATAACCCGACTATTGCTCACCACCAAGAAAGGAAATTAGCACAAGAAGCTGAAAGCAGTGCACCCAGGATAGTTTGAATTGCTAATTTAATTGTATTTTTGAAACGTATATATTATTTTCAAAAAGGCGAAAGACTCTCGAGGTTACAGCCTTAATAAATGAATAGAAATATTTCGATTTGTTTTGCCATTAAACATTCCCAAAAATCTAAATTATTTACAAATAATTTCTTTAATTGGCATGCACAAATCATCGTAGGATAATAGTTATAATATCACCTTTATTCTTGTTTACGACGAATGCGAGATTCGAACGAAAGTTGTGTCAATTCTTGTTCACAACAGCAAAATCAAATGAGCTTCGTTCGAACTGCAAATCTCGCGTTCGCCGTAAACCAGAATAAGGGTATATATACCCAATCAACAAGTATATTTGTATTATGTTTCCAATTATATATTTCTTTCTTACAACATGAACTAACCAAAACATATAAATAAATTCTTGACATTCGATTAAATTGCGTTCGTCAATTAGCATTCGGTCAAATGGCTGTCGGCTAAATAACATTCGGACGAACGACACTCAGCTAAATGCCTTATTGGGTTTAAATTATAATGGCATTCGGCCAATTGACCTGGAATCGATGAAAGTATTAGAAAATGTCTGCATAAAATGTTTTTTTGATTATTTTTATTACTTGTTCATATGTTATACAATTTTCAAATTGTATCTTTATTGCCTTCGCTGCAGGTAGAAGTCACACTTTTCCTTAGCGTAGGTATTGAAAAACTGCATTCGAAAGGGGCATTGTTTACATATTTTCAACTAACCGTTTTATCTCACATATGCATTTTAACTCATATTTTGATGAAAATTGTTAAAGTTACTTGAAAAAGTTGAATTAGAATTTGTATTAAGTTGATACATAGTTAAGAAAATATAGGAATAATTAACCAAGCAGAGGGCGGCATTGCCTTGACATTTTTTATCAATTCGGAATCCACAGAGTAAAACGTTTGCCAAATAGACAAAACAAACATTTTTACAAAATTGTTAACAAAATCAAGATTAAATACAGAACAACCCTTTTAAAAATGTCGATTATCTTATACAGGCGTGTTTTCATTCGGAACAGTGTACGCTCGGAAGTTCATCCCAGTATAACCTATGTCGGTATTTAGTCACACGACAATCATGCGCAAGGTGAACAGAAACGAGTTTCCGACACATCCTTTGAAATTGAGCAATACATAGTTTTGAACTGTGCGTCACATCCGTCGTTCCGATCTCCTAGCTCCTTCGTTTTCAACAGACGCCAAAATAATATAAATTGGAGCATTTCACACACGAAATGCCGCCCCGAAATTTTGCCGCTCGGGCCGCCTACTTCGCCCCCCCCCTTAGCGCCACCACTGCATACACACTGTCGTTGTTGAAAGTTTTGGAAAAATTACACAGGAATCGGATAAATTACAGTAATTTAAAAAAAGTCTTTTCGGCGAAGTAGAAGTAAGTGTGATACATTCTCTTTGATGGGTCGGAAGCAAGTGATGCTAAAATTATTTAGCTCACACATATTTATAGTTTATTTTGAAGGTGCCATCAATGTAACATTTAACAATTTGTACTAATTTACGTTATCAGTAATCGGTGCTAAATGATTTCCTTTCGATTAGTGAACAATTTTTGAGTAGTCTCGTGTAGTATATTGAGTTCTGGGTAGTATATATTAGCAGATTAATTCATTTAAATATATATTTTGTATTACCCAAAAATCGATGAATTTCGAAATAAACCCTATGAGCTTTTATGTGGAGATTAAGAAAATAGGAGTTGAAGCGTTTCTCCGCATCTACAAATCGCCTGTCTGATCAAAAGATTTATAGCAAATTTAGATATTGTCTTCGTTCGAACATTCTCTGCAACGGTAAACTTAGATTTCATGCTGATATATTCTTATCCATGAAAAGAACCTTGACATAGATTACATCTTCCTTGAAGGTGGAACACTATTTGACTAGTAAATGCGTGTATAGTTTAGTCAGATGGATTCTACTCATTAAAAATTTTCAAACCTTGTAAACGTGTAGTCTAGAGTCCCTTTCATTTTCTAGCATCATCAGGGATTGCATAATCGTTTAGGCCTTACATGCTTTGAACTCTTGAATATTCATTTTTGTACCGAGAGAAAATTGTAACTTGTAAATTAACAAAATCAAATTTAAAATCAATAATTCGTCGATGTGATATAATCATTCATGTAACAGATAACATGTTTTTAGTAGTTTTGGTGACTATTGTTTAGTTTTGGAACTGTTTTCACTAAGAATTTTTCAAAATTTCAGTTTCCATCTCAAGTCATTAGAATTAATACATGTCTTTAAGCCCCTCCCGAGACAAAATCCTGGCTACGGGCCTGTCTTAACTGCCTGACATTGACAATCATCAAGTATTTTTATGAACGTAAATACCTTTAGCTTCAATCATCGAAAAATAGCTGAAAAAGGTAAACAGAAAATCCTTATGGTACAAGGACGCTGCACTCGTACGATTCGCTACCTTGTTCATCAAGTCCTTTCAATGATGTAGAATGGAAATACAGGGAGAGGGAAAGTAAACACTGCAATGTATCATCATTCAGTATCATATAAATATACATTCTCAAACATACAGCCACCGATATCTAATCTGCATAAATCAATAATCCATATCTTCAATTTCACTCTGCTCGCTTTCACGGTATTTTCGTTTTTGTTTATTTATATAACTTCTCCACCACCCCGACCGCCCCAAAAAATGGATCATCTGCCATTCCCGAGCAGTAAAAAGCACACCGTCTACACCCATGACTTGACGGAGCACAACTTTGAGCATCAAAACACCACTCAAGTTTTCGCAAAATATTGATATGAAACAGTATAAACCCTTATTATAGATGTCGCCACTTGTGCCGCAGTGAACTCACAGACTACACTGACATGTTTCCATCAGCCTACCGGCGTTTGACTGCTCGAAGGTGAAATATAACCTTTACACCCTCACAGCCCAAACAACGGCAATCTGATTGTTTTCGCCTAGATGTGAGGCCATGTGACACACGATCCCAACGGGATCGGATTGGATGGCAAATCGAATTCTTTACTCGTGCACTTGTCCTACCTTCACCTGGCCGGGTAGCTGAGAGTGCACAACAATAAACCGGCGAAAAATTGATCGATACTATACATTTATGGTCTGTTGTCACGTCTTGTTTTTTGGCGGGGCACGTGACTTTCACATTTCGACGTAGGCGACATGTTGAAGTAGTAAGCGTCCGAAGTTAAGCGATGGCAAGTTTTCCATTTTATGATATGAACGGGATACAAAGTCGAGATTGAAAATGACAATCCGATTGAATTTAATTCAGTGTACAAACCATGGATACTCACGTTGCGATGAGGCCGTGCCAAATTTATTAGAAAGAGTATCAATAACCAAATAAATTTGACATTTCCAACACCTGAATCAGCTTCAATTTAAACTTATTCCGCCATAAAAATCGATATCAACTTTTCTAAACTATTTCGTGCCAGCTGCTAGCAACAGTCGAACCATGCCGGCGAGTAAAGTCGATTTCGTTGTCGCTTCATTCGACCGCAGCAACGACAAACATCAGAAAATAGTACCGGCCGGAAAAGGCCCACTGGAAAGTACAACTTATTACCATTATCATCGTTTGCCACGTTGACAAAGTGCATGTTTTCCGAGAATACACTTCATAAAACTTTTCCAAGTGCTTCTGCTTCCTTCTCACTCGCTCCTTGCCACTCCATGACCAAGACGAACCATCGGATGTGTTCCATGTAGTGAGCGTCAGATCAAATAGCAAGCGGATGGTGCTTCGTCTTTGTCCTCTGGACCACCTCAACCGGCCACTCAGTCGGGCCAAACGGAAAAGAAGTGTATGTACATAAGTTTATCTCATGAACGAAGCTCATTTGGAGAAAAGTTACTACACACAGTCAGTCAGTTCGGTCGGTTGGTGCTGGACCACACTATATAGCCCAGCTCATTGGCCAATGCCAGCGCAGCAAGAATGGTTCGGGTCACACGTACTTGGTTGTCAGCATTTAGGATGGGTACCGATGTTGTTGTCGGCTAGTTCTGTTGACTAGTCGTCACCGTTTTATGCCCCCGGCCTGTTGAAACTTTTTAACTTCGATGCCTTCTTGGTTGAAGAAAGGAATGTCTTTTAATTGCAATAAACATAGGGGAACCCTGGGCTATTCGGGCCTACCTAAGCATATCGCCCTTTTAGGTGGATAGATGTGAAATAATTTGTCGGTCAAAGGTCTGTTAGTTTGAGACCTTAGTTACCTATGGCAGCTCTAGGCGACGATTTGCAAACCTCTATGTTTTACCATCCTTTTACAATGTAAAATTTGGATCTCCCTATGGGGCAATTCAGGCCGCCAATTTTTATTATTTTTTACGATGGAATTATGCTTACCTATGAAATAATTATTATTTAGAAAAACTGCTTAGGAAGCAAAAATAAATAAATTGCGCTACGAAAACTTAATATATGGTTAGTTCCAGTTGTCGATTGGCGCATCATGTATTTTCTTTGCTGTGGCGTGTGCGATTGTATGCGTATCCGCAAGACGCTGAACGATGGCTGTTGGAATAGGGGGTCCGAATAGCCCCGTATGTGATTTCGCACAAAAGTGGCGAGTGTCTCGGAAATATCGGTGTTTTCACCCAATCAAAAATCATTCCATAAAATAGAGGCCTCGAGCTTTCCAAAACATTTAGCTGTTAATGTTTTCACTTTTATTTGTTGCATTAATCTCGATTTTACCATTTTTTGTTTTAATGACGGCAAAAAAATTATACAAGTTGTATCTCCTTTCTAAAAAAACCAAAGAATTAAATTGAGCTGTCAAAATTAATGTTTTAGAATAGCTCCACGAATATATACGACAGTCAGAAAGTCTTACGATTTTCTGAGAAATCGAATTATCCCCACGGTCCTAATAGCCCCGGGTTCCCCTACATTTTGAATATTCTTTCATAGTTGGAACCTGTGTACATTTTTCGCGACATGTCAAGCCACCCGTACATTCACGCTCTGCTGAAAATGTCGCATGTCTCAAACAGGTTAGCTTCCAAGCCTCGATGGTTGGTCTCGTGACATGTCATGGAATTTAAATGCGTCATCGGTCTTGAGACTGGTCATGAGGATAATTTACCTGTCGCGGGTAAGGCGATACCAGTCACAAAATTTACGAACCTGTACAAAGATGAACATTTTGTTATGGTTTGCTAGTTTGACCTGTATCTTATTCTTGATCGTTTAAGTACCGTGCAGTGGCAGATAAACGGAATGGTAGACGCTATATAAATTCAATTATTTTGAACTTCTTCAACTTTTTGATAATAAATGTAGCGAGTTACGAGGAGTTAAAAATCAATAGTTTTAAACATTTTAAACGCACACTGGGAAGTAAATGCGTCAAAATTGAAAATTTTTCATCCTTTCACAGATAAATATTGTTCGTTATTGCGAGTTAAGAGGTGTTGAAAATCAATAGTTTAAGACATTTTAAACGCACACTGGGAAGTAAATGCGTCAAAATTGATTTTTTTTCATCTTTTCACAGATAAATATTGTTCGTTATTGCAAGCTACGAGGAGTTGAAAATCAATAGTTTTAGACATTTTAAACGCACACTGGGAAGTAAATGCGTCAAAATTTGAAAATTTTCATCTCTTCACAGATAAATATTGTTTGTTACTGCGAGTTAAGAGGTGTTGAAAATCAATCGTTTTAGACATTTAAACGCACACTGGGAAGTAAATGCGTCAAAATCGAAAATTTTTCAACTTTTCACAGATAAACATTGTTTGTTATTGCGAGTTAAGAGGTGTTGAAAATCAATAGTTTAAGACATTTTAAACGCACACTGGGAAGTAAATGCGTCAAAATTGATTTTTTTTCATCTTTTCACAGATAAATATTGTTCGTTATTGCAAGCTACGAGGAGTTGAAAATCAATAGTTTTAGACATTTTAAACGCACACTGGGAAGTAAATGCGTCAAAATTTGAAAATTTTCATCTCTTCACAGATAAATATTGTTTGTTACTGCGAGTTAAGAGGTGTTGAAAATCAATCGTTTTAGACATTTAAACGCACACTGGGAAGTAAATGCGTCAAAATCGAAAATTTTTCAACTTTTCACAGATAAACATTGTTTGTTATTGCGAGTTAAGAGGTGTTGAAAATCAATAGTTTAAGACATTTTAAACGCACACTGGGAAGTAAATGCGTCAAAATTGAAAATTTTTCATCTCTTCACAGATAAATATTGTTTGTTATTGCAAGCTACGAGGAGTTGAAAATCAATAGTTTTAGACATTTTAAACGCACACTGGTAAGTAAATGCGTCAAAATCGAAAAAAAATCGACTTTTCACAGATCAATATTGTTTGTTATTGCGAGTTACGAGGATTTGAAAATCAATAGTTTTAGACATTTTAAACGCACACTGGGAAGTAAATGCGTCAAAATTTGAAAATTTTCATCTCTTCACAGATAAATATTGTTTGTTACTGCGAGTTAAGAGGTGTTGAAAATCAATCGTTTTAGACATTTTAAACGCACACTGGGAAGTAAATGCGTCAAAATCGAAAATTTTTCAACTTTTCACAGATAAACATTGTTTGTTATTGCGAGTTAAGAGGTGTTGAAAATCAATAGTTTAAGACATTTTAAACGCACACTGGGAAGTAAATGCGTCAAAATTGAATTTTTTCATCTTTTCACAGATAAATATTGTTCGTTACTGCAAGCTACGAGGAGTTGAAAATCAATAGTTTTAGACATTTTAAACGCACACTGGGAAGTAAATGCGTCAAAATCGAAAAAAATTCGACTTTTCACAGATCAATATTGTTTGTTATTGCGAGTTACGAGGATTTGAAAATCAATAGTTTTAGACATTTCAACTTTTCACAGATAAATATTGTTTGTTATTGCGAGTTACGAGGATTTGAAAATCAATAGTTTTAGACATTTTAAACGCACACTGGGAAATAAATGCGTCAAAATCGAAAAATTTTCAACTTTTCACAGATAAATATTGCTTGTTATTGCGAGTTACAAGGAGTAGAAAATCAATAGTTTTTGACATTTTAAACGCACACTTGAAAGTAAATGCGTCATAATGGAAAAAAAATCTACGTTCACACAAAATTTTTATTTGTTATTGCTAGTTACGTGAAGTTGAAAAACGATAGTTTTGGAATTTTTAGACACACAGTTTGGAATTTTTAGACACACAGTAAATGCGTCAAAATGGAAATTTTTTCAACTTTTCGCTAATTTTTTTTTTTTGTTTTTCGAGTTACAGTAAGATTCCGTTTTGGCACGTTCCGTTTTTGACATGCTCCCATTTTGGCACACTCCGATTTTGGCAACAAATGGGTTCCGTTTTTGTCAACATTCTTGTTGTACATGGTAAAAAGAAATAATAAATTAACACCAAACATGAATTCAGCGACGTAAAATTACCCCAATGTGAAGTTTTTATCAAATTCGGATCCCTTTTGAGGTTTTGACCGACTTTTTATGGAAGGTGATCACTGTGCGAAGACTGAATTTGATAAACATATGAATAAAATTGAATTTTCTTTTTTCTTTTCATCTAATTCCATTTCACACATGGTTAAAAATCCTTGAAACAGTTTTGAAGTCGTAAATTGAAAATCCAAACTTTAAAAATAAGATTCAATTTCTGGCACGGTTCCGGTTTTGGCAACAGCAAAAAATAAAATTGTTGCCAAAAACGGAATACTACTGTTCTAGGATATGAAAATCACTAGTTTTTAACATTTTAAACGCACATGGGGAAGTAAATGCGTCAAAATCGCAAAATTCAATTTTTACAGATGTATGTTGCTTGTTTTTCAGAGTTATTAGGACTTGAAAATCAAAAGTTTTGAACATTTGAAATGCACAACGGGAAGTAATTTCGACAAAACGGAAATTTAAAAATGCGTTTAAAATTAGAGGAGTGCCCAGCGCCGGGCCGCGCCGACGGTTGCAGGTAAAAATAGTAAACAACTCGTAATAACAAACAATGTTTATCTTGAAAAGTTGAAAATTTTTCGATTTTGACGCATTTACTTCCCAGTGTGCGTGTAAAATGTCTAAAATTATTGATTTTCAACACCTCTTAACTCGCAATAACAAACAATGTTTATCTGTGAAAAGTTGAATTTTTTTCGATTTTGACGCATTTACTTCCCAATGTGCGTTTAATATGTCTAAAACTATTGATTTTCAACACCTCTTAACTCGCAATAACAAACAATGTTTATCTGTGAAAAGTTGAATTTTTTTCGATTTTGACGCATTTACTTCCCAATGTGCGTTTAATATGTCTAAAACTATTGATTTTCAACACCTCTTAACTCGCAATAACAAACAATGTTTATCTGTGAAAAGTTGAACATTTTTCGATTTTGACGCATTTACTTCCCAATGTGCGTTTAAAATGTCTAAAACTATTGATTTTCAACACCTCTTAACTCGCAATAACAAACAATGTTTATCTGTGAAAAGTTGAACATTTTTCGATTTTGACGCATTTACTTCCCAGTGTGCGGTTAAAATGTCTAAAACTATTGATTTTCAACACCTCTTAACTCGCAATAACAAACAATGTTTATCTGTGAAAAGTTGAAAAGTTTTCGATTTTGACGCATTCACTTACCAGTGTGCGTTTAAAATGTCTAAAACTATTGATTTTCAACACCTCTTGACTCGCAATAACAAACAATGTTTATCTGTGAAAAGTTGAATTTTTTTCGATTTTGACGCATTTACTTTCCAATGTGCGTTTAAAATGCCTAAAGCTATTGATTTTCAACACCTCTTAACTCGCAATAACAAACAATGTTTATCTGTGAAAAGTTGAATTTTTTTCGATTTTGACGCATTTACTTCCCAATGTGCGTTTAAAATGTCTAAAACTATTTATTTTTAACTCGCAATAACAAACAATGTTTATCTGTGAAAAGTTGAATTTTTTTCGATTTTGACGCATTTACTTCCCAATGTGCGTTTAATATGTCTAAAACTATTGATTTTCAACACCTCTTAACTCGCAATAACAAACAATGTTTATCTGTGAAAAGTTGAACATTTTTCGATTTTGACGCATTTACTTCCCAGTGTGCGTTTAAAATGTCTAAAACTATTGATTTTCAACACCTCTTAACTCGCAATAACAAACAATGTTTATCTGTGAAAAGTTGAAAAGTTTTCGATTTTGACGCATTCACTTACCAGTGTGCGTTTAAAATGTCTAAAACTATTGATTTTCAACACCTCTTAACTCGCAATAACAAACAATGTTTATCTGTGAAAAGTTGAATTTTTTTCGATTTTGACGCATTTACTTTCCAATGTGCGTTTAAAATGTCTAAAACTATTGATTTTCAACACCTCTTAACTCGCAATAACAAACAATGTTTATCTGTGAAAAGTTGAACATTTTTCGATTTTGACGCATTTACTTCCCAATGTGCGTTTAAAATGCCTAAAGCTATTGATTTTCAACACCTCTTAACTCGCAATAACAAACAATGTTTATCTGTGAAAAGTTGAATTTTTTTCGATTTTGACGCATTTACTTCCCAATGTGCGTTTACAATGTCTAAAACTATTTATTTTTAACTCGCAATAACAAACAATGTTTATCTGTGAAAAGTTGAATTTTTTTCGATTTTGACGCATTTACTTCCCAATGTGCGTTTAATATGTCTAAAACTATTGATTTTCAACACCTCTTAACTCGCAATAACAAACAATGTTTATCTGTGAAAAGTTGAACATTTTTCGATTTTGACGCATTTACTTCCCAGTGTGCGTTTAAAATGTCTAAAACTATTGATTTTCAACACCTCTTAACTCGCAATAACAAACAATGTTTATCTGTGAAAAGTTGAAAAGTTTTCGATTTTGACGCATTCACTTACCAGTGTGCGTTTAAAATGTCTAAACTATTGATTTTCAACACCTCTTAACTCGCAATAACAAACAATGTTTATCTGTGAAAAGTTGAACATTTTTCGATTTTGACGCATTTACTTCCCAATGTGCGTTTAAAATGTCTAAAACTATTGATTTTCAACACCTCTTAACTCGCAATAACAAACAATGTTTATCTGTGAAAAGTTGAACATTTTTCGATTTTGACGCATTTACTTCCCAATGTGCGTTTAAAATGCCTAAAGCTATTGATTTTCAACACCTCTTAACTCGCAATAACAAACAATGTTTATCTGTGAAAAGTTGAATTTTTTTCGATTTTGACGCATTTACTTCCCAATGTGCGTTTAAAATGTCTAAAACTATTTATTTTTAACTCGCAATAACAAACAATGTTTATCTGTGAAAAGTTGAATTTTTTTCGATTTTGACGCATTTACTTCCCAATGTGCGTTTAAAATGTCTAAAACTATTGATTTTCAACACCTCTTAACTCGCAATAACAAACAATGTTTATCTGTGAAAAGTTGAAAAAATTTCGATTTTGACTCATTTACTTCCCAGTGTGCGTTTAAAATGTCTAAAACTATTGATTTTCAACACCTCTTAACTCGCAATAACAAACAATATTTATTTGTGAAATGTTGAAAGAAATACAATTCTCATTTTCTATATTTCCAATTATCCGCCAAAGTACGGTATCCAATATTTTACCCATTTTCAATACCGGTTCATTGTCGACATGTCACATAACAAGCAAACCTGTTTTTCTATTGTCGCGACCGTTCGCAAACGAACATACATGTCACAGTTCAGTAAATGTACAGCCGCTTGACAAACCTGTTTTGTTTTGAAACATGTACAAATTTTATGACATGTCACGGGGAAAATGTATCGTGTCATAGTACACGCGATTGTGTCACATGTCGCAAGAATCTGCAACTTGTACATGTCACGAGCAAACATGCGACCAGTCACCAGATGACTGGTCATAACCATGACATTTTCCAGCTATGTATTCTTTACATAATTGTTATTCGAAATTTGCAATTTTAAAATCTTGTTTTAACCTTCTCAATTTACCCCGAAAATGGGAACTGAGTTTTGAGTCCATCGTTTTCTTCGGCGAAAAGCAAGCAAGTTTTAAGTCCGCAGCTGCAAATTTCTTGCTAGACGGTTTAAAGACATTGCTTAATAAACTAAGCAATTAATCAATCAATCTTGTTGGATGATAGTTTCTGGATAAATTTTTCAGCGAAAACAAGGTTGAATGTGTACTTTAGCCAGATAAAACCTGTTCTGGGAGCATGTTCTCGTCTTCGATCTAGCACAACTTTTTATTGATCATATCAAGACGAAACTTTCCCCACTGCAGCACATGTATATTCCAAACAAATCCCTGTTATAAATTTCCAAATCCAACCAAATCCAACCACTAAAGTGTTCGAATAATAAGTGCGACAATTGTAACGGCGCCGGTGATTGAGTGGTAAGCGTGACCGCCACTCATTCCAGTTGGCCTGGATTCAATTCCAGCCGAGGTCGTTGAGATTTTTCTGAGGTGAAAAAATCTGTGGGTCACGTCTTCCTTCGGAAGGGAAGTAAAGCCATTGGTCCTCGGTCCATGGAATTGGTGGATCTCGATATCTAGTCCAGGTAGTGGAATCACCTCTCTGGCGTCGGTAAAGAAGAAGTATATCCAACTTCTATACTCTTACTAACAAAAATATCCTCCTCCCGTGATACTTGTGGAGTGCGCAGTAGTATATACGGCCTCTAGCAAAAGCAAGTATCGGACTAACCATTTCTCTTCCCTTTCCATCCGCGATCTACGTTCGGGCCTGGCCGGCGCCGGTATTGATCAGAAACATTGTAGGATTACCAGGAGTTGCACATTGAAAGATGTTTCGCTAATCCCAAGCATAATTAATTACCTATTGATTCCCTGTGCAACTTCAGCTAGTCCCGATCGATAACGGAGTAGCAGCCAGGGGTGGTCGCACAAGCTCAAGCTCAAGCGAATAATAAGTGCGACAGTATTTTGTTGAGGATTGTGCAGAAAATAAATAATTAAAGCGTATTCCAACATTTTAAAACACAAATTCGCACCTTCTCGATCCGATTCAGTGACGGTTCAGTATCAATATTCTTTCATATATTTTTTTTCTCGGAGGTTCTGCCAGATTTTTAGCTTGCAGCTTTTCAAATTAGTTATGGAATTTGCGTTTCGTCTTCGAGAAAACTCCATTAGAGAGAATTATAATTCACGGCAATTCTCAGCTGTCTCACATAGATAGGTTCACCTAGCTGAGACCGTCATTTTCAGGAGACGCATTGCAGGAGGTTAGTTCCGTGAGTTTGTCAAAGAATAAAAATACGTTTTTCAACACACTAACCTTGCCAGTGTACCACAAAACTACTACTTGAGGAAGCTAAAATATGTTCCTATACAATCAACCCGAGTTTTTGACGGAATGCCATCTGTAGTTCTTATTTTGTTCGAAAATATCACCCCTCTTCACATGGGGTTTCTTTTCGAAACACTCTTATTTTTCTTCTTATTGTTTTCATTGCACTTTTTTAAATACACTTTAATCACACACCATTGAAAAAACACCCGCAAAACTTTAATTGTTTACTAACAAAACTTCAAATTTTCTGCCACGCTGTGCAGATGACCGAACTAAAATGTCCGAAAACTCTCATTTGTGCGTTTGAATTTTCACTTCGAAGTCCAATTTTTCTCAATGTAAACAAGCGAGTCGGTGCCTAGCAACAATCGTGCGTTCTTGGCTTCTACAAATCTTCACCTTAAGGTGAAGATATGTGGAAGCCACGTTGCTAGGCACCGACTCGCTTGTTTACATTGAGAAAAACTGAAATCTGAAGTGAAACTTCAAACGCACAAATGTTTCCGAACATTTTCTTTTGGTCATCTACACATTGGCAGAAAATTTGAAGTTTTGTTAGTAAACGATTAAAGTTTCGCGAGTGTTTTTGCAGTGGTGTGAGAATAAAGTGCATTTGAAAAAGTGCAATGAACACGAGAAGAAGAAAAATAAGAGTGTTTCGAAAAGAAACCCCAAGTGAAGAGGGATGATATTTTCGCACAAAATAGGAGCTACAGATGGCATTCCGTCAAAAACTCGGATTGATTGTATAGGAAAATGTTCTAGCTCCCTGAAGTAGCAGTTTCGTGGCAAACCAGCAAGGTTAGCGTGTTAAAAAAACGTATTTTTATATTTGCTCATGTCAGATACATAGTTGGTTTAGTGAAAATAGGCAATTCACCCTAGTTAACCCTTTCATGCCCAACTGTTTTATAGTACGTGTAGGGTTTCAAAACTTTTTTTTTTCTTTAAAACGATGGTATCAAGAAACTCGAAAAACCTTTTTTCATAAAGGTAGGTGCTCACCTTGCAGTGCTGGAAGCTGCTCAATTTTTACCTTCCAATGCTCACTATAATTCTCCTAGAATATTTAGAATAGTCCAACTCCGTGGAAAACGTAGCCGAAAACATTCTAAATTAATAAGTTTTATCAGTTTTCACTAATATTGCAACATAATGAAGTTATATGAAAAATTCATTTTCCGTGGTCAACGTAAACTGTTCCTGGCAGCACTGCTCCATCGGAGTTCAATCAGACTAATTGTAATAACTTCAGTTCTAGAGCTGATCCTTGTAACTGTTAATACTCAAATGAAAGCCAATTGTCACATTCATTAGCCTTACTTGTTTTTGTGAGCAAATCTTGCCTCAATCAAAAGTTATAGCTGTTTAAAAACGTTGTTGTCCACAAACAACATGGGCATGAATGGGTTAAATATTTAGACTCATCACTGACTTCGAGAAAACTCTCCAAATGCTGGACAAGGTCGATGAGAACACCTTGTGGTGGATTTTAGCTAATATGTTGTGTTCTATTATCGATAAGCTACTTTAGTGAAAACTTATCACAATTCGAAGGATGTTCCCACACATACTGCTATTCTATGTTTCCTTCGCAATTATTGTGATCTTCTCCAATCCGTCGCTCCAGCCAAATCCAACTTCTTCTGCTTCATGTTCTGGTTATTTCCGCTACGATGCTAAACACCGCCGCCAGAGAGGTGACTCTCCTTATCTAGACTAGATATCGACCCAGCAACTTATGGACCGGGGACCAACGGCCTTACATACCTTCCGAAGCAGTGGCGTAGTAGCGGAACATTTTGGAGAATTTTGAAAAAATTCAATATGTTAAACAAAAATATGCCTAAAATTTTAAACAAAATTCTCAAAGTTTCATTTGCAAAAGTTATCTTGTGAAAATATTTCCTTGTAGTGAAAATCGGCTGCATACTCGACACCTACCTGACGGCACGTTGTGGAGGCTAGCTCAACCGCCGAGGACTATAACAAGTAGATCGCGGCGAAGCGAGGAGCTGGGAGCTTATTGGTTCACGAAACGGATATCGGTACCGAGAGAAATTTCATCACATTCTGTAGTCCTTGACTGACGGCGAACATGGACTGGAGAGAAGTATCCCCATAGAGACCATCAGGCGATTCGCTACCGCATCGGCCAATGGAACCCTGCTGCAGCACGAAGAAGGACGGGCCGCAAGCTAAAGTGGAAGACGAAAGCCTTTAACGAAAACCTCTTTGTTGAGTTACTTCGGCGAACAACGGAATCAAGTACGTTGATACGGCTGACGGCTAACAAGAAGGATTGTGACGGCTTGTGACGTTACAATGTCACGAAAACTAGGGCCATGCAGTAGACGGCGTGCAGCTTATGGGTTAAATGAGTAGCTCAGTACGCTACACGCTGCTTGTCTTAGATCCAGAAGGCGGGCTCAGAGCGTAAGATCGGAGAGTAAGAGAAGAGCGCAAGCAACGTTTCGAGAAGGTAGAGGGACTCTTTAAAACGTGAGATCAAGCTTAGCAAGCCAATTGTCATAAGTAGCTGTGCTGAGAAATAAACGCCAATCCCTGGGGGACGCGTACTGAGTCATCATGACGAAGACGAGGGTCCGTCGACACCAGCTGAAATATACCCGGGTAAGCTAAAGATAATCGTTGAGGGTCTCTTCCCGAATCACGATTCAACTACCTGGTCATCGACACCGTGCGGTGAAGAAGAAGGAGGTAACACAGCCGAGTGGTAGGTGACTAACGACGAGCTCAAAGAAGCATCGATGTGACTGAAATCAAAGAAAACCCTCGGTCCGGATGGAATACCAACCGTGGAGCTGAAAGCTGCGATCCTGGCATATTCGGATATGTTCAGGATGCTACTGCTGAAGTCTTTAGATGATGGTACTCCCCGAAATGAGGAAGGTGCAGAAACTGACGTTGCTGCCAAAGTGTGGGAAGTCGCCGAGCCATCCAGCCTCGAATAGACCAATGCCGCAGCGTGGTATAAAAGAATGAGCCAGATCCTGAAGAGCTACTTCCAGAGCAGAGCACTGCTGTACCAGACGAACAAACGGGCAATAGGCAATGCGAGTCACAACGGGCGTTCCTCAGGGCTCCATTCTCTGTCCAACACTTTGGAATGGGATGTACGATGGGGTCTTAACACTGCGGCTTCCCAGGAAAGTGAAAATCGTTGGTTTCGTGGACGATGTGTCCAGTGATGTCCCTATCCTCTGTGCAGTAAAGAGAAATTGAAATTGCTCCCCACACTCTGCCAAGCGAAACGAGAGCGCTTCTCTTTCGTTCATATACACCACCGTATTTGATATGTGTGAGCGCACGCTGATATCAGAGGTAAATTTTCATACACCCAACACTCGAACGATCTAGAGTGTGGAGAAGAGCTCTTGAAATTCTCTGTGGCGCGCTCAGATAAATTCACCACCGCGCGCGCCCCAGTGTCGCTGCGGTGTATTCACTGGCGTGTGATCTGGTTTATTTTCGTCTGGCAAGCGGCAGAGCGATTGATTTGATTTGCATTGGTGGCTTATTTCAAGTTTATATGATTTTCTACTGAAGATTTGATACAAGTTGCTTGGTAAAGCTTACGAGTTTGTAGAGTGTTGTTACACTACCCTGGGAAACTTGAAGTATTTTACTTATTTGATTGCGAATTTGGCGACGCCAACAAGTAAAGTGATCCATTACAAGTAATGTCCTGGTATTACACGCGTTTTCGATTATTATCATACGTGATAATTGAAGGGTTAGTGCGACAATCCCACTGAAACTAAGAATCTTGCTTGGTCGAGGATTGAACCTATTTTTATTTATGGTTTACTTACAGTGGGTCCAAAAAATACTTGTTATCTGATTTGATCCTTCATTTGCTTAACACATGTTAAGGTTGCACAGAGAATGCGCAAAATTCGTAAACGAAAAAAGCAGTTTTTTCCACACCGTATGTCAGATCTTCATAAAAATCAATCAGCAGTACTGTAAGAACATTCTACATACGCTGATTGATTTTTATGAAGATCTGACATATGGTGTGGAAAAAAAACTGCTTTTTTCGTTTGCAAATTTTGCGCATTCTCTGTGCAACCTTAAACTTGCTTATTTCTAAAAATACAGCTAGATGATTATTTCTTGGGTCTGCTGTATCTGTAATCGCAGGTAAAACATATGATTACAAGCTCAAGTTTAACTAAAGAATCATGTATATGTACGGAGTAAGTTAAATTCCGACCACAATAAAATAATTGTTTCTAACACATACGTTTATAACGTCCATATAGAACCAGATAAATTTCACGAGGATTCACATTGTTATTAAAAATAATGACGCGCCAGTTTAGAAGCGCTTCTATTTGTCCGGTACAGTGCTCTTAAGGGGTTACAGTACTGTAGATTTTTCAAAACATTGAATTTTTATTTATTGGTTTAAAATGTGCTTTAGGATTTTGAAAATGATATTCCAAAAAATGAATCGAGAAAACAATAAATAAATATTCAAATTTTCCGCCACGTCTCTTATGTATATCTCGAACAAATGATTTATGATCAGCCCAAAATTTTTACAGTATGTTCAAGATTACTTTCGCCAGCGACGTACGTGGGATTTAATTTTTCATTGCATAATTTTTAATAAGCAATTTTTAACACATTTTCAGAGTTTTTCGACTAAAAAGTGTGCCATTTCGCGAAAAATCAAGACATAGACAAAATTTTACGTGCGTCGCTTGCTGTCGTTCTAAGGAGTTTAAAAAGCTTTGGTTTTTGGCTCTGGATCAAAAGTTACGGGACATAGTACTACTGAAGGTAATAAACAAAAAATTAAACGAAATAGACGCAAATGCATTGATAAAACCCATAGAGATGAATGAACTAGAACTTGCTATAAAATCAGCATCAAAAAAGGTTCTCCATGGCCCGATGGTATAAGTTATTAATTCTATCTTAAATTCTTCGATTTAATCAAGAATGAATTGCTAAATTTATTTAATGGATATTTGATAAGTGGGGAGTACCCACCAGCATTGTTCACTTCTGGCATTATCACCACAGACTAACAGATATAACACTCAAAAACAAAGCTTCGCCCGCTTTAACGGTCATTTTAAATGTATTTGTAGTTGGGACTGTGGCCACATTTGAAATTATGGCGCCACTGACATATGAACAAGCATATGGGGGATAGACCACTAGTGAAAAATTGTTCCCAAACCTGAGGGGTATCCCAGCAGTAAGTGAGTGTTTGGGACTGTAAATAAAAGGTGGAGCTAGTGTTCTGGGAAAATTGTCGGATCGATGTTTTTTGAGGGAATTCCTTCATAGTGTTATGTCTGTTAGTCTGTGTTATCACGTTAATACCTAAGAAGAGGGACAGGTTTGATTTATTGAACAAACGATCAATCAGTATGTTACATACCGATCAAAAAATCTTCACAAAAATTTTATGGAATCGTCTTCAACCGATTTTATCTAAGATAGTTGGATTTGGACAATCTGCTTGTATTTCAGACAGTTCGTGCATCAATAATTTGTGACTACTGCGATATGTTATTATCACAGCAAACAAAAACCGAAAGTTCAAAGGAGCAGTACTTAGTTTGGATCTGGAAAAGGCATTCGACAGGGTGCATCATGATTTTTTGTGACGATTTTAAATAAATTTCAATTCCCGCAGTTATTCATCAGCTGTATTTATAAACTATACAAAAATGCAACATCAAGAATTCTATACAACGGCTTTTTAACATCTCCGTTTGCAATTTCTTGCTCAGTGCGCCAAGGTTGTCCGTTGAGCATGGCCCTATTTACACTGTACATCGAACCACTCTTAAGACTTATTGATCAAGATATCAGTGGTGTATTAATAGATCAGCAATTCATAAAAATTATTGCATACCCGGATGATATCAATGTATTCATCAGAAATAATCATGAATTTAATGTTACACTAGAACTGATTAATTATTACAGTTTATACTCAAAAATCAAACTAAACTTGAAAGAATCTTATTTTCTTAGAGTAAACAATTGTGCAATTGGACCACAATTGATTAAGGAAAGTGACGAAATTAAAATACTAGGTGTTAAATTTCAATAAAATTATGAAAAAATAGTCGAACAAAATTATACCGAAATTATTCAGACTATCCAAACAAATTTAATTTTCCAGCAATATAGAAAACTGAATCTACTTCAAAAGGTATGGATCTTGAATACATTTATCCTTTCAATATTATGGTACATACCCAACAAACATTTCGTGGTATTATAAACGTTTTAACAGTTGCTTTATTCAGCTCTAGCTGAACATTGGAAGTATACGTGCAATCATATATCGTTTATTCCACCCTTAAACATCCGGGATTTGGAGAATTTATTCAGCTTTTCTGATTAAGACACATGAAAGAACAATTCTTCAGCACGTATGCAGCCTGAAGAAAACCACAGTTCAGTTTTATCAATAAACCTTTTCGTTACCGCTATTCAACTGAGAGAATTATCATAGGAAAATTGTTAAAAAAGACATTTATTTCAAGTTACACACGCCATCAATCTCTTTGGAAGCCATATTCTTTTATTAGTGTTACGTTACAGTTAGAGAAAAATTGTATTACCTTGTTGGATATCAAATATCACGTACCTGGGATCCGAACCAGCAACCTGTTGAATACTAAGCACTTACCTTACTGTCTGCACCAATCTTGCATACATCGAATGCTTAAGATTTCACCGATGTACCGACAAGTCTAGGCTGCTGAATAGAGTCTGTACAAAGGCTATAGTAGCCTTCTATAGATTTGAGTGAACCTAGTTGGCTTGGGTTCGAATCCCAACCTACGATAATTTTTTTATTTCAATTTTTTTTAATTAATAATTTTTAGAACATTCGGGAATTTTAAATTAGATAATTTATTTATTTCAAAAATGATGATTATAGTCGTTTTTGTTTCCAAGGTGAGGAGGTGAGTCACAAAACATTTAGATAAGTAAAAATGGGTGTTATTTGAAAGTGGTGGTAACTGAATGATAGATTGAATTCATTTATAAGTCTAAGGTGACAATCTCCTCAATTTATTTACCACTCCCTGCCAAATGATTTTCTTTTGCATTGTGATTTTTTTTTGGTAAGCGGAAGTCGCTGTTCGAATTCAATAGTTTATTAATTTATATCAATTAAGTTCGCCAGCGTGAATAATCATTTCATTGTACCTTTTTTGGCAAGTCGATGGATAGAAAAAAATCATGGTAACAATGCTGGTGTCAAAAAATTATAGCAAAGTTGGAAAAAAAGTTTCTCTTGTGTTCAATATGAGAATATTCATGTTTCACAAGTAAACAGACCGTTTCGAATTAAAAGGTAAATTTACATAAACGAGGGCTAAGCTTGTACATTGAAAAACTGTAAATCGCGTATTTCCCGTGGTGAAAACTCAGTAGATATAAAAAAACTAAATAAACTTTCTTTATTTCTTTATTCAGTTATTGATCTATTGCTCCTTAACTGTAATATATGCAAAACATCTCAATTTAAATATACCGAAATAATAAAAAAAATCCTTCACATAATAGTAAAAAAAATATTGTGTGTGTATTGGGACTCGAACCCAGGTCGGTTGCCATTCCTCATGATTTGCTAATCGCGCCAATTGTTGTAGTAGTTACAATTACCTTTGTTAAGCACATAATTCAGCTAAAAGTCAAAGGTGGTATAACGGCAAACGTAAAGGTAGAAACAACCTTTTGAAGACATGTAGTGCAGCTTAATGATTAAAGGTAATAGTATTGGTAACAGCATCGTTTATTCAACTCGCAATTCAGTCTAATTAAGATGGTTGAATAAAAGCTTTAATATTGTCGCTGTTACATTTATTAGCAGTATAGTTCAGCCTAGTTGGAACTGGCGAATACTGGATTTTAAATAGGCTGAATAAACTGTTAATGTTTAGATAGTTCAGCGAGTTTTATTCAGCTTACATAACCTTTAATCTGCTTTAAATCAACACGTAGTCTTATAGTTCAGCTCCTAATGTTTGTTGGGACCTTACTTGTTACCTGAAATTACGAAAATTTCATAGAGATTGACAGAGATTCCTACAGATACTACCTAACCAATACTTTGTTTTGCTGTTAATATTACGTGCAATGCGTCCATGCATTATAATTACGGTCTAAAATATAAACTGACGCAAAAATCTAGAATACGTATATCATAATAAACATTGTTCCTGCTGACCCATTTTATAACACCCTTTTATGAAACATGAGATCCTTGCTCATTTTAAATAGGAGTGAGCACTAGTTTTCTTGAACCCGAAACTGAGCCATTCATTTGCTCATTAACGCGCAGAAACCCCTTCCCACCTCCCATGCTCTTGAAACTTTCACCTGCTGTTTAAAAGATTTCCACGCAAAATAATACACAAATGAACAAATGAATAACGGGTGTACGCTCAATTGTGATGTCTGTAAATTAATTATCGCCACAAGCGTATATCTAATTTTACTGAATATGTGGACGAAATCTAAAATTTCGTTTTAAACTTGTAGGATTAAGTTAAGTTTGCATATCAGATGCCTCTGATCATTATAAAACTCTCTACACGATGATACGTAAAAAGTTTTCCCAGCTTGCTCCGAGGACCGAGTACTTTTAATTTTGCAGGTAGTGTAACAACACTCTATAAGCTTGTAAGCTTTACCAAGCAACTTGCATCAAATCTTCAGTAGAAATTCATATAAGCTTGAAATAAGCCACCAGTGCAAATCAAATCAATCGCTCTGCCGCTTGCCAGACAAAAACAAACCAGATCACACGCCAGTGAATACACCGCAGCGACACTGGGGCGCGCGCGGTGGTGAATTTATCTGAGCGCGCCACAGAGAATTTCAAGAGCAAGAGAGCACGGTTATCTCGCACCCAACTACCCCAACGCCAGCGCACACTTGAAATCGGTCTATACAGCTCCGAAAGAAAGAGCGTTCTGTTTTTTTCTGTGGTGTGTGATATTGTATCCTCTGTGTAGGCATCACACTTGCGCGCTAGTGCATCACTAGGGTGAAATGCCATCACTGGATGTGTCACTAACGGTGAGACACTTGAAGAAATGGAGGTGTC
Organism: Topomyia yanbarensis; assembly: GCF_030247195.1. Lineage (NCBI taxonomy): Eukaryota > Metazoa > Arthropoda > Insecta > Diptera > Culicidae > Topomyia > Topomyia yanbarensis. The sequence continues at coordinate 40,311,951 of NC_080671.1, read as the reverse complement.
GGTGATGTAGACAATGAAACCGCGAAAAGCTGAACATGACGCTTCGACTGCTGGTCGTACGAGTTGCGATTGCATACCGGAGGCAGTATGCCTTGTCGCCGAGATGATCCCCATCTGCATTATCCTGACGGAGGATAACAAGTGCTACAAACAATGAAATGCCAGAAACGTGAGGAAGATGATGAGAATCGTTTCGATGGTGACGTGGCAGCAGGAATGGAACAATACGGAGAAAGGAAAGTGGACCTACCGGCTCATCCAAACCTGTCGACGTGGGTCAATAGAAAGTACGGAGAGATGACCTCCCATCTGAAATAGCTCCTACCGAGCCACGGCTGCTTAAGGAGTATCTTCATCGGTGTGGGTACGCAACGTCAACACTGTGCTTGGAGTGTGAGATCGTCGAGGAGACACCGGAGCGTCTTTGAATGTCCGAGGTTTGACGTCTTTGAATGTCCGAGGAGAGTCTTTGAATGTCCTAGGTTTGAAGCGACGTGCAGGGAGCTACTCAAAACGGGAGGACCGGACATCAACCCGAATAATGTAGCCTACAGAATGACAAGCCTCGTAAAGACGTGTAACGCAGTAAACAGAGATATGATGTAGATCAGTGATTCTCACCCTGGGGTCCGCGGGCCCCTAGGGGGCCGCGAAGTCATTGCTGGGAGTCCGCAAAGAAAAATATATTTTCCGAGTGCATATTGAAATTTCAAGTCATTTTTCCTAACAAATTGAAAATAACATATTGATAGCATACAAAATTGATGTTTATCTATGGGGGTCCGCAGTCTTACAACGGAATGGGCATCGAACAACGGTTTCGGGAGAGCAATCACCGCCAGGGAACTCTCCGCAGGAATAAGCTAGATTCACCGCCGAGGACTAGTCGAGTAGACTGCAACAGAGCAGCGAGTATGAGTCGTCGCCAAGCCCAGCGAATCGGACGTCACGCTCCATGCGGATTCGTCAGACCGACCACGGCACCCCACCGGTTGTTCCGGTAGAAAAATAGCGAAAACCAAAGAAGAATCGATATTGGGTGAACTTTTTTCGCCAGGGAACTCTCCGTTAGCGAAAGCTAGATTCACCGCTGGGGACTAGACTGAGTAGACAGCGACTAGACACTACTAGTCGCGGGTCATCGGCGCACCAGTGCACCGGACATCGTGCTTCATCAGAATCGCCGAACTGACCTCGGCACCTAGCTGAGTAGCTCGATCTCGGGAGAACTTCTCTCGCCGGGGAATTCTCTGTCGGAGTAGGTAAGGTCCATCGTCGGGGAATAGACCGAGTTGTTCGCGAACAAGTCGAGGAGCTGAATGGATCATCAAGGAAGTAGTGCTAAATGTTCCAAGAAGAGAACTAAAGGGATTAAAGGAGTTGCGGTGCTAAATGGCACCGGTCACAGAGCCAAAGGGCTCAAGAAGTTGTAGTACTGAGAATCGGTATCGGGAGAACTTCTTTCGTCTGGGACCTCTCCGTCAGCGTACAGTCAGATTCACCGCCGGGAACGAGACCGCGTAGATCGCGACGATACACCACCAGCCGCGCCGGGGCTCCAGCAAACCGGATGCCCTACTCTACCGGAATCGCCGAACTGACCGCAGCACCTGGCTGGTTGGCTAGCTTTCGAACTTCTCTCGCCGGGAAACTTTTCGTCGGAGTAGGCTAGATCCACCGTCGGGGATTAGACCGAGTAGACCGCGTCGAATAGCCAGAAGTGGGTCATTGGTGCGCCAGTGAACCGGAAGCTACGCTCTACTCGGAATCGCTGGATGGACCTCAGCATCTGCTGGCTGGCCGTTGAGTAGGCTAGGTCCACCGCCTGGGACTAGACCGAGTAGACGAGACGGGGAGCTTAATGGCTCACAGAAACGTACATAGGTATCGGGAGCGGTCTGCCGCCGGGGAATTCACGATAGGGCTGATTCGGCGCCGTGGACTACCCGACAGAATCGTGACGAAAAGGGGAGCTAATTGGCTCACGAAACAAACACCGGTAACGAAAGAAATTCCGTTGTCGGGGAACTCTCAATCGGAGTAGGATAAGCGGTAAAGCTGGAAGATTTTAGTAGAGCTAAATGGCTCAAGAAAGCGGGTATCGGTGTCGGGGGAAATTCCTCCGTCGGGGAACCATAGGTCGGAGTAGGGTGAGTTCACCGTTGAGCACTATCCAAGCGGATCCTGATGAGGCCGGGAGCTGAATGACTCACGGAAACATAAGCTGAATGGCTCAGGGAATCAGCACCTAAACGGCTCACCACAGGGACGAGAAATAAACGGCGACGTAATGGATGGAGACAAGAAGCAGGAGAGGAACCGAGAGTTAAATCAAAGCTCATAGGTCGTGTCACTCCATGAACCAAGCGAGGCTCCGAGATAGAGCAGCAGAAAGAGGTGCGACGAAAGCGGACATTAAGTAGTATAGTCCTACGTCTACAGTTCGTGCAACCCCATAGGGCTGCCCCTTGTAGTTTTTTCCTCACCAACTGCGTGTAGGGGGTCGTTCATGTCTATCTCGCTATTGAACACATCCGTGTCATAATCATGGTTGCTGCCTTCATGTTCGCAAACATGCTTGCTTGTTGCCTTTATGATTGTGCTGGTGGAAGATTTTGAGATAATGACGCAGTTTTTGTCGTTGTCAATATTACCTGAACATGTGTCACATATTTGGTAATTGTTTGTGTTCTGCGGTAAATAAATCGTAATGTGACGTTTTTTCCAGTGAACTGGAGCGTACTAGTTTGCCTTTGATATGTGCAAAGAATACTATGTGTAATTGTACTATCGCATTATGTTTTGTACTGCATTTCTCCATATGTATCTGCAAATAAGCGGTATTCGATTTTGTAATTGAACATTGATTCTCTTACTGTCCATTTACATGAAGATCTTAATTACAGCCTTGTCACACACAACCAATAAAATTTAACGGTTTTACATCATTCAAAATCAATGATTTCTCCTGATCGAATTTGTTGAACGTTATGAGCGCAGAATACCTGAGGTGGTAGAACTCAATAAAGGTGGCTATCACCTTCAGAAAATGTTCCTCATCACAAATAATCGGTCTTATGCGAATCAACACTAATTACAATATTTGGCCGGTGCACTTCTTGCTTCTGCGACTCACTCATATCGACAGATTACTGGGGCATAGTATATTAGAAGTTTCCTTTGTTCTTCAGACAAGGAACACAATATAAAAGTAACTTTTTTTGTCGTTCACTTCACACCGGCTGGGACAGAAGCATAAACCACACTGAATTTCGTGACTATTGATTTTGGTTGTTGGAAACAGCAATCTTCTAGCTTTATCCCAAACCAAACGAGCTATAAGCTAAAATCGCTGATAATAATGTTTTTAAAATTTATTTACAAAACATTTCGGGGGGGATTTAGCCCCCTATCCCCCCCCTCTAGCTACGTGCCTGTCGCTGGACTTATAGCTGCCATACGATTTAGTCGATACAAGCCTTTCCTCTCGCTCAGACATGAAAAACAAATAATAAATCGTGCAATAAATTTAAGTTAAAATATTTAAAGTGGCTGTACTTTTTTTTTGAAACAGTTCGGAAAGATCGCTTGTTGTTCACGATATTTGAAAATTAGTGTACTTTCCGAAAATGAATATCTTATTTTGCCCCTTTCTGCCCCGAGGTATGAACAAAGGTGATTTTTCATGATATGTCTGAAGGAGACGCATGGTAGCCTTTGATTACCCAGGGTTCGTAATATAATTTATAGATGTGTCTTATTTGATAATGACACAAGTAATCTGTTACACTGACTGGTGCTGGTGTCAACTGTCGTGAAATGAGATTGGAACGATCTCACTCACTAGGTAGATACTGTACTGTATTCCAAGCAGAAATCTTTGCGATTATGTGCGGGGTACAATCGGCCCCTCAACTGAGTTTGCCCGGTAAAGTTATAAACTTCTGCTCCAATAGTCAGACTGCAATCAAGGCCCTTAACTTAGACAACTAACGGTCCAAGCTAGTGATCGCGTGCCCAAACCCAAATCGAAGAACTAAGCCAAATTGTCTTCACACTATTTTAACTATTTTAACTCATATTACGGAAACTACTAACTATTTTAACTCATAAAGTATTTTAACTCATATTACGGAATAATAACTGCAATATAACCAGTAAACAATTTTGACCAAGATTGAATCCCATGCACTGCAGTTACTTCTCTGTGGCTACGAAATTCGGACTGACAATAGCGTCTGATAAGTCAAAGTACATGGCAGCTGGTAGTGAATATAGAACACGTTTCAATTTTACTCTCAAACTCAAAATCTACCTATAGTAAGCCAAATGAAATGAGTTACCACATCTGTCAGGAAACTAATAATGAATAATTAATTTGGTTTAATTTTTTTTTTAATTCTCAGTAGACATGCATAATAAATACATCTGTCGTATGTGTTTCAACAGATACAGTTTACTGATGGAAACTCGATAGATTGTTTCATAACCTCAAAAGTCATCCATTGTCCTTCGTTATATTCACCATAATGCCATAGAACAAAGGTGTAATTGAAGGTTATCAGATGAGATCTACTATCGTCAATCTGTACCTACCATTATTACTGCAAGGCGACGAAATGAAAGATCCTCGACGATTTAACCACAATGCATTCGCAAATGGTTTAAAGTCGCCAACGGTTTTCTACAACCAACTTGAATATGTTTCACGTTTCCTAACCTCTGTCTCCTTACAACGTTCAGGCGGAAAAAAACACCGCCGGGGGCTGAATGCAATAAAGCATCGAGACGGAATAAGTGCCTCCTTCCATGCGATTTATTCGCAACTGGCAAAATTTCCACGGCTGCACACACACACATACTCGACTTGGCGGAAATGGGCAGAGAAAGATGTATAACTGTGCAACCTGATGGCCGTCGCCGTGGTGAGTCGATCTTGGCTGCTGGCTGTGGTTGAAGCAGAGCAGAAGAGTACCGACAGACAGACAGTCAGACAGACACACGCTCTCACACAATGGCTATATATTTTCAAGGAGTTGGTTTCATTTCACCTCAATTACCCTCTATTATTTACCCCAAAGTCATCCATCTGTCTTGTCTAGGTTAATGTCTTCTTATGTCGCTTTTCGGGGGTTTCCGAGGACAGGTGAAAAATGTCGTGCAGTGAAAAAAAAACCCCGGCAGAAGTGCGGTAACCAAATGTGGCCTGGTCGTCTTGTCGCAGTTTAGAGTTCTAGTAGCAGTGCGATAGCGGTATCGCAGCATAGAAACGAATCCGTGGTGGAGCGTTTTCGAGTTCTAGTCGTCAATTGTCGGCGAAATTGTGATGTAACATATGGCCGATCTAAGGAATGTTGCTTGGATTGTAACGCGTCATCGGAAAATGTTAATGATTATGAAGACTTGAGAGATCCGAAATATGTAAAATTTCAATAAAAGTTTGAAGATTTAAAAGATTTGTAGAATTTAGAAGATTTGGGGAAATGTAAAACAGAAGATTCACACATTTCAGGAGACATAAAAAATTTAGAAAACTAAGAAGATTTGCAAAATTCAAGAAATTCAGGGAACTTACCAGATCTAAAATACTTTATTTATTTCAAATATGCAATGACTCAGAAGATTTAAAAAATTTAGATGACTTAAAAGGTTTGTTTTCTAATCGAAATGATTTGGATGATTTAGAAAGCATCGCCGACCTAAAATATTTGGAAGGTTCAAACATTCAGAATATTTAAAGGATATATTTTGAAAATCTGAACGACCTAGAAAATCCAACAGATGTCAAGGTTTAAAATATTTAGAAGATTTAGACAATTTAATAGATTTAGAGGATTTAGAGGATTTAGAATATAAAAAATCTAAAAGATTCGTAAGATTTGCTAGATATAAAATATTCAAAGGATTTTTTACATTTAGAAAAATTAGAAAAAAAAAATAAAATTATCATACGATTTATCTTCTAAGTCGTGTGATTATTCTGGATGTTAAGAATGATTTAGAAGATTAAAAAGTTTATAAAATTTGAAAGATTCAGCTTTACAAAAATTAGAAGTTTTGATAACTTAAAAGATTTAAAAGATTTAATGGATGCAGAATGGAACATATCGAAAATTTAGAAAATTTGATTTGGTTTCGAAAATTAAGAATCATTGGTAATTCTGGAATGTTTTTCGTTTTTGTAAATAGGATAAAGTCGAAATTAAAAAATAAAACCATTTGAACAAATTGTATATGATTTAAGAAGAAGTCGTAGTAGGTTTTAAACCGGGAATTGTAACACGAACAAATAAATCTCGTCATCCCGACTAGAGCTCTTATATATAGATATCGAAAACATTTCAGCGGAATGAACCAGTTAATATTCGAGTAAACATAATTTTTACCGGCATCTTCTATCATTTCGTGCAGATTAAATCCCTATCAGCAATATCGACAAAATACTTATAAATAAATCATGATCTTCAGCACTCGTCAGAAAATATTTTCCATTGAAGCGGCCATCCTCTCTAACCTTTCGATGTGCCATAAAAACATCGGTATCACGAGCAACTTGTTCTGCACTGAGAAGCGCACGAAAGCGGAAATCAGTACGGCGAATGAACCTACGTGTCAATAAAAATCTTTTTACTAACAAGTTAAGTGGTGGTCCTACTTGAAAACTCTTTGTCATAAAATGTATTTCAATCGAATCATTTTTGATTTGGCGGAAAATGGCCCACACCGTCACTCTCAGTCAATGTGTTCACTTGGTTAGGGGGAAATGGTTAGTGAATTAGGGGTGTATTCCGAAAAGGTATATATATTGTTTCCACGAATTTTACCAAACTAGTTTTCACTTACAGTTTTGCATTGCAGATTTTTAACTGTTATGTGTCCAACAAAAAAAAAACATCTTTAACAGACCAACGTGGATACCCGACTACCCACAAATTGAAATGCTCATAACTATGGTTTCCTTTATCCGATTTGGACACTTTTAGATTTTTTGGATTCAGGAACTCTTTTTGATTTATAAAATTAAATGGGAGGAATGGATCTGGTGCTTGGTAATCTGTATTTTCCGGGATAATGTTCCAGTACTAGGGTATGATTTGTAAATTTTAATAATGTCCTAGCAATATGAGTATCAAAACTCTTCAAATTGTCTCGGAAGTCTGCTATTTATTGTTACAGGGCCCTATGGAAATTTGAAAAATGGAATTGGAATGGAATGGCCACTCACGGCCTCACGGGAACCTGCTCCGGAATGTCCGTTCCGGGGTCAAATCGCCAAATGGTCCCAAAACCACGAGATACAGCCTACTGATGCAATTCCAAGAATTTTGATACCCATATTGCTAGTATTCCATTGAAGTTCACAAATAGTATCCCAGTACTGGAACCTGCTTCCGGAAATCCGAATTCCCGAGAAGCGAATGAAGTAACCCGATTCATTTTGACCAAGTCCAAAAGCGGATGAGTTCCTGAATCCAAAACACCCAAAAGCATCAAAATCGGTTGGAAATTAAGTTAGTTATTGGTATTTCAGTTTTGTGGGTACCCGGATACCCACGTCGGCCTTTTACGTAGTAAAAAAAAGCAGGAGCCCCTCCAAACTCCCCCCTTACTGTATCAACATTATTATTAACCCAAAAGCTTGACTTAGTGAAGTTATAAGATGTCACAAAGTTTCAATTTCCAGCTATGGATAAAACATAGGAATTTCATGAATTGAAACCTAAAAAGGTACCCGGGTACCGCGTCGGATACATAACGGTTATATTTCACTGACTGTTTACTTCCGATCTTTTCGCGAAAAGTCGAGCATTCATGCACCCATCGCGTCGACCGCTTTTCATGGAATAAGGGTGCTTACAGAGTGGCGGCGAGAAGCTGAGCTGGCGCTGATGCTGACATTAGAATGCGAGATGCGAGAAACCTGCTTGCTACAAACCAAAGGGATGATGTCAGAGTGAAAGCTGAGCGGATCGGCGCCGACTGCCTGCTTTTACTCTGACAGGCTCCATTTGATATGCTGCGAGCAGGTTTCTCGCATCTCGCACTCTAATGTCAGTACCAGCCCCAGCTCAGCTTCTCGCGGCCACTCTGTAAGCACCCTAACACATCATATCTGCGCTATGGGGGGACGGTTCTCTGATCGTGCTCGAAGGCTGGTATAAAATGAGAAAGTAATTGATGTATTTGAATTTAACGTTTTTTGGCACTTTCTCTTCCCATTCGGTGAGTTACATCTTGACAAATCGATGTGTTTCTCTTGTACTGCGTTCGTTATACCATTCTTGATGAACGTCGAGGCAGTAGACTAGAAATGTCACTAGCGCTATCAGTAGGGCTGCAGAAGAGGGAAACACAAAAAAAATAAATGAATGAGGAAAAAACTAGAAAAATATAATAAGTAGATAAAATGGAACAAAATGAGAGAGCTGAAAAGTGGCATTCCAAATAATGCAAATATATTAATAACATATTTGCATGTTAAAAACCTATCAATATCCAAAATCAAAAATATGAAGCGGAGAAACAACAGAAAATGAACAAAATTAAGACAATGAATAAGTTGAAATTTTAATGTTTGTATTTTTTTTGAATGAATAGCAACATACAACAGATTGAATAAATGACACAATCAAATTAGATAAAGGAAATGTAAAAGAAAATTTGACTAAAATTTAAGAAATAGAAAAGTATATCAAAATGGTTAAAATAATGAAAAACGGATAAACAACAAAATAAAAAATAAAATATCATAGGTATAGTAAACAGGAAAATTGACAAATGGAAGAAAATGAACATAACTAAAAATAGAAACCAAGTTAGAAAAAAGTGAACAAATATAAGAATGAATCTAGCGTTTCCACTGAGATAGTACACCCAGGTTTTTTTTTACGCGGGGGATACGTACCGCGTAAAAAAACGCGTAAAAAAACCGCGTTAATTGGAAAATCCGTGTAAAAAAACCGCGTTAATTGGAAAATCCGCGCAAAAAAACCGCGTTAATTCGAAAATCCGCGCAAAAAAACCGCGTTAATTCGAAAATCCGCGCAAAAAAAACTCTCAGCAAAAGAATATTTTTGGAAGTTTTTTTTTGCGCGTATTTCACAATTAACACGGTTTTTGTAAAAAATACTCCTTTTGAATGCAAAAGACTTAAAAGATTTTCGGAAAGATGGAAGAGACGGGTCTGGAAGACTCGCACCCCAACAATATGGGTATTTTCGGAATGGTCTTGAAGAGTAGGGGCCAGAAATTGATTTTTAGGGCCATTTTGAAATCAAAGATGGCTACTTCCGGTTTTAGCGAAATTCGCTATAACCCAATCAATATGGGTATTTTTGGAATGGTCTTGAAGAGTAGGTGCCAGAAATTGATTTTTGACGCCATTTTGCAGACAAGCGTCGATATTTGCCGTCATTTTAAAATTCTAGATGGCGACTTCCGGTTTACCGAAATTCCTGCATGAAAAATTTGGGCAATCATCTAAATCACCCTCAAATATAAGATCTAATCATAAACCAGCAAAATGCAAAATATTTTTATGTATTCATTCAGGAAAGTGCGGTGAGAATGGAAGAGAGAAGAAAGAGACGTATGTGGTGTGAGTTGGGGGTTTGAATTTATTCAAATTAAACATATTGCTTAAATTTAAGTAAATTCAACTGTTTAATTAAAACTATTTGTACTACAACTTCAACTTCCAAAAATACCAATATTGATTGGGTTATAGCGAATTTCGCGAAATCGGAAATCGCCATCTTGGATTTAAAAATCGCATCAAAAATCAATTTTTGGAACCTGCTCGTTAAGATCATTCCAAAAACACTCATATTGACTGGTTTATAGTGAATGTGGCTAACCCGGAAGTCGCCATCTTGGAATTCAAAATGGCGTCAAACATCGATCTTTGTCTACTACTCGTCAAGACCATTCCGAAAATACCCATATTGATTGGGTTAAAGAGAATTTCGCTAAACTGGATGTCTCCACCTAGGATTTCAAAATGGCGTCAAACATAAATTTCTGGTACCTACTCTTCAAGACCATTCCGACAATACCCATATTGCATGGGTTGTAGGGAATTTCCCCTAAACCGTATGTCACCATCTTGGATTTCAAAATGGCGTCAAACATAAATTTCTAGCACCTACTTGTCAATACCATTTCGAAAATACCCATATTAATTGGGTTATAGCGAATTTCATTGAACCGGAAGTCGCCATCTTGGATTTCAAAAATTGCGTCAAAAATCAATTACTAGTACCTACTCTTCAAGACCATTCCAAAAATACCCATATTGATTGGGTTATAGCGAATTTCGCTAAAACCGGAAGTCGCCATATTTGATTTCAAAATGGCGTCAAAAATCAATTTCTGGCGCCTACTCTTCCAGTCCATTCCGAAAATACCCATATTTTTGGGGTACGGGCCATAAGGAATCTTCCAGACCCGTCTCTTCCATCTTTCCGAAAATCTTCTAAGTCTTTTGCCTTCAAAAGGACTTAGAAAACCGTGTTAATTGCGAAATCCGCGCAAAATAAAAACTGCCAAAATTCTTCTAAGTTCTTTGCATTTAAAAGGACTTAGAATTTTTTTTCAGAAAAAGTCTAACTCTTTTGCATTTAAAAAGACTTAGAATATTTTTGCAAAAACCGCGTTTATTGGAAAATCCGCGTAAAAAAACCGCGTTAATTGGAAAATCCGCGTAAAAAAAACCTCGTAAAAAACCACGCAAAAAAACGTGTAAAAAAACCTGGGTGTAATACAAAATGTTTGAAATATACAAATTTGTAACAAAATAAAAAAAATGGAGAGAATGGAAACAGGAAAACGGACAAATGTTGAAAATATTTCAAAATAGAAGAAATGATGCAAAACAATCATGGAATAAATGATTTTTTTGAGATTTGAAAAATAAAACGAATGGCCAAATTATTCATTTCAAGTGAACAAATTTAGAACTGAATAGGTACAATGGAATAATAGAAGTAGAAATAAATGGAAACATTTGGACGGAATTGATTGAAGTGGAACAGGAACAAATAGAAAGAGACTAAAACATACAAAAGTGAAATTACATGTATGAATTAAAATAGTTTAGATAGGTAAAAACGGAAATGCTAGACGAAATGGAGAAAAATAGAAATATTACAATAAATAAAAATCAGGGAAAACTAAAAAAATAATTGGAATAAATGATATAAAGTAAAATTTAAAATTAGATGACATGGAAAACATGGAATGTTCAAATGATAAAATGAACAAAAGGCAAAACATGATATTAAAAATTATTTAAATGGGCAAAAAAGGACAGTGCTAAATGAAACACAACAATAAAGAAAAGAATGAAGAACAGAAAAATTCACAAAAAAATTAAAAAAAACTGAAACGAAAATAGAAAAAAAAATTTTAATAAAAAAATTGGAAAAAGTATGGATGGAGAAAGTACTGAAATAGGTTTATTAAAATTAAAACACATGAAAAAATATTCGCAAGGATTCAAATTTTGTGATATAAATTCAATTAATTTAATGAAGTTAATTGAAAAAATGGATGCAAAAATAAAACAAAAAAAACGGTAGATAAAACGCAAAAATAAATTTAAAAAAAAAACATGAAAAGATGAAATGAATCGAAAAAATGGCACAAATAAAAAACATGGACAAATTTAAAATAACAGCTAGTTTGATAAAAATACAGAAGGAAAAATATGAAGCAAGCTATATTAAATAAAATGTAAAACAAGAATACATGGAAAAAATAGAAAAAATAGAAAAACTAAAACGCCTGAAAAAAATGGAAAAAGAAACAACAAAAAATGCAGAAAATTAAAATATGAAACAAAAGAACAAGAGAAAACAATTGGAATGAATAGCAACTCTAGCTTGTATGAAGAATATAGAATTTCTCCAACGAAATCTCCAAAAAATGGAAAAATTGATTAAATTGAGAAAGTTAGTTAAAGATAAAAAATGTTCGGGTTCTCGTATTTAAGTAATATTTTTTTAAGTGGACACGAGAAATTACTAAGAATCGAGTCATCAATACGTTGACCGGTACCAACGGCTCTACTTTCCTTGCGAAGGAAGACGTGACACAGGGTTTTCACCTCAAAAAAATTCATCGACCTCGGCTAGAATTGAACCGAGACTCACTGGGCTGGCACTGGCATTCGTGATTACCATTCATCTACCGGCGTTTGTTTTTTTTTTTTATTAAAAAACACTTTCTTCCATAAGTTCAATTAGTATAAAACACAGAAAAATATTCAACTAAGCCTTCGTTTGAGCGACTACTCGCCCACTTTCTTCCCCACAGGCAGGTTACCTAAACGGTTTTGAGCCTTCTTCCAGTCCCTTGCTAATTAAATGTCGCTAAAAACATAAAAAATATATAAAAAATATATCCGATGACTTTGAAGGATTCCCCGCGGGTCCGAAGAATACCATCCGCCAATCCGACCTACTAGACTGAGGCGCTAATTTGTTTCGCTGATCTCCCGTTTGTCCGAAAGTTGCAAGTTTTGCTCTTCTCTTCCGGTCACCATATACGCCTTCTCTCCCCTGTCCTTGATACAACTGCTTCTAAACCGATTCTGGAAAGAAGCCCTCCTCTGAATATTTTGACCAAGCATAAGTCTCCGATAAAAAATCAAATTTGTATTCCGTATTCCTAGTTTTAAGATATTTGTAATTTTACCTCTTTGTTAAAACTATTGTCCCCCATCTTGTAAATAGAATTGTATCCCTAGTTTTAAAACACCGGTGAAATTTTTCATAAATATTTATTCCCCCTATTGTGTACCAAACTATATTGTTAGTTTTAAGATAACTGTAAATATTTTCTAAAAACTATTACTATTGAATTCCTTGTTTTAAAAGTTTTCATAAAAAAATCATTTGTCCCCTCTCTTGTATATAGAATCTTATTTCTAGTCTTAAGATAGCTGTAAAATTTTTCTCTTTTATAAAAAAAAATTTCAACATTGTAACCTCCTAGTTTTAAAATATCCAAAATGTAAAAACAAAAGAATTTGGCACCGCCAAGTTAACGCATTTGTGCCTATTAAATAAACGAAATGAATAAAAAAATAAGAAAACGGAAACAAATGGAAATAGCCCACAAAGAGACAAATGTCATAGAAACCATAAAAAATCGAAATGGTTTAAATGGGTAAAAATGAAAATGCTAGACGAAATGGGAAAAATAGGAAGATTACAAAGAAAAAAATAAGAGGAAATTTTAAAAATAAATGAGTTTAATAATAAATAAATTCATATAAAATAGTGCTTAAAACTAGATCATATGGAAAACATAACATGCACAAAACGAAAGATCAAAATAAAATAATGAAGAAAATGTTTAAATGATAAAATGAACAAAATATAAAACATGAAATAACATGATGAAACACAACAATAAAGAAAAATTTACGAACATTGAAAAAAATCATTTAAAAAGAAAAGCATAAATTTCAAAACTGAAAATGTTGCGTTGTTGGCAAAAAAAAACACTTTACAGTGTTGTAAGCCCTTAAGTGAACACGAGCTATGAATTACTATGAATTGTTTTCTTCGTGGATTTTCATGTTTTTTCTTGATTTGTGAAGTTATTCAGAATTCGTTTCTCGAGTCCTATTTATCCAATTGGGTACTCTAAAGGAAGATTGCTGAGTTTTCTTCTTTTTCTAATTGATACTTTAGTGATTCAGTTAGCGGTTCAACGGATTAAAATAAGTAGAAATAGAAGTCACAAATTGTCCAGAAAAGATAAGAAATTGCAGTTAGACTAATGATACTATTTTAACCGTATAGCTTAAGCGGAAATATAAACCACTGTTTTTGAAACCCAGCTACAAATTGCAAAGCTTCGAATTATTTTGTAAAATGCGGATCAAAATCAATTTTTCGATAACCCGGAACTCAAAAATACTTAAAAAAAATTTAAATAGTCGGTCAAAATCCACGAGATAATTATGGTAAAGTATGAAATAGAAAATAAATTTCAGTTTTTAATACACAATCTCTAAAAAAAGATCTTATTTTTCGCGCACTGCACGTTTAAAAGTTTTCTTTTGATTCGTCTGCAACACAGTATAAACTTTATATGTACTATAATTTACGATTTATTTTTTTTATAGAAATTGGACAATATTTGAAAACTTATGTTTTTGCCAGGAATAACGATTGGCCACAGTTCAGTTTGGCCTTATCAGTTGCAACACCTTCAATTTTTTTCGTCCATAAAATAACTTACGACGTCGTCATAATTTATACAATCGAAAACGCATGCTTTGAGAGAAAAACATTTTTATACTATTCACAACATTCTTACGAAATCAAAAAAAAATCTCTTCACATTTCCCAAAATCACCATTCATACCATGAAATGTTTGATCATCTAATTGAGAAAATCATTTATTTGTTTTTCGACGTGCTGGAATTTAGAATTTAGACAAGCTATCCTAATTAAAGCATATTAATATTCAAACTCTAATTGCATTTTCAAATAAATTGTTGTTGTTTGTCAGAATCATTCGTTCTGTTTAAAGTTTGGGCCCCTTCTACAACTCAGGGCCCCAAAGGGACACACCCCGTCGCCCCTCTCCACTGGCGGCCCTGCCCACACTACTTACATCTTCTCTCAAATGTGATTTCTTTTATCGGGATTGATTGGACTAGATTATGTAATCTATCAGCAGTTTTGTTTCCACAATCGCGACCATTTCCCGAATTAGTATACAATGTGGATTTCATGTGTGGAGTACAGTCAACCGCCTCGCTCACCCAATAGCCGCCTCACACCCTCGGGCGAATGGAGGCATTGGAGGTACATAGTTTACACATCCACGATCCTTTCAAGATCATACAGCGAACACCAGAGTAGCTGGTGGGGATGCGATATAGCACTTACATGAACTCGACAACAGCGTGCAGTTACTCGGACGCTGAAAACTTGACCAGACTTTAAAAAGCTCTGCTGGGCAAGGTGTTAGAATCGGTGAAGAGTAGACTGTTGTTCCTAGCGTGTGTACCTAAGGTTTTGTCAACGCTTTGCATGCTCTATGGAGAACCCGAAATTATCATACAAACACTGCTGAGCAAAGTTCGCGAGACCCCGGCCTCAAAGTTGGACCCACTGGATACACTTATATCGTTTTGGATGGCCGCTCAGAATCTTTGCGACCATCTCGAAGCGTCAGGACAGGTGGCGCGTCTGTGCAACCCGGTTCTACTTCAGGAACTGGTGGAGAAGATTCCAGCACATGTGCGCCAGAACTGGGCGCTAAATAAAAGTCAAGCCGGCTTCGGATGTTACGGTCATCACTGATTGTAAATAGTCACGATCTGGAAAAAGTGAACGTGTTAAAGAAAGGAACTTCCTAAATACGCATGCAGAGTGAGATCCGCCGAAAGAGCTCGACGAAAATCATGTACGTGCACCAGGGTTATCATATTTACAGATTTTTACATTTCTTATAAAAGAAATGTATAGAATTCGCTCAAACTTTCAAGATTTTTTCCGAGGCCCGGAGGGCCGAGTCTTATATACCAATCGACTCAGCTCGACGATTTGGGACAATGTCCGTGTGTGTATGTAACGGACAAATTCTCATTCGTGTTTCTCTGCAATGGCTGCACCGATCTTATCCAAAACAATTTTAAATGAAAGAACTAAAAACAGTATGAACGCTATTAATTTGTTTTTGATTCTGATGTTTAGTTTCCAAGATATGAATGTTTGAATGCGTAAAAATGGTGCTTTTTGCAGTTTTTTTTTGAATTATCTGCCGAAACATAGATTAACAATTTATATGTTTTAAGACAGCTTCAACGAATACCTTTCGAACAAGCTATAGATTGTTGAAATCGGACTATTATCAAAAGAGATATTTAACATTAAATGCGGACGAAAGATTTTTATCATTTCCCATTGACAGAAAGATGACCAATAATCTATTATTAACGCCCAAACGGCTTATTTTAGGTTAATAGTATCTTTGGAGAATATAATGGAGGCAATAAGCCCTTTCTTTTGGTATTGTGCTTTTGCTAATTAATCCCCCTATGAGTGAGATATTTTCACAAATTTTCTTGGAAGTGATTGTATTGAAATGATGTCTTCGGCAAATTTGTAGGTCTTACTTTTGCGAATAACTTTACTGAAGACATAAAATGTCTATTTTGAATACTTTAACAGTTATGGCTTGTTGTTTGTGAATTACCCTTTGTCGCCTATTTATTGTTCAATATAGTAATAATCCATTTAAATAAGCCAAACATTATTTCGATAAAACAAATTATGTATTTCATTCTTTTATCTACAACTGCTAGAAATAATCGCCGAGCAATTCCCAGTTGTCTGGAAGGAACTTGATAACTTATCAGTGCATAAGTGTTTATTTGCGCGAACCTTCTGACTGCAATTTTTCCAGCTTAGAACCGTCGGATCGATCTGAAACATATTGGAAAATGAAAAGCGATATAAATAACTGCAAGCAACGGCGTAGCCAAGAGAAGCTTTGGGGTTTAAGACCATACACCCCACTCATTCTGATGCTTAGTTCCTAAGATATGGATGTTTGAATGTCCAAAAATGGCACCTTTTGCAGTTTTTTTTTTAAATTTCTGTCGAAATTAACAACACAGATAAACACTCTACACATCTTCGGACAGCTTATACGAATACCTTTCGAACGAACTATATTTTGTTGAAATTGAACTATTTGCGAAGAAGATATTTAACATTAAATACAGATAACGGATTCTTACCGTTTCTCAATATCTAGAAATAAGACCAAAAACCTGAAATTGACTATTACCGCCAAAACGGTTACGTTGAGGTCAATAGTGGCTTCGGAGAAGTTATTGGATTTTATATGCTCTTTCTTTTGACATTATGCTTTCACTGATTAATCTCCCTGTAAGTGAGATATATTCATTATTTTTTTTATGTTATTATATTGAGATGATGTCTTCTGAAAATTTATAGCTCTATCTTCTGCGAACAACTTTGCTGAAGACACCAAGTGTCTATCTTGTATGCTTTAAAAGTTAAAGCATGTTATTTATTGTTCAATATAGTAATGATCCGTTTAAATATACCAGCCGACTTTTATTTCGATGAAACGAAAAAGGATGATATCGGGACATATTTTGTACTACATTTTCTACCTACCACTGCTAGGATTAAGCACCAAACAATTTCAAATTGTCTGATTGTGTCTTGATCACTTGTCAATGTGCAATCTTTTATTTGCAAGTATCTTCTGGCAGCTAATTTTCTAACTTATGACCCTCAGATCAATCTGGATCATATTTCGGAAAACAAGAAACGAAATAAATGACTCCAAGTAAGTGAAAATGTTGCTATGTTTTAATTGCCGCAAGGTTCTACTGTATCGATTTTGTTGGCTATTTTCGGCAAATTTGAGACTAAGAGAAACGAAAGCAATGAAATTGAAAGAAGGATAGGTATTCTAGAGCGAACGCGAAAACGCCCAACTCCTACTCAGCAGAAGGCAAAGAATTCTCCACATTTCCTTTCGATCATGTCCATATGAGCCTGCCTAGTCCTATGTTTCCTTTCTAAGTTTATAACTGATTCGCTCTAGAATACCTATCCGTCTTTCAATTTCATTGCTTTCGTTTCTCTTAGTCTCAAATTTGCCGAAAATAGCCAACAAAATCGATAAAGTAAGTGGAAACAAAGTCATTATTAACTCGTCCACAAGAAACTTCTTCGAATACTGACTACTTGGGGACTATTTTTGAGAATATCTTTTGTCTATTGCATCAATCCACACCATTTTTAGTAGTTAGTTAAAAGAATAATTTCACCGTTTCTTTCAAAATTTGGCGAAGCATCTTCCATTCCTTCATTTCTTTGAGTAATTTATGTTAAAAAAGTGCCCTAAATTAATAGGTACAATTAAGGAGGTGGACTGCTTTGGGAGACAAAAAAGAGGCTTGCTCTCGAGGTGTTTTGAAAGGGGAAGAAACATATACACATTTGGGAAGCTAAAATAAAAATTTTACTTGAAAAGCTTCACAAAATGGTGGTGTAAAGGAATATTTCGTTACTGGAAAAGTGCAGCTGGTAGTTACGGTTGATATCAGTGAAACAACAAAATTTCCAATTTACATAAGTAAGTATACCTTTTGTTTGCCGTACCGTACCCGTTTTTCCGCAGTCTTCTGGAAATTACATTTTTTGATATGAATTTTTGATACTAACGTGACACAGAAATGGTTAAAATGTTTGTTAGAATCTTAAGAAATCTATATATATTGTTGTGATTTATCTATCGCCATAAGTAAAAAAACTCGATTCCTTCGATCTTGTATAGCAGGACACCTCGTCAAAGGTTCAAATTGTGACTTAAAGAAACTTCTCTCCTAAGACTCAATGAAATCAAAAGCCTCTTTTTTGGCGTTTTATCAGCGAGAAAATCAAAAACCCGAAAACGCTCGATCATTTGTATTTCAATTTACAAGTCCATCGAAACTAGAAAACTGTAAATAGCTGGGCCTGTGAGTTCCCTTGCCTTTTTGAGGGCTAAACAAGATTTTATTAAGGGGTTACACCACTGTAGAGCACGAGAACATATGCATATTTCGGAAATTTTACTTAATGCAATGTAAAGATAACTCGAGATCTCGTAAAATGCGATTTATAATACTAGTTTTGATGTACAAAAACAAAAGTGTCAGGTGTTTTCAACACAATATTGTGGCTGGACAACATTTTCACACAGACTAATTCTTTTGGAAAAGGTCCACGAATCTATCTTCCGTAATTTTTGACCTAGAAGTCAAAAACAAAAGTTTTTTCGATTCCATAGAAGGATAGAAAGACGATGTTTTGATTTTTCGCGAAATGGCATTCTTTTTAATAGAGCGTTTTCGCTGAATATTTCATAAAAATTGATACAAAATTGCTTATTTTTAAAAAATGCAAAAAAATGAAAATTTCGAATACATTGTGAAAATTTCAGAACGATAAAAAAATATTTGAGTTATATTTTCGGCCACTGCAAAAAAAATGGTTTATATAAAAACACAATTAAAGTTTTTAGTATATTCAGTCAGGTCTGAATATAACTAAGTACTTGTGTGAATATTATCAAAGGCCTACCACAGAGAACAGACATCCATGATCGAACAAATATATTAATAAAATGTGTGTAAATATTTGAATTTATATACGATAAAACACCAGCGCCGCCACACCAACCTATCCCAACTATCCGTCAAATCCATTCCGGAACCGGTTCAGAATCCTGAATGGATTCTGGCTTCAAGGAAACAACCGATTCCGACTCAATCGGTTGATGCATTTGAGCTGGATTCCATGCTGAATCCACTCAGAAGTCCGAACCGGTTGCGGAATGGTTTGACTGGGTAGAGATATAACCGCTGTCAATTCAGTCGAACTCAACCACTAAAAACATGACGACAGTAGCGCACCTGGTTTAGATATCCCAACTACCTTCGAAACCGTTAGAGATTTTTACAAAAGTTGAATTCTGAAGATGGACATCTGTTCTCTGTGCTTAACCATTATGATTAGTGATGATGGTTCAAATCAAAATCCTTTTTTCAACCACTGCCTATTGTGAGTCGAAATATGTTGTTCACTATGAGATCGCTTTCAGAAAAATTCGATATCGAAAAAATTTCGTTGAGGTAGTGTGTTTTGAAGAGCTGCAATTTCAGTTCTAGCTCTCAAATCGCCATGAAAATTTTAAAAAAACGCTATTAATGATATGTACTTCAAGTATACGCAATATTTTTTTCATTTTTTGGGCCAGCACACATACCTAGTTCCTAAAAGGAAATTCAGTTTTTCCTTAATTATTTTATTCACAAAGCATTAGTATTAAGTGGACAGTTGGCCTATTTTAAAGGTCTTTTTTTCGTTTTACCTTTATTTTGATTTGACTTTCGACATTGCTCGCAAAGATGATGTCCCATGCTAATTTGATCGACATAATATCCGAAGATGCTCATTTGAACGTTTCTCTGAGGCCTACCACTGTCCCATGTTATCAAAAACCTCGCAAAATATCATGTTGTAAAAGTTCTCAATCGTTATAATATCCGAAGAGAGGGATAAGTGTTATAAGAAATGTCTCATCACACTGTTAGGTGGATTAAACTCGTTTTCTGTAATGTCACAGATATTTTGCACAATTTTTGATCACAGATTCTTTTTCACAGATGACAGATTTTTGGCATTTTGAAGAAAATTTCACAGATTTCCACAGATTTTTGGAAATATTGTGATTGTTCACGCACTTCACAACTCTTCTTACTTACTGGATCTTTTAGAAAGTTTTTGCCGTTGTTTCCACCTGCATGACCAGGACTTTCTTCTGCTTCCACTGCACTTTCCGCTGGAGATCGCGCGCGAGTTAAACGGGTTTGTAGGGAACTTTGGATATCGCGAAAAAGAACTCGTAGGATTTGTTTCTGCGACCGACACCACTGATTGCTTTTAACTATCTATTTATTGTATGCTTTGTTTACATTCGTCGTTTGTTTTATGGTACAGCTGATTGACAGCGGTTTTGCGATGCAGAATCCATTTCTGCCTTATGCTCGCACAATGGGTTTGAAGTGTGAATCTTATGGTAAGTATCTTTACATTGCATTTGTTTCTAGGGTTAGTTTAGTTCACTTATTCTTAAATCGAGGTAAGTATTTACAAGTATATACAAAACATAAAATTTCATTTTCATTTCAGGTTCGTATTGGAGAATTAGAGGTGAGTATTGAACAGTGATTTTTCACAGATTTTCTGCAAATTTCTCACAGATTTTCACAGATTTGTTTCTGTTTTGGTCATCACAGATGGTAAAAAGATTTTTTTGACCAAAACACAGATTCCAGTGTGGCATCCCTGACGTGCACTGGTACTATGCTTAGTATTCAATGATGCTAACCAGAGTTGCACGAAATCACTATCACTTTTTCATCAAACTGTACGTAAAACTTCGGTCACAAATCAAAATGATCGTCTTTTTCAGTTGAGAGAATTTGAGCAACCAAAACTGAGCATAGTGAGTGTCAACAGCAGTGACGAGGGAGAGTTAGAAAAAAAATTGACGGCACGCAGCTTAGACAGCAGAGTCAAGTGAGAACACTTGAACACCATTGTTGTAGTGAAATCTATTTGATATCTCATTTGTAGATTGTTGAATGGTTTAACAGTTTAAAAGCGATACAGAAGTTTATACCTTTGTGTTATAAGAATAGTTTTGTCACCCTACTCGGTGGATTGAATACTTTTTTTCCGTACAACTAGTCACTTTATACAATTCAGTTCAGATAGGTCTTAAATCGACATACCACTGAATGATGTGTCTTCCGCAATACCGATAACGATTAAATTCTTCCCATTTTACCCCACCCCCTGGTTGCCATTATTTGGCTGGCAACTTATCCAACAGCTTATCTCTCCGCCGGCTTGTCTGAAACCATCTTAATAGCAGAAGATTATACAGATTACCTTCGGTTTTGATTCATTCACATTCCACAAGAAACGCATCGAGTCTTTCGTCGCGCTCAGAGCACCGAGATTAGAAATTCATGCCTTTGCCAAAGTGCCACCAGCTAGGCAGCCAGCAAGCCAGTCAGTGGGAGGTGTAGCTCTAGAGCGCGAAATGAAAACCGTCCCCAATTTGGAACTTGCTCGTCTTCATTACCATAATGAAAACCTGTAATATTTTCGGGTCTTATTGAGAAATGGCAGCAACTTTCTTCGTCTCGATTCAGCAGTGTGCAAGCAGATGACTCATAAGCAAATGTGCCATCCTCGTCCTATTCAAGGAGAGAAGTTCGTTTAAAGCGTAATCCCGATTTTATCCTCAAATATAACGATTTTTTGTGTCCCCCGTTTGGTGTCCCTTCCAGCGTGGATGATGTTCTGTCAGCGGCCTGTCCTGCCGATTTTTTCATTTATTTTCACCAACTTTCGGATTTCATGGAGGCGATTTGCCGGTTCCACATTTTTGCATATTTATTTGAATATCTTTTACGGTTTCTGTTTTAATAAAATCGAAAAGCTAGCAATTTGAGTTTGCAATTCACAATGCAAACAATAGTCGTCCTCTTGTATGGAGCTTCTTCGCTTAACGGTACACAAGTTGTGTTTCACTGACTTCTCGAAAAAAATTCCCTTATTCTAGTCGCATTCCGACGGAGCCACATGGTCCGCTTCGAACTGCACCACCAACCAAGCGCCTCCTTCGAACAGTTTTGAAGTTGATTAAACTAACTAGCAAACTTATTTCAAGCAGCCAGCTACAGCAAATAGAAGGAAAATCAAGATAAATCTAGAACTCGGAGGGAACACATTTTCGTTAGTGTTAGTCAATTTCCCGACCACCATCAACAACGAAAACAACACAAAAACCCCATCAGACCCGTTTCCGCGCAATGAAAATTAATGAATGCTGAAATCGAAAACTTTCCAAAAAGTTGAACTCATTATTTCTTTCCCATCCTCGAGTTTCGATGCACTGTCGAGTTCAAATGCAGGCATAAGATGCAACCTTTATCCGACTATATACTGCTAATGCCACTCTGTTTCTGCTGCTGCTGCTTCTTTTCCTTGGTGTTGGTGTTGGTAGTAAAACTTTCGTGATCTTGCAGTTTTCGACTACCATCCTTCTTCTACTTTTTTCTCCTTCAGCATCTTGTTCCTTCTACACTCCATCTTCCAAAGTTACCATCCCCCCTCACCACCATCCCTGCTGCAATCGCCTTCCTCGGTTGCTGATGACTTTAAACCGATTGCCGCTGGTGCTTTCGTCTGTCTCACTCTCTTCTGTAACCATATCAGCAGAACGGTACTCCGACAAAAACCACCACCAACCACGTGCTATCAGTGTCGGAAACCGGGAAGATCTAGCAGAAAACGATGTCAGTCGGTCGGGCGGGAACGAAGCGAAGCTGTGGCAAACTATTGCTCGGTTTTGATTTAATTTAATGCAAACACCGTGTAGCAGCTCCTGACGACGACTGCTTTCCTCTCGGTGTGGTAAGTGCGGCGAAAAACTTTCCGATGATCGACTGCGATGCGACGACCAGATGCTGATGGATTTCACTTTCGTGTGGTTTCTTCAATCACTTCAAGTGGGTTGGTTTGGTTTTCTTTTCCGTTGGGACTCTTTCGACTTTTTTTTTCTCTTCCAGCTAACGCAAGTCGTTTATGTACATGTTGCTCTACAATTGCTCCCTCGCGAGGGAAAGATTCCCCACTCAGCATTGCCAGAGTCGTCATTAGTGTTGCTTGAGGACTGCATAAAACGTCGTGCTTGGCAAAGAAGCCCAAGAATGAGTCCAAGGGTGCTTCTTGAGTTGAAGTGAGCGTTTATTGCTCGCTGTCTGCAATGAACGTGTAGTTTCAAGGGCTACCGTGGCCATGATTATGCTCACGCTTTGGTGTGCTGATTGCTTCTTGTTGCCTAGATGTTCTAGGGTTGACTGATTTTATTATAAATGCGGTGTGTCGATGGTTTTGGCGCAAGTTCATCATTGACACAAGTATCAGCACGATAACTAATAGGAAAAATCCTGATCCATTTTCATACAAAGTCTGCTGATCATATGCCACTTAGAAAGCAGCATAGTAGGAATTTCCATTTCACTAAATACACACTCCCATTCCCTTCTGTAATAAACCAATCGCTATTCAACTGGTGGAATCCTTTCTGTTGAATTAAATCGAGTCGACCATAGAATTCATTGCATGTATTTACCTATCGATTTTCCCATCCGCGAATTAAAATACTGATAAGGCAAAATCGATTTTTGTTTTCAAAATACCTATCAGTACGAAAAGTACAAGTTATAAGTAAAGTCATTACTGAGCAGTAATATCACTTTTAATGATCGTGTATGGGGAATAATGACCGAAACTCGCGATAACTTTCCTGCAATAGCTGTGATCGAGTATGGTTAGAATAGTACCAATTAATCTTCAGCAAAAACGTACGGCAACTATGAATCTATCCCGCTTTGAGCATGAAGAAAAGCTTCTATAGCTTTGGTTCCAGAACCGTATTTTCATAAAGAAAACTTCTATGATGGAAAGCTACTTAACCCCGTCTTCGTAGCCTTCAACAAAAATGGCATGACAAATCCACGTGATATGCCTCGTGCATGTATACTTGCGAATAGTGCTATTGACGCATGTCTTATATTCGATCTCACAACTCGCGATATAAACAAGAAATACGTCTATTGTTCGGCATATTTTCCGCATAATGAACCATCAACTTCTGATGATTTGAAAGGGGTTGCATCATACTGTGGCAGAAATGGATTTCTTCTCATAATCGACGGTGATGTCAATGCCCACCACAAAATTTGGGGCAGCTCATATATCAATTTGAGAGGCACCGAATTGATGGAATACTTAAGCAGTACAAATCTGCACATACTTAATGTAGGAAATCGCCCAACATTTGAACGAGCTGGCAGAGAAGAGGTGTTAGATGTAACTCTCAATCTTAACAATATTACGCATGAGTTGGCAAACTGGCTTGTACCGAACGAGCACGAACCATCGTTATCTGATCAAAAGTCCATTGTCTTTAATAATTTAAACGTCTGGCTAGATATTGTCTCATATCGTAGCCCCAAATCTAAGAACTGGGACCTCTACGAAGAGGGCCACGACAGCGACTAGGTTTCCGGGGTATCCTCCGTCGATTGAATCTCCACGTGACTTAGATAAGGTCGTGGATAAAACAAACTCACTCATAGTACCAGCATACCAAGAGATTTCCCAGCTTCGAGTTATGCGTGCTTCTTGGGGAACACCTTGGTGGAATATCGAACTTGTTCTACTCAAAAAGCTTGGAATACGCAGGGACGAGCTGGAGGCATTTAAGTTGTCTCGCAAAGCATACATAAATGCGCTTCGATCCTCTGAGCGAGGTGGATGAAAAATCCACTTCACAAATGGTCGGTGTTAAGTCAGACCGGACTAAGTCGCAAAACATCAAAAAATGAGTTCATGATAGCACTGAATAAAGAATTTCTTCATCTACCTTCCACTTTTTACGGATTTGAAATATGAAACAATAAACAAGAATTATGGTAAAAATTATTTTCCAATTATATTGTAAAGGATGCTGCGATTCAAACTTTAAACGCGTTTTTCTCGAAATCAATGCACTGTCACTTAGTCCGGTCTGACCTAACACCGACCAAATGTCTCCAGACTAGCCGATTAAATAAGTTACTTTCGAAATCGAAAGACTTTGATGTCAGTTCGATTAACCCTTTCATGCTCAACTTTTTTCTAGTGCATGTTGAGTTTCAAAACTATTTTTCCTTGAAAACGGTGCTTCCATGGCAGTGCTAGAAGCTGGTCAATTTTTACCTTGTAATGCTCAATACAATTCTCCTAGAATAATTACAATAGTCCAATTACGTGGAAAACGTAGCCAACGACGGTCTAAATTGATAAGTTTTATCAGTTTTCAATAATATTTCACCATAACGAAGATATATCAAAAAATCATTTTCGGTCGTCAACGTCCCTGGCAGCACTGCTCCATCGGAATCCAATCAGACTAATTGCAATAACTTCAGTTCTAGAGCTGATACTTGTGACTATTAATACTCAAATTAAAGACAACAATCACATTAATGAGCCTTACTTGATTTTGTGAGCCAATCTCGCCTCAATCAAAAGTTATAGCTGTTTAAAAACGTTGTTGTCCACAAACAACATGGGCATGAATGGGTTAAAACTGCTAATGACGAATGTCGTGCCAACTCGTACAAATGTTGGCAGCACCCTCTCAGATTTTAATGAAACTTTCTGTACATAAAGACTTTGTCACAAAAAGCCACTTTGCATACTTTGTTGTTCCAAAAATGGTCTAGACTGTCTTTTGAAAAGGGCCAAACTTTTTTACCAATTTTTTTTCAAATGGCTCTAGTCTAAAAAAGTCCTACAAAAAAAATTGTTGTAGGAGTGATTTTTACAAAATTAGTCAAATTTTGGAATAAAAATATTGAAAAAATTCTTAATTGACTTCTACACTGAAAAAAAAAATCAATTTTAAAAATTTAAAGTCGATTTAAAAAAAAACCATTTTTGATTTGGATGAGATTTTGTTCCAAGATAGGTAATTATGTTTCTACCTACTGTCAAAAATTCAAGTTGGGCACTTTCAAGGAAAAAAAGTTATTTGAACAAAACTTTTCCTTGTCCAAACTGAATTTTTTTTTCAGTGTATTTTTATCGAAAACTAAACCAATGAAGGTCATAATCATCTCAGGATCCATTTTCCCAGCTGCTAGTTACCTGATACATGCACAAAGTATCAGTAACAAATTTGGTGAATATTCATAACAAACTTGAATGAAGACTGAAAGACTGGAAGATTGGAAGATCGGAAGACTGGAAGACTGGAAGACAAGAAGACTGGAAGACTTGAAGACTGTTGTTCATTGGTTCTTCTCAAAACTGATAAATCTTATGAAACAATTGACAAACTTTTCTAAAATATATTTTATGTCTGATGGAGCAGCAGCACAATACAAAAATAAGCAAAACTTCGCAAGCTTGTGTAGATTCCAGTCGCAGTTATGAGTATGAGTTAAGCGCAGAATGGTATTTTGTTGCAGCATCCCATGGAAAAGGACCCTGTGATGCTATTAGTGGTACTCTCAAGCGAATGGCAAAAAGAGCGACTATGGAAATATCATAACATCTCCCCGAGAGCGATGTAACTGGGCAGTTGAACAAACTGATAAAAATATCACAAAATTTATTTTCTGCTACATATTTACTGAACAGTACAACAAAATGTTAGAAGAACTCGAAGAGCTGTATAATAACGCCAAAACAATATCTGAAACTCAAAAATTCCACAGTTTTGTGTCTAATCTAGGTGGCGCAGTAGAGACGAAAAGATATTCTAATTCAGAAGATGAACCAAAAATATTTTCCTTGTTGAGAAATAATACAAAATAGCATGCATGAAGATAGTTTTAAGACAAACGTTATATATAAAAAAATAATTATGTAAAATTCAAATGAAAGAAATGTCAAGAAAATTTGAATTTAAGTAGAGGAATAAAGCAATGATTTCATTACATCAAACTTATAATATTTTGGTAGTACATTTTTCAGTGAAATAAATAAGCATAAGTTTATAAAAAATAAATTGATAATTGGAGGAGTTATGGCTTTTTCCCCGAAACCCTTTTTTATTTAAGAGGTATGCTTTGATCACGATTGAAGGCCAATAGATCATCTAAAGTCCCAAAATTGAAAAAAATCCATTAGTATATGAGTATTCCTCGTTCCTTAACGATTAGTCGAATAAATCATATTTTTTCATGAATTCAAGAACGTTTTTAGTAAAAAATCGCTGTTTTAAGCACTAAAAATTGTATTCAAAAATTCTTATCCATGAAGCAAAAATTTATGATCAGAAACGGAATCGTTAAAGTACGAGAACAATTAATTACGATCAATTGAAAAAAAAATTAAGAAAATTGATTGAGTAGTTTTTCGGCAATCGTGATCACGGAAAAACCATTTTTAGTAAGACGACATTTCAAGATAATCGAGTTTTAAATTTCAAATTACTACTGCTCTTGGTAGAAGAAAGCGCGCTTGGAAGCGCTGTAACTTTCGATCTATTTTTCGGATCTCTATAAAAAATTTGCGAAAACATTCTCAAGGAGTTGTACTTTCAGATAAAGTAATAAAAAAAATTTCGATTTCATGAAAACTGAAAAAGTATTAGGCCCTTAATAAAAATATGCTTAGTTGCTTAATTAGACAATATCTTCTCACAAACTGAGTTTTATTGGATTCTGAGATGATTATGACTTTCATTGGTTTAGTTTTCTATAGAAATACACTGAAGAAAAAAATCAGTTTGGACAAGGGAAAGTTTTTTTCAAATAACTTTTTTTTCCTTGAAAGTACTCAACTTGAATTTTTGACAGTAGGTAGGTAATTATGATCCCCACCTACTGTCAAAAATTCAAGTTGGATCAATCTTGGAACAAAATTTCATCCAAATCAAAAATGGTTTTTTTTGTAAATGGACTTTAAATTTTTTAAATCGATTTTTTTCAGTGTAGGTGTCTATGAAGAATTTTATAAATATTTTTATTCGAAAATTTGACTAATTTTGTGAAAACCACTCCTACAACACTTTTTGTAGGATTTGTCATTTTTAGACTATAGCTATTTGAAAAAAATCGTAAAAAAGTTTGGCCTTTTTCAAAAGACAGTCCAGATCATTTTTGGGAAAACAAAGTATGCAAAGTGGCTTTTGTGACAAATTCTTCATGTACAGAAAGTTTCATTGAAATCTGAGAGGGTGCTGCCAACTCTGAATACGATTTGGCGCGAAATTCGTCTAATGGTGAATACTCGTCTGACGAAGATGTAGTACTCAACTGTCTTTTTGCCACGCTTTCCAGGCAGTAAGGAGCCATTACTAACAACTGCTCCTTAGTTTTTTGCAGGTAGTTCTGGTTCTAGGACATTTGCTCGTAGAAATGAGACAACCAAATCGATCAAATGGGCAATTGAAAGTTTTGCTGCGTATAAGTCTACGGGAAAAGATGAAAACATTCCAGTTCTACTTCATCTGCATCTCCACATGTATCACGGGAAGGGGAGAGTTGTTAATAGCTGTACCAATAGCGTTATCATGTAATAATTGCTCTGGGCAGCCGGTTGCCGAGAATAGCTGGCTATAAGGAGCACTGCTTATATTTTTTAATAATATTCAATCACGCGACGATTTTTCGTGGTTTCTATCGTGTCGGTGCTGATTTTACCCGGCGATCGTTTGAATAAAATGCGGAATCTTATACAGAAGGTATTTGCCTGCGTTTTTCTTTTTTTTCTTTTGTCGAGTACTATTGTTGCAGATAGTTGGAGTTGCACATGTATAATAATTTCGTAGTAAGAGGGGTTTTTATTAATATTAAACTTTATTAAGAAGTTTGAAAACAGGAATCAATCATGTTGTGTAACATAACAGGAATCAATCATGTTTTTCCCACATTAGTGGAAATTTTGCATTTCTTTCAGGTAATCATTGAAAATATTCAAGCTCCGTTGCAGTCGACTGCAGATAATACGAAGACTCCAGTGGCTGAGATGCTAGTATCATCACAGAAAAGTGACTTTTTACAGCCTGTAGGTAGATTTGGAAGATCAGAGGTAAAAATATTGTATAGGATTGGTGCGACGCTTGATCCTTGAGGGACGCCTGCTTTAACGGGTAGCTTATTAGATTTACAATTCTGATAAGAAACCTGTAAGGCACGGTTAGTAAGATAATTTTTAATTATCTTAATTATGTAAATTGGAAAATTGAAATCCCACATTTTGGCAATTAATCCTTTGAATATTTTGACCAAGTATCTCATGGTGATTTCGGGAAGGTTTTTAAAAAGAATGTTAAAAATTCCATCATAACCTGGAGCTTTCATATTTTTTAACTTTTTCATGATGGATTTGGTCTCATCATAGTTTGTTTCAATAATATCGTCTAGAGACAATACGTGATTTGAAACGTTTTCATATTTTTGTAAGACTTCGGTTTCAATTGGACTCACAACGTTGAGATTAAAATTATGGACGCTTTCAAACTGCTGAGCAAGTTTTCGAGCTTTTTCTTCGTTTGTAAGAAGTATGTGGTCACCTTCCTTCAAAGCTGGAATTGGTTTCTGAGGTTTCTTAAGAACCTTAGAAAGTTTCCAGAAGGGTTTGGCATTTAGCTTGATTTGTTCAACCTCTTTCGTGAAATTTTCATTTCTTAAGAGTGTGGATCTATGCTTAATACTTTTTGTGTAGATCCTGATAAATACATTTCATAGCAGGATCACGAGAACGTTGATATTGACGTCTTCTAACATTCTTCAAGCGAATCAGAAGTTGAAGATCGTCGTCAATAATAGGAGTATTAAATTGTTTCTGTGTTGTTGGTACTGATAAATTTCTAGCATCAACTATAGATATACTTAATGCCGTATAAATGTCAGCTTAATTTTGCAAATCAAGGTCATGATTGAAATTATTCTCAATATAGGTTTTGTACATTTCTCAATTCGCTTTGTGATAATTGAACACTGAGCTAATGTGATTGGAAACAGCTTCTTGAGAAAGTGAAAAAGTTACTGGAAGATGATCAGAATCGAAGTCAGCATGTGTAATCAATTCGCTACAAAGGTGACTTTGATCTGTCAAAACCAAATCAATTGTTGATGGATTCCTTACAGACGAACAGCATGTAGAACCATTCGGGAACAAAATTGAATAATAACCAGCAGAGCAATCATTAAAAAGTAGCTTACCGTCGGAATTGCTTTGAGCATTATTCCAGGCACGGTGTTTGGCGTTAATATCACTGATTATGAAGAATTTCGACCGATTTCTTGTAAGTTTTTGTAAGTCTCCCTTCAAGAAATTAATTTGCTCGTCAGTGCACTGAAAAGGCAAATAGGCTGCAGCAATAAAAATGATACCAAGATCAGTTTCAACTTCGATAAACAAACTCTCAATCACCTTGGTGTCAAGAGACGGCGTAATGGAATGTTTGATCCTACGATTAACCGCTATTGCGATTCCTCCGCCGAATCCAACAATTCGATCAAATCGATGAATAAAAAAAATTAGAGTTACTCTTCAATTTAATATTTGGTTTTAAAAAAGTTTCGGTCACAACGGCTATATGCACATTATGTATCCTCAAGAAGTTGAAAAATTCGTCTTCGCACGTTTTTAATGAACGAGCATTCCAATTTAATAAATTTAAATGATTATTTAAAGTCATTGTTAAACTTTAATTTCATTACAATTTTGTTAGCAAATTCCCAACCCGCTTGAAAAGCTTCAAACATGGAGATAGAAATTAACATAGCAATCATCATAGGTAACATAGAGTAATGCAGGTATTTTAATTTTTCTACCGTTACGCTACCTAGATCCATTGGACTAAAGGAAGCGTAGGGTGCAAACGAGTTTGTAGGCGTGGTAACGGTATCCGATTGATGATTGATTTTTCTTCTCATTGGCATTAAGCAAAATGCGAGGAAATTTAGAAATTTCATCAGCTTCACATTCGGATAAAATATCGAATGAGTTGCTGCAGTCAATTGAATTTTGGGGTGGAGCAGATACCCTTCCGTTTAGCGTTAATTTTTGGCACACGGCCTTTCTGGGAGGATCCAGGCATGTTGGAAGAATTAAATATTTCTTTAGGCTTAATTGTTCTTGAAAAATGTTTTAGTCTTGAAAAAGACTGATTGAGTAGAAAAAGTAGGTAGTCTTGAGAAAGACTAATTAATTGTCGAAAAAATATAGCTAGAAGTCTTGAGAAAGACTGATCCAACGAAAATATAGGTAGCCGTGAGAAAAAACTGTTGCTGTTGAAAAACTCTAGGTAAACCAGGAGCTATCAAGATTTGTGACCGGTTCGAACGAAGATTCAAGCCGGTATGCATTGTGAAGATGAGTTTGGCGAATGCACACTGACTTCATCATGTTTCATGAACATGATCGCTCGAAAAAGATGATCTTGTTTAGTTTTTGGTTCTTTTTAAATTCTGGGTAGCCGGCTACCGAGAGTATCCTATGTCTTCCAAGCATAGGCTACATATAATAGTATTACAATATTTGCTTATATACTATACATTATTTCTACGATTAAGTTCAAATTTAATTTGTTTGCACAGGTCGATTATTGCACAATTTTCATTATAATGACGCATCATTCTATTGATGGGGCTATTTTTAGCATAGTTTTTCCTAGAATATTGTTCTTGGAATAAATTACGAGTTCTTAGTTGACGTCTAGGTACATAAAATTTGATTCGCGAGAGTAAGGATGCGGATTGTACATGTACACGTTGAGAAATAATGTCGTTGATAAAGCAAAGCATGGCAAAGTCGCGTCGTTCTTTAAGTGTTTGTATGTTAATGAGCTTATACGCTTATCGGGAGTAGACTAAATCGGGGGCTAAATGGGGTCTTCACTATATTATAATAGATAGGCAGTATTCGAAGAAGTTTCTTGTGGACGAGTGTAGAACGACTTTGTTTCTACTTACTTAGGGTCAGCGGCGTAACTAGAAATTCGGTTTGGTGAGGGTTTGGTGATAATCGAACTTAATGTCCAAATGGCATAATTCCGAAACCGTCATATTTGAAGTTTTAAAATTATGGAGAATTATTTTTCAAAAAGTAATAACAGAGTCCGTCTCTTTAGCGAATTTGTTGAGACTATCATTTAAAACAACTTTATTGCAGGAATGAATACTACGCGTAGGGAGTATATCGAGTTTTAAAATGATATTTACGAAATGGTCCTTAATCTATTTTTCTATCTTAAAGAACTTTATTGCGAGCTTCACAAAATCAAGCTTTGGATAAAATATATTGTTTTTAAATAGTAGAAGATCAAATAGCCTAAAATATGTTGTTACCCTGAACAAACGGAGCCTTCATGTCTTCAACAAAGTGGTTTGTAATAGCACTCCCCAAAATTTTTCTGAACATGTTAAGTCTCGAACTAGATTTGTTTGAAGAGTAAATTCTCCATAAATACTTCTTGGAGGATATAACGCCAAAGTAGTTTTATCAGATGATGTGCTGTTTAACGTTTGTAAAATTCATCCAAGATACTAAATCTCCGAAATTGTCGGTTGCAAAATGATTGAATCTTGACCTTCAATTACTGTTTGCGAACATTTATTTTGCCTATTCATATAATTGGTAATACAATGTTGTAAATTAAAAGCTCATCAAAATTGATCAGGACCTGCTAGAGTCGAACGGAAAACGCAATTTTTCATAGGTTTTACTCTACTTTCGGAAAGTGTTACCCTCGTTATTAATAATATTACGTTTTCGTCTCAACTCTACGCATTCTCAAAATAAAGGCATGATCAACAAATGTTGAATGCTGTGCAATTTCGGTGAGTAGTTTTATGTTGCATGTTTCTGTGTTTCCAACTTCGGACCGTAATCCATATTACAGTACATCCATTCAAAAGTGAGCTCAATATGATAAGAAATCTGAGGATTATGATTGATTTCAGAATTCTGGGATGAGTTTCTATTCAAATGTTTTCATGCAGGTATTTAATATTGATGTGATTAGACAACTGTTAGATCAAGACCAATAGATCAGTCAAGATTTCATTCCCACAACTTTTCAAAAGTCCTCATGATGTTTAAAACGATAGGTTATCAATGTATTGATTTGATAATAATTATTGTAGTATTGAATGAAGTCAGTCAGCATCAACAAATTATTCTCATCAATCCAATTATTTTTTTGGGTGGGGGAAGAGGGTGGGGTTGAATCCTGAAGCCTTCTCTTGGCTACGCCGTTGCTTGGAGTCATTTATATAGCTTTTCATTTTCTAAGATATGTTTCAGATCGATCCGATGTTTGTAACTTGGAAACTTGGAATTGTTCGGCGGTTATTTCTAGCAATTTTAGATAGAAAAAGGAAATACGAAATTCGCTTTATCAAAATAATATTTGGCTAATTTAAATGCTTTTCTACTATATTGAACTATAAATAGGCGACAAAGGGGAATCCACAAACAACAAGCTTTAACTTTTAAAGTTATAGTTGGTGTCTTCAGTAAAGTTATTCGCAAAAGTAAGAGCTACAAATTTGCTGAAGACATCATTTCAATACAACCACTTCTAAGAAAATTTATGAAAATATCTCACTCGTAGGTGGATTTATCAGCAAAAAATAATACCTTAAGAAAGACCATATTACATCCATCAAATTCTCCGTTGATACTATTGACCTAGAATTAGCCGTTTTGGCGTTAAAAATAGATTCCATGTTTTTGGTCTTATTTGTGGCTATGAGAAAAGATAAAAATCTTTCGTCCATATTTAAGGATAAATATCTCTTTTGATAATAGTCCGATTTCAACAATCTATAGCTCGTTCGAAAGGTATTCGTATAGGCTATTCAAAGATGTATAAAGTGTTTATTTATGTCGTCAATTTTGCCAGATAATTTTAAAAAAACTGCAAAAAACGCCATTCTTACACTTTCAAACATTCATATCTTGGAAATTAAATATCGGAATCAACAACAAATTAATAGCGTTCTGTCTGGGTGATAGGTCTTTCATTTAAAATTGGTTTGGAAAAAAATCGCTTCAGCCATTGCTGATTGGTATATAAGACTCGGCCCTCCGGGCCTCGGAAAAAATCTTGAAAGTTTGAGCGAATTCTATACATTTCTTCTATAAGAAATGTAAAACATACACTTTGAATTTGGTGGA
The DNA here is from genome assembly GCF_030247195.1 of Topomyia yanbarensis. Classification (NCBI taxonomy): domain Eukaryota; kingdom Metazoa; phylum Arthropoda; class Insecta; order Diptera; family Culicidae; genus Topomyia; species Topomyia yanbarensis. Next base: position 40,277,631 of record NC_080671.1, on the reverse strand, counting down.
ACTATGTCTAATCTTCTTTCTGATCAAAGAAAATTCGTGCCGATATGTTGACAGTTCGCCTATATAAGCGCAGAATGGTGACATTCGTTAGTAGCAACAAGTCTTTCATGAAGGATTACCGCGTCTATATAGCCGCTCACAAAGTTGAAATCAACGGTGTGATCACCGATTCGAGTTTATCATGTGTGGATCTTCTGAGACACGGGATTGGTTATTTCAAGGAAACTTTGCTCCAGTGAGCGAAGGTTTTGAATGGAAATCGATCTGTGATACTATTTGGGTGTCTAAACTCATATCGGGTTACCTTTGTGTTTAATTGCTTCTTCTTCGATAAGGATCGAAGAAGAAGTAATTTCGGCTGTTTGCATAGCGCGTCATGCATTGCATGACTAGACGAAACATATGGTACCGTGATCGTTTAGTGGTTAGGGCCTACGTTGTGTTATCTAGGTTCGGTTTTAATCGGGCGTAGGGAGCTGAGATTCCTTTCACAGCGACTCTTTTGTTCCTTTCGAGCAGGATTTTTCGTGAACACTTCACAGAAGTAAATACACTTTTTCATCTATCTTATTATTTATTAACACTAAGCCTAGCGACGGTAAAACTTTGAAGCCCAAGCCCAAGACGGGTAACTCTTGACTAAGCCCAAGACGGATTGAAGACCGACCGCCCAGAGCGGTGGCTAGACTACATACTAATTCCCTGATTTGGTTCAATTCATAAAATCTATTTATATTTAAATGAGCATAAATTAAACGCCGCACGACTGGCAACACGGATGATGCATAGTGTCCATTTTCACATCCCATATGATTTTCTCACCATCGTTAGTGAGATTGTGCTCACATATGCATGTCTAGATCGATCCATGATCCATGAAGATGACAAACTGAGGGGACGGTCGAAAATGATGGTGTGCCGCAACACTGATAGTATAATAAAAATTTAGTTTGGTCACTTTACGAAAATCAAAAACAACAACCCTACGACCATATCCTTCCAGGCTCAACACTAAGCCTGTGTATTGCCACTACCAACCGAAGCGACAAGAGACAGCATCCCTCAATCCGACAATCCGCACCAAGGGCGTGCGATGCATACACCTGGTGCACTCCCTTTTGTCGGCTTATCTTGCCTTCCGCTAACTTTGCCAGTCGCCGGAATCGGTGTCCTCCGCATAGTGGAGTGATTGTGTGGCTGTTTCAATGAGTGTAGAAAAAAACACAAGATCTGAAAGTTTGCCTACTGTACAAATGAGTACCACTGCCAGGTCGTAGGTATGTGCAGCCACAGAGAATGATTTGATTCAACTAGTTGGATTTTATGAACTTTTCTAATACCAACTAAATATGTTGTCTCAATTAAAAGATTCTATTTGGCACAGCCGCATACTAAACTTATCTTCCTGTCCTACGAGGAAAGGTAAGAAAAAGCAAAACATGCAAAAGTGGCCACCAAAGGCCTCTAGAAGCCGCGCAGAAGGGGGCCACATTGTACTGGCACAACTGTAGGTAGTTGCCGTCCGTAGTACCTAATGTGCCATTTTCCAAGTGGATGCTCTCGGCTTTGCCGCATTTTATTCTTCCACGGTTGAGATGCACTTTAGTAGGCTTAGTCTGTAAACTTGGCAGGCATCAGATCAGAGCTTTTCCCAGAACCAGCCAGCCAGCGGGCCTAAGCCGTATCCGTTCTTTCTCTGCTCTCTGACGAGGCTGGTTTGACTGTTGCAATGAGCATTATGTGTGAAGCTGCTTGTGCCATAGTGAGGGATAAACGGTGTGTGTGTGTATTCTTTCGAGAAGTGGACGGCGGGTGGTTTGGTTGGCGGAGAATAAAAGTGGCTTATTTTCTATGTTTAATGTCCCCGGTTGTTTTGGCTTCGCTGAAGATCCTGAAAGTGCACCGGTACAAACAGTAGTGTACATACATTGGTAGAGCATTCGCGCCAAGTGGAAGAAGACAGGCGACCCCCCTCCCCGTTCCGGGAGGATGTTGTTAGCTGTGCCAATGGAAATCGAGCGAGAAAATGAGCCTTCGTATGCAATTTGCATTTAAGTGGGAATTGCGTCGGCGACCAACGCCAGCTCCTGTATATTGTTATGGTAGCACTGCTGTGAAGTGGCTGGCGGAGAGAAAAAAAAACACGGGTTTCGCAGGTCCCGGTGGCACCAGAAGTGCAACGAGATGCAAATTATTCGCATATATTCCATGCATTTATAATGCAAAGTTCGCGTTATCATATTATTTGTACATATGTAGAATATTACCATCATTACCTGTTATTGCAGAGTCCGTTATGCTTATTTCTCGATGCGGGTCGGTATTTTATTGGTGATAGGTATTCAGTTGAGCAGGGGAAAAAAATGGAAATTTGACATCGCCTCAATTCAAGGATTGAGTAGTACGCCATGTTTTTCTTTGTATGATATTTAAAATTAAAGCAACCAATGTACAAACAATATTAATTTTACTGGCGCTCCTTTTGTTTCAGGTTCCTTATTATTATAATAGAGACAAATGTTTCGAGTATTGATGTACGCAGGCGCCTTTCATCGATTTTAGAGATTAACATTTACTAATTAGCGTCGCAGGGAAACAGTGCTAATGCTGACAGTAGTTGAGCGTTCATGGTATACATACATGACAAATGTACCTGTGCTTGGTGAAATTATATTTTCGATTTAAAAAAGGAGACCGCGTGCGATCTCCACCAATAAACTGTACTCCAGACGTTTCTCATTGTTGTTGATGCATTGAGTATTATTCATTTAAACTTTTTTCATACTAGCTTAACTTGTAATAATCAACAAAATGTTTAAAATGTCTCAAAAATGTCAATGTTTTCCTTTATAGGTATAGAGTCTAGCATTGCAAAGAACACTCATTTTTGCTATCTCAAAGTCCGCCCCCTCCATATGCCAAAGTGAACTCAGATGCCAAATTTTACATAATTTAGTCAAATTTACACCCCCGTCCAATTCTCTTAAAGTTTTTGACAATAGTTCTATGGAAAATGTATGGAAAAAAATATATTATTGCGCACTTCTTACCAACCTGGACTCCGCACTTTCAAAGTGCGAGTGATCAAACTGCTACCGAAAATTGCGAGCTGTCAAAACGCATGTATTTCAAATGATAGCGGTGGTACTTTCATAGACAGACCACCTCTATCACAGATTTAATAGAAGAATAGTAAGTGCACAGTGCGGTTAAAATCCAGTTTTTAGTGCCACAAGCAATAAATGCTATAACTTTTCAAGTACCACGCGGAAAATTACGGACTATAACTTTTTTCAGTGAAAACATTAGCGATTCAATAAGTATATTTTCGTTGCTCGAAAATAGCGGAAGTTAGAGTTTTGGGACATTTTGTCCATAAAATCCCCTATTCTTAATAACCATTCTGCTCTATGCTGCAAATAGCACATATTTTGGAGTTCTGGCAATGTGAAAAAATCTCAGAAATAGAAGGAAACCTCTTCGACTTTTGTCAAAATACGAGAAATTGAAGTTTTAGGGTCGAATTCCAACGTCGGAATTTCGACGTAGTCCGTCGGAAATTCCGGCGACGAAATTTTGAAATCGTATTTTCGACATCCCAAATGCGGTTTACGACGTCAGATTTTCAAAATCGAATTCTCAGCGTTAGAATTCTGACGATTCCCAACGTCAAAATTTTGATGTCGGAATTCCGTATTCGGATTTTCGACGCCAGAATCATGACGTCGCACTTTTGGCGTCAGAATTCCGACGATAGATTTTGGACGCCAGATTTTCGAAGTTGGATTTTCGACGTCGGCTTTCCGATGACAGATATCCGTCGTCGAAGTTTTCAGCTTTCCGACATAAAAAAAAATTGCTTCGGAATCGACACAGACACGTAGCTAGAGGGGGGGGGGGGGTTAGGGGGCAAAATCATCCCCCCCCCAAATTTTACAAAAATGAATTAAAAAGAACGTGTTTTTCGGCGACTTGTAACAAAATTGGTAGCTTATTTGGTTTGAACAAATTATTGAAAAAAAGTTGAAGAAGGCTATTTCCAACCACCGAAGATAATGGTCACGAAATTCAGTGTGATTTGTGTTTTTGCTCGAGCCAGTGCGAAGTGAACGACAAAAATAGTTACTTTTATATTGTGTGCCTTGTCCGAAGAACAAAAGAAACTGTTACTATCATTTTTGCTGTAGTAATCTGTCGAGATGAGTAAGTAACAGAAGCAAGAAGTGATGCTCAGGCCAAATACGGCGATTATAAATTATTGATGACTTGCAATGACAGCAATCACAATGTGGAACATTTCCTTAAGGTGAAAATGGAGGTTAGACTTTCGGAAGCCGCCTTTATCAAGTTCTACCATGTCAAGTACTCAGCGTTCATAGCGCTCAACAAATTAACTAGACGAAACCAGTCGTTTCGAACAGCTTAAAACACATGGTAGTGTGTGACAATGCTATAAATAGGTTCTTCCTATATATGGATGCTGAGAAAATCAATCTTCCGCTACCTGATCGGACACCTCTTACTTGCAGATTCATGACACATTTGGGAGAAATGGAATCCATTTTGCAGGGCACGTGCAGTAACTACTTCCCGGTATTTAGAATAGTGTTTATGTGGTGAGAATGTCGGTGGGCCGATCCATTTCCTCCTACCTGACCTAGCAGTACAAAACATGATGCGATAGTACCGTTACACAGAGAATTGCACATATCAAGATCAAGTTAATTCGTGCCAGTTCTGTGAAAAAAACAATACATTACGGTCTACCCTTCCTAGAAACCACTGAATATAAACAATTGCAAAATTTGTGGGAGATGCTCAGGTAATATTGACAACGGCAAAAGCTGCATATAGTACCTCAAAATCAACAACCAGTACAATCATTGAGGAAGTTCTCGCTCGTAAGAGCAAGAAGCAAGAAGAAATTAGATATTCGCGAACATACATACAGGGTGTTTGGTTCATGGTTAAGAATCTCTCGGGGGGTGATAGATTGCCATATTTGTAGAAAAAATTGTTCTACGCATACCATCAAATCTCAACCGTTACAAAGTTATTGAACTTTTTGTGTAAAAAACTTATTTGTATAAAAATACCTCTAACTTTAAAAGTATACTGTATTTTAAATGTTTCAGTTCCATTCGAAAGGTGAGAAAATTTCCTATTGAATGGTGTTCTCATATCTTTTAAGTAATCAGTTTTAATTACCTTCTAGCTGTAAAGTAGTTAGAAGTTAGTGTTTTTGAGAAGGTTTTTGCTAATTTTCTCGAAATAATGAAGTATGATTATAGGAATATCCATTATCCAAAAGTTGGGTTTTAGGACGATTCATAATTTGTTCTTGGACGTCATATTTCTACCTCTTCTCATTTCTTTGTAATTTCATTACTATACTTTTCCTGTAACCGACTTGCAAGTGCTTAAAAGACTCTAATCTAAAAAATATGCTTTATATCATTATTTACAAGATTTCATTGGAAAGCTGAAAAAATGTCTTATCAGTGCATGTACAAATATCTTTTAGTTAAGTGTACTAAATGATTTTTTTACTAACGAAATAACTCAAAATTTGTGGTTTTTGGAGAGTTTTTTAATTATTCTAATTATTAATCAACAAAATTTATCGTTACTATTGTTCATTTGATGCCCCTTAATGTTCTCTATAACTTTTTATTAGACACTTTGTCTATATCTCTTTTCATTTTGCTATTATTTAATAGTTAACACAGCATGAGCTCGCCACAAATGTAGTGGGTTCGAAATCGTTATTTTTGCATATGAAACGATGTGATAAAAACGATTTTGCGTCGAAACCAAAAGAGATAATTGAATAGAGTCAAAGAAAGAACTGTAGAACTTGCTGAGATGCATTATTTTCATGATAATAATGGTGATGTTTATTATTTACTATTTTAAGAAAATTAACGAAAATGCTAATAATAGCACTAACTTTAAATTAATTTACTTTTAAAAGAATACTAAATTCACTTAACTGAAAGGTATTAATACATTTTTCACTGTAAAATTTTCCTAGCTTTCGAATAAAAAGAAAAAAAAGTACAATAAGTGCCGTAATTTTTCAATTAGAGCTGGTACTAGTGAAAATGAGATAAAAATATCCAAGTTTAATAACCCAAAATCATGAAAATAAGAAAAGGTAAGTGTATCATGTCAAAGAACAAATTAAGCAGCTCATCAAGACCTACAATCTGAATTATTAAAATGATGAGGGTAACTATTAGGATTTTCAAGAAATGAACGAAAAATCGTTTGAAATTGTTTAATTTTCAATAAATTACTTTGAAAAGGCTACTTAAACTCATTAGCTGAAACATGTGAGGGCATCACTCAATGCGAAATTTTCTCACCTTTTGAATGGAACTAAAACATTTAAAATACAAAGTATACTTTTAAAGTTAGAGGTATTTTAAGACAAATAAGTTTTTTACACAAAAAGTTGAATAACTCTGTAACGGTTGAGATTTGAAGGTATGTGTAGAACAATTTTTTTCTCCAAATATGACAGTGTATCACCTCCCGAGAGATTCTAAACCATGAACCAAACACCCTGTATAGGCAGCAACTATGATGATGACACGGAAATGTACATTAGCGAGATGGAAATGAACAACCTTGTAAACAGGTTTCCACGTGCAATGGCTAAGTATTTGCGCGAGATCTGCCAGGCAACCATTAAAACCCGTTTCATTATTTTTATTGTTTAAGTAATGAAAATATACAAAAGACCCACGGCTCCGTTTGCTATTTGAATGACAATTTTTTTGAATTGCACACAATTTAAAGTTTCCGTATTAGGTCAGTGTACACTGTGCACTCTGTACTCTTAGGATAAACACCAGGCATCGATCAATATTTCAATTTGCCTGAGAACGATATAGCTGAGAAGGCAGTTTTGTTTCGCGTCATTTTAACGCAATATCCTTTTTATTAATACCTCATTTCATTTTTACGAGCAATTCGTTTCGTACTAACAAACGTGTTAAAGAAAAATTCGTTTAAAAGTGGGTAAGCCAAAAGGTGGTAATTATAAACTGAGACAGACTCCAATCCGTCAACTTGTCGAAGTGAACGAACTGACAGCGGTTGGGGATAGAAGCCGACCCAGTCCCGAGTTTAAGCTAAAACGGCAAAAGGTCGCCTGTACCCTGGTTGGCACCGCGGGGAGGTAAGGGATAGGAGTTCTGTATCTGAGGTGAATGGCGACATCGATTGGCCTTATGTTGCACGATAATACAGCTTTGCCAATCTTTTAAATTCGTAAGTCCAATGATATAAAAAGTATAAATTTCATAAAAAATAGTATCTATGAAAGAATCTACTTAAATACATAAATAAATGGTTATTCTCAGTTGTCTGATAAAATTATCGAAGATAGTCTTTAACCCATTCCCCATTAGAGTCAACAAAAAAAATGTGTTTTTCTCAGGATTTTTATGATTACGCCATGATCAGTATCCTTTAAAATGAAAAGTTCATAAAGTTGAGTGCACGCAAACTTCGGGTGAAATCAAATAACTAGTAATAGTAGCAAGACGCCTGATCGTGAAAATAGGAGTTGAATTTATTTCCGCATCTACAGATCGCCTGCCTGATCAGAAGATTTAAAGCAAATTTCAACATTAATTTTGTTCGGACATGCTTTGCAACGGTAAACTTGGATTTTACACTGATCCATAGAGGTAACCTTCACGTTGCTTTCATCCTCCATCATGGCAGAACACGATTTGTTTAGCAAATGCGTTTAGCTTTGTGAGACGTTTTTTTTCCAATTTAGCGTCTTCTACATCTTGTAAACGTGTAGTTTAGAATACGTTGTATTTTCAAGCATCCCTAAACACTTTGAAGAAGAGGAAAATTGTAACCTGTGATGCACTATAGCTTCTTGTAACAGATAAAAATATTTGTCTATTGTCTTAGTTTTGGAACTGTTTGAAATAAGAACTTTTCATAATTACCTGTGACTATCCCTAATCATCAGAATTAATACATTTATGCAACAATTTTTAAGCCCCTCACGAAACAAATTCCTGGCTACGGGCCTGAATCGACATCGAAAATCTAACGTCGGAATTAAAACGTAGATAAGCCGACGTCGCAATTTCAACGTTAAATACACGGCATCGTAAAATCCCTTGCCAAAAATCTGGCGTCGGGATTCCGACGTTGTAAATCACGAAATTTCGACGTTGAACATCTGACGTCGAAAATCCAACGTCGAGATTCGCCAAAAACCCACTCTGGAATTCCGACATCGTAATTTCGACGGCTAAAATCCGACATCGGAATTACAAAATCAAAAATCCAATATTGGAAATTCGAATGCGAAAATCCGACAATTTCGACGTCGGATTTCCGATATCAAATTTTTGATGTCGGAATTTCGACATCAAAATTCCGACGTCCGATATCAGACGTCAGATTTTTACATCTTATTTTCAATCTCTGAATTTCGACGCCCTATGTTGGATGTTAGATTTTTGATGTCGATTTTTGACGTCGAAATTTCGATATCCAGCTTCGGCTTCGAAAATCCGATATTGATTAATTTTCGAAGTCGGATTTTTGACGTCAAGTTTTCGCCATCGGATTAGCAACATCAGAATTCTAACGTCGGATGTTTGACGTAGCGTTTTCTACGTCGAGATTCCGACATCAGATGGCTGGGTTGAAATTCGACGGCAAAATTCTAATGCAGAAAATCTGACGTTAAAATTTGAACGTGGAAACTCCGACGCTGAAGTTTCGACGGCGAATTCTCGACATCGCAAATCCTACGTCTAAAATCCGACGTCAGAATTTTGATGTCGAATTTTCGACGTCCGAACTCCGACGTCAAATGGATGACCTCTCGAAATTCTGGTTATCCACGTTGGATTTTCGACGTCGGAATTACGACAGATACTCCGACGTCAGATTATGTCAAAATTTCGAGGTCCGATTGTCGACGTCGAATTTCCTACATCAGATTTTCGACACCGGATTCTGGTCGTTGGAATTCCGATGTCAGACATCCACCATCGGAGTTCTAGCGTCAGATTTTCGGCTTCGAAGTACCGACGTCGGAACTCCAACGTCGGAATGCTTCCATCCAAAATCCGACTTCGGAATTCCAACGTCGAAAATACGACATCGGTAATGTCGAAAATTCTGCGCCGGAATTTCAACGTGGAAAACCTTACGTCCGAAATCGACATTCCGACATCGTAGTTCCGATTTCTAAAATTCGAGGCCGGAAATTTGATATCAGATTTTCGACACCAGAATTAGGAATGCATCGATTCCGACGTCGAAAATATGACATTATAATTTCAACGTCGGAATTCTGAAGACGGATTTCCGGCGTTGGATTTTCGACTTCGTAATTTCGACGCCGGGTTTGCGACCTTTGAATTCCGATTTCGGAGTTCCGACGTCGAATTTTCGACGTCGGAATTCTGATGTCGAAATTCAAAGGTCGGATTTTTTACATCGCATTTTCGACCTCGAAATTCCTTCGCCCCATTTTCGACGTCGGAATTTCGATACCGAAATTTCAATGTCGAATTTTCGAAGCCGAATTTTTGACGTCGGGTTTTCGCCATCGGTTTAGCGACGTCAAAACTTTTACGTCTCATTTTTACGGCGACGTCGGGTGTTCAACGTTGTATTTTGATGTTGGTTTTCCTACTCCGAAATTTCGACGTTAGATGGATGAGATCTAAATTCCTAGGCCAGAATTACAACGCAGGTTTTTCGAGGTCGACTTTTGAACGGCGAAATTTATATCTCAGATTTTTGACGTCGGATTTTAGACTTAGAAATTTTAACGTCACAATATGTAGACGTAGAATTACCGACTTCGGATTATGGACGTCGGTTTTTCGACATCAGAATTTTGATATCGGATTCTAGACGGCAATGCGACATGGAAATTCCGACGACGGAATTCGAACATCTAAAATTCCGGAATTGAAATTTCCACGTCGAAATCCGGCGTTGAGATTCCGACGTCTAAAATCTGACGTGCAAAATCCATGTCGAAGTTTTGGCGTCCGAATTTCGACTTCAGAGTTCTTATGTCGAATTTTCGACGTCCGAATCTCGACGTCAGATGGAAGACGTCGAAAATACGACGTAGGAATTCCTATGTCGGACTTTCTCGGTTGGTTTTTTCCGTCGGATTTCCGAAGATGGATTTCTAATATCGGAATTCCAGTGACAGATTTTCTACTTCGGGACTCTGACGACGGATTTTGGATGTCGGAAGTTCGATGTCGGAATTTCGATATCGGAATTTTTACGTCGGAATGCCGACCTCGGATTTTCAGCGTTGGAATTCCGACGCCGGCTTATGACGTTGGAATTCCAACGATGGATTTTCGCCGCTGGATTTTCGACATCAGAAAACCGACCTGGGAATTTTGACGTCGATTTCCCGACGTCGGATTATCACCGTCGGAATTCCTATATCGAGCTTAAATTTTTGACGTCGTCAGTGTAAATGTCGTAATTTCGATGTCGGAATTCCGATGTCGCATTATCTGTCGGCTTTCCAAAGTCGGCATTTCTACGTCGGAATAGAGAATTACGACACTGAATTTTCGACGTAGGATTTTCGATGTCAGAATTTCCCTATCGGAATTCCAACGTCGGATTTTCGTCGTTGAATTTTCGGTGTAAGAATTTTGGCGTCGGAATTTTATCGTCGAAATTTCAATGCCGAAATTACTACGTTGAAGATTCGGCGTCGAAAATCCGACGACAAAAATTCGACGTAGGAAACCGACATGGAGATTTCGACGTCGGATTTTCGACGTTGGAATTCCGAGGTGGGATTTTTGCCCTTGGAATACCGACATATTAGATGGATGACGTCAAAATTCACACGTCGAAGTCCCGACGTTGGATTTTTTATGTCCATTTTGATGACGGAATTCTAACGTTGAATTTTCGTCGTTGGATTTTCAACGTTGAAATGTCAAATTTGGGTGTGAGAAATTCCGGTTTAGAATTTTCGGCATTAGCATTTCGACGCCGGCTTTTCGACGTTGCAATTCCGAAGCTGGATTTTGGACTGTAGAATTGTGACATTAGAATTCCGACGTCGGATCCGAAAATCTAACGCCAGAATTCCGAAGGCGAATATCTGACGTCGGAATTTCAGCAACCAGAATCCGACGTCAAAAATCCGACGTCAAAAATGTGACACCAGAATTCCGGCGGCAAAAGTCGGATGTTGAAATATCGACATCGTCCATCCGACGTCGCAGTTCCGACGTCCAAAATTCGACGTCGGAAAAACAGGCGGAATTCCGACGCCAAAAATCCGATGGCGGAATTCCGACGTCGAAAATCTGATGTCGAAATTTCGACGCCAAAAATCCGACGTCGGACATCCATCGTCGTAATTTCGACGTCGAAACCCCGGATTTCGAGGTTGTCTTTCGGAGGTTGAGTGTCGACAATTTGACATCAACATTCCGTCGTAGGATGTCCGACGTCGGAATTTTGACGTCGGTACATAGTTTTAAATCGTGAGATATTTCACGTTGACATTCCGACGTCTGATTTTCGACGTTGTTATTCGGATGTCGAATTTTTGGAGCCGAGAATCTGATGCCAGAATTCCGACGGCGGATATTTGACGTGGAATTCCAACGACGAGAATCCGACGTCGAAAATCCTTCATCGGAAAAACAGTTGGAATTCCAAAAACAAATATCTGATATTGAAATTCATACGCCGGAACTTGAACGTCGTAATTCCGATGTCGAAAATCTGAATTTCGAGGTCATCTATTTGACGTCACAGTTCGGACGTCGAAAATTCAATATCGAAATTCCGACATCAAAGTTCTGACGTCGAATTTTGGACGTAGGATTTTCGATGTCACAAATTCGACGTCGAAACTTTGACGTCGGGGTTTCCACGTTAAAATTTTGACGTCGGATTTTCGTATTGGCATTCCGACGTTGGAACTTCGACGTCGAATTTTCGACGTTGCAATTCCGACGTCCGAATTTCGACGTCGATAATCTGACGCTGAAATTCCGATGTCAAAAATTTCAACAGAGTCCGACGTCGAAATTGTCGGATTTATGTCGTCGAATTTCCAACGTTGGATTTTTGACGTCGTAATTCCCACGCAAGTTCTTTGACGTCGGAATTTCGAGGTGGGATTTTTGACACGGGCATCTCGACGTTGGATTTTCGACGTCAGATGTTTGACGTCGTAATTTTGGCGTTAGATTTTCGACGTCAGAAATTTGACTTCGGATTTCCGATGTCGGATTTTTGACGTTGTAATTCCGGCCTCGGATTGTCAACGTTGAAATTCCGACGATTTTTGATGTTAGAATTCCGAGGTTGGAGTTTCGGTGTTGATTCCGGTGTCATTTTCGACAGAGAAAATGAGACTGACATAAAGGTTCAAAGAATATTATGTGTGATCGCACTCTTCATTTCATAACTCTTGAATCAAGCCTCTGATCCAAATGAAACTCGAGAGCAGTTAATAAGAATACCGTATTTTCCAGAAAAAGGGTTTGTGAAAATCGGGTCTGGCATTCCGTGGACAGCGATGTGTATTTCTTTCAGGAATTTTGTTACTTCCTCGAAGCTTCGCATTCTTCATAGGGTGTCAAAGAGTGCTTAATTGTTCGTCAATGAAACAGAATCAAAATAGAGAAATTAAAAAAAATATTTAAATTATTTTTGCGTCATTTGGAATGCTTAGTAATTCCAGTTTATATGGGAATACAATGTGTGGCCCAAGGGGTGAGTCGCTTAGAACAATATGCCATACACACTATCACCTACGGTAACACGATATAAGATTACGATTCACAGTAATGCACGATCATTTCACTCGTTACCACAATGTGTGGCACAATGAGGCACACTTTTGACAACTCAAAAATTGTCAATAAAGTGTAGTTGAATAATCATAGCAACCATTGCTTTTGTTTTACTGAACACCATGGCACATCGTGGCACACCGTGGCACATTGCGGCACAAGCTACCACGCTATTTGTTTGTGAGCACAATTCGATTTGTGCTAAGCGACTCACCCCTTGGTTTGGCCGCACTCTTCAATATGTAACTCCGTAACGAGAACTCCGATCCAAAGTTAATTCTAATGAAATCGGCCCATCCATCTCTGAATAAAATTATTTGACACATACACTATAGTGGTAAAAAGATTTTTGAGCGATTATCCCCCAACCGGGTTTTTTCATTGAAATTACAACCGGAGTTAGTGGCACAATTTTGTCGCCATTTTCAACCCAAACATTTCATATCGAAAAATACCTTATTTCATTTGCAAGGTTTTTTTTTACTAAATAATGTTTATAAATTATCATAAGGGATAATATAAAGTGGAAATTTTTTTTCTGGGGATCGCAGATCTTTTAGGTGTAGTAAATATCTATCATTGAGGAAGTTTGACCTCCAAACCACTTGTTTTTGCTTATATTATCAATATTCGGTTGGGGAAATATAGTACGAAAAACTTTTTTTGTCCACTCTAATAGACACACGCATACACACGCAGAAATTTTCGAACCTCTAGCATGGTATGTGAGACTTGGTCCTACGGGTATCAGTTTAAGAGTCACTTTTCAAAGTGATTGCATAGCCTTTGTTTATATGAGAAAGGCAAAAAGTTAACATGGTTGGAATTTTATATATTTTTACCCCCAATTATGATCCTCTTTCACCCCTCGAGAACCAAACACCCTGTATATTGAATTAAATCGAGTTTTATGTACATTTTCTCCTACTGCATTGTGAGGTTAATCTACTCTATCAACAATTTCATCACTACAAGCTCATTACATGAGTCTAAATTTAATTAAATATCATCATCTCATAGATTCCACGAAGCAACAACATTTTTAACTAACTTTCTCCTGGCCACAATCCGTCTGCACTTACCTACAACATAAACTGGCAGGCTGAAAAGGCTTCAATGAGAAAAAATGTGTACCAGGCTCCAATTTTTCATCATTCCGAGGCTGTGCTTCGTGCTTGCCATTGCTCTGGTGGTAGGTACTTGCGCAGCACACACACACACACTCCAAATGCCGGCAAAACTACAAGCTTTTCTGGTTTCGATGTAGGCACCTTACATATGTTATATGCTACCGCATAACACGCTCCGTTCGGTAGTGCCAGAGTGAGTGCCTACATTGATAGTCGTTGTTTCTGGCTTGTTTGAGGTAGCCGCACCATACATTGGTGGTAAAATCGGTTTGTTTTGCTCCGCATCCTAGCAGGCTGAGTTGTTATCCTGTTGAATCTTGCCGCTCGCTGTACACACTGGCAGCGTCACTCGGTGTCTGGATCGGTTGGCGGAGAGGGAGTGGAGCTGTCTGCCGTGTTAACGAAGAGTTTCCGGATGAATATGTACTGAATATTTATTGTGTCTTGTCGTTTTTCGCATTCAAAGAATTGCATACATTTTTACACGTCACGTGTGACATGCACGCAATTTGTTTGGAAGATGGAAGAGCGAAAGGATTGGGGCTAAGTTGTCGTTGTTGATGTTTTATAGTTTGTTTCTAGATTTATTTTTTGGCTTCACATAAACTATAGCATGTCATTATGAACGGTGGAGACGCAAAGTTAAACAAACATGTAGTGCTAAGGAATTTGACCCTTTATTTCGATAGACTTCGCTGTCGATTTCAAACGCAAAGACAACTGTAAACTGTATGAAACGAACCTATTGGATTTGAGAATCTGCCTCTGAGATGGTCAATTAAAAATATTAATTGATCAAAATGATACATTCGCCTAGTACTTTTCAATGTAGGATCTTTCTGCCAGCACCAATGGGATTTCCAGTATTTCTCGCGCTTCCTGAAACGTGGTGATCTACCTATGTCATTATCACCGTAAACTGTCTTATTTTCTTTCCCGGTTTTGCTGAGCTTTATACCCATTTTAGTGACTGTCTCGAAAGTATTGTCATGACTACCAGTGTTTCCGACTTTTTTGCACCAATAATAGACGGAGAAACCATTCCCAGTCTATCTGTTCGCTCGTAAAAAAAATCAGTCTGACTGCTTTATAGACAGATATACTATATGATTTATGAGTCAAGAAGCTTATCTCCGACCACCAAATCAAAGCTGCGATGAGGATTCATGGTTATAGATTTGAAGTATCTCCACCACTGCACTGTTAAAACAAAACTTTCATTAAGTTTTCATTTACGATAAAATTTGGGAAACGACTGCACTTTGATGAGTTCAAAACTATAAAAGCGAAATTTCACTCATCTTTTCACTATTAAAGTTTCTCGAAACCACCAAAAGATAGCTTCATGACTTCTTTTGCAATTGTAAAGTTTTTCAAACTGCAATTTCCGCTATCTGCTGTGCCACACAATTTTCAGTCAGAGCATTGAAACGAACTTTGCTCGTCACACACGGACACACACACACATCCTTACACAGATCCGTCTCCATCTAAAGTCAGCGAAAGCTGAACCGCTTGACAATGAACTCGTCTTCAGCCATTTTCGTCATCATCCTTAACCGCCACCCGGCTGTCGAAAAAGATTTGATTAAAGTTATAACCAAGTTTTCGTCATAAATAATTCATACCAGCTCTGCTTTTTCCTTTCCGGAAGTGCAACGCTCGATGGCTTCCGTCACGCCTCGACAGCAGAGCGGGCTCCGTCTACACGACTTACAGCAGCCCACAGCTCAGAGGACAGAACGCAGGGCCAGACAGCTTGTCTGAGATGTGGTAAATTTTGTCTTCATCCTGTATGTGTACTAAACCAGCACACATGGGGGACGGTACAGTGTAGGTACAGAGAAGGATGAAGGAGCAGTCAGCAGAAGGCACGTCCACACCGAGAAGTGTTAATGCTTTCTGATATCTTCATCGCAGCGCTGATGTCATCATCAGCATCATCACCAGCCGTTACCGAGTGGCAGTGCTCTGTACGTACGTTTGGTAACTGGCAATTGGCGGAAAGTTCTGTTTCCGTTTTAATCGATTAGAAATGCGGAGTCCTAATTACCGATCATAAATGAACGACGTGCTTTAGCTGAATTTGGTCGTTTAATTCGAACAAAACAGGCAAATGGAGAAGAGTAGTAGGATTGAAAAAATTGTAGAGCTGAGTCGATTGGTATATGAGATTAGTATAGGATAATGTTTTCAAAGTTTGAATGAATCTCATGCAGTTCTTTTGTAAGAAATGTAAGAATAATTAGAGTTTTTTAAGGTATATCATATTTTGGAAGATCGCCATAAATTCACCCATAAATAATATGAATGATGAAATGAAAAGTATTTATCAATATTTCGTTATTTTAAGCGCAGTTGCGGCCAAAAGCTTTATTTATATCTATTTTTTATGTGATTTATTACCATTACATTACATTTTTTCTTCATAAGCACAACTTGAGAAAGTGAAAAGCCAAGTAAATCTTTTAATTCGATAGGTATTTCATCCATACTTTGACCTTACGATAATCCTTTCAAGACCGCCTTGAGTGGACCGATTGTATTGAAGACATAGGAATAAAATTTATATAATTTGTATAGTAGTCCGATGTAACTCGACGTTCTCTTCAACGACTAATCGGAAAAGAGACTGTGACGTCCGGAAGGAACATTGCAAGCTCAATTCGAAAGACTCTGAATTCAGAGAACATCACTGTAATCAGCGGAGGAGATTGGGGTTTCTTAGCTTTGGCATTATGTACAATGCTTGAAAGTTTACAAATAATTTCTCATCATCACATTCGGATAAAACATCGAATGAGCTGCTATAACCAACTGGATTTTTGGGTTAAGAAGATACTCGTTTGGGAGAACCCAGACATGTTGAAAAAATAAGCTGAATTATTTTTGGAAAAAACCGATTGAATCCAGATAACAGTGAGATAGAACTTTCCTTATATATCACTATTTTCAGATCTAATGGAAGTAAACACCCAAACAGAGATGAAACGAATACAGTTTTAAGTCCTGTACGAAAAAAAATCTCGACTAAAATTTAAAAAAATTAAATAATGAAGTAAATAAAAAATAAGAATAAATGTAAAAATTCGAATATAAAATAAAAACCTATTTTAATCCATCTAGTTGTGCAATAGTGCCTTTCTCAATCATGAACACTGGGATTTCATGATCGGTTATGTTCATTTGTCAGGGTTGGCCTTGAGTCCGTCTTGATTCAACAAAAAAAACAAGAAACTTTAGTTCGGGGACTCCAAAACGAGAATTTTCCGAATTGATGGTTAGGTTGGCTCTTGTTAGACAATCGGCCACCGCTTTGAGAAGCTGCATGTGATGCTAGAAAGTTTCGCTTACCACAATGGTGTCATCTAGGTAGACGAAAACGTGAGGTTCCTATTTACCTTAAGTCAAAGATTGTTCCGGTGCAAAGTCCAGTAATAAGTATTTGGTAATCGTCAGCAAACCCGTAGGTTGGAAATCCAAGCTCATTGAGTATCTTCAACAAGCCATCGGCAATCAAGTTCCATAACAAAGGTGACAGAACGCCACCCTGAGGACAATCGTAAATACTCAACTTCCGTATCTCAGCCTGTCGCAGTGACGAGCAAAGAATTCGGTTACTAAGCATTGCGTTTATCCAACCCGAGATACATGCAGATATCCCATGACCGCGCGTCGCTTCCAGAGTAGACTGGAAAGACACATTGTCAAAAGCACCCTCAATATCTAGGAATACACCCAAGCTAGATTGTTTGATCGAGAAAGCTTTCTCAATGTTGTAAATAACATCGTGAAGCAGAGTGATCCTGCACACCTAGAAAAAATAGTTTAAATTTACGTCTCCTGACCCTGACATATACGAGCATCAAAAATGACTTAGTTTTACGTTTGATTTTAATTTTACATGACGTTTAATTTCGTAAATCATGTAATTTTACTCCACATACAGCGTTTGTTCTGAATGGTAGGAAGTGTAATTTTATGTCATTGCGCATGTAAAGTATATGTTTCATGTAAAATTGAATGGAACACGGTAATGTTCCGTCATTTCGTAAATTACGGTTTGTTGAATTGTGTCATGTTTTCAATTACGTCAAAGATAAAATTCAGATTTTTTTGGTGTGTGGATTTCCCACACTGATATGCGTCTTGCATTTTGTGCAGTGGTATTCAACTAAACTAACGTTCCTGATGTAGTGATCGATTATCCGTTCCAAAGCTTCCAGAAGAAAAGAACATAAGCTGATAGGCCTAAAACTCTTGGCTTCTTCATGGCTTGAGCACCCCCCTTTGGGAATAAATCTAACGCCATACTTTCGGGATATACACGGTAGCAAGCCTGGAAAGCACAATCTTTTTCAAAACATGCTTGAGAATATAATATCTCTTTTACAGTAGCACGGGGAAAAATCAATCTTGCCCAGGCGATTGGTAAGGAGCAAAGCTATTAACTGCCCACTTGAACGATTCAGTGGAGACCAATGTGCGTGCTAACGCCCACGAGTCCGAATCACCAGAATGAGATCTGTGAACATTGTTCAGCTACGAATCGATACAGCCTGGAAAGTGTGCGTCGAAGAGACAATTAAGAACGTCTTTTTCGTCCGTCACAAAACCACCATCTCTAGTTTTTAAGGAGTTCATCTGAAAATCTTTTGATTTCGAGAGAATTTAGCCTCGTTCAGACTAGAGACGTTAGAGCACAGGTTTTGCCAGCCAGCCCGCTCTGCAGATCTAAGACATTTCTTATATGCACTACACGCTGATCTGAAAGCCCTGGAGTCATCAAGCTGACGTCGGTTCCAAGCTCTTCTCATATCCTTCTTTCAAGCTCAGCCCTCCACCTAGTCGATTTGACAGTACGAAGTAGACAAGCTTCTTCGTTTGATGCTACTACGATTGAGTTTGTCGTATCCACGACGTCATCTAAGTCGTCTAATTGTTGGAAAATATCCATGAAATTTAGTCGCCAAGTTTTCCAAAAAGAGGTCTCAGTTTGCAGATTTAGGATTACGATATGTTACCACATTGAAGGTGACATCAAAATGATCGAAAAATATATATATTTATGATCGGATAGAGACGGTTCAGCTTCATTTGGAACCTGCCAATTTTCCATCTCACGCAAAATTCTATCAGAGCAAAGCGTTATGTCTAACACCTCCTCCCTTCCAGAACTCGCAAAAGTAGGTCGGTTTCCCAGATTCAGAATATGGAGATTTGTACTACTTATGTACTCCATCAGTTCAGAGCCTCTCAGATTGATGTCTGAGCTGCCCCAAATGATGTGATGAGCATTCGCATCACTGCCGATAATGAGCGGAAGCCCATTTCTGCTACAATATGATACAACGCTTTTGAAATCATCAGAAGGAGATGATTCGTTATGCGGTAGGTATGCTGAACAATATATATATATTTTTTGTCTACGTTTCCGACAGTCAGTGTAACTGTGACAACACAGATATCGCGAGTTGTGAGCTCCGATACACGCGTCAATAGCCTTATTTGCAAGAATGCTATGGAAGCTTTACCTTCCTGCATGAGTCGAGATAAATTCATGGTTGCTGTACGTTTATGCTGGAGATTGATTTGTGCTATTCTAACCATTGTTGATTGGAGAACTGTACATTTCATTTCCAACATAACTTGCACAACAACTAGACGACACCAAGCAAGTTGCGATGTTAACGAGCCATATCAGGTTTAAATGGGACACGATCATTTGATTCCCACGATTTGCGAAGAAAATAATGGTCCACTGTGTATTCGCATAACACAGTAAGGGCAAAAGCCAAAATGCTCAGTGCGTGACTGGCATATTTTAGACCCTCCAGTCATTAAGTCCTCGGCACGGAACTACACCTTGACTTAGGGACTCCTACTTTCAGTCGCCTCCTACGACATGGGAGCAGGAACCCAGTGGCTCAATTCTTGGTCGGATACCACACGGCCTCTGGACAGGTTCGTCTATACACATCGAACTTTGATAATCGAAACCCAGAAAAACTTCACCGAACTACCATGAGCTGAGAGTCTCAGCACACCCCCAGCCAACAAAAATTCGGCAAAATCAAGCGGATAATCGGCGAAAAAACTTCGGTGTGTAGAGTGGACATTCTGCTGCGTAATGCAGCGCCCAGCTCTTCCCAGGCTCCGTTCGCCATTGAGAATATTTTAACCCCCTGAACAATTTTACCCATAGCACGGGTCGTATGACACTATGGAATTGGGGTTCCTTTTTTGGTAGGTTTTTACCACCGGAACAGGTAGTCCGTAGTGTAATTCTTAGCCGGTTGAAACAACCACTACCGACACTACACGGCTTATTTAGGCTGTTCGGAGAAAGAAGCTGACATTGAAGGACAGCTTCCATGGATGGCCGAACAGCCGACAAATGTATATAGTTTTGTTATTATTTAGTTTAAGCCCTCCCCCCAACTTTTTTCAAGTGCATGTAGGGTTTAAAACTATTTTTCCTTTAAAACGGTGGGGTCAAGAAACACGAAAAGCCTATTTTCATAAAGATAGGTGCTTCCATGGCAGTGCTAGAAGCTGGTCAATTTTTACCTTCTAATGCTCAATACAATTCTCCTAGAATAATTACAATAGTCCAATTACGTGGAAAACGTAGCCAACGACAGTCCAAATTGATAAGTTTTATTAGTTTTCGATAATATTGCACCATAACAAAGATATATGAAAAAAATATTTTCCCTAGTCAACGTAAACTGTCCGTGGCAGCACTGCTCCATCGAAATCCAATCAGACTAATTGCAATAACTTCAGTTCATTTAATACTACTCAATATTACAATACTACTCAATAATACTCAAATTAAAGGCAATAATCACATTAATGAGCCTTACTTGTTTTTGTGAGCAAATCTCGCCTCAATCAAAAGTTACAGCTGTTTAAAATCGTTGTTGTCCGCAAACAAGATGGGCATTAATGGGTTAAAGTATAATATTAATATTTAATTGTCGTTATTATGGCTTACAGCGTTCATAAAATTTAGTAGCTACAGTAGCGCGAGAGGTTTTTATGAAAATAGACTTGCTATAATGCACTTGAGTTACCACCGTTCTTCGCATGCGCCAATTTGTAGATTTCTTCGCCTAGCATCGCTACCGATGGGAGTGTAATTTGGCTACCGAAAGAGGCTATCGACCTTATCAAGAGTTCACGCACTCTTGCACCCTTCAGTGAAGAGTCTGTTTCACTCTGTTGACTGGTGGGCGACAGGCTGGCACAATTGAGGCCACCCGCAGAAATGAAAGGCTGTTATGCAGCTGGGGAAACTCGGGACTGTTAATGCGAATCAAGAATGTCGCTATTGTCCACTTCGTGGAAAATATTTCGAATCCGCTAGCGAAACTCTTCAAACCGCGGTTAATCTGAGGATTTCCAAAGTCCTATAAACCACTTTGAACTAATCAGTGTAAGAGGCAAGAGTGGTTCGTCATTTGTTCGCACCGTGAGTGTTCAACGTGCTAATCAAATTCGACCTTAAAAGTTTCACCATGTTCTATAATCAGTTTCCTTTCCCTAACGGAATAGCAATTGATAGTGCAACCCAATTAGCTTGGCGATTCTTGTGTGCGAAGTGAAGAAGATTTTAAGGTTGTAACTCTTTTACTTTTTACTTTTACTGTGTATCCCGGTAAAGCTCAGTAGCAAGAGCCCCCTCGAACTGGATCTCAGGGTCGGCTTACTACTGGGTAATCGGAGGGGTTTCGCGGACAACTGTGCAGGGTACTATTACTTTACTAAAATGGGTCGTGAAATGAGCAAATCGAAAATGAAATATAAACTTCGAAAACTTGTTTTATTTAAATGAATTTTACTTTTACTAAATCACTGTTTATTTAAACTATTGCTTGTGTGTGAGTGTGTATGTGGGTTGTGGGTTTATACCGGTACGTACCGCTGCTGTTGCTGGTGGTTCGGGGCCGTCCAGCGAGCGCTCACGTGGCTGCTGCTGACGACGAGGGGGCTCGGGAACTGGTTCCAATGGTGGCTACGATATTTCTCTGGCGGGTTTGGCGGGTTCTTGACGGCGTTGCTGGAGTCTAATGGCGGCGTCTGGCGTCTTCCCTCATTGACTAGTATCGACAGGCCCAGGACGATACCGGAGTGACCATGCCGAGAGGGGTAAGCCCTCCTTAGCGGTTATGGCTCAAGGCAAGAGGACGATCGCTGGTCTTTGACAGATTAGACGTAGCGAGCATCCAGGGCTCACTAGGCCGAATCATGTGCTGCCGGGTGGTGATGATTGCGTCACCCAAGGCACGGGAAATTTTATATGAAACCAAAAAGGTCCTGTGCTCCCATCAAATTGCAACGACAAACCTTCATATTACCTGAACGAATATCGGTTTAATCACACCTCACTGTTAATTTTACCCTTTTCTAAAACTCACTGGATTCACTTCTAGGATGTTGAGCACACGAACGCCAGATTACTTCTGATCCTTGGCGGGCTTTCAGAAGAACTCATAACATTTTGGCGGTTTTCTTTTGCCTCCTGAGCGCGAACTTTGGGTGTGTCGCGCTACCACATTTCGCCTGCCTATAACAGCTTTCCTCCCCCTTTGGTAATGTGTTATACTGTTCGGCGCTCGGTTATTTTACCACCCACTTGTTTATATGGGAAATTGCTGTGTGGCCGCACTCTTCAAATCGTAACTCCGGAACCGGAAGTCCGATTGACAAAAAACTCAATAGAAGCTTATCCGTTATGTGTCCAACAAAAAAACACCTTTAGCAGGCCAACGAGGGTACCCGAGTATCGTAAACCGGGGTGGCATTGATCACTTTTGGAAGTAATCATGACATATTTTTCGACGCAGGACATTTTTTTTCAAGTTTGACATTTTTAAACCATGTACTGATGTATAGAGAAGAAGATTGGATGGTTTTACCTGAAATTGTTCGCTTATAACTATTTGTCCAAAAATAATTTCAATTTCAAGTCCGCTTTCATATTCCGGGGTGACTTTGATAACCTGCATGTTCACCCACATTAAATTCTTGATGTCAATATTTTTCATTCAAATGTTTGTTTAGACTAATTCTGAAAAGATATTCAATTATTAAATATTAAAAATAGATGTTAATTGGTATTGTAAAAAGTATTTTAATCCACTGTAAGATTCGAGTGACCAGAATTCGTATAATTCGAGCCTAACTAGAATAAAAGAATCTGAAAGCATTTTTAACTGCTACACTCGTTTTATTTCAGTAGTTTATCAAAGTACAATGAGTTTCATTCATTTCAACGCTTTGGAGTATTGAATATAAAAAAATATTGCGAATTTTAGCTGGAAATAATCTGAAATTATTACCAACTAGTTTTACAGAAAATTGTTTTTAAAATAAGCGAACTATTTAAAATAAATTTAGCGCACCCCACCCTAAAGAAAAATTAAAACTCACTTAGAATTTATTACGCTAGTTAAAATCTGAGATTTATTTGTTTTATAAAAAATAGACACTATACGAAGCTTCGTAAAATAAGGTAAAGTAAAATTTCGCTTTTTTATCTAAAAACGTGTATAATCCACCTAACAGTGTGATGAGACATTTCTTATAACTCTTATCACTCTTCGGATATTATATCGTTTGAAAGCATTTAGAACTTGATGCTTCGCGATGTTTTTGATAACACATACTACATGGGATAGTGGCAGGACTCAGAGAATCGCTCAAATCAGCATAGGACAACATCAGTGCTAGAAATCTCAAACCAAATCAATGGGAAAGCGAAAAAATGGCCCATAAAATAGACATACCAACGAATTAATGTTAATGCTCTGTTAATAAAATATCTAAATTGTGGTGAGAAAACTGAATTTTCCTAAAGGGGTTATATATTGTACTGAAACAAAAAAAAACGATTTTTTTGAATCGATTTGAAGTTTATATTTTACTCAAATTTCCAACGCGACTGAGAACTAAGAAATCAACGCGATACTAGCAGTGATACCATTCAAAGAAAATCAACAGTGAATATTTCCAGACTTGGTTTTATTTCCTATTTAAGAATTATTGTGTTTTTTGATATCCTAGATTGCATGATTCAGTGATCGAAACCCAAAACTTCATAAAGTATTTGAAATTATTAAATTAAAATTTGTTTTTGCTATTGAAATTGACAAAATGATAGTATCGGCCCTTTGGCGATTGTTTACTTTTTCGGTCCCACCTATCACCATTGAAGTATCGCCCTTACGTTTTTTTACAATAACTACCGTTTTACACCACCGATTTCGTCCGGGTTTTTTCAATAGAGATCATTGTTACTATTTACAGCTGTTATCAGTTTGATAATCCTAAAAAATACGAAAATAACAGTTTCGCCTCTAAACTTCTAGCAAAAAAAGTATCGCCCTGTTTGTTTGCATGGAGCGTGGAGGGCGAAACTTTAAATAAACAAACTAAAATACAGTTTCGCCCGTTGTATTTTTTGCTGTAGTTTAAGGAAGCAATATCTTAGAATCAAAATTTTTAGGTTAATTTGTTGCGTTTCAAAGCCCTCATTCGCATGTAAGAAAAAAGCCCTATGTTTACATTTGTAAGTATCGCCCTTTTCACAAAAAAAGCGTTGAAATGAAATCGCAGCTCCTGATATCACGCTATCTCTGAAGTACATGCGTGCATAGTTTCAAATTTTACTTCGACATCGACTTTTTCTAAAGGTGACTTCCCAGTAGTATTCTTGATTTGAATTATTATCGCTAATCCTAATGCCAAAGAACAAATAAAAACCTCACGAAAACGAACCGTTTGGGAAAATCATCATCATTACTGGAACTTTCATTTTCACGAAACTTTTCGATAACCTTCCGTCACTTGCGTTAATGCACTGGGTGCACAGTAGGATGACAGGAAAAAAATTACCCCTATCGGCCCACCTCTGCGTCGATTCCTAGTCCCACCAGAAGTACTTGCACCAAATTTGAAGCAAATCGGACAAGTCTAACTACCGGACCAACGGCCTGAAGTTTGTATGGGAATTTTCAACAATTTGCATGGAGAAAACCCACCAGCACGCCGCTAGGTGGCACTGTATGCATCGTATTATCACTGTAAGTGAAAATAAGAAGGATAATTGAATTGTCTACAACTTAGTCGAAGACTGCAAGTAAATCCGACTTTGTTAAAAGAAGTTATTATACTTTTAACGAAGTGATGTCTGAGTCAGTTTTGCATGGGGCCTAATAGTGCATGGTTGTGTATCAGTACTCGATTCACACGAACTAAACATTTTTGTGAAATTATCGTTAGGTTTAGCTCAATGGTATGTTCAGAAGAACTATAGTAATTAATACGAGTCATGCTTTGATTAGAAAATTTTAGTTCCACCTGTTACCGCATAGAGGGCGCCAACACTAACTTTTCAACGGAGAGAGATAGAAATTTGGTGTCTTCTACAAAGTTATAGAACAGGCATTTTTCAGTATTTCTTTTGAACATCTTGATACTCTATCTCTCTTCTATGAAAAGTTAGTAGTGGCGCCCTCTATGCGGCCACAGGTGGAACTAAAATTTTCTAACCAAAACATAACTCGTATTATTTACTATAATTCTTGTAAACATACTATTCGGCTAAATCTAACCATTATTTCACAAAAATATATAGTTCGCGGGAGTCGAGTACTGATACACAACCATGCACTGCTAGGCCCCATGCAAAACTGACTCAGACATCACTTCGTTAAAAGTTTAATAACTTCTTTTAACATAGCCGGATTTACTAGCAGTCCTCGACAAAGTTGTAGATAATTAAAATATCTTTCTTATTTTCACTTACAGTGATAATACGATGTATACAGTGCCACCTAGCGGCGAAAATACGAGCTAGTGAGTTTTCTCCATGTAAATTGTTGAAAAATCCAATATAAACTTCAGGCACGTTGGTCCGGTAGTTAGACTTGTCCGATTTGCTTCAAATTTTGTACAAGTACTTCTGGTGGGACTAGGAATCGACTCAGGGGTGGGCCGATTGAGTTTTCAAAAATTCATCATTTTTCTGGGCAGTCTAGTGCACAGTGCTCAAAAAATCTAGCGAAATCGTCTTAGGGCACCAGCGGGTCTGTAAAGAATACTTAAAATTAATTTCTATTCCATAATTTTCAGTTCAGCAATTCGAGACATCGTGCTCACCGCAAGCCATGAAAAATAGACTACGTTGTGAAGCGATGGTCACTATTTATTAAAAAATCACGGTTAAATAAAAAATAAAACTATTAAAAAATTTCAAATAGTTCATAATTTTCACAAACCTATTAGGAAAAATTTGTCTAATAAGCTTTCGTAATATTGTGTAGAAAAAAAGCTGAAAATTTGAAAATAAATCTGAGGATTATGATTGATTACAGAACTCTGGAATTTTCTATTGGAATGTTTTCAGGCAGGAATTTGATATTGATGCTATTAGACAACTGTGAAATCAAGACCAATAGATCAGTTACATATCAGTACCCCATTCCAACAATTTATCAAAAGTCCTCATGATGTTTACAACAACAGGTTATCAATCTACGGATCAGATAATGTTATTGTAATATTGAATTAAATCAGTTTGCATCAATAAATTTTCAACACCAATCCAATATTTTTTTTTTGGTGTGTTGGGGGGGGGGGCTGTATGGTGTTAAACCCCAAAACCTTCTCTTGGCTACGCCGTTGCTTGGAGTTATTTATTTCGCTTTTCATTTTCCGAAAGGTTTCAGATCGATCCGATGGTCATAAGTTAGAAAAATTGCAGTCAGGTTCGCACAAATGAACATTTTTGCACTGATAAGTTATCAAGTTCCTTCCAGACAACTTGGAAGTGTTCGGTGATTATTTCTAGCGGTTGTAGCTAGAAAAATGAAATACAAAATTCGATTTATCGAAATAATGTTTGGCTTATTTCAATGGATTATTACTATATTGAACAATAAATAGGCGACGAAGAGTAATCCACAAACAACAAGCCATAACTTTTAAAGTATTCAAAATAGATATTTGAAGTCTTCAGTAAAGTTATTCGTAAAAGTAAGAGCTACAAATTTGCTGAAGTTATAGTCACTTCCAAGAAAATTTGTGAAAATATCTCACTCATAGGGGGATTAATCAGCAAAAGCACAATACCAAAAGAAAGGGCATATTGCCTCTATTAAATTCACCGAAGATACTATTGAACTAGAATAAGCCGTTTTAACGTTAAAAATAGATTACATGGTTTTGGTCATATTTCTGGCAATGGGAAATGATAAAAATCTTTCGTCCGCATTTAATGTTAAATATCTCTTTTGATAATAGTCCGATTTCAACAATCTATAGCTTGTTCGAAAGGTATTCGTTGAAGCTGTCTAAAAACATATAAATTGTTAATCTATATTGTCAATTTCGGCAGATAATTCAAAAAAACTGCAAAAAACGCCATTTTTACGCATTCAAACATTCATATCTTGGAAACTAAACATCAGAATCAAAAACAAATTAATAGCGTTCATACTGTTTTTTAGTTCTTTCATTTAAAATTGGTTTGGATAAGATCGGTTCAGCCATTGCTGAGAAACACGAATGAGAATTTGTCCGTTACATACACACACACACACACACAGACACACACACACACACACAGACATTGTCCCAAATCGTCGAGCTGAGTCGATCGGTATATAAGACTCGGCCCTCCGGGCCTCGGAAAAAATCTTGAAAGTTTGAGCGAATTCTATACATTTCTTTTATAAGAAATGTAAAACCGAACAATATACTCAAAAAATATAACAAATTAGTATTTTATAAGTTATAGAGCAGTTCATAACTCTCCGAGCTCTCGATCGAAGCAGTTCGTTTTCTGGTGCTGTGCATAAAGTGAACAAGAATATATATTGACAGTGAAGGTCAACTATTGTTTGAGGCAGTCTTTGTTCGCCGGTGCCCAGGCTGGTGAAGTGAATACCAGAATTGCCGGACACGCAGCTATATAAGCTAAGTATTATTTTTCTTTCTTTCGTTTCCCTTTCCCCGATCGGTCTACTTTTCCCTTTCCCCTGAATACAAGTTTCATCCCTCGTTTACACCACGTGCTATCCTCGTGCCTAAATGGCCGAGGGCGAAGGAACATTGGATGGGAATGATATTCCCATGGATTTACCGGATAAACCCGATATTACTCCCTCCCCTGATTCCCCCAGTCCTCCCCGTATTAAAACATACCCAGCCAATTCAAATGGACCCTGGGTGGTGTATTTCCGGCCCAACACGAAATCGCCCAATATTCTAGAAATATCACGGGAGCTGACTGCTAACTACCCGGCCGTAGCTCAGATAACACGTGTTCGAGCTAATAAGATACGCGTTTTAGTAAATGACCTCGATCAGGCAAACCAGATTGCTCGCAGCGAGCGTTTTACGAAACAATTCCGAGTGTATGTGCCTTGTAGGGCAGTGGAGATCGATGGAATAGTCGCCGAACCGGGTCTAAAGTGCGAAGACCTGTTGAAGTACGGGGTTGGCTGCTTTAAGGACCCTTCACTTCAAAAGGTGAAGATTCTGGAATGCAAGCAATTGTATTCCGCAAAAACAGAAAATGATAAGACAACTTATTCTCCGTCAGACTCGATTCGGGTGACTTTCTCCGGGTCTGCTCTTCCCAACTATGTCCTCCTGGATAGGGTTCGCTTACCCGTTCGCCTGTTTGTACCGCGGGTAATGAACTGCAGCAATTGCAAGCAACTGGGCCACACAGCCACTTATTGTGGCAATAAAAAACGGTGCGGCAAATGCGAGGGAGAGCATGAGGATGACGCTTGCGGTGGAGAAACTGAGAAGTGTATTTACTGCGGGGGCCCTCCGCATGCTCTTAAGTCATGCCCGGTGTACAAGCAGCGCGGGGATAAAATTAAGCGCTCCCTTAAGGATCGCTCGAGGCACTCTTTTGCAGAAATGCTAAAGAATGCTTCGCCATCTGTCCCTTCCGAAAATTCCTTTGCTCTTTTGGCTGGCGTTGAGCAAGAATCTGACGACCCACAAGAGGGAACATCACTGGTTAACCCAGGGGAATCCAGGAAAAGGAGAAATCTAGCCTCCCCTACATTGCCTCGTAAGGGTGCCAAGGTGTCGTCCACTCAGAGTGCGCCATCTACAACCAATAAATCCAACGGAAGTGATGCACAAAAGCCGAAGCAATTTGCTCCAGGACTTGGAAATATTAATTCTAACAAGGAGTACCCACCACTTCCAGGGACACCAAAAACCCCAAGTGTCCCCGTTTTTCAAACAGATACTCAGTCCAGTAACGGACTAATGAAATTTTCTGACATAGTGGACTTAATTTTCACAGCTTTCAATGTTACTGATCCTCTTAAAAGCCTTCTGATACGTTTTCTCCCTATAGTGCAAACATTTTTGAAGCAGTTGACTACTAAATGGCCCCTCCTTGCAGCGATCGTATCCTTCGATGGCTAAGTCATCGAACGAGGTCACCGATTCGATCACTGTTCTACAGTGGAATTGCAGAAGTATCCTCCCGAAAATCGATTCCTTCAAATTCTTACTAAACAGTTTAAAATGTGATGCTTTCGCATTATGTGAAACCTGGTTAACTTCTGATATAAATCTCAACTTCCACGACTTTAATATAATTCGTCTGGATCGAGAAAACCCCTATGGAGGAGTACTTTTGGGGATCAAAAAGTGCTATTCTTCCAACCGAATTAACCTCCCTTCGACACCAGGCATTGAAATTGTCGCTTGTCAAGTTTTAATCAAAGGTAAAGACCTTTGCATTGCTTCCATCTACATTCCTCCTAGAGCCTCGGTAGGGCACCGAACGCTTTGTAATATCACGGAATCCTTACCGGCACCGCGGCTAGTTCTGGGAGACTTTAACTCGCACGGTACGGTATGGGGTTGTCTTCATGATGATAATAGATCAACATTAATCCAAGATCTTTGCGACAATTTCAACATGACCATCTTAAACACGGGAGAAATGACGCGGATTCCTACACCACCAGCACGCGCAAGCGCGTTGGATTTATCGCTTTGCTCGACATCGCTACAGTTAGATTGCATGTGGAAGGTGATCCCTGATCCCCACGGTAGCGATCATTTGCCTATCGTGATTTCAATTGCTAACGGTTCAAGACCATCGAAAACAATCAATGCCTCGTATGACCTCACACGGAACATTGATTGGAAGAGTTACGCGACCGCGATATCCGTTAAAATCGAATCCACTCAAGAACTTCCTCCGGAGGAAGAGTACAGGTTTTTGGCTGGCTTGATTCTCGACAGTGCGAATCAAGCTCAGACTAAACCAGTACCCAGCGCGAATACCCATGGACGGTCTCCCACACTGTGGTGGGATAAAGAGTGCTCAGAGCTGTACGCGGAGAAGTCCACTGCATATAAGGCCTTCCGGGAAGACGGGTTACCCGCTAGCTATCAACAGTACGCGTCGTTAGAAAGGCGAATGAAGAGTTTAATGAAAGCCAAAAAACGCAGTTATTGGCGCCGGTTCGTCGACGGGTTAACGAGAGAAACAGCGATGAGCACTCTTTGGGGTACGGCTCGACGTATGCGTAACCGTAATAGTACCAACGAGAACGTGGAATATTCAAACCGTTGGATATTCGCTTTCGCCAAGAAGATCTGTCCGGACTCTGTCCCGGTACAGAAAACGTGCCGCGCCGCGTCTCCTCCCGATACCGCGAACGAAACACCGTTTTCGATGGTGGAGTTTTCACTTGCTCTCTTATCATGCAACAATAACGCCCCAGGGTTAGACAGAATCAAATTCAACTTGCTGAAGAATCTGCCTGACACTGCAAAAAGACGCTTGCTGAACTTATTTAACAAGTTTCTTGAGGGTAACATTGTCCCTCATGACTGGAGGCAAGTGAAGGTCATCGCCATTCAAAAACCAGGAAAACCAGCCTCCGACCACAACTCGTATCGGCCGATTGCAATGCTGTCCTGTATTCGGAAGTTGTTCGAGAAAATGATCTTGTTTCGCCTCGACAATTGGGTTGAAGCAAATGGCTTACTGTCAGATACACAATTTGGCTTCCGCAAAGGCAAAGGGACGAACGATTGCCTTGCGTTGCTTTCTACAGAAATCCAAATGGCCTATGCTAACAAAGAGCAGATGGCATCAGTCTTCTTGGATATTAAGGGGGCTTTTGACTCAGTTTCTATCAACATTCTGTCAGAGAAGCTGCACCAGCATGGTCTTTCACCAATTTTAAATAACTTTTTGCTAAACCTGTTGTCTGAAAAGCACATGCACTTTTCGCATGGCGATTTAACAACATCGCGATTTAGCTACATGGGTCTTCCCCAGGGCTCATGTCTAAGTCCCCTGCTCTACAATTTTTACGTGAATGACATTGACGATTGTCTTGCCAATTCATGCACGCTAAGGCAACTTGCAGACGACGGGGTGGTCTCTGTTACAGGGCCCAAAGCTGCCGACTTGCAAGGACCATTACAAAATACCTTGGACAATTTGTCTGCTTGGGCTCTTCAGCTGGATATTGAGTTCTCCACGGAGAAAACTGAGTTGGTTGTTTTTTCTAGGAAGCGTGAGCCGGCGCAACTCCAGCTTCTATTAATGGGTGAAACGATCAATCAGGTTTTCACATTTAAATATCTCGGGGTCTGGTTCGACTCTAAAGGTACCTGGGGATGTCACATTAGGTATCTGAAAAAGAAATGCCAACAAAGGATCAATTTTCTCTGGACAATAACTGGAACATGGTGGGGTGCACACCCAGGAGACCTGATCAGGTTATACCAAACAACGAGATTGTCGGTGATGGAGTACGGGTGTTTCTGTTTCCGCTCCGCTGCGAACATACACTTCATCAAACTGGAGAGAATCCAGTATCGTTGCTTGCGCATTGCCTTGGGTTGCATGCACTTGACCCATACGATGAGTCTAGAAGTGCTGGCGGGTGTTCTCCCGCTAAAAATAGATTTTGGGAACTCTCATATCGATTGCTCATCCGATGCGACATTTTGAACCCGTTGGTGATTGAAAACTTCGAGAGGCTCGTCAAGCTTAATTCTCAAACCCGATTTATGGCCTTGTGCTTCGACTACATGGCACAGAGCATTAATCCTTCTTCATATACTCCCGACCGTGTTCGTTTCCTAGATACTTCTGATTCTACTGTATTCTTCGACACATCCATGAAGGAAGAGATTCGTGGAATCCCGGACCATATACGCCCTCAAGTGATCCCCAATATATTTTATAATAAATTCCGAGAAGTCGACTGTGACAAAATGTTCTACACTGACGGATCAAATCTCGATGGGTCCACTGGCTTCGGTATCTTCAACAATACTATCACCGTTTCATTCAAGCTCAATGATCCTGCTTCAGTTTACGTCGCAGAGTTAGCTGCAATTCAGTACACCCTTGGGATCATCGACACTCTGCCCACAGATCACTACTTCATCATTTCGGACAGCCTCAGCTCTATCGAGGCTCTTCGTGCGGTGAAGCCTAAAAAGCAATTCCCGTATTTTCTGGGGAAGATACAGGAGTCCTTGTGTACGTTATCTGAAAAATCTTATCAGATTACCTTTGTTTGGGTCCCCTCTCATTGTTCTATCCCGGGCAATGAAAAGGCCGACTCATTAGCAAAGGTGGGCGCATTAAATGGTGACATATACGAAAGACCAATCTGCTTCAACGAATTTTTTAGTATTTGTCGTCAGAGGACACTCAACAGTTGGCAAACCTCGTGGAGCAATGGTGAACTTGGACGATGGCTACATTCGATTATCCCAAAGGTATCAACGAAACCTTGGTTCAGGGGGATGGATGTGGGTCGGGATTTTATTCGTGTAATGTCCCGACTTATGTCCAACCACTACACCTTAGATGCACATTTGCGGCGTATTGGGCTTGCGGAGAGTAGTCTGTGCGCTTGTGACGAGGGCTATCATGACATCGAGCACGTTGTCTGGGTATGCGCCGGGTATTTGGACGCCAGGTCTCAGTTAAAGGATTCCCTTCGGGCCCGAGGTAGACCACCCAATGTCCCAGTCCGAGATATGCTGGCAAATCGTGATTTCCCCTATATGTCCCTTATTTATACTTTCATAAAAACGATAAATATCCCAATTTAGCCCCTCTCTTTTTATTTCTCGTTTTTAGAAGTTTCCTCTTGCCGTGTGGAACCGATATGCTTCAGACTGCCACTATGTAACCGCCGTCGCCCTTATCACTACGGAATCTGAAGCGAGAGCGACTCGAGGTCCGAAGGATTCCCTTTGAAGGATCCCCCGCGGGTCCGAAGAATACCATCCGCCAATCCGACCTACTAGACTGAGGCGCAAATTTGTTTCGCTGATCTCCCGTTTGCCTGAAAGTTGCAAGTTTTGCTCTTCTCTACCGGTCACCATCTACGCCTTCTCTCCCCTGTCCTTGATACAACTACTTCTACACCGATTTTGGAAATGACCAAGCATAAGTATCCGATAAAAAATCAAATTTGTATTCCGTATTCCTAGTTTTAAGATAGTTGTAATTTCTACTCTTTGTTAAAACTATTGTCCCCCATCTTGTAAATAGAATTGTATCCCTAGTTTTAAAACATCTGTGAAATTTTTCATAAATATTTGTTCCCCCTTTTGTGTACCAAACTATATTGTTAGTTTTAAGATAACTGTAAATATTTCCTAAAAAACCATTACTATTGAATTCCTTGTTTTAAAATTTTTCATAAAAAAAAATCTTTTGCCCCCTCTCTTATATATAGAATTTTTTTTTTCTAGTCTTAAGATAGCTGTAAATTTTTTCTCTTTTATAAAAAAAAAATATTTCAACATTGTAACCTCCTAGTTTTAAGATATTCAAAATGTAAAAACAAAAGAATTCGGCACCGCCAAGCTAACGCATTTGTGCCTATCAAATAAACGAAATGAAAAAAAAAAAGTTATAGAGCAAAACTCATTTCAAATTTTAAGGATTCGGTAAACTATTCGGGCCAAATAAGCAATCTACGAAAAAAGTTTGAAGTGATCAGTCACCCGGATGATCAAAGCCACCCCGGTTTACGGTACCCACAAATTGAAATGCTCATAACTATGGCTTCGTTTAACCGATTTGGACACTTTTAGATGTTTTGGATTCAGCAGCTCGTTCACATTTTGATTTTGTAAAATTGAACCGGATGAATGGGTCTGGTTCGTGGTATTCTGGATTTTCCTAACAATATGAGTATCAAAACTCTTCTAATTGTCTCGGAAGTCTGTTATTTGTTGTTACGGGACCCTATGGCAGTTTGAAAAATGGAATTAGAATGGAATGGCCACTCATGGCCCCACGAGAACCTGCTACGGAATGTCCGTTCCGGGGTCAAATCACCAAATGGTTCCAAAACCACTAGATATAGCCTACCGATGCAATTCCAAGAGTTTTGATACCCATATTGCTAGTATTCCAAAAATAAATTCACAAATGGTATCCCAGCACTGGAACATGAATTCCGATTTCCGGGAACCGAATGAAGAAACCTGATTCATTTTTACCAAGTCTAAAAGTGGATGAGTTCCTGAATCTAAAACACCAAAAAGTATCAAAATTGATTGAAAATTGCCTTAGTTATTGGTATTTCAGTATTGTTGGTACCCGGGTATCCACGTCGGCTTGTTACGTAGTAAAAAAAATCAGGAGCTCCTCCTCACTCCCCCTTACTATATTACCAATATAATAACTCCAAAAGCTTGACTTAGTAATGTTCTAAGATGTCTCAAAGTTTCAATTTCCAGCTATGGATAAAACATGGGCATTTCATTAATTGAAACCTGAATAGGTACCCGGGTACCGAGTCGGACACATAACATGTGACACATGTGGGAGCGTTATGCCGTTCTTTTGAATTTAAGTTTGAGCGATTTGGTTCAGCCATCTTTGAGGTAAATGTGTGGGTTTAGAAAATTCATAGACACACCACACATACACACTGCATATCCTTTCTATTGAGGAAGGCAACAACCCACACACATACAGACCATATCTCAGTTCATCAAGCTGATTCAATTGGTATATTAGACTCGGCCCCACGGGATTCGCAAACATTTATCGGAATATAAGGGAATCCTATACATTTGTTTTATAAGATACTAGCTAATACCCGTCGCGCGTTGCTGCAACTTTCAACGAAATAGGAGGAAAACACAATTTGTTCCAAAACGCTATCTGGCGGGCAGATAATTCTCAACCAATAGCACACAAACACGCTCCATAACGAATGCCTACTACGTATAAATTTTGACGGCAATCGATGAAGCCGTTTGGGAGTCCATAAATCATATACATACAAACATTGACTTTTATATATATATATATATATATATATATATATATATATATATATATATATATATATATATATATATATATATATATATATATATATATATATATATATATATATATATATATATATATATATATATATATATATATATATATATATATATATATATATATATATATATATATATATATATATATATATATATATATATATATATAGATAGATAGATAGATAGATAGATAGATAGATGTAAAAATAGCCTACCTAATAGGAGCAAAGTACCGTTATTACTCTTCTATAATAAAATTGTAAGTTGCTTTACTAAATTTTATCCAAATCCTTAAAAAGAAAACTTGCTTTTTGGGGCACATTATCATTTTCAATGAAGGCGTCCACACTCGATAAACAACCCCTTTCAAGGGATGTTAGTTTTTTACAGCAATGTTTCGGTTAGATTGGAGGAAAACATGTATGTTCATCCCATCTAGAACTCCCCTTCCGCTATAGATATTTAGCAAAACTATGGTCCCAGATAAGGGCTACCCTAACAGACGACTTGAACCTTGGCAAAGCTTTAAAACCTTTATCTTAACCAGTTATCCGAAGACGAGCGACAAAGACATTTCACTAGCAGCGCCTTCTTTGTTGGTGGATGAAATTGGTGATGCAACGCGTGCGTTCCCCTGCCACAGAGATGCTTGCAAACTGATTTGAAGTGTGAGCAAGAATCGTGAAAGCGCACAGCATGCTCAGCACCACTGGGCTACCACCACCGCGGTGTCTCGCCACCACCCGCAGGATACGGAATCCGTTATCCGTTTTATGTGCGCACTTGTGCGGGGTGACGCAGCTTTCGAGAATCGCTGCACATTTCGCGCCGGAAGGACACGTTGAAAGAAAAGGATTATGGTATTAGAAGACGGTTTTACCCTCGCTTTTCGATGCTATGTGATATGTGTGCATAGTGAATCTGCCCGAGAATTGTGGGATTCGAGTGTGGTAGGGTTAGTGGGCCAATTATGGATATACACTCATCTTTAATTCAGTATGTTGAGAGACTGTGTCATTAACGATCTAAATTATCCGGTTGGGATCTAATCTATGTTTCCATAAATAGCAGGACTCAACGAAGTTGGGTACTATTGCCATAACTGCGGCTTACCTACCCTAGATAATTTTTCGTTTCTCGCTACACTTTTTACGAATAACCGAACCACCAGAGCGTCTGCAATACGGCGCGCTATGACGTGGTGACGGGATCTCCAACTGTTTGTTTTTGCACTTGGTATCTCTTTTTTTTTGGTTGGCATTCCCATGCAATCTGCTGCATAATAGGAGTCGTTTCAGCTGAGCTTCAAGCCGGATGGCGGTTGTCTGGTTGGTAATGTGTGTGGTGTAATGATATTACAGCTTTCAAGCTGGTTTAGCTTTGTCACCATCTCTCGGTGAGGAGCAGCACCATTTCGTTGAATGGGGGTTAAGACCTGGCATCCAGCATGCGGCGAGAGTGCAACGGATTTTATTGGATGACATGTGTTGAGCGGTTGTAGGAATAAGGATCGCACCATTTAGCTTCGTACAAGGCTTGTCACCGCAGAAAAAGATAAGTGACTTTACAATTAGAATGAACAATCGGGAATAGATTTTTCTTTACTATTAGTTTGCTTTTGTTCACTAAAATACAACTGCATAACTATATAACGTCATAAATTAGTGATGTGAAACCGGTACAAGCCTCTTTGGCACTTCACGTCAATCTGGTTGTTCCGTTCAATTCTTTAAATTATACTCAGCACTTTTGTGTCTGATTTTCTGACCACCTTGTGAATCTGACTGGTGCGCTCAGGTTAAATACAATAAATGATTCTTCGACTTGTTCGGGAGTTCGATGTCAACGATACACCGGCATGGTTGAACAAATTGATCAGAATAAATAACATTCCCGTTAAAAATAAATAATTCGTTCGAAGGAAAATCCGTATAACGTTACATTCAATATTAAAAATCGGACAAAATAAAGAAATTTGTAAGAATTAAGGTTTTTATTGAGTTTTACACCAGCTGACATAACCCCACAAAATGAGCCAGATGAATTTCATTTGACAATTCTCGGTGGTTCGTGGACATGGAAATTACGTGAGTTGGAATGTAACAGATGAGCAGTGCTCATTGAGCACCCGTTGCACTCGAACTCACGCAACAGAAATGTAAACAAAAACCACTGAGAATTGTCAAACATGAACCTCATTCATCATGAGTTCATTCGTGTCGTCATCTTGTAGAACTCAATTGAATACTTTACGCTGACGTCACAAATGAACTCGGGTACTCGTTTTTGACAGTTCGCTTGTACTGTTTACATGGCCTTAGAGAAATGCTTTGAGATTTGCTTGGAGTGAATATAGTCGTCCGCAAAAATTTTCTAAGTCCATGTAAACAGTATAAGTGAACTGTCAAGAAAAGTGAGATTAACTGATTCAGTAAAGAACCTAATAGTGAAGATTATTTTAACCAACTTTTACATTGAAGAGCTCCTGTCCGATTTTTATGCTTGAAGTTTATATTCGATTTCTACATACTAATATTTTTGAAACAGATTTTACGGGGCATGCTCTTTTCATACGACTTTCATTTTCGGTTGTTCATATATATTGCATGTTTGTCCTTTTCATTTGGCGGTTTTTTGCAACTGTATTTGCTTTAGCTTTCAATGCATTTTTTACATTTCTTATAAAAGAAATGTATAGAATTCGCTCAAACTTTCAAGATTTTTTCCGAGGCCCGGAGGGCCGAGTCTTTTATACCAATCGACTCAGCTCGACGATTTGGGACAATGTCTGTGTGTGTGTGTGTGTCTGTGTGTGTGTGTGTATGTAACGGACTAATTCTCATTCGTGTTTCTCAGCAATGGCTGAACCGATCTTATCCAAACCAATTTTAAATGAAAGAACTAAAAAACAGTATGAACGCTATTAATTTGTTTTTGATTCTGATGTTTAGTTTCCAAGATATGAATATTTGAATGCGTAAAAATGGCGTTTTTTGCAGTTTTTTTAAATTATCTGCCGAAATCGACAATATAGATTAACAATTTATATGTTTTTAGACAGCTTTAACGAATACCTTTCGAACAAGCTATAGATTGTTGAAATCGGACTATTATCAAAAGAGATATTTAACATTAAATGCGGACGAAAGATTTTTATCATTTCCCATTGCCAGAAATATGACCAAAAACATGTAATCTATTATTAACGTTAAAACGGCTTATTTTAGGTCAATAGTATCTTCGGAGAATTTAATGGAGGTAATATGCCCTTTCTCTTGGTATTGTGCTTTTGCTGATTAATCCCCCTATGAGTGAGATATTTTCACAAATTTTCTTGGAAGTGATTATATCGAAATGATGCCTTCAGCAAATTTGTAGCTCTTACTTTTGCGAATAACTTTACTGAAGACTTCAAATATCTATTTTGAATACTTTAAAAGTTATGGCTTGTTGTTTGTTGATTACTCTTTGTCGCCTATTTATTGTTCAATATAGTAATAATCCATTGAAATAAGCCAAACATTATTTCGATAAAACGAATTTTGTATTTCATTTTACTATCTACAACCGCTAGAAATAATCACCGAACACTTCCAAGTTGTCTGGAAGGAACTTGATAACTTATCAGTACAAAAATGTTCATTTATGCGAACCTTCTGACTGCAATTTTTCTAACTTATAATAATCGGATCGATCTGAAACATATCGGAAAATGAAAAGCGAAATAAATAACTCCAAGCAACGGCGTAGCCAAGAGAAGGTTTTGAGGTTTAACACCATACAACCCCCCCCC
This sequence comes from Topomyia yanbarensis, assembly GCF_030247195.1. NCBI lineage: Eukaryota > Metazoa > Arthropoda > Insecta > Diptera > Culicidae > Topomyia > Topomyia yanbarensis. The sequence continues at coordinate 40,238,464 of NC_080671.1, read as the reverse complement.
CTCCCACACCAAAAAAAATATTGGATTGAAGTTGAAAATTTATTGATGCAGACTGATTTAATTCAATACTACAATAACAATTATCTGATCCGTAGATTGATAACCTGTTGTTGTAAACGTCATGAGGACTTTTGATAAATTGTCGGAATGGGGTCCTGATATGTAACTGATCTATTGGTCTTGATTTCACAGTTGTCTAATAGCATCAATATCAAATTCCTGCCTGAAAACCTTCCAATAGAAAATTCCAGAGTTCTGTAATCAATCATAATTCTCAGATTTATTTTCAAATTTTCAGCTTTTTTCCTACACAATATTACGAAAGCTTATTACACAATTTTTCCTAATAGGTTTGTGAAAATTATAAACTATTTGAAATTTTTTAATAGTTTTATTTTTTATTTAACCGTGATTTTTTAATAAATAGTGATCATCGCTTCACAACGTAGTCTATTTTTCATGGTTTGCGGTGAGCACGAACTCTCGAATTGCTGAACTGAAAATTATGGAATAGAAATTAATTTTTAGTATTCTTTACAGACCCGCTGGTGCCCTAAGACGATTTCGCTAGATTTTTAGAGCACTTTAGACTGCCCAGAAAAATGATGAATTTTTGAAAACTCAATCGGCCCACCCCTGAGTCGATTCCTAGTCCCACCAGAAGTACTTGTACAAAATTTGAAGCAAATCGGACAAGTCTAACTACCGGACCAACGTGCCTGAAGTTTATATTGGATTTTTCAACAATTTACACGGAGAAAACTCACTAGCTCGTATTTTCGCCGCTAGGTGGCACTGTATACATCGTATTATCACTGTAAGTGAAAATAAGAAAGATATTTTAATTATCTACAACTTTGTCGAAGACTGCTAGTAAATCCGGCTATGTTAAAAGAAGTTATTAAACTTTTAACGAAGTGATGTCTGAGTCAGTTTTGCATGGGGCCTAGCAGTGTATGGTTGTGTATCAGTACTCGAGTCCCGCGAACTATATATTTTTGTGAAATAATGGTTAGATTTAGCCGAATAATATGTTTACAAGAATTATAGTAAATAATACGAGTTATGTTTTGGTTATAAAATTTTAGTTCCACCTGTGACCGCATAGAGGGCGCCACTATTAACTTTTCATAGAAGAGAGATAGAGTATCAAGATGTTCAGAAGAAATACTGAAAAATGCCTGTTCTATTACTTTGTAGAAGACACCAAATTTCTATCTCTCTCTGTTGAAAAGTTAGTGTTGGCGCCCTCTATGCGGTAACAGGTGGAACTAAAATTTTCTAATCAAAGCATGACTCGTATTATTTACTATAATTCTTCTGAACATACCATTGAGCTAAACCTAACGATTATTTCACAAAAATGTTTAGTTCGTGTGAATCGAGTACTGATACACAACCATGCACTGTTAGGCCCCATGCAAAACTGACTCAGACATCACTTCGTTAAAAGTTTAATAACTTCTTTTAACAAAGTCGGATTTACTTGCAGTCTTCGACTAAGTTGTAGACAATTCAATTATCCTTCTTATTTTCACTTACAGTGATAATACGATGCATACAGTGCCACCTAGCGGCGAAAATGCGTGCTGGTGGGTTTTCTCCATGTAAATTGTTGAAAATTCCCATACAAACTTCAGGCCCGTTGGTCCGGTAGTTAGACTTGTCCGATTTGCTTCAAATTTGGTGCAAGTACTCCTGGTGGGACTAGGAATCGACGCAGAGGTGGGCCGATAGGGGTCATTTTTTCCTGTCACCCTACTGTGCACCCAGTGCATTAACGCAAGTGACGGAAGGTTATCGAAAAGTTTCATGAAAATGAAAGTTCCAGTAATGATGATGATTTTCCCAAACGGTTCGTTTTCGTGAGGTTTTTATTTGTTCTTTGGCATTAGGATTAGCGATAATAATTCAAATCAAGAATACTACTGGGAAGTCACCTTTAGAAAAAGTCGATGTCGAAGTAAAATTTGAAACTATGCACGCATGCACTTCAGAGATAGCGTGATATCAGGAGCTGCGATTTCATTTCAACGCTTTTTTGTGAAAAGGGCGATACTTACAAATGTAAACATAGGGCTTTTTTCTTACATGCGAATGAGGGCTTTGAAACGTAACAAATTAACCTAAAAATTTTGATTCTACGATATTGCTTTCTTAAACTACAGCAAAAAAAACAACGGGCGATACTGTATTTTTGTTTGTTTATTTAAAGTTTCGCCCTCCACGCTCCATGCAAACAAACAGGGCGATACTTTTTTTGCTAGCAGTTTAGAGGCGAAACTGTTATTTTCGTATATTTTAGGATTATCAAACTGATACCAGCTGAAAATATTAACAATGATCTCTATTGAAAAAACCCGGACGAAATCGGTGGTGTAAAACGGTAGTTATTGTAAAAAAACGTAAGGGCGATACTTCAATGCTGATAGATGGGACCGAAAAAGTAAACAATCGCCAAAGGGCCGATACTATCATTTTGTCAATTTCAATAGCAAAAACAAATTTTAATTTAATAATTTCAAATACTTTATGAAGTTTTGGGTTTCGATCACTGAATTATGCAATCTAGGATATCAAAAAACACAATAATTCTTAAATAGGAAATAAAACCAAGTCTGGAAATATTCACTGTTGATTTTCTTTGAATGGTATCACTGCTAGTATCGCCCTTTTCAAGAAAAAGCGTTGATTTCTTAGTTCTCAGTCGCGTTGGAAATTTGAGTAAAGTATAAACTTCAAATCGATTCAAAAAAAAAATCCACCACAATACAGATATTTTATTAACAGAGCGTTAACAATAATTCGTTGGTATGTCTATTTTATGGGCCATTTTTTCGCTTTCCCATTGATTTGGTTTGAGATTTCTAGCACTGATGTTGTCCTATGCTGATTTGAGCGGTTCTCTGAGTCCTGCCACTATCCCATGTAGTATGTGTTATCAAAAACATCGCGAAGCATCAAGTTCTAAATGCTCTCAAACGATATAATATCCGAAGAGAGTGATAAGAGTTATAAGAAATGTCTCATCACACTGTTAGGTGGATTAAACACGTTTTTATAGAAAAATCCACTTGAACGACTTTACATTTATCTTCAATTTGCAGCTAGTAATATTTTTTTTAGAAAAGGCTCATTTTTGGTTCTGTTGGGGCAAAATGTGAATTCGGAACGGGATTATCTTCTTATTTAGTACCATCTGTTACCAGAAACAGAGTATCAGCGACGGAAGCAGCCCACGGATAAGTAAACTTACGGTCAGTCCGACCAGCGGACGGATATGGGTAAGCATGCGGTATGTTGCAATAAATTTCACTGCAATTCAAACATTCTTGGGTGATGATTTTGTTGAAACTGAACTGTAAAACTATACCTAAGCTGATCTTTTTCTTCGTTTCACTATTTATTTTGAAATACTTCTCTAAAACTTGGGACAAGTTGTGGGTTGAAAATTGCTCTGTAACTTTTTTTCAAGATCATAGAATAAAACTAGCATGCGTTCAAGGCATAAGTTTTACTTGTGATTATTAAATATTTTCATTACACATACAGTGGACCCAAAAGTGTTCGTCTACCTGCATTTTTCAGAAATACGTGAGTGTGAAACTTGGCATGCACAAGTGAAGAAAATACAGAGTTAAATCGGATACCACACACTTTTTGAATCCATTGTAAGTAAAACTCACTTCCACACCAGTTAAACCCCAGTAGAAGGGCATTTGCGCTTTCACGATAATGCTACAGCATTCGAGAGGTAAGGCGAACACTCCACAAATCATAATATGTTCAACCCTCGACCAAGCAGAATTCTGAATGTCAGTAGAATTATAGCACTAACCCTCTAATTGTCACGGCTGATAACCTACAATGAATGTAGTACCAGGACATTATTTTTAACGAAAAATTCTACTTATCTATCCTCGAAATTCGCAATCGAAATATGTGAGCAAAACATGGGTCATTGAGTCATTCAGCCGAATATGTTAATGTTGATGATAATGTTGGTGTACAAAACCCGTGATAAATCTATTGTACATCTTACCTGAATCGTTACAAAATATGATATGCGAAACGTTTTCCCAGTTTCTCTGGAGCATTTTATGTTATTCCGGGTACTATAACAATAATCTAAAACCTCGTAAGTATGCTTTACGAAGCAACTCTTATCATACCATCAGCAGAAAATCATAATACCCTGTGCCCTAATTCTTCTTAGCTCCTGTATTCATCCCACATATTTAAATACATTATAGCAGTGACTGCTATCTCTATTCTACGCATTAGATCAAATGTTCGGATGAATAAGGGTGCGTTGTACTCCGGTTTTTGTTCCGCTCAAACGCGAGTATTTTACATTTTTCAAACCAAATTTTTTGATGTTACTGCTTCTTAGAAACGAAGCAAGGCTGCTGATATCTATTTTAGCGCAATTCAATCACTGTATGACAAGTTATAATCAAAATAGTGTGACATTCTGACTAATGCATGAATAAGGGCTCGTCTATAGCATGCGATAAGCCAACACCATCTCCAATACACAACAAAACCACCAGTCTGAATCAAGTCGTCAATCGCACCCGTATCGCCAGAAGAAAACGAACCAAGGAGGACACGCCGGTGTACACTAGACTGCCCAGAAAAATAATGGAATTTTGAAAACTCAATCGGCCCACCCCTGATTCGATTCCTAGTCCCACCAGGAGTTCTTGCACCAAATTTGAAGCAAATCGGAAAAGTCTAGCTACCGGACCAACGTGCCTGAAGTTTGTATGAGATTTTTCGACAATTTGCATGGAGAAAACCCACTAACTCGCATTTTTGCCGCCAGGTGGCACTGTATGCATCGTATTATCACTGTAAGTGAAAATAAGAAAGATAATTTAATTGTCTACAACTTTGTCGAAGACTGCTAGTCAAGCCGGCTTTGTTAAAAGAAGTTATTAAAATTTTAACGAAGTGATGCCTGAGTCAGATTTCCATGGGGCCTAGCAGTGCATGGTTGTGTATCAGTACTCGATTCCCACGAACTATACATATTTGTGAAATAACCGTTAGATTTAGCTCAATAGTATGTTCAGGAGAATTATACCACATAATACGAGTTATATTTTGGTTGCAAAATTTTAGTTCCACGTGTGACCGCATAGAGGGCGCCAACACTAACTTTTCATAGAAAAGAGATAGAATATCGAGATGTTCGGAAGAATTATTGCAAAATGCTTGTTCTACAACTTTGTAGAAGACACCTAATTTGTACCTCTCTCCGTTGAAAAGTTAGAGTTGGCGCCCTCTATGCGGTACAATGGGGAACCAAAATTTTCTAACCGAAACATGACTCCTATTATTTACTACAATTCTTCTGAACATACTATTGAGCTAAATCTAACAGTTATTTCACAAAAATGTTTAGTTCGTGCGAATCGAGTACTGATACACAACCATGCACTGCTAGGCCCCATGGAAAGCTGACTCAGACATCACTTCGCTAAAAGTTTAATAACTTCTTTTAACAAATCCGGATTCACTAGCGGGAGTTCTCATTGTGCTTTCAACGAGAGAGGACGTGTAGCACCGTGGCTTCGCATCGTTTCTAGTTAGATCAGGGAAGTGGTATTCCGGATAGTGCGTTTGAGGTTTAACAATAAAAAAACGATGTCATCTTTCGGTTTTTGAGCACTGAGATTGTTAAGTGTAGAAATATGGCAAATATTGTTGCCAAGTGTTGTGTTTGCCGGTTTCGGTTGTGTGTCCAGTGGCGCTATGCATGAAGAAAATAAACCAACTGTGAATATTGAGTGATATGGAGTGCAAAAGGGAGTATTTTTCTATGTTTTCTATATTGTATATGTTAACTATTTCTTAGCTCGATCTGATGTAAGATGATGACATGAATATGTGGTGTCGTGGAAGTTTTTTTTTCTAAGAAAAGAGTGGCGTTGGACATACGGTACGCAAGAGCTTCAGTCTTTTGTTTCTGCTTTACATACCATTTACACGATTCGTTGGTCTTCTGCCACCGGCACACCACGCCAAAAGTAGTTGCATGCCCGTTGATGGAAGTGTATGTGTCGTGTGAAGCGTACTTTGAGTGTTGCTAACAGCGTGGAATGAATCGTATTTTTTGCTTGGTCTTTTTCGGATTGCTGTGGTCTAGTACACGTGTGATGGTGTTGGTGCAACTGTGATTGGATCGAAGGAAAATTGGAGAGGGGTTGATGGAATGGACTGACGCTCTCTCATTTCGTGTGCATGCGTGCCCAGTTACTGCAACAGTGTTCAGTCCACGGATGCGAGACATCAATCAGGTGTATTCGTGTGCGTAACGTGGAAGAGATGATAGAGAGAGTATGTCTATGTATGGATGTAGCTCGTGGTTAGATCATATCGGAGTGTGCTTGTTTATTGAGTGGTTTCTCCCATAAACCGAACTCTTACCGAGTGTGACAATATTGAGTGCGTGTTCGGGCATGCAGTGAACACTTTTCGAGTTCTGTATGATTTTTGTACCATTTTTCCACGTAGGGTAGGTGTATGTACATGATGTTTCGGCTTATGTAAGGCGTTTTCCCAGAGCCCGCTCTGCTTCGAGCATGTACCATACCATAAGGGCCCCGTACACGAGGCGTTGGTAATGTCATTGCTGAGCAGTAATGTCACTTTTAATGAACGTGTAAGGCGAGTAATGATGGAATTCCCATGCAATTCCAGTAATGACACTACTTAGTAATGATACTTTTATTGCGCGTGGAGGGTCCCTTATGGGTGGATATTAGAGTGGGACATGGTTATATGAAAAAAATAAAATTTCGCTCCGAGTAACTTTTTGGGTCCCATTTAGCTTCCAGAACAACTCTGCAAATTTTTAGTTCGATCGGTGAAACTATATTTTTGCGCCCACTGTTTAAAGTTTACATGGGATTTCGTATGGGGAAAACGTCTTTTGCAAATTAATTCTTCCAAGAGTCACCCGTTACCTCCTAAAAATAAATCGATGTATGATTTTTATAGGAAATTTGTCAAGAAAATAAAGTCTAGAAGACCACGAAACGATCTGATGATTGTGGAAAAAATTATTAAGCAAAAACCGATTGATGCCCTGAAGGTTAATGAAAATTTTACTTTTCATAACATCACTGCTGCTGACGGTCGAATTATATACAAAATCTTTAATTTTCTCTTATTATGTACAAAAGAAGACTCAATTTACCCCTGAAAACTCTTGCGAAGTGGCCAGACAGTATAGAAAAATGATTTGGAGACATTAAGAGAAGATCAAAACAAAATTGCATATAATTGGACAACCAACAACAGTGGTGCTAGAAACAATGAATATTTTATCAATCGTCAGAGCATCAATTGGTTTCAGCTTAATAACTTTTTTCTCAAGCGTCAGATCGTTTCGTAGTTTTCGAGACTTTGTTTCTGTGTTAAATTTCCTACAAAAGCCACATAACGGTTTATTTTTAAGAAGCAATGGGCGACTCCTGGAGGAATTATTTTGTGAAAGTTAATTTTCCCATATAAAATCCCATGTAAACTTTAAATAGTGGGCGCAAAAATATAGTTTCAGGGATCAAGCTAAGAATTTGCACAGATGATCTCGGACCCAAATGGTACCCAAAAAGTTGCTCGGAGCTGGAATCTATTTTTTGTCCCACCCTAGTGGATATAACAGTTTTCACTTTCTGCTGGAAGTTCTCGTGTGGGGTATACAGTGTCATTGTTCTTTCACAACAGTGTAATTGGATGTAAACCTTTACAATAAACCGATGAACAAGTTTCACTCTGTTGCCGATCTGTTCCTTTTACAGAAAAATCTCGCATTCATCTATCTTAATAGTAGTTTCAAAACTGTATCTGTATCTACAGTCTTGTTATACCGGAAGTAGTTGTTTTAATGCAAACTGCTATGTGGCAGAATGTGTACTTTCTTACCTCTCGACATTCTTAATAGAAACGGGACCATCCAAGACATGAGACGAGTTACTCTTTTTTTTTGGGCTACATTTGTTTTCCGTTTCTTATATTTAGCTCTCACATGTCTCCTGTCTCATGTCTCCACGCGAGTCTGGGACTGTTGATGACATTTGGTCCTTAGACCGGCGACGACTGGTTGCTGTCGGCATTCTGCCGACGGTAGTAGAATGGGAGGGTGCGAACAGATCTAATCAAGGAAGCACTACCGTAAACGTATCTGATCGGAAATCAGACGCAACAAGACTTTAATCTGACTAGTGTCGATGATCACCTGTCAATACAACTGAAAATGCGCCGCGTCTGTTTTTATTGATCTAATTTCAAGTTCCGTTATTGCTGACCAGCCCGTGTATCAGGTTAACAATTTCTCGTATTCCTTTTCAATGGTCGTTATTATTACTGGTATACGTGTATTTTACAAATCATCCGATGCGTAAGATGGAAAATACCTTGATTTATAACATCTCGCGCTATCATGGCTCTTTGTCTGTATAACGTGTTATCACTCGGTAGTTTTCCACCAAATAAATATATCGTAAAGAAGAATGGTAATGAATGGATATAGCCAGGGGCATCGAAACAATATAGGGATGCACTGCACTGCCGCTGGAGGCATGATTGTCCCATGTGTATAGGGATTCCCATAGCACATGGGACAGTTATGCTTCCAGCGGTAGTGCATCGGTCTGTCGTCTATACGTTGCGCATAGTGTGAGTGGAACCAATGCCAATACTCCACGCACACTTGGACCTCGCCGTCGCGTCCTATCTTTGTTCACCAGCACTGGTGCGTGCCGCGTAGGTACTCAGATGGGTCTGGTGCGAGGATGGGTGATTTGCGCTTTCTCTCATTGCATACTCGGACGAGAGTGTGCGTGCGTTCGTGGTTGACCCAGCGTAGTGGGCTGATGGGAACCGTTTTATTTCTCTTTCGCACTAGTGAATGAAAGAGGAGGTCGATGCGGGGCTCTCGTCGATTGTATATCTTGTCAAGGGCATTCTACAGAATGACACTTTGTAACAGCAGCGCATCAGTGAGTACCAACACACCCTCAGTTGGCTCTCACTGTCTTGCCATCTCCTTTGGTAGATTTCGCATACAGCGTTATAGATCGATCCGACCCGATGCGGTACCGTGCTCGAGCAGTGTTGTATTTGCGAGGGGGTGTTTACTCATAAAAATGCGGAATTTTTCATGAAAAATAGTAGCATTTATTTAAAATGAGTTAGGAACCCCTTTAATTGAAGATTTGTCTCAGGAACTCAACATGGGGGTTGGGTGTTTTGGTATGGAATGTGTGTGCAGGGTTTGAAAGGGATCGGTTGGGTGGTTTTGGAATGACAGGTGGCAACACAAGTCGTGTTTTTCCGAAGACGTTGTACAGAAGGTTTCGTCACCGAGTCGTTTGTCGATGTTTTTGCATGGAGGGATTGCAGCGTGTTGTTGGGGTGGTGTGCTGTGGTGTACAGGGGTTTCGATCTGTTCGCTTCACGCGGGGTTTTAGAGGGGATCGCAGAAAAGTGTTCTTTTTTTCTCGCTGAAACCCTTACCCATACTTAACCTTCCGGAAGTCGCGCTAGTGCACTGAGTACACGCTGCTCTGAAAATCTAGCGAAATCGTTTTAGTGCACCAGTGGCTGCTCGTACAGTGGGCCATTTGCGCGACTTCCGGAGGGTTAATACAGTTTAATATTAATAAAAGCCCCTCTTACTACTAAATCATTATACATGTGCAATTCCAACTATCTAAAAAATAGTACTCGACGCAAGAAAAAAAATAAAGACGCACTCAAATACCCTCTGTATAAGATTCCGCATTTTATTCAAACGATCGCCGGGTAAAATCAGCACCGACACGCTAGAAACCTCGAAAAAATCGTCGCGTGATTGAATATTATTAAAATATAAGCAGTGTTCCTTATAGCCGGCTATCCGGAGTTCAAGTTGCTTATTTTGCTAATCGTATTAATACAACAAATGATAAATTCCCCAAATTCTCGGCAGCCAGCTGCCCAGAGCAATTATTACATGATAACGCTATTGGCACACTTACTAACAACTCTCCCCTTCCCGTGATAGATGTGGAGATGCAGAGGATTCCTCGGTCTCTAGTAGCAACATGTATCGGACTAACATTCCTTCCTTTCCCAGAAGATCTGCATTCGGACGTGGCCGGCGTCGGTATTGATCAGCATGCATGGATCAATATAGATTGTACAATGTGGCTCATCGTGTTATTCCCAAGCATGTTGTTCCAATTAACATTTTACAACCTCATTTGGTTCTGGTCAATAACGGAGTAGCAACTACGGGCGATCTCTTATGCTTATGCTTATGCTTATGCTTCTTTTAACAAATCCGGATTCACTAGCGGTTTTCGACAAAGTTGTAGACAATTAAATTATCTTTCTTATTTTCACTTACAGTGATAATACGATGCAAACAGTGCCACCTAGCGTCAAAAATGCGAGTTAGTGGGTTTTCTCCATGTACATTGTCGAAAAATCTCAAACAAACTTCAGGTACGTTGGTCCGGTAGCTAGACTTGTCCGATTTGCTTCAAATTTGGTGCAAGAACTCCTGGTGGGACTAGGAATTGAATCAGGGGTGGGCCGATAGGGGTCATTTTTTCCTGTCACTCTAGTGTACATTGCAGTGTACTCTGGGGCGTGCGCAGTGGTGAATTTATCTGAGCGTGCCACAGAGAATTTAAGAATTTCTCGGTTTATGGGGTTTCTTCTGTGATTTCTCTGTAAACTTTGTCTTCTTACATTAAAAAATCGTTACCAATTTGTTTTTGAACTAGTTTTTGCTGTTTTAGTGGAATGATGAATAATATTTGCAAAAGATATCTTTGTTTTTCGTAGGTGTTTTTTTAAAAATCAACTTTTTTTCTAATCTCCGAATTCAAAGAATTAAAAAAAGAAAGAAGTGTATCAAAAATTTATCTGGCTATGCAGTATCAGAAAATAAATGTTTAAAAATAAATTGCACTGAAAGGAATGACTTATTTTTTGCATTTTTCATCTCACGAATTTAAAACTTTTGAAACGAACACTCTAATAGGTTACCATTGCTCGTTACGTGCCAATTGACATTGTTTAATTCGTTGATTGATGTGCACAGTATTATTTACATGCAAATGAATAAACACTGACTTCATTTTATATAGGGTAGGTGAGCGGAGAGTATATAGTAATTGTTATTGATCCGCGAAGGAGCAATGCCATTCGATCGATGTTGTTTGCGAGAGAAAGCGTTGTCCCCTAAACTCGATTGCTGGTGTACGAGAGATACCAAAATGTGAAGGTCGCACGGTTAGGAATTAATTGATTCCAGATAGATCTCGGATCCTAAAATTATCCACATCGGTTAAAACTTGCATTTTCGTAAATTACAAAAAAGATAGATCAATGACTTGTAAGATCAAGATACACAAATTGGCACGTTGGGCGATCATCGGCCTAGTACTAAGAGACCACGACCAAACAACGTGCTCTATATCTTGGTAACCCCCACCACAAACGCAAAGATTTCAATCCGTAAACCTAATACTAACGTGGAATGACTATACATTCTATTGCGAAAGGCTAAATGATTACTAGAGGTTTGCTTTAACCCAATTATATAGGCGTGGTAGAATGTTTTTCTCCAACAATCTTTTATTTTCGCGAGCTATCAAACATGCTGTCAAAAACCATGTACCGCTTGAAAGTTCTAAAACTTTCACTTTAAACATTATTTATATGATCTGCAATTTTCCACTCGAACATCAGAACACACTTTATCCCAGCAGGGGACGTTAAAAATTATAAGAAATCTTTGAGACGACTTTGTCTCTGTTTTATTATTATGGGTATTAAATACGCTATTGTGATGAGATTTAAAATGAAAACAACAAATCAATAGTTTTGTTTTTGGCAAAAAAGGTGAGACAGATAAGGAATGACGGAGATCTATATTCACAACAAAATTCCTTTCCAAAAAGTTCCCTTACTCATTTGCTTCTGAAAATTATTACTGAAAAAGAGGCAAGTTTGTTTCAAAAAAGAGTAATCGAGTGCCGTAAATTGATAAGAAAATTAAAGGAACATGAATTACCTGTATACATCTGAATACCTTAAGATCTAATATTTCAGTTTGCATTTCAATCAACCAATCATTATTACACCATCAAAAATTAGGAAAATGCTATAATGTAGTAATAAAAAACAGTGAGCTCGAAAACAAATTTGGAGCTGAGAATAATGACAAAAGTTTAGGAACACGAAAAAATTAGCATGAAATTCGTTATAATAGTTAGATTAAAAAAATGAATCTTAATATTAACAATCCAACACGTTTCTGAAATCTTGATTAACACAATTTCAGTACATTGGTCCATTTGGAATCTTTTTATCATTTCCGGGAGAAAAATTAGATATTTAGATAGTAAAATATTTCAGAAAGTTTTTAATTCGAAAAATTTCCTTCATCTTTTGGTTTGCTTGATGCTTTCTCGAAAACTTTTCGTTCAAATGTTTAACTTGAAAGATTCGTTCTGTTCCCTTAGGGTATTGCAAAAACATTTTTAGTAAACGCCATAGAAATGGATACCATACCTGGTCCATCTGTTCTCGCTTCAAAGTAATATTGACCCGGAACTATCAATAATATTTTCTAAGGATCATCATTATCATCATAGCCGGGTGTGTTTATAGAGCTCGATTTTCGGCAGAATTGGTACCGAAGTCCACGATTTCTTCCAAGTTTTCTGCTGAACATTACTTAAGCCGGGGTCTCTTCCGACATCAGCGCTACATGCCCATCCCTCTGAGTTCTGCCGTTCTTTATCAACCTTGCGATGTAAGCATATTTGTACAGTTGGTACAGTAGGATTCCGTTTTTGACAATTTTTTTCAGTTGACAAAACTGGAACCGTGCCAAAAATGGAACCTTACCTTAAAAGCTTTTATTTTCAATTTGTGACATCATAAATGTTACAAGAACATTAATTATATAAGAATATGTGAAATGGAATGAAATAATAGAAAAAATCAACAAACTTGACTTTATTCGCTATGCCCACCCCCATAAAATATAGTAAATATGACTCCTATGTTTGGAATAAAATCAAAAGCGATATCCATTATTACAACAAAACGATTATTATGCATTTTTCAAAAGATTTACTATGAACAAAAATAATGTTGCCAAAAACGGAACTTTTTTGTTGCCAAAAATGGAGCATGCCAAAAACGGAATCTTACTGTACTTCTCGTGTTTTATGTGCCTGTGCCATTCTTCGTTGTGGCGCCCAGTGCTGAGCGCTGAATTCTTCTCTCAAACACATCGAGCACGTAATAGTTTGAATCCTTCAACGACCACTCCTCATAGTCATACAGAGCTACAAGGAGTATCAGTGATTTGTATAGATCAAGGTATGTGGGCGTCCGTATGCTATGAAAGTCTCATTAGCAGAAGCAACACGCTCGAGGCAGGCAAAGCGTAGTTGGTAACTCGATTGTCAGGTACGCAGCACACCTGCTCGAAATTATTAACTCGACGACAACCTCATGCCGCACCCCATCCATTTCCACCTCGGAACCAACATTGTTCGGACTGCCTCGTTCTGCGCCAATTACTATAAACTTTATCTTGTCAGAGTTTGTAGGTAATCCAATATTTTACAGCTTTCCTACTAAAAGGCACAACCAAACTAAACAGTTTAAATCAGGCAAATGACATTGCTGGCTACGGACCCTTTGTGAAGGAGTACAGAGTGTATATACCAGCTAACAAAGTTGAAGTCTGCGTGGTAGTCTTCCATTCGAGTCTGAACTGCGAGGACCTGTTGACACACGGATTTGGCTATTTTGAAGACCCCATGCTTAAGCCAGTGAAGATGCTGGAGTGCAAACGTTTGCATTTATCATCAGTCGCAGTTGATGGAAAGAGGATATATGTCAACTGTGGATATATGTCAATGATTCCTGTGGAAGGGATGTCGAAAAGTACTCTACTGATCTCCCGACATGTCCCGCGTACAAACATTGCGAGGAGAATCTTAAGCGTTGCCTTCAGGGACGCTCTAAGCGATCTTTTTCAGAAATACTAAAGACAGCTTTGCGACCGGCCTCTGGAAATAAGAAGGAACATTTCCTCTCCCAAGCTTCGTTGTAAAGGCCAGAAGGTGTCTCTTCAAGGTCCAGGCACGTAGCCAGAGGGGGGGCTAGGGGGCTAAAGCCCCCCCCGAAATTTTTCAAAAATAAATTGAAGAAGCAACATGTTTTTCGGTAACTCGTAAAAAAATGTATCTTGTTTGGTTTCAACAAATTAATGGGAGAATGGTGAGGAAGATTGCTATTTCGAGCCACCGAAGACATCGGTCACGATATCTACTCAGTATGCCGAGTCTGATAACACACTTCCTTTCGTATTGTGTGACTCGTCGGAAGAACAAAAGAAACTGTTACTTTAATTCTTGCTGGGGTGATCCGTCGGATGATTGAATCGCAGAAGCAAGAAGTGGTGCTCCAGCCAAACGTGGTGGCTATTGACTTCCGGAATTTTTGCATAACCGAATTTCATGATGGGAAATATTTGCTGAATGTGAAAATAGAGGTTATGTTTACGAACTTCGCCTTTAACGAGTTCTACCTTGTCAGGCATTCAGTACTTATGTTATTCAACAAATTAGCCTAAGCGAAACCAGTCATTTTGCAACTTGTAACACGTGGTTGATTCTCATATATATGGATGATGAGAAAATCAATGTTCGGCTACAATATCTGATACCACTTACTTGAACCGCGGGCGAACGACTAGGAGGTTAAAGCCCCAATAAACAAACTTAACTTATTTGAACCGTGGCCATTAAAAGATTCCTGTCACATTTGGAAAAAATGGAATTTTTTATAAAGGACACATCTAGGAATTAGACGGGCAGGGTCAGCTAGGATTTCGTCCTAGCTGACCCTGCACGTACAAAACGCAATGCGATAGTATTAGTATACACGTTACATCTTTGCGCATCCATAGTCTCCAATACGATTACCTGAAAAACAAGCAATTACCAAATTTGTGGCTGCTGTTCATATAATATTGACGGCAAAAACTGCGTCTAGTATCTCACAATGAACAGTCAGCGTCATCATTGAGGAAGTCGACACTGGTGGCCCGTAAGGGGACAAAACAAAAATGAAATCAGATATTCGCGAACATGGACATGGCAGTTACCACGATAATAATATGGAAGTGTACAAGATAGATATGAACTGCCACCAAGACGCGGTTGGTTATGAAAAATATTTCTCAGTCAGTAAACAGGTCAATCGCACAAGATCTGTTGGACAACCATTAGCGTTTTATCATTTTCATTGTTTACATCGTGGAAATATATTAAAGACTCAAGGCTTCATTTAGCTAATGCATTGAACCGACTCAAATAAACGAATTGTATAATAAAAAATTAGAAGTTTCATAGAAAACTGAGTACAAGGACTGTCCCAAAATTAACATTTATGGCTAGTGATGGCATCTAACAAAACTCATTTTATGCTAGATATTGGCTTGAATAAAGAAAGTTAGTTAAATCATACGCAAATTGGATTTCTGTAATAGATTAGAGTACTGTACGCTTAATATAAACGTCAGGCATCTCACTCAAGCGTGCTAAACAAAAACATTTCAATTAGCTGATGACATAGTTGTAGCCGAGACGACAGTTTTTTTTTATTTTCGCATCATTTTAATGCAATAGTATTTCTACTGACACTCAATTTCATTTTATGTGGGGAATGCGGGCCGTATTGAAACACTGTTAGTCTGGAAAATCGAACAATAAGCAAGAAAAACGTGAAAAAGTAAACAAGCCAAAAAGTGGTAAACCAGCGGTTTTTCTGAGGTGTTCATCAACCCACGAATCGTATATTACTAATTTTGTTGATATACAGAAACGTACACAGTAGCGGTAGGACTAACTGACGTGATTTTACACTTACTTTCCTCGGATGTCAATTGATCAATTGATGCTAAACCACATATTAGTCATTCAACCTTAATAAACTAAATGTTGCAACCGCCAGCAGCATTTTAGTCGCTTTCGATGGTTTCTAATTAATATCTATGTAAATTTGAAAACGTCGTGTCGATAGATTGATCAGACATCAGTAGGTTATCACGGAGAGCGACTAAAATGTTGTAACTAGTTGAGTCTATAAGTCAATAAGGTGGGATTATTGTTTCGATTTCATGTTTTCGTTATATTACAGTCTTTCGTTTTATTTTTGGTCTTTATGGAATAAGATGATAAGACATCACGGAGAAAAAAAGGCAAAAAGGAATCAATAAATTGAAATCTAGGGGAAGTAAGTGCGATGTATTCCCTTCTATGTGTCGAAATTAAGAGATGCTGAAATTATTGAGCTTGTTCACATTTATAGTTTCTAGTTATGTTGTCAGCAATGAACCATTTAGTAAAATTTTACGTAAATTAGATGATAGTAGTAACAGTGTTAAGTGATTTTCATTCGATTTGTGGACAATTTTCTTGAATAGATTAAATTCCGGGCAGTTACCTTTAGTTGATTAAATCATTGAAATACATAAGTCATTCCACGTCAGTTTTACAACCAAAATTTCAATTCCTTCCAAAATGTTTTCTTACATTCTTTAGCTAAAAATAATTGACACGTATTTTTTGGTTTGGCTAAATATTATTTTTTTTCAAGTTATTCGCTTTTGAACTTTTGAAGTCTATAAAATTGAACATTTTTCAATTACTGATAACTCGGACACGCCTCGATATATGGAAAAAAATATTAAATAAAAATGTTGCGTTTTCAAATAAGCTCACCAAAAAAAATTTTTTTTTGCTATATAATCTATGAAATTTGCAATTACTTGAACAAATTGAATTTTTTTAAGGTTGGCCCAAATTTTTTATTTATTATTTTCTTTAAGTATTAAAAATCATGTTAAAAAGATTGTGTAAAAATTTGGCAGTGGAATTCTTTGCGAGATATTACAATTATAAACATAAAACAAGGCAATTTTACACTAAATGCCCAGTGAAAGGCCTGTTATAACTGAAATATCTCGTAACACACTTCGAGTTCCATTCTGAAATTTTCACATAATCTTCTTAATATAGTTATGTAATCAAAATAAATTTGATTTCGGGGGACTTTAAAAAAATATTTGCTTTTAACATTAGAATACCCCCAAAAAAGTCTTAAATTTGCAGAATGCGAGTCATTCCACGATTTACAACTATAATTTTAGTTCCTTCCAATTTTTTTGCATTCTTTAGCTGAAAATTTTAGACACGATTTTTTTTACTTTGGCTGAATTTGATATTTTTTTTCAAGTTTGAGTTTTTGAACTTTATAAAATACTAGCTAATACCCATCGCGCGTTGATGCGACTTTCAACGAAATAGGAGGAAACCACAATTTGTTCCGAAGCGCCATCTTGTAGGCAGATAATCCCCACCAATAGCACACAAACACGCTCCACAACAAATTCCTACTATGCATAAATTTTTACGGCAATTGGTTAAGCCGTTTTGGAGTCCATAAATCATATACATACAAATATCGACTTTTAATAATATAGTGATTTTTTAAAGTTTTATAAATTTAATAGAATTGAACATTTTTCATTCCCTGATAACTGAGAAACTATTAGATTTCTGGAAAAAAAGCATTAAATAATAAAAGCTGCGTTTTCGGAAGATATCGGCGGATTTTTTTGTAATATTTGTTTTTGTTAAATAATTTATGTATTATGCAAATATTAGTAACAAATAATTTTTTTTCAGGGTAGAGCCAAAAAAACTTTTTAGTTTTTTCAAATAATTTATAATTATATCGAGAAGATTGTGTACAAATTTCAGAAAGAAATTCGAACTATTTTACGAGATATTTCAATTACAATAGGCCTATCACTAGGCGTTTGGTGTAAAATTGCCTTGTTTTAAGTTTATAATTGTAATATCTCGCAAAGTATTTTTATATCCACTCCCAAATTTTTGCACAATTATTTTAACATGATTCTTAATATTTAAAGAAAATAATAAGTAAAAAAATTGGTCCAACTTTAAAAAATTCAATTTGTTTCAAACAATTGCAAATTTCATAAGTTATATAACAAAAAAAAAAATTTCGGTAAGCTCATTGAGTACACAACTTTTTTATTTAATATTTTTTCCATATATCGAATCGTTTCCGAGTTATAAGTGATTGAAAAATGATCAAAGTTATAAACTTCAAAAGTTCAGAAACGAATAACTTGAAAAAAAAAAAATCATATTCAGCCAAAATAAAAAATACGTGTCAATTATTTTCAGCTAATGAATGCAAGAAAAAAAAATTTGGAAGGAATTCAAATTTTGATTGTAAATCAGACGTGGAATGACCCATATATTTTGATCCTATTGATCACCAAAGATCCTCCTTCCTAACTGGTGTATGCCAAAAAATTATGTTAGCATGATGCATTAGAACTGGTAATAGTTACAGGACGCCAGATCAACAAAATAGAAGTTGAACCATCTACAATTCGTTTGCTAAATCAGAAGATTTTGTGCAAATTTCGACATTCTCTTCGATCGAACATTTTATGGATATTTTTCTACTCATTTCGATTTAGCGTTTTCTACACCTTTCAAACGTGTAGCTTAGAACACCTTGCGTTTTCCAGCACCGTCAAGGATTGTCATATTCGGTTAGCGCATAAATACTGAGAATCTCTAGAATATCCATTGTTGCAACTAGAGGAAATTGTAACTTGTAAATAAAAATAAATAATAAAAATCAAATTAAACATCAATAATTCGTTGATGTACTATAGCCATTCTTGTGACAAAGAACATGGATTGTCTTAGATTTGGCTTTATTTTCATTAAGAACTTTTCAAAATTTCGTTTAGTTTCTAGTGACAATATGAAGTAATTAGAACTAAAAGCTTTATGCAGGGGCGGGTAAAGCGTAGTTGGTAAAACGATTGCCTTGGACGCGGCTCATCACGGTTCGTTCATCAATCCCGCACATATAGGGTTAGATATTTTTCTAAAGAAATTTTCTAACCCAAAAAGAGGCGGATGACCATAAGGTTAAAACCTCTATAATCAAAATAAAAAAAGCTTTATACAATAATTTTTTAAGCCCCTCCCGAAATAAACTCCTGGCTACGGGCCTGTCAAGGTCCCCCATGGGACATGAAATAACTACTCGAGGAAGTACTGGTCCAAAACCGAAACAAGTCGCTCCTGGTTTCAGAAACCTGAATTCAGACAAAGAGCTCCCAGCACTTCCAGGGACATCAAAAAACCTCAAGTGTTATCATATGTCAGGCAGAGAAAGAAACTGGCTTAATAAATTTCTCCGACATTGAGGACCGTATTTTTACAGCATTAAATATTTATGACACTCTTCAAAGCATTTTAATAAGCATTCTCCCCACAGTAAAAACATTTTTGATACAGTTCATTGCAAAATTGCCCCTCCTTTCAGCGTTTGTATCCATCGATTCTTTTAAAATTTTATTAAATCGTTTGAAATGTGATGCTTTAGCATTATACGAAACATAACTACTTGCGGAGGAGGGAAGATTTAAAAAAGTACTATTCTTTCAATCGAATCGACCTCCCCTCGATACCGGGCATAGAAGTTGTCACTGGTTAAACTCTAATTAAAGGCAAAGACGGTTCGGCATGGAGTTGTCTTCATGATGATAATCGATCTACAACTCTCCGCGAGCTTTGTCACAATTTCATTGTTACTTTGGACTTATCTCTCTGTTTTACATCGCTGCGGTTAAATTGCATGTGGAAAGTAATCCCTGATCTCCACGGAAGCGACCATCTGCCAATCATTACTACTATTGTTAACGGTTCAGGGTCACCATCAACGCTACGTATAACCTCACAGGAAATATGATTTCAAAGCAACGCGTTCGCGACGTCCGATAAAATCGAAGCAACATAGTAGCTTCCTCCTGAGGAACAGAACGGGCTTCGACTAGCTTGATTCACGACACCGCGATTCAAACTCAGACTAAACGCTAAACAGACGCAGACTCCCCCGGACGGTCTCCGATCCCATAATGGGACGGAGATGGTTCAGGAGTGTACGCAGAGAAGACCTTCGCATACAAAGAATTTCTGTAGGTCGAAACACTTGATAACTTCAGGAAGTACGCGAAGTTAGAAAAGGCATTGAAGAACTTGATGAAAGTCAATAAATATGGTTATTGTTGACGGCTATCGAGAGAAACATTGACGAGCGTGGTTCGACGTATGCGAAACAGTACTAACGAAAGTGTGGAATGTTCAAGCCGTTGGATATTCAAGTTAAATTTCGCCAAGACAGTCTGCCAATAACACCGGCAACAATTTTGACTTATTTTTCGGAACACTGCTAAATCCGACGGTAATTGGCTTCACATACCTTTTATCAAATATGAGCTTTTTCCGAAAACTCTATTTTACTCACAATAGTTTTAAAGTTTGTGAAAATATATTAAAAATAGGCAATCGAAACTATAAATTCAGTAAAAAATGCCAGTATTATCTTGTGCATCCCATAATCTGCAGATATATTGCTTACGCTGCACAGTGGTCCAGATTGCGAATTTAGCAAGCATTTTAACTTTTTGCTAAAATTAAATGACTTAGCCTTACAATATGTTTGCCAAAGTTGTTGTACTTTGCAAGCCCCTTCTTTCTGTTTAAACCGATGCTAGGCTGGTTCTAATTTTAGCAATATTTAAAATAGGACTTTTTAACAGTTTGAGATAGAGCTTTTCTATCTTCGATGAAGTTATAGAGCAACACATTTTAGACAAATTTGCGGAAGACATGCAAGCTCTAGCTTTTATATTTTCCATTGCACGAGAAATTCAAATGTAAGCTTTAGGGTGTCCCTTAAAAAACGGTTTTATTTCTATAACTATTGAAGTTTTTATTTTACGCTAAGGTACCCTTTGGAAAACTTGAAGATTATTTTAGGGCGCATGATTTGCTTTAAAACACCAACTACTTAACTTTTTTCGTTTTAAAGTTATAGGAACTTTTATATAAAAAATATAAATTTCTCAAATAGAATTATCTTCGATTCAGGCACTGAACATTAAATACTGTTTCTTTCATATGAAATAACATGCTTTGTAGATCACCAAAAAATGGCAAACACGATATTTTTTTATATCTTGCAATATTTACTCAAAAAATAGTTTATTTTTAGTAAAAAGTATATATAACTTTCTAACGAGTAGAGGTTCAATATATTAAGACAAATTGTTCGCCTTCAAAATATCTGAAAGTATTTCTGAAATTAATCTTATTGAAAAACCAAAACTGCAAAAGTTATACAAAGAAAACCATTTTTTAAGAAACACCCTAAATTTTTTTGGTAAATTTCTTGTAAAATGAAAAGTACACGACATAGAGTTTCAGTGTCTTCGACAGTTATTTAAATTTTCATTTTCTTCAATTTTCTGGAAGACAGCGAAACTCTATCTCGAACCATTAAATAGTTAATTTCCTAATTTTAAAAAAAAATTAGAACCACCCTACCCACTATTTTAAATAATAGAAAAGTATTGTAAAGTGCAATATTTTATCATCAAAACGAAACTACATTTTTTATATTGTTCACCGTGAAAGTAATTTGAACATATTACAAAGAGTCAATTCATGAAAAACAAAATTTTTATTATAACTTTTTCAGTTTTCATTTTTTTTTCAACCTATCCTTCAGATATTTTTCAGAGTTTTTGAAGACGAACATTTTCTTCTAATATATCAAAACTCTAGCTTTTATTGTTCAGAAGATATAAGCACTTAATATTTCAAAAATAGATTTTTTTAAATCAATTTTATGAAATTTAAAAAAATATCGTATTCGCCATTTTTGCTCAATTATAACTCTAATCATGACCTTATTTGTAGTTCAAAAAGAATTATCTTTTATTTGCCCGAAATGAGTGATATTGTTATTCCAAACAACCCCATTTTTGGCGAAAAAGTGCTCATAATTTTTCAACGGAAATAGCTAGATAAATGGTGCCATGAAAACAATTATTCGCCTTGAAACAAGCTTAAAGTTGTCTGAAGACTACTTCAGTTTCAAATGAATATAGCAAAAGTTATTGGAATAAAACTCTATTTCGAAGAAACACCCTAAGCTTCTACTTTAAATTTCTTGTAAAATAGAAAGTATGATAGTTAGAGCGTACATGTCTTCAGCAAACTTTTCCAAAATTTGTCGTTCTACAACTTCACTGAAGGTCGTTTGGCTCTAGCTAGAATGATTAAAAAGCTAAGTTTTCGATCTTGGTAAAATTAGAACCACCCTAACTGTTGTTTTAAGAAAAAGAGGGGGCCCATGAACTACGAAAACTTCTCCAAAGACTTAATAAGGCTAAGTTGTTTGGTTGTAGTAAAATCTCAAAATTCCTGCTAAATTTACATTCTGGACCACTGTGCGCTGTAAGGATCAATATCGCGAAGACTGCAAATTGATCCGATTTTGCAGTAAAAAGATATTCGCGCATGCTTAGATTAGAAAATTCAAAAAAATCGGTTGAACTTTAAAGTTAAATAACTCTGTCGGGGAACCTCCAATCAATATACAACTTTCAACAAAGCTGTTCGTTATAAAATAAGCTGCACGACTATAAGTTTTAAGGTATACAGATTAACTGTGGAATTTTCTATTGGATTTTATGTTTTTATTGTCGGGTTTCCGTATATATTACTATATGAAATTGAAACCTCTTTTGGGTAAACTAGAGCTATCGGAAACAGCTCATATTTTGCATATGTACATCCAATTACCATTTCAATTAGCAGTATTCCGAAAAAAAAGGTCAAAATTGTTGCCGGTCTACTGCCATGTCATATCTCCTCACAATATTGAGAACGAACTAACGTTTTCGATGGTGGAGTTCATACTTGCTCAATTCAATTTGTTGAAGAATCTACCTGACTCTGCGAAACGGCGTTTGTTGAATTTATTCAACAAATTCCTTGAGGCTAACGTTGTCCCTCATGACTGGAGGCAAATGAAGGTCGTCATCCCAAAACCAGAAAACCCAGCTTCCTACCACAACTCGTATCGGCCGATTGCAATGCTGTCCTGTATCCGGAAGCTGTTCGAAAAAATGATCCTATTCCTTCAAGACAATAGGTTGAAAGGAAACGGCATCCTGTCAGATACACAATTTGGAAAAGAGCAGGTGGTCATAGTTGACTTGGATATTAAGGGTGCTTTTGATTCAGTTTCTATAAATATACTTGCTGAGAAGCTTCACCAGCATGATTTTCCAAAAAATCAATCTCACATTCTCTTCTCTATACAAAACGATATACATTTATTTTGAGGTAGAAAATGTTATCGATTTTGAGATTGAACTACAACTTTGTTGATTTCTAGTTCTACCCACCACTGTGAATATGCGCTTCCTGAGATTCATAAGTTCAATTCCATTGCTGCACACTAGGCAAAATCAGTGCGCAATTCGATTCATGCATTCACATATCAATGCAATTCTAATGAAGTATGACAACTACTCCAACTCACTATCGCAATGCAAAAATTATACAGCAGCTGACGAGGCTACTAATCACGAGAAGAAAATTGATCCCGCCCGTTCACCAGAATATGAATAGGTAGAAACTCTTCTCAGCTGATGCTGGAAAACCCTCGCCAAAATCGAGTGATGATTTTTGTTGATTCCGATCACATATGCCGATGCGACACACAGTACCGAATGGGGTTTCCTTTTCCGACTCAAAATTTGCATATGACGACGTGTCATCACTGCGTAAATCCCATAAACTGCACCAGGGCCTGTCAGCTATCAATCATTCAGGCGCAAACAGTGTCACTTCGGGAGCGCAAATTGAAATTTTAATTAGGCTCTTTTTGACGTTTCGCTGGACCGCAGATAGCGAGTATACCTAGTTCCTGGTAAATCGTACGGTTATTAGTATGCATCTTTTTAAACAGCTCCGACCCTGATTCTGACATTAGCAACAAAATTACACTCATCGGTGCCGAAAGGAGCAGACATTTCAATTCCACACCCTTCTGCTTCGGTTATGATCCGATTATTTTCTCATCAATTCATCATCGCATCACTGCCAGAATCCTAAAAATCGAAGAATTTCGGTAGTCTCAGCGTGCCTGCTGGCTGTCGGTTGTGAACTCCCGGGTAAGCCCTTTCGGCAAGCTTTGTGCATAAAGACGAGGTTAGTCTTGGCTGTCTTTTGATAGAAAAAAAAAATCTTGTATAGGTTCCAATCCTGACGAAGCCGATGACGGCGGAAATAGATTGAGCCCCGGGTTTTCCATTCCGAGCTAAAACCGCATAATGGGGCGGCTTGGGAGTGATTTTCTGTACCATTGGGTTCTTCTGTCGGCAGGCGGCGTGCGCGCGACGCCGCCGCTGTGGTAGCGGCAACGCGATGGCAGTAAGCGAGCACAGATTTGTGATGAAGCGTGTGGGAGATCAGCGGCTGGCGAGCTGGAGGTTCCTTGGGAATTTTCCAGGCTTCAGCATGATGAAGATGGGATGCCTATTAACGATGGAATGTGTGCTCTTGAAAGGAAAAATATAAACAGTGTCTGAATGATTGATGGAGTCTAACGCCCGGTGCTGCTTCGGTGTTCGTATTGAGCGGAGGCACGGGAAGGCAGGTTGCATTTTCCCAGTGGGAATCCATCAATTTTCATGATAAATTTATTAACTGGAGTTCGATACCGATTTTCACCTCATACTTAGTGTGACACGTGTGGTTTAGCTGTAAGGAATGGAAAAATGGGGCCTTTGATTGTGGAACGATCGCTTCGCTACGTAATTCATCAAATAATAGAAGGAAAAAGATTGGTTTTGTCTATTTCATTGCCACTTAACAAATCTGATGATCAGAAGATAAAACCTGCTCTGAAGTAAGGCTTTCACTGAATCTTTTCGGGATACGATTGTTATAATTAAAAAAAATGTATAAACACATTTATCAAACAAGCGATACGAACTCAAAAATATTTGATTTATTTTTGCTTGCCCTATAACTTACTGACGCTGGAGTGAATTAAGCCATTAAGCTCGAAACAATTTTCTGCATCAGCCCTGATATTTAATTTACATTAAAAATTGAATTTTGACTATGTATATTCCTTCTATAAGAAAAAAAAGTAGTCACTTAACCTTCTTTAAGTATTGGGGTCAATATGACCCAAAATAAATGTACAAAATGCGATAACTTTTAAGGTTTTGCTCCTAGAAGCTCGGAATTTCTTGACTTTTTCTCTGTACGAAAAAAGTTACAAGAAAAGTAAAAAAAGCAGTCGAAAAGCTCGTCTCAATTTGGTACACGCGTTTGAAATTACGCAAACGTCTATTGTGGATTATATTTGCAATTGTATTTTTTTTTAAATCGTGCAGAATTTATATTTTGATTTTACGTTTATTGCATCATCATTTATTACACAAAAACATACGAATTTAGGTCTGTCTATCTTCTGTATGTCGATATAGTGCTAGATTTAATTCTTAACATTTTAGGTGCATTGAAGCTAATACTTGTATGCGGCTAGTTAGCAACGGAAATGCTAACTTATAACTTATCTAGAGTTTTAAATTAGTGCTTATGGTTACTTGGGTAATGGCACGGAACAATTAAAACAGAGTATTCTGCACCCCTGGAGTGATGCTAAACGATGTGAAAGTGCTACAATAGCAGGAATAACACTTCCAACCCCCGGAGGGATTTAGAATTTTTATTTTAATAGTAAGCGGATATATTTCGTTTCACGAAACAAACGCTTCTGCTTGATTGATGGTCTGGAACATAATCAGCATACTATGTCTAACATGGTGAAATTGTAGGGTGTAAACATTTGCCATCTTTAGCTCCATTTATACTTTTAACAGTAGATCTTAAGGAACGTCTCGAAATTAATAATTGTTTTGGGGCTAACCCTGTCCCACACAAATGGCAAATGAAGGTCATCGCCATCCAAAAACCAGGAAAACCAGCCTCCGACCACAATTCGTATCGTCCGATCACAATACTGTCATGTGTCCGGAAGTTGTTCGAGAAAATGATCCTGTTCCGCCTCGACAATTGGGTCGAAACAAATGGCTTACTGTCAAATACACAATTTTGTTTTCGCAAAGGCAAAGGGACGAACGATTGTCTTGCGTTGCTCTCAACCGAAATTCAAAGGGCTTATGATAGCAAAGAGCAGATGGCATCAGTATTCCTAGATATAAAGGGGGCTTTTGATTCAGTTTCGATCAACATTCTTTCAGAGAAGCTGAACCAGCATGGTCTTTCAGCGACTTTAATCAACTTTTTACTAAACGTGTTGTCGGAAAAGCACATGCATTTTTCGCTTGGTAACTTATCGACATCACGGTTTAGCTACATGGGCGTTTCCCAGGGCTCATGTCTAAGCCCCCTGTTATACAATTTATATGTCAACGACATTGATGAATGTCTTAACAATTCCTGCACGTTGAGGCAACTTGCAAACGATGGCGTGGTGTCTGTTACGGGACCCAAAGCTGTCGATCTACAACGACCATTACAGAATACCGTGGACAATTTGTCTGCTTGGGCTATTAAGCTGGGTATCGAATTCTCCATAGAGAAAACTGAGCTGATTGTATTTTCTAGGAAGCGTGAACCAGCACAACTACAGTTTCTATTAATGGGTCAAATTATCGCCCAGGTCTTCACAGTAAAATATCTAGGGGTCTGGTTCGACTCGAAAGGTACTTGGGATTTGTGGAATTCTGGACCAAATAAGCCCACAAGTGGCTCCAAACATTTTTTTAATAAATTCCGAGAAGTCGACTGCTCTAAGATGTTTTGTACTGACGAATCAAACCTCGAAGGGCCCACTGGCTTCGGTATTTTCAATCAAAAGTTCACCGCCTCCTACAAACTCAGTGACCCTGCTTCAATTTACGTCGCACAACTACCTGCATTCAGTATACCCATGGAGTTATTGAAACATTACCCGCAGACCATTACTTCATCGTTTCGGATAGCCTCAGTTCCATTCACGCTATTCGCTCGATGAAACATGGAATAGGGAAAATACGGGAGTTACTGAGTGATTTATCTGACAAAGCTTTCCAGATTACCTTGGTGTGGGTCCCTTCTCATTGCTCCATTCCGGGCTTTGAGAAGGCGGACTCCTCAGTTAAGGTGGGTGGCCTAGAAGGCGACCTTCATGAAAGATCAATTTGCTTCAGCGAATTTTTCGGTATTACTCAACAGAGAACCCTCGAAAGTTGGCAAACTTCGTGGAGCAGTGGGGAGCTAGAAAGGTGGGTATCGACGAAATCTTGGTTCAAGGGGATAGATGTGGGTCGTGACTTCTTTCGTGTGATTTCCCGACTCATGGCAAACCATTACGCGCTGGATGCACATCTCCGGCGTATTGGGCTTGTGGCGACGGCTATCACGACATCGAGCACATTGTCTGGGTGTCGCAATCTCCTCTATATGTCCTTCGTATACACCTTCGTAAAAACCATCAATATATAACTGCCACTTCTTATTTTCCTTATCATTCTCAGAAGCGCCCTTCTTCACCTGTACCATACTCCCACGATGGTTTGATGCGACTCTAAGGCGACACAAAACATCTCTGTCGAATGAACCAACAAACACGGGACTACAGCACGAACACCACACACACAACTCGAAATGTAGCCGATCCATATCTGAGCCGTACTACGAAATCGTATGGAGAAACCCCTGCCATCTTGGGGAGGACCATTCGGCGTCCCAGTACATGATTCTTCCTGATGAAGGCCACCCGAATATGTAATCCATCCGTTGATCTCCCGATGCCTGAAAAAGAAAGTTAATAATATTTTCGCCCTGCCATCTTTGTCCACCCTCCCTCCCCCGACTCTTATACCCTTAAGTAACACCCCCAATTATCTTCCAGAAGCATTTAGCTCTTTCTGTCTCTTCTAGTTTTAACTATTTTATTATATAATCTCATTGAAAGTGCCCAGCTCTACTACCAAATAAAAATAACTCTAATTGATCTCCCCGAATCTTCACAATATTCAATCAAGCCCTCTAGTTATTTCTACTTTTAAGATAGTCGTAAAAATTGTCCCCTTTAGTTAAACAAACGTGCCTTATCAAATTAACAAATTGAACGGGAAACGGGTGTTCAATGAAAAATGAGAATGGTTTAAATATCTTTCTGTAATTAAAGTAAAGAGCGTAAATTTTTGTCTATCCAAGAGAATTACTCTCTGGACCCCCTAGAAATGGGTGGCGTGTTTCTTTTCGCTCGGATGCTGTCAGTTCAATCAAAGATGGCGTCGAAACAGCAAGCACTCCGCGAGCGTGTTGTACGGTTTTACGAAACACATGGTCATCATGGAAAAAAGTTTATGGTAGACCACTTTCGAGACGAAAAAGTGCCCGTGAGTACAGTTTACTGGATTCTGGCATACTTGAGCGTAGAGCGGTGGGCGGCAGCGGCCATCCAGCGAAGATAATCACGAAGAAGAAGGAAGCGTTGAAAAAGCTGTTCGACAACAAGGACGGAACGAGTTTGCGTGACGCCGACCGAAAATATCACTGCTCTCATACCTGGATTCACCGAACCCTCAAGATAGTGGACTTCATCTATCGGAAGAAGACTCGGTCCCCTGAGTACACGAACGAGCAGATATCGATCGTGAAATCGCAGTGCTGGTGGATGACGAAGAACTACCGCGAGACGTCGGTCGTGCTGGACGACGAAAGTTACTTTCCGCTCTCGAAAACCCACATTCCAGGAAATGACAGCTTCTATTCCAGCGATAAGTCGGCCACACTCCTCGAAGTAAAATATAAATATAACATAAATTTGACAAAAAAACGTATGCTGAGCATCGTAATGTTGGACAGAGGGATTTCAAAGCTGTGATTCAAACCCAGCGGTCTGGGCATCAATCAATAAATGTCTTGAGAAAATTCTTCTGCCTTTCTTAAAGGACCATCATGCGAATGGGAAGTACGTCTTCTGGCCGGACAAGACGTCTTCCCATTACGCCCAGAAGACGCTGGAGTATCTTGAACAGAAAAAGATACCGTACGTGCCGAAAGAAAGGAACCCGACCAACTTGCCCCAGTGCCGTTCCATTAAAGATTTTTTCGGCTCCCTCAGTGCCCTAGTGTACAAAATAAATGGCGTGATATGTCTAACGTAAGAGCCGATTTTGATAGGCTATGAGAATATGTAGGACCCGACAACAATATAGACACAGAACGCAGTAATCAGACGCAAATTAACAACTGCGAGTACAGTGGGCAACTGCTGCTGTTGGATGAACTAAACTGATTTGATTTAATTATTTCGCTTATTATTATTGGGTTGTTATAGACATCACACGCATCTTGGGCGAGGCCCAAAATCACCGTTTTACCTCAAAACAATGCATTTTTAGGAGAAAAAATGATTAACAAATGTATGTCAAGATACGGAGAAGTGTCTTCCATAACAGCTGTAACTTCGCATTTTTTCGGGTGTTCGTAACGTTTTTCTTGTGGTTAGAGTGCTTCCGTCCAAACCAATTCCTTCATACGTAACCATTTTGTGCGGATCAATCGAAAATGGGACGTTTCATCAGATAACACTGGTTATGTACCCATGGTAGATTCCTTTGCGCGAATTCTGCACAAAGACACTGCACCACGGAAAACTTTGTTCAAAAGCAGCTAAAAGGAGCCCACCTATACTATAATCGTAAACAGGATCTGACAGGAACAAATATTCACTCAACAACAATCACGCCCAGTGTCTCCAAGCCAACAACCGGCACCGCCAAAAAAGAAGCAAACGTAGAAGAGGACGGATGCGTTTGTCCGTGGGTTCGCGTTCCTGTTCGATGCTCTACTGCTTTCTTCAAAAATACTTTGAATTGGCTTCTCGATATTTTGTAGTACATGTCGTCGATTCAAGCAATAACACAAAGCAGACACCTTCCCTGAGAACTTTTGTTGTAACAAATGTCAACTATTAAATCAAGCTTTCTTTTTTAGGCTTTCATTATACATACAATTAAATAAAGCGAATGGTTACAAAGAAATTACTATTGCTATGTTCAGTGCTCTTGCATAAATACCGAACGTATTCGCCCATCTTTCGAGTAAAAACGGGGACCCCCAAATTTGTCCCAGGCTTTAGGGTAATTGCCCTGTTTGACTTCCCCTCTCATCTGGCCCGGTCAGCTATTTTCGCCCGCATCCCTTATCGCATATTTTTATAAAGCAGTGTTATCTTTGAAAATGAACCACTTTGGTTATGCAACTAATTTATTCCGATCTTCTTTTAATGCAAATAATTAAACAGTCTTCATTTCGTTATATTCTGAATTGAACATATTTTATCGTATGTAATTGTTATTTGTTCTTTTCATTTGATAGCATCGTAAGGGAACACGTACCCGCCGGTTGATGTTAATAGAGCATGTGTTGTAGTATTTTCTTGACCAACTAGGAAACCAATCCGCTAGGAATTCAAAGCGCGTCGGAAATACGCATGGTCTTGCCTGAGTGAATGATGACTTTTGAATTAGGTATGATTGAGAAACGACAATTCACAAGATGAATTCAAAGCCAGTTATCAATTTTTGGCCGTCATACCAGCACGAAGAACAAATGTTTCATTGTCATATTCATAGGTTTAATTTTAGTACATTGAATCATCAAAAAATGAATGGCTGCCGTCCAAAAGGGGCTAACCCACATTTTGATTTTTTTACAGGAAATGGAAAAAACTTGTGCATTTCTAAATTAACATTATTTTTGATGTAAAAATACATTATTTCATTAGTAGTTCATTGACCCATGTTGTCTAGAAAAAATAAGATCATCACATGTACTACTTTTCAATTCACAAGCATTTTCGTAATTGGGGGGACTGACCAGGGGTGCTTATAGTCCAAAAGGGGCTAACCCACAATTCACAGATCCTTTCCTTATCTTTCGTTTTAGAATTATGGTGTCTTTGGCAAAGTTGTTGTGTGACATCTAGCGCTTCATTTGATTATTTCATATTAGTTCGGAATTCAGTCGCTAGGGCATCGCTGTTATCAATTTTTAATGGAACGAGATAGAAAGATGGTGTCTACAGCCAAGCTATATATCAGATAGTTATAAGTATATCTTCTGAAGACACCAACTTTGTAGGTTCTAAAGGTTTTGAAACATCGCCTATTTTTGAAAATAGAATATGTAAGTAAATGTTTTTAACTAACACCTTCTCTATCTCAAAACGTACAGGACCTACAAAGTTTGCATCTTCAGAAGATATGTTTAAAATGATAGCACCTACAACTTTCTCGAAGACTCCACATTTCTATCCAGTTTCATGAAAAAGTTGATAACAGCGCCGCTCTAGCGACTGAATTTCGAACTAGTGTGATTCAACCAAATAAAGCTCTAAGTGCCATACAGCAACTCTTCCGAAGACACTATAACTCTATAACGAAAGATAATAATTGATTCCACGGTTTTTAACTTTCTGACCACAATGGACCGTTTTTCTCTTAATTTCCTATTGCCCTTTCAATGTAGGTACATGACACCTTCAAGCGAATTTTAAAAAAATATGCTCAATAATATTTGTGCAAGAAATATATGTATTAGTTAGAAAATAGCCATACATAACAAGGGTATGAGCGGCCCTTACCTTCAGACTCGACTGTATGGGCCGAAACGTCAACGTACTATATTCAATTAAAAACAGTCTTATATCGAGTTCATTGATATGTGAGCTACAACACCAAATTTATTGATTGCGAATCGATTAACTACTTTTTCTAAAAACGAACGAGAAAACTTGAATTTCCATAAGACCAAATGTGGGGTTAGCCCCTTTTGGACGCCAGCTAGTTACATTTCTGGTAACACTGTTGTGAATCAGTTTGTTTATTTTCGTTCTCGTATTTTGGATCGTTTTTTTTGTGTATATTAAGCGATTTCTCAATTAGAATAGAGTTTGTGCCCTCGCCTAAGCTGCAGTTATTGATCAATTGACTGATAATTTGTGATTCTTGGTCGTGCGGTGACAATTGATAAACATTTTGTTCTCCCAAAGTGTCGTCGGTAGTGATAGAATCCTTGTGGTGAAACCGTGGATGCATATCGGGAAAGCTTACTCGCGAAGTAGCTACTGTTGCCTACCTGTAGGCGATTCGCAATGGATTCGATATGCCTGCAGTGCTCCGAGCCGGTAACCACTTTGAATCAGCTGAAATGCCAAGGATTTTGCGACAGAATCATGCATCTATCGTGTTCAACGCTCACTCGCCCAAAATTGGACATGATTAACGACTCAGCGAATATATTCTGGCTTTGCGACAGCTGTGTGGATTTGATGAAATCCTCCGCAGTGAATGCAGCTTTTACAGCATTGAGCGAAGCGTTCCGTTTGCTGACCGACACACATAAAACAGCGCTTGAAGCATTAAAGGCTGAAATGGAGAAAACCAGAAAATCAGTGGAATCCGCAACGACATTGCCTGCAACTCCCATATCATGGCCCGTTCCAAATAGAGCTGGAGCCAAACGTGCTCGCGAGACGGAGGATGATAAATTTCCTTCTAAATCCGATGTCCCCAGTCTAACGTGTGGCAAGAAAAAGGGTGATGTAGCAAAGGTACCCACAATCACTGTTCAACCCGCTACTAGTAAATGCTGGATTTACTTGTCACGAATTGCTACCACCGTTTCCGAAGCAGAGGTTGGTGCTATGGTTAAGGAGTGCCTTTCAACGGACGATCCGGTCGAAGTGAAGAAGTTAGTGAAAAAAGACGCAAATTTGAGCGGGCTTAATTTCATTTCTTTCAAAATTGGTGTTGACCCTCAACTTCGTGAAATGGCTCTCAATGCCGATACCTGGCCGGATGGGATGTATTTCCGCGAGTTCATCGACTTTCGGCAAGAACGTAATAATGACGGGAAGCATGGGTTTCGGAAAACACCTCGACTGGGATAAATCCATCGCAAATAGCAGTTATTTTAGACCACGCACCGACAATTCGCCTGTTGATCAACGGCAACCGGGACGCACCGTAGAAAGCAATATGGAATCCCCCAATCCTCCCAGCACAGTCGTGCCCCTTGCAGTCAGCAGTATCTTCAGTCGTCCCGGCCCTGTGTCTGGGAATGGAGAGGGGGACTTCCAAATTGCCCTCTTTGGCAAGTATTTTCAAAATTATGTTGATGAATCAACCGTTTTTCCTGATGGAACTGTTTGTTCTAGCTCGAATGCTTCCGACTGTCAATTAATGAGTCATCGCTGTCAGCTGTCAGCTGGAAACCTCCTGAGGAGCACTCCAACTTCCATCACGAGTGCTACCAATTCATGCAGTTCACCCGCTCCTTCCGCTGTTAGCAGTCATTCCAATCGCCCCGGTGTACATTCCAGACGAATGAATCGAGGAGTGCCGGTCAGCCTTCCGTGCCTAAAATCGTCGCCCATCCACTTATACTATCAAAATGTGGGAGGCATGAATTCCTGTGCAAATACCTATCGTCTAGCTACCTCGGACTGCTGTTACGACATCATCGCATTGACAGAAACATGGCTAAATGAGCAGACTCTATCCAGCCAGATTATTTGCTCTGACTACGAGGTTCTCAGATGTGATCGTAGCCCTCTCAACAGCAACAAATCCTCCGGTGGCGGTGTTTTGCTCGCTGTGCGTCGTGGATTAAAAGTTCAACATATAACAAATGACGCTTGGAGCAGCATCGAACAAGTATGGGCAGCGATAAAATTGGGAAATCGAACATTATATATATGTGTGGTTTATTTTCCTCCCGATAAAATTCGCGACTCTGCACTAGTTGATTCTCATTCTGAATCATTGACTTCTGTTTCCGCGATGGCGCAACTCACTGACGAAATCATGATTATCGGCGATTTCAACCTTTCTACAATAAAGTGGCGTTCCGTTCATAACGGATTTCTACAACACGACCCAGACGAATCTGTTTTTCATCCTGGCAGCATCACTCTTCTGGATGGCTATAGCACGGCTACACTTCAGCAGATCAACAGCACCACGAACGAGAACGACCGGATTTTAGATCTATGCTTCGTCAATGTCAGAGATCAATCGCCGCATATTTCCACCGCCCTCACCCCGCTAGTAAAGTATGTTCGCCACCATCCGCCTCTACATCTTACACTCCAGGACGTACCGCCTATGAAGTTTTCGAGCCACGTGCCCACCGTGTGTTACAATTATAAGCGGGCCGACTATAGCAGCATTTTGAATATTTTACAAAGTATTAACTGGGATTCTGTGCTAAGCAAGGATGATGTGAACTCCGCCGCTGAAACGTTCTGCCATATAATGAGCTACCTTATCGACCGTCATGTCCCAAAGTGTAATCAACGAAGTGATCAATCCCCCTGGCAGACAGCCGAGCTACGTCAGCTAAAAACTGCGAAAAGAGCAGCATTACGAAAGTTTACCAAACGCCGTACCTTGTCACTTAGAGCTTATTATGTAAGGCTCAATAACGATTTTAAAAAACTGAACAGTTTTTGTTTTTAAAACTACCAACGAAAAATGCAACGTAAGCTTAAGTCGGATCCTAAATCGTTTTGGAGATACGTCAATGAGCAGCGGAAAGAAACCGGCTTACCTTCTACAATGTTTTTGAATGGTGAAGTTGGGCATGATTCACAAGCCATATGCAAATTGTTCGCCTCTAAATTTGCGAGTGTGTTCGTCAGTGAGACTCTGTCCTCGCAGCAGATTGACGTTGCAGCTAGCGGCGTGGCCCAACTCGAACGGTCAGTGAGTGAGATTCATGTGGAGCACTCGGATATTGTATCAGCAGCATCCAAGCTTAAAGCATCGTCATCTCCTGGGCCAGATGGTGTCCCTGCTGTGTTTTTGAAAAAGTGTATATCTGGTTTGGTGGAACCTCTCTGTCAACTATTCAAAATGTCACTGACAACCGCGATTTTTCCTCAATTGTGGAAAGCAGCTTTCATCTTTCCTGTCCACAAAAAAGGCGATAAGAGAAACATTGACAATTATCGAGGAATTTCTGCGCTCTGTGCCATTTCCAAGCTCTTTGAGTTAGTCGTGGTGGAGTCAGTGTTTTTTCACTGTAAGGAATATATTTCTAAAGACCAACACGGATTCATGCCGAATCGATCTACGTCGACGAATCTACTATCTCTAACCTCTTTTGTGTCCGAAGGGTTTGATGCGAATCAACAAACTGATGTTATATATACTGACTTATCTGCAGCTTTCGACAAAATCAATCACGATATCGCAGTCGCTAAATTGGAAAAACTTGGCTTCAGTGGATCACTCCTGCGATGGTTTCAATCCTATCTCGTTGGCCGTCAACTCAGTGTGAACATAGGTGATGCATACTCCAAACTGTTCTCCGCAACGACTGGTATTCCGCAAGGAAGTCATCTCGGTCCATTAATATTCACTCTCTATTTCAACGATGTAAACTATCAGCTGAAAGGACCACGGTTGTCGTATGCAGATGATCTAAAAATTTTCAACAGAATTAGGAGCCGATCGGACGCACAATATTTGCAGCAGCAATTCGACACTTTCAGCAGATGGTGTGAAAACAACCGAATGATTCTGAACCCGGCGAAATGTTCTGTGATATCGTTCACCAGAAAAAAAGATCCCATTGAGTTTGAATATAACTTGTCTGGAGCTCTTGTTTCCCGGGTGAGCTTCGTTAAGGATCTTGGAGTGCTGTTAGATTCGAAACTTACATTTAAGAATCACATTTCGTATGTTGTTGGTAAAGCATCGCGAAGCCTGGGCTTCATTTTCCGTACGGCTAAATCCTTTACAGACATTTACTGTCTCAAAAGCCTATACTGCTCTTTAGTGCGCTCTACGCTGGAGTATTGTTCGGCGGTCTGGAACCCGAATTACATGAACAGCAGCGATCGAATTGAAGGCGTTCAACGAAGATTTATACGGTATGCTTTTCGACGCCTGCCTTGGCGCGATCCTGTTCGTCTACCAAGCTACGAGAGTCGGTGTCAACTCATCCAGCTCGATACTCTCCAGCGTCGTAGAGAAACTGCAAGAGCCTTATTCATCTCTGATCTTCTGTCAGGACGCATCGATTCTCCAGATTTACTAGAGCGAGTTATCATCCAAGCAAGGTCCAGAACGTTACGCGGAAAAGTTCTTCTGAGAGTGCCGTTTCGACGAACTATTCAAACAGCTAATGCCGCTATCACGGGACTACAACGCCTCTTCAATCGTGTGTCGCACTTGTTCGACTTTCATTTGTCTCGAATATCATTGAGAAATCGATTCCTGCAGTTTTTTAGATGTAATTAGTTTAAGTTTCCATCATTGGGGCCGAGTACGGCCTGTTGATGTGCGTGATAAATAAGTACTGGCGTTTCCTCCATGGTCAAATATATATTTTCAATATATATTTTCAATTTTCTTAAATAACAGTACACGTGGATTACTTAGAACTATAAAAAAATGCAAAAATGTCGAATTCGGAAAAAAATGTGGGTTGGCCCCTTTTGGACGCCAGCCATTCAAATAATATAATTTGTTGTTTTTGTATTGAGCCCTTGAATATGCTTTGGAGTAATACATACACTGTCACGTCAACTACATTTTTACAGGTATTTCGGTAGGACTTACTTGATACCGTTTAAAATATGCCTTGGATAGCACAACAACGCGCGTGAATAATTACCTATATATAGGGTTCGTCGCGGTGCGGATGTGGGCGGTAAATGGATAGTCCGCACCGCAACCGCAAAAAAATAATAAAACCGCACCGCTTACCGCAACCGCACTGCATTTACCGCACCGCACCGCGCGGTAATGCGGTAAATGCGGTAAAATTCTGTATTTTTGAAAAATGTGTTGAAAAATTATTATTATTTTTTTGAATAACCAAATATAATAAAATATTACTCTTATTTACACGTACATTAACTTTGACGGACTCCTCAGAATGTAACATTTATTAAAAAATTAAAAAAGTTGACACTTTGCAAGTTTAATTAATAAAATTCCGTACATTTTGAGATAAATACTTTCGAAACAAGGTAAATCTTAGCATAGCACTGAAGTCATATGAAATGTAGCTGTACTTAGGGTTGTGGTACCGGTAATACCAATACCGAAAATCCCGGGAATACCGACCCATTTTTGGTACCGTAATACCGGTACTGAAGAAAAGCCAGTACCGGTATTTTCGGTACCATACAATTTTTTTATGAAAAATATGTGGATTCTCTAGGGGGACATGTTTCAAAATATCGGTCTGCAAGATGACTTTTAATTATATTAATTACCTTCTATAAGTTAAACATTACTAGCTCCCGTTGTACTGAACGGAATGTTTAAATTCTTTATATTGCTATTATTAAGTTTTAACGATCTTGTACTAAATTTCATAATATTCACATCTAGCGTAAGAGACGTAAAAATTTGCTATGATTTTTTTATTAGCGACATTCTGATTGGTTTCCATTTTTTACTGGGTGGCACGTAATAAGACTATGGTCTAAATCATGTCTTTGGTTTGCTTTTAAACCTTTATTTATAAAATAAAGAACAGCGATTTAGCAGCTAACAATTTTAGACTTGGTGAGCTACTCCAAATGGGGCGATTTGTGATTATTAGTGATAGGAAAATTCAGCAAAACTCCATAGTTTACAGGAAAGCAAAGAGCCTTGGTATGCAGGTCGAAACCAATTTACAGCAAATCAAGAGAGGAAAAGCGAGCAACCTGCTCGGATTTACTGCCATTCTCGCTTTGATTTACTGTTATTAATAGTGTTTCTTACTTTTACCATCTATTAAAGTCGATAAAAGTCGCACCGCTTAGCAGTTATTGATTTCATAGTGCCCTAGATTTCGAAATAAAAGAAGGTGCCGCATACGAAAAATATTTTCTGCTGAAATGAGTCATGCCATTCCGAATCAATTAAAAACAATAAACATTTTTTTTTGATCAGCACAAATCAATTATCTGAGAAAGAGGTCATCAGTTTCAGCATTCAATTCCATTTTGAAGCTCTTTTCGAATTTAAAATAAGGGCTTCAGTACCGTAGTACCGCTTCTCGACAAAAAGGGTCGGTACTGCGAACCCTACATGTACTTCATCATTATACATACAAAAACGTTCTTCCGCAGCAATCAATAGGAAAACTTTTAAGTTCT
Source organism: Topomyia yanbarensis (assembly GCF_030247195.1). Taxonomy (NCBI): domain Eukaryota; kingdom Metazoa; phylum Arthropoda; class Insecta; order Diptera; family Culicidae; genus Topomyia; species Topomyia yanbarensis. Next base: position 40,200,259 of record NC_080671.1, on the reverse strand, counting down.
CCAAATTAATCAAAAGTTCTCCAATTTAATCAAAATTCACAGTTGAGAAAATGTCATCGTAAACGATTCATAATTCCACGATTGTCAAGAGGAATCGGGAGAAATGATGCATTTTTAAATTGGATTTGATAGTGCAATTCAATTGTTTTTCAATGATTGTATTGTGCATTTTATATATTTGAAAAGGTTCGCTTGTAAATTTTTAAAAGTGTTCAAAATATGACGTAAAAATACTGATGCCAATTTATATTGGACACAGCTTATAGATTTTATTTCTTAGTAACAGATTGTTTTATCATATTAGAATAAACAAAATGTAAAAAATCAAGTAGCGATAGGTCGAATACAGATTATATTCGGATTTATTTTCCAATCATTGTCAAGTCCATGGAAATTAGAGCAATCAAATGTTTATTATGTTTCCCTATTGTAAGGTAATAAGTTTCGTCGTTCTTAAATGGTAAAAGTCAAAGTTTTAATTCACTTTTTAATGCAGACTGCAGACTTATCAATTATTTTTTTAAGTGCGGTTGCGGTAATACCGCGCGGTAAATGCTCATTTCCCGCACCGCATCCGCAAGAAAAAGTGTCTTACCGCACCGCAGATTTTGCGGTGCGGGTGCGGTAAATACCGCGCGGTTGCGGTAAATACCGCAACCGCGACGAACCCTACCTATATATAATTGTTATTAATAATAATACCGAAATTTATACACGATAAGTACTGCGTGTATTGCGAAACCTTTAATTACATAGATATATAGACTAACACTTCTGAGAGTTGCACAGATCGTATCACTTACCAAGGTGAATCTAGATTTGTGTAACTCTTTACCCCATCCTAATAACAAAAACTCCTTCCAGTGGCAAGCGTGGAGACACTGAGGTATGTATATTGTATACACGGTCTCCAAAACAAAGTTTGTTTCACTAAAATTCCTTCCCTTCCCCGATGACTGTAAGGAAGTGGCCGACGCCGTTAATGGCTTTTCAAAGTATGGAACTCTCGAAACGTGCACATTGAGGATGTATAGCTACTCCCAGACCCCATTCGTTGATTCGCTGTGCAATTTCTGATCAATCGCGGAGTAGTCATTACGAATTATACGGTCATCATACCCATGCTCATGTAGTGATTTATGATTTTAGTTAATTGGGTAGGAGCCATGATGAAAAGTAATCCTTCTGTTGAACTTAAATATTGGTTTTTGGTTGTTTCTTAAAATTATCTAGCAAATTACATTCTTTGTATTTTTCAAGAGGTTAAAGATCCAATTGACACGAATCTGGCCTATAAGACACAGTGTTGTATTGCTACTCTGTTAGCTAGACAACTGCAACAGATGGTACATCGTATACCGAAATTAATCCTCATTGAAATAACAGCCGACATGCAAAACACGGTACATATCGATCAGGAACGCTGCCTGAAAAGAATGCTGAAAGAATATCGAAATCAACGAAACAGCAGAAAGCTTATGCCACTCAACAGCAAAAAAAAACTCAGCAAGAAGTAAAAAGCAAAAAGCTTCTTCATCCACAAGACGGTTCGAAAAAGAGAAAATCAAACAAAGAAACCGAAAAAAAAGTTCCATTCAATAGCAGTCACTGAAATCGGGAAGTCAATGATGGTTAAGATGAATGGAAGGAATCGAAGAAATATGCAAATCGCGTTTCAGTCCAGACAAATCGAAAGGGAATAATAATCTCCACCGATGACAAGTTGATGAAAGTACCATGGATCAAGACAGTCTGAAGTGGGTAGCTATTTTTTCAGAACGTGGAGCTTTCCATTCGCAACAGGAGACAAACAAAAATTCTTCGATGGATGTTTGCCGGTACCTGATGCTCTTTGGTATCGTGTACCGTGGATGAATCAAAATTATAAGACACTGCTTGCTGTATTCCACTTTTAATGAGCTTGTTTATCAAAGCATCGCAAAAAAGTATTTTTAATCTGAATTATGTCAAAGTAAGCTCAGATACCTAATTTCACACCATTTGGACAACATTCTTAAAATTTCAATGATTTTTTTTTGTTAATTGAAAAATACAGTTAGATTTTTGGGACATTTTTTTTAAACGGAACATGGTTTTACTTAGTCATTTCGTAAATTAGGGTTTGTTGAATTCTGCCGAGTTTAAAATTGGGCCAACGATGAAATTCACATTTTTCGGTGTTTACATGTCAGGATCTCCAAGCTTTGAAACACGGTGGAAAATGTGAGATTTACATCTATATGAAGTGGTCATTAATTTTAGCATGCTAACTCTGGTTCCAAATAGGATTCTAACAAGTGCTAATCTAATGTTACCGGTAACATATGTTTTTCTAGCTGTTTATGTCATTCAAATAGATAAAAGATTAACACAGATCTGTTTCACAATTGTCTCTCCGGAGCTACATTGTGTAAGGCTGTGATGTCGTACCTCTATTTTGTCATCTTTAATGAAGACGGGAATTTAAATTAACCCACTCTCACTTTCAACGCGCAAAACTTTTTTTTTCTTGTTTTTTTTTTTTGGTTTCAAAGGGGTCCATTCGCCTCTTTTTTGTTAGATAAATCTCCGATCGTATGTACGAGGTGGGGCATCGAAACCAGATGAGCTACGTACAAAGGAATCGACTTACCAACTACGCTTTACCCGCACCTGAAACGAAATTGTTAACATATGAAATGATATCAGTAGTGCATTGCGTAGATGATGGAACTGAATGAATACGACTTCCATGAGCAGTGAATTTCCATCTTCCGAGTACTCGGGCGAATAGCACAATATAGTAGGATTTTGTTTGTGGCAACTATATTTTTTATTTCAGTTTCCAAAGCAGGAACCGTGCCAAAACATGGAACCCTATTTTTAAAGTTTTATATTCAATTTGTGGCATTAAAAATGTTAGAAGGATTTTAGTTATATAAGAATAGTATAGCGTATACACGGAAAAAAAATCCGTTCATAAATTCATGAACAAAAGGTCACGATTTCATGAACAGGACGATTTACGAAAACCGTGACAAAGTTCCTGAAATTATTAATGTTAAATCTCGTATTAATGAAACTATTTGTGATTTCTAAAAACCAATTCGCCCCGAATATATACATGGCGTTTCATTAGAATGTTTGGTTGGGTTACTGTTGTTGTTCAGTGGACATGTTTAGTTTTTGTTGTGATTCTTGTTCATGATTTGGGAATACACAGTCGACAGTCAAACGTTGTTCATGATTTCAAGAGCTTATTCGCGATTCTTGTAAATTCTCATGACGTTAGCGGGATTAAAGTTCATGATTTCAAGATTTTAGTCGCGATTTTCGTAATTTTCATTCACATTATCATGATATTTTAGTCATAAGTAGAGTGATTCATGTTCATGAGTTCATGATCTTTGTCACGATTTTAAATATTTTTGTCACGAGTTGTGTAATTTGTGTCGCGATTTTTGTAACTTCCGTTCATGTTATCGTGATATTTTAGTTATGAATAGAGCAATTCATTTTCATGATTTCAGGATTTTGGTCACGATTTTGGATATTTTTGTCACTAATTGTGTGATTTGTGTTCATGATTTCAGGATCTTAGTCACGATTTTCGTAATTTCTGTTCATGTTATCATGATATTTTATTTTAGAGCTTACTTTCAAAAAGTAATGTAACTAATGTTAATGATACCAGCGGTTTTATCATGGTATTCGTAAATTCTCTTCGCCTTATCGTGATCTATTATTTTTTGGTTACTAATGGTTTTTTTACTCGGAATAACGTCATAATATGAACTGGATCATTAAAATAAGACTCATTCGCGATATCTGGTTTTGTGAACTATATCATGCACACTGTGTGAGGTTCTCAGTGCAGTTTTCGTTTTCTGTTCGGACATCACAATGATCCTTATCAAATGAATAACGATGTTCGAGGTCCTAATAGTTTTTTTATATCTATTGCTCGTACCTCTTACTGGTCGCTAGCTGCTGGGTATTTCATGAAAAAGTTCATGGAACAAAAATGGTTCCACGAATAATACTCCAAATTTTGTGATAGAGTTCACGTAAAAATTTCATTACCATGTTGCATGAAATTGTAATTGATTACGGATATCTTCTAAATATCACGCAAATTGATACTAGATAGTTCGTAAATCATGTACTGGGAATCATGAACCAGTTCACGAATACATGAATAATATTTGATGATTTCGTGAACTATTTCACGAGCACGGATATTGAATCGTAACTATCATATTGGAATATAATTAGAATATAATATAATACTTCATGATTTCGTGAACTACTTCAAGAGTACGGATATTGTATCGTGACTAGTATGTTAGGAATCATGAACCAGTTCACGAATATATGAATAATATTTTATGATTTCGTGAACTATTTCACGAAAACGAATGGTAAGTTGTGACTATTATACTAGGTATCATGAACCGGTTCACGAATACATGAATAATATTTCATGATGTCGTGAACTATTTTACGAGCACGGATATAGAATCGTAACTAATATATTAGGAATCATGTACCAGTTCACGAATGCGTGAATAATATTTGATGACTTTGTTAACCATTTCACGAGCACGGATATTTGATTGGGACTAATATATTAGGGATCATGAATTAGTTCACGAAAATTGAATGGGTTCATGAATAAAATTCCGTATTTCGTGAAATAGTTCACAAAAAAAAAACCAGAATATTCGATGTTGTGAACTATTGTTTCTAAAACTATGAAAAAATCATGAGTCAACCTTTGGTTTTATGAATAATGTTCATAAAGTTGTGAACTAGTTCTTGGCGGAAACCGTGACTGAAGTTCACAAACAAAATCAAATATTTCCACAAAGGAAAGCGTTATGCGGGCGTTACTGAAGGAAAATTGAACATAATTACAAAAGCTATGGAAAATTGAACATAATTATAAAAGCCATGTTTTCGTAACGTAAAAACGTTCCAGAATTCATGGCACTTTATTCACGATTTTGGGAACAATTTTGTTTCCGTGTAGGTAAATCGATTGCCTCGACCGACAAACATTTCAAGTGAGTAATAATTGAAAATTATACTTTTTCGACTAGTTCGCAGATCATTGTGCTATATATCTTTGAACTCACGAAAATGTAGATATATTTTCGTGATTTTTCAGGTATATAGTCCTAACCTTACTCAGGTCACTGGTAAAGAATGTTCATGGTTTCATGCCAAAATGGATTTGCCGAGCGCTACCCGGAAGCATTTTCTTACATTAGTATTAGTGGTGCATCCGACATCTCCACAACCGATAAACTGATTGATCTGTTTTTTAACAGTTCTTTCTTTTTTTTAATTCAGATCGTTTATTTGATAAGGCACGTTGCGTTAGCTGAAAGGTGCCAATTTACATTTACATGTTTTACATTTTAAATTGCTTAAAACTAGGGGATTACATATTGATTTTTTTTAAATGAAACTAATGCGATTTTATAGCTATCTTATATATCTACACAAGGGGATAATATTATTGTCGTAAGATTAGGGGGGTCATTTAGTTTTTGTGGCAATATGGTTTGACATTTTTATCAGTGAGATTATTGGAGCAATTTTTTACGACTATCTTAAAAGTAGGAATAACTAGAGGGCATGATTGAATTTTGTAAAGATTCGTAATTATAGTTATTTTTGTTGGTAGTAGAGTTGGGCATTTTCAACGAGATTATATAATATAATAGTTAAAACTAGAAGAGACAAGAAGAGCTAAATGCTTCGTGAAGATATTGGGGGGGGGAGGTAGGGGTGTTTCTTCTGGGTCTAAGAGTCAGGGGAGGGAGGGTAGACAAAGATGGCAGGGAGAGAAAATTATTTCAGTTTCAGGCATCGTGAGATCAACGGATGGATTACAAACTCGGGTGGCCTTCATCAGGGGAATCATGTACTGGGACGCTGGGTGGTCCTCCTCAAGATGGCAGGGGTTTTTCCAGACGATTTCGTAGTACGGCTCAGATGTGGATCGGCTACATTTCGAGTTAAGCGTGTTATGTTCGTGCCGTAGATCCCGTGTTTGTTGGCTCATTCGATACAGCTGCTTTGATACAGGTGGAAGAGGGTTCTGAGAATGATAAGGAAAATAAGAAGGGGCAGTTAGACTTGTATATTGATGGTTTTCACAAAGGGACATATAGAAGACATCGCGGCTTGCCAGCACATCTCGAACCGGGACGTTGTTTGGTCTTTCTCGGGCCCGCAGGGTATCCATTAGCCGAGACCTGGCGGAACTGTACTCGGTGCACGCCCAGACAATGTGCTCGATGTCGTGATAGCCGTCGCCACAAGCGCAGATACTACTATCCACGAAGCCAATACGCCGGAGATGTGCATCCAGCGTGTAATGGTTTGCCATGAGTCGGTACATCACACGAATGAAGTCACGACCCACATCCATCCCCTTGAACCAAGGTTTCGTCGATACCTTAGGGATTATCGAATGTAGCCACCTTCCCAGCTCCCCACTGCTCCACGAAGTTTGCCAACTTTCGAGGGTTCTCTGATGAGTAATACTGAAAAATTCGCTGAAGCAAATTGGTCTTTCGTAAACGTCTCCTTCTAAGGCACCTACCTTAGTTAAGGAGTCTCACAGTTCTTTCTTATTTTAATAGTTAGATCTTCAAGGAAAGGGTTTTCAACCAGAAATTAGTCATGGAAATGGCGCTGATTTCCTAAAAAATCGATTATTTTTTGTATAAAAATTGGAATGGTTCGTACGGATATCAAGCTTAGCGATAACTAAAATAAGGAAGTTTCTAGAACGTATGCAGAACTATTTTATCGATTCATCGAATGCACATTTCGTCCAATGCATCAAAACTATAGTATCAATTTGAGGTATTTAAATTTTGGGATATATGAAAAAAAGTACAGAATACCGTATCAGTCCAATTTCCTGCGCATCAATAATCTTTTAATCTCTCTTTCAATAATGCAGTATTTGTAATGGCCTCGGTTTATTTTCATAAAAAGATTTTTCTAATTCGAAAAAATATGTGAATGGAAATTATGTTACAACTTCTATAATCGAAATAAAAAAATGCTTTTATCCAATTCAGTCATAATCCAAAAGAATTTTCACTAATAAATCGTCGAGCTTTCAAATGGAGTTGACAGATTGAAAATCTGATTTCAAATGAATATATTTAGGTCAAAGGATACGATTTTTTTGTGAAAATCACATGTATCTGTCCAATCAAAGGGGATTGAAACTTGATTGCTTCGGCAAAAACGAGTGCTAATAAAAGCTAATAAATTAATACATGAAAAGATAATATAAGGAAGCCGATTATTCGAGAGCCACCCTACCTTAAATCTTTAAGAAATCATAACAAATGAGGGGGTGGGCGTAGCGTAGTTGGTAAATCGATTGCCTTGTACGCAGCGCACCTGGGTTCGAGTCCCGACCCCGCACATAGGGTTAGAAATTTTTCATAAGAGATTTTTCTATCCCGAAGAGGCGAATGACCTTAAGGTTAAAACCTCTATAATCTAAATAAAAAAATAGCAAATTAACTATTATAGATTCTTTGTTTATTCAGCAAAATGACTTCAATTTAATTGATTCATAATATTGTAGAACATTGCGCAGGAAACATCTAACATCTAAACAGTTGATCCTCTGAACACCCTAACTATGTTTCGTAATTTATGAATGGTCCTTTATAACAACAAGATACGTATTGCATATTTTTAAAAAGAATTACTGTGCACAAGAACAATGTTGCCAAAACCGGATCCTGTTTGAAGTCCACTACCACGGTTGCGGAGCATAGCAACACAATTTTATCAATTTTACTCCTATAGAATAGGAATGTTGAATAGATTTCTATTTTTTTATTATAGAGGTTTTAAACTTAGGGTCATTCGCCTCTTTGTCGGGTTAGAGAAATCTCTAACCCTATGTGCGGGGTTGTGAATTGAACCTAGGTGAGCTAGGTACAAGGCGATCGATTTACCAACTACGCTATCTCCACCCCAAATAGATTTCTATTTCTATTTTTTTTAGTTTTGGGGGTGTCAAATTATGCCAGTGGCACATTAAATAAGAATGAATTCATGTAATATGTATGAAAATAGCCAACAAAAAAAAATTTAACGCGAGACTTTTTCACTAGGACAAAGATTTCCACCATTTATTTGCAAAAAGAACCACCCGTTCAGCGGAAGGCACCATTAATCCCAACCAGGTAACGAATTCATAAAACAGCCGAACCGATTTGTGCCACGAATCAAACCCGTTCCGTTATAGCACTAATGACACAAACCAAGCCAATTTATCCTGGCCTGTCCAAAGTGTCCCCAGGAGGGATCCGGAAGCCGAAGCCGCTCCGTGTCTGTTTGGAGTAGCCCCCGTACAAGCTTGTTGAAGCGCCTGGCGCGCAATAAATTCTTCCGGCTGTCAATTGAGACAAAACTTTAAAAAGCGATTTCCAAACCCCGTAACGAGCAAACAACGAACGAACAGGCGAGCTGTTTTTTTTTTTGTTCGTTCGCCCACCTCTATCCCTTCGAGGAAAGAATCAACATCGTCAGCCATAAATCTTTCCCGGGCCGGGGTACTACATACCGACATACCTCCGACCAGACCGCGCCACGAGTAAAGCAAAGGCTGCTTGCCGGTTCGGATAACTATAGAATAACTATCTCCACGATGGTGAAAATAAAGTGCCCCATCGATCGTCGATGGCTGGCGCAGCTATGGTTCTCTGCATCCTCGATTTAGGTTGAACCTAGGAAGCGGTATCTAAGTCTTGCATTTTCGCTGAATTCGTGTGTTTTTTGAAAGAGTCACAGATCTGTTCGATTAAACGCAAAGGTAAGTAAGTTTCGATAAACTATCTAAATATTTATTGTTTCAAGAAGCCCCTGGTATAGAAGATTCATTTGGGTTGGCAGCATGCTCCTGATCACTTCTTTTCAATAATCGATTCAGAAAAAAATCCGAAATTGTTTAAAGTTGATAAGTGTCGTATGATGAACAATATTTTTCATGTTTAAATTTTCTCACATATGTAATCGGTTTAATTAAAGTCAAACACATTGTGAATTACGATTTCCATGGAAATTAACTTAAATTAAACCACCGGGAAAATATGAAGCTTTTCACGAGAAGCTTATGCTCAAGACGCTTAATCCACCTGATGGGGAGTGAAAGATAAATGCAAAAAATGATAAAGGTGGTAGGTGCCGCGGGCCGAGGTCAGTAAAATTTACGACTCACGATCGCTCGCAAGTAGGAAAATTCACTTTTTCATAGTTGTAACCTTACGCTTTTGTCGGTAAGAGTGAGCGAAACGCTAAACCTTCGAATTTTATTAACAGAATAAGAAAGTTGTTTTTCTTCCGATTGTGCCCTTCCTCACCTCGGACACTAATCCAGATGGATATTTCCGAAATGCTTTCCGGATTTACCGTAACCACCATTGGACTGCGCTCTGGTGGCCTAGTAAAGCACCAAGTGAGAGCCGACAAGCCGACAACGAAGGGCGAAAATGCGTAAATTAATTTTTTGCTTCCCGTTCGGAAAAGGTTCTTTCCTGGGTTGGTGGTCGATTTACGATCCGTTTCCCCCTTCGAATCAGCAGCCGGGTCTGATTTCTCAAGTTTGTTTCGCTGTCGGCCGGCCGGTCGTAAAAGCATCGAAACTTCAATTAAGCGGAAGCAGGGAAGAGAGCCAAAGCGGGAACAATGTGCTATATAATTTTTATGTTATGAGCTTTGTATTGTAGGGGAATTTTGTCAGGATTAGGTCGTCGTCATCTAGGTCGACTAATGCTGATTGTTGGCTTATACCCCCTTTTTTAGAGGAGAAACTTTGCCACTGCGACCACTATTCAGGTTATCTTTTGTGACTGACCCTGTTTGCTCTACATGTTACGAATTGCCCGAATCCAATGTAGTTGGAAGCGAATTGTTTGTTTGTCCACATGTGTCGTCCTAGCCGGGTAGTACATTAATAATGTAGTTGAAGATTCGTTTGGAACAGGTATGCTATATCTCGTGAGGCGTTCCTTCGAAGAAACAGTACTGCACAATTTCAGAGAATATGTTCCGAGCTCTCGGGCTCGTAGTTACACAATCGACAAATATTATCGTGACTTTTGCCAATTTACTTCAGATGATTGTAGCATGTTCACCTTTTTCGTAGTTTTTGTCATTATTCGTTCACTACGCTCACTATGCCAAAACGCATCACATCAAGAAATATTCAGACGCTTGTGTACAAATATTCTCTTGCATGCAATTTTAGCCTATTTCGGATGAACTTTCAAAAAATATTCCGTCTCACCGAAACCCAAATGCGCATTAGAATGAAATGGATAGATACGAATGTGTTAAGAGGAAAGAGTATTCTTAAAATGCAAGCGAGAGAAATGGTTGTCGAAAGAGTAGTATTTGTAAAAATACGTACTTCCGACTACGAATACTCGAATCACTTGACGCCTATCTGAGGATCTACAGAACTGCAACTCGTCCATTTCGATCCTGATCGTGGAAGAGGCAGCAGTGTGAAGTTCTTTTTTAGTATCGCGGTGTGTTTTAAAAGGTAGTTGTTAAAAATGTGAGAAGTTTTTTAGGATTAAATTTATTTAAAAAAGTTCCTTTCCGATAGGCATAGCTAGTGCGGTCAGTGAATTGTGCGGTCAACAAATTTGAATTCGTTACATTTCTTGCGAACTTGTGTGTGAAAAGAAGGTAAGAATTAATAATTGAGTTGTGTGATAAAAAGCTTCAAAGCGTCGAATAGCCGATCGACGGCTTCTTTTCTTTTATTGCGAAAGTTTGGAGATTTTCCGCCATCCGCGTTCTAGCGACGCATACGCTCGGCACACCGCCCGTCTCGTTTGCCACCCTGCTGACCCCACGTTCCGGCTTCGAAAGTTCCCGACGCTTTTGGCAAAAGGTCGGAAGGAAGCTGCAAAATCATCAACGCGCTTCGTTAGAGCGACGGCCATCTTCATCGTCGGAAAGTTGGCCGAATTCAACACCTAGTAGGCAAAGGCCTAATTAGCGTCATCATTGCGACGCCATTGTAGACGCCGTTCGTTGCCATCGCTGAACAGGTTTGCGATAGGAAGTCGGTGCCGAAGCCGCAATACCAGTCAGCACCCAGCTGAGATGCAGCTCTACTAGATCGACGCTGTTCCTGAAATAACGCATGTAAGTTAAAAATAGATCATTGATCCGTGCACGTAGATCCATACACACACAACACTCAAACCTTCGAAAGCTTTCTTTGCCGCTCGAAAGCTAAAGCCGAGCGCGCATTTGTACTGCTCAGCGCAGCTTTATCCGCTAGCAGGAAATTTTGACCGCACATAGGTAGACAGGAAAGGGGAAAGCTAGAAAGGGAAGGAACTGTGCGTCGTGGATTAAAAGTTCAACATATAACAAATGACGCTTGGAGCAGCATCGAACAAGTATGGGCAGCGATAAAATTGGGAAATCGAACATTATATATATGTGTGGTTTATTTCCCTCCCGATAAAATTCGCGACTCTGCACTAGTTGATTCTCATTCTGAATCATTGACTTTTGTTTCCGCGATGGCGCAACTCACTGACGAAATCATGATTATCGGCGATTTCAACCTTTCTACAATAAAGTGGCGTTCCGTTCATAACGGATTTCTACAACCCGACCCAGACGAATCTGTTTTTCATCCTGGCAGCATCACTCTTCTGGATGGCTATAGCACGGTTACACTTCAGCAGATCAACAGCACCACGAACGAGAACGACCGGATTTTAGATCTATGCTTCGTCAATGCCAGAGATCAATCGCCGTATATTTCCACCGCCCTCACCCCGCTAGTAAAGTATGTTCGCCACCATCCGCCTCTACATCTTACACTCCAGGACGTACCGCCTATGAAGTTTTCGAGCCACGCGCCCACCGTGTGTTACAATTATAAGCGGGCCGACTATAGCAGCATTTTGAATATTTTACAAAGTATTAACTGGGATTCTGTGCTAAGCAAGGATGATGTGAACTCCGCCGCTGAAACGTTCTGCCATATAATGAGCTACCTTATCGACCGTCATGTCCCAAAGTGTAATCAACGAAGTGATCAATCCCCCTGGCAGACAGCCGAGCTACGTCAGCTAAAAACTGCGAAAAGAGCAGCATTACGAAAGTTTACCAAACGCCGTACCTTGTCACTTAGAGCTTATTATGTAAGGCTCAATAACGATTTTAAAAAACTGAACAGTTTTTGTTTTTCAAACTACCAACGAAAAATGCAACGTAAGCTTAAGTCGGATCCTAAATCGTTTTGGAGATACGTCAATGAGCAGCGGAAAGAAACCGGCCTACCTTCTACAATGTTCTTGAATGGTGAAGTTGGGCATGATTCACAAGCCATATGCAAATTGTTCGCCTCTAAATTTGCGAGTGTGTTCGTCAGTGAGACTCTGTCCTCGCAGCAGATTGACGTTGCAGCTAGCGGCGTGGCCCAACTCGAACGGTCAGTGAGTGAGATTCATGTGGAGCACTCGGATATTGTATCAGCAGCATCCAAGCTTAAAGCATCGTCATCTCCTGGGCCAGATGGTGTCCCTGCTGTGTTTTTGAAAAAGTGTATATCTGGTTTGGTGGAACCTCTCTGTCAACTATTCAAAATGTCACTGACAACCGCGATTTTTCCTCAATTGTGGAAAGCAGCTTTCATCTTTCCTGTCCACAAAAAAGGTGATAAGAGAAACATTGACAATTATCGAGGAATATCTGCGCTCTGTGCCATTTCCAAGCTCTTTGAGTTAGTCGTGGTGGAGTCAGTGTTTTTTCACTGTAAGGAATATATTTCTAAAGACCAACACGGATTCATGCCGAATCGATCTACGTCGACGAATCTACTATCTCTAACCTCTTTTGTGTCCGATGGGTTTGATGCGAATCAACAAACTGATGTTATATATACTGACTTATCTGCAGCTTTCGACAAAATCAATCACGATATCGCAGTCGCTAAATTGGAAAAACTTGGCTTCAGTGGATCACTCCTGCGATGGTTTCAATCCTATCTCGTTGGCCGTCAACTCAGTGTGAACATAGGTGATGCATACTCCAAACTGTTCTCCGCAACGACTGGTATTCCGCAAGGAAGTCATCTCGGACCATTAATATTCACTCTCTATTTCAACGATGTAAACTATCAGCTGAAAGGACCACGGTTGTCGTATGCAGATGATCTAAAAATTTTCAACAGAATTAGGAGCCGATCGGACGCACAATATTTGCAGCAGCAATTCGACACTTTCAGCAGATGGTGTGAAAACAACCGAATGATTCTGAATCCGGCGAAATGTTCTGTGATATCGTTCACCAGGAAAAAAGATCCCATTGAGTTTGAATATAACTTGTCTGGAGCTCTTGTTTCCCGGGTGAGCTGCGTTAAGGATCTTGGAGTGCTGTTAGATTCGAAACTTACATTTAAGAATCACATTTCGTATGTTGTTGGTAAAGCATCGCGAAGCCTGGGCTTCATTTTCCGTACGGCTAAATCCTTTACAGACATTTACTGTCTCAAAAGCCTATACTGCTCTTTAGTGCGCTCTACGCTGGAGTATTGTTCGGCGGTCTGGAACCCGAATTACATGAACAGCAGCGATCGAATTGAAGGCGTTCAACGAAGATTTATACGGTATGCTCTTCGACGCCTGCCTTGGCGCGATCCTGTTCGTCTACCAAGCTACGAGAGTCGGTGTCAACTCATCCAGCTCGATACTCTCCAGCGTCGTAGAGAAACTGCAAGAGCCTTATTCATCTCTGATCTTCTGTCAGGACGCATCGATTCTCCAGATTTACTAGAGCGAGTTAACATCCAAGCAAGGTCCAGAACGTTACGCGGAAACGTTCTTCTGAGAGTGCCGTTTCGACGAACTATTCAAACAGCTAATGCCGCTATCACGGGACTACAACGCCTCTTCAATCGTGTGTCGCACTTGTTCGACTTTCATTTGTCTCGAATATCATTGAGAAATCGATTCCTGCAGTTTTTTAGATGTAATTAGTTTAAGTTTCCATCATTGGGGCCGAGTACGGCCTGTTGATGTGCGTGATAAATAAATAAATAAATAAATAAACACGGAAAATGTAAAGCTAAATGAATATATGAAACCTAGGTTAAGAATAAAATGCCGTATTTCAATCTGTTCAATAAAATGTTTTCCTGTTAGTTAGTGTTACCTGAAATGTTTGTATTTTTTATGTTGATTAGCTTTCCCATGTAGTGAATTTGTTTCGAGAAGATTTCTCACGTTTCGCGTCGTTTCCGTAGATTTGAATTTTCTTTGTGTTTGTTTTACTCCGATGGGCTATCGGGAATTAGTCCCCACTACTACTTACAAAGCGAGAGGGAAAGAGTGTTCGACTGAGTTCTGCCTGTGATGATAACTGATTGTTTTTTTAGTGCATGAGCTTTCGAGTTGGTATAACGATCATTTCTCTTGCGTCTTTGCTAAACATAGTAGTGGCTCCATCTATACGCGAAACGGAGTGCATCTTTTCACATTTTGTGTTTACCTACCGTTCCTTTGCGCCATTTCGGGATCAATTTCTATAACCTGCCCTGAGGTTAGGTTTCATGCTGGGCAATTCTAACCTGACGAGTGGTCCTCTTCGGGGGTGGCGCTAAAGCTACTCGTTTAAAACGTCCTGAGGAGCGTTTTGGTAGACGGAAACCGTAAACGGCCATTTGGCCCGCTACATGATACTTAGCTTCCAGCCGGGTACGGGACTGCAGTGGCGTAGTAAGAAAATTTTTCGGGGGGGGATATGAAATTTTTTTTGTATGTATACGAAAAAAAATGTTCAAAAACATTCTGAGCAGGAAAAAAATGTTCAAAAACCAACAACTCAGGGAACGGGTTAGGGTAGTCAAGGTAGGAAAGCTAGCTGTTGGTATAGAATAAATGCTCTTTCCCTACGAGGACAATCTGGGCGGCAAACTTCAGACAGTCTAATTTACTGAGCCCTTCAGTTCCCTTGTGCCATTCAGTACCACTTCCTCGTTGAGCTTCCGACTGGTTCGCGAACTATTCGATCTAGTCCCAGACGATAGATCTATCCTACTCCACCGAAAAGTTCCCCGGCGAGAGAAGTTCGAAAGCGAGCCAACCAGCCAGGTGCTGCGGTCAGTTCGGCGATTCCGGTAGAGTAGGGCATCCGGTTTGCTGGAGCCCCGGCGCGACTGGTGGTGTATCGTCGCGGTCTACACGGTCTCGTTCCCGTCGGTGAATCTGACTGTAAGCTGACGGAGAGGTCTCAGACAAAAGAAGTTCTCCCGATACCAATTCTTGTTTGGTTTCAGTACCACAATTTCTTGAGCCCTTTGACTCCGTAACCGGTGCCATTTAGCACCGCAACTCCTTTAAGCCATTTAGTTCTCTTCTTGGGCCATTTAGCACTACTTCCTTGATGGTCCATTCAGTCCTCGACTTGTTCGCGAACAACTCGGTCTAGTCCCCGACGATGGACCTGACCTACTACCGACAGAGAATTCCCCGGCGAGAGAAGTCCTCCCGAGATCGAGCTAATCAGCTAGGTGCCGAGGTCAGTTCGGCGATTCTGGTGAAGCAGGGTATCCGATGCACTGGTGCGCCGATGAGCCGCACCAATGCATCTCGAGTGGTGTCTCGTCGCTGTCTATTCAGCTGTCCCCAGCGGTGAATCTAGCTTACGCTAACGGAGAGTTCCATAGCGAAAAAAGTTTTCCCAATATCGATTCTTTTTTGGTTTTCGCTATTTTTCTATCAGAACAACCGGTGGGGTGCCGTGGTCGGTCTGGAAAATCCTCATGGAGCGTGACGTCCGGTTCGCTGGCGGTTCGACGACCTATACTCGCTGCTCTGTTGCAGTCTATTCGATTAGTCCTCGGCGGTCATGATCTACATCAACGGTTCTCAACCTTTTTCGTACCACGGACCCCTTAGATATCACACTGGGTTGCTGCGGACCCCCACAGATAAACAACAATTTTATATGCTATGAATATGTTATTTTAAATTTGTTAGGAAACAAGATTTGAAATTTCAATATGCACTCGGAAAATATATTTTTCTTCGCGGACTCCCAGCAATGACTTCGCGGTCCCCTAGGGGCCCGCAGACCCCAGGTTGAGAATCACTGATCTACATCATATCTCTGTTTACTGCGTTCCACGTCTCTACGTCGCTTGTCATTCTGTAGGCTACATTATCCGGGTTGATGTCCGGTCCTCCGGTTTTAAGTAGCTCCCTGCACGTCACTTCAAACCTCGGACATTCAAAGACTCTCCTCGGACATTCAAAGACTTCAAACCTCGAACATTCAAAGACGCTCCAAGCACAGTGTTAACGTTGCGTACCCACACCGATGAAGATACTCCTTAAGCAGCCGTGGCTTGGTAGGAGCTGTTTCAGGTGGAAGGTCATCTCTCCGTGCTTTCTATTGACCCACGTCGACAGGTTTGGATGAGCCGGTAGGTCCACTTTCCTTTCTCCGTATTATCCCATTCCTGCTGCTGCGTCACCATCGAATCGATTCTCATCATCTTCCTCACGTTTCTGACGTTTCATTGATTGTAGCAGTTGATATCCTCCGTCAGGGTAATGCAGATGGGGATCATCTCGGCGTCAAGGCATACTGCGGTACGGTACGTAATCGCAACTCGTACGACCAGCAGTCGAAGCGTCCTGTTCAGCTTTTCGCAATTTCACTTGGTTTTCAGCGCCGCACCCCAAGCAGGAGCCCCATATCGCAGTATCGATGACGAAACACTAGATAAAGACCCGACAGCTCAATCAGTCGTCGATTATCACTCCCAATTGCTTCAGTGCACGCTTCGATGCATTCGAAAGCCCTTCGATGGTGATCTGTATCAGCTGAACCGCTTTGCAGTTGCTGTGCAACAACAAATCCGTCTTGTAGTGAGCTATTTGCAGCTTGACCCATTCATCCAGCTCTCGATCGCATCTATTGTCTCCGTCACCGACACCTCTATTTCTTCAAGTATCTCACCGTTAGTGACACATCGTCCACGAAACCAACGATTTTCATTTTCCTGGGCAGCCGCAGTGTTAAGACCCCACACTGATAGAATATATTCGTAAGTCGCTAGGAATTAATTTCGTACAAACAACTTTCGTAAAATTTCGAATTATTCGTACATATGATGAATCGTTCGTAGTTCTATCGAAACACTTATTTTTTATTACGAGTTTATCGTGAAAACCACGAAATGACTTTCGTTAGCTTATTACGAAACAGCTTCATTCAGCAAACGAGTCGTTCGCTGTTATATACGAATATCTTTATAATATTTACGAGCACCATTCGTCAAACCGTCCACGCAAAAGAGCAATATGGAGCCATTGTTGCTATTCGTCAGATAATTGTTGTTGTTTGACTATTTAGTAGTCGTATCCGTGTCCGCCGGTTGCAGAAAGATTTCCTGGAGCTCTTTCGCTTCCAGTTGATTCAGAATCTGGAGCAGTACAGAATCAGTTGAGCCGTCGCGAACTGTTCGTTGATTTTGCATGAATAATTTTGAGTTTTTCTCTGCCGGAGCAATATCGGTGCTGTCAAACATCGATCCTAAAAGATCGTTTCATTTCTTTCACATAAAATAATGTCGATAACTTTCGGGCAATGTAAACTAAATAAGTAAAATTTACGAAAACTTTCGTTCATCAATCAAGCGGCCATTTCTTCGTATCACAATAAAATCGATTTGGCCAAATGAAAAACATCGATCCCAAAAGATCGACTGAAAACAATAAGTGGCTAATAAATATGAAAACTTTTCTAAGATAAACGAAAAGATTTCGTGCGACCAAAGAAATCACGTAATATACACAAACGTTTATTAAAATAAACAAAACATTTCATTTCATTCACGAAAAATAATGTCGTTATCAACGATAACATTCGTGCAGTGTACATTAAATGTGTAAAATTTACGAAAGCTTTCGTTCACCATACGGCCAATCTTGTTCATGAAATGAACGAAACTTACTATTTACAATGCAAGAAAATACTTCGTTGCAGAAAACGACGAATGAATTCGTGCATTGCATGATTCATTATATTCACAAATTTATATTAGGGGCCGTACACAAATG
The DNA here is from genome assembly GCF_030247195.1 of Topomyia yanbarensis. Classification (NCBI taxonomy): domain Eukaryota; kingdom Metazoa; phylum Arthropoda; class Insecta; order Diptera; family Culicidae; genus Topomyia; species Topomyia yanbarensis. The sequence continues at coordinate 40,182,131 of NC_080671.1, read as the reverse complement.
ACGTAGCTTTTTTCCGGCGATTTTTGACCCCTCCCTCCCCCCTCGTAGCATTTGGTCACAAAATTCTAACTTCTCCCTCGTAAATAACGTAGCATTTACCTACCCCCTCACCCTAGTCCCATGCAAAGCGGCCGGGGATGAAAATATATATATATTTTTCCATTATTTTAAATACATGTCCTTTTAAAATGTTTGACGACTTTTATCAATATTTTCATTATAACAGCAAATTGCGTGCAAAATAAGGCCATTTCATGACAAATATTGTGTTGATAGTTTTCTTTTGAATTTTATATGTCAAGGGGAGTATGCAAAGAAGTTCTCTCAGTTCACAATCCTGCAGCTGCCAATGATTCTGAGAAGCATACGTTCATCTAAATTACTAAATTTTGTTTAGTTGAATCCGAAGTCAAAATTTAATTCAGCTTCCAAACTAAGTCTACTAGTTAGCAACATTAGCTAACTAATGTAGCAAGTTAAATCCACATACAAAATCATTTCGTTTTTTTACGAACTTGTAATTCCGCGAATTTACCTCATGACAAACCGCATCAACCGAATTTACCTCATGAAAAACCGCATGAATTTAAATTTATTTCTCTTGGGAATGGAGTATCATTAAATTGTTGTCTGTAAACAATGGGTCTTAAACTTAATGCTACGTCGCACAACTTTTGACCCTACCCTCCCCCTCGTCACACTTCGTCACAAATTTGGTATACCCTCCCTACCCCCCAAAATGCTACGTCATTTATGCATGGCCCCTTATCAGTGCATCGTACATCCCATTCCAAAGTGTTGGACAGAGAATGGAGCCCTGAGTAACGCCCGCTGCGACTCACATTGCCTTCTGCCCATTTGTTCGTCTGGAACATCAGTGCTCTGCTCTGGAAGTAGCTCTTCATGATCTGGCTCATTCTTTTATGTCACGTTGCAGCATTGGTCTATTCGAGGCTGGATGGCTCGGTGACTTCCCACACTTTAGCAGCAACATCAGTTTCTGCACCTTCCTCATTTCGAGGATTACCTTCGTCTAAAGACTTCAGCAGTAGTATCCTGAACATGTCCGGATATGCCAGGATCGCAGCTTTCAGCGCCACGGTTGGCATTCCATCCGGACCGAGGGTTTGCTTTGATTTTAGTCACATCGACGCGTCTTTGAGCTCGTCGTTAGTCATTTGCCACTCGACTGTGTTACCTCCGTCTTCTTCGCCGTACGGTGTCGGTGACCAGGTAGTTGAATCGTGATTCGGGAAGAAACCCTCAACGATTATCTTTAGCTTACCCGGGCATATTTCAGCTGGTGTCGACGGACCATCGTCTTCGTCATGACGAATCAGTACGCGTCCCCCAGGAATTGGCGTTAATTTCTCAGCACAGCTACTTATGGCAATTGGCTTGCTAAGCTTGATCTCCCGTTTTAAAGAGTCCCTACCTTCTAGATACGTCGCTTGCGCTCTTCTCTCACTCTCCGATCTTGCGCTCTGAGCCCGCCTTCTGGCTCTAAGACAAGCAGCGTGTAGCGTACTGGGTTACTCATTTAACCAGTAAGCTGCACGCCGTCTACTGCATGGCCCTAGTTTTCATGACATTGTAACGTCACAAGCCGTCACAATCCTTCTTGTTAGCCGTCAGCCGTATCAACGTACTTGATTCCGTTGTTCGCCGAAGTAACTCAACAAAGAGGTTTTCGTTAAAGGCTTTCGTCTTCCATTTTAACTTGCCGCGCGTCCTTCTTCGTGCTGCAGCAGGGTTCCATTGGCCAATGCGGTAGCGAATCGCCTGGTGGTCTCTCTGGGGATACTTCTCTCACACTCTCCAGTACATGTTCGCCGTCAGTCAAAGACTACAGAATGTGGCGAAATTTCTCTCGGTACCGATATCCGTTTCGTGAACCATTAAGCTCCTAGCTCCTCGCTTCGCCGCGATCTGCTCGTTATAGTCCTCGGCGATTAAGCTAGCCTCCACAACGTGCCGACAGGTAGGTGTCGAGTCTGCAGCCAATTTTCACTACAAGGAAATATTTTCACAAGATAACTTTTGCAAATGAAACTTTGAGAATTTCATTTAAAATATTAGGCATATTTTTGTTTAACATATTCAATTTTTTCAAATTTCTCCAAAATATTTCGGGGGGGGTTTCGTCCCCAAAACCCCCCCCCCGCTACTACGCCACTGCGGGACTGGAACAGGCCCTTTCGCAGTACGACTAGTCGCACTGGTGCTTAAGCGAAGGGGTTCGAAAAGGGTAGTTCGTTGTAGGATTTCGAAAACACTCGGTTGTAAAAACAGTTACGAACTAGTGAATTTAACCGCCGTTTCCTATTACAGATTCTTGGAAGAATTTCTTCGCAACGAACATTGGTTACGCATCCTGGCCATATTTTTACGTGGTAAAACTGTGATCAGCCACTGCCAGGGCCGTTGAGAGAAAATTCGGGCCCGGGAGGGGGTCCAACATAAGGGCCCCTTATTATTGTAGATTATCCGACCATCAAAATATTTACTTTCCGATGTTTATTGGAAAAATACTTCTCTGTTAACCCTCAAAAAGGCACGGGGCCTCAGATGCCTTTTTGAAGGTTAACAGAAAAAAAAGTTGGACAAATTGTAGAGGAAGAAAAAACCCCAAATGAATGGACAAATACAAAAAATATAGGAAATGGCTAAAATTAATGAAAAAATAAAGTATCATCATCACTCCGCTGTCTAAATAAGCCTTTTGGTGAGTTATGAGAAATTCGTTGTAGAATAATTAAATAACGATTGTATGTTGTCACTACTACGAAGTCGTCTTTGTAACATACCCATCGCTTATTGGACATTGAATGTCAAAAAAAAGAAAAAAACTATTTTGTGTATGGTTGTTAAATTTAGATAAAAAATATCACACTATTTGAATTGTTTGGAAAATCCATAACTTTCGCGAAGTGGCAATATGTTTTTCGATTTGCTCATAACAGAAGCAATCTACAATAGCTTCTTTAAGATAAGTAAAGTTTTAGAGGGCAGAAAGTTAAAAAATGAAGAAAGCTTAAAAAATGAAACAATATTATTGCGTTGCGTTGCGTAAGCACGATATACTTCGTAGATTGCAGACTGATGACTCTCATTTCCACCCAGACTACTTGAGAATCATTGTTTGGGAATAACAATTGGCCCAGTCCAAGCGAGAGTTTCGCCTGAAAGCCACCATTGCGGGCCACGACCATCTTTACCGTCAGGCCCGATGAGAGGGGGAGGCAGCAAGGGCAATTGCCCTGGGGTCCGGCTCGTATTTGGGGGCCCGCGTTTTTGCTCGGAAGATGGGCGAACACGTCCGGTATTCATAGAAGAGCGCAAAAATTGCAATAGTAATTTCTTTGTAATCATTCGTCTTATTAAATTAGATCACGAAAGCGTAGAAAATGAAAACTTTATTTGATAGTTGATATTATTTAAACCAAACGTTCTTAAGGGAGTTGTCTACTTTGTGTACAAGTTTAAAATACGAGATTATTGCTTGAATCGACTGAATACACTACAAAAAATTGAGAAGCCAATTCAAAGTATTTTCGAAGAAAGCAATAGAGCGTCAAACAGAAATGCGAGCCAACGGACAAACGCATCCGTCCTCTTCTACATTCGCTTCTTTGCTGGTGGTGTCGGTTGTTGGCTTGGAGTCACTGGGTGTGATTGTTGATGAGTGAATATTTGTTCCTGTCACACTCGTAGGTATTCGTTTTGTAGCCGTTTGTTGTTTGGCATAAGATAACGATGTGCTGTTTACGGTTATAGTAGGTGGGGTTTTCTTAGCTGCTTTTGCACAAAGTTTTCCGTACTGCATTGTCTTTTTGAAGAATTCGTGCATAGGAATCTACCATGGCTGCATAACCAGTATTGTCTGATGAAACATCCCATTTTCGGTTGATCCGTATAAAATGGTTTCGTATGAAAAAGTTGGTTTATACGGAATCATTCTCATCACAAGAACAACGTTAGGGACACCCGGGAAAATGCGAAGTTACAGCTCTTATGGAAGCCACTTCTCCATATCTTGACATAAATTTGTTAATCACGACGTCAGGTGCGTGTGTAGATAATTCGTGTAAGCAGTAAGTAACTGATCTTACAGGACATTTCCAAAAATCAATAGCAACACAATTCGTCTGCAATTGTTTTTGCCGTGTATCGATAGCGGAACGATTTTTATTTTCAACTCTGGGCGAGATGAGAAGGTAGACCGACCTTACTTAATCGGTGATTAAAATGTATAATTTTTGTGTTTTTATAGCAAGCTCCAGGAATTTTTCTTCTGGCTAGAGTTAGCATTAAACAAAGTATACATGCAAATCTGTTTACAGATCAGTGATCAAACGCGTATACCAAATTGAGACGAGGTTTTCGACTGTGATCGAATCCCATTTTTAAAGGCACTGAATCGTCAATTTAAACAGTCGGCATGTCAAACGAAAGAAGTGAGGAAGGGTGGGTACATTATCGAAAGCTATTTTTTTTTCTTTTGCTGTGTCTATAAAGAAGGGAAGAGTTACTTTTAAAAAAAACACGTCTCTATGTTAACATTGCTGACAGCCACTAACGTGCTTCTGAACTAGCTCTATTCTGGCACACTATTTCGCGTCTTCCGACACTAAGTGTGTGATCTCTATAGAAGCCGTAAAGAATATGTTTTGTATGCGAATATAGAACATATCCAAAGCCATTAAATAATGGTTCGTGGTCTCTTGGGTATATTCCTTACCCCTGACCTAACCACTTCCCCAATCCTTCCCATCAGGGAAATCATGAAAGACGATTCATTGCAAGGCACAAATCTCCGATCAACATGGGGAACGTACTATTTGAACTAGACGCTACTGATTCCTGAGTATCCGCAAATTGAAAAACTCGTAGCTATGGCAGTTTTACCCGATTTGGATACCACTGAATAAGAAGCTGTTGAAATGCACCTATCTGGCACGCTATCTGTGGATGTGGCAATATGAGTCAACCAGAGACTAATAGAAACCTAACAAGTTTTCCATGGATGAAGAGGTACTAACTCATACTGAAGTAGAGGGCTTAGGTTTAAAAGGGCCCGGCAGTAATACAAGCCTTGGGGCCCGACGCGGCTCTCGACGGCCCTGTTTACCGTAACTTGGGATGAGAAAGGAAGTGTTGATGTGGTACTTACGGAAGGCCCCGACTCAGTGACACTCCCATAAGTACCACGGATTGGGTAGTGGGTGGGTTGTTAGTCAGGATTCGCTTCAAGCAAACGATGCGACTGAGAATATATTTTCGTGCATGCTTGAATAGTTTATTGACGTAAATCTTCTAGGTATTTAAACTCTGGCTAATCGTTTATCGAGATTGTCTCATCGAAAACAACTCGAACTCCGACCAGCCGTCTGTCGGGAGTATTGTCGACAATGTAAAATGGACCGTAAACGATGAGTTTCAAAGTGGTATGGTGGAACATTCATAAATTATGTCACGCAAAGATTGCCCAATACTAACTAACTGTCTGTCATATTACCACGTAATTTTTCCCCTTGGTCTAATACGAATCAAATTCATTTAGTTTTTCCTTCATTTTGTAGTAGTACTTTTATGGCGCTACTCGCAAAAGTGTTCATGTTCTATGGAATTTCCTATATACATAGCGCAATAGTGCGTAAAACGGCCGATTGCGTCAGAGCACATGATGTGCTCCCCTCTCATTTATGTCACAATTAATCATATCTCTTCCTCCTAATAGCGTGGCAGAATTTTTAAATAGTCCTTATTGGTATAATCACAAGCATATTGAGATCCCGTAACTTGAAATTTTCCACCTCGTTCGAGTTAAACGTTCCGATATTGCAATGAAGACGCGAAACAGAAAAAAATATAAATGCTGAGTTCCTAAACGATATTAACATCATGCACGAATCAAACACCCCCAATTTTCAAATAGTACGTAATTATTCTTAGCTCAGTATAATTTACTGATGAGTTAGTGGACTAAAAGTAAAGGTTAAATATGACCATAAAACATTTGTTTCTCGTGCTGAAATGATTGCCGAACTTGCGAATTGTCAATTCTCCACCTTCATACGTAATTCAAAAGTCATTCACTCAGACAAGACTATGCGTATTTCCCACACGCATTAAAGACCCAGTGGATTCGTTTCCTAGTTGGTCAAATAAACACTAAACAAACAAATAAATTAGTTTGCTTAATCTAAAGAAATGTCAGCTCGATTGGCATCAACCGGCGGATACGTGTTCCTTTACAATGTCATCAAATGAAATTACATTTAAAATTACATACGACAAAATATGTGCAATTCAGAATACAACCAAATGAAGATTGCTTAATTATTTGCATTTAAAAAAAGATCGGAAAAAATTAGTTGCATAATCAAGGTGATTCATTTTCAAAGATAGCACTGCTGATGAATCACTGTATAAAAATTGGTGGTAAGGGACGCGGACGAAAATAGCTGACCACCGCCCGTAAAAAAATGAAACAATATTATTATGGTTAAAGTGAAAATTGTAAATAAATCTGTTTAAAACCTAGGAATGTCAAAAATTGAAAGCCTTACCTAGAACTAGAACAATGGAAAATCGGACAGAGTAAAACATTAGATAAATTGAAAGTTTTAAAAATGAATTAATTAAAAATAGCAAGAGAAGAAAACATGATTAATAGGAAAAGAATAATAGAGATAAACAAAACAAGATCGCAAAAATCGAAAAAAAAATATGCAACTAGAAAAACTAATTGCAAACATTTAAGAAACAGAATTATCATGAACAATTACCAAAACAACAAAAATTGGAACAATGAACAGAGCAATTAAAGTGAATCACCTGGGTTAAATTCCAACTTTGCACATAGAGTCAGAGATTTTTCTAATGTGATACTTGTAACTTAAAAAGAGGCAAATTACCCTATGGTTGAAACCACTCTAATCGAAATTAAAAATGTTTAAAATAAAGAAACTGGATTAAACTGTGAAATTTAAATGAAAAATTGAAGGAAATGAGCTGGTAACCGTATAAAATGAGAAAAAAAGAAGGTAAAGTAATAAAAATAAAACAAAATATGAAACATAAAAAATAAACGAAATAAAAACTGTAAAAAACCTTTCTATATGAGAAACGCAAAAAAAAGAATGAAATGCGTGGGGAAAATGCGAAAATAGATAAATATGGGAAATTGAAATAAAAGAGAGACGAAATGGGGAAAAATTCTGATGTAATGGATTGAGCAAAACACGTAATAAAAGAATCGAATAGACAAATGGAAAGAGGAGAAAACTTAAAATAGTGTATATAATAGATTTAACTGGGGGAAAGAAGGAAATAGAAAAATAATAACAAACATGTGAGAGGTATGCAATCAAACGGAGGTGTGCCTCAATCGCAGTGGGGAATAATAAGTTAACAAAGGAGTCCCGTGAAACGAGAAGAGTGAATCGTCGCTGTTGTGCTATCTTATGACAAACGCCATTTTGGGGCAAACTGAGTTAGATATGCCACATTACTTATCTGAAAAATCTCCACAAAGTGGCATTTTCAGAATTTTGAAATTCTACTTGGTTACTTAGATATAGCGAAAAATATGATGAGAAATGATTAGTTTTTTGCTTCAAATCACTATATCTTCAGATTTGCTCAAGTTATATTGAAGTTTTAGATGATTTTATACGTAAAAATGTCTGAGGAACACAATGGCATAAAAATTTTCAAAAGAAAAGTACACGAGTTGCGAGAAAAACACAGTTTAAGTTTTAAACTGGAAATATAGCATGTTTGGCAAACCAAAAGTTACTATTTTTTCTAGATTCCCTGATTCATTTCCTTCAAAATGCCTCTAACCGATTTTTTATAGACCAAATTATACCAAAGATATGAATAAAAGTTTATAATTGATGCTTTTTCTCTATGGAAAATTTTCCATGCACGATTATGACACGCCATACAAATTTTGTCATCAATACACAACTATGACACGTGTGAGTGCGACTTTTGTTTACATTTTTAGTAAAAACTCGCAATGCAGTTCACCGATCTTCGTAATATTTGGGAGATTAATACAGAATAGATAGAAGCATCAATTGTCTTCTCTGAATTGGTTCTACCATTTATAAGTTACAAGATATTCAATCTTAAATTTTAAAGATAGTTTTTCTCGAAATGTGCTAAATGGCGCTTGTCATAAGATAGCACAACAGCGACGGAATGCATTAACTGCGGTGACAACCATTCAGCCAGAGATCGACGGTGCCCTGTTCCTCCTCGAGAAAAGAAAACAAGAAACTATAAACTTAAATGGCGACGTTCAGAAAATCCCCCGAAGACATTGAAAACACCATATGGCCAAAAAATCAGGGGAATTCCTCAAGGCGATGGGGCTCCCGGCAAACACTCGAGACCCCAGACTACCGTCAACCGATAGAATGCATACCTACCTAACAACCTCAGGAACTTCATGCTCCGGTGAAAGGAGAATCCAGCCGTAACAGAAACAAACAAGAGCAATTGCACAGACAAATCTCGCAGCCCGATCAACAAAGAACACCAAAGCAACCTAACCGGAAATCCCCAGGAAGGAACCGCATCTAAAAAACCAAAACCCAATCAATCGCAGAACTCATTTCGGATTAAATATCGAAAATACGAACAGCAAAACAATAAACCAAGCTATGCAACAAACACAACAAACAGCAAAAGCGAAAGACACAAGAAGTACAAAGGATTCATCTACAAGTGCAGCTGACACAGTTCCAAACAACAACCACTATACCAACAAACCCATGAAATACCGTAACCCACTCGGGGAAAGAGTCCCCAACAAACCATCCGAATGAGCCAGCTGCTTAGTCAGCGAGAAAGCCTTATCCCCTGTACCATCCCTGCCCGGGGTAGTACCGACCACAGTCGACGTTCCTTCGGCGGCTGTCAGTGCCGGGGACCCGACCCTCTCCCGCAACACACCTTCTCCAACCAACGAACAGCCGTACTTCCGAACTGTTTCCAGACAGCTCAGCACATCAACTCACCTGCCCCCTGACCTGACAAACACTATTACAAATCAACCAACAAATAATAGATATTACACCGAAATCTCAGCCCACCGGGCATCCAGCCCCATCGCCGGATGCTATTGGCATCCAATTAGGTCCCACAACTGGCAACCGATCGAGGCAACATTTAATCTATCCCCCGTGGACCCCTTGCCATACCGACTGCGGTCACTGGAAGGGCAGTTCGCTAGTCCACTTAAGCACCATCACCGACAAAGGTACGCCTTATCTGACACCAGCAGCACCAACACCAACAGAAGACCGACCGAGGAGTTGGCCTTAAACAGACCATCCGAAACCGTCAGCCGTTTGGATAGGAAGAAAGTCTTTGTCCCTGCATCGGCCCTGTCCAGGGTAGTACCGACCATAGTCGACAAGCCTCGGGCGGCTGCCGATGCAGGGGACCCGGCTACCCTCCCGGTAATTCGCCTACACAACTGAAACAACTTAGACCAGATTATCGCTCCTGCCGCCTTTCCAGACTGTAACGATCACCCACAGTCCATCGAATACAACCACCAACGAAAGACAGGGTAGAAGGACCATCGAGCTAATCTCAACAGAATGGAGTTCCATCACCCAAAGCAGTGATATTATCGGCAAGCCGAAACCTCATGGCAACGCTCCTGTCAGAGGGAGCATGGAAAGACCGACCGAGCATACACCTTACCGGACCCAACCAACCGCGGAACACACACTCAGTCCCGACAATTGTAGCAAATCAGTCAATGAAAACGACTCCACCCTCCAGCTCACACTCGCTTTACAGTGGAACGTGAACGACCTCCGGGATTGCTTGAGGGATCTACAGTTGTAAATTGCTCAACTTCAACCAATATGCTTGGCTCTCCAAGAAACTCATATCCGGGATCTTTCAGACCATTGGCCTCGGAATCCGGACTGACATCCCATCAACACCGGTGCAACTCAATACGGAACTTATAGTCGTGGCACGAACCATATCCTGTTCGGTCAGATGTACAGTGACCTTTGTCTACATCTCCGCCGGAGTGTGCAATATTGGTTCAAAACTGAAAAACATGCTGGAGCAACTAAACACCTCCTTCCTGGTGATGGGGGACTTCAACGCCCATCATCCACTGTGGTAATCTGGCAGAAGTGACCAACGGGGAAACCAAATTGCCGAAGTGATGGAAGAATGTAAAGCTATTGTACTTAACAATGGAAGCTTCACCTATATCCGAGGTCAATAATCTTCCGTCTTGGACATATCTTTTTGCTCCGCGGAGATCGCTGGGGCCTGCGGTTGGTCCGTTCTCGTAGACACCGAAAATAGCAGCCACTTTCCAGTTCAAATAACATACGACCGCATACCACCAGCCACGACTCCACAGTGGGACGAGCCCGGACTTAAGTCCATATATGAAGGTTATGCGATATTCTCACTAGTATTTTACTCGTATCAGCTCAGCCATCAGAGACATTTTTGCGAGATTTTAGGTGATTTGAATGCAAAATGAATTTTTGACAGCTTTTTGAAGGGCATAACTCAAGTATTTTTTGCATTATTTGACCATAGGAACTACACACGGTTATTCTCGTTTTTCAAAGAAACAGATGATTTTATGAATTGCATTACTTCACCAAAATTATCCGTGTGATAAAATTACATCGTAAAATCGCCAAAAATAAGTCACTAGTTGGTTTAGTTAGTGTTTAGATAACTGTTTGTCATGAATTTTTATTGATTTCGAACTTCTAAAGCGATAACAACAACGACGCCCGTGAATGCCCGCGATCACACTATGCTCATTCGAAAGCTTTTCATTTTCTCTTTAAAATGAGCCTATGCTAGTTTTGCGAAAACTTGCGATAAGCAGTCAAAATTTGAAGAAACTGTGAATGGAGTCGCATGGTTATAACTGATATTTAATTTGAATATTCACTTTATGACTAGAATAATGACACTAATTTATGCACAACTTTCAAATAGCATTTAGAGCATGATCTACAAGGGTTTTACTAGTGATCAATAGTTAGGAACCGAATGGGAAGTATGGTTTTTAAGTGGTAAATTAATTAAGAATGTTTAAGATTCAGTAAATATTTTCAACCATCTGAAATGTGTCATAAAATGTTTCATGAACTATTTTTGCTAACTTACGCAATAACTGTCAAATTAAGTGAACACAGTTGAGTTCTAGTCATTTGGGGAGACTATTTTTTCCGAGTTTGCATAGCGCTGATATAGCTTAAGGGTATGCGATATTATCCTAATAATATAAGACCATTTTTAAATGAACCATATACGCGAAAAAAGGATTTTGGATTTATTTTAATTTAAGGTATGAAATAAGCAATCTAAGCAACTTAAAACACACCTGCGATAACAACATCGTTAACCATCTTGTTGATTAGTGAATGTAAATCAATATTTCACTAAGACGCTCAAAATGTTTGTTTTGGAAATGAAAAAAAAAAAATTAGTTTTCATACCAAGTAACGCACTAATGAATTAAACGTTCCAAAATTAGTCGATCACATCCTATTTGATCCTTAAATATAATATAGTCATTTCTAAAGCCACATAATGAGAATCAATTCGTTTCAATACGGAAAATAAATTCCAAAATTACAATTGAAAGAAATCTTTATAAAAGACAAAATATTTACTTTTGAGCCACTCTAATAAGTAGTAAAGTTAATTTCTATTTTCTATAACCAACATAGGAATTCAGCGCACAAAAATGTCTTTAAAAAAATTTTGAACCTTCACAACAAAATAATTATTTTTGAGCCACCCTAATGTATAATGAATTTTTTTTTGCAAATGTTAATATCAAAAACGATTTAGCACACGACAATTAATATACACAAATTTTAAGAACGATTTAGTAAAAAAAAATGTTTGAGACACCCTAATGAATAGTAAATGTTCATTTTTTAATGTTGTTTAATGTTTTAATGTTTTAATATCGAAAACGAATTCAGCGTACAAACATTACAAAAAACGTCCTATATGAACCGATATGGAAAAGTTTGGACTTTAGTCCACCTTTTGTTCTAAGTCGTGCCACTGTGGACTCGCCGTCGGCGCTGGCTATACGATCGGGCGGACTGGGTAGCCTACGATGAGGCAGTCTCGGACTCTCTCGCACCTGGCCGCGAATACACACCTGATCAACTAACGACTAAACTCGTTCAAGCCGCCATGTGCAGCATTCCTGGTACAAGTAGCAAACCCCCACCCCGAGCCACCCACTGGTGGAACCCAGAGGTCAGTGAAGCTAACAGAGACCGCCGTAAAGCACTCCGGGTACTCAAAAAGAACAAAGGGCCGCAAAGTTTCGTAGTTGACAAAACCGGGCCAGAAAGGCTGCGAAAATCAACAGCTGGAACGCGTTTCTCCAAGGGATATCTCCCGATGTTTCCACCGCTGAGCTCTTGAGGAGAGTTGACGCCCTCAGCGGAAAAAGAAAGCAAGTCGGATTCTCCATCGAAGTCAACGGAGCCACAACAGTCGAACCCCAAGCAATTGCTGAAGAACTCGACAAACACTTCAGCTCTAAACTATTCTCAGACGCTACCCTCCCTCCAACCTTTTAAACACGATGCAGAAGACTCAGAAGAGCGCCCATATCCTTCCCATCAAACTCTGTAGAAGACTTTAACAGAGCGCTTACTGCTTACGGCAACTCCGCGGGATTAGATGACGTCGGCTACCCTATGCTCCATCCGAGGCTAGAAGTGCTATTGGAATGTTTGGCAACACTCCCCGTACGGCGATAGACTTCCGGCCGATTAGCCTGCTCCTCTGCGCAGCGAAAACTATGGAGCGGATGGTCAATAAACGGCTTATGACCTACATCGAAGAAAACTGCCATCTTGACCAGCGCCAATTCGCATTTCGCAAGGGTGGAGGGACTGGAGCTCATCTTGGGTCCTTTAGAGAAATCCTCGAACAGGTTCTGGCGGACGATCTGCATGGCGTGATAGCAATATTGGACATCGCCAAGGCCTACAACACAGTCTACCACGAGGGGGTTCTCCGGAAACTAGCAAGCAGGGGAGTCACCGGAAACCTTGGGAACTACATCAAGGACTACCTCAACAATTGTCTTCTCCGAGTGAGAGTCGGTAGCCTGCAATCCAGAGCATATGTGGACGAAAACTGTATCCCACAAGTATCCGTCCTCGCCGTCACTTTATTCCTCGTCAGTATCAACACCCTCTTTGCATCTCTGCCAGAGGGAGTTTATATTCTCGTCTACGCCGACGACATCAGAATCGTCGTAGTGGGAGGATCGACCGCTCGAGTGCGGATAAAGCTCCAAGCCGCAGTAAACGCCATCGGAAAATGGGCTGAAGCAGTGGGATTCAACTTAGTCGTCTCCAAAAGCTCAGTATTGCGCTGTTGCAATTCTTATCACCTAGCCACTAACAGACCGGTTAAATTCAGAAATAGACTGTGTCTCACATTCGTATCGCACTTCCAGACTGTCAAAAGACTGTGAAAGCAGGAAACTCATTTGAACCATCAGTGCCCGGCATCCGACATGGAACAGGAGAACTGCTCTGAACATCAGTAGTGCGCTCATCAACAGCAAAATATTCTGTACAACGGAACGACTCGGTTGGCCGCTAACCTACTGCCGATACAGCCTGTGTTGAAGCTGACATCCACCTTTTCGGTGGGCAGCCGCGAACATCACACTCAAGCCCGTTCTGGGATTTCTCGAAAGAACTTCTGGTAGTACTTGTACCCTCCTAAAAACAGGTCAAAATATATTCCTGGAATACACCGGAACAGATTTTCCAGAAATAGTTCGCCTCCACAGAACCCGGGACCGACCCTGGTACACGAGAAGTCCGAACACCAACACTTGCAGGCCCTCCCTCCGAGGTCGCTCAGGCAAAATTCCTAGGATCTGCACTGACGCTTCTGTGGGGGTCTGCGGAATAGGAGCTGGTCTGGCCTACCGCCTCCCCACAAGCTGCTCCGTTTTCTCGGCAGAAGCTGCTGCCATCAGTTTCGCGATTGTAGGGAGACCAGAGGGAATACCGACTATCATTCTGACGGACCCTTTTCGGTTATATCCGCCCTGGAAAAGAAACCTTACGCCACCCTTACATACAGGCTATAGAGGACACCTGTGATCTGTTGACTACGATATGCTGCCTACCCGGTCACTGCGAGATCAGCAGGAATGAGGAAGCCGACTTATTGCCAGGTCGTGGGAGACAGGCCCGAAGATTTCTGACCAAATTGGTCCCATCGACGGATATTATCATCCACTTCAAAGCAGAAACCACAGCTCACTTTATTAACCACTAGAGAAGCCAAACTGACAGCACATGGCGCCGGTGGTTGAGTGGTAAGCGTGACCGATACTCATTCCAGTTGACCTGGGTTCAATTCCAGCCGAGGTCGTTGAGATTTTTCTGAGGTAAAAAAAATTGTGGTCACGTCTTTCTTCGGAAGGAAAGCAACCCCATTGCACAGTGGTCCAGGAAGCGAAATTAGCGGGAAACAATTGTTAACGCATTCATCTTTAGGTTTAGAGATTTGGTGTCTTAGAAACATTTATTGTGCGTGACAAACAGCATCTTTTGGCTGAAACGGTTTTAGGGTGGCCCTTAAAATGTCAAAGTTGTAGACATTATTTCAAATTATAGTTCAGAGAGAATGATACTTTCTTCTGCAATATTCTAGAACAATTAATTCTGAGCAATTTTGTTGAAGATACTAACTTTGTATCTCAAACCGTTTTCATTTTATAGTGAGTTCCATATCATAACTTAGGCAAAAGCAGTTTTCTCCGTACAGTTTTTTAATATGATTTTTCTCACAAAAGTACCCTTCAGTGTACTTTTAGAGAATGATTAGAGGCAACTTTTGCTGAAGAAAGAAAAATTTTATCTTGTCTAGTTCAAAATTTATACTTAATTTTCACTTAAAAATACGCCCTTTCCAAATGTCGATATCTCAAAAGGGGGCAAACGAAAATTGATAATTTTGATTGCATTTGAAAGGCTGTACTTTTGCCTACAACATTTTGAAAAATTGGAGAACGCTTTTTTGTCTTTCTAAAATAAATCAAATTTAAGTAAAAGTATTTTTGCGTATAATCCTACAGCGCTCATATTAAAAAATATTTGTTTTACGCTGATTCTGTGAATTCTTATAAAGACTTTTCAAGGATCACATACATTTGGAGGTTTTTCATAATGCAGATAAGGTAAATACCACCAATCACCAATGACTTCACCTATAATTTGCTTTCAATTGTTGCCAAGATTTCCCAAACACAAATTTACAAGCGATTTGGTTCATTTGCAGGAACGGTCTCAGCAGGTAGCAGTATCAAGATCTGCAATCTACTAACCTCAAACCAAAAAACAAAATTGACCTTCATATAACAATATTGTTGAAGTAAAAAAAATCTGATATCCTTCTGTTATATAAATGCATCAAATTATTCAACATAGTTTTTAATATTTTTAAATGAAATAAGAGAATCATTCAAGTACTTAAAACGACTGTCGTAGATTTGGTAGACCACTCTGCAAAGAGCTTAATTGAGTGTATCAAGTGCAATACTGAAACCCAGAAACTAAGCATGATTTCGATTATCAAATGGGGAACTGATGAGAGTTCGACTCATTGCAGCTAAGATGTAACGATTTCCAGTATTACACACACTAGCAGTAAACTTTAAAAGACGCGCTTATTATGGTTTTTAAATCATCAAACTAATCTTCTACTACAAAAATTAATGGGTATGATCAAAGCTTCATCGACGAAGATGAAAACAGAGAATTGCGCGAATGAAACAATTCCTATATACAGTATGTAAAAAAATTAAAGACACCCCTTTATCGTTTCAGTAGTTTTGGTCATAGGAAAGGTTTGTTGTATTGTAGGATGAGCATTCTTTTAAAAATTTTGATATACCGTTTCACAGCCAACAAATAAAAAACTGAATAAGTTACTCGTCGTAATAAAGTGTGGCAGTCTAGTAGTGGTAATGGGATTAAATAGAAAAGAACGAGGGTGTCTTTAATTATTTTACATACTGTACACTTAGGCTTCTTTATGTAGGGGATGCGCGCATAAAAAAACGCCTAAAAAGACTTCAGTGTATATTTGTATTTTCGATAGCTCCATTATGTTTGTTGGTGGTATGGTAGGGTGGAAGTAAGAGGAAAGCGATTCTAGTTTCTATTGCACTCGTATACAGGTTATTTAATATACTGGTTCTCAGGAATAAAGCAAATATATTGACCCTAACACATTGATCATAATTAATATGCATTTCAACGACTGTACATATGTCTAGTAATTAATGATACAGTGTGCCACCCTAACGAGTGAGCCCAAAATAGGGTCATCGCCCTATTTGCAATATGAAAAACCTCCAAATGTATGTGATCCTTGAAAAGTTTTGACAAGAATTCACAGAATCCGCGTAAAACAAATATTTTTTAGTATGAACGCTGTAGGATTATACGCAAAAATGCTTTTACTTAAATTAGATTTATTTGAGAAAGACAAAAAAGCGTTCTCCAATTGTTCAATGTATTGTAGGCAAAAGTACAGCCTTTCAAATGCAATCAAAATTATCAATTTTCGTTTGCCCCCTTTTGAGATATCGACATTTGAAAAGGGCGTATTTTTAAGTGAAAATTAAGTATAACTTTTGAACTAGACAAGATAAAATTTTTCTTTCTTCAGCAAAAGTTGCCTCTAATCATCCTCTAAAAGTACACTGAAGGGTACTTTTGTGAGAAAAATCATATTAAAAAACCTATTTTAATCCACCTAGCGGTGCAATTGTGCCTTTCTCAATCATGAATCACGAGAATGTGTGCGTTGTTTATATTCATTAAAAACTTTTAAATGCATATATTACAATTTATTATTATACATCACATGACAACTATATACAGGAAAATATCATTATTCGAGTTCTAAAATTTTGAAAAAGAAAAAACAGCCACGGTAATATTGAACTGAAAAAAGGTGCGAAATCGGCAAAGTCCCAAAAAGTCGATTTTTATAAAAAAAAAAAATTTTCGAGATAACATAAAATCTCGACGTTTCATGCATTTTAAAGATGTTTGGCATCAAAAATACGAATTCGATTTCTGAAATTTGAGTTCCGGCTAATATGGGAATTTCATATGTGACCGGACGATATAGTCTATATTTCCGGACCCATATAAGCGATCAGTACGAAATTTTATAGACATCTATGGGGATATTATAGCTATCATTTGGGACTAAGTTTGTGAAAATTGGCCCAACCATTTCCGGGAAACTGATGTGAGTTCGTAAATTTTGAAAGATGGCCGCTTTTCCCGGGCACTTCCGGAACCGTCTATGGTGGTTAATGTAGTCAACGAAAGTTTGGTTGGCCGTCGGTGACCTAGAACAGCAAATTTAAGTTGTTTGAGAGACATTTTAGCGAAATTTTTACCTTTTTTGCTTTCATCGGAGTATCGGTTTGAATCACAATTTGCTATGTGATCGCACGCCACAACCTGTAACTCCGGAACCGGAAGTTGGATCGGGATGAAATTAAATAGCCATTTACGGGGACGCAATACCTTTCATTTGAGGCCAAGTTTAGTCGAATCAGTCTAGCCATCTCCGAGAAACCGATGTGACTGTTATTCTGAATTTAGATACTTCCGCCGGGGCTTCCGGAACCGAGGATGGTAGCCAATGTGGCCAAATAGACTTTGAATGGATGTTAGTGACCTAATACTACAAATCGAAGCAGTTGTGGTCATATTTTGGAAAAAAAATTTCACCTTTATATGTACATTCATTGCAGAATTTATTAAAATCGACATTTTCTGCGTGTTCGTACTTATCACCCTGTAATTCCGGAACCGGAAGTCGGATCCATTAGAAATTCAATAGCAGCCTATGGGAACGTTGCACCTTTCATTTGAGACTAAGTTTGTCAAAATCGGTTCAGCCATCTCTGAGAAAAATGAGTGACATTTTTGGTCACATACACACACACATACACACACACATACATACACACACAGACATTTGCCGAACTCGACGAACTGAATCGAATGGTATATGTCACTCGGCCCTCCGGGCCTCCGTTAAAAAGTCGGTTTTCAGAGCAATTGCAATACCTTTCTATTGAGAAAGGCAAAACTGTACGGAGAAAGCTGCTTTTTTGAGAGACACCCTAAGTTATGATATGGAACTCACTATAAAATGAAAACGGTTTGAGATACAAAGTTAGTATCTTCAACAAAGTTGCTCAGAATTAATTGTTCTAGAATATTGCAGAAGAAAGTATCATTCTCTCTGAACTATAATTTGAAATAATGTCTACAACTTTGACATTTTAAGGGCCACCCTAAAACCGTTTCAACCAAAAGATGCTGTTTCTCACGCACAATAAATGTTTCTAAGATACCAAATCTCTAAACCTAAAGATGAATGCGTTAACAATTGTTTCCCGCTAATTTCGCTTCCTGGACCACTGTGCATTGGTCTATGAGTTTGGTGGATCGATATCTAGTCCAGATAGTGGAGTCACCTATCTGGCGTCGATAAGGAAGAAGTCGAATCCAACTTCTATATTTACTAACAAAAATATCCTCTTCCAGTGATACTTGTGGAGTGCGCAGTAGTTTATACGGCCACTAGCAAAAGCAAATATCGGACTAACCATTCCTTCCCTTTACTTCCGCGATCTTCGTTCGGGCCTTGCCGGTGCCGGCATAGATCGATAAATACTTTAGGATTTCCAGGAGTTGCACATCGAAAAATGTTTCGCTACTGCCAAGCATAATTATTTACCTATTCCCTGTGCAACTTCAGCTAGTCCAGATCGATAACAGAGTTGCAGCCAGTGGTGATTGCACAAGCTCAAGCTCAAGCCACTGGAGGGCCAACCTGGCCACCTCCAAAAAACCAAGGGAGGACCAGAGCGATGGACCGACCGGAATAAAAGGGGTCCAACAGAGAGCACTCTCTCGCCTGCGAGTTGGACACACCAAAATAACTCACGAACATACGGATCACTCGAACTAAGCCCCACCCCCCGTCTGACAGATATGCCAAACCAGACTCACTGTGGAACATCTTAAGGTAGATTGTCTAGAGTTTCAAAACCTGCGAGAAACCTCCATCAACTACCGTCTTCAATCCGTTCTGGCCAACAACCTATTGGCCTATTGTTTTTTTGGTACATTCAAATAGCCGAACAGACAGATGTATCTTGTTGAACAAGACGTAATTGGGCAAAGTAGTACCACCAAAGGTTACCAGATGCGAGTTTCAGGGACACACAATTTTTTCCCGTCCCGTGCAATTGCTTTTCAAAATTTTTGCTCGCTGAGGCAAAGGTACCTTGAAAAAGCCAATCACTTGCTTCAATACATCAACGCAAAACAAACGTAAACGGGTGACCACACCGTCCATCTCAACTTTGTGGGCGGGCTTGTAGACACACTAGTCTTCCATAAAATACTTGTCACCAGTATAACCATTTGCTTGATGTAGACAGGATACTACCATTCTGAGCCTATCTGGGCCAACTTTCGAGATATCTATTACGAATCTGAACAGTCTGTCAGTTCGTTAGTAGTCTTTAAACTACATATATGGTGAGAATGAGTTCAGAGGAGATATGAATTGAAAGATGCATCAAGAGATAGTAAAGCTAAAATGTAGTCACCTATCTTCACTCGATGTATGACTGGATGCTACAGATTTTCTTAGCAAATGGAAAATAGAATGTGCAAATTCCTTTAACAGCTACAGACCATACAAGCATATTTGTTTTACTCGGTTGTGCAAAAAGATGGGTGGGTAATATCTGGCACTTAACCGGAATGTCGTAACGGCACTCTGACTGGTAATCCAAATTTAATGATATTCACTGGAATCAATTTACCATCTTCAAGTCATAGTTTTTAAAAATTGTTTCCACAGTATACTGGTATTGACATACAGTGTCTTGAATAAATGTACCGTCCGTTGGTACCTAACGTCATCTGATTTCACGAATCTCCAGTTTGCGGCTGGAATTTACATGAAGGGGGCGACAATCAAACGCAAACAAGCATATATTGAATCTTTTGGAAAACGAGTTTTGGTGTTTTTGTAGGTTCCCACCATTGCACAGTGGCGGCTTTGCCTAAAAACCTGGCCAAAAGTCGAAAATTGCATGGTAGTACTTTGGGTTCTAGTACATATTTTGTCCTTCAGATGGTGCTGCCGCATACTATTTTAAGTGAAACGCTCCAAAGTTTCCATATTTGAGGTGTTGGCACATCCAAACAGTTTAAACCATCGCGTTTTGCTCATATTTTTATCGAGCGCTCGAAATATCAATATTATTCAAGTGCAGCTGGATTTTGATAAAAGTGCCGATTTCGAATGTGGAATAATGGAAAGTTATGTTGACGGTATATACTTTATTTATATGTATTGATGTCAAAAGATATTATTTTGTTTGTTTATAGAAAATAACAGTAACTCATGCTTTTATAGCAAACGGTTTCAACACACATTTTGTTAAATTATTGAAATACTTTTTTTGCCCACGTATGTCCACTATGTTTCTAGGAAATTTATGTTCCTTGAACGATTCTCCATTTGGAACATTATAGAATTCTTGCCCGAATTTGCCCGTTTTTGAGTAATTATTGATTAAGTGAAAACAGAGAAGGATTATAAGATTTTAAGTTTAAAATTTGGACTCGTACTTTTAATTATTACTGCACCTCTGGTTGTCATAGCGAGTCGCACAATACTGCATTTTGATCAGGAAGAATTGTGTATTTAGTGGTGAAGATTTCATCAAGATTCATAAACATATTCAAAAATTATCAAAAGTGGAATGCAAAAGACGTAAATAATTCTGGTCATTCATATTGAAGACCAACGAGGTCAACAGAAGTGACCGCCAAAGGATCCCAATTTCAAAAGTCGATTTTGAATACCATGCTTAAAAGTTACCAGGAAACTATGACGTTTGATCATGCAAAGCAAAACAAATCTAGAAGTGGAATATATGACAGGATACTACGTGCGAAAATCAGTAGAATAGTGCAAAAGAATACTGGAATCTCCGGCCGTGATTTGGCCAAAAAGCTCTCTTTGGCGTATACTCCAGCTTGGCGAATTCGTTTGCGAGAAGGTTGCTCAGTTGCTCAGAACTATACCAGGAAGCAGTACAAGCATGCTCAGACCAAGCATAACCCATGAATTTAAATGGACGCTTCATCGTAGTAATGGACTTTGGACAACTCCTCGGTCTAACAATTTATATAATACTATGAATATTAGTAAATTTCACTTGTTTTCGTATTTTTGTCATATTCATGTTTTTAGTTACTGAAATTTGCATGCAAACTTGTTCTCAATTTTCACTCCATGCATTTCGTCGCAGAATCAGCTTATTTTCTATAATTTAGAAAAATACTATTTTTCGTTTTTTGAAAAATATGTGCATCGGACAGTAATTAAATAATAATTGTACAGAGTGAATAATAATTCTACAGAGAGTTTAAAAGTTTTGTAACTATGTTGTAAAATATTTCAAAAAACATTGTTTGAAATGACTAATAACATCAATTCTCATAATAGCTACATCGTAAAGACAACCAAACAGAGTTAAAAATAATCGAAGCTCTTTTTTGACGGCTGAAAATGAACCTGATGCGACTCGCGGGGAATAGAAAAAATATTCATTCAAATATCCATGTTATTCATTCAGTTGAATATCGTACAATATATTCATTTCACTAATTATATAGGAAAATGTTCTCAAATGCCGGTAAAGCATATAAAACTACAATCATCATCGCTTACATTGTGTCAGGGCCTACTTTGATGCGTTTGATTCATTGCTGCACGGCCGCTTCGTGTAATAATCGGAGACGAATGAAAATCTGCATGGATGAATGGGCGGTTTGTTCGTTTGACGTTTTCAGCTGCGCTACTGAATATTGAAAATGAATGCGGCTGAATATGATCAATTTTCATTCAATGAATTTGAATGTTTTTAACTCTGCACCCAAACATATTTCTGCGTGCAAATCAATAAAATTTATCATTTAACTACACACCATTTAAAATTCGATACATTATAAACCTTATTGGCATACACTGGAACCATTAAATCTTCATTCGTGAAAATTTACTTATATTTAGATTAAATTGTCAGCCACTTTGTATCCGCCATTTTGAATTTTGAAAATCTGACATCAAAATCGTAATCTGCGACCCCAAAAACCGTAGTATGTACATTTGCAGGTCAATCAAAATCGTTTTCGACTTTTGGCCAGGTTTTTAGGGAAATCCGCCACTGTGCATTGGACAAAATACAATGATTGGTGAAATAACAAATATTTGAATTTTTCATGGTAGAGATGGGTTCAATTCCCCAATAAATCGTCTTCTCGAACATTATTTTTTGTAACGTCATATAAGAACGTAAACGAGCATTTTTTTATAGATATTTAAAGTAGTTTTATGACTTTTGACATTAAAAATGGACTCAGCACCCTAACATTGGCTTAACATGAGATTTTCAACCTGGCTAGGCAATATTGTTGGTTTTGTCCAAAATTCGTTCGAAGACTCAAACATCGTAAAACATCATGTTCTAAACGTTAAAAATTAATATAATATCCAAAGATAGAGTGATAAGAAATGTCTCATCATACTGTTAGGTGGATTAAATGTGTTTTCTATCAAAAGCTACTAATTTTTAAACCAAAAATATGGCTTTATTTTTCCCATAGAGGTGATTTTCCGTGTACCATTACTTTATTTCGTGCAATACTGATACTACCTGAGGTAATCCCTTCCCGGAAACCCTCGAAATATGCCGCTCAATCAATTGCAATCGAAACGACTGTCGCCATCATTTCCTTTTCCCGAATCGACATCATTTGAGTGTTATGCGGCAATGCCATATCGAAGAGAAAAAAAAACACTTTCCCAAATCGGCACTAGCACAAGCTAATTGCGTCAATTTCCGTTTTCTGCCGAAATCATAACACTCAACCGGCATTTCTGTTCTATTCCGCCCGGGAATAAGTAAACGGCAAAGCAGCTCCCTCTTGAGTGTGGATGGGAAAATAACAGCAAATGATCATCAATCAATTTGCAAGCATATTTTTCACTGAAAACGAGAAGCATCTCTTATCGACGGAATCGACCGGCAACGAGGACGACGACGACATCGATGGTAATTGGGGGCTCTTTACGCGTTCAGGTTATCGTTTTTTTTTGCTCATTTCCATCATCGTAGCATATTTCCCTAGCGGCAATAATGGGTGACTTTTCATGCGAATCACGCGGGATCGAGAACACAGTTCGCGATTTTGCCTTGTTCGATGGAAATGAATGGAGGCAAAACGGAAACGAAATCCCAATTGCGCGAGCACACCGCTAGCCCCTCGGATTTCGTACCCCGGGAATGGCTTCGGGAACACACAACAAAAATGAGACTGGAGTACATCGACGAACCATTTAGTGCGTTCGGTATCGCTCTGGAAGTGCTTTAAAGTGTTTATTTGCTATTTTTTCCCCTAATAATGAGCTGTTATTAGAAAAACCATCGCCAAGTTGAGGTGAAATCAGTTAGTTGGATTCACAGAAACCTTCGTTAACCAACCGTAACGTTGGAAGCAATTATAGTTTTAGCTTCACGTACTTTTTTTTTACTTTTTCACGACATTCAATAGGCTACAGATTACGAAATAGGGAAAGTTTTGAAAATTTAGGATTATAGTACTCAAGTGAGAGCAAGAAACTGAAATTTATAGATCGGAAAACTATAAGTGGCAGGGTAATTAGAAACAGACTTAAAATCTTACGGACTAATCTTTTGTCTTCTGCTGGTAGGAGTCTAGCTTAGGTAGAGTTACTACGAATCGTTTATGTCTACCAAGATGTCTAACGGTAAAGACAAACTTGTCCCTCTTTAGCATGAGAATAGTCGGTAAAGCGGCGAAATCACTTAAGATACAAATACAAGATGCAAATCATTCCCATGAAATTCATTTTTTTTACGTAATATAATTTCTTTTCTTCTACATAAAAAACAGTTTTGATTTATTTCAAATATTTTGATCCTCTAAACGATAAAAATATTTCACCATCGCCATCGCATTTACTTCGACTCACAATTAGTCGGATCTCCTTCGTGCTGTTAATCTGAAACCGCTCCGCGATTTATATTTAAATTTTGTGCAATACATTGAAACGTGGTTTAGAACAGATCAAAAGGATATCAGAGCATAAATTTGATACATAATTTTTGAATGTAACCACATTGATTATAAGAATTGTAAGGAAATATAAGGTTAGACGCACGGTCTCCCATAAATTTGCAAATCACAAAAATTACAACTAGTCTCAAAACCACCAAACGTAGCGAATTTCACAGAATGAAAGCACCTTTACACAAATCTCCCATTTAATTACCTACACATCAGCTCATACGCTAATTAATAATCGTCGCCGCCGGCTAGCTTCATTGCATTCCCACCCCCGTACATAAATTGTAATTCCAACCGATTCCCGATTCCGACGATAGGAATACCGAAGGGCCCAGCGAAGAGATAATCGCAATTATTAGCAAGAAATTCAATTCTGTTGTGTCATTACATTCAGGAGCTAAAGCTGCGAACTTGCTGTGCACACCTGCGCCACTCGGATCGCACCTATTTCACGTATGATGGGTGGCATTTGGCATAAAATTAAATGATACTCACCACTCTCGGGTGGTCTCCAGAGAGGGAGGTTGTATCACTTCGGTACTTTAGTGGAGTTGACCACTGGCGGCTTCAGGGGGAGAGCCAGACTGTGTTTCAGCAGAAAAGCCTTTGTGTAGACTCGTTTAGTGATTTATCGTTTCTGTAATCAATCGATGTATAAAACAAACGTCAGTGGTTCCTAATGACTTCTTTGAGGAACAACCCACGAAATTGCTTGTAGTGCATAATTTATTTTAAGGAATATGAATCGTTTTCAAAACGATGCGGTAAAATGTGGAACTAAAATTTTCTAACTAAAACATGACTCGTATTACTTACTATAAATCTTACGAATATACTATTGACCTAAACCTAACTATTATTTCACAAAAATGTTTAGTTCGTGCGAATCAAGCACTGATCCACAATGATGCACTGCTAGGCCCCATGCAAAACTGACTCAGACATAACTTCGTTCAAAGTTTAATAACTTCTTTTATCAAAGCCGGATTGACTAGCAGTCTTCGGCAAAGTTGTAGGCTATTAAATTATCTTTTTTTATTTTCACTTACAGTGATAATACGATGCATATAGTGCCACCTAACGGCGAAAATGCGAGTTAGTGGGTTTTCTCCATGTAAATTGTCGAAAATTCCCATACAAACTTCAGGCACGTTGGTCCGGTAGCTAGACTTGTCCGATTTGCTTCAAGTATTTGAAGCAAGTACTCCTAGTGGGACTAGGAATCGACTCAGGCATGGGCCGATAGGGTTCATTTTTTTCCTGTCACTGTACTGTACATGCAGATCGGTTCACCATATGAGCTATTTCTTGGGAAATTCAACCCGCCTCTATCATATAAAAAATCGAAGAATTTATTTGAATATTTGTTCCTTCGCCAACTATAATATTCATTTTTTATGGTTGGAAATACTGAAACGCTAGATTTCCAAAAGATTCGATGGAAGCTCGTTCGTGTTTGACTGTCGTCATTTTATGTAGAGCCAGCCGCAAATCTTGAACTCTAGAATCTTGAAATAAAGTTTTGAAGGTAACAGATGGAACACCTATTTAAGAGACTAAATATCAAGACTAATATACTGAGCAGACAATTTTAGGATATTCCAGTTATATCCCAGATAATACCGGCCCTTCTTTTACCACAAGCAAGTTAAGCAAAAATACTTTCATGATGTTGTTAAAGGTTTTTACACAGTTCTTTTGCCATTTACTAAATAAATCTGCCGCATCCATACATCCTGAAAATCTATTACATCTTTGCTTTACTATCCCTCGACCCGTTTTTGGATTTCTTATACCTCCTGTTATTCGCTTTCGCAAGTGATGGTAAAATGAATGTCAAGCAAAGTTCGTTTATTCTTTCTGGTAACAGATAACCCACTAAGTATTGACGCAGAAATATTCAGCCGTAACAGATATCTTGAAAAATTGCCTAGATTAGCTCAGAATTATGATATCCTGTTTAAAGTAAGCAAATGGCTTTACTGGCGACAAGTATTCCATGAAGAGCCTCCGCATCTACATACCGGTCCACAAAGTTGAGATAGACGGTGCGGTCACCGAGTCCAGTTTGTCATGAGTTGATCTACCGGAGAGAGAAGTTGGCAATTTCAAGGACCCGTTGCTTCAGGGAGCTAAGAATTTGAAAGACAATCGCATAGGACGGGATAAATTTTTATGTCCCTTCAAACCCATATTTGTGGCGCGCAAATGAATCATTGTAGTAATAAGACACGGTGTGGAAAATGCCGAAGATTTATTAGTATAGCTCTTGCATTGGGAGTTCTGAAAAGTGAGCTGTTATTTTGACTGACGATCCCCTTGTCAAGATCTGCTATTGCTTCTAAGACCTAAAGCAGATAAGATTGCTTGTAAAGATTAAAAATTTCTCATGAGAGGCCACCAAATGTAATAGTTGTGGGAAACGCTGACGCAAAACCGAAGCAAACAACCTCTCGTTTTGGCAATTAGAGATCATCCGAGAACATTCTAGCGCTTCTAGGAACACTAAGGACATACAATTTTCGTGTCCCATTTAAGTTTCCATGTATAAAACTTACAAAACGAGCCATAGTTCGCTATTTTTTTAAATTTGAGGTACTTAAAACGCGCATCATTTATTCTTCTATAGAACGACACATTTATCCGGATAACACTTTAGAATTGAAAGTTGAATTCCATCTCTACATGCAATTACTGTTTTAATAATTGTACTAGTAGCTCTCAGTAGTAGAGATAAAACCGGTAGGTCTGTCGTGCCATCAGGCCAATTGAAATATTTATTTTGGTAGATTTTCCGACTTATTTAGTTCAAAGATCAGTTTTTGTGAACAAATGTGCTACAGTTCTGACTGCAACGGCAGATATCCTGCCAAATATCATACATTTGTACTTGTCTAGATTGTACTAGTTCTCCGTAACTTGGCTCGAACCGTGCATCGTACACGTATTACCGGCATTGTTAATTTCTGTTGCTCACCCATTTGTCTACGCTGTCGATTGGTAACGACACTAAAGGGGCGAACACAAAATTACTGCGACACCAAAAATGTTATGCCAATTTTCTTATAATGTTTAAAATCAAACCAAAATTTTAGGATAGTTTTATACATATATTTACTTTAAAAATCAAAAGAAAAGTTAATCGATGGAGCCTTGAGTGAAAAATTGAACGCATTTTCGCTTGATGCCCTCCATCAAAGTCTTTACAGTGTAATCCGGTACCAGTTTCTCAGTTTTTTTTCCATTTTCTTAACATGTCCTTCTCGTCTTTGACTGTCTTCTTGCTCTTCCGAAGTTCCCGCTTCATCATTGCCCAGTACTGCTCCACCGGACGCAGCTCCGGACAGTTTGGCGGATTCATGTCCTTTGGAACAAAATGGACAGAATTGGCCTCATACCACTCCAGGACACTTTTAGAAAAGTGGCATGATGCCAAATCTGGCCAAAATAGCGGAAGTTCGTCGTGCTGCTGCAAGAACGGCAAAAGGCGCTGCCCTTTGTCACGAAAGGCTCACTTCTCAGTCCGCAAGAGCAGATGGCCTGCCAAATGAGATATTTGGAGGCGAACTTCGATATTTTCTTCTTCTTAAATTTGTCGTCCACATAGAACTTGCTCTTGCCGGTGAAAAACTCCAACCCCGGAATTTGCTTAAAATCGGCTTTTATATACGTTTCGTCGTCCATCACACAGCAGCCATATTTTGTCAGCATCTTCTCGTAGAGCTTCCGTGCCCGAGTTTTAGCCGTCGATTGTTGCCGTTCATCGAGGTTTGGGAAGTTCTGTACGTTGTATGTATGTAGTCCAGCTCTCTTCTTTGCATTCTGGACGTAGCTCTGCGACATGCCGATCTTTTTAGCCAAATCACGGATTGACACGTTAGGATTTGCTTTAATCATCCGCTTCACCTTTCCCTCCGTCTTTTTGTTCTCCGGTCCCGGTTTTCTTCCAGGTCCTTTGGCGCGGTCCAACGTCAACCGCTCCTGGAACCGCTTCAACACTCTGGAGACGGTTGAAAGGTGAATGTTCAACATTTTTCCCAACTGCCGGTGCGACAGGTCAGGAAATTCCAGGTGTTTGGAAAGAATTTGTTCTCTCGACTCGCGTTGGTTCACCTCCATTTTAGTTGAATCGAAAAACACGACTTCGAGTTTGACAGCATGTAAACAATACACATCAATAAGAAAATGTGCAAAATTTGGTTGATTTTTACCCAATGGTAAAAGAGTTATGCCCTGTTGAATGTGTCGCAATAATTTCGTGTTCTCCCTTTATATTGTTCGTTCAGTGGATAAGCAACAAAGTGGTAAATAGAATTGTTTACTTAGTTTAATGATACTATTGTTTTTGTTCTATGCAAGATGGGAAGGTAGGCTGACTTTCACAGTTATTTGCCGGCTTTGGATATTTTTCCCGGAGGCAAGGTTGTCACACAGTACTGTCTCAAATAGTGATTATTATATTATTATATCTTATAAGTTAGACATGACGGTATTAATAACAGTAAGTAGTGAGTGATTGCAAATGCACAAAGTAGCTGTGGCTCGAAAATTTGTGGTCTTCCCCTACGAGGACAATCTGGGCGCTTAACTCTTGGTTTTCTAATTTACTACGTACGTTAATGACATTACCTTTATACTCAAACATCTTAAAGTGTTTATATATGTAGATGACATGAAACTTTTCATGGAAATAAGAAATGTCAAAGACACTGAAATATTCCAAAACGAAAAAAATATACTATTTTACGTTTTAACGACATTCAATTAGCTAGAGATTACTGGGTAGGGAAAGTTATGAAACTTAGAGCCATAGTACTCAAGTGAGAGCAAGGATGTGAAGTAAACAGATCGGAAAACTAGAAGTGGCAGGGTCATTAGAACAGGCTTAACATCGTGCGGGCTTAATTTTTGCCTTCTGATAATGAGGGTCGAGCTTAGGCAGAATAACTACGAATCACTCGAGTTCACTATCATGTGTCCTTGATAAAGGTAGACGTATCTATCTTTACCGTGACAACCGGCAAAAATTAAGCCACGCAAGATCACCACTGAAAACCTGTCGACGATTAGCATCAATCTGAATGATGATTGCTGCTGTTCATCTCTGTATGCCTTTTGAATGCCGGGAAAAAAGAAAACTGATGGGATTCCATCGACAGCGGTGGGTAGCCGCTGTAGACACAGCCACTGCCTTACACAATGTAGCAAACCCGCCACGACTGTGAGAACAGTGACAATAGTCTAATAAAAATCTATCCCGGCATTCAAAAGGCATACAGAGATGAACAGCAGCAATCATCATTCAGATTGATGCTAATCGTCGACAGGTTTTCAGTGGTGATCTTGCGTGGCTTAATTTTTGCCGGTTGTCACGGTAAAGATAGATACGTCTACCTTTATCAAGGACACATGATAGTGAACTCGAGTGATTCGTAGTTATTCTGCCTAAGCTCGACCCTCATTATCAGAAGGCAAAAATTAAGCCCGCACGATATTAAGCCTGTTCTAATGACCCTGCCACTTCTAGTTTTCCGATCTGTTTACTTCACATCCTTGCTCTCACTTGAGTACTATGGCTCTAAGTTTCATAACTTTCCCTACCCAGTAATCTCTAGCTAATTGAATGTCGTTAAAACGTAAAAAAGAAAATGTGACTAACATAGTCGAAATAAAAAAGGGAAAAAAATATATTCCACACGTGGTGTAGCAAAAGTCTACTCCAACTTAATGTAAAGAAATGCAACTCAATAACCTTCAGCAGAAAAATTTCAAATGTTCACATAGACATACACTTAGGCAACCAACTTGTAGAAAAATCCAAAATTGTACGAGATTTAGGCGTAATCTTAGACTCCAAGCTCACATTTGTTGAACATTATAATACAATAATAAATAAAGCAAATAGTATGCTGGGCTTTATTAAACGTTTCACCTACAATTTTGAAGACCCTTACACAATAAAATCATTATACAATACATATGTCAGGCCAATTTTGGAATATTGCAGCATAGTATGGAACCCATACACTGTCCTGTACGAAGAACGCATCGAATCAGTCCAAAAACAATTTATTTTGTACGCGCTTCGTAAACTAAACTGGACGACATTTCCTCTTCCATCGTATAAAGCACGTTGCATGCTCATTAATATACAAACACTCAAAGAACGCCGCGAATTTGCCATGCTTTACTTTATCAACGACATTATTTCTCAACGTGTACAATCCGCATCATTACTTTCGCAAATAAAATTTTATGTACCTAGCCGACAACTAAGAACTCGTAATTTATTCCAAGAACAATCTTTTAGGACAAACTATGCTAAAAATAGCCCCATCAATAGAATGATGCGTCATTATAATGAAAATTGTGTAATAATTGACCTTTCCATGTCTAGAAAACAAATCAAAAATGAACTAAACCGTATAAATAATGTATAGTATATAAGTAAATATTGTAAAACCATTCTATGTAGTCTACATGTGCTTGACGAAAATAAATAAACCCTTCGACTCCCTTGTGCCATTCGGTACCGCGACTCCTTTAAACTCTTTGGCTCCCTTCTTGTGTCTTTTAGCATCACTTCCCCCTTAAGCTACTCAGCTCCCGATCTGTTCGCGCACTACTCGGTCAAGTTCCCGACGCTGAACCTAGTGTACTTCGACAGAGAATCCCCGGCGAAAGAAGTTTTGCCGAAATCTAGTCAAGTTCTGGAGTTACGAGTTACTTGATTTTAAAGGAAAGATATTCCTATTGAATTTCAGTCAGATCTGATTTTTGGTCCAGCAGTTACAAATTTATTATCGGATTCGCATAGGGATTTCCCATACAATCAGGTACAATCGTAATACCTTAAAGGTCTATTGAAATTTCTTCGATTTGATTTGAATATTTTTCTATTCGATTATAGAGGTTGTAACCTTAGAGTCATTCACCTCTTTTTCGGGTTAAAAAAGTCTCTTTTGACAGGTGAGCTGTCTACAAGGCAATTGATTTACCAACTTCGCTATGCTCGCCCTTTAATTTGACTATTTTGTCCGCTATCGGAAATTCCAGATCTCCCGGATTCCGGGCATATTCCACAATTAAAGACACATCGGTTTTTCGATGATGACAGATCGATTTTCACAAAGCAAGTTTCAAATTGAGGGTTTGTTTTGTACAAGCAAACTATTTTTTTTGAAACATTATGAAAACATATTCTAATGCAGGCTATTTTTATCCATTCATAACAAGAAAACCCTGTTTTAATCCACCTAGGATGTGCCTTTCTCATTTCTCCAAACCATGATTGAATGGCTGTTATGTTATGTTCAATATAATTGTGAAAATGTTTGTTACATTCTTAGTATATTTTTTTCGAGAGTCGTCCTACTGGAGCTATAGAGCTAGGTGGAAATGTCACCCACTAAAACATTGCTTAAGGCCAATTGCAGCCGGCCGTGATTTTGAATATGATATTCATTGTACCGCTTAAATATGTACGTGCGTAGGAACTTCGCGATCGTGTGTATTATCGCGAAGGGCTCAAGTGTTGTACGTTAACGTGTGCGTTTGTATGTTGAGTGTGCTGACGTGTATGTAACTTCGCGTGTATAAATTCTATTTTATGACTGTGTGTACTTTCGCATATTCGTGTGGGTTTTTGGATGATCGCGCGCGGATTGTAAATCCGATACTTAATTTTCGGTGTACGGTTCAGATACTAGAAGAAAGTGAGTTCTTCCATATCACTAGAGTTCCGGATCATGTTGCCATGACACGTGTTGACTAGTGGATATAAGCGTTATTTTTTATTGGTTCAACTGAATGTGTGGAGCTAAGTTGTTAGGAAGGAGGGTAAAGATTTCCGGACGTAACAGATTTATACAAGGGTTTAGATATTATTACGAAGGATAGAGCAGAGAACTGACGTTCATTTCAAGCGAAAAAGTGGTGTGCTATTGTGCCAATTTTGTTCAGTGCGTGAATTTAATTGAATTGACAGCTGATAAAAGAGATTTCAAAATGGCCGGCATTGCAAGTTGCGCGTTAACTCAAAAATGACTTCCCCTGGCAATGTCTGGCTTCAATGTGAGATTGATGCCGTAATAAAATCGACTTTCTAGCTAAAGTTTCTCAACAGATCCCTTCTCGGTCTTTTTCCGGGCCGAAGACAATTTTTTAATCAATTGGAGATTTCTCAAGTACTGGTGGATTCGGCCGTGACAGAAAGGCAAATGATTTTAGATGGCTACGGGCCTTCTACAAGTGCAGAGTATATGTACCAGCTAACCAGCTCGAAATAGATGAGAACGTTCCCGATTCTAGGTTGAATTGCGTAGATCTCCTGAAACACAAGGTTGGCTGTTTTACAGATTTCCATTTCCATGAAAACACTGAAGTGCAAACGATCTCACAGGAAGAGGACATGTGTCAAATCAGACTCTTATCTAACTATCTCCTCTTTGATAAGATTCGTCTATTTGTTCACCTTGTAATGAGTTATGAACTGCATTAATAGTAAATAATTGGGACACACAGCCTCCCATTGTAGCAATAAGGGTCGTTGTGGGGAAAGTGGTGAAAATCATGTGGATGATTCGTGTGGAAGGGATGTCGAAAAGTGTCTACTGCGGGGGACGTCCACATAATCTCTTGACATGTCCCGCGTACAAACGAGTAGAAACTGATGCGATCTTTTACACAAATGCTAAAGTGAGCTACACTACCGGTCAAAAGTTTAAGTTCATCCTACAATGTTAATGTAATATTCAAAAAGCTATGGTTTTCTTCATTTAACGTTATTTATTATTACTACTTATAATTATTTTTCGATCCGTTTCTCTACGATATACATATAAAATATGTAGTTTTTTCACTGCTCAATGATGAGTGGTAATCTTCGAATTAGGTCAATTTAAATAGATATTTTTCTTCGACAGTTACGATTTTCAATATAAAAATCCTTCTACTTACCTCTTAGTAAAGAAAAATATAACAAAAACTATTTGGAATATAATTTTTGGAGCGAGCTCTCGCAGCACGCTGTTACGCGTATTGTGTACTCGGCGCATCGAATGATTACAACCGAGGGGTTTGACGCCTTTGGGTGATCTACCCTCTCCTATACTCTGACCAGTAGCGTGTAGCAACATGATATAGTCAAGACACACGTGCTTGACTAAGTCTACTGAGAAACCCACTCAATTATGTAAAATTCAACAAAAAAGCAAGTGAACTTAAACTTTTGACCGGTAGTGTATGTAACCAGGCCATTACTAAAATCTTCACCTTCACCTAACTAATAGCGCATTGTAAAGGCCAGAATGCGTCTCTTCAAGGGTCTCCAAAAATAATAGCTCGTAGAAGTACTGGTGCAAAACCGAAGCAAGTAGCTTCCGGTCTCAGAATCCTGAGCTCAGGAAATTGCTTTCACCTACGTTTCTCCTAGAGCCTCAGTTGGCAACCGACTTTGCGAAACTCCTCCCCACACCGAGGCTAGTTATAGGAGATTTTAAATCCAATGGTACAGAATGCGGTTGCCTTCATCATGAAAATCGATCTACATCACTCCGTGAGCTTTACGGCAACTTCAATATGACCATTTTGAACAAGGATGACATGACACGGATTCCTACTCTACAAGCGCACCCCATCACTTTAGACTTGTTTCTCTGCTCGACATCGCAGCGGTTAGATTGCATGTGGAAGGTAAACCATGATGTCCTCGGCAGCGACTATATACCAATTGTAATTACTATTTCAAACGATTCAAGACCACCAGATACAACTAATGTTTCGCATGACCTCACACAAAATATTGATTGGAGGAGCTACACGCCCGCGATATCAGATAGCGAGTCTACACAGAAGCTTCCTCCGGAGGAGGAGCTCCTATTAAACGCTCAGACGAGAAGCGAACTCTAGCTGGAATCTTCCAAACTCATGGTGGTCAGACGTGTACGCAGAGAAGGCCGCCGCGTATAAGACTTTCCGGAATGACGGGCTACCCGCTAGCCATCGACAGTAGGCAATGTTAGAAACACGAATGAAGAGTTTGATGAAAACCAAGAAACACAGCTACTGGCACCGGTTCGTTGATGGGCTAATGAGAAAACATCGATGAGCACTCCTTGGAGCACGGCCCGGAGTTTACGACAACGAAACAGTGCTAATGAATGGAATATTCAAACCGTTTGATATTCGATTTCGCCAAGAATCCGCTCCGGCACAGAAAGTCTACCGCACTACGTCCCCTCACGAAAACACAAACGAAGCACCGTTTACGATGGTGGAGTTTTCACTTGCTTTCTTATCATGTAACTATAAAGCTCCAAGCCTAGACAGGATCAAATTTAACTTTTTTAAGAATCTGCCAAACTCTACCAAGAGACACTTGTTGAATTTAATTAATAAATTTCTCGAAGATAATATTGTCCCATACGATTGTAGACAAGTGAGTGCCACCGCCTTCCAAAAAACTAGGAAAACCAGCCTCCGATCACAACTCGTATCGGCCGATTGAAATGATGTCATCTATCGGGATGATTCTAGAGAAAACGATCCTGTTCCGTTTCTATAATGGCGTTGATGCAAATGGCTTAATATCAGAATACAATTCGGCTTCCGCAAAGGCAAAGGGACGACTGATTGCCTTGCGTTTCTCTGAACACAAATTAAAATGGCCTATGCTATGCCTATCAAGTGGGCTTTTGATTGAGTTTCCATCAACATCCTTTCCGGGAAGCTACACCAGCACGGTCTTTCACCAACCAATTCTTTGTCGGAAAAGCATGTGCACTTCACGCATAGCGATTCGTCAACGTTGTAATTTAGCTTAATATGTCTTCCCCAGGGCTGGTGAGCCCCCTTCTATTCAATTCTTAGGTCAACGACAACGATAAATGTCTTGACAATTGCTGCAAGCTAAGCAATTTGCAGACGACGCCCAAAACTTCCCGCCTCACAAAAATCATTAAAGAATACTTTGGACAATTTATCTACCTGTACTCTCGATCTGGGTATCAAATTTTTCACGCAGAAAATGAATTCAAAGAAGCATAAACAAAAACAACGATAACTACTATTATTGAGTCAAAATATCGCAAAGGTCTTCACAGTAAAATATTTTGGGGTCTGGTCGACTCTAAAGTAGAGATGGTCGGGTTCGGGTTTTTGGACCCGAAACCCGGACCTGACCCGAACCTGACGTGTTCGTGTTCTGTAAATTTAAACTTCTTCGGGTTCCGGGTTTTCAAATTTGATATTCACGGGTTCGGGTCGGGTCCGGGTTCTTAAAATTATAAATTTTGGGATTTGGGTCTTTCAAATTTGGAATTTTCAGGTTCGGATCTTGAACAAATCAAACCCAACTATTTCTTGGTGCTGTTTACCGCTATACACAACCTCCAGTCTCTTTTTGTGGTAATGAACTTTACCTTGTGATACGAATGAATGACACATATAACCGTACTAAATTTTACCAACTTTGAAACGCTAGAATTCGTCATATTTTCTGATGCTCAAATATAATATTTTTTTATTCATGTATAAAATATCTTCTCTTCAGATTCGCAAACTACCCAAATTATTTTATTTTTTGAACGAGCACTCATGAGAGCGCATTCAACAATAAGTGTTTCACATCTAAAATCTCTGCGATTTATTCTTCATGGTTATCATTAATAAACCAAATCAAAGATGATTTGTCGGAAAATATTGAAAAAATATGATACAAATACAAAACTGTCTATTGATCCGCTCCTGATTGGTTGATTTTAAAGGTGGCAAGCATTTGAAACATAACGCGGGTGACGTCGTGTGAACTGTCGAATACGAATTGCCAATTTACACAGCTTAATTCAATACATTTACTAAATTATACAAAAATGCTATTGCAGGACTACTTTTTGATAAAAAATTAGAAGTTTTGGTTAAGTACGGCGGGAAAGGTTGTTTGAAACTGCCTCCATTAAGCTTTTTCCCCATGAGTTAGCCGCCGATCTATCCTACTTTCCGATTAAGATATCGACAATTTTTTAAGCTTCTCAGATCATAATGAATTCGACATTCAATATTAGTGAAATTAAATGTGAATTTTATTCGCCAGTAATTCGTTATGCCATAGACATACATAACTGGACGCGAATGGTGCTACCTCCGGTTCGAGTGATTCGATCATTTTAAGATAAACCTAGGATCCAGCGCAGGTGTCTAAAATTAGAAATCTTCAGGATCTTTGGTTGATTCTCTGTATTAGCAAGTTCGGATCGGGTTGCTCAAATTTTTAATTTTCGGCTTCGGGTTTTCAAATTTCAAAACTTCTCGGGTACAGGTTTTAAAAAATTTTCCTTCTCGGTTTCAGGTTTTTTAATTTTCGGGTTCAGGTCGGTTTCGGGTTTTTTGAATTTTACAATTTCGTGCACGGGTCGGGCTCGGGTTTTTTAATATTCAAGCTCTCGGGTTCGGGTCGAGTTCGGGTTCGAAAAAATTGAAACCCGACCATCTCCACTCTAAAGGTACCTGGGGATACCACCTTAGTATCTGAAACAGAAATACCAACAAAGCATTATTTCCCCTAATATACTAACAGGGACTTACTTAAGTACAGCGCATTCCTACTTTAAATAAGGATTTTGTTGCATTTTTCCAAGCAAAATGGCCGCATTCTAGTCAGGGTACTGCTTGGACATTACAAACTCAATTATCACATGGCTACTATTTAGAGTGCTGAGTATTATTCGCGTGATCTTTGTGATTCCGATTACTTTACTAATTTGAAAACTTCCTATCACGTTTCCGGATCTTTCGTTCTCTATACAGAGGCGATACAATCTATAAAGAGCTAAAACTCAATGATATTTTATTGTTTCTAATGCAATGGGGTACATTGCTATAGGCTTCACCAGTAAGGTTCATTATTCTTTCAGGAGTGAAGAAACCGAGCTGTTTGCTGCATTGTGTTGTGATTGTAATGATTTAAATTTTCTATTTTCCTACCTTTTTCTTTTTCTTTCATCTTGATTTTCATTCTCACCAGAAAAAATTATGAAACGACATGATAAAGAACAATCTTTCCAGTTAAATCGATAATTATCTCCATATAACAGGGGAACGTGCTAATCGAGATGATATATTTCGTTTGCGAATTCCTGGATTGGTTAAAATCGATCTCAAATCAGCTACTGCTGTACTGAAATATCCTGGTCCTGGTTCATTTTCTTTCAGTCTCGGTACTCGACTCTAAGTTACTCTAAGTTACTCTGGTTACTGATGAGACGACTTCGAAGCATATAAATCAAACTTTATCAAAAATTTTATCCTATTTGAAAAGGTTTTAAAATGTCAGAAAATAAAATATTTTCACAGTTCCTTCACATTTTCCATCCCATTTTAAAAGTTTACTTTCAAACGCCTTCATTTTGTTAAACGCAATGCTATATTTGCCTTACAGTTGCACAATTTCGATTTACCTAAAAAAATCTTCGACTTCATTAATGGAATATTTACATATTATACCACGAATTTCCGTACACATTGTAAGAGAGGATTACAAACCTTTATATAAAAACACTATCTGGTTGAACGTAGGCCACTTGAGCTCCTAAGCCCCTCCTGGAGCCGCCATTGGTCGCGAACCGCACCGTTGGTTGTAGTCTACAATTAGCGTGTCCCATTCCTCCCTACAAAGGACGTTTTCATTAACCCCAAGCTCCCGACAACTCTATCCGATAGCCCACTGCTACTGACTCAAATTACACGGTGCTAACTGCCAAGTAAGCACCGAACACAAACCGTCTTATTTGCATGGCACGCATATCTGGTTACGGGTGAATTTGAATTGCACATTCGCGTACCTAGAGCTAATTGAAACTGCATTATCGCCAACGGTGTCTCAGGTGAATTTGAACTGCGATCGTCGATGCGGATTATGGTTAAGGGCGACGCAAATACTCGGAAATAAATTAAATTCACCAGGCTTTCCAATATTTTCTATGATGATCGAGAGAAGCACACTTTCGTAACACTAGTTTACCTGTATATTTACAAAACAGCTCACAGCATACCCTAGCAGTTTCTTACAGCTCTACAAACAATCTAATTTGATTTACGCTGGCGTCTTACTAATTAGCAATATATTATATCTCATATACTTATTTTCTTATCGCTCTGCTTTCGTTTATTTCTGTATAGAAATTTTCCTAAATCATCTGCACTTTTACTGTTTCTTGTATACAAACAATGGTTCAGCTTTTAACTTACCTACATAAATAAGCTATATGTGTATCTGTTTGTTGTGTAGATCACTGCGTACGAAAACTGCGGAGTCGCGTTTGCGGGGGTCAACTTTGACCCGTTCGAGTTCATTCATTCGCTACGCCGTCGACCGCCGAAGTCTGTTACCTGTGTGTGTGTGATGGATGATATTTGCACGGTCTAATTCTCGCTTTTGCTCTGCGTACTTCGCGTACCTATCTATGTACGTACTCGGCGGTGGAGGCTGGTCGTGTGAAGGGCTGAAGGATTTATGGAAATCGATAACTTTCTCAGTTTCATCTGCTGATGCGACCGAGCAGTGCTAGTATCGTCACCAGATTTCCCAACAGCAGCAGCTGCAATGTGCTGGGGATGCTGAATGGACCCCAGCTGCCGTTGTGGAATGCCCCCGGGGGATGCCGTATCGAGGCACCTGTGGAGTGAGAGAGAGAATTAGAAATAATTGAATTAGAATTAATTGTCATGGATTAATTGTTCAGTTCAGGGCACAGCATTCCGCGAACTGGATTCGGATTATTAGTGGGAGTTGAAGAGTGAGAGGCGGTTTGTTTGTTTGACAATACATATTAGCCTTCCCTAACTAGGTCAGTTAATTAATGATTCTCTAACAGACATCTTTCCAGTTAAAGCGTTAATTATTAATATATTTGTAAAGTTTTTTTCCAGGTAACTACTTCTCTAACACACGAATCAGCTTTCCATTGTTCAACATAAACTATATTGAAAATTTTCAATGCGAAATAATCCGTTAATTGTCAACCGTGACAAACCGTTTGCCCAGTGCAGTCATTCCCAGGAATGTCGTTTTCAGGGCGCGATTGTGCTCTGAACACTGCAAACGAGTTGAATGTCATTTTCAAACTGATCTCCTCCACAAGTTGGCGGTTTATAAAAAAAAAGGTCAAAATCAGCACATTCACGTTCACGTATGTATAGTGGACGGTTCCAATTGAATGCCCTACCGATCCGCCGAAAGCTTGATGTGGTGCACTCTCCGGTGTCCTGGAATGTGTCCAGAACTGGTGCACGACCGGTTAGGAAAAATAAAATAAAAATATACACATATAAATATATAGGAAAAACAATTCCCAACCTCAACAGCTTGGCCAGGTCAGATAATCCATTCACGAGAGGGATTTCGTTCGCTTGGGATGCAAGGGATTAAAAATACCAAATGGCATGTTCGGTAAAATTCTATGGGATATAGTACAGTTGGTGGGTGGAAATTACGCGAATAATGGAACAATAAGCACCGGATGACAATCGGGCCAATCGGAAAATGTGCCTTTTTTCTGTCGGCCCCCCAACTATTTGCATTGGTGTTGTGTGATGTGTGGTTTTCGCTTGACTGATGGGTTGACATTTGCCATTGCTGCCATTGACGAACGACTAACCGCAGCTGGTGGCCAACGAGCAGTGTTGTTTGTTTGCCTTTTTTGAGTGGAGCTAGAATTTCGCTGTTGGCGATTACTTATAGCACGAAGAAAAATGATCCAACCCCGAAAAATATTTCTTTAACGGAAGGTCGTATGCATCTTCTCTTGTTGAAAATAGTTCCTCATTACCTTAAAATAATTCCTCCGTAAAAAGACACATTGTTTGAAAAAATCGTTATGGCGATACAGAGAGTGTTAGCATATTAATTCATTTTCTATATAATAATGCCACAATTGAATAATATTTTCTCAAATTTTCAAGACAAAATATTTTAAAAAGATTGGAGCGTGACTTCACAGTTCAAAACCCAAAATTTGCATATTCTTACACAACGGTTTAGTAGAATCACTAGACCCCTAACAATTTTTGGTTTTGTTCAGTTCAGTTCGTTTGGAAAATTCGACAATCAAAAAAAATGTTCGAAGTCCAAAGAAAAGTTTTTTTTTCCAAAGTTGTCCTCCAGAAAATTTTAACTTGATGGAAATTTTGTGCGAGATTACTCCGGTTGATATCGTTTTGGTCGTTTTTACGTTTAAAGGATCAAAAGCAGAACGTTTGCCCGATTATGCCAAACAAAAACTATTGTACGCTTCGACAGTATACTGCCCATAAAAGTATAAGAGTCCCATATTGTAAAACAGCAAGCCGAGAAGGGGAGTGGGCGTAGCGTATTGGTAAATCGATTGCCTTGTACGCAGCGCACCTGGGTTCGAGTCCCGACCCCGCACATAGGGTTAGAAATTTTTCCTAAGAGATTTTTCTAACCCGAAGAGGCGAATGACCTTAAGGTTAAAACCTCTCTATAATTAAAAAAAAGCAAGCCGAGAAAAACGCTGTTAGAAATTTACATTTTTATTGTTTTACTGTTTTATTGTTTTATTGTATTATTGTTTTATTGTTTTATTGTTTTATTGTTTTATTGTTTTATTGTTTTATTGTTTTATTGTTTTATTGTTTTATTGTTTTATTGTTTTATTGTTTTATTGTTTTATTGTTTTATTGTTTTATTGCTTTATTGTTTTATTGTTTTATTGTTTTATTGTTTTATTGTTTTATTGTTTTATTGTTTTATTGTTTTATTGTTTTATTGTTTTATTGTTTTATTGTTTTATTGATTTATTGTTTTATTGTTTTATTGTTTTATTGTTTTATTGTTTTATTGTTTTATTCTTTTATAGTTTTATTATTTTAATGTTTTATTGATTCATTGTTTTATTGCCTTATTGTTTTATTTTT
This sequence comes from Topomyia yanbarensis, assembly GCF_030247195.1. Classification (NCBI taxonomy): domain Eukaryota; kingdom Metazoa; phylum Arthropoda; class Insecta; order Diptera; family Culicidae; genus Topomyia; species Topomyia yanbarensis. The sequence goes on along the minus strand of NC_080671.1, from coordinate 40,140,903 downwards.
TTATTGTTTTATTGTTTTATTTTTTATTGTTTTATTGGTTTATTGGCTTATTGTTTTATTTGGAGCAGAGGAAAGCCCCCTGGAGCTAAGTTTCATTCAAACCCTTTCTCCAGCTGGCATAAAACCTCCTCATCTTTTGTACCAACAGATTACAAACACTCCAACGATACATAAACGTACATCAACTATGAATCTATCTCGACTTACGCAGACAGGTAAAGCTTCCATAGCATTGGTTTAAGAAGCGTAATTCCGTAAAAGAAACTTCGACACAGATCTTTCATTAGGGTCTAAGTAGCAATGTACTAAAATGGAGAAAAATCAGTTTCAATATTCGGCGATGCTTTCCTAAATGTAGTTTTTATTGTAGGTATAAATTACTTTACGATCATGTTTTTCCGGAAGCATCTTTGGTTAAACCTTATGACAATATAACAAAGAATTTAATTCCTATGTGCTTTTAGTGGGTAGAAACTAAAAAAAAAGGCTTACGCTTAATTTGCATCCCAGTCGTGATTTCGCCCTTCAGCAACCATCATTTGCGGAAGGGCTAAACTGTGTACATAATTTTCAGAAGGGCGCGGTAAATGGACTAAACTGACTCTGTCTTGCTAGGTAGGGCTGGGTAAATGGGCGAGCTTGACAGTATACTTTTTAATAGGGCTCAGCAAATGGGTGCATAGAAACCCAATGTAAATGAAAGGGCGCGTGCATTTTTTCTTCAAATTTCATGAAAATATCGAAATATTTGAATGTTTATGTGCAACAACTATTAAGTAGACATGATCATAGTAGATATTGCTTATCATTTAAATAATAGAACCGCCGTTTAAAGAATAATTTTGTGAATAATAACCGTACGCCCGGTTCTGTCAAAAAATGTAAGTTTAGCCTTTATATTCCATATGAGAAGAAGGGCCTAAGTCGAAATCTCGAAGAAAATGCATGTTTCGCCGTTTTGTTTTCTTTAATTAAAAATCGAACTAAAAACCATTTTAACTAATTTTCACCTCAATCTTGTAGTATTTTTGTCGCATAATGTCATAATAGCAAAAACGCAGTTTGTTTACATTTGCGATTTAAGCCCTAATGAAAGATCTATGTCGTCTTCATTGCCATAAGACAGACATAATCCACGTGAAATGCCTCGTGCATGAATTCTTGTAAATAAGACTATTGACGCGTGCTTCATAGCGGAGCTCACAAGCTCACAACACTCGGTATTTGTGCTGTCACGGTTACCCTGACCTTTGGAAACAAAGATAAAAAGTCATTCGTTTCCGAGCTCTCGAACGAACCAGATCGTTTTCTTGTGCCGTGCATAGAATAAATAATTATATATATATATATATATATATATATATATATATATATATATATATATATATATATATATATATATATATATATATATATATATATATATATATATATATATATATATATATATATATATATATATATATATATATATATATATATATATATATATATATATATATATATATATATATATATATATATATATATATATATATATATATATATATATATATATATATATACAAAAATTGCCAGTGAAGGTCAACCATTGTTAGAGGCAGTCTTTGTTCGCCGGTGCCTAGGCTGGTGAAGTGAATAATGGAATAGCCGGACACACAGCTATATCAGCTAAGTATTTTTTTTTTTCATTTCTCTTTCCCCCGGTCGGTCGCTACTTCTTAGATTCCTTTCCCCTGAATTTAAGTTTCATCTCTCGTTTACACCACGTGTTATCCTCGTGTCTAAATGACCGAGGGCGAAGTAACATTAGATGGGAATGATATTTCCATGGATTTACAGGATAAACCCGAAATTACTCCCTCCCTTGATTCCCCCAGTCCTCCCCGTATTAAAACATACCCTCCCAGTTCAAATGGACCCTGGGTGGTGTATTTCCGGCCCAACACGAAATCGCCTAGATTCTAGAGATCTCACGGGAACTGACTGCTAACTACCCGGTCGTAGCTCAGATAACACGTGTTAGAGCAAATAAGATACGCATATTAGTGAATGACCTCGACCAGGCCAACCAGATTGCTCGAAGCGAGCGTTTTACAGAGAAATTTTAGGCGTATGGCAGTGTATGGCAGTGGAGATCGATGGGGTCGTCGCCAAATCGGGTTTGAAGTGCGAAGACGTGTTGAAGTACGTGGTTGGTTGCTTTAAGGACTCCTCACTTCAACATGTGAAGATTCTGGAATGCAAGCACTTGTATTCAGCAAAAACTGAGAATAATAAGACAACTTATTCATTGTCAGACTCGCTTCGGGTAACTTTCTCCGGGTCTTTCCTCCCCAACTATGTCCTCCTGGATAAGGTTCGTCTATTTGTACCGCGGGTAATCAACTGCAGCATTTGCAAGCAGCTGGGCCACACAGCCACCTATTGTGGCAATAAGAAAAGGTGCGGCAAATGCGAGGGAGAGCATGAGGATGACGCTTGCGGTAGAGAACCTGAAAAGTGTATTTACTGGGGGAGCCTTCCGCATGATCTTAAATCATGCCCCGCGTACAAACAGCGCGGGGATAAAATTAAGCGCTCCCTTAAGGAACGCTCGAAGCGCTCTTATGCAGAAATTCTTAAGAATGCTTCGCCATCTGTCCCTTCCGAAAATTCCTTTGCTCTTTTGGCTGGCGTTGAGCAAGAATCTAACGACCCACAAGAGGGAACATCTTTTGTTAACCCAGGGGAATCTAGGAAGAGGAGAAATCTAGCCTTCCCTAAATTGCCTCGTAAGGGTGCCAAGGTGTCGTCTCTTCAGAGTGCGCCAACTACAATCAATAAATCCAACAGAAGTGCTGCACTAAAGCCGATGCAAGTTGCTCCGGGACTTGGAAGTTTTAATTCTAACAAGGAATACCCACCACTTCCAGGGACACCAGAAATCCCAAGTGTCCCCTTTATTCAAACAGACACTCAGTCCAGTAAAGGATTAATGAAATTTTCTGACACCGTGAACTTATTTTTCACAGCTTTCAATGTTACTGATCCTCTTAGAAGCCTTCTGATACGTTTTCTCCCTATAGTGCAAACATTTTTGAAGCAGTTGACTACTAAATGGCCCCTCCTTGCAGCGATCGTATCCTTCGATGGCAAAGTCATCGAACGAGGTCACCGATTCGATCACTGTTCTACAGTGGAAGAGCAGAACTATCCTCCCGAAAATCGATTCCTTTATTTTTTTGCTAAATAGAATGTGTTGCTTTCGCTTTATGTGAAACTTGGTTAACTTCAGATATAAATCTCAACTTCCACGACTTTAATATAATTCGTCTGGATCGAGAATACCCCTATGGAGGAGTGCTTTTGGGGATTAAAAAGTGCTATTCTTTCAATCGAATTAACCTCCCTTCGACCCCAGGCATTGAAATTGTCGCTTGTCAAGTTCTAATCAAAGGCAAAGATCTTTGCATTGCTTCCATCTACATTCCGAACGCTTTGTGATATCACGGAATCCTTACCGGCACCGCGGCTAGTTCTGGGAGACTTTAACTCGCACGGTACGGTATGGGGTTGTCTTCACGATGATAATAGATCAACATTAATCCAAGATCTTTGCGACAATTTCAACATGGCCATCTTAAACACGGGAGAAATGACGCGGATTCCAACACCACCAGCACGCGCGAGTGGAAGGTGATCCCTGATCCCCACGGTAGCGATCATTTGCCTATCGTAGTTTCAATTGCTAATGGTTCAAGAGCATCGGAAACAATCAATGTCTCGTATGACCTCACACGGAACATTGATTGGAAGAGTTACGCGACCGCGATATCCGTGAAAATCGAATCCACTCAAGAACTACAGGTTTTTGGCTGGCTTGATTCTCGACAGTGCGAATCAAGCTCAGACTAAACCAGTACCCAGCGCGAATACCCATGGACGGTCTCCCACCCTGTGGTGGGATAAAGAGTGCTCAGAGCTGTACGCGGAAAAGTCCACTGCATATAAGGCCTTCCGGGAAGACGGATTACCCGCTAGCTATCAACAGTACGCGTCGCTAGAAAGGCGAATGAAGAGTTTAATGAAAGCCAAAAAACGCAGTTATTGGCGCCGGTTCGTCGACGGGTTAACGAGAGAAACAGCGATGAGCACTCTTTGGGGTACGGCCCAACGTATGCGTAACCGAAATAGTACCAACGGAAACGTAGAATATTCAAGTCGCTGGATATTCGCTTTCGCCAAGAAGATCTGTACGAACTCTGTCCCGGTACAGAAAATATACCGCGCCGCGTCTTCTCACGATACCGCGAACGAAACACCGTTTTCGGTGGTGGAACAATAACGCCCCAAGGTTAGACAGAATCAAATTCAACTTGCTGAAGAATCTGCCTGACACTGCAAAAAGGCGCTTGTTGAATTTATTTAACAAGTTTCTTGAGGGTAACATTGTCCCTCATGAATGGAGGCAAGTGAAGATCATCGCCATCCGAAAACCAGCCTCCGACCACAACTCGTATCGGCCGTTTGCAATGCTGTCCTGTATTCGGAAGTTGTTCGAGAAAATGATCTTGTATCGCCTCGACAATTGGGTTGAAGCAAATGGCTTACTGTCAGATACACAATTTGGCTTCCGCAAAGGCAAAGGGACGAACGATTGCCTTGCGTTGCTTTCTACAGAAATCCAAATGGCCTATGCTAACAAAGAGCAGATGGCATCAGTCTTCTTGGATATTAAGGGGGCTTTTGACTCAGTTTCTATCAACATTCTGTCAGAGAAGCTGCACCAGCATGGTCTTTCGCAAATTTTAAATAACTTTTTGCTAAACCTGTTGTCTGAAAAGCACATGCACTTTTCGCATGGCGATTTGACAACATCGCGATTTAGCTACATGGATCTTCCCCAGGGCTCATGTCTAAGTTCCCTGCTCTACAATTTCTACGTGAATGACATTGACGATTGTCTTGCCAATTCATGCACGCTAAGGCAACTTGCAGACGACGGCGTGGTCTCTGTCACTGGGCCCAAAGCTGCCGACTTGCAAGGACCATTACAAAATACCTTGGACAATTTGTCTGCTTGGGCGCTTCAGCTGGGTATCGAGTTCTCCACGGAGTTGGTTGTTTTTTCTCGGGGTCTGGTTCGACTCTAAAGGTACCTGGGGATGTCACATTAGATATCTGAAACAGAAATGCCAACAAAGGATCAATAACTGGAACATGGTGGGGTGCCCACCCAGGAGACCTGATCAGGTTATACCAAACAACGATATTGTCGGTGATGGAGTACGGGTGTTTCTGTTTCCGCACCGCTGCGAACATACACTTCATCAAACTGGAAAGAATCCAGTATCGTTGCTTGCGCATTGCCTTGGGTTGCATGCACTTGACCCATACGATGAGTCTAGAAGTGCTGGCGGGTGTTCTCCCGCTAAAAATAGATTTTGGGAACTCTCATATCGATTGCTCATCCGATGCGACATTTTGAACCCGTTGGTGATTGAAAACTTCGAGAGGCTCGTCAAGCTTAATTCTCAAACCCGATTTATGGCCTTGTGCTTCGATTACATGGCACAGAGCATTAATCCTTCTTCATATACTCCCAACCGTGTTCGTTTCCTAGATACTTCTGATTCTACTGTATTCTTCGACACATCCATGAAGGAAGAGATTCGTGGAATCCCGGACCATATACGCCCGCAAGTGAACCCTAATATATTTTATAATAAATTCCGAGAAGTCGACTGTGACAAAATGTTCTTCACTGACGGATCAAATCTCGATGGGTCCGCTGGCCTCCGTATCTTCAACAATACTATCACCGCTTCATTCAAGCTCAATGATCCCGCTTCAGTTTACGTCGCAGAGTTAGCTGCAATTCAGTACACCCTTGGGATCATCGACACTCTGCCCACAGATCACTACTTCATCATTTCGGACAGCCTCAGCTCTATCGAGGCTCTTCGTGCGATGAAGCCCAAAAAGCAATTCCCATATTTCCTGGGGAAGATATGGGAGCCCTTGTGTACGTTATCTGAAAAATCTTATCAGATTACCTTTGTTTGGGTCCCCTCTCATTGCTCTATCCCGGGCAATGAAAAGGCCGACTCATTAGCAAAGGTGGGCGCATTAAATGGTGACATATACGAAAGACCAATCTGCTTCAACGAATTTTTTAGTATTTGTCGTCAGAGGACACTCAACAGTTGGCAAACCTCGTGGAGCAATGGTGGACTTGGACGATGGCTACATTCCATTATCCCAAAGGTATCAACGAAGCCTTGGTTCAGGGGGATGGATGTGGGTCGGGATTTTATTCGTGTAATGTCCCGACTTATGTCCAACCACTACACCTTGGATGCGCATTTGCAGCGTATTGGACTTGCGGAGAGTAGTCGGTGCGCTTGTGACGAGGGCTATCACGACATCGAGCACGTTGTCTGGGTATGCACCGGGTATTTGGACGCCAGGTCTCAGTTAAAGGACTCCCTTCGGGCCTGAGGTAGACCACCCAATGTCCCAGTTCGAGATATGCTGGCAAATTGAGATCTTCCCTATATGTCCCTTATTTATACTTTCATAAAAACGATAAACGTCCCAATTTAGCCCCTCTCTTTTATTTCTCGTTTTTAGAAATTTCCTCTTGCCTTGTGGAACCGATCAGTTCAAGAGTACCAATATGTAAACGCCGTCGCCCTTACCACTACGCCTGAATGGAAGGAAACTGAAGCGAGAGCGACTCGAGGTCCGATGACTTTTGAAGGATTCCCCGCGGGTCCGAAGAATACTATCCGTCAATCCGGTACTCGACGACTTACTAGACGGAGGCGCTAATTTGTTTCGCTGATCTCCCGTTTGCCTGAAAGTTGCAAGTTTTGCTCTTCTTTCCCTGTCACAATATACGCCTTCTCTCGCCTGTCTTTGATACAACTGCTGCTACACTGATGTGACATGATGACTGATCAAATTTGTATTCTGTGTACCTAGTTTTAAGATAGCTGTAATTTTTACTCTTTATTGAAACTTATGTCCTCCATCTTGTAAATAGAATTGTATCCCTAGTTTTAAGATATCTGTGAAATTTCTCATAAATATTTTTCCCCCCTTTAGTATACCAAACAAAATTGTTAGTTTTAAGATAACTGTAAAATATTTCGTAAAATACTATTACTCCCCTTTTGTATATCAAACTGAATCCCCTGTTTTAAAATTTTTGATGAAAAAAATCTTTTGCCCCTCTCTTGTATATAGAATCTTTTTTCTAGTCTTAAGATAGCTGTAAATTTTTTCCTCTTTTATAAAAAATATATATTTCAACATTGTAACCTTCTAGTTTTAAGATATCCAAAATGTAAAAACAGGAGAATTTGGCACCGCCAAGCTAACGCATTTGCGCCTATCAAATAAACTAAATGAATAAAAGACATAAAGTGCACCCAAAATCTGACGGGAATGTATTTATTACTTTTGGGCAAGACTCTATTGTCTTTTTGATAACAGACCACGCAATTGAAAATTGCGGTATTGATCACATATTACCGCAAAGGTAATATGTGTTTAATACCGTAATAAGCGATTGAATGACGAAGTTCGGTAGCTATACATGTATGTGCATAACACAACCAAACACTTTTTCAGTATGTGTCAACCTCGGCTCTATTTCTATGTAGGATAATTCGGTCGATTTCTATGATAGTATTAGTATCGAGTCAAACCAACCAGAATTCAGACTGGAATCCGCCACAAATGTTGGTAGAAAAAATCACGAGTCAAGTTCACGATACAAAAAATATATTTCCACTAATATTATTCAGACGTTACTAAATGAAAATTGAGCATAATTACATAACGCATTATTTTTGTTCGTTGTCCTTGTAACGTAAAAACGTGATTATTGCAGAATTCGCTGTTCAAATATTTCAAGTCGGATCACTACAGGTGCTATTATAGAGTAGAGAAAGTGTTCAGATTCTAGGCGGACTAAGCTGGAGGATTGAAAACAATTTAACATTGTTCCAGAACTTGCAATATTTTATCAAGGAAATATTATTTATTGTACCATAGGCCCCCACTAAGTTTATGACAACGCTACTAGTACTAGTACGCTAATAGTACTACCTACTATTCTATTTAATGGCAATTTGTGAATAATTAATGCTCCGAAAAAAGAATTATCCACAGTGTTCTATGTCAGTGTCGGCGGAATACTTCACTCCATCAAAATTCGCATGAAAATATACAATAGACATACGTAGGGAAACAGAGGCAACACATAATGTAGCTCAGTTGTTGTTAACAACCTTGTTGGCCGTTTGTTCCGGTGGAAACCCGGAATGCTGATGTGGGATTTGCAGCTCATAAATTACTTAAAATTACTAATTAATTGCCCATAGCGGTCTGCTTGCAGTGTGTTCATAGGATTTTGCTGATATTCTCTAATGTTCCTGTGTTTGTGCCATCATTGTTACGGTGATCGCGTAGAGGACATATGCGCTTGTGTCGTAATTGGCGTCCAGCGGATAGATACCGAAACCGCTGGGGTTCTAAATCGAAGCAATTAATCGTATCTGTTTATTCCTATTTATTTCAATTAAATTCCCATCCATCACGAGACCTTCCCGGTATCTTGAATTCTGTCTGTTGGATGATTGATTAAGTGCAAAGTTTTCAACTGATTCATCAATGTTCGGAGTTACTATACTGCCACAATCAATAACAGTTGCTTTTGCATTGATTGATTCGAAAGGAATATTGATGACGATGCTCCTGTAGACAAGCTATTTGACAAAAGATAAGTTTTTGTGATCGATTCCAGTCCCTATTATGTACTCTTGAAAGCACAAATATAATCTGTGAAAACTAAAATTAGTTTATTAATCGAAAATTTGAAGCTCCTTCAAAAAGTCTTTGCAATTAATGGTACGGTCAAAATTTAGCAATAGATAGATCAGTAGAAATTTTAAAATGAAAACAGATCTTTACTTGAAATATTAGAATTTAGTTTAACCTAGTTGCTTCGAAGAAAACTTATCGACCAACGCTGTGTTTGTTTTCAAGCCAAGCAACGTCAAAATATCAATAATAATAGGTTTTACCACAAATAATCAAGCATGGAAAGTTTGAAAACTGTCGTTAAACTAACCTATATAATTCTTTATATAGGTACACCAGCCTGAACAGAACGTGGGGCACACAGCTCTCCAAACCTGTCTGAGCATTCAGTCGAAAACAAACGATCAACGAAGAATGAGTACAATTCGCTACATTGTGATATTCGTCACATGCTTGCACTGCTTCCAAGGTGTCGTCGGTCAAGGTAAAATTTCTCATACATATGCAAATTAATTTAAAAAACTGCCTAACTATTCCACACAGCGCAACGAGTTGCCAACAAAAGTAAGAGCTATAATAGCATCCTTTCCGTCACTGACTAACTCACTTCCCTCCTGCTTCAGAATGTGCCGAATTTATCCAGCAGAACACGCAGAAATCCTATGGAGGTCCTCTGCTGATAAATCCACAGGTACAAGAGCTTTCCACCACGAACTGTTCCACGTCCGTCGATCTGATCGTGAATGGCGAAGAAGCAAGTGTCGGTGAATTCCCTCATCAGGCACTGCTCGGTTATCTCAAAGATGATTCCACCACCGGAGAGGTGGTGTTTCGCTGCGGAGGATCCTTAATCAGTCCCCGATTTGTGCTAACCGCAGCGCATTGTGGAAGACCTTCCGTTGTACGACTGGGGGCACATGTCATGGACGAGATTGGAAATGAGGTGGATTTCGACGTGGATGATTATGTCAAGCACCCGAATTATAGTGTATCCAGATCGTATCATGATATTGCACTGGTTAAGGTAACTGTGGCGGTGATGTTTTCACATCTGATTCGGCCGGCGTGCCTTTGGACAAGCGAACCGCTGAATGTGACGTCGGTGGTGGCAACCGGTTTCGGATTAACGGAGTTTGGTGAGCCGAACATTGATGAGTAAGCTGTTAAGTTGTTATTCATTTTTCTATTTGTTTCAGCTGGCAATGCTTCGAAGGTACTGATGAAGGTTCGGCTAGACTTGATGGCCAATTCGATATGTGAGCAAAAATTCTCTTTACATAGAAAGTTTGGCGAAGGCATTCGTGGCGAACAGCTTTGCGTGGGTAGTAAAAAAGGTGGGAAGGATACCTGCCAGGGTGACTCTGGGGGACCGATTCAGGTGGTAACTGATGTGAAAACCTGTGCCTATTATATCGTGGGAATTACATCGCTGGGAGGTTCCTGTGGTGCTGGAAGGTCGGAGGCTGTTTATACACAGGTTGCTAGTTACGTCGGTTGGATCGAGCAGAAGGTGTGGCCGGAGGAGTATAGGGAAATCGGATCCACGGCTGGATCGAAGGGATCGAACCATCGAATTGTCTTTCCGAATGATTAGTCATTTGTGGTGGGCATACTGAAGGATGCGGGTTCCCCGCACTATGAGAAAGCTTTGCAAAATAAATCGATCTACATATTTGTACAAGTGAACCCTTTCATGCCCTACTTTTTTCTAGTGCATGTAAGGATTCAAAACTATTTTTCCTTGGAAACGGTGGGGTCAAGAAACACGAAAATTCTTTTTGCCTTTCTCATATAGAAAGATTATGCAATCACTCTGAAAATCGTCAACTTAATCCAGGCCGGAGGCCGTGTGTCATATACCATTCGAATCAGTTCGTCGCGATAGGAAAATGTCTGTGTGTGCATGTGTGTTTTTGTGTATGTGGAAAAGATGTCACCTCTGCTTCGCAGAGATGGCGGGACCGATTTGCACAAGTCCAGTTAGTCTCAAACGAAAGGTACAACCTTCCCATCGGCTGCTATTGAATTTTTTATTGATTGGACTTCTAGTTCCGGAGTTACGGGTTGAAGAGTGCGGCCACACAGCAAATTCCCATATAAACTGAACTGAAAAATGCTCCAAGGGGGGGGGGGGGGTCAGTAAAGCAAAATTTCAAAATCGAATTTGTATGTTTGATGCCAAATGTCTTTAAAATGTTGGAACCGTTGAGATATGATATAATTTCTAAAGAAAAAATTGACGAAGATGGACTTTTTTGGACTTTACCACATTTTTGCATTTCTCATGTAGAAAGGTTATACAATCACTCTGAAAATCGTCAACCTAATCCGTCGTATGCCATTCGACTCAGTTAGTCGACATCGGAAAAAGTCAGTATGTGTGTGTGTGTGGGATATTTTTTTATAGATGGGTGAACCTTCAAAAGAGACCACTACCGAATTGGCCGTGGTACTGTCAGATTCTTACTACAGCTCTTTCTCCAGCAAATCTACCGACTAAACCTCAAATTCCTGTATCACTGTATCCTTTTCCTCACGGCACCACCATTGGGTATTACTTCGGGGGGAGGGGGGGGGGTTTGTGCTCTTGCATCTCTTCTTTCGTAGAGCCTCTTGGCTCCTCGGCTGCGCCTGTTCGCTGTGTGGGTGTTTTTTTGTTTTTATGTTTTTCATTCATATGTTTCGTTTATTTTCTTTTCCTATTTGTTTATGCTTTCTTTATTATTTTTCTTATTTTGTTATCATCAATTCTTTTTATTTTTTCTACTCGCGTACAGTTTGCCACGTCACCGTCCCATCGCCAACGTCGGGACCCGCCGTGATACCGAAAACGTAACTCGCATCTCTACACCGCCGAATCCGTCGGGACGCGAATCGATTGGAAGGAGCCACACCTGGCTCGCTTACCTCCACGGCTACACTCGCAGGGTGAATAACCGAATTGAACCACTCATATCTTGCTAGTTGGTGTTCGCCACTTTCTCTGAAGTTCTTTTTTTTTGCTTTATGCACGGGCATTCTTTGGCATTGGGCTTCAGAGTATTGGTGGGTACAGCTGCGGAATTACTAATTATCATTCTTTTCGCTTATAAATACCGACGCAAACGGTTCGTTTTGTTCCAAGCTCAGCATGAAAATGGCTGCGAACTTCATCCACTGAAAACTGAAAACTGTCAGCCCTAAAGTTCCAGTTGCTGAGAATTCATTAACTACTTCCTCGGGTATTATTTCTGAAAAGCGTAATACGGAAAAAACTTTGACAAAAATCTGAGGAAGAGATTGAAACGCCAAAAGACTGGCCTTGTCGATACTTCCTCAAACAATAAAGCCCATGTGCTTTTGAAACAATGGCGCATTCAGGTTCGGTTGCTGAATAATATGTTCTCGCTGGATCTGAAAGATGCGTTGTTGTGAGATTTTAAAAATCTCCTCTTCTCGTTTCCGCCTAGCTTCAAATGCTTCGCTCTAAGGTATGGTATAGTCAGGTTTTCTCCGGAAAATGACGAAAGCTGTACCTGGCTCAAGCAGAAGCTAGAGATGATAAACGAGAAGGCAGGAGAAAACAGGTTCGTTGTTGAACCTTATAGACTGCATCAAAACAAGATCAGCGTGAATGTGTCTTGGGATGACAAGGAACATATGAAGGAAATCGATGTATTGAGAAGGCTAACTTTCCATGATCCGATGATCCAGCCTGTTCGATCAAAGATTCTAAAAACCAGCTCGTCTGCTGTAGGAAGTCGTTTGAATTTCTGTAGCATTGACGATGGATCTTTGGGTCTTCTTGAGAAACAGGGTTTTCGGATGAACTATGGATTTCATAAGATAATCGTGAGAGTGGTTCGACGTAAATTACTAACTGTTGAATAAAATCACTAAATCCCTAAAGGAGTTGGTAGTTTTATTTCTGCCATTTGGTACGAAAAGGCTGTTCAGCATCCCTTCGGGGGTGCAGAATGGCTTTTCCTAACTGCTCAAATAAAGCTTCTAAATTCCTGTTTTGATTCTAATGTTTCGGATATAATAGATGTGTAGCTCTTTCAATCAATGGATACTCTTAAATTGTAGCGAGGTCAAGTACAACAATAACTTGAACGCGCTTGGGTGCGCTGGTAGTACTAGCATTCCTGTCGTTTCTCCCGTATTCAAGATGGCCATAGTAAAATTCTTGTAAATGTTATGCAGTAAGTAAGATCGGTTATCATCGTGAAAATATCCCCATGACATATATATCATGGGAGTTGAAGTGTTCTAGAACCAACTGAGATGCGGGTAGGGCTTCGGAGGGATGTACATGGAAGCAATGCAAAGGTCTTTGCCTTTGACTCAGGTTTGACAAATGTTTTGTTCGGCCCTTGCGAATATCGTGACAATTGTGGAAGTTTAGATCTACGTCGGAAGTTAACCAAGTTTTACACAATAGAAATGCAGTACATTTCACATTGTTTAAAAAATATTTCAAAGAATCATTGATACTTAGCAGCGATAAAATCCGTGTATTTGCTCAATGAATTAGCCATCGAAGGATACGATCACTCAAGGAGGGCCATTTAGTAGAAAACTGCTTCAAATGTTCTCACTGTTAATAGCTTTTAATATCCAGTCCACGATTTCAAAAAATTTCGTCTGTTCAGTAGGTTGAATCTTTGGCTGAAATATTGGGGCACTGGGGTTTTTGGTATCCCATGTGGAAATTATTTGCCAATTTCAAAGATTTCCGAGACTAGAAGCAACTGACTTCGGTTTGATAACAGCACTTCCTCGAGTTATAATATTTATAAACCCATCAAGGGACACCCTCTGACGTTTACGAGGAAGCTTTGGAGAGGAAATAATTTTTCTCTGTCAAAAATTTATAGGCACATTAGAAGATGTTCCCTCAATAGGATGGTCAGTCTCGTGCTCTTTGGTGCACAAGGGAACATAGATATAAGTCGTGGCCGGTGGTGTAGCTCTTTTCAGCATTCCTTCTCGGAACCTTCCTTAAAACGAATGCTTCAATTTTTCCTGTGTAATTTGTACGCGGGTATGTCGAGAGATCATGCGGAGTCACCCCTCAGCAAAAATACTTCAAAATCCCTATTGCAAGGATCATTTTCATGATTCTCTCCGTATTATCCACACTGGGCCTTGTTTCTCATTGTAGAAATTGTGGTAGCTGTATGGCTCTATTGTTTGCAATGATGGCAATTCATGCCGGGGCTCAAAAAGATGTTCATGATGTTCAGACGAACCCAGCTCAAAAGAACAATGTTTGGAAGAGCAGATCCGGCGAAAGGCCCGGAGCGAGGCTGATGGAAATAAGTTACTTTCTTATACACCTCGAATTTTGTTGAAGGCAATTGCTTGCAATCTAGAATTTCCGCTGACTAAAGCAAACGATTCTTGAAGAACCAACCGTATACTTCAGCAGATCCAGGCCCGATGAGAGGGGGGGGGGGTCAGCCGGGGCAATTGCCCTGGGGCCCGGGTCCCGTTTGGGGCCCCGAATTTTTATCCGGAAGATGGGTGAAAACGTCTGGTATTCACAGAAGAGCAAGAAAAATAAGAATTGTAATTTCTTTGTAATTATTCACCCTATTAAATTGTCATATGATGAAAGCGGAGAAAAATTTGAAAGACATTTTAATCTAATAACTTGAGAATTCGAAATTGTGGATACCAGAGCTTTATTTTATATTTAACTTTTTTCCTTTTTTATTTAGACTATGTTAGTCACATTTTCTTTTTACATTTTAACGACATTCAATTAGCTAGAGATTACTGGGTAGGGAAATTTATGAAAATTAGAGCCATAGTACTCAAGTGAGAGCAAGGATGTGATGTCAACAGATCGGAAAACTAGAAGTGGCTTAATATCGTACGGACTTAATCTTTGTCTTCTGTTAATGAGGGTCGAGCTTAGGCAGTATAACTACGAATCACCCGAGTTCACTAACATGTGTCCTGGTATCGATAGACGTGTCCATCTTCACCGTGCCAACCGACGATATATTTAACATTTGTTAAAACAAACGTTCTTAGAGGAGTTGTCTACTTTATGTGCTAGGTCAACAAAACCGAGTTTTTTGTTTGAATTGGCAGAATACTTTACAAAACGTTCAGAAGCCAATTCAATGTATTTTCGAAGAGAACAGCGCCAAACAGAAATGCAAGCACACGGACGTATCCGTCCTCTTCTGCATTCGTTTCTTTACTGTTTCTTTTCCAGTTTCTAGAAATTCAGTGTCCATCTTACCCACAATGTCCATCTTAGCCTACGTTCCCATATTAGTAGTGGCTTCAAATGACTCTGTCAGCTCAGCCGTTGTCGATCACACGTGCACTTAAGATACCTTCAGTGGACATGTGACAGAGTATTTTATTTCTTGACGCAGGCTGTTGCAATATCATGGTCAAGTTTTTCGTAGTTTTTGTATACCTTGAAAAAGGATACAGATAGAGCAAATCCTTCCTTTATTTTCTAATAGATTGATAGAGAAACTATAATAACGGATACGAAATACGAGCGAAGCCTACGAAGCAACCCAAAGAGTTTCTGGAACAATGTTAACTAGAAACAGAAAGAGAATGGTTTACCCTCAACTATATTTTTGGAAGCAGATGAAGCGATTACGGGCGATTCGAATTATTACTTATTCGCTAGGCATTTTGCGAGCATTTAGAATGACGAATCATCTACAGCTGAAAATGAGTGTAGAGCTCTTCGGTATGCACTGAGTGACGTGTTACCTTTACCGAGGAGGAAATTACTCAGGTCATGAGCAAGATCAAACAATCATACAATTCTGGTCCGGATTGCATGTAGGCCGTATTTTTAGACATTGGTAAATCTTTATTTCAACGTTTTCGTCGCATTTCTCATTCGAGGAATCATTTGGTATATCTAGGAACACTCTTCATTCTGTTAAAGTCAGTTATTCCGTGCATTTCACAAGCAGTTTCACATTTCACAAGCAGTTTTGATTACATTTTCTAAAAAGACCCCCAAGAGACAAAAACCCAAATGCGTTCTCTTGAGTTATAATATTGGACCTTCGGCTGACGCGAGAAATACAGGTACCGATGATGTTTGCAGCTAATTGGGCGTGTAAGTCTTGGGACGAGGTACTGTGATCGATGTAATGTTTGCCACTGCATTGGAAACGTGCTTTAATACGCCGTGCAGCTTATCCAGGCGAATTTTATATGCGTTGTGACAAATCAAAAAACTGTGAAATTTATATATTTAATACACTAAATGTAAATCAAATATAAAATCAGTAAACATTTGGCAATGGATTTAAATTTGGTCTTTATAAGTCTATTTGATTGCTTGAACTCCTAACCAGAGATTGCGGAGTAGACTGCCCAGACATAAGGCGGATTTTTGAAAACTCAATCGACCCATACCTGAATCGATACCTAGTCCAACTAAATTTATACCAAGTAGCGCATACCTAACTACCGGACCAACCTGCTTGAAGTTTGTATGGGATTTTTTCAAAATTAACATGTTGAAGTCCACTGCTTCTCATTTTCAACACTATGTAACAATGTATGATTCAGATGATCACTAGAATTCAAAATAAGAAGGATAATTGGTCGGTGTTAAGTCAGATCGGACTAAGTCGCAAAATATCAAAAAATGAGATAATGATAACACCGGATAAAGGATTTCTTCAGCTTCACATCGACATTCGACTTTTGCCAGTTTTGAAATATGTAGCCATAAACAAGAATTATGGCAAAAAATAATTTCCAATTATAACGTAGAAAATGCTGCGATTCAAACTTTAAACCCGTTTTTCTCGAAATCAATATTTTGTCACTTAGTCCGGTCTGACTTAACACCGACCAATTAATTTGTCTACAACTTAGTCGATTACTCGATTACTACAAATCAATCCAGCTTTGTTAAGAGAAGCTATTAAACTTTTAACGAAGTGTGTCTGAGTCAGTCTTGCAAAGGGCCTAACAGCGTATGTTGCACGGGAAAAAAATGTTCTCGGGATTGCGAATAAAGTGCCATAAACTTAATTATATGTTTGTCGAGAATTTAAAGATAAAAGTGTAATGAGCGAGTAAAGGCGCTTCATCCTAGGCTTATTAGTCAGGGCAAGGTGTAAATACCTCTGTCCCATCCCAAAGAACCAAAGGAGTGACAATAACCTTCTTAGCAAAGTCACTCCCAAAGATTTATCATATCCCCTTCAAACGGAAACGGTTGGTACGGTTGTCCTCGTTTCTTCCTCCTTTACGATTCGAAATGATTCGTTAATCAAATTACTTATTATTTGAATAATTAATTGCCGTTTATGAATCATCTTTAAACCCAACTCTGCACAGTAGGCCACAGTATTTGCGACATATGAAAATAGGCTTCAAATGTTAATATTGACACGAAAAACACTACATAATAACTGTTGTGTTTTCCAGAATGTTTTCAATACTAGCTGTGTAAGGGTTAGAATAGAATAGGAGAGAATAGAGAGAACAAAAAATGCGCTACCCAATTCCTCTGTTTCGCCTTGACAAATAAGAGTTCCTGAAACATAATGAAACTGGCTACGCATCTTGATCTAAGCGTGCGGATGTTGCTAAGAAGAGGTTGTTATGATGGTTTTTGTATATCTCTGCTAGAAATTCGTCGGACCAATCCGGTATTTCTATGAGTGATTGCGTGTAAAAGTCGGATGAGTAACTATTTCGTTTTTGATTCTGGAATACAACAGTGTGAGTGAACTTAAGAAATTGATCAGTATTGAAGAGAGTAAGCAGTTCACTAGAAATTTTTGTTCGAACATAGGACAAGGTGACTTTAAGGAGGACATTGAGTGTCAGAAGATTCGAGAATAGATTAAGACGCGCAGAGTCACCGAATGCACAGCTTCGATGCGGAGTCATCCAAACCTGCTTCTAAAATTTCATACTATTAAAATTACGCTTGGAAGACTTCGCATTGAAGCTGCGCATTGGCCAACTCTCAGCGAACGATCCTTGGTTTTCAGTCATTGTCTCCAAATTTACCTCAGACGGTGTTATTGGATGAAATTAAAAATGAATCTAAACGTGATTCGATTAGCACGAATCTGTCTTCGACGGTTATGTCAGATGAGATCCAAAATGAAAGCAACGGTACTTCAGAAGATGAACGTTTGTTCAGCCACGCCCGTCAGTCCATTGGTACCATAATTTTCTCCACAGCGATCGGCAAAGATGGAGAGTAATCGGATCGGGGTGAAAGTAACACATCAATTGTTATAGTTATTCAAAAATCCAAATAGGTCTTGTCGCTTTCCTGATCCTTGTGCTTTATCTTCGACTTCGGCAAATTTGCTGTCATGCAGGACTGCCATCGTATACTGGAGGACCATGATGGCAACTTCGATGTGACCACGGTTGAAAAGGAGAAAAATTTGAAACTGCTTGAATTTCAGCAGGTGTTGCATAACGGGAGCTAAATATTTGTAAAAAACTGCCGGAGATTGATGACGCCATTACGAAGGCGTCGTCCAAAGTTATCCTTCGATCGAAACCGGTTCTTAGCTTGCAAGAGTACTGAAATTAGTTCATGAACAGATTCTGCAACACGAAGACACCGCCGTGTCGCAACCAAGCTGCACATTGGATGTTACGGCGCAGCATTTAAGCGGAAAACAAGTGCGATTTGTATTGCCAACCGGAAAAATTCCAGTCATGTATCGAAATGAGATGGTGATAGATTTAATGACACACAACTAAAAGAAATATAATGAAAATATTGTACATAATAATTGAGTTGCATACATTTAAAAAATAAAGCCTGTTTTGCAAGTTGAACCAAGAATCACTTCGAAAAATATGTTGCGAACCCAATCAACGACCATTGACCCAATCCAGTTCGTCCCCGATAGACGCACTATTACGAGTGTTGTTGCCTGATATTTCAGATAACGCTGATATCGAATATGCGGTCCGTTTGTCATCGACGCCGATTGCTTTTTGATTTTTCTGAAAAAAATTAGTTGTTGATATTATTTCATTTGATTTATTTACGACATAATTGATTTAAAAATCTGTCCACGATCAGATAATATGAGTTAGTTCACATACTAACTCTCAAAATATGAAGTAAAAGCAACGCAGAATTCGAGCTGACATATTTTTTCAGATTTTATGAATCCCTACATAATAAACAATTTCTATAGTAACATATATCCATTTTTTCCATTTGCAGTGTGGTCAGTCGTAACACCATTTCATGTACCTTTATCGGTTTACCTGGGTTATAAAATGTGTCCACGAAAAATCATCAGAGCATTCCGTATTAACTGCAGAAAACTCGACAAAAGACTTCGTGATCGCCAAAATCAACTATGCCATCGTGTGCAGCGTTTACGCAGCTCCAAGGAACGCGAAAACTGGAGCCAAGCAGGACACAGCGTCCAGCTTACTGGCGAAAGAAGAAAGAGCAAATACTGTCGATCGGCAAGTGACTAACGATGAACTCTCAAAAGCATCAAAGCTACTGAAATCAAAGAATGCTCCCGGTCCGGAGGAAATACCAAACGTGGTGCTAAAAGCTGCGATCCTGACATACCCGGACATGTTCAGGATGGTGCTACAGAAGTGTGTAGATGAAGGCAGCTTTACCGAAATGTGGAAGGTACAGAAGCAGGTGTTGCTGCCAAAGCCATGGAAGAAACGGGGCGATCCAGCCTCATATTTGCCTATATGTTTGCTGGATACACTCGGAAAATCTTGTAAAGAATTATCCCTAACAGGATGACGAAATGCATGGAGAAGGCATCTGAACAGAAGCGAAGAGGAAATCGATACTGCGCTGTGGTCACGGTAGATGTGAAGAATGCATTGGAAGTGGAAGCCAGCAACACACGCTTGTTGCTAGGCGCCGACGCGCTTGTTTACATTGAGAAAAAAAAAATGGAATTCGAAGTGAAAATTTAAACGAACCAATAAGAGTTTCGGGCATTTTCCTGCGGTCATCTGCACATTGGCAGAAAATTTGAAGTTTAGTTAGTAAACGATTAAAGCTTCGTGGGTGTTTTTTCAGTGGTGTGTGATTAAAGTGCATTGGAAAGTGTTCTGAAAATGAGAAGAAGAAAAACAAAAGCGTTTCGAAAAGAAACCCCAAGTGAAGAGGGGTGATATTTTCGCACAAAATAAGAGCTATAGATGGAATTCCGTCAAAAACTCGGGTTGATTGTATAGGAAAATGTTCTAGCTTCCTCAAGTAACAGTTTCGTGGTACACCGGCAAGGTTAGTGTATTGAAAAACGTATTTTTATATTTGCTCATGTCAGATACATGGTTGGGCAGGGGAGAGGGGTGTGTGCGGCGTAGAATCTATGTTGTGGCTCGCATGTATAATGTCCTTAACATCGCCGCTTGGGGAACCATCGCCACAGCAGCGGTGCACAGAAGGGATGATCCATAAATGACGTAGCATTTGTTGAGTGATTTTTAACACCCCCCCCCCCCTCCCCCATCGTAGCATTTCGTCACAAAATTCTATATACCCCCCCTGATAATTACGTAGCTTGACGGTAACTCTCACCCCCCTCGTTGTCCCCGTGAAAAATCTAAAAAAATCAAAAACTATGTTAGTTAGATGAAACGGGTAAGATTGTCATGACATCAGGTCAACCCCTCTTCCCCTTTAAAAAGATGGGTGGGTAATGTCTGCGACATAACCGGAGAGATGTAGAATACATAAGGAACACGTTCTTTAAATATTTTGATACTCATTGGAATTTTCGGACAAAAGGTGATTTGGGCGAGGAATATTTCAAATTATTCTTTACAAAAATGATGGTGGTCCTGAAAAGGACCGGTTTTGTTGGCGTTGTTGGCCTTGGTGAGGGAGATGGCTAACGATGAATTAATTGTTAGCATGAGGAAGTCGCGTAGTACTGGCCAATGGAAGAACAGATAATAATTGATTCCTGAAAATCAATTTTTCTTTATTCATGTAAATTATACATACTTACAAATCTAACAGAAGATTCCTGATCATATTTCTGAATCATTAGTGCGAACATTGTGTAATTTGGTTAAGTACAATGAAAGTTACAAACTTTCCAAACTCGACCTTCTGTTCCTTCAGAAATATTGAAATGGGGTGTCTATATTAAACCGTTAGTCGTGGTCACAATAAAAAAAGATGGGTGGGTAATGTCTGTCACATAACCGGAGCGTCGTGATTTCAATTCGAGACGTTAATTTAAATCTAATAATATTCAACAGAATCACGTTTGAATGGGAAATTTTCAAATAATTCTCTATGGTAATAATGGTGGTTCTGAAAAGAACCTTTGGTATCGGCGTTGGTGTTGATGGTGATGCGCTGGATCGTTGGATATTTTTGGCATGATAGTTACGTGCCTGGCGAACTGTTTTGTAGCCTCGAACAAAACGACAAGACTGGCTTCTTCGGGTACCATTACGGCTGAACTTTATAAGCTTAGCTCGACTTTGAAATCTTGCACAATCTCACGAATCAGACACTAGTAGGGCCATTTTGTTTGCTACTAGCACGGAGCTGCACAAAAAAACCATTTAATGCAGTTAGTTCACGGGGGCTGCCAAAAAGCTTGAATAGAAGCATGCGACTTCAACGTTTCTCTTAAACACATGCAACGACACATTCGTTTTGGTAATACTGATAATAACAGTAGAAAGGAATGGAAAAGCAGTGCACGAAACGAGCGAGAGGATAATTTAAATTTTTGTTCCGTGTGCAAGCTACTTCTTTCCACACAACGTATTATGTTGCTTGTTGGAAATTTGCTACACACCTTAAAATGAAAGTTTCAGTTTAACTCTCACTAGAACACAATTGATTGGTCCTGAAAAGAACCGTAACGGTTGCTTTTATTGTAATTTACGCCCACTCCCACAAACCGACCAAGTAGGCATCACTGGCTTCATTACGGCTGAGTTTTGTAAGCGTAGCTCGACTTTAAAGTAATACACAACCTTACGAACCAGACGCTGGAATGTTAGCCAGCGGATTAGTTGCTCCGTTGCCCTTTAGTTGGGGCGAAATACTAGCACGGCGACAGTTCCTGATCGGTAGTTGATTGCGATGGGCCACCAGTAGCTGGGGCACTTTTGCGGACCGTCATCATCGCCAACTGCTTTCCTCCGGTGGACTGGCTGCTTGCTAGTGCTTGAACGAATACGAATGATGAGAAAAACCGACCGACCAATATTCATATATGAAAACACGAGAAAGCACTACTATCGCTCTCTCGCTCGTTTTCGTGCCATTCCTGTGCCTTTCCTTTCCGTTCGGCTACCAATACTAGCATAACCAAAACGAATATTCTGTCTTTCCATCGCCTTCAATCTAGTGGCCAGTGCTAGCAAACTTGCATGTTCAGTTTTTCAATAACAACATTCAAACAATATTTTCAAAGAATGCTGCAGATTTGAAAAGAAGGAAATGATTTTCACAAATTTAAATTCTTTCGTGTTATTTGTTAGCGCTGATAAAGGCTATTTAGTTTGCTACTAGCAAGGAGCTGCACAAACAAATCGATTTATGCAGTTAATCAACGGAGGCTGCCAAAAAGTTCGAAAAAAAGCATGCGACTAGTGTACTTTGCACATTCTATATTTTATCAATACTAGAGAGGATCAATAAAATAATTCAAATTGTTATAGCGACATGCAATTGTGGCAACACTGGCCATGAGATGGTGGGAGAACACGCACATTCGTTTTAGTTATGATTGTAGTAGCAGCAGAAAGGAATGGAAAAGCAGTGCACGAAAACGAGCGAGAGAGGATAATTTAAATTCTCTTTCTTTCTTTCCACACATCGTATTTCTTATATAGCTTTCTGAAAATTATTTGTTATACACCATAAAATGTAAATTTCAGTTTAACTCTTATTACAACACAATTAATTGGTCCTGTAAAGAACCGTTTATTGTTTTATTGCGGGAGCATAATACAGACGCACTCCCCGCGGACACGGTGAGCCACAAAGCACTATTTTGCATCCTCGAACAAACCGACCAAGTAGGCATCGTTGGCTTCTCGGGGCATCATTACGACTGAGCTTTGTAAGCGTGGCTCGATTTTGCAGTCCTGCACAATCTCACGACCCAGACGCTGGAACGATAGCCTACTCTGTTGCCCTTTAGTTGGGGCGAAATTCTTGCAGGTCGACAGTTCCTGATCGGGTTGCGATGAGTCACCAGTAGCTGGGGCACTTTTTCCGCCGTCGTCATTGCCAACTGCTTTCCTTCGGTGGACTGGCTGCTTGCTAGTGCTTGAACGAATACGAATGATGAGAAAAACCGACCGACAGATATTTATATAATCGCGCTAATATGCACTACTATCGCTTTCTCGCTCGTTCTCGTGCCGTGCATGAGCCTTTCCTTTCCGTCCGGCTTCTAATGGCCTAACCAAAGGAATATGCCATCTTTCCCCCACCAACTGCTCTCGTCAAGCAACCCAATGCGAATAACCATAGGAACAAACATGTAGTGGACCTATATATAAACTTTTCATTATTTTATTGTTCGGTTGGTCCACCATTTTGACGGCTCTGTGCGGGATGGGCTGAAAATTTTCACTTTTCCGAGTCGTTTTCGAAAGATTTTTCAAAACACAATTTTTTGTTATTAGTGCATGTTATACATACTTCAAATTTTAATACAGCATAGAGGAACATATTTGCAACAAATTGGCCTAAAAATCAAATCATTCTGTTAGGTATGATAAAAGTTATTAACGTTCAAAATCTGACGCGGCGCCGCAGCCGATATTTTGAAACGGGACCCCTATATTGAAAGCTTAAATGTATTCTACATTAAAAAGCTACGTAGCATGACATGACCCCCTACCCCCCCCCCCCCCCCTGTCGTCACACGTCATCACAAAATACAAAACTCCCCCTCCCCCATATAATGCTACGTCATTTATGGATGGTCCCGAATGATCTATGTCAGATCATAAGAGCTACTTCCAGAGCAGAGCGCTGCTGTTCCTCATGGCTCCATTCACGGTCCAACTCTTTGAAACGGGATGTACGATGGGGTCTTGATACAGCGTATGCCAAGGAAAGTGAAAAGAGTGGGTTTCGGCGACGACGTGTCACTAATGGTGATAGGTGAGACAGTTGATGAAGTGGCGGTGTAGGTGACAGAGACAATACACGCGATCGAAGGTGTTGTTGGTCAACAACTGCAATGCGGATGAAGATTGACGTCGGAGGGCACGTGATTGCATCGAAGTGTGCACTGACGCAGGTGGGAGTGATAATCGACGACCGGTTGAGCATTAACAACCACGTCGACTACGTCGACTCGTTAGAACGCAATAGCGAGGAATCATACCAAACGTTGGCCGGCCGGGAAGCAGCACGATAGTCTACTATCTATTATATCGTCATCGGTACTGCGATATGAGGTTCCTGCCTAGGGTACGGGGCTGAAAACCAAGCGGAACAGCGAAAAGCTGAATTGGACGTTCCGGCTGATAGACGTACAAGTCGCGAGCGCATACTTAACAATATCGTCGGAGTCAGTATGCATTATCGCCGGGATGATCCCCATCTGCATCACCCTGTCGGAGGATATCGAGTGCTACAATCGGAGAAACACCAGAAACGGAAAATTTAAGGTGGACCTGCAGGCTCACTCCAAACCTGTCGACGTGGGTCAATAGAAAGCATGGAGGGATGAACTTCCACCAGACACAGCTCCTGCCGGCCCACGGCTACGGTTCGGGTACGCAACGGAGTGTGAGAACGTCGGGAAGACACCGGAGCATGAGGTCTTTAAATGTCCGAGGTTCGAAGCGATGCGCAGGGAGATGCTTGAAATGAAAGGACCGGATATCAACTCGGATTATGTCGTCGACAGAATGACAAGCCAAGGGGTTTCCAACGAGCCAAAACAGTGACACTTAATTAAGAATTACTTCGCTTTTTCGAAATAATTCGGTAATCCGTCGATTACTTTGGTAATAAATAATCAGCAGGGTAATTGTCTGTATTTTTAAAATAATTCGCGTAATCAACCATGAATACAATGTAATCAGTTAATCATAAAGTAATTTATTACTACAAGATTCATTCTATGTTGATTTTCACATTATTGCTCTCATTTTTTTAATATTTTTTTGGTTATTTCACATTACATTTTACTTGCGGTTTAGGGGAACTGTGCCTAAGACGGCCACCTTATGGTTAAATGGCAAATGCGACTCATCGATTGATGCAGTGCTCGCAAATTGTACGCCAAGCGTGATTTGAGATCATGTCTCATCAACACAGTAACTGATACTAATTAAATTTCAAACTAAAAGATGTTTAAAATGGTTGTGAAAATGAAAAACATAATCATCATTTCAAAAGTGCTAAGATGGACATGTGATGTTGATAAAGATGAAAATAGGACATAGGAAGAGTAAAAAGCTTCGCAACTAATAAATTTAATTTTCTGTCGGTATATCACAACGTTTCGATATTTAAAAATAGCACAAGGGTGTACAATTTAGCGGCATTTTGCAGTGTTTCACCTAAGAAATATGCCCATCTTTCCCTACCCTATTGTGTCCGTTATACCCAGAATGATACAAAATTTAAAAAAAAGTTCCTTGATTATGAACGACTCATTAAAATTTCTGTTTTTCGCCAGTCATGTGCTAAATAACCAGTACATCATGTCCAAACCATTTCCGAGATCAATCATTATTTGCTGGTGTTAAAAATTATACCCATTAGCGTGCCCTTGATGACAAGTATTGATTTGCTTAAACATTTGATAATTCGCGTATTTGATAATAGCATTATCTTTCAGAATCATTTGATATCCTCTAAAAATGATATATGACCCATTGGGTATTCTCTCTTAAAAATTTGGGTAGAAGTAGTTTAGAGTGTATTGTTTACACTGTATTTTTACCGCTGTCAGTTTTTCGAAAATTGTTGCCTTTAGATTGAAATCTGCATGTGTTATAGAAAATACACACGTGGAATGCATGGCGGTTTAAAACAAAATAAGTTCAGCGTGGCCATAGAGATTGCGGGAGACCTTTCTAGAGACTCAATACTAACAATTAAGCGGATAAAACAGAAGTCGATTATTGTTGCCCTCTACACCAGACCCCTTAACAATTGAAACTAGGAAAACACTTCAGCTCTTGGTAGGTGCGCAAGATATTCTTTGGAAAGACATTCACATGGGGGATCAATTCTTTGGAAATACATTCACAACGGGGTCATTCACAAGAGCGACATACGGGGAATTTAGTAATAGAGAGCATATTAAGGGACATCAAAGAGATGGCGGACAACTATGACAGAAACAAGACGAACACAAACTTGCACCATTATGGCACGCGGCTGGTCTTTTTTAAAGAATCCGATTTCCAGTCCATTATTAGCATTCGGTTTTCAGTAGTGCAGCGATAGATTTTCTGCTGGTCTTGTAGTAGAGATCAGAGAATGATAGAGAAAAGAGATGAAATAGCTTGTGTTTGGATATTTATCACCAACACATCCAAAACCCAAAGGAAATAATTTATTTGAGATCTGGCGCGACAATACTCGTCTCATGACCAGACAACATGTTCGATGTCATGATAATCCTTCGCCACAAGTTCAAATATCGTTCTCTACAAGTCCAATATGTTGGGAATGGACATGCAACGTATAATGATTTGGCATGGGCTTCACCCGAATTAAATTACAACCCATATCTATCCCCTTGAAACAGGCTTTCGTGGACACTTGTGGGATTATAGAATGTTGCCATCTTTCTAAGTCTCTACTGCTCAACGAGATTTGCCTTCTTTCGAGTATTCAGTGACAAGAAAAAAAAATGTAAAATTCATTGAAGTGAACTGATCTTTCGTAAAAATCACTTTCTAATGCACTAACCTTAGCTAGAGTTTGCGCCTTCTCATTACCCGGAATGGAGCAATTAGAAGGGGCCAAAACTAAGGCACTAATCTGGTATGATTTCTCAGAAAAAAAAAATCTGGAGTTTCCGTGATTTCCCCAAAAAAATCTAGGAGCACTTTTCACGATCTTAAACTATCCGCAACGAAGAAATAATGGTCTACAGGCAGGCTGTCAACGATCCCAAGGATATCGCAAATCACGACTGATTCTGAGACATAAACTGAAGCAGTTTGTGGAAAGTGGTGAATTTTGATTGAATGTGCCGAAGCCAGGAGACTCGTCGAGTTTTGATGAGCCGGAGCACCCCACTATATTCTGATTATTGAATTGAAAAAAAAACTTGAAAAATTGATCCTATGTTGCCACCTCTAATTCAGATTTCTAATGTGGTTTTCGAGTCGAACCAGATGACAAAATATTTTACCAGCGATAGTTTGACCTATTGAAAGGAGCTTATGCTGAATCGTGCTTCCTTGAAAATACGGCTAGCTTTGTTTTGTTCATGGATACATTGAACCCGGTTGAAAATTGAAGCAGACAAACTATCCACAGTATCTTGCAGATCGATGGCTTTGGATCCTATTAGGGAGACCACTCCATCATCTGCAAGTGGCATTAGAGTGTTTATATTTACAAGATATTCATAGATGTCATTTACAAGCAAATTGTACAAAAGGGGGCTAAGAGAAAGACGCTTGCCTTTTCTAGTTTTATAAAAATTGTTAAAGATTGTGTGAAGTGATAAAAAAACAAGCAAACCACAGCTTACTATTTATCCGAATAGTCGTTTTGAATTTTTGGTCGGTTCACATGGTTTGGGTTTCTTGTAGTGAGAATAATCCAGCAGAGCTAGAATGTATTAAAGGTGTATGTAATAAAATAGCGATAAATTTGCTAGGCATGAACAGTTTCCGCTTAAAATAATTGAATAATCTGAAGTAATTCCAACAAGACCTCGCTTTGTTTCCAAATAATCCAGAGTAATCGAGGAATTTTACAGTAATTGAGTAATTAATTAGTAATTTGTTTTTCGAAGAAGTAATCTTTATAACCATGAAGTAATCTAGGTAATTTCTTTCGGGAGTGACATGTAATCCATGCTGTTGGAAACCCCTTGTGACAAGCGACGTAAACACGTGGAACACGGTCAACACAGTGATGACGCAGATCGTGACCGCCTTACTGTGAAAATGGCGTGATGAACAATGAGCAATAACCGCCGGGAAACTCTCCGCCGGAGTAGGCTAGATCCACCGCCAGAGACTAGTCGAGTAGACAGCGACAGAGCACCAGGTTTGGGTCACCGGGGCGCCATCGAACCGGACGCCTCGCTTCACCCGGAATGGGTCGTCGGGGCACTAGCGAACTGAACTGAACGCCCCACAGTGGCGGGTCTTCAAACAAAAGTCGGACAAAACCTCAAATGTTACCTAAATTGGCTGAAAATCACAATTTAAGCTAATTTTGAGGTGCTGAGCTCATTTTTGATGTCAAAAGTCGTAAAATATTAAATGCATTTTTCCATACAGTGTCATAGAACCTTTCTTATAACTATGATCCTGTTTTCATGATAGATTTTTCGTTACTGTTCACCAATGTCAGCAATATCATAAAAAATGAAGAACACTACTTTAAATCCATTGTATAACGTGTTGGTTTACTGTAGATTGCTCAACTATTTTACACAAAACACCATGCGCCTCCATATCAGCAACAAAGCTTCAAAATCTCCTTAAAAATTTTTGCGCACCTAGGCGCAGAACGAGACCATGATATTCGAAAAGTAGAGGTTATTTCCCATAGAATGTATACTATGTGACCGTTCCGAAATGATTCCGAAATTTGTACAGAATACATCAATGAAAAAAGTATTTTTGATCTGACCACCTCAAACATATTTAAACTAAAAAGTCATAGTTCTAAGCAAATTTACCAAATGTATTTTATTCACTAACGAAGTTCTTTCGTTCCTCTACACAATGAAACTAGTTGTGCTAAAATTGGACCAAAATCAAAAGAGCAACATGCATTTGAAGTGAACAGAGCAATGGTGGTTTCGGAAATGCAAATCATTAAAAAGTACGGACTTTGCTACGTTTAAACTCATGTCAAAAATCATGTTCTTATCCAATGATCATAAAATTTTGAATATACATCATTCAATACATGAGAAATTTAGAAAAAATATAAAATATCAATATTTCAAAAATAAATTTTTGAGGTTTTGGCCAGCCTCCAGCCACTGTGCGCCCTGTTGCAATGGAAACGACGAACTGTCCTCGGCACCTAACTTGGTTCGGTTTCGTGAAAACTTCTCTCGTCGGGAATTCTCTGTCGGAGTAGACTAGACCGAGTAGTTCGCGAACAAGTCGAGAGCTCAATAAGAAAGTGATCCTAAATTAAACAAGGGCTCAGTAAATTAAACAACCTGAAATTTGCCGCCCAGATTGTCCTCGTAGCGGAAGAGCACTGATTCTCGACCCATAGCTAGCTTTCCTTGTGCCATACAGGAATTGCCACGTTGTGAACCAAGAGCAACTAACTAACTTATTGGATTGGTGTGTGTGCTGTGCACAAATCTCTCCCCGAAGAAATGCCGTAGCTCCGGGAAGCAATCAGGTTACGTGCAAGAGTCGTTGTTTTAGCGGATCGGTTGGCTGCTCAAACTGCTGCTGTTGTTGGTTTTTGTAAAAAAATTTCCTGCTCAGGGTGTTTTTGAACATTTTTTCTGCTCTCTAAAAAAATGTCCAAAGTCCCCCCGAGAAATTTTCTTACTACGCCACTCTATATAAGATTTCACAAAACCCTAATGTTTTGTTGGTGCTCAATATTGATGGCTTTGTGCGAAATAGGCTAGAAAATTTCGATGTTCCGCGCAACATTTCAATTTTTTTTCCATAGGCGGAGTTAGGCAAGAATCGTAGTAGCCTCTCTTTTAAATGACACAAATACTTCTTAAACTGCTCTGCGATCGACTTCAATGTTGTCGATGTATTTCGGGTAGTCAATGAACTCGTAAGATCCTGTGGCGATGGTCCCGCTTCTTTGTACACTAGACCTTCGTAGCGCGTCTTCGAGCGCTATATTGAACAACAAGTTGGAAAATGTGTCGCACTCGCCACAAACGAGACGAGTATCGTTCCGGCTATTTGACGCTTGATTTCGGCTGATCTAGTATGTTACGAATAACTACAATCTGTTTTTTTTTTCTTATGGTAATTTACGTTCAAGCACTATTTGCCACAGTTCGTTTCGTTCCACTGGATTATACGCTGCCTTAAAATTTTCAATCCGCAAGTTGTATTCCCAAAACATGTTCAAGATTAGTTGCAGATCTGGTGTATCGTTGATCGTTCTTCTTGTAACTCGATGTGGTATTTGCCGGTTAAGGATTCAGGCAACTTGTGCAGTCTACTAAACAGAACGCGTAAAAGTACCTTAAAGGCGATATTGAAGTTTATGCATCGATATTCGAAATTACACTCGAGTTTGTGGCACCCATATAATTGTGATCTAGTGTAAGTGAATAAAATAAACAATCCATACCAGAAAATCCTGACTTTCTTTTACGGATTTGAATAGGCTTGTGGAAGTACAAATTTTTACTGAACCAAAACTACTTGAAACTAAAAATTTAAATTGATTTGAGGTTACTTTCAAATTGTGCATATAGGTGGTTGTGATTTTAAACTAACAAATATTTAATTAATTCTGAGAAATTAAAATGTATTTAAATCGCCATTGTATATGAACAATCAAAATACGGCAGCGTGTGATAATCCCAGTTTAAAGCCACTCTTCTCCAAAGGACTCGAGAGAGGACATAATCCTTTCAGATTGTGTCTGTAGATTGTCATGTTTTCGGATGATTGATCCCATCAGATTACAATTAATTAACTTGATTATGCTTGGTATCTCACTCTTAAACTCACAAACACACACAATATTAGTCAACTTTAGAGACAAGGAAACTTGTCGGTACAAACACCATCCATACTCACCGTTTTCCTTCCACTCTTCCACACCGTAATCGCCAACCATCAGCGGATCGATCTTTTTGTTTGCTTTCCGACCTGTAATCGGTATTGTTCGGCGTACGGTTTGATGACGGTGACGATTCCGGCCGGCAGCGTACGGGGCAATGGGGGTAAGATGAGAGAGAACAAAGAATGATAAATGAATTGGTATCATCTAGTGCCGGGGTAGTAGAAGTATAGACTGTTTCCGTTTTTCATTAGATTTTCATTAGAGCTCCGCTTACACGCTAAAGTGAAATTTAATCGCATTTGATTATAGGTTTAATTAATATTGAAAAAGTAATTTATGCTATAGAGATTACCAATGAGAATTTAGACAAAACTTGCTCGGAGTGAAATTTAAAGTATATGCTTCAACCAAAGGCGGTAATTTTTCGCTTAGCGTGTATACTTCAAACCATGCGAAGCATCGTTGAAGATACGGATCTCAGGCCCGGCGGGGCGGGGGTTGCTTTTGTGTGGTTTACTCTATCGACTTCCGTGCTCTTTTTGTTATACCTACCCAGCTAACGATATTGATTGTCATCGGCACTTCTTTTGTCAGCCAACAACCTAAATTGAGCGGGTGGTTCTATGGGAACTTCAAGTCATGCTGCCTACTATGTCGTAGTCCTTCACTGGCGGATGATGTTGGACAGGGTATTTAATGAATCAATTTGAATGTTTTCGGAAATGGCAGTCAATGGGGAATATGTGAGACATGTGGTAACGTTTGGAAATAACTTTAAGTGTTTATTTTTTGTTAACCTTAAACTATTTAAATCAGGTTGGGATATTTCTTGATGGATCAGATTACGAAGAAAAAAAAACCGGGGCAGCCAGCTGGAGCAGAATGTTCATATTTAACACGAAAAAAAAAAGATTAGTAATTTTCTTATTTTGGAACAAGATAAATATTCTGCGTAATAGTTTTGGTCATTTTGTGATAGCATGTTGTATAAGATATTTAACGAAATTATTTTTCGTTTACATTTGCGCATTTCATTAAGTTCATATTTGGAGCTTGAGGACGACTTTAAGTTTTATCTGCAACTGTATTACTACAAAAAATCAGTGAACAGTACACATATTTCAAAACTTATTTTTAGTGGGAATTATTAGAATTCTTTGTCTGCAAAACACTTAATTTTCCAACTACGAAAACTTCATATCATTAGAAACAGCATGCCATTAAACTCTCAGATAGTATTTAATGAGATCGAAAACAACTTTCTGGTAACACAACTAAAATCAAAATAGCCCCATTTAAGCGCCGAATTTAATTAAAAACATAACCAACCAACTTTTACTTGGTCTTTAGCCATTAGACGCTTCCCGGAAAATCGATATTAAATAGAAGCGCGCTGGATTCAATCGACCTGGCCTTATTTAATTGCCAGTTCGAAATTCCACCTTTTTCGACGCTGACTCCGCTAGCCGGAACCCATCGGAGATACCGACACAAAAGTAGTTGGCAAAATTCAGCACATTCCTAGCTGGTATCGGTGCGAGAAGGGTTTTTTACATCATTCCGTCGATCTTTGTCTAGTGGTAGAAATATTTCAATAAAATGTCGAAGAGAGCGGTGGTTCCAGTTGTACGATAGAGTAAACCCGCAACGGTGCACCCACCCTCACCGGTGCCGGATCGGATGTTGGTTGGATGGTGCGAGAGGAGAGAAATGAAATTTTTTTTTAAAATTTACATTTAAATTACCTTTTGATCGATTGTTATAAAGTGATTCGGTTGTCAATATTGTCGTTGGTGCTGGTATTTCTGCATTTAAATTAAAAAAAGTGGGCGATGCATGTTAGGGGGGAAAAAGAGAGAAAGGAAATCCTGGTATCAGATATCGATTTGCTCGAGGAAATTGGTTGAACTTGATCTGTGTTTGTTCGGGTTTTTTTTCACTACGGATTTATTTCGTCCGCCGGGTCATCGGGACGAGGTGGTACGATTGCATTGATAATTGAGTTGATAAAAGTGTGGCAACATCAATCCGATTGATTTCTGCGGTGCGGTAAACCGGGAGTGAGCAATTTTATTCTATATTTAATTGTGTGGAATAATACGCAAATATGACTCTGTAAATTGTAAGTTCTCAGAATAAATGAAAAGTTATTTTGCTACATTATTATTTTATACTCAGTAACGAAAAAATAGGTGGATCCGTCGTTTCAACCAGAGATTGATTGAGGGGAACCATTCCTACACAAAAAATAACGAATATATTAAACTATGTCAAACACAAAATCATTGTTTTGTATCATATAAAATTACCTCAGAAGCTGTCGAAGTCAGAAAAATATCAAACCTAATAATAAACTATAAGTTTTGATTGAATTCTAAAGGGATATATGGTTATACTCATAATTGGCAATGATGCCTATGTCCGTCACATTAGTTGAGCAGCTGATGTACTAATTTGAGCGGTTCTGAATTATTAGAATACTAATCATGCTACTTTAGTATCTGAATATACCATATGCTTGAAATCGCCCATCATTTTCATCTTCTGGGAAGAGATGTTAGATGTAACTTTCTGCTCGGAAAGTATCACGAACGAGTTCGAACCATTACCACCAGGGTTGTTAACGTTGAATTCAACTTTATCGCCGATAACGATGAATTCAGCGCCATTATCGGCGTTGAATTTGGCGTTGATTTCATCGTCATCGTCAATGCACTGCGTTGAATTCAACTTTAGCGTTATCGTAAATTTTCTGTTTTCGTCCTTTTTTCGTCAAATATATTATACAGTGTATTTATAAGAAATTATTTTTTTTATTTAATAGTGCTTATAGAAAAAGGTATAATATAATTATATTTGAAATATAAATTCTGAGGTTAGTTTCTGAAGCATTTGGCAAATTTCGTGCTAAGTCGTATTCAGAGTTGGCAGCACCCTCTCAGATTTTAATGAAACCTCTGTACATGAAGACTTTATCACGAAAAGCCATTTTGAATATTTAATTTTTTCAAAAATGATCTAGACTGTTTTTTGGAAAGGTTCAAACTTATTTTACCAATTTTGTTTCAAATGGATATAGTCTAAAAATTACAAATCCTACAAAAATGTTGTAGGAGTGATTTTTACAAAATTAATCAAATTTTTGAATAAAAATATTGAAAAAAATACTTCATCGACTCCCACACTGAAAAAAATCGATTTTCAAAATTTAAAATCGATTTAAAGAAAACCCATCTTTGATTTGGATGAAATTTTGTTCCAAGATAGGTAATTATGTTCCCTACCTTCCGTCAAAAATTCAAGTTGGGCACTTTGAAGAAAAAGAAGTTATTTGAAAAAAACTTTTCCTTGTCCAAACTGATTTTTTGCAGTGTATTTTTATCAAAAACTAAACCAATGAAAGTCACAATCATCCCAGCATCCAATAAAACTTAGTTTGTGAGAAAATATTGTCTAATTTAGCATCTAAGTATATACTAAGAAGTAATAATGGAATATTTGTCAATGACATGAATTCTTTTCAATGGGATTTTCGATTAATAAAAATATATATTTTTATTACTCATTATCCCATTGAAAAGAGTTCATGTTATTACACAAATATTCCATTATTACTTCATTTGTTGTACTGTTCAGTGGATTTGTAGCAGAAATTTAATTTTGTGATATTTTTATCCGTTTGTTCCACTACCCAGTTGTATAACTCTCGGGAAGTTGTTATGGTATTTCCATAGTCGCTATGGAAAGCATAAAGTATATGCAGATACTAAAGTAGCATGATTAGTATTCCAATAATTCAAAGCCTCTCATATTATTATAACAGCTGCTCAACTAATGTGGCGGGCATAGGCATCACTGCTAATTAAATTATGAGTATATCCATACATCCCATTAGAATTCGATCAAAACAAAAATTTTTATTTTTTGGTTCAATATTTTTCTGATTCCGACAGCTTCTGAGGTTGATTTTGCGATCCAATAAAATGTTGATAATAGCGCCGCCTTAGCGACTGAATTCCGAACCAATATGAAATGATTAAATGAAGCGCTAGGTGTCACACAACAACTTTGCCAAAGACACCATAACTATAGAACGAAAGATAAGAAAAGAAAATGTGAATTGTGGGATAGTCCCTTTTGGACGCTAGGTTCCCACGGGGTTAGCCCCCCTGAATTACGAAAATTCTCGTGAATTGAAAAGTAGTACATGTAATGATCTTATTTTTTCTAGACAATATGGGTCAATGAACTACTAATAAAATAATGTATTTTTACAATAAAAACAATGTTAATTTGGAAATGCGTAAAAATGCAAATTCTCAAATCTCTTGTTTTCTTTTGATGATAGCTCCGGTTCATTTTACTCTACACACCAAAAAATCTGAACTTTATCGCTGACGTAATTCCAAAATTGCCACAATCGAATAATCCGCAATTGACGAAATGAGAAAATATAACAGTGTTCTGTTTAATTTTACATGAAAGATGTACTTTCCACACGCAGTACTATAAAATTACACCCTTCAACATTTGAAACAAACGCCATATGTGGATTAAAATTACGTGAATCGCAAAATTCAACGACATGAAAAATTAAAATCAAACGTAAAACTACACACTAACCCAGCCCAAACTTGTTCAGTAATTTCTATTGACTTGCTCAGTAAAGTGAGATTTTTAAAGAGCTGTCAGCAAATTGTTTAAAAATTTGCAGAATAGTTTTCATTTTTTAGCGATTTTCAGTAATTTTTCGAATAATTTACTGAAACCCGCAATATTTTTCACTGAATTTATCAGCTCTTCTGTTTTTTTTGGTAAATAAACATTATCCAGTAAAATACTGACTGAATGTTCGGTAAAATTATACCAACGTTTCCGAACCTCGTCAAAAACTTACAAAACAGGTACAGCAAATCAGTTTTAACGGTAGTCCTGCCAACTACGCGAATTTTGCAGTTATAAATTAAAAGTTCATTCTTCTAACGATACGTATTTTTTAATTTTAAACTTTTTAATGGCATAATGCTCCTCAGATATTTTTACATAAAGAACACACACAATCTCTAATTAATTTAAGCCAATCCCGAGATACACCGTTTTGAAAGGAAAACCACGTATTTTGACGTAGGACTACGTCTTTGTTTTCGATATGGGGGTACACATTGCAAATTCTACAAAAATGCTATGTAACGAAAAGTGGTCCAATTTTAAACGCATATATTTCAGCCATCTCACGATCAATTTTTAAATTTTTTCCGCATATCACCCCGAAATGCTTCTATGAATAGATTCCAATAGATAAACCCAAAGATTTTTGCTATCATGGCATTACAATTTAAATAATGTACAACCTAGTCAAAATATCGCGCATTTACACAGCGCTTCCCAAGTCCGGTACGACAGATTTGTGTACCTAGCGCGCTACGCTTCTATGAATGACGTCATCATCGACTATTCAAAGAACGGATTTGGCCCGAAAAGCTCAGTTGCCTGTTGAACTGCAGGCGGAGCAGATCACTGCGCTGTGTGTTTTCACAGACACACAGAAAAAAAATTGTGATTTTAAGTGTATTTTCAGGCACATATTTGGAGCATGAATATAAATGTAAAATTAAGATCCAACAACATTTTCTTCAACAAATTTTATTGTAATTTTACACGTAGATTGAAAATTACAGTTTCTTTAAACGGAAAACTAATGCTCTTAAATGTATTTTCATTCGAATATTGCTGTAAAATGAATGAATGAATGACATTGTATGCTTTTTGATGCTCCAATTAAGTGCATTGATTTTAACGTAATTTTCAATCAAATTTCTGATTCAATCATTGTATGTTTACAATCGTATTGATTTACATGTCGTTTAAAACTCATTATTTTTTGGTGACACACTGCACACCAAAAAATAATGAATTTTAAACAACATGAGTTAGAAGTCCGTTACACTGGCTGTGGAGGTACGCTAGTCAGTGCCGTCCAACACGCGACTGAGCTTGTCCGTTCAAACACTATGCTTTCTTTTGTGTTGTGCTCGTTTCCAGAACACTTTTATGTACAATCACGAACACAATTATTCGTAAACAAAAAACAAATATATTCAGCTAAAACAACAATACGCATCAATCATTTTTAGCTAAATGATGCAAGAGTAAATTTCGGAAGGAATTAAATTTTGGTTGTAAATCTGACGCATATGTAAGCTGTACCTGTGACACAGTACAAGGCACAAGAATCTACCGAGGGTCTGCCTCAAGGGGCAGAGGAGCGTAAATTTTAAGTTCAAGTCATACAATACAACTAGAACACAATAAGCACAAAATATGCACTCATGTCATGCTTCAGATTTTTAACTTCATCGCTAGCTCATAAATTGACGGAAGCGAACAGCGAAAAACATATATCATTCCTAGTGTATTTTCGTTTCTCTGATACCATAGTTCAATATCGAAGACACCAATTCCGTTCTTAATCAAAAACCGCAATCGAATGCACCGAGAAAAAAATCTCAGTATGGAAAATACACGCTTGCTTTGGCCTAGACCGATGTATCATTTTTGTTTTCGTAAGGTAGTGCCTGAATAGAAATTTACTATATCATTTACCCTACAAACAACCATAAAACAATAGATACTATGGTTATTACTGTTTCAATATTGTGCGATGCAGTGTTTTGCAGTAGATTTACACCGGATCCTTTTTTTTGCACGCACTTTTTTTGCACGGTTTTCTTTGCACGGTTTTTTTTTGCACGACTTTTTTTGCACGGTTTTGCAAAATAATACGATTTTTATGTATAAAATACCTATTTCGATATACAAGTTTAATGATTTGATCATCCCGTGAAAAAAAAACCGTGCAAAAAAAATCCGTGCTATTTAGAGAAACCGTGTAAAAAAAATCCGTGTTATTTCGAGAATCCGTGCAAAAAAAATCCGTGTTATTTTGAGAAACCGTGCAAAAAAATCCGTGTTATTTTGAGAAACCGTGTAAAAAAAATCCGTGTTATTTCGAGAAACTGTGCAAAAAAATCCGTGTTATTTCGAGAAACCGGGCAAAAAAAAATTAATAGGCATTTAGTAACGGCAGATGAAAATAAATGGCATTGGATATTTGCAATGCAAATGGGGATGATCTGCCAATGTGTAAAAATCGCGTATTTTTCAATTTTAGGAAATGAGTTGTTATTCAAAATTCAAGTTATGGTAGTTGAAAATCAATAATGTTGGGCAATGGTTTTTCTAGGATTGCATGCTTTTTAGATATCATCAAATAATATTCCGATTCATATATCACATCGCATTGGCAATGGAGCAATTGGTATATGGCCAAGTTCCCCCGGGTAGTGCCACTACACAAAGTATATTAATTTTGCTTGTTCAGTTTGATAAGCTAAAAACTGATAGCGGAGATTTTAATATGCAGGGATACGCAATACGTATTGTTTGGTCTGAGTAGATAACGACTGATGTTTCTTTTTACCAACCCATTAGTGATCTCTGATTAAATAGAGCTTTCAAAGAGTTAGGGACAGGCACAAGTCTATTTTTTTACTGAGATGGGACAAGTTGGTGCTGGACCTGTGGCCTTCGACTGGTATGATCAATTCTCGTTGGTACGGATGTGTTCATGACTGGTTTGTGGATGAGTGGTTCTACTTACAAGTGAACTGATCACTTCGCTTGGGTGGAGATATATGTGAATTCTGCTAGCTGTCGAGCTTGGATATGTTAGCTGGTTCCAAGAAGATGTGCAGGACTGGCACCTACGAGAATGTTGATTGTTTCACTCGAGCTTTGGTTCTTGGAAATAACAAATCGCTTCCTCGGTGTGATATGTTCGAGTTGAATGCTCAGTGGTATAAATGTGCATTCGGTTCGAGCAGATTGAGTCGTTTGGAGGATTGGTGGTCTCCGAGAGCAGATGCGAATAACTCTGAAGTATCCAATAAAGGGAGATTGCATCTGTGGAACTGAAAAATATTGTCACTACTCTAGCTTATTGGTACATCATAACAACTACCAATATGGACTATTTAGAACAGAAATTTTCAAATTCTGTTATAAGATCGAGAAGAAATATAGCACAGTTGTAGTGAATAAAGTATTTGCGAATAAGGGCCAATACTGCTGGCATCTTTTATCATACTTATTAATAGTCGATTGATCCGCTTCAGGCCTAGGAGACGAAAGAAAAGAATAGGTACAAGACAAAAGGCGGTTCTAATTCTAAATTGGTTTAGTATAGATACAGACGACTCAAACGCACTGACAGGAGAAAATTTTTCAGAATTAGACAAATTAGAGGACATCACACTTTTTGAGACACACATGCACAAAACTTTATCGTCCTCCTAAAGATCGGTGTTTAATTGGCAGATAGTCGCCATTTCGTACGATTTTGCAAAGTTTGCCTCGCGGGACGGACCGATATCCACCCAGGCACAGGTTGCAGTCGTTAAAAAAACTAGATTCGCTAAGTGTAAAGTAGCGAATTTTCAGCTTTGCAGGAAAGAATTTTTCATCAAAGTGCAGTTTTGGAAATTTTAATTGCAAAGAAGGGGTCTGTCAACATTGCAAAATGGCAATTGCTGCCTCTTATCAGGAAAGAGTATTTAATTAAGTAAAAGCCAATCAATAGGCCGTTGAAAATTGACAATTTCTGACATTTCAATTGCGCAAGAGAGTCTTTGTATCAAAATGATTTTTTTTTACTTTTCATGAAAATTCTTTTAATGAGAAGATAACCATTTACATGAAAAAATCGCAAAAAATGACAATTTTGATATTGTTGTCCCAGAATCGAACAATGTTTCGTACCAAACTGTATATGACCGCATACTGTTCGAAAGGTCTAGTTTTCTTCGTTCAAAAAATGTTACAAAACCGAAAATCGGCTGAAAATGACAACGTAGCTAATTTTGTTGTGACAAAGGTCCCAAAAAAATGTTTTTTCGCTTCAAAATTTCGTGTGTACATTACTTTGTATCGCATTTGCTATACTAGTTCATTTTAAAAATTTAAAATCGCTGTAGCACAGTGTAATCTACAAAAAGTTAACAAACTCTAAATAGTTGAAACATTTTACCATTTTAACTATTGCTTTTCAACGGACAATAACTTCTTTTAACGAATAAAAAAATTTACATCTTTCTAAAAAAAACCTCCTCGAATAATTAAAAAACTTCTACTGGGCACATTGACAGCCCCCTTGTGCATTTAAAATGTCCAACAGTATTCATTGTTAAATACGATAACCAAATAGCTGTTAATAAAAAAATTCAGATTTTTTTTACACGGTTTCTCAAAATAACACGGATTTTTTTGCACGGTTTCTCGAAATAACACGGATTTTTTTTGCACGGTTTCTCAAAATAACACGGATTTTTTTACACGGTTTTTTTTTGCACGGAACGCATCCCCCGTGCAAAAAAAAAATTTGGTGTACAATAAAACTA
This sequence comes from Topomyia yanbarensis, assembly GCF_030247195.1. NCBI lineage: Eukaryota > Metazoa > Arthropoda > Insecta > Diptera > Culicidae > Topomyia > Topomyia yanbarensis. The sequence continues at coordinate 40,100,739 of NC_080671.1, read as the reverse complement.
CAGGTATCAATTTACATTGAAATTAACTGTAGAAACGTTAAATTTTATTATTGTTGCCTTTCTCATATAGAAAGGTTATGCAATTACTCTAAAAATCGTCAACCTAATCCCGGCCTGTATAGGCTTAGTATACAATGAGGGGTTGCTACTTTAAAATTAAAACTAGTTTAAAATTTCTTAACAAGTTGAAAATTTTCGGCTGGGTCTGGACCCCCCGGATCTTCCTCCTTGATCCGCCGCTGGTTTCAAGTGATGTTTCAGTGTCGACACATAGTATCTCAAGATCTTGGCTGTCGATCCATTGTATATATGTGCAAATCGAACTGAATATGTAATATACATTTCCACCATTGCATTGAACATAACCAGCCATGGAATCGCAGTTTGGGCAAATGAGAAAGGCACAATTTCACTACTTGGTGAATTGAAATAGGTTTTGTATTGTAACAAAACATGAAACTTCGTAAATTATCGTAAAATCAGTGTCACAGAGATTATGATTATGTTATTGTGCTTTTTTGTTGCATCGTTCATTCGTTTTTTCGCTCGATTTCTGTGAATGAAAGCAGAGATATCTATTGCCATAATAGAAATTTTTCCTACTCAGTAATCTCTGAATGTCGTTAAAAAGCAAAAAAAAGGAAATTATTCCTACATATTAGTCGAAATAAAAAAGGAAAAAGGAGAAGAAACGGATGGGAATCCATCGGCAGTGGTGGGTAGAGTTGGTCGGGTTTCAATTTTTTCGAACCTGAACCCGACCCGAACCCGAACGCATGAAAATTTAAAAACCCGAACCCGACCCGAGCCCGAAATTATAAAGTTTGAAAAACCCGAACCCGACCCGAGCCCGAACATTTTAAAACTTAAAAACCCGAGCCCGACCCGTACCCGAGAATGAAAATTTTGTAGAACCCGACCCGATCCGAGAATTATAAAATTTGAAAACCCGAACCCGACCCGAACCCGAAAATTTAAAATTTGAGAAGCCCGATCCGAATCCAACTTGCTAATACGGAGAATCAACCAAAGATCTCGAAGATTTTTAATTCTACGCACCCGAGATGGATCCTTGAATCATCTAAGAATAGTATAAACACTCGAATCTGAAGTAGCACCATACGCATTGAGTTATATCTGCATATGACAAAACAAATCACTGCCGAGTAGAATCCGCATTTATATTTACTATTATTGAACGTCAAATTTGTAACGTTCTGAGAAACTTATAAATCGTTGATATCTTAACCGGAAATTAAGTTAAATCGGCGGCTACCTCATGGGGAAACAGAAAGCCTAATGGTCACAGTTTCCAACAACCTTGCCCGTCTTACTTAACCAAATTTTCTGATTTTTTATCAGAAACCATTCCTGCAAGGCAGTTTCGTATAATTTATTACATGTATTAAATTAAGCTATGGCAATTAGCAATTCGTATTTGACAGTTTACATGACGTCACCCACGTTACTGGTTGGAACGGTCAAACCTGTATCGTTAATGGCTTCAACAGAGCACACAAAATTTTTGCGATCAATTCGTTAAGTTCGTGGAAATTCTTGTATTTTCATGAAGAAATCCGAATGATACTGCAGTATTTTTAACGTTTGTATTGGCGTTTAGTAGGGTTACCAACCGTCCTTATTTTAAAGGATATGTCCTTATTTTCGAGGTTTTTGGAAAGTGTCCTTATTTTAATTCAAATGTCTTTATTTTTAGTCTCAAACCTTGGCATATACAGGGTGGTTCAACATGATGTTTTTTTAACAGGGCATGTCATGTTATTGTAGTTTAGTATTGTTTGCCACCACAGTATGCTCACCATTTTCAAATTATTCAACTATATTTCGAAAATCAGCGATTTGTGAGAAATGCGTTTCGTGCACTCCGACAATAATATGGTCGACATAATCGGCCAACTGACTCCACTATTCGCCATACAATCAAAGAGTAAAAGTTGCAATTCTCGTTATTGGATGATTAGCGAACAAATCGACCACATCCAGCACGCATTGAAGAAAACATAGCGGCGGTGACATTCCCAAGCATCAGAAACCAGCATTACTCGCCTAATTAGCCAGATACCACTTGAAATCCGTCATCAAAAATTGGACCAGTCGAATGGATTACCTCAAGCGCCAACATGGTCAATATTTAAAATAAATTGTTTTCAAACAATAAATGGAAAAAAATGTTGTTTCGATTGACAAATAAATATTTCGCGATTTACTCAATTTTTCAAATTTTTGCGAGATCAAAAAAACGTCATGATGAATCCTGTATTAAATTATTCAGATCAACTTTATTCCAAGAGAATCAATTTCGATTGTCAATTTCAAATACTTCCAGCGATTGTTTTTGTTAATGAATACTCTCTGCGACTCATTCCCACCAAAAGTTCTTTTACTCAGTAACCAAAATTTGTTGGATAGCTCGATATGATATGGCCAAAGTGGATATCTTCGTTCAATATTGGCACTACACCATTTAAATTTGTCCCAGATCAACTGCTGGAAAATAAGCCAGAATCCCGGCTCAAATTCCGAATAGATTTGGCAGGGATGTCCATAATTTGCTCTCGATCCATTTGGCAACCCTACGTTTAGTTTTCAAAAAAGCATCGGAATAAATATACTTTTTGACCGGTTTAAAATTGTTCAAACGGAAATTTAATAAGCTTTACAACGTCGTATAAATGGTCAAAATCGATTTGAAACTACCGGAGTTGTAGCAATATGAGGAAAATTGAGAATTTTGACGTATTTTAAAGACTTGTTCTATACAAAATGAAATATTACATAATTAAATAATCAAAATACGAATATTTTTAAACAGGTTACTTTACGAATGATTTAGAATAAAACTATCCAATTTAATTATAAATTAAATAAAAATTAGACATATTAGAGAGATTTTAGTTCTGAGGTACGAATGTACCCCACAAAACCGTTTACGTAGAGAAAAAGTCGCCGCGGCCTAAGTATCGGTACCTGTCGAAATTTATATTCCATTATAGAAAGTTGAACCGATATTTCCGATAAATTCCTATTAACTTGGTTTATTACTAAATATCATGAAAAATAAATCGCAAGAAGATTTTAGATGTCAAACACGTATTGTTGAATGCTCTTTCATGAATGTTCGTTTAAAAAATTAAATAATTCAGGCAGTTTGCGAATCTGCAGAGACGAAATTTTATGCAAGATTGAAAAAATACAATATTTGAGCACCAGAAAATACGACAAATTCTAGCGATTCAGAGGTGCTAACATTTGGTACGGTTATATGTGTCATCCATTCGTATTACGAAGTATAATTCACTACTACAAAAAAGACTGCGTTTTGTGTATAGACGCAAACAGTGTCATGAAATGGATGGGTTACTTTGTTCAAAACCCGAACCCGACCCGACCCCGATAATTTGTAATTTGAAAAACCCGAACCCGACCCGAGCCCGAAAGTCCAAAATTTCAAAAACCCGGACCCGACTCGAACCCGAGAATTTCTAATTTGAAAACCCGGAACCCGACCCGAACCCGAGAAGCTTAAATTTACAGAACCCGAACTTGACCCGAAACCCGTCGGGTTCGGGTCGGGTCCGGGTTTCGGGTCCAAAAACCCGAACCCGACCATCTCTAGTGGTGGGTAGTCGCTGTAGACAAATGTCGTTTTTCATTGAAAAACACTGGGGCGGTGGATTGCACTGGTTTTGCACTTTCTAGCAGAAGTGGGAATGAAACACGTCTAGTGGCCTGCTCTTCTGCTAGAAAATGCAACACCAGTGCAATCCACCGCCCCGGGGTTTTTCAATGAAAAACCCCAAAAGTCATAACCGTACACACAGTAGCAAATCATCTACCACAGCAAGCGCTTGCAAAAGTCTAATGGAAATCTACTTCGGCATTCGAAAGGCAAACAGAGATGATCAGCATCATTTCATTCATGCAATTCGTCGACAGATTTTCAGTGGTGATCTTACGTGGTTTCTTTTTTGTTGGATATCACGGTAAAGCGGGAAAAGTCTGTTTTTACCAGGAGACATGTTGGTAGACTTGAGCGATTCGTAGTTATGCTGCCTAAACTCAACTCCTGCCAACAGAAGACAAAAGATTAGCCCCTAAGATTTTAAGCCTGTTTCAAATGACACTGCACTTTTAATTTTCCGATCTGTATATTTCACATCCTTGCTCTCATTTGAGTACTATGGCTCTAAATTTTCATGACTTTCCCTGCTCAGTAATCTCTAGCTAATTGAATGTTCTTAAAAAGTAAAAAAACATAATAGAAACGTTATGGCTTCATTTTACAGTTTATAATGTGAGGGGTTTTTTGGCCTTTCAACCTACAAAAAAATTTTAATTCCGTGTACCACACCCTGTGGTGCTGTTCAATGGAAGTGAAATACAATTGTTAACTCAAACGTCATTTACCCTAAGATAGCATAAAAAAGTGGAATATTGCACAATTGGCGTTTTCCACGATTTTCCGCATAAACCCCGCTAATTCAATCGTTATTCCAATTTACAACGGAACTCACCCAGCCTGTAACCATAGTAGCCCGTAATTCGGGGAAAGATTACAATTTTCAATCCCATTATCAAACTGCAGCAAAAAGCCATTGCCATCCATTGTACCCAGCCGAAATAAAAGGATTAACCGAACAATGTGATCGCTTTCCCTGGAAGCGCATACGAACAAAAAAAATCCGTCAGCCCCAGCACAAAGAACGAACCGTCCTTTCGACGAACATCAGCATCGCCAAACAAGATAATGCTTTCCATGTGGAATCCTCACCCACCCCCTTCCCCATTCTTATTCGACCGAGGATAAAGGGCAGAGCAGTAGCCAACAAGATGTATGACGAGGATCACGGTGCGCTACCGTGGACCCGTCGTCTCTCTGTCTCTCTCTCGAACCCGCTGCGACACTCATCCGCATCATCATCCGTCATGATGGTGGTTTGTGGGAATAGGACCAATTTCCCACCCACTACCATCAGCCGCATTGCGTTTTCGTCCACCTCGACCCTCGGCCGGGACCCCAGGTCGCGCTAGCTAGACGGTCGTATCGTTTCGCTACTTTGAAAAAGGGATATGAGTGCAGTCCAATTTTTTTACCATCCAGTTTGATTAACCCGTCCGTTTCGCCTAATGAGTTTTTGGCAACGCATCGATACGAGCCGAAGTCCGCTGGGCCGACGCTTCTAATTTTCAGCTGCATGAATTTGGTGTAGCCGGTGTTGCGGGACATGGTCTCGAACTTGTCCCCGGTGCGGGAGGTGTCTGTGGAATGGAAAAAAGGGGGAATAGAAACTGGTTAGTGTATGCGCGGCAGTAAGGATTGAAGCTAGCGATAGTGCACGGTTCAGTAATTTTAGGAGACGTCTCCACTCCAACGAATGGGGTTAAAGTGAGGGTAATTGATTCGCCATACATAAATCAGTTGCTCCTCGGGGGAAATTACATCGTCGCACATGGTCGTCAATTACACTGGTTGGTGAGGCCCAGCTGAGAATATTAGTTTCCACAATCGACAGGCGTGTCTAATTAGCTGTACAAGGTTTTCGGACCACATTCGGACAAGCCACAATTGCTGCGACCTTGGAATAGGAGGGTGGTCGGTGTAAGTTACTAGAATATCGAATATGGTTTTCTGAGCAGGCCCATGAGCAAGGTTTTGTTTTGGGAGGCTCGTAGGCTAGGTTTTGCTTAATACATAAATTAATTAACTCTTTTATGTCCAACTTTTTTCCAGTGTATGTAGGGTTTCAAAACTATTTTTCCTCGAAAGCGGTTGGGTCAAGAAACACGAAAAGCGTTTTTTCATAAAGATAGGTGTTTCCCTCGCAGTGCTAGAAGCTGCTCAATTTTTACCTTCCAATGCTCTATACAATTCTTCTAGAATATTCACAATAGTCCACTTACGCGTAAAACGTAGTCAAAGACAATCTGAATTGATAAAATTTTTCAGTTTTCAATAAAATTGCAACATAGCGAAGATATATGAAAAAATCATTTTCCGTCGTCAACGTAAACTGTCCCTGGCAGCACTGCTCCATCGAAATCCCATCAGACTAATTGCAATAACTTCAGTTCTAGAGCTGATCCTTATAACTGTTTATACTCAAATGAAGGGCAATAGTAACATTAATTAGCCTTACTTGATTTTGTGAGCAAATCTTGCCTCAATCATAAGTTATAGCTGTTTAAAAATGCTAGTTTCCACAAACAACATGGGCATAACGGGGTTAATTCAGATGACGATATAATCACTGAAAACTGAACGAAACAATTCGAAAATAAAATAATAGAGGGATTCCATGAGAAACCGGCCGACCGCAAAATATGACCATCGTCGATTCGAACGAAACTTTGCAGGTGTGTTCGCTGTATGAATCTCCATGGTATTCTCTGGCAATTGGAATATTTTGATACAAGAGTAATTTTTCAAAAGGGCGTAAACGTTTCTACGTGTATGAATTCCAAATTTTTTTTGTTCGATTACTGTATTTTATACAGCAAAACTATCTGAGAACTAGTTACAGGGAATGAATACATCTGTCCGAAAAAACACTGAAAAAAAAATGTTATTTTTCAAAAAAAAAACAAAAATTTATGATAAAAATTTAAATTGAGAAAAAACCCATTTTTTTAAATTTTTTATATTTCGATACCAAAAACCTAAAAAGAAAAGAAACATTTTGATTGTGATTGCATGATGGAGAAAAAATCGGTAAAAAAGTTTATCTAACAATAACTTCGTACATGTTTTTAAATTTCATACTAATTGACATACAAAATTGTAATTTTATTACAGAATATAATTCTAAGCACCATTTAAAATCAAAATGTATTTAACAAAAATCTTCCAAAATGCGATAGTTTTCGAGATGTTTGAAATTTTGCTACTTCAAAAACAATTAATTCGTGTAATTATGCTCTTTTTAAAAGTTATTCGCGTTACCCCATCAAAAAATGTCAAAAATTTAATGTTTATCGTTTTAAAGACGTAAAAGCAACTTTTTTAGTGTATTTGGATCATGGAGAAGCTTTCAATAAAAAAGTTTTCCTAACAACAACTTTTGACATTTTTTTATAATTTTTACTATTTGCAGTCAAAAATACAATTTTCTTTTTGAATATGATTCTAAACGCCATTTTAAATCGAAATGCTCTTAACAAAAATTTTCTAAAATGTAGTAGTTCTCGAGATATTTTAACTTTTGTTTTAACAACACAATTATTTTGTTTTATTACGACCATTTCATAAGTTAGTCGCGTTTCTCCATCAACAATAATAGGTTTTTCAAAAGGCCCGTAAACTTTCGTGCAACTTTTTCTTGGACATCAAGGCGATATTGTAAACCATTTGAAAGTTACATGAAAGCAACCAAAATATGTTTCAACCATAGGGTCTGTTGATTAAACTATATAGCTGAATCATATGTTGGTTGTTTTCATGTAACTTTGAAATATTTCACAATATCGCCTTGATGTCAAAGAGAAAGTTGCAGGAAAGTTTACGGGCCTTTTGAAAAACCTATTATTGTCGATGGAGAAACGCGACTAACTTATGAAAAGGTCGTAATAAAACAAAATAATTGTGTTGTTAACACAAAAGTTAAAATATCTCGAGAACTACTACATTTTAGAACATTTTTGTTAAGAGCATTTCGATTTAAAATGGCGTTTAGAATCATATTCAAAAAGAAAATTGTATTTTTGACTGCAAATAGTAAGAATTATAAAAAATGTCAAAAGTTGTTGTTAGGAAAACTTTTTTATTGAAAGCTTCTCCAGGATCCAAATACACTAAAATAGTTGCTTTTACGTCTTTAAAACGATAAACATTAAATTTTTGACATGTTTTGATGGGGTAACGCGAATAACTTTTAAAAAGAGCATAATTACTCGAATTGTTTTTGAAGGAGCAAAATTTCAAATATCTCGAAAACTATCGCATTTTGGAAGATTTATGTTAAATGCATTTTGATTTTAAATGGTGCTTAGAATTATATTCTGTAATAGAATTACAATTTTGTATGTCTATTAGTATGAAATTTAAAAACATGTACGAAGTTATTGTTAGGAAAACTTTTTTACCGATTTTTTCTCCATCATGCAATCACATTCAAAATGTTTCTTTTCTCTTTAGATTTTTGGTATCAAAATATAAAAAAAATAAAAAATGGGTTTTTTCGCAATATAAATTTTTATCATAAATTTTTGTTTTTTTTTGAAAAATGACACAACATTTTTTTCAGTGTATATTTTTTCAGACAGAAGTATTCCCTGTAACTCGTTCTCAGATAGTTTTGCTGTATAAAATACAGTAATCGAACAAAAAAAATTGAAATTCATACACGTAGAAACGTTTACGCCCTTTTGAAAAGTTGCTCTTGAGTTAAAATAATCTTATTACCTGTGGAAAATATTTAGTCTTGCATGACGGTGAAACGTGTAAAGTTTCATTGGAATCGACGATGGTCGGTCGCGATTTTAAAAATTTTCGGACGAATCTTCGTGGAATTCCTCAATAGCAAGTTAAAACCTATTCCAGATATCATAAAAGGCTAAATATCGTGGAAATATTTATTGTTGATGTGTTTTTATTAATTCTGCTGGACTACATGTATACCAGGTGTCGAAGACACATAATTGGAATAAGCAGAAAAATTTCGTAGCAAAATACTGTAGCTTCGTTATGGATGGCGAAACCTACTATAAGTTAAATTTCCCGAAACTCCCCGAACAGCAAATATTTCAGGGTTAAGATCAAACCTACCGTCCCAAAATACGTTCCAGAGAATATCCAATCGGGCAGGCGATTTGAACGTGTGGTCAAGCAGTTCAACTCTGTTTTGATCTGATCTGGCATCCTGCCACTATTAACCGTTTTGGATTCACGCAAATTTGACACCAAACCAATTTCATGACACTTACAATTTAAAAAAGAGACTACATTCGTGACTTGTGCGTAGTGTACATTTACAAAATGTGATCGGTAACATTGTCAGATAAGTAATAGATTTAAGGTAAACTTATGGCAACAAAAGAAATTGGTAAAAAACGACAATCGTGGTATTTAAATATTCTTCCGTTATCAAAAAATGATCACTTGGTTGAATGTGGGTGGATAATGTCAGATACACAATCAGAGTAAAGTAAAACATTCTTTAGGCTATTAATTCAGCCTAATAGGTTGTTTCGTGTTTCAGATAGTATTCATGCAAGTCACTAATCGTCATAATGAAATAAATTATTTGGCTGCTAATTTTTTTTTAAATTTTCTTTAGATTCTCATTTGCTAGCCAAAGTAAAGGTCTTTGTAGTCTGAGAATGCCACAACATAATTAAGAATGCTACGACATAATTCAGTCATATCACTCCACGTGTCAAATTCGAAAATAAGCTCTAGAATAAAATATCATGAAAACGAGCAATTAAATTACGAAAATCGTGACTAAGATCATAAAATTAAGAACATTAATCAAACTATTCGTGACAAACATATCAAAAATCATGACTAAGATCCTGAATTCATGAACATAAATCACTCTACTCGTGACCAAAATCTCACGATAACGTGAATAGAAATTTTGAAATCGTGACAAAGATCCTGAAATCATGAACATAAATCACGCTACTCTGACAGAAACATACGATAGCAATCTCATGAATTTATCAGGGTAAATCGATGAGAAATCACAAAAATAACCTGCTGCAATCATAAACATCGTTTAACTGTCAGCTGTGTATTACCAAACTATGAACAAGGATCACAACAAAAACTAAACATGTCCAGAGAACAACCATAGTAAACCTACCGAACATTCGAATGAAACGCCACGTATATATTCGACGCGAAATAGTTTTTTAAAACACAAATAGTTTCTTGAATACGAGGTTTATTATTCATAATTTCAGGAACTTGGTCACAGTTTTCGTAAATCCTTCCGTTTGTCATTGCAATATATTTTTTAGCAACCATGGATTGAACATGCAACGCAGAATTATCTTTATGCTGTAAGTGGTCAAGGACTGTAGACGAAAATAGAGCTTAAGGTTACGGAAGTCGCCTTTATCCAGTTCGATCATGTCAGACATTCAATGCTGGTAACGTTCAACAAGGTAAAATCCAACTCATTCAAATGGCTTTCTTGTGATGAAAAAGCGGGAAATGGATCATACACTCCTACTTAACCCTGCAATATAAAAACCACATGATAATACGATTTTAAAGAGAAATCTTTGCGCATATCTACGACCGATTGATACATACCAGTTCTGCGAACAAAAAAATCAGAATTCGTTATGAATATTTCATCTACAGAAATAAGGTCCAGCATAGTCTCCAATACCACAACCTGAACCACAAACGGGTGCTAAATTTGTGACTGATGTTAAGGCAGTAATGACAATTGTAAAAATCACGTCTAGTACCTCAAAATCAATAACCAGTTTTATCAGTGAGTAAGCTACTGTTGAGGATGGACTGCCAGCCAGTAAAGTAAAATTTCAGTTCATTCGATCGAATTAAATGGACGCAGTCGCGTGATGGCTTCTGGTAACCACAAAACAGTGAAAACCATCATTAATATGGGTGTCATTTGAAGGAGGGTGGTCAGTAGATGACGAAAATTTATGATTGAAGCTTTTCTGAAGCTCCAGAAGGCAACTTCCAATTACCACGAAACAGTGAAAGACACCATCAAAATGGGTGTCCTTTGAAAGGGTTTGGTCAGGAGATGACGAGACTGGATGGTTGAGGCTATTTTCAAGATGATGGCTTCCGGTTACCACGGAACAATGAAAACACCATCAATATGGGTAACTTTTGAAAGACCGTGGTCAGTAGATGACGGAATGTGACGATTGAGGCCACTTTGAAATACAACATGGTGGCTTCCGGAGAATACAAAACCGTGAAAACCATCATCAATATGGCTGTCATTTGAGGGAGGGTTAACAGTAGTTGACAGAAATTGATGATTGAGGCAATTTTGAAACATAAGATGGCGGCATTCGGTAACCACAAAACAGTGAAAACTAGTATCAATATGAGTATCATATCAAAAAATGGGGAGTGGGCGTAGCGTATTGGTAAATCGATTGCCTTGTACGCAGCGCACCTGGGTTCGAGTCCCGACCCCGCACATAGGGTTAGAAATTTTTCTTAAGAGATTTTTCTAACCCGAAGAGGCGAATGACCTTAAGGTTAAAACCTCTATAATTGAAATTTAAAAAAAAATATCAAAGAGTGTGGTCAGCACATGCCAGAAATTGATGATTGGTGTTTGAAATCCAATATGGCGGCTTCTGGCTACCACAAATAAAAGAAAACCATCATCAATATGGATGTCATTTGAAAGGTGATGGTCAGCAGATAAAGTAAATAGATTATTGAAGGCATTTTACAAATCGAGAAGGCGGCTTCCGGTAACCACAAAACAGTGAAAGATACTGTAATTTGCAGGAAGATAGTGGGCAGATTCCAGGCGGTAGCATCTGGTAATTACAAATAAGTGGAAACCATCATCAATGTGTCATTTGAAAGGTGGCGGTCAGTAGATGACGGAAATTGGTGATTTAAGCCATTTTGAAATTTGCGATGACGACTTCCGCATATGATAACTTTCGAAAACTTAATGGAGCAAGGGGGTTCTTCTGAAAAGAAGAAGAAAACAGAACAGTGAAATCGACGTTGAAAGTCATTTTGAACATCAAGATGGCGACTTGCGATTATCATCCGGGAATGTATAGTTCCCGGCATTTAATTTGATGTTGTCGCTTTGATTATGTTCACATCATTACATGTATAATGACAATATTCACTACATTCAACAATTATACAAAATATGAAGCTGTTAATTTTAAGTATAAATTGCACCGAATTGAAGCGTAAGTAAATGTTCAGAAGGCAGATGCATACGAAAATAGCATACGAATACGATTTTAGATGATCAGCTTTATTTTGCATTACGACGGATTGATTTTTCAAACGAATGTGGTTCAATCGAATCGGACTTCCGTTTGATTTTGCTGTCGTTATTGATAATGCAAATCACATTCATTTGAAAACTCGCTCCGTTGTTATGCAGCATAAGGCTGTACATACTGGTTATCAGAAGCCGTCCTCTTATTCAAGGAGGAGAAAATCATCCATTTCCGCCATATACAGGTTCAGACATTCCCTTTCAAACGACACCAATATTGATGAATCCTTTTACTGTTTTGTGGTAAAATGGTGTTAATCATCAATTTCCTTTATCTACTGACCACACCTTTCAAATGACAGCTGGAAGCCTCCATCTTGGATTTCAAAATGGAGTTATCTATTTCTGACATCTACTGACAACTTTCTTTTCAAGTGTCACCCATATTGATGTTGATTTTCAGTGTTTTGCGGTACATTATTGGAAGCCGTTATTCTGCTTTTCACAATGGCTATGTAAAAAAAATTCCACTGGAAAGCAAATTTTTAAATTAATCCAAAAGTTTTTGTGCAAGGGTGCACAATAACTTACATGCTTGGCTGCCCGAGACATCTTTCGGAATCAGCGAGTTGTTTAGATGTCTTGCAAGACAGCTAGTGCCAATTTTGGTGCTAGTTTAGGTTTATCAAATATTGATGAAGAGAATCGGAACGCGAAAATTCCAACTCTTACGAAATGGCGACTATCATCAATTTTCATCACCTACTGACCATCGCTTTTCCTACGACACCCACATTGATGTAAGTTTTCACTGTTTTGTGATTTCCTGGAAGCCGCCGTCTTGGTTTTCAAAATAGCGTCAATCATCAATTTTCATCATCTGCCAACCGCCAACTTTCATGTGAGACCCATATTGATAATAGTTTTCATTTTTTTTGTGGTGACCGGAAGCCGCTATGTTGGCTTTCAAAATGACGTCAGAAACCAAAACATTCTAAAGAAAATAATTCAAATGATAAACTACATTAAAAATTTCCTCTACTCTGTATTTTATACCCTGTTTTCATGTTAGTGCGTGTTAATTCATATTCAATTGAATGCGGTTCATTGGAGTGGATCACTTCCATAAGCTGAGGTGGTGCTGATGTGAGGTTGGTTTTCAATTGAAACGAAACCGGTAAATAGTTAAATTACCAAAAGTTATCATTCAATTGACAGTGCACTCTGAATGACTCAAATACAGACGGCAGAAAAAGTAAGCTGATATACTGGCGACGTTTCACTTTCAATCTATATTTTCGTTCAAAATTGACATTTTATCCCACTGGTGACCCAAAAGAAAGAACATATGATCGCGAACATCAAGATAACTTATTTGTTATTCATCATTTATTATTTATTATTTATTATTTATTATTTATTATTTATTATTTATTATTTATTATTTATTATTTATTATTTATTATTTATTATTTATTATTTATTATTTATTATTTATTATTTATTATTTATTATTTATTATTTATTATTTATTATTTATTATTTATTATTTATTATTTATTATTTATTATTTATTATTTATTATGTATTGTTTATTTACATAACCGGTCCATTTAGCCTGTACATTGTACCTTGTCCTATCGGTGAATTATATTAAATTTTTTTCACCCGTTACCTAGAGTAGGAAAATTACCTTTCCTGAACACATTATTCTTCCAAGTTTTGCAACATATTTAACAGCAAACATTTTTGTTTCAAATTTCAGGGACTTTTTGACAATTCAAAATATATATATATATTTTTTTAAGTTTTTGAAATTGATGCATCATTGTCGTACGAACAGTCAAGAATATTCAATTGCGTTCAATAAATTCGTCTATTTCGAACCTGTATACGAGAATCGGATCGCAATTCAGAAAGCCCTTGTATTGAGTTCCTCGTTTTGATCCATAATGAATATCAAAATGTTTTAATCCACCTAGCGGTGCAATTGTGCCTTTCTCATTTCTCTAAACTATGGCACGGAGGCTTTTTATGTTCAACATAATCGTAGAAATGTCCATTACATTCTTAGTACACATTGCACTTATACACAATGGCATGCCAGCCACGAACTTGATGAGCTACGTGTCGACGGTGAAACACTTGAAACAAAAAAATATCATACTCCATTAGCCTAATCAGCATTAGATCAATGTTATCTGCTTGCTAACTCATTTTGTCATGCGGGGGTGGGTATGTGAAGAGGGCGAAAGTCCCATGAACGAACGACTCCCCAGCTTAAATTGGTATGTTTTGTGATATAGTGGTGGTTTAAAGATGATGGGGTTGAAAGGGAGGGGTATGAGGGCTGGATGGGGTGGTGGCCTGAGGGGTGATTTAAGGAGATTTTTAAAGGAGGGGAGCGAACAGTAGAGGGGGGGTGTAACCCCTCTCCATAATCCATCAACTACGCCCCTGTTAAAATCCAGAAACCCTATGCGAGTCGAAAAAAAAATTTGGCCGGGATTAGGTTGACGTTTTTCAGAGTGATTGCATAACCTTTCTATATGAGAAAGGCAAAAATGTGCCAAAATCCAAAAAAGTGAATCGTCGTCAAATTTTTTTTTCGAGTTTGCATCAAATCTCAACGTTTCATGCACCTTGAACACATTTAGCATCAAAAATAAAAATTCTATTTTTAATTTTTCCTAATGTTTATATGAGAAATTTCTGTGTGGCCGCACTCTGAAACCCGTAATTCCGGAACCAGAATTCCGATCGATCCAAAATTCAATAGCAGCTGATGGGAAGGTTGCACCTTTCATTTGAGACTAAGTTTGGGCAAATCGGTCCAGCCATCACTGAGAAAAATGAGTGACATTATTTGACACATACGCACATACATACACACACATACACAGTGTATTATTATTATTAGTATTACACACACATACATACATACACACACATACAGACTTTTTCCGATCTCGACGAACTGAGTCGAATGGGATATGACACTCGGCCCTCCGGGCCGGGATCAGGTTGACGTTTTTCAGAGTGATTGCATAACCTTTCTATATGAGAAAGGCAAAAAAGAACGAGAGACTCCGCTAAGCAATCAATAATTGAAAGGAATCGTTGCCTCCCCGACCTGGTTCTTACGAGTAATTTAACGATGTGCTGGTATAAGTCGGTTACCACATATTGAATCCCATTTTTCTAGTATAAAGCTGCAACTAGTCGCAACATTTTAGTTACACTCCGGATGATTCGCATTGTTGTATGTCCTCTCTTCGCATCGTGTGGACATCAATTGGCAATCATAGGTAACGACAAAAATGCTACTGTTGGTTGCAGCAATCAGCATATTAGTAAATTACATAGCTTGATACTGTATTAAGTGTACACAATAGTGGTTAAACGTGTTCGGGGTTTGAGGAATAAGGTGGTGCAGTACAATTTCAGTTTAGTCAATCGAAACTGAACGAACACAATCAATCAGTGTGCTCTGAAAACCGTCGAGTTCACTTATCATATCGCACAGTGAAAAAAGCTATCAAACTACTACGTTTTTGAAGGCTTGATAAAGTGAACCAAGAAGTGTGTATGTATGAGGGTTTGGAAAATTGACTACTGGTGTATATGGCGACCGCGCGGTACGCTATCATAATTGTTATGCCCCAACTCCTCTTTTGGCTTGAGTTTATGTTCAAGACTGAATAAAAGCTAAGAAGAAAGCAGAATACGACTGACCAAAGTTTGTATTTCATATGTTGAAAATTTCAGGGAATAGATTGCAGATAATTGTTCTATGGGTAATGTCACGTTCATTTGAATTTCAAAACTATTATTGACTCCTACAAATTGTTTCGAGATCCACTAGCACTGCATAAATTTAAATTTTTAAAAATGCCAAAACCTGCATTGATGATCTTTACCAAAATGTCTCTCCGGAATCATCATCAATGCCCGTTGCGGATCATATTTTATCTGACAGAATATTTCAACGCGATACAATTTCATCAAACGACTTTCCGATTGCTGCTATCGTTGCCAGCTAGCTCCACCGAAAACCAATTGTGCACTGTGAGATATTTTGCGCTAATAAATTATTCTCTCTTTTTTTTCGTTATCTGGTAGCAAAAATGTTTGAACCTGCCCGCAACCCACACAGGCTGTGCATCTAACGGGGGATTTGAGTTGTTGAAAAATAATTAAAAATAAATAACTGCATCAACAGGCACCCCCCCCCCCCCCCCCGCATCCGAGAGCGGGTCGACGAAAGAAATGAAGTCCTATTGAAATTATGCACTCCACTTTACGAGCACAGGGTGGAGTAATAAATATTCACGGAATTGGAAATATTTTATTTTTTTACAATTACCAATTGGTGTACCAGTTACCTCGGCGGAAACTGGATGATGTGTTTTTATTTTTATTAACTCAACTCCGATGCAATGGTTTACGATGCGATGAAGGGAGTAGGTTGGATTAAAGTGATGAATTATTTTAATATTCAGTTACGATGGTTTGCTTGAATGACGTGGACACGTATCAATCATCGTTTGCTTAATCGCTATTGAATTGGACCATATTTACCAAAGTAACACGTTGCTCATATCTATTGTCCCGTGGCGTTTATTTAGAAAGAATTGGGTCTGCGTTATTTGATACGCGAAAAAAAATTTAGTTGGGAACCAATTTACAGTGCGGTTTAATTCATAAACCAACAGCACACCAATGGTTCAACGATAAATAAAAAATTCGACTTTTGCATTTCCATGAAATTAATACCTTTCCATGTAGCTCATCAACAATAACTGCAAGTATCAATATCCTGTTCATTGTTGTTGCGAATTTTGAGCCTATCACGCTTGGGTTGATGCCGGTTTAATTAATTTGATTGCGGTACTTAATGCGATACTTATTTATTTTGTTTTCCAATATCTCTGGCAAATATTGCATTTCAGTTGTATTCCGATCAGGTAGAGGTTCCGTGAATTGAACTTACTGAACTCACCGTTCCGAGTATACATCAAAACGCTATCCGTAAATTAAAGTTGTATTTTTTGTATCCTATCGTATATAAAATACTTGCCGATGAAGTATAGTTCCGTGAAAGATTCCAACCTATTTCTGCGCAACGAAGTCAAACAAAACTCCGGTGGAAGCAGCTTTTCTCCGCCTGGCCACTGAGCACGGAACGGAATGAAAACCATTCGACATAAAAATAGCGCTTCACCAACTGCGAAAGGCGTGAAAAAGGAAGATAATTTTCCGAAATTGCACCGAAAGTTTATTTTCACTGTACTAATTCATAAATTTTAATTACTTCCCATAACTTTAACCACTCCAAGTTTGCTGGCAGACAAACCGATGATGAAGTGCAGTCGTAAAGAAGCTTACGTACCTTTACTCATTTCTACCTTTTGCGGGAGTTTTTTCATTGAAAAAATAAGAGTAGAACTCCGCTTTTACCTTTGTTTTTAGGGGCGCAGAAAAAAAGTACTTCGTCATCCGTTTGTTAAGCTACCGTTTCCTAAAATTTCAAACCACTTTTCTGTGCTATTGTTAGCTATCCTTCTCCGCTTGACCTGGTAATGACCAGTCATAGCTTTCACCAGCTTCTGGTAAAAATTGAAATCTCCACTCTGAAAGCCCTTTGCATTGAGACTTTCGAAGTTGGGTCGCACTTAGCGTCGATATCGGTTAAATAATTTTGAAGTCGCGAGCTTAGTTTTGAATTCTGAAAGGATATTTTTATTAATTTATCCTGCCAATTACCATCCAAGTAACACATCGTGGAAACGTGTATGGTAATCAGGAACCAGTAGCGACTGGCTCAAATGGCTCGTACCCTATATGTATCAGCGATTTGTGCCTTTCCGTGATTCTTTTTTTCATCATCGTTTGAAGATGGTTTAATTTGATTGGATTGTCATGACTTCTCCTTTTTGCCACCACACAAGGCACCCGTATGCTATTATTATTCTAACAATTGTTGTGTAGGTCCACTGGATGTACTTGGGTTTGAGTCCCCAAGATTTGCAGAAAACCCGTCTACAAAGCCATACAAGCTCTTTTTATTCTGAAATCGATGTGTGCTCTCCAATAAAATTTTGAGTCAAAAATTACCACAATGTACTTAACTTGATATGCCACAATAATTTCATAGTCAAAGAATTGCAGCGGACAAGCTCCGGTTTTAATCGTTCGCTTAGTGAAAAGCACCATTGATGTTTTATTTGGATTAACTGATAGCCCAACATGAAGACACCATTGCACAGTGGTCCAGATCGCTAATTTAGGAGGAATTTTTACTTTCTGACAAACCTGTATAATTTAGCCGTATCATGTCTTAGGATGAATTTGTGTACTTTAGAAGATGCTTCTTTTTATTGGAATAGTTATTAGGGTGGTTCTAATTTATCTAAAATACGAAAATAAACTTTTTACTGATGAAAGATAGAGCTCCACAGTCTTCCACAAAGTTGTAAAGTAACTTATTTTGAATAAATTTGTTGAACATATTAAAGCTCTATCTCTTTTAGTTTTTGTTATACAAGAAATTTAAAAAAAAAGATTAGGGTGTTCCTGAAAAAAACGTTTTTTAGTATAACTTTCGTATCTTTTACTTTTTGTTAACACAACCTTTGAACAGCTTATTGAAAACTTCAAGCCGAGTATTTTTCTCCAAGACACCGAAGGTCTAACTTTTTTCTTTAAAAAGTTATGGACACTTTTCGTTAAAAAAATAGCCTATTTCAAGGCTCAATATCGCTGATGCGGGCACCTAAAATTGAATTCTGTTTCCACCACATGAAAGACCATACTTATTAGTATATTTGAGCAAAAATTGGCGAATACGATATTTTTTTAAAATTTGCAATTTAGATTTAAAGTTTGTAGTTTTGCAGGTTCAACGCATTAAAGCATTTACACACATATCGTTGTATTATGAAAAATGCCACTTTCAAATATCATTCTCTCATCGCAGCAAGCTTTGCATAAGTGAAACGACTGTCAAAAAAGGTTTCTGATTTTATTCGTTTTAAATAAAACTAGTAAATATGGATATTAGTCGAAGAGAGTTGGCGAATTTGCTTATTGCTGGTAAAAAGACAGATGAACTGCTTAAGTTCATTACAAGTAGTAATCCAAATGTAAAATTGAGACTTGTTAATGTTCGAAAGAAATTTTATATTTTGTTAAAACAACCTTTGAACAGCTTTTAGAAAACTTCAATCCACGTTTTTTCATAACTCTGAAAGTCTAACTTTATAC
Organism: Topomyia yanbarensis; assembly: GCF_030247195.1. Lineage (NCBI taxonomy): Eukaryota > Metazoa > Arthropoda > Insecta > Diptera > Culicidae > Topomyia > Topomyia yanbarensis. The sequence goes on along the minus strand of NC_080671.1, from coordinate 40,081,540 downwards.
TTTCAAAAGTTATGGAAACTTTTCGCTCATAAATAGCCCTTTTTCAAATGTCATTATCTCTGATTGGGGCAAATAAAAGTAAGTTCGGATTGAACCATAGAAAAGAACATACTTTTAAGTATATTTGAGCAAAAATTGGAAAATATTATTTTTTTTAAGCATGTAATTTTAAATTTACTAACCAAAGTTTTAAATTTTATCGCATAGCGACATAAAAGAAATTGCCTAAAGCCTTTGTATTTCCTTTTCTGTTTTGCTTACATATCAACAATACAGAATGTGTTCATTAAAAATAATTTGGCTATGACAACAATTTATGATTTATATAAGGAGAATTTATTCAATGCCAATTAATTCAAAAGTAGATGCATTGCATTTTCAGGTATATCCAGCGGTGCTCGTTGAATTCGACGTTTACATTTAAGAGAAATTATAGGATCTGATGAAACAAGAAGTCTCTTGAAAACGTCATCAAGATTGACGAGTCGATCGAATTTGCGTGCGTGGAATTCTCGGAATCTGCGAATACCTGGTTCTTGAACTTCTTCACTGCACATACCTACTGGCAGCATGTTATGTTGAATAATGCTTCCTCCATGGACCAGGAGTTTATGCACGGTTGGTGAGAGAGCGTACCAACCATACAGGCGTACATAAAGCAATCGTGTATCTTCGGCGTAACTCCGGTAAGCATCCGCGTTAATTCCCAATTTGCTGTTGATGATTGTTAATAGCACATACATACGTTCTAGCAACATTTCGTCCAACCCGGTTTCTTCTGCAACGACATCTCGGTTTCTGAAAAATTTTCGAGCTGTGTTACCATCGTTAGAATTTCCGCCACCTGGCAAAGGTTCGCTAATACGAAGACCTAAACGGTCACGTAACGCTTGTCGAATTTTTATTTGTCGTTCCTTAAGCTCGCTGGTATTTTTGGCACAGAACGATATGTTGGTTCCAGATAAGTAGCTGTATGTGAGTTTCAAAGTGTAAAATTTCGCGCTGACATGTTTAACGTCTGTGAAAATGTGTTTCTAATTTTTAGATTTCAAAAAATTCTAGCTTTAGAGTATTCTATCCTCCCAACAGAGTTTCCGCCGGTTTTGCGCTGTACCATACTCTACTTCAACTATCGCAAAATTGCGGTTAACATAAAAGAAAATGAAATGGTATAGAGAAGAAATGGTATTCGTTTTGGTAGAAAATGCTTAGTGAAATAGTTCTGTTAAGCTTGATAGTTTCTTGTCTCAGACAAAATATAAATAGTTGATTTTATTCTTGGAAACTTATGCGCATCTGTCATGTCTATAATTTTTGAGAGCTGATTAAACAAAACTATTTTCGAATTATATGCTAGTGTCCTTTGCTGCTAAAGCTACATAAATCATAATTGAAAAAAAATAAAGGTTATAATTCCACTAATCGTGAGTGTACCCAGTTCATGTGTGACACTAGTTGTTGATACAGAATTGGGTACATCTTTAATTTAAGCCAGTCGATGCTCGATCAGAAAGAATTCTTCAGTATCAGTTGCATCTTTGCGCTAGTTTCAATCATGTCCTGTACGCTAAAATAATCTGCAGCCAGGACTGCCCAAATAGAACGTAAAAGTTCCGCGGGCGGTCTATGCTTACATGCTCATACCAAAGTGGGAGCATGTGTTTTACTCGCACGAGTCCTATTCAATTCAGCTGGAATACATAGTTCATACTATACCTATGTAGGGTAAAGATACTGTCTTGGCCTTATTAGGAAGGATGCTGCACCATCTCGTTAATTACTAGGCCAACATCTGATAGAATACATATAAATTGGTATAAATATCTTTCTTTGTTGCCATGAACTAACGGAAATGGTGTCAAAATTGTGAAATACCTCATAATTTAAGCCAATGTGTTGAACAAATATGGCCGGCTTGAAATTGGTAGAGTGATAATACAAAACCGACCCATTACCCCATGTACCTTCATTCCAATACAACTGACAGAATGAACTACCGACCGGAACACATTCCCACCCTGCCACAGCTTCTTCGCGCGATTACCTAACCAGGCCGCGAGCGTAGGAGAGTTAGGAGGGCATCGAATCTCTCCTATCAGCTATACGCTTCCGTTGAATTTTCGCACGACCGACCGACCGACAGCGTCAGCGTGGCCGGGACGGGGAAAACATGACCCGCGAACAAGCTGGTACACGGGATATTGAATTGATTTAATTACGGCAAATGAAATGTTAACATAGATAATGCTGTCTATCGATTTGCCGGTTTTGATTTACCGCATCGCAAAGGTTCCTCCGGATAGGTCCGGAATTTAATAGCACATTTTATGGAGTCTGGAATAGCTGCTCGATTTAAATTGGCTGTTGATTGCTTTTTTGTTTGGCTTTGGTATTGTAATCAGGGTTTATGGGAAGTGTTTGCGAATAATTTCAAATCATTTGATAGCCGAATGGTCGAAATCCCGGCGATTTTGTTCATTATCAGTCATCATCGGTATTGATCATATATTTGTAACTAAATGCTATTAGAAACAAGGCAAAGCCACAACCTTACACACAGTAGCAAATTCACTACCACTGCTAGAGCAATGGAAATAGTCTAATAAAAATATACTCTGGCATTCGAGAGGCAAACAGAGATGAACAGCAGCACTGCCCATATAAGCATAAGAGTCCCATATGGATTTTTGTCGAAAATGAGATATCTGTTCTATTGTATTCTGTATCACCACTAAATCCTAATGCACAAATAAGATTACCAGGTTTGTTCAGAAAATATCGAAAAAAATACCAAAACATGGTTGTCCCATCCATAAGGCTCAATGGAAAATGTAAATCTTGAACAGCGTTTTTCTCGGCTTGCTGTTTTTCAGTATGGGACTCTTATGCATATATGGGCAGAGCATTTCATTGATGCTGTAATCGTCGATAGGTTTTCAGTGGTGATCTTATGTGGCTTCTCTTTTGTCGATTCTCGTGGTAAAGAGGGATAAGTCTGTCTTTGCGGGAGACATGTTGGTAGACTTCAGCGATTCGTAGTAATGCTGTCTGGGCTCGACTCGATGTTTAATCTGTTTCTAATGACCATGCCACTTCTAGTTTTCCTGTATATTTCAAATTCTTGATCTCACTTGAGTAGAAAGGCTCTAAATTTTCATAACTTTCCCTACTCAGTATTCTCTAGCTAATTGAATGTCGTTAAAAAGTAACAAAAGTAAAAGCAAGAATAGTGTGGAAGGACAGTTCGTTTCGAAGTGAATCTCTCGAAAAAGTGACTCGAAACAACATGTGCTTCGAACTAATAGAAACAACGACTGAGCAACGTTTCATTATGTGTGTTATTTCAAATCAATACGACAGCTTGCAATTTCTGAATTAGTTTCCGTGAATCTTTTGTGCGTGTTTTTGCCGTGACTGCGAAACAGCTGGAGGTCCCAACGTGACCAGATTCCCTTTTGTTTATCACCAGTAATCGATAAAATCTGCGAAGCAATGTGACGATGACAAGGGCATTCTAACAAAACTGTCAAAAGATCAGTCGTGTCAATTGTACCCGAAACTGTCGAAACCGGTATATCCAAATATGGATCTGTTTGCTGTTCCCAAGTGAAAACGGCAAGTCAATCAAAATTTATTCCATAACTTCATTTATTATCGAATGGCCCCAAACGCGGCTTTTTCAAAGTTCATCATCGCTTATCTTGGTTTCATCAAAAGAAAAAATACACAAAACAAGCAAGGGAAACTGCTCATTTCCCCAACGGGGACGCGACGAAATGGAAAAGATGGTTTTCTTTGTTTTCGTTTCATTCGTGGTGTTGAAAGTATTTTGAATTTTTGCACTTATTTGGAACATAAAAATACATGCACAATTGAGTAACATTCAAAATCCACACGACTTGATTAAGTATCTTTAAAAAGATGTTTTGCACGATGTTCGAAAACTCAAGGCATAGAGATGTGTTTTAGCAAAGCGCCATGAATTTAGGAACAATCACGATTTTACGTTACCGAAGTAGAACCATGAACAAAAATCATGTATTATATTCAATTATATTCAATTTCCCTTCAGTCACGCCTACTTAAATAACGCTTTTTAATAATATTGAGATATTTCTTTTTGTTTTGTGAACTTCAGTCACTTCCGCCATGTCATTACCAGGTCGATTTTCTGTACATGAACTAGTTCACAACTTAATGAACATAATTCATTAAAGCAAAGATGATTTTATTCACAGATATAAGAATGATATCCAGAGCTCGAATACACAACGTGAACTGACTTACGATTAATTAAATCTTGAACACGATTCACAAAATCAAAATATATTTCTTGTGGACTTTTCCACGAAACTCGGAATCCTTTCAATCATCGTGAACTAGTTCATGATTTCTAATATGTTAGTCATGGTTCGATATGAGTGCTCGAAACGGAACTGGTTCATGATTGCTAGTATAATAGTCACGGCATACCATGCGTGCCCGTGAAATAGCTCACGAAATCACGTAATGTTCATATATTCGTAAGCAGGTTCATGATTCCTAGTAAATGCTTCATGATCTATCATGAGAGCTTGCGATATTTAGAAGATATACCTAATTCTATTGTTCCGACTGTCTGGGTTATGATCTTCTTGAAATGCGGTCACCAGTCTTAAAATTTATGTAGAACATAGCTTTGATGTTCTCTTCAACGTTTCGACTATATTTTCTAGTCTTTTTCAAGAACTGAATAAGGTCTGTTCTATGTCTGTGGTATTTATGTTTGTACTTCTAAATATCCTGTGTGTATTCATTTTATCCATTCGTTGTCTGATTTGTGTTAATTTTGAGAAAAAATGGTCAAATTTCATTCCTAACCGCACTAAACGGGCCTGCTGTCACTGTGATTGCAAGTGCTCTGGCGATGAGTTTAAAGCTTATGACGCAGCCACTACGAAAGCATCACAAAGAAGACATGAAGAAAAAGAGTGTTTCCGTACACAAGAAGTTGAAGCCTGGTATTGTACGGAACCAAATGAGTGGAATTAAGCGTAAGATGCGAGTGTTCGTTTATGGTATTGAAGTAAAATGAAATAAATATGCAAAAAGATGCAATTTGATGTGGGATATCATGAACATGAGTCCAGGTGTCAATTTCGAAAGTGAGATCAAAAATCAAATATCAGGATAACCTGCATATAAATTACGAAAATCGTGACTTAGATCCTAAAATCATGAACATACACGTGACTAAAATATCCAAAATCGTGACTAAGATCCTTTTTTCGAGAATTGTCCTACTGGAGCTGTAGAGCTAGGTTCTCGAAAGGGCTCCCCGTCAGAATCACATACTACAATATGCAGACGAGACAGGCAATGTCGCCCACTAAAACAATGCTTTAGGCCAATTGTAGCGGGCCGTGATTCTGAATGTGATATTCATTGTACGGTTCAGGTATGTGCGATCGCGTGTATCATCGCGAAGAGCTCGAGCATTTGTACGTTAACGTGTTCGATCGCGTGTGCGTTTGTATGTCGCGTGTGCTAACGTGTATGTAACTTCGCGTGTATAAATTCTATTTTATAACCGTGTGCCGCGTGGACCTTATTTTTGGTGTATGCTAAAAGAGTAAGATCTTCCATATCACTAGAGTTCCCGGTGATGTCGCCATGAAACGTGTTATCTAGTGGATATGAGCTTTATTTTTTGATTAGTTCTACTGAATATATGGACCTAAGTTATTAGGACAGAGAGTAATGGTTTCCGGACGTGACCGATTCATGAGCGCGCGAAAACGGTCGTTTGTAGGTTCGCGTACAAGACTGGATTTTGAAACCGTGTGGCCATTCCTTTATACGCGTGCGTTCTTGGATGGTCACGCGGACCTTTATTCTGATAGTTAGTTTTTGGTGTACAATTCACATTCTGACAGGGAGTAAGTTACCCCATGTCACTAGAGTCCTCGGTCATGTCGCCATGTAACGTGGTGTCCAGTGGATATGAGAGCTTTCTTTTTTTAATTGATCCAATTGAAGGCATGGACCTAGTCTGCTGATATCAAGGATAGAAACATCCGGAAGTGACCGATTCATGATCGTGCGACCGCGGGAGTTTTTGGGCTCACGCTTGAGACTGAAAATTTATAGGAGTTGAGACATTCACTTTATCACCGGGATGTTATCATGTTTACGAGATCGCCGGTGTATGTGCCGTGGATGGTCGCGAAGGGCTCAAGCATTTGTATATTAACGTGTTTGTCACGTGTATGTAACTTCGTGTGTCTTATTTCGATTTTATAATGATGTAGTGTGTATTCTTGTTTGATCGCGCGCGAACCGTGAGTCTGATGCTTAATTTTTAGTGTATGGTACAGATGGTAGAAGAGAAACCGTTTCCCCACATCACTAGAGTTTTAGGTCATGTAACCATGGAACGTGTTATTTAGTGAATATGAGCGTAACTTTTTTGATTGGTTCAACTGAAGACATTAGTCCACACTGCTAAGACCGAGGTAAGACTTCCGGACGTGACCGTTTCATGAGCGCGCGAGTGGTGGGTTAATGTATGAGCCGCGTTTTAAAGTTTAAAGATGCTACGTTTACTTAACTACCGGAGTTTTTTTTATGTAGGCGAAATCGCGGGCGTAAGTATGTGTAGGTCGCGTTTGTGGTCAGGTTTGTGTTATCGCGAAGGCCCCGAGCGTTTGTACCTATATGAGTATAGATAGCCTATAGTAGAGATATACTAATAAAAGGAATCATAACATGCCGAATAAAGAAAAAAAAGATGTAAAGAGTTTGATTAGAAGTGTATAAATTGACCGATACTATTTTGGTATACATCAATAATAGAAAATCAAACTAATAGATGTAAAAAAGAAACAGACTAGCGAAGTAGAATAGAAAAACACATGTAACATGCAATCAAACTCGTCCAAATGCAGCAAATGTTGTATATTTATCATTAACGACAATTGCATGCTGTTAGACTTTCATCGTGCTATGCTGGCCGGGAATGGATGATTCACGTGCGTCGGTAAATTCATTGTACCCTAATTTATCCAATCCGACTTTACCGAATGAATAGAACCAAATGCACAAATTGATCACCAGAAGTATTAGCGACTATTCTGTCATACACGCCAGTTCTGCATACATTCCCTGACCAAACTGCCACAAAAACTCAGACGAACACATACATATATAGACATACGACTAGCACATAACAATTGTACACTAGTACGAAAAACTACGATTATTACAAAGCAACAACGATTTCCTAGTTATTATTAAATTGATTTAATTAGTATATGTACGATGACGAATTCGCCCCATAAATGGACACACAATGACTCCCACTGTGAGCCTCGTCCACGAATATCGCCATCAAATTGTGGAACAATATTTGCAAACACGGCACAAAGCAAAAGCGAAAACTACATATTAAGAAGACTGATATCTTTTCCCTTCCCCCATACAAACGAGAAGCGACAGAGGTTACAGCGCCTCTAATGGAGGAAGGTAGGAAGCTTAATGTAAAAGTGTATATGTGTGTGTGCATCACAATGGTAAGTACCACCTTTACTCGCAAGTGGCGTTGCTGTTACTGTCTCCAGATTTTGGACAGAGTTGCCAGTCGTCTTGATATGCTGTCTTCGGCAAAAGTCAATGCACGTCAACCCGCCAGTCGGCTACATCACCGCGCACAGACCAGTGGTTGAGCGTTTGTATGCGCAGGTGCAAAGTATGAAGAAACATAGAACATGAAAAAGGCGCATAAGCCCTCTCGGCCTCCTCGATGCACCTCTATCGAGGCGTAATGCAATAACCATCTTAAAGCAGTTGTTATTTAGCGCTGATGTACGCTATATGTCTGATGATGTTTGCAATACCGTCAAACCCCTCAACATTAGGGAGGGCAATATCGTGACTAAGATCCTGAAACTAAATTACTCTACTTGTGACTAAAATATAAGGATAACGTGAATAGAAATTACGGAAATCGTGACTAGGATCCTGAAATCGCTCTACTAGTGACTAAAATATTACAATAATTACAATAATAATATTTTATAACAGAATTTATGAAATTCGTGACATAGGTCCTGAAATCATGAACATCGTTTACATATCGGTTCTTTTTATTGAAATAGTTTAAAAAGATTAGTATATCAACAAATTATGAACAAGAACCACCACAAAAACTGAACATGTTCAGGGCACAACCACAGTAACCCAACCAAACGTTGGAATTTAACGACATATATATATATATATATATATATATATATATATATATATATATATATATATATATATATATATATATATATATATATATATATATATATATATATATATATATATATATATATATATATATATATATATATATATATATATATATATATATATATATATATATATATATATATATATATATATATATATATATATATATATATATATATATATATATATATTAGAAACGTGAGCTAGTTTTTTTCAAAACACAAACAGTTTCATGAATACGAGGTTTCAGGAGCTTGGTTCGTAAATATTTCAGTTCACGAAATCGTGATTTTTTGTTCATGAATTTATGAACTGACTTTTTCCGTGTAGTTGTGTTTTGGTTGCACCGTTTTATTTTAACATTCGTCGTGTTTTAAGTATGTTTACATCGTCGTGTTCTTACTGATCGATAGCCAGGACTTATGAAAAGGTCGTAATAAAATAAACTAATTGCGTTGTTAAAAAAAATTTAAAATCGAAAACTACTACATTTCAAAAAATTATAGTTATGAGCATTTTGATTTAAAATGGCGTTTAGAATCATATATAAAAAAATGTATTTGTGAGCAATAGTATGAATTATAAAAATATGTCAAAAGTTGTTGTCAGGAAATCTTTTTATTGAAAGCTTCTCCCTAATCCAAATACTCTTAAAAAATACTTTTACGTCTTTAAAACGATAAACATTAGATTATTGACATTGTATGATGGGGTAACGCGAATAACTTATAAAAAGGGCATAATTACACGAGTTAATTGTTCTTGTTCGAACAAAATTCCAAATATTTCGAAAACTATTGCATTTTGGAAGATTTTTGTTAAATGCATTTTGAGTTAAAATGATACTTAGAATTATATTCTGTAGTAAAATTACAGTTTTGTATGCCAATTAGTATGACATTTAAAAACATGTATAAAGTTGTTGTTAGAAAAACTTTTTACCGATAACTTCTCCATCATACAATCACATTCAAAATGTTTCTTTTCTCTTTATGTTTTTATTGACAAATTATAAAAAAATAAAAAATAAATTTAAAATAATTTTTTGTGTTTGTAAAAAAACACAACATTTTTTTCAGTGTATATTTTTTCGTACAGTAGTATGAATTCCCTGTAACTCGCTCTCAGATATTTTTGCTGTATAAAATACAAAAAAAACGACCAAACAATTTTGGAAATTAATGCACGTAGAAACGTGTACGCCCTTTTTAAAAATTGCTCTTGAGTCTAAATAATCTTATTGATTGTGGAAAATGTTCTGTCTTCCATGCCGGTGAAACGCGAAAAGCTTCATCGGAATCTAAAATGGTCGGTCACGATTTTAACGATTTTCGGGCAGGTTTTCATGGAATTCCTCAGCTAAAGTTGTTCGAAGTGTTTGGCAGACGTTGTGTCGACAACTAGACAACTGGAGGAAATCGGTAGTGTGGTTTACAACCGTGCATCGAGCTGAAAGTCAAGCCGGACTGCCCACTTACAAGAAGGTGGGGACGTCAAAACGTGACGATAAGCAAAACGAGTACCCGATCAGAAGAGCATAACAAAACAATAACACTATTATAACTATGGTTGATATTTATAACAACTGGAGCTATATTCAGATAACGGAATGAAAGTGAATTGCGGACAGTTTTCTATACTATCAATATTATAACATAATCTATTATGAGACCATCAATTTATGAATTGACCGTTTGTTACTAGGTCACTGTCATTAATTGATTATATCTAATACAGTTCTCTCACAGAATACCTACACACCAAAAAAATCTGAATTTTATCGTTGACGTAATTGCAAACATGACACAATTCAACAAACCGTAATTTACGAAATGACGGAACATTACCGTGTTCCATTCAATTTTACATGAAACATATACTTTACATGCGCAATGACATAAAATTACACTTCCTACCATTCAGAACAAACGCTGTATGTGGAGTAAAATTACATGATTTACGAAATTAAACGCCATGTAAAATTAAAATCAAACGTAAAACTAAGTCATTTTTGATGCTGGTATATGTCAGGGTCAGGAGACGTAAATTTACACTATTTTTTCTAGGTGTGTACATACTTTTGGAAAAAAATTATATCTCATTTAGTTTTAACTTTGATAAAATCATATCAAATTTTGTTACAATTTTGTTATAATTACCCAGGTTTTTGTTTTATTTTTTGTTATTTTAACAACTAACCAGCCGGATTTATAACAGTTTCTGTTTCAAAATATTTTTGAAATAAATAACTCCAGGTGTTATAAATCAGTTATGCCCTTCTGATCGGGTAGGCCAGAAAACGATCGCGGAAGCCGTACATGAAGTTGCTAACGAAGTTTGAATGCTGCACGGTGTCCGGCCATTAGGGCGAAGGTCAACGGTCGCTAGACCGAACATTAGGCCAAATGAACATTAATCCGAATGAACAGAAGGTCGAATACATATTATACCGAATAGGCATTAGGCCGAAGACCAAGAAATCGTATGTTTAACAGTGAGGGAGGGAAAGTCAAAGCTAACACTTCTCAGCTTTCGGGGATTTTCTATTATATCCTTCTTTTGATCATGAGCTATTCTTTTGACTTACATATCATGTAAAACCTTCTATCCAGCCAGTCCTATTAGATAATTACCAGCTGTATTATTTCGGGATGTATCGACGTTCTACAAGCGTCTTTTTTCCAGTACATGTACACGTACTGTACCATCGGTTTCTACACTGCTCTAGTGCTCGCGGCGAATTCCACCGGGCGAAATCGCTATCGGAAGCGGCGGCTCCTCGCAAGCAAACCTGTGAACCATCCGTTTGCCATATTGACTCAAACATAGGGGCTATAAATTAGTGTCCGAAAAAGTCCGACAAAACGGTATCGACAACTTTATGTATTTATTTCATTACGCCAGTAACACAAATGCTTAAGGGTGGTCCTCTTATACAATTGTGTAGAAAAGTACCTAACGTTTAATAATTTTTTTGAAACAGTAAAATGACTTAGACATGTGCGCTATTCTGCAAAATGTTTATTAACCCTCGGAAGTCGCGCATATGGCCCACTGAACGTGCAGCCGCTGATGCGCTAAGACGATTTCGCTAGATTTTCAGAACAGTGTGCACTCAGTGCACTAGCACGACTTCCGGAACATTACGGTTTCATGCATAAAATAAAAATTTTCGAGTGTAATGTGTTAAAAATGGCGTCCAAAAAGGGGGTTTTCTCGGAACAAGATTTTTCGAATTTGCGGGGATTCTCGTTTTTGAACCATCAACTTCGGGTTATGCCCGCCTAATAGAAGACAACTTTTTCGGGCATTGTAACCTATAAAATCGCAAAATTTGATGATTAACGATTTTTTTACAGCCGGCCAAAGTGGATAAATCATGCGAAAAACGGTACTTTATTTTCAAGTGGCCCCCATTTTGTTTCCATATCGAATTTTTTCATGTTTTTTAGGTTAGGGCACCTCTACGGAATGTAATCTTCAAGATCTTTACCGCTGACGGGGTCGCTTTTCAAAACACCTTTTGCTGGAGCCGCCATTTTGGATGCCATTTTTGACACCTTACGCTCGAAAATTTTTATTTTAAAGATGACCCCTCCATAAACATTTTTCAGAATAGCGCACAGGCCTAAGTCATTTTATCGCATCGCAAAAATCCGAACGCACGCCAGGATGGCGAACTTTTTGAATGTGGACAAATTACAGTTAATATAATAAAGTGTTCGGAAAACAAGCCGGACAAAACCAGAAGATGTCTCCAAATCACGACGACAATCAAAATGAGTAGGCCAGAAACCGATCACGGAAGCTGACATGAAGATGCTGACGAAGTTTGACTGCACGGTACAGGATGACGAAACCTACATCAAAGCGATGCTGGGCCATAAAGCCGAATGGTCATTAGGCCGAATGGTCATAAGGCCGAATGGTCATTAGGCCGAATGGTTATTTGGCCGAATGGTCATTAGGCCGAATGGTTATTTGGCCGAATGGTCATTTGGCCGAATGGTCATTTGGCCGAATGGTCATTTGGCCGAATGGTCATTTGGCCGAATGGTCATTTGGCCGAATGGTCATTTGGCCGAATGGTCATTTGGCCGAATGGTCATTTGGCCGAATGGTCATTTGGCCGAATGGTCATTTGGCCGAATGGTCATTTGGCCGAATGGTCATTTGGCCGAATGGTCATTTGGCCGAATGGTCATTTGGCCGAATGGTCATTTGGCCGAATGGTCATTTGGCCGAATGGTCATTTGGCCGAATGGTCATTTGGCCGAATGGTCATTTGGCCGAATGGTCATTTGGCCGAATGGTCATTTGGCCGAATGGTCATTTGGCCGAATGGTCATTTGGCCGAATGGTCATTTGGCCGAATGGTCATTTGGCCGAATGGTCATTTGGCCGAATGGTCATTTGGCCGAATGGTCATTTGGCCGAATGGTCATTTGGCCGAATGGTCATTTGGCCGAATGGTCATTTGGCCGAATGGTCATTTGGCCGAATGGTCATTTGGCCGAATGGTCATTTGGCCGAATGGTCATTTGGCCGAATGGTCATTTGGCCGAATGGTCATTTGGCCGAATGGTCATTTGGCCGAATGGTCATTTGGCCGAATGGTCATTTGGCCGAATGGTCATTTGGCCGAATGGTCATTTGGCCGAATGGTCATTTGGCCGAATGGTCATTTGGCCGAATGGTCATTTGGCCGAATGGTCATTTGGCCGAATGGTCATTTGGCCGAATGGTCGTTTGGCCGAATGGTCGTTTGGCCGAATGGTCATTTGGCCGAATGGTCATTTGGCCGAATGGTCATTTGGCCGAATGGTCATTTGGCCGAATGGTCATTTGGCCGAATGGTCATTTGGCCGAATGGTCATTTGGCTGAATGGTCATTAGGCCGAATGGTCATTAGGCCAAACAATAAAACTTGTTTACTCCAGAATGGTGTTGAAGGTCCAGATGGTGAAGTCGCCTTTCTGGAGTCGGTGATAGGAACTCAGTGCAGACAGACGGAAAATCAATATAAATAAAACAATCCATTTTTAATGCTTTTAATATGCCAATATGCACTTAAACACAAAAAAATGTCATTTTGACGGTACAACTAAAACCACTTACACCAAACAGCGCTGTAGCTGAACCTTATTCGACCCAACGAACTGTATAATCAATACATCGCTTCCGAAGACTTTACCAAATATAATTAGTGAAAATATCAATTTTAGAACATTTTGCGAAATGTTCATGGATGAAAGTCAAGGAAGTTAATTTATTATTAATATCAATTATCTAAGTTAATGTTATATTCAAATCAATACAATAAAACTAAAATTATCCAAATTTTCTCGGCCAGCTGAAAAGTCTTTATCTTTGAGCACATCAATAACTAATTCCAATTCTCATACACTAGAAGGCAATTGTGGTTTGCTTCGGTCGCATCACAATCAATCCCTAAATCTAACCGATCAGAAATGCGAACATTTCTACCCAAAATTGCATTCTTGTTTTCGTGGTGGCACTTCCATTTCGCTACAAAGCAACAATTTTGCTCCCCTTTCCAATCATCCAAATAGCTTAAATAACGGTCCGCTCTCATCAAAGATTCGATCTGCATTGTTCGAGTTGCTTTCCTCCGCGTAACAACATCGACACACCCAACCGAATGTGTCATCCGCTACCGCTACCGGGGAAAACTCTTTGAAGTTGGTCACGCGCTAGCTGCTCTACCCCCGCCCCCCATGTTTGCACATTGGATCGGACAGACGGATTTGGCAGGCAGACTAGTGGAAAATTGTAACTAAGCCATTGCCGCCGACCGAGACATTAAAGACCGCGACGGTGGACGTTTTGATGTCCAAGTCTGGGCTGTTGACTGTCACCAATAGCTGGGCGCCGGGTGATTTCCCCCGCTTAGCCACTAACCGACATTTATCGGATTACACGACGGCCGGCTGGGCGTTATGCCGCAAGTAGCCGAACGTCGCATACCTACTAAATACTGGAGTACCTTCCACAATGACAGCGAGAGTGGCTCATCGGGTAATTGACAAGCGTGTGCGAGAATATCAAATGGTGGTGAATTGCTACTGAGCGCAGTCAACGGAGGGGTTTTAGAGAGTGAGTGTAGACCTTTGATGTTCTGTATCAACATGGCACCCGCCGTCAGTCAGTCAGTTTACGTTCATTCATGACGGTTGATAGGAGCCTCCTCTTTTGAATATATTGGAAATGTTTCGTTTGAAGGATGATGAGATGAAAGATACGGTATTTAATGCGGTAACGTATGATGGGATACTTCCTTCACGCTAGATTCGAAGAGAGTGAGTTTGGGAGCTACAGTTTAGAAGCAAAAACTGCTTTCAATTTCCCTGATAATTGCCAAAGAAGATTAATGCGACACAAGTATTTGTCGAATCTCAATTTAATTGAATGACGTGTTAAATCGACGATAACCGAGTCACCCAATCTGGATGGTCTGTCTATCTACCTAACTTTACTCCCCGGTGTTCAGAGGAAAAGAAAAAAAACACTTCAAAGCTATCGAAGTGATTTATTTTTAGTGTCCTTCTGCCGTACCTGAGTTTTTTTTCTTTTCTACCTCTGCGTTCCCTAGAAAGGATGCCAATTTGGCACTGAATCAACTTCTGACTCGGCTTCCATTTCTTGTCTCATCTCGTTTCGCCTGTCTGCTCACTTGAAACTAATTCAGCTAGATTGAGCTAAGTTCCATTGATTACTGCTTGATTGGTGTTAAATGAGTGACGCCTTATCGGCAACTGAACCGTGTGCCAATTTCGCAGATTCCCGGGCTGTGGTGGTTTTGCCAAGAGCAACTTGGTGACAGTATGACAGAAAACCACAGCAGCCAGAGCGGTGAGGAGTGTCGTCCTAATTTATTGAACCGGATTCTCGATTTGTTGACTAAATTGCTATTTGCTCTTCGAGCTGATGGGAAAAGTTTGAGCCAACTTACCGGAAATGATCATATCGCCCCGCTCCGTCGTCCAGTAGTTGATGGATGCCGGATAGGCCTCCGTGTGGCACTCGAGGATGACGTCCTGCCCGAGGTAGGCTCCTTCCAGCTGGTTCGGGATCGATAGCATGGGGGGAACTGCGGGGAGAGATTAAGGGTGACGATGTTATATTTGATAAATTATTATAAATTGTTATTCGCGTGATATTCAATGCCATTACTTCGATACTGTTCTTTAATATTAAATTGGCTTTGAGCTACGTTGTTGTACATAAAGATGTAAATAGTCTCGGTACAAAATGTCCATACACAACTTCTGTTTCGACAGACTGCTTAGTAGATTTTCGGCGCACAGAATAATAAGTTTATACGATATAATATAATACGAATCTCGACTTTTCATGACATTTTTTTCAGATTCAGCTCAAATTTTACATGAAACTTTTTTTCAGGCGTCAACTTTTAGTGTAGATGTGTGTTCGGTTTCAATATTCAGGGTAACCATAAATATTGGCTCAATACCCTACGCTAACCTTAGAATGCTGAGGAAACAACGTTAGGAGCTGCGATCTGGTTAGTGGATTGTTGATAACGATTAGATCATATCATGTTGTTACTGGCGACAAGCCTTTTATGAACTATCACGTCAATATGCCAACTCACAAAGTTGAGATCGATGGTGAAGGCATCGATTCGAACTTGTCATGTGCGGACCTATTAAAGTACGGTGTTTGATGTTTCAAGGAACCTCGTGGCGGATTACCTTTGGCGGGATTGCTTTGTATCATCTTCAACAAGGATCGTCGGCCATTCTCGGCTGTTTATACCGCGTGTCATGCATTGCAACATTGCACTAATATTCATGTCGCATATCAACCAGAGATGCAACTTAGTGTAGGACTGATTGGGTGTTGATTGGGAATCAGTAACTTTGTGATATTGCGGCACTCTTCCCGGCATCAAGGATCAATTCTCACGATACGGCATGGAGTTGTCTATTTCATGATAATTGGACAAGCATTATGGCAAGTGCATGCGATCACTGCGCAGAAAACCGTCAAATCGGATGACAACTTTATCGAATGCATGGGTTTTTGCAAAAATGTGGTACATATGCAATGTGGGAAACAACTTAACAAGCCGTTTTTGAAAAAGCTTGCGGAGAACCCAAATTTGTTTTGGATGTGAAATAATTGTGTAAAGCTGATAAAATTTGCTGGCTTTCGCGACACCGTTTCTTCGCTTGTAGGTGTTATCGCTGGGAAAACGAATGACTTCTGAGCTAAACTAAAAGCCTAGTTATCCAAAAATAACCAGCAAATTTCGCGCCTCGCTAGAATATTTAGAGCCCACCGACTGATTTTCCACCGCCTCCAGAAGAAGCATGTACTTTTCTAATGCAACCCGGCCCATCAATGGTCTTGCAGAGGACTCCGCAGCGATTGGCCATGCCACTATACCAAGCTACACCGCCCTTGTGAAGGAGTATCGATGCCGATCGCATACTGGGATGCAACGCAATTGGTACTATGGAAGCCCTCGATCCCCCCGCGACAGTCGAACAATTGCAGCCAGTGACCATCAGCCGTCCCGGTCCTGTGTGTGGGATAGGTGAAAGGGTCTTCCAACCTGCCGCAAATGACATGTATACATCTGTTCCGAACACTTCAAGTGCTGATATATCCTTCGCTTCCAGTTTTTTGCCTTTTGCTCAGACATCTTGTTATCAGATGCCAACCATTTCTCTCGCCGACGACGATAGTCCTCCCTCACCACAGTCGACCAAGCGACCGCGAGCCGTTCCGATACTGTTCGTGGGATTGACGAAAGAATATTCCTACACGGCAACATGGCTTCGCTCTCTGCTGTACCTGATCCGTCCTCCAGTAACATCGAGGTTTACTACCAGAATGTTGGTAGCTTAAATTCATTAACGGACAATTATTTTCTCGCGACCACGGGTTGCTGTTACGACGTTATCGCCTTGACCAAGACGTGGCTCGACAACCGTACTCTGCCTCGCCAGGTCTTTGGTTCAACATTCGATGTCTACCACTGTGACCGCAATGTCTGCAACAGCCACAAGACATCAGGCGGTGGTGTGCTTATCACGTTCGCCGTGGTATAAAAGCCCGAGTGATCAACGATGACCGGTGGGCAAGCTCCGAGCAAGTGTGGATATCAGTGAAACTTGCCGATCGCAATCTGTTCCTGTGAGTTGTGTATTTTCCACCTGACAGAATTCAGCCTGATCGATGTACATCTTTCCTCCGTTTCTTTTATCGCCTCGATCGCCGCCCCGTTTGATGATATTGTTATACTGGGCAACTTCAACTTACCTGGCTTGACGTGGTGCCAGGCAAGTAATGGTTTTCTACGATTGGATATTGAAAAATCTGCGCTTATTAACTACCTTATCGACCGCCATGTGCCAAAACGAACAATTAGTACTGATCAACACTCTCCATGGCAATCAGACGTTTAAAATCTGCCAAACGAGCTGCATTTAAAAAATTCTCGAAGCATACGAAATCACTACTTACAACTCAACCACGAATACAAACAGCAAAGCAGACGCGCCTTTTTAGACACCTGCGAAACGTCGAGCGTCAACTGAAATCTAAGCCCAAGTCGTTCTGGAAGTATGTTAACGAGCAGCGAAAAGAATCCGGTTTACCATCTTGTATGTCATTTAATGGAGTTTTAGGCACCGACACTAAAAAAAATTTGCCAACCCTTCTCCGACAAATTTTCAAGCGTTTTTTCCAACGAGCGCCTTCCACCACAACAAGTCGCTGCCGCCGCCAATTTAACTCCTTCTCTAGGACGAACCATCAACCGAATTCGTGTCGATAATGCTGCCATTCTTGCAGCAAATGCCAAAATGAAAGCATCTTGTTCCCCGGGTCCAGATGGTGTTTTCCCGATTTTTCTCAAAAAGTGTATCAGCGGGCTTCTTGAACCACTTCGGCGAGTCTTCGAGCTATCACCCACTACTGGAGCTTGCTTGGAAAAAAGGAAACAAATCGAACATTGACAATTATCGAGGAATCTCGTGTTTAAGTGCCATATCAAAACTATTCGAGCTGGTTGTTTTAGACCCTATTTTCTTTCACTGCAAACAGTACATTGCAGATGACCAACACGGTTTTATGCCTAAACGATCGACCACGACAAATCTGCTCTCGTTCACAACATATGTAATGGATGGATTCGCTGACGGATTGCAAACCGATGCTATTTACATGGATCTATCTGCGGCCTTCGACAAAATCAACCATGATATCGCAATAGCGAAGCTGGACATTCATTCTCGGCATTCATGGACAACTTCTGCGCTGGTTTCGTTCCTACCTCGATGGAAGGCAACTCCAAATCAGCATTAAGGACTGTCTATTAGCACTATTCTTCGCTACATCTGGCATCCCACAAGGAAGCC
Source organism: Topomyia yanbarensis (assembly GCF_030247195.1). NCBI lineage: Eukaryota > Metazoa > Arthropoda > Insecta > Diptera > Culicidae > Topomyia > Topomyia yanbarensis. The sequence goes on along the minus strand of NC_080671.1, from coordinate 40,062,854 downwards.
ATCTCGGTCCAGTAATATTCCTGCTCTACTTTAATGACGGCAATTTCACATTACAAAGACCCCGTCTTTCTTTCGCCGACGACATGAAATTTTTTCAACAAATACGGGATAAAACCGATGCCGAGCTTCTTCAGAGGGAACTGGACAGCTTTAATACGTCGTGTGATCTAAACAGAATGGTTTTAAATTTCTTCGGCTCGAGCATTTCAAGGCACTCTCACATCAAAGATCTCGGAGTCATTATGGATTCGGCACTAACGTTCAAACCACATACTTCATACATCGTGGATAAGGCATCACGACAGCTTGGGTTAATCTTCCGAATAGCGAAAAACTTCAGGGACGTATACTGTCTTAAATCGCTTTACTACCCGTTGGTTCGCTTAACGTTAGAATATTGTTCTGCTGTTTGGAATCCATACTACCAGAACGAGATTGATAGAATCGAGGCTGTCCAACGCCGGTTCCCATGGCAAAACAGATTTCAGTAGCCGCTATGAATGAGCTATGAAAACCTCGATGCACGCAGCATTCGTAGGGTCTGCTCTCGAGCCCTGTTCGTCTCGGACTTATTCTCTGCCAGAGTGAATTGCCCTACAAATCTCGGACGTTTGGATCTTCAAGCCCGCGTTCGAGCTCTACGTAATAACTCTATTCTGCGAATTCCGTTCAGGAGAACCAACTATGGCTGCCAGTGCACTGTTACCGGACTCCAGCAAATTTTTAACAGTGCGGCGACGGTCTTTGACTTCAACCGGACGCGGAATGCGATAAAAGCGGAAATATTGGCAATTTTAAAATGTAATTAGTTTAAGCAACCAGCATTGGGGTCAAGGGGACTGTTGGTGAAGGTAATAAACATAAACATTATGCAAAAAAAATAAAAAGGAAATTAAACCAAAATAGAAGGAACAGAAAAATATTGCAAAATAGTTAAAATAGTAAACAACGGGTAAACATCAAAATGAAAAAAAAAATATCATGAGCATTGAAAAAAGGAAAAACGGCAAATGGAACAAAAATGAAACAACAAAAAATATAAACACGATGCTACAAAAAAGTAGAATATAGAAATAAAAAGAAATAGATCCGCTGAGTTAGACGTAAATATAACAATAATACATGTTTGAAATATTAAAATTAGGAACAAAATAAAAAATTAAAAGCATGAAAACTGGAAAATGGGAAAATGTTGAAAAAGTTTCAAAATAGATTTATTTATTATTATTATTATTACATCTTCGATATATATCGTGCAAATTACACTTAATGCTATTGCTAATGTCAATGTTAAAAATTTCTAATTGCCAACTTATAATTATAGATTTAGTGGTATGGAAGTCAAAAACTAAAACAGTTTCGCTGAATCTACTACAACATCTGTCTACCGGATTGTTCTGGCCATATGCTGTACGGTGCCTAAGAAGCCACAGAAGCGGACGATTCATTATATCACGAGGGGGAACAAACAAATGAATCCTTGAGATATTGTCGGGACAGTCAATATTGTTCGACAACATATCGAAAATGAACATTCTTTGCAAGAACGAATAGGCAAAATGATAAAGAACAAGGATGTAACAATTATATAAAAATAAAATAGCTTTGAAAAATCAAAAAGTGGACAAGTTATTTTTTTAAATGAACTCATTTAGAATAAATTAAGTGCAATAGAATTATAGAAACAGAAATGAATATGAATAATTGAACGGAATAGATTCAAGAAAAAATAGGAAACCGTAACAAATGGAGATAGCCCACAAACAGACAAAAGTAATAATAGAAAACATGTGAAATCAAAATGATTGAAATGGGTAAAAAGAGATTGCTAGAAGAAATGGAAAAATAGGAATATTACCTTACAGAAAAATAAGAAAAAAATTAAGAAATAAATGGGTTAAATAATAAATAAATCTATATAAAGTTGAAGTAGAAAAAAATATATAATTTGATGAAATGAAAAACAGAAAACATTCACAAAACGCAAAAAGATCAAAATAAAGTAATGGGAAAAATGTAAGAATGAATAAAAAATACAAAATAGAAAACATGGAATTCAATATATAATGGGTGAAAAGCAAAATATTAAAGGTAATAGAATATAAAATTTAAAAAATAGGAAAGTATTGCAAAAAAAAATCCACGCAAAAGAAAAACATGAATTTCAAAACTGATAAATGGAGAACAGAAAAAAATCACAACATGTAAAAAGATAAACTAAGAAAAAAGAAAAATGATTTTTTTAGCAAATGAGACAGACTTAAAATGAAAAATATGGAAAACAGGCGGATAGAGAAATACAAAAATAGTTTTATTGAAAAATACAACGAAATGCAAAAAAAGAAAACCAAAAATTAGTGAAACAAACTAGATAAATTTAATGAAATCAATTAAACAAACGCATGAAAAAGAAACAAAAAAGAAATATAAAATGAAAGACTTGAAAAAATATGAAAAGATGAAAATAATTGAGAAAATGGGACAAACACACCTTTTAAAAAAGAAGCAAAAATAGAAACGGAAGATAAGGGGCAAAATATACAAAAAGTGTAAAATAAGATTAAATGGAGCAAGTGGAAAGAATGATAAACCTTGATAAAGTGGAAAATGATACAAAAAAGCAAATATGGAAAAATGGAAAGGAAAAAAATTAAAATCAATAGAAACTCTAGATTATATGAAGAAATATAGAATTTCTCCGACGAAATGCGATAAAAATGGAAAAAAATTAAATTGAGAAAGTTAAAGATAAAAACAAAGCATTCGGGTTCTCGTATTTAAATAACATTTTTCAAGTGAGTACGAAAAATTACTATGAACCGTTTTATTCGTGGTTTTGTGTTTGTGATTTTTTGTTTGATGGCATTATTAAGAATTCGTATCTCAAGTCCTATTTGACCAATTGAGCACTCGTAAAGAAGATTACTGATTTTTTTCATTCTAATAGATTTTTTTGTTATTTATTTAGCAGTTACGGTAAATTGAAATAACTAGAAATAGAAGTAACATATCGTTCTTTTTTATTTTTATTAACGCGACTTTAATTTTTTTTTTTTTCATCCGTCACGCACATATCGTCCTGAAAACATAAGAAATCGCAATTGGACTAATGATTTTATTTTAACCGTATAGCTGCAAAAAACACTGTTTTTTGAAACCTACACATAGATTGCAAAGTTTCGAATTATTTATTAAAATATTAATCTAAATCAATTTACACCATAGTTAGTGATCACGTTCAAATTATATCTTCATATAAACTTGCAGTAAAAAGAGAACCCGTTAAATTGACTAAATCAATAATCAATCATGAAAAACTCAATAACGACTTCCAAAATTTCATAGAAAACATCGAGTTGATTGATGATGTAGATGTATGTACTACAAATATCATCACAACCTACAATTCTTTACTTGCGGAAAACACTAGAACGGTCTCCAAAACTTTGAAATGTAAAGGCGTTTTTTGCCCCTGGATCAATTTCGATTTGTGGACACTGATTAAAATCAAAAGTAATTATCTGAAACGAGTAAAAAATAACCCCAATGATGAAAACCTCAAAGCTCTTCTGCAACACATAACTAAAAAAGTTAATGTAATGAAAAAGCGGTGCAAAAAGGCTTACTTTGAAAACCTTATATCCAACACAACTCATTCAAAACTTTGGAAAAATATTAATACCATTTTTGGTCGTTCAAAGTCGCATGTTCCCATCAGCCTAATTAGCAATTATATCAGAGTCACTGAGACTAAAGAAGTATGTAATGTTTTCAACGAATATTTCTCCAGTATTGGCAAAAATTTGTCTGACAATATTCCCACGAGTCCCAACTCAAATCCTATTACAAATATACAACACGTCCAAGAAACAATCTTCTTGCGTCCTGCAACCATAAACGAAGTGATCCTTTTGATTAAAGACCTCGAAAAAAATAACAGCTGTGGTCCTGATAAGATCCCCGCTAGTGTTCTTAAGAGTAACTGTACCACTTTTGCAAACATCCTAACCAAAGCTTTTAATTTAATAATTCAAACCGGCAGGTACCCAGACTGTTTAAAAATAGCCCGAGTAATTCCAATTTTCAAAGCTGGTGATCCAAACCAACCTTGCAACTATAGACCAATTTCAATATTGTGCGTTTTCAATAAAATTCTTCTTCTTCCATCATTAGTCAAATTGATAGTAAAAGAATTGTTGGTGCCCTTTTTCTGGACCTAAAAAAGCATTCGATACTCTGGATCACTCAATCCTGCTTAAGAAGTTAGAATGCTATGGTATCAGGGGATTAGCAAATCATATTATTCGTAGCTATCTGTCGTATAGGAACTAATTCGTATCTATTGGAGACTCGTGTAGCTCTTATAGACCAATAGAAATAGGAGTGCCCCAAGGCAGTAATATTGGGCCACTGTTATTTTTATTGTATATCAATGACCTAGGTAGACTCGGGTTAAAAGGGACTCCTCGTTTTTTCGCGTTTGACACAGCGTTTTTCTACCCGAACAACAACTGCCTGGATATTGTACGCGACATTGAATCGGATTTAAAAACACTAACGACGTATTTCAACGAAAACCTTCTTTCCTTGAACCTATCAAAAACTAAATATATGCTGTTTCGTTCATTTAGAAGAGCTATAGGCGTGCATCCAGACCCAAGAATGGGACAGTCTGTAATTCAGGAAACTAGCTGCTTCAAATATTTAGGACTTCACTTAGACCCCACACTCTCCTGGATTGAGCATATAACATCTATAGAGAGAAAAGTTGCATCGTTATGTGGGGCTATGCGTAAAGTATGCTCTTTTGTTCCCCAGCATGTACTTCTAAAGTTTTATTATGCGCACATCCACTCATTGCTGAACTACCTTGTATCTGTGTGGGGCCGTGCCAGTATTTCGAATCTGAAAAAGCTACAAACACTTCAAAACCGATGTCTTAAAATTATTTATAAAAAACCAATTATGTACCCTACTATTTTGTTATATAATAATAAAGCCCATAACATATTACCTTTGCTTGGGTTGACTAACTACCAAACAATAATATACATCCACAATGCTTTGCATAATACTATTGCTCATAATAATCTAGAATTTACAACAGGCATTCGAACTCACAGCCAAGCCAATCATTTATTATACTCCAGAGTATCCACGAACCTTGGTCAAAGACGAATTTCTTTCATCGGACCTAAGTTATTCAACCAGCTTCCTACTGACTTAAAGCAAATAACATGTCGCACTCGTTTCCAAGCAAAATTGAAACTAATTTTTAAAAATAAAATAGGAGAATTTTTAATATAAACTTCGTTCACCACCAATCGAGCTTATTCCTTTAGTTATAATTGGTTAACATTTTTTTAATAAAAACAATTGATAAATGCATTTTTTCTAGCAATAAGTAATAAATAAATTTAAATTATTATAAGCTTCCTGCAAAGCTACGATGGGACCCTTAAAAGGATTTTTTTCCGCTGGGTACTCGCCGTAGCTTCTTGTCAAATTTTGTGTTTTGTCGGTCTCGTATTGTTTTTCTTTTTGTTCTCAGCGTTTCCGCGATTCGTAACTTTGTTTTGTTGTGCTGACCTTTTTTGTACGCTAAGAACTGATGTGTCCACTACCAGGGGGCTCCGTTTGTGAGCTTTTTGGTGTGGGGGTAAGAGGCGGGCTATTAAATAAAAAAAAATTCGAGAACCCAGAGCTCAAAAACGATTAAGAATTTTTTTAAAAGTCTTTCAAGATCCATGAGATGATACTAGTAAAGTATGAAATTGAAAATAAATTTCATTCTCTTAACAAACAATTTACAAAAAGAGATCTTATGTCTTTTTGCCCACTGCGCGTTAAAATCGTTTCTATGTTTCAAAGTTTTCTTTTGAAAGAAGACGAAAGACTACGTGCAGTATAAACTTAATGATATAATTTACGATTAACTTTATGATAGAAATTGAAGGAAACTAATACCAATACTAAAACTCTAATTGAATTTTCAAAGAAATTGTTATTGAAATAATATTTGACAGTATCATTCCTTCTGTTCAAAATCTATTCCGGGCCTGGGGGGAAAACATCTCGTTCCTCTCCCCGCTCGACGGCCTTGCACATACCTACTAAATTAAAAGTTTGTTTCAAGATCAATTGCACTAGATATTGAGCAATTTTGCCTCATGTCCACCTCCTTAACGTAATGTTCCACAATCGTCTGAACTCTCGATCGAAGCAGATCGTTTTCTTGTGCTGTGCATAGAGTGGATCAATATAAATATATACATTGTGAAGGCCAGTCATTGTTTGCGGCAGGCTTTGTTCGCCGGTGCCTAGGTTGGTGAAGTGAATAGTTCAATAACCGGACAAGCCGCTATATAAGCTAAGTATCTTTTTTTTCTCATTTCCCTTTCCCCCGATCTGTCGCTATTTCTTAGATCCCTTTCCCCTGAATATAAGTTTCATCTCTCGTTTACACCACGGGCTATCCTCGTGCCTAAATGGCCGAGGGCGAAGTAACATTGGATGGGAATGATATTCCCATGGATATACCGGATAAACCCGAAATTACTCCCTCCCCTGATTCCCCCAGTCCTCCTCGTATTAAAACATACCCACCCAGTTCAACTGGGCCCTGGGTGGTCTATTTCCGGCCCATTACGAAATCGCTTAATATTTTAGAGATCTCACGGGAGCTGACTGCTAACTACCCGGCCGTAGCTCAGATAACACGTGTTAGAGCTAATAAGATACGCATATTAGTGAATGACCTCGACCAGGCAAACCAGATTGCTCGCAACGAGCGCTTTACAAAGCAATTTAAGGTGTATATACCTTGTTTGGCAGTGGAGATCGACGGGGTCGTTGCCGAGCCGGGTTTGAAGTGCGAAGACGTGTTGAAGTATGGAGTTGGTTGCTTTAAGGACCCCTCACTTGAACATGTGAAGATTCTGGAATGCAAGCAATTGTATTCAGCAAAAACTGAGAATAATAAGACAACTTATTCATTGTCAGACTCGATTCGGGTGACTTTCTCCGGGTCTTCCCTCCCCAACTATGTCCTCCTGGATAAGGTTCGTCTACCGGTTCGCCTGTTTGTACCGCGGGTAATGAACTGCAGCAATTGCAAGCAGCTGGGCCACACAGCCACCTATTGTGGCAATAAGAAAAGGTGCGGCAAATGCGAGGGAGAACATGAGGATGACGCTTGCAGTGGAGAAACTGAGAAGTGTATTTACTGCGGGGGCCTTCCGCATGATCTTAAATCATGCCCCGCGTACAAACAGCGCGGGGATAAAATTAAGCGCTCCCTTAAGGAACGCTCGAAGCGCTCTTATGCAGAAATTCTTAAGAATGCTTCGCCATCTGTCCCTTCCGAAAATTCCTTTGCTCTTTTGGCTGGCGTTGAGCAAGAATCTGACGACCCACAAGAGGGAACATCTTTGGTTAACCCAGGGGAGTCCAGGAAGAGGAAAAATCAAGCTTCCCCTAGATTGCCTCGTAAGGGTGCCAAGGTGTCATCCACTCAGAGTGCGCCAACTACAATCAATAAATCCAACGGAAGTGATGCACTAAAGCCGAAGCAATTTGCTCCAGGACTTGGAAATTTTAATTCTAACAAGGAGTATCCACCACTTCCAGGGACACCAAAAACCCCAAGTGTTCCCTTTTTTCAAACAAATACTCAGTCCAGTAGCGGACTAATGAAATTTTCTGACATAGTGGACTTAATTTTCACAGCTTTCAATGTTACTGATCCTCTTAAAAGCATTCTGATACATTTTCTCCCTATGGTGCAAACATTTTTGAAACAGTTGACTGCTAAATGGCCCCTCCTTGCAGCGATCGTATCCTTCGATGGCTAAGTCATCAAACGAGGTCACTGATTCGATCACTGTCCTACAGTGGAATTGCAGAAGTATCCTCCCGAAAATCGATTCCTTCAAATTCTTACTAAACAGTTTAAAATGTGATGTTTTCGCATTATGTGAAACTTGGTTAACTTCCGATATAAATCTCAACTTCCACGACTTTAATATAATCCGTCTGGATCGAGAAAACCCTTATGGAGGAGTACTTTTGGGGATCAAAAAGTGCTATTCTTTCAACCAAATTAACCTCCCTTCGACACCAGGCATTGAAATTGTCGCTTGTCAAGTTCTAATCAAAGGTAAAGACCTTTGCATTGCTTCCATCTACATTCCTCCTAGAGCCTCGGTAGGGCACCGAACGCTTTGTAATATCACGGAATCCTTACCGGCACCGCGGCTAGTTCTGGGAGATTTTAACTCGCACGGTACGGTATGGGGCTGTCTTCATGATGATAATAGATCAACATTAATCCAAGATCTTTGCGACAATTTCAACATGACCATCTTAAACACGGGAGAAATGACGCGGATTCCTACACCACCAGCACGCGCAAGCGCGTTGGATTTATCGCTATGCTCGACATCGCTACAGTTAGATTGCAGGTGGAAGGTGATCCCTGATCCCCACGGTAGCGATCATTTGCCTATCGTGATTTCAATTGCTAACGGTTCAAGACCATCGGAAACAATCAATGTCTCGTATGACCTCACACGGAACATTGATTGGAAGAGTTACGCGACCGCGATATCCGTTAAAATCGAATCCACTCAAGAACTTCCTCCGGAGGAAGAGTACAGGTTTTTGGCTGGCTTGATTCTCGACAGTGCGAATCAAGCTCAGACTAAACCAGTACCCAGCGCGAATACCCATGGACGGTCTCCCACCCTGTGGTGGGATAAAGAGTGCTCAGAGCTGTACGCGGAAAAGTCCACTGCATATAAGGCCTTCCGGGAAGACGGGTTACCCGCTAGCTATCTACAGTACGCGTCGTTAGAAAGGCGAATGAAGAGTCTAATGAAAGCCAAAAAACGCAGTTATTGGCGCCGGTTCGTCGACGGGTTAACGAGAGAAACAGCGATGAGCACTCTTTGGGGTACGGCTCGACGTATGCGTAACCATAATAGTACCAACGAGAGCGTGGAATATTCAAACCGTTGGATATTCGCTTTCGCCAAGAAGATCTGTCCGGACTCTGTCCCGGTACAGAAAACGTGCCGCGCCGCGTCTCCTCACGATACCGCGAACGAAACACCGTTTTCGATGGTGGAGTTCTCACTTGCTCTCTTATCATGCAACAATAACGCCCCAGGGTTAGACAGAATCAAATTCAACTTGCTGAAGAATCTGCCTGACACTGCAAAAAGGCGCTTGTTGAATTTATTTAACAAGTTTCTTGAGGGTAACATTGTCCCTCATGACTGGAGGCAAGTGAAGGTCATCGCCATCCAAAAACCAGGAAAACCAGCCTCCGACCACAACTCGTATCGGCCGATTGCAATGCTGTCCTGTATTCGGAAGTTGTTCGAGAAAATGATCTTGTATCGCCTCGACAATTGGGTTGAAGCAAATGGCTTACTGTCAGATACACAATTTGGCTTCCGCAAAGGCAAAGGGACGAACGATTGCCTTGCGTTGCTTTCTACAGAAATCCAAATGGCCTATGCTAACAAAGAGCAGATGGCATCAGTCTTCTTGGATATTAAGGGGGCTTTTGACTCAGTTTCTATCAACATTCTGTCAGAGAAGCTGCACCAGCATGGTCTTTCGCCAATTTTAAATAACTTTTTGCTAAACCTGTTGTCTGAAAAGCACATGCACTTTTCGCATGGCGATTTAACAACATTGCGATTTAGCTACATGGGTCTTCCCCAGGGCTCATGTCTAAGTCCCCTGCTCTACAATTTCTACGTGAATGACATTGACGATTGTCTTGCCAATTCATGCACGCTAAGGCAACTTGCAGACGACGGCGTGGTCTCTGTCACAGGGCCCAAAGCTGCCGACTTGCAAGGACCATTACAAAATACCTTGGACAATTTGTCTGCTTGGGCTCTTCAGCTGGGTATTGAGTTCTCCACGGAGAAAACTGAGTTGGTTGTTTTTTCTAGGAAGCGTGAGCCGGCGCAACTCCAGCTTCTATTAATGGGTGTAACGATCAATCAGGTTTTCACATTTAAATATCTCGGGGTATGGTTCGACTCTAAAGGTACCTGGGGATGTCACATTAGGTATCTGAAACAGAAATGCCAACAAAGGATCAATTTTCTCCGAACAATAACTGGAACATGGTGGGGTGCCCACCCAGGAGACCTGATCAGGTTATACCAAACAACGATATTGTCGGTGATGGAGTACGGGTGTTTCTGTTTCCGCTCCGCTGCGAACATACACTTCATCAAACTGGAGAGAATCCAGTATCGTTGCTTGCGCATTGCCTTGGGTTGCATGCACTCGACCCATACGATGAGTCTCGAAGTGCTGGCGGGCGTTCTTCCGCTAAAAAATCGATTTTGGGAACTCTCATATCGATTGCTCATCCGATGCGACATTCTGAACCCGTTGGTGATTGAAAACTTCGAGAGGCTCGTCGAGCTTAATTCTCAAACCCGATTTATGGCCTTGTACTTCGACTACATGGCACAGAGCATTAACCCTTCTTCATATACTCCCAACCGTGTTCGTTTCCTAGATACTTCTGATTCTACTGTATTCTTCGACACATCCATGAAGGAAGAGATTCGTGGAATCCCGGACCATATACGCCCGCAAGTGATCCCCAATATATTTTATAATAAATTCCGAGAAGTCGACTGTGACAAAATGTTCTACACTGACGGATCAAATCTCGATGGGTCCACTGGCTTCGGTATCTTCAACAATACTATCACCGCTTCATTCAAGCTCAATGATCCCGCTTCAGTTTACGTCGCAGAGTTAGCTGCAATTCAGTACACCCTTGGGATCATCGACACTCTGCCCACAGATCACTACTTCATCATTTCGGACAGCCTCAGCTCCATCGAGGCTCTTCGTGCGATGAAGCCCAAAAAGCAATTCCCATATTTCCTGGGGAAGATACGGGAGTCCTTGTGTACGTTATCTGAAAAATCTTATCAAATTACCTTTGTTTGGGTCCCCTCTCATTGCTCTATTCCGGGCAATGAAAAGGCCGACTCATTAGCAAAGGTGGGCGCATTAAATGGTGACATATATGAAAGACCAATCTGCTTCAACGAATTTTTTAGTATTTGTCGTCAGAGGACACTCAGCAGTTGGCAAACCTCGTGGAGCAATGGTGAACTTGGACGATGGCTACATTCCATTATCCCAAAGGTATCAACGAAGCCTTGGTTCAGGGGGATGGATGTGGGTCGGGATTTTATTCGTGTAATGTCCCGACTTATGTCCAACCACTACACCTTGGATGCGCATTTGCGGCGTATTGGGCTTGCGGAGAGTAGTCTGTGCGCTTGTGACGAGGGCTATCACGACATCGAGCACGTTGTCTGGGTATGCGCCGGGTATTTGGACGCCAGGTCTCAGTTAAAGGATTCCCTTCGGGCCCGAGGTAGACCACCCAATGTCCCAGTCCGAGATATGCTGGCAAATCGTGATTTCCCCTATATGTCCCTTATTTATACTTTCATAAAAACGATAAATATCCCAATTTAGCCCCTCTCTTTTTATTTCTCGTTTTAGAAGTTTTCTCCTGCCTTTTGGGACCGATCAGCTCCAGACTGCAACTATGTAACCGCCGTCGCACTTACCACTACGGAAACTGAAGCGAGAGCGACTCGAGGTCCGATGACTTTTGAAGGATTCCCCGCGGGTCCGAAGAATACCATCCGCCAATCCGACCTACTAGACTGAGGCGCTAATTTGTCTCGCTGATCTCCCGTTTGCCCGAAAGTTGCAAGTTTTGCTCTTCTCTCCCGGTCACCATCTACGCTTTCTCTCCCCTGTCCTTGATACAACTGCTTCTACAGCCCCCTCTGAATATCTTGACCAAGCATAAGTCTCCGCTAAAAAAGTTCAAATTTGTATTCTGTATTCCTAGTTTTAAGATAGTTGTAATTTTACCTCTTTGTTAAAACTATTGTCCCCCATCTTGTAAATAGAATTGTATCCCTAGTTTTAAAACACCGGTGAATTTTCTCATAAACATTTGTTCCCCCTTTTGTGTACCAAACTATATTGTTAGTTTTAAGATAACTGTAAATATTTCCTAAAAACTATTACTATTGAATTCCTTGTTTTAAAATTTTTCATAAAAAAAAATCTTTTGTTCCCTCTCTTGTATATAGAATCTTATTTCTAGTCTTAAGATAGCTGTAAAATTTTTCTTTAAAAAAAAAAAAAATATTTCACCATTATAACCTCCTAGTTTTAAAATATCCAAAATGTAAAAACAAAAGAATTTGGCACCGCCAAGCTAACGCATTTGTGCCTATCAAATAAACGAAATGAATAAAAAAAAAAAAAAACGTAATGTTCCATACTTTTTTTGTAAACTCATAATCTAGGGAAAATATTTTTTTTAGCAAAATATCACACGAACAACATTTTGATGAACAACATGTCACTAATAATAATTATAACTACTTACATTGTACCCTCAGCTGCACCCGCTTACTGATAGATGGCGGCACTCCGTTCGACGCCACACACAGATAGGCCGCCATATGCAACCGGCTGACTTTGGTTATGTGTAACATTTCACCATCGACCACATTCACTGTGGGTCGGCGAGGTAGGCGGTAGATCGTAAAGATAACGACAAAAATAACAAGAATTCAAAATTAACACCAATCTGCCACTCAAAAACGGTAATCGAGTTCATTATATGTTAGCAAAGCGGTTCTGGGATCGTTTCTTTGTAATTGTAATTAATCGAGGAGTCGCTGTCGCTTACCGTTTTCACCTCCGATGGCCATCTCGTCGCCGTCCTCCCGGCGCCACATCACGTACGGTTCGGGGAATCCTTTCGCCTTGCACGACAGCGTTACGTTGGTGCCCTCCCGGACCACCATGTCGTTGCTCGTCAGTGATTCCACGATTGCGGGTGGTACTAATTGAAAATTAAATTATGTATATCGTAAAATTAGATTATAATTGTCCTGTCGGTGGAGGATTTGGTGTAGCACAGAAAGGTTAGGATTGGATAAATTTTATCGGCGCCGGTTAAGGTTTGCAAAGAAAGTTGCTCTTCCTGTACAGAATATTGCCCAATTCGAAGGTCAATTTAATGATCCCATCCAGAGTTAAAAATAATCGAAGCTCTTTTTTGACGGCTGAAAATGAACCTGATGTGACTCACGGTGAATAGAAAAATATTCATTCAAATATCCATGTTATTCATTCAGTTGAATATCGTACAATATATTCATTTCATTAATTATCTAGGAAAATGTTTTCAAATGCCGGTAAAGCATATGAAACAACAATCATCATCGCTTACATTGCGCCAGGGCCTACTTTGATGCATTTGATTCGTTGCCGTATGGTCGCTTCGTGCAATAATCGGAGACGAATGAAAATCTGCATGGATGAATGGGCGGCTTGTTCGTTTGAAATTTTCAGCTGCGTCACTGAATATTGAAAATGAATGCGGCTGAATATGATCAATTTTCATTCAATGAATTTGAATATTTTTAACTCTGATCCCATCTAGTGCATAATACTAAAATTAACTTTAATTTGCCGAAAACCAGGTCCAAAACTCGTCGAGCGTCACCGAAATGAAACATTAAATGAAATAACGTTAAATTACGATCTCAATCCAAACAGACGTGATACCCCTCAACCCAAACCCAGAAACGGTGGCAACGGACAAACGAGAACATTAAAACCGATTGCAAAACGATGAAAACACAAAATCAAATTTCGTTCGACATACCGTTAAACCACCTGCCACTGCTACTGTCACCGGCCAGGTCGAAAATTGGTGCTAGTTTGCAACCAGCCAAAACTGTAGCTAAATTTATTTGATTCATTAGGAAACAGAGTCAAAAAATGTCGCTACCAATTTCCCATTTCCACCGCCAGCACGCGAACCCGGTGATAAACGTTCCATAAAATCCTTAATGACTTGCTGGCGCGAACCGATCCGGGCACGGGGGTTGAATTTAATATAAATTGGACCCAATCAAACCCGGGGGGTGGGGGTGGAATGTTTGTGTTTCGGGTACCCACGAATCTAGAACCGGACGCGACGACGGTATCGGTTTGGACGGAGCTGTAATCGTTGTTTGATTTTTGATGGCGACCGGGTAAGGATGTAAATCACCGCGAAAAAATGGGTGGGGGTAGATTCAATTTGTCACGGTTGTTTGAATTTTATGGTGGAAACTCTTTTTTGTGGAGAAGAGAGGAATTGTAAATAATGCGTACGGGTGACGATTTTCATGGTTTGAACCAATCACCGTACACCTTGACTGCGGTCAATATGATTGGCGACGGAGAAGACAACATTTAAACGGATAGTTTGTAAGTTTTTTGTCATATTTCCACCTTTAACTCATTTGATATGCTTATTCGAAAGTCAGCTTCGGCCCGGAATTCAACAAAGCAATCCCGTTGTCAATGTCTTATTAGTTCTTATCTCATGTAATCCAGTGAGGAATTATGGTCCCCCATCCCCTAAGGAGAAAGTAATCATGGACAGGCAAAAGGAACTGCAGGCAAATGAATTCCCCAGTAAATGCATATCCCAGTTAATGGAATGCGGAAATATCGAACGTATCATGAACCGGATATGGTAAATAGATAAAGGAAATTGCATTTAATCAGATTCCATACTCACCGACGACCTGCAGGTAACCTTTCCGTGACCGCATCGGATCGGTGTTGACCTGACACATGTACCAGCCCCGGTCGTTTTCCTCCACCTCCCGGATGTGCAAATACCAGGACCGGTGGTCATTGTAGGTCAAGCTGATTCGGGGATTTTGGGTTATCACATTGTGGTGAATCGATAGTATCGTCTGTGTGTCCACCCGGACCCAAGCGACCTGCAAAATAGAATAAATATTGATTGATGAGCATTAGTCTATAATATGATGTAACGTTGTAGTATCAAATTTAACAAATGAAATCCATTCCTAGTTAGAGTGCTGCATGTTTAAATTTAAATAATTGAATAAAATATACAATTGTCTGCGATCCCATTCCACACTACTACAATCATTCCCTTCAGAAGGCTCTCTCTTGAGAGGTGACGCAAAACTTAGAACGGGTTAAGAACAGCATGTAACTTGCCTAGAGACATGTTCTGTAACATTACGCCGGTAACAACAAAACTACCGGTACTCACGACGACGACGATGGCGCCTAAAAGCAAAAGCGACCAGCAAAATGTACGATCTAATAAATAACAAATTGAATAATAATATAAATTGCTTAATTCAAACTTCGCCACTGTATGAATAATGAATTTTAGAAATTGAATAAAATTGTACGTTCAGCACAAAACCCGGCAACGAACAAACCGGTCCAGTTCCCGGTACCGCTCGAGGGGGTTGCGTGTAGATCCACTTCTTATCGGACTTCCAGACCAAATTGTCACCATGAATGAGAAGAAATTTGACCCCGTGTGTGTGTGCGGGTGTTGCGGGAAACTCGGGCCAGGCGAGGCGAAGTCGGGCATGGAATGACAACATTCTCAGTTCCTGTACCCTGCATGTACATATACGTATGTATGTGTATTCTATGTGTAGACTAAATACGGAACAGAGAAAACATTGCTGCGTTGATACCATGTTGGGTCATGTCGTTCGACCTCCTGCCTGACAGCTACAACTGGACATTTCCGCTCTCGTATCGAAATCCTACACACACAAACACACACACATGTACGACAGCACCCGGTTCCCTCCTGCTGATGTAGCTAATGCGGTTGAATGGTTTGTGGTCAAAAGTGATAGCTTTGAGTTTGAGTGATTATGTTATTTGTTCTTTGTTGGAATTTGAGCGGTTTCCAGTCAGATCTGGTGACCTTTCATTTTTGGTAGAGGAGGTCGGTGTACATATCCGAGATTGAATCAAATTAGGAAACGACATTACTTGACGTATGATAGAAGTGCTATCATTTTAACATCTCATTTTGAATCTAAAAATTGTGTGTGTCAATAGGGGAACCCGGGTCTATTCGGACCTACCTAAGCAAATCGCCCTTTTAGGTAGATAGATGTGAAAAACTTTACCGGTCAATGGTCCTAATTGTTGGTTTGAAACCTCAGCTACATTTTGATGCCATAAAAGTTAATTCGCACCACTCTATGACAGCGCTATTCGACGATTTGCAAAACTCTACATTTTTCCATCCTTTTACAATGTAGGGGTAATTTAGACCGTCATTTTTTACGATAGAATTTTATTAACCTGTGAAATATTTATTACAAACACTCCTTAACAAGTAAATAAAAATTGTGTTACAAAAACATAATCTGGTTAGTCCCAGCTGTCGATTGGCACATTTTGTGTTTTCCTTGCTAAGGTATGTGCAATCGTGTGCGTAGCCGCAAGCCGCGGAACAGTGGTTGATGGAATTGGGGGTCCAAATAGCACCGTACACTCGTTTGTCTTAAAATCCGTGTTTTCAGGAAAAAAAAAACAAAAATCATTCCATAAAATAGAAGCCTCAAGCTTTCCAAAACATTTACCTGTTAATCTTTTCACTTTCATTTATTGCTTTAAAAAATCATAACAAAAAATAATGACATAAAACACACTGTTGTAGATATCCTTAGGTAGCAATAAAAAATATAGAAGGATCATACATTTCGATTTTTTTAATTCACTTCTTTTTAATGATTACCTGTACTGCTTACGTTGCATGTTCACTAGGGTGGGACAAAAATTAGATTCCTGCCCCGAGCAACTTTTTAGGTACCATTTGGGTCCTAGAACAACTGTGCAAATTCTTAGCTCGATCGGTGAAACAATATTTTTGCGCCCACTGTTCAAAGTTTACGTGGGATTTTGTATGGGAAAATTAACTTTCACAAAATAATTCCTCCAGTCTCCCATTACTTCCTAAAAATAAATCGTTACGCGGTTTTTATAGGGAATTTAACAAAGAAACAAGGTCTCGAAAACCACGAAAAACGATCTGAAGTTTGAGAAAAAAGTTATTAAGCAGAAACCGATTGATGCTCTGACGATTGATAATTTATTCATTTTTTCTAGCACCACTGCTGTTGGTTGTCCAATTATAAGCAATTTTGTTATAATCCTCTTTTAATGTGTCTAAATCGTTTATCTATACTAGTTGGCCACTTCGCAAGGTTTTGAGGGATAAATTGAGGCTTTTTTGTACATAATAAGAGAAAGTTAAAATTTTTGTATATAATTAGACCGTCAAAAGCAGTGATGCCATGAAAAGTGAAATTTTCATCAATCAGTTTTTGCATAATAACTTTTTCCACAAGTATCGTTTTGCACTCTTCTAGACTTTGTTTCCTTGACAAATTTCCTATAAAAATCAGACATTTATTTATTTTTAGGATGTAACGGGCGGCTCTTGGAAGAATTAATTTGCAAAAGACAATTTCTCCATACAAAATCCCATGTAAATTTTAGGCAGTGGGCGCAAAAATATAGTTTCACCGATCGAGCTAAAAATTTGCAGAGTTGTTCTGGGAGCTAAATGGGACCCAAAAAGTTACTCGGAGCCAAATTTTATTTTTTTCATATAACCATGTCCCACTCTAATGTTCACTCGCCACGAAATCAGTTATATTGCTGCTAACTATTACTATTATATATAGGCTGATGCATGAGGTGCATGATTTTTTTATGACGTGATTAACATTAACAGTAGATACCAAAGCACAGTAAATATCGGAAATTTCGTATCTTACATCAGCTTATTGCCACTTGATCAAGTCTCCTCATAAAATCTAGGTCAAGTCTCCCCAACATTAGTTATGGCGTTCAATGTCATGCAAATTTTAGTAACAACTATTCCAATGTTCCGATTTATGTAAAATCATTTCACTGCTTCATAAGGAATAAGA
This sequence comes from Topomyia yanbarensis, assembly GCF_030247195.1. Taxonomy (NCBI): domain Eukaryota; kingdom Metazoa; phylum Arthropoda; class Insecta; order Diptera; family Culicidae; genus Topomyia; species Topomyia yanbarensis. Next base: position 40,044,978 of record NC_080671.1, on the reverse strand, counting down.
CGATATAAGTTCTTTAATAGTAATTAGTAGTCGAGTGATAAAAAATTACATAATTTAATGCAAATATATGAATTACGGAATATTTTCTATAAGGAAAGGATTTTTCATTCAAAACTTTTAAAATTACACCCAGGATCGAAACAAGTATAAATATATTTTTGAAAAAAAAATTATGAACCGAATAGAACACCTCATAACCACAGTCTTCCCAAATGAACATCGTACACAATGTTCGCTCTGGTTTTGTGCTCATATTAAACCCACACTTCATGTACGAACTCGAACACGATATTTTCTTACCAAACCACGTCCACATGATCGCCTGCACAACCGAACCCCATGTACGTACACGGTGTGCATACGCATAGGTTCGTGATACAAGTTTTCTCTTTCTCACTCGCTTCATCACTAATGTTGGCTCTTTTTGTCTTGAGCGAATCGTTCTCGTGTACGCACCCAGTGTACTTACACGTATGTTTGAACTAGAGTTTGCACATCACTCGCTTGAGTTCGATGCACGAGACGAACCTGTACATCGAGACGAAGTATGTTTGAGGTTGAACGCGAGCACAAAATGTTGTACACAGGTACAAACTCGATGTCGATGTTCATGGGAAGTCTGCCAATAAGAGAATTCTGCGCTTGGTCAAGTCTCCCTATGTACTTTTATATATGTCGATTGGGTGGAATTCCGGGCAGTTTCATTTAGCTTTTCAGAATGATATTGTCATTATCGCGGTACGATATTGCAAATTCTTGTGGATATTTGCCAAATCCGGCCAAAACTTGTAAGAGTCCGGAATCAATACAGGTTTTTCAGTTGTTTGTTAATGTTCCTACAGTTGATAGTAATGAAAAACGGAGTCTAGAGGTAATAGCTACAGATTTCCTGCCAAATCATCAGCTTTCCGGCATATTGATCCGCATAAACATCTTTATTTTTCTCGGATATGTCTCCGTGTCCTTCATCAATATAAATTTTCTTGCCCAGCAGCTGTCTAAGAGCCATTTTTTTCTAAATTTTGTCACTGGTCGTATTGATGTTCTCCGATTTTGATGATAGTTTGAGCGATTGTTTGTGCAAATACGGGATGGGCTTTAGCAAAATAATAAATATCTACTGTGGGCGGTGGTCAACTATTTTCGTCCGCGTCCCTTATCACTGATTCTTATAAAGTGATTCATCAGCAGTGCTATCTTTGAAAATGAACCACCTTGGTTATGCAACTAATATTTTTGGATCTTTTTTAATGCAAATAATTAAGCCGTCTTCATTTCGTTATATTTTGAATCGCACATATTTTGTCGTATGTGATTTAAAATGTTTTTTGATTTATTGGCATTGTAAGGGAACACGTATCCGTTGGTTGATGTCAATCGAGCTGACATTTCTTTAAACTAATTTATTTATTTATTTAGTGTTTATTTGACCAACTAGGGAACGAATCCACTAGGTCTTTAATGCGCGTGGGAAATACGCATGGTCTTGTCTGAGTGAATGATGACTTGATTTATGTATGAGGATTTAGAATTGACCATTCGCAAGAACAATTCAAAACCAATTACCAATTTTCAGCAATCTTTTCAGCACGAGGAAGAATTATTTTATTGTTATATTTAATGTTTTACTTTTAGTCCATTAAATGGTCAGTCAATTATACTGATCTAAGAATAAGTTCGTCATATCTGGAGACGGGGTGTGTTTGATTCGTGTATGATATTAATATCGTTTAGGAACGCTTCATCGATATTCTCAGTCGCATCGCTTGCTTGAGGCGAATCCTGACGAACAACCCACCCACTACTCAATCCGTGGTAGTTATGGGAGTGTCACTGAGTCGGGGCCTTCCGTTAAGCAAGCACCACATTGACACTTCCTTTCTCGTATCCCAAGTTACGGCAAAGATGGTCGTGGCCCGCAATGGTGGTTATCAGGCGAAATTCTCGCTTGGACTGGATCAATTGTTATTCCCAAACAATGCAAGTAGTCTGAGTGGAAATGAGAGCCATCAGTCTGCAATCTACGAAGTCCACCATGCTTACGCAACGCAACGCATATGGGAGGGGGGGGTGGTGGACTTCGAGATTTTTTTTGCTGTGCTCTAATATACAGTATTCAAATTCACAACACATACAGCCTGAACGAATGACGATTCACCTACGTTTAGAAGGCAACGTTTGTGTGAGTGACTATTTATATACCTAGTAAGATTCGTGTTGATTATATTTCATATTCGTCAATGAGCAGATTCTGCATGTAATTATAGGTACAATAGTCATAATGAATTAATTAGATAAAGGAACAAAAGGTCTTAATTTTTTATTATCTTGATTGAAAAGGTGTCCACATCTCAATAGAACTGAAAATACTAACGGAGACAATAGACAAATAATTGTATTCCTTCAAACATCACATAATCAAATTCTTCTTGTTACTTGAGATGTTTTGTATAGCCTTAAAAAAGCTTTGTTGCTTACCTAGCTCATATTTCAGTAAAATCATAGAATTACTTCTGTAAAGGCGGTAATGAGATCAATTTGTAATTTTTTTTCATGGAACGGGGAAAAGAGAGCTCAAATAACCATGTTCTTAAATTGGAACTGCCCGACAAGGTACTTTTTCCACCACTGAATTTTTAATAATATTCAAAAAGATATAATTTTTTGGTCCCAACTCATAAAAGGAAAAAAATGACAAAAACAAGTTTCCTTTGGTCAAAGTTGTTGGTGTTTGCTACGAAAATCACGATTTTGTACCAGATATGGACTATGTATACTTAGTTTTTGGGCAATATGAAAAATTGTTCATAGTTTAAAACCTGTTTTAATCCACCTAGTGGCGCAGTTGCGCCTTACTCATTTGTCCAAACTACAATTCCAAGGCTGATTGTGTTCAATTTAATGATGGAAATGTATATTACATATTCAGTACGATTTGAACATACATACAATGGATCAACAGCCACGACCTTGAGATGTTATGTGTTGATGCTGAAACACTCGAAACCAGCAGCGGATTCAGGAGGAGGGTTCGAGGTGTCCGTATAATATTTAATTAGCTTAATTAGCATTAGCTAAATGTTGTCTTTCGGAAAACTTATTTTATCATGCAGCGATATGTGTGTGAAAGGGATGAATAACCCAGAACCGAACCACCCCCATAGCTTATCTTGGTATTCCTACTAGATGAAGGTGATTGGATGAGAGAGGGGTGGGTCTGGAGAGGGTGCATGATGTGATGGTTTGACCGTGATCTGCTAAGGGGTTGATGGGAGGCGGGGCATGATGGGGAGGCTTAAGGGGGTAGAGGGCTCAGGGAAGGGTGTACAATGTGGAGGAGGGGAACCCCTCACTGCATACCCCTAGCTACGCCACTGTTAAAATACAGAAAACATATATAGGCCAAAAAAATAGGGATTAGGTTGACGATTTTCAGAGTAATTGCCTTTCTATACGACAAAGGCAAATAATGTGCCAAAGTCCAAAAAAGTCGATTTTTTTCAAAAAAATATCTTTCGAAATTACATGCATTCTCGATGTTAATATATGTATGTGTATGTATGTGTGCATGTGGAAAAAGTCACATCTGTTTCTCAAAGATGGCAGGTCTGATTAACACAAACTTAGTCTCAAATGAAAGGTACAACCTTCCCATCGGTTACTATTGAATTTTTTTAAGGATTGGACTTCCGGTTCCTGAGTTAAGGATTAAGCCTCATAGAAAATTCCCATATAAACTGGTACCAGCAATGCAAAACTTATTAAAACGGGTACAACATTGCGTTGATTTGCCAGTTCAGATCAATAGTGACTAACCAAAGTCGCTTTGACCACATTGGCCACCAACGACGGTTCTTGATTCCATATAAGAAGGAACTGAAAAATGCTCAAAGGGGAATTTCGAAATCGAATTTGTATTTTTGATGCCAAATGTCTTTAAAATGCATGAAACGTGGAGATTAGGTGTAATCTCGAAAACGTTCCGATATTACAATGAAAACGCGAAACAGGAAAAAATATAAATGCTGCGTTCCTAAACGATATTAACATCATTCACGAATCAAACACCCCCCGTTTCCAAATAGTACGTACATATTCTTAGCTCAGTATAATTGACTGATGAGTTAATGGACTAAAAGTAAAGCGTTAAATATGACCATAAAACATTTGTTCCTCGTGCTGAAATGATTGCCGCAAATTGGTAATTGGATTTGAATTGATCTTGCGAATTGTCAATTCTCCACCTTCATACATAATTCAAAAGTCATTCACTCAGACAAGACCATGCGTATTTCCCACACGCATTAAAGACTCTGTGGATTCGTTTCCTAGTTGGCCAAATAAACACTAAACAAACAAATAAATTAGTTTGCTCAGTCTAAAGAAATGTCAGCTCGATTAGCATCAACCGGCGGATACGTGTTCCTTTACAGTGCCATCAAATGAAAGTACATTTAAAATTACATACGACAAAATATGTGCAATTTAGAATAAAACTAAATAAAGATTGCTTAATTATTTGCATTTAAAAAAAGATCGGAAAAAAATAGTTGCATAATCAAGTTGGTTCATTTTTAAAGATAGCACTGCTGATGAATCACTGTATAAAAATTGGTGATAAGGGAAAAAACGAAAAAAGCTGACCACCGCAGGAAAAAAATCCGTTCATATTCATAAATTCATAAAAAAAATCAAGATTTCGTAAAATGCGAAAATGGAGCCCAGGTTCCTGTAATTATGGATAATGAGCCTCGTATTGATGTAACTAGTTCGCACCAAAAATCCACTTTGAATTACATTCGAGTGTATGGTTGGGTTACTGTGGTTGTTCCATGGACTTATTTAATTTTGGTTATGAGTCTTGAATCGTATCGACTATTGCATCTCCGAAAGAGTCGTCAGCTAAATGATGTTCAGGATTTCAGAAGCTTAGTTGCGATTTTAGTAATTGCTCGTCACGCTATCGTAGTATTTTATTCATGACTTTACTATCGAATTTTTCGGTGGCATGATTTATGTTCACGATTTCAGGACCTTAGTGACGATTTTTGTAAATTCTATTCCCATTTTCGTGATATTTTATTCACGCATCGATTTTTTTGGCAGAGCAGTGTGATTTATACTTATGATTGCGCAGGATCTTAGTTACGACTTTCGTAATTTAAATGCACCTTATCGCGATATTTTATTTTTCAGCTTACTGAATTTTACGCGTGGAGTTGTGTGACTTTTGTTCATGACATCAAAAGTTTTACCATAGTAGTCGCAATTTCTCTTCGACTTATCGTAATATAATATTTTTTAGTTACAATTGGATTTATTACTCGGAGTAACCTGGTAATATGAGCTGGATCATAAAAGTATGACTCATTGGCGGTATCTTGTTTTGTAAACTATATCACAAACACGATTTGTGGCTCCATAATCCACAGCACAGTTTTCGTTTTCTGTCCGGACATCATAGAACCTTATCAAATAAATAACGATGTTCGAGGTTCTAATAGTTTATTACTATAGTCGCTAGGAGCTGAATATAACTGTGATATTCCATGAAAAAATGCTTAGAACAAAAACAAGATAGATCGTGAATAATATAGTATGAATAAGGGGCCAATTCACGAGACCACGAATAATAGTTTATAATTTTGAGAACTATTTCACGAGCGCGAATGGTGAGTCGTATCTAATATACTAGAAATCATAAACCAAGTAATAGTTCACAATAGTGTTCTGCGCACCTTCTAAAGAAATCTGTTTACTATTCTTCAGGTAATTTCCAACATCAGGCTATACACACACGTGCCTTTCATATGTTGAGGCCACTTTCTCATAATCCACGCAATTCGATTTTGCCCCACAGAAATCCCTCCTTCCTCCACTAGGCACGTATTTCGCAGAATAAATTGATAAAATTTGAATATAAATAGAATAAACGGCGGTGGGATTTCGACCGTGCATGTGTCTCAATCTCGGTATATTTCATCCCCGAGGTCCACTGCCGGAAGACGGAGACGCTCGGTTTGCTAGTTGACTCGCCGAATCTTCCCCTTAGGTGAGCTTACGTACGCTCAATTTCATTTTTCTTATTTCTGCCAAAGCTGCAATCACTGGCTGTGCGAGGATTCGGCTTTTTCTTTCCATCGTTCGCTACCGACCTGGGAAGACTGGAATAGAAACGTAGACGGATGGGGAGGTAGCAGATGTGTGACAGGGGACCTTGTAATGCTTCCCGCAAACATGATGTTGGTTCCGAAATATATGTGGCCCATCTATAAGGGAAATCGACCACTTCCAGCCGTTCGTCGCTCGCTGATATCCTTTGCTTCCTGGTGCGGCTATCCAGACATCAGTTGCCGGGAAATGGCCAGACTGAAGCCGAGGAAAAATGCCCTGAACGGATGAATGAATGAATATGTAATGTATGTGTGTGTGTTCATTTTTAGTGAGCAGAGGAGGAACCAACGCCCGGCAGGAAAGGATTTACACACTCTTACACATGGTTTGATGTTTTTCCACCGATACCAGCTGGCTTTCGCTATAAGGTTTGAGCCTTGTGGACTAAGCTTTCCCAAAAGCTTCCGGCCGGCGAAAGCCAATTTACATGAGGGATTCAGTTGAGGGGACGTTGCTGGAATAAGATTTATTTTGGAAAATACTATTAGTAGGTCTTTGCTGTAGTTTATTATTTGTCGTTAAACTGTAGGCGTACTAGAACCAAAACATTAATATTTTTGTGGAATAAAGTTTTTTAATCATTTACCAATAAGGTAAATCTTATATTTTAAAAACCTGAAGCATTTACGCTTACTGAATTATGTAATTTGTGTGTGTCCACAGGTGCAGTTTTCTGAAATCTTCTGAACTTTTAGTTGAATTTTTATAAGAAATATTAAAGTTATTCGTTCTGTGCGTCGGTTAAATCTATATATTGCTTGTCGTGTTTATTGTCCTTAGTGCTTATATTGGGATATACCATAAATATCAAGAAACGATCGTAAATCCCTCAAACTAAATTATTTGCAACGATTCACGCTTCACTTTCCTACATTCTCACCCAGTGCCATTAGTTTCGCCTTTCGGCTTGCTGGACAGTTTTACAATCATGCCAAACGGGACCCCCTACTTTTCCACAGATGGATGACGTGATCGGTTAAATGGGGGTCAGGGTGCACACGACCGTGACGGGTGGGGACGAGAAAAATAAAGTCAAAGTTGCTACTGCTGCTGGGACAATGATTTAGAGGAAAATTGATTGCCTGAATAAAACAAGCTTACGTGTTCCGTGTTCCATTCTAGACCCTCCTACCCTACCGGTGCCCATCCTTCGTTCGACGTTCGACGGTGTTAGCTTTCGGGTTGTTTTGCATGATGTTCGAAAACAAGAAGACATGGCACAACATGATGCTTAAGTGAGCGTGCGAAAAATGGAAGTAGATTATGTGGTAACGTAGTCGGGAGGTGGCTTTCTGAAAGTAGCTGTTTTGCTGCCGCAGCAGGTCGACTTTTCATTTCGAGTCTGGTTGGATTGTGCGGAGAAGAGAAAATGATACAGTTGGAAGATATTAATCATTGAGGCAGGAAGCTTTACCATGAATGCATACACATTTCAAGGAACAAGCAGTTTGAATATGTCTTGCAGTAGCTGGAAAGAAAAAGTAAAGTAGTATACTTATATGAAAAAGTACCTTTCGGTTTCCGAATAACCGTGATTTCAGCCACCAGTGAAAACGAATATCTACCCAATTAATATGTCAATTCGATGTTTCAATTGAGGTACCATTCAGTGCCTCTACGGTTATAAAGATTTAAGTTCCGCTATTTTTTCTGTGAAAAAAGTTTTTACTCTAAATTGTGCACTAAATTTGAACACAAGCTTTTTATTTAATTTAATAATTTTATTTAATATCAAGAATATGTAAATCATGTACATCTTTAAATAGTAGAAAAATGTAAGTACCTGAGTCTGCATTTTAATTTTTTTTTCAATTATTGTTTTACATTATAAAACATAATATACATAATAATCTAGATGCATTTTAGAGATGGTCGGGTTCGGGTTTTTGGACCCGAAACCCGAACCCGACGGGTTTCGGGTCGGGTTCGGGTTCTGTAAATTTAAGCTTCTCGGGTTCCGGGTTTTCAAATTTGAAATTCTTGGGTTCGGGTCTGGTCCGGGTTTATGAAATCTTGGACTTTCGGGCTCGGGTCGTGTTCGGGTTTTGAACAAAACAACCCATCCATTTCATGACACTGTTTGCGTCTATACACAAAACGCAGACTTTTTTGTCGTAGTGAATTATACTTCGTAATACGAATGGATGACACATATAGCCCTACCAAATGTTAGCACCTCTGAATCGCTAGAATTCGTCGTATTTTCTGGTGCTCAAATATTGTATTTCTTCATTCTTGCATAAAATTCCGTCTCTTCAGATTCGTAAACTACCTGAATTATTTAATTTTTTAAACGAACATTCATGAAAGATCATTCAACAATACGTGTTTCACATCTAAAATCTCTTTGCGTATTATTTTCCATGATAATTAGTAATAAACAAAGTCAACAGGAATTTATCGGAAAATATCGGTACAACTTTCTCTAATGGAATATAAATTTCGACATGTACTTTAAAACCGATACTTAGGCCGCGGCGACTTTTTCTCTACGTAAACGGTTTTGTGGGGTACGTACCCCAGAACTAAAATCGCTCTAGTAGGTCTAATTTTTATCAAATTTATAATAAAATTGGATAGTTTTATTCTGAAATCATTCGTAAAGTAACCTGTTTAAAAATATTCGTGTTTTGACTATTTAAGTGTGTAATATTTCATTTTGTATAAAACAAGTCTTTAAAATACGTCAAAATTCCCTTGTTTCTTCATACTGCTATTACTCCGGTAGTTTAAAATCGATTTTGATCTTTTATACGACGTTCTAAAGCTTATTAAATTTCCTTTTGCACATTTTTTTTTCAAAAACCGGTCAAAAAGTATATTTATTCCGATACTTTTTTGAAAACCAAACGCCAACACAAACGTTAAAAATACAGCAATATGCAGTAACAGAGATGAAACAGGAAGGCGTCGAAGGAATAGGTAGAGCTGGTGCATTGTACGTGTATAGATTTAAATTTAGATTTAGATCATATTCACGAATGTGTTTTGACTCTTTCATCCGCAAAAGCAAAAATTACGATCTCGATCCAAACGCATTTTCTAATTACTTTGCTATAGTGCTTTGTTATACCAAATAACAGATACTATTATTCAGCAGAGTTGGAACTTATACAATTTTACACAAGTTTCTCGCTTACTATGTATCGATATTTTGCTTTTAAAAAAATATATATATTTTTTTGAATTATGTACATATGACAAAACACTAACGCTAACGGTTTTGTGGGGTACATTTGTACCCCAAACAAACTTTAATCAAGCACTGTTAAATTGGTCAAATGAAACAAATAGGTTGTACCTGCCTTCACGAAAGTTTAATAATCAAATTGGTTTATGATAAAGATTTCTTGCAATTAAAATAAACTGTAACGGAAAAATAAGGATTTGGACTCATAAATTTGGTGGTACTTTGGTGTCATTATGGCGGCTCAAATTTAAAAAGACCTGTGGAAGATTCTGATGAGCCTTCTGTATAAGATTCCTCATTTTATTCAAACAATCGCCGGGTAAAATCAGCACCGACACGATAGAAACCACGAAAAAATTCATTGTGTGATTGAATATTATTACAAAATATAAGCAGTGCTCCTTATATCCGGCTATCCGGAGTTCAAGGTGCTTATTTTGCTAATCGTATTAACACAACAAATGATAAATTTCCTAAATTCTCGGCAGCCGGCTGCCCAGAGCAATTATTACATGATAACGCTATTGGCACACTTACTAACAACTCTCCCCATCCCGTGATACATGTGGAGATGCAGAGGATTCCTCGGTCTCTAGTAGCAACATGTATCGGACTAACATTCCTTCCTTTCCCAGAAGATCTGCATTCGGACGTGGCCGGCGTCGGTATTGATCAGCATGCAGGGATCAGAATAGATTGTGCAATGTGGCTCATCATGTTATTCCCAAGCATGTTGTTCTAATGAACATTTTGCAAACTAATTTGGTTCTGGTCAATAACGGAGTAGCAACTACGGGCGATCTCTTATGCTTATGCTTATGCTTATGCTTATTATGGCGGCTCAAATTTAAAAAGGGCACATTATTTTTTTAAAAGCAGATAGTTTAGGCCAAATTTATTTTCTAGAGACTGTCTTTGTTCCATCAGACCTAAACCTAGCTTCACTTCCGCCAGGTTTCGTTGTTCATGACACTCATATGGTGATGGGATAATAGCACCATTATCAAATCAGTGGTACATATATGATACAAGCACTTTCCGTCAGATTGTTCCCGGGCTGAGCTGTTGCATGATCCGGATTCCTTCATGAAAATACATGAATTTCCACGAACTTAACGAAATGATCGCAAAAATTTTGTGTGTTCTGTTGAAGCCATTAACGGATTTTTAAGTTTGGAGTCGTTCCGAGAGCTCCATTGGAGATGTCGAAGCATCTCTATTGGCGCGCAAACCGTATAATCTGAAGCATAAAATAACGTCAGAAAATGATTTATACACACTAAACCAGCCAAAAGTTGTTCAGTAATTTCTTTTGACGACATGAACCGTAAAGTGATATTTTTACGGAGCTATCAGCAAATTGTTTAAAAAATTGCGGTAAAGTTTTCACTTTTTAGCGATTTTCAGTAACTTTTCGAATAATTTGCTGAAACCCGCGATATTTTTCACTGAATTTATCAGCACTTCTGTTTTTTTCGGTGCATAAACATTATCCAGTAAAATACTGACTGATTGTTCGGCAAAATTGTACCAACATTACCGAACCTCGGCAAAAACTTACAAAACAGGTACAGCAAATCATCTGTCAAGTAGCCATTTTCAGAGGAAACTGCTGACTGACCAGTATTTTTTGACGTTTGGAGAGAACCGATTGCGGAGAGTTTGGTAACCGAATTGTTTTACTGAATTGATTACCGAACGATTTGCTGTTCAAAACCCCAGCAAAATTTTACTGTACCCAGTAATTCAAATTAAGTGTGTACCCTTCGATACAGGTTTGACCGTTCCAACCAGTAACGTGGGTGACGTCATGTAAACTGTCGAATACGAATTGGCAATTGCCATAGCTTAATTTAATACATGTAATAAACTATACGAAACTGCCTTGCAGGAATGGTTTCTGATAAAAAATCAGAAATTTTGGTTAATTACGACGGGCAAGGTTGTTGGAAACTGTGACCATTAAGCTTTCTGTTTCCCAATGAGTTGGCCGCCGATTTAACTTAATTTCCGGTTAAGATATCAACGATTTATCAAGTCTCTCAGCACGTTACAAATTTGACGTTCAATAATAATAAATATAAATGCGGATTCTACTCGGCAGTGATTTGTTTTTCCATATGCAGATATAACTCAATGCGTATGGTGCTACTTCAGATTCTAGTGATTCTACTATTCTTAGATGAGTCAAGGGTCCAGGTTGGGTCCCTAGAATTAAAAATCTTCGAGATCTTTGGTTGATTCTCCGTATTAGCAAGTTGGATCGGATCGGGCTTCTCAAATTTTAAATTTTCGGGTTCGGGTCGGGTTCGGGTTTTCAAATTTTAAAATTCTCGGGTCGGGTCGGGTTCGGGTTTTACAAAATTTTCATTCTCGGGTACGGGTCAGGTTCGGGTTTTTAAGTTTTAAAATGTTAGGGCTCGGGTCGGTTTCGGGTTTTTCAAATTTTATAATTTCGGGCTCGGTCGGGTTTTTAAATTTTCATGCGTTCGGGTTCGGGTCGGGTTCGGGTTTTCAAATTTTAAAATTCTCTGGTCGGGTCGGGTTCGGGTTTTACAAAATTTTCATTCTCGGGTACGGGTCGGGTTCGGGTTTTTAAGTTTTAAAATGTTCGGGCTCGGGTCGGTTTCGGGTTTTTCAAATTTTATAATTTCGGGCTCGGGTCGGGTTCGGATTTTTAAATGTTCATGCGCTCGGGTTCGGATCGGGTTCGGGTTTGAAAAAATTGAAACCCGACCATCTCTAATGTATTTGCTATGATTTTCCTTATATAATAACGACGGGTTGAATTTTAAAGGTTTACCGGAAGCTTCGATGCCAAGGAAACGCATAGTACTTCAGGGACGGTTTGAAATCGTTGAAGTACCAAGGGCCCACATTTGGTACAATCACAAACGAAAGCTCGGTGTAGTCGGTGCTACACTCATTCAAACTTGTGTGTAATCAGTCTATCTCTTTCTTTACACTACACCGGTGTAGCACCAAGAAAAAACGAAAACGCTATTAGATATGCGGAATTCGGTTGGTTTATATTACACAATTTGGCAGGTTGTTCAAGCGATCGATCCTAGTAGCCAAGAATTTAGAATTCTTTTCGTTCCCGTCAATCGAATCAAATTGGAGGAATTACAAATAATAAACTCCAAAAGAAGAAAATCAGTCGATTTATTAAATTATCAGGATTCAAATCATGTATGTGGTGACAGCGAAACCGAAGTGGTGATGATGAGATTATTTTCTTTGCAATTTTTGCTGTGGTTTCTCTTTACTTGATCTACAAATAAATTAAATCAAATTGTAACTGGCTTGCATTACTTTCCTGTAGAAATCCTTGTTATTGAGATTCGGAGTTTTAACTAGAATAAAGTCAAAGTTTTCACTTGAACAAAGTCAAAATATTATCGGAATCAAGTATTTATAACATTAAAATAAAAAAAAAACCAAACAAAATTTCGCTCTTATGCATGAAAGAAACAGTATTTCTAACACTAGTGACACAGTCGCTTTTCAGGCGCAAATATGGTTCAACACAATTTTCTCCTTAGTGGAGAAAAAATAGTCTATAACTTTTCACGTGTTGGTGGAAAAACAATTGAGCGGGTGAAATGGTACTTTTGAAAAAGTGGCGGTGATTTTTTGTTACACCACCACACTATCCCGGGGCACGCAACACAACTGCGTAGTGAAAAACCACAGCCACTTTTTCAAAAGCGCCATCCCGCTTGGTCAATTGGTTTTACACCAACTATTTTGCGTGATTTTAATCCTGATAATCTAATAAATCGACTGATTTTCTTCTTTTAGAGTTTAATAAATGCTTTATAAGATAAATTGTCAGTAAAGCTGTACACAATTTTTCCTACGCATACTACCAAGCGTTCAATTCTAACACATGCTCAAAGAAAGTAACTTAAGCCTTAAGGTATATACTTGCTTGCTATACTTGCTTAACCGTTATGTGTTCAACAAAAAACACCTTTAACAGGCCGACGAGGGTACCCGGTACCCATAAATTGAAATGCTCATAACTATGACTTCCTTTAACCGATTTAGACACTTTTAGATGCATTGGATTTAAGAATTCATCCACTTTTTGATTCTGTGAAATTGAACCGGATGAATGGATCTGGTTCTTGGTAATCCGGACATATCTTTTCTCAGTGTTTCCAATAAAAAGGTAAATTTTTACCGTTTCTTCATTCTCACCGTTCTGGTCATTCTTTCTCTGCCTGTTTTCCAGTGGACACGTTCAAAAAAAAAATCCTTGAAAAAGGAAAAAAACAAAGACTCGCGTCCAAACAAGGAATATATAAATTTCGCTAACGGCTGAATTTATCGTAAGCATCTGCCGATAGGCATTGAGGGCAGATTTCAACATGCCCCTCCATAGCTCTACCCACTGCCAAAGTCTGGTGGCGACTGAGTTAGCTAAGGGGGCAAACAGTGATAATAAATATCTCAAGCCTTGAGCGCAGTCCACTGCACCTAAGGATAGATAACGAGAGAGATTTGGCCCGATCGATGAGAGGGAGAGGTGACGATCTGCTTATAGGACACATTTGGGGTCGATAGGTCAATTGGGAGGTATTGGAGATTGTGGCGATGATCACGATACTATTGGGAAGAAGTGATGGCATCATCACAGTTCCTCGATAGCGGAGTGGTTAACACACCCAACTAGAGACTGGGAGATCGCAGGTTCGATTTCTGCTTGAGGACATATCTTTTCTAAGTGTTTCCAATAAAAAGACAAATTGTCACCGTTTCTTCACTCTCACCGTTCCGGTCATCCTTTCTCTGTCTGTTTTCTAGTGGACACGTTTATAAAAAAAATCCTTGAAAAAGGAAAAAACAAAGAATCACGTCAAAACATTAAACATATTGAAACATGATTTTGTGTTGTATTTGGGCAGACCTGTAACCTATAGACTCATTTTAGCGTTAGGGGACAACGTTTGCACGCATCATGCAACTGTTAACAGGCCGTCGTTTGAAAAATCCTATGATGTACGCTCAAAAATCTTAATTGAGTACTTTAAAAGTCCTAACACAACGTTAATGTTATGGGTTCGATATTTTCCAGGTTGTCTTTTCATTCTGAGAGGTGAAAATGTCGCGTTAGGGGACAACAGAGCAAAATATTGATTTTTCAACCTGCACTTGTATTTATCGTAAAATCTGCTCTATCTCAAACTTTAGAGCATCTTATTATTCTAGGAATTTGATCATCGATAGTCACAGAACAATACTATAGACATAGATTTTCGAGATCTCATGAAAACAACCGATGCAAACGCTGCGTTAGGGGACAACACCAAAATGAACACAAACGGTCACACATGAAGTGTTGTCCCCGCGACTGAAGTGTTTGTTGAAGCTCAAACAAAGCGATTTATACTACCTCTAAGCCTGTTAATAACTCAAAATAATGATTTGAAATGACAAGCTAGATGTATTTCTTGTTTCACCTTCATGTGAAGTTGACAATATTTAGATATGTACAAATCAAATCAATATAAATTGAGAACAGGGCACACGGCATACCACAGTCTGGCCCGGTATAGAAGAGATTGTAGACCACAATCGCCGCTTTCTAATGGTTCGGAAAAGGTGGTTTCAAGTAGATTTGGTAAGTTGACTACATTATTGACTTCGGAAAATATATGAAAAAAATTAACTGTTTATTAGGGTGACTCAACAAATTTTTATCGTGGTTGATAAGTTTTTGCCTTTCTCATATAAAGAAAGGCTATGCAATCACTGTAAAAATCGACTTTTTAACCGAGGCCCGGAGGGCCGAGTATCATACACCATTCGATTCAGTTCGTCGAGATCGGCAAATGTCTGTGTGTGTGTGTGTATGTATGTGTGTGTGTGTATGTGTGTGTGTCATTTAAACTCACACAATTTTCTCAGAGATGGCTGAACCGATTTTCGCAAACTTAGTTTCATCTGAAAGGTATAACGCTCCCATAAGCTGCTATTGAATTTTTAGTTGATCCGACTTCCGGTTCCGGAGTTACGGGTTGAAGAGTGCGGTCACACAGCAAATTCCCATATAAACTGGTACCACCATGATGTTCAAATGATGTAAAACATATTAAAATTAATGTAACATTACTCTAGTTTGCGGGTCTGGATCACTAATGATCAATCAAAGCAGCTTTGACCACATTGGCCACCTATGACGGTTCATGACGCCCTCGGGGAACCCGCCAAGTTCCTAAGCTAATATCACACCCATTCCACAACGAATTCTCTACCGATTTTTACGAACTTAATTTCAAATGTAAGATACAGTAATGCCATTGACTGCTGCTGAATTTCATTCGGTTCTGACTCTTGCTTCCGGAGTTACAGGGGTGTTAGTAAGGATACACTGGAATTTCCCATATAAATCGGTACAATCGTAATACCTCAGAGGCTAAAAACTATTGAAATGGTCACCAAATTACTTCTAATCGTAGATCTAGATCACTGATTGCCAATCAAACATTCTTTGAATATATTGTCCACTATCGACGATTCCGGAAGTCCGGAATTCCGGGCATATTCCACAATTAAAGTCACATCGGTTCATCGGTGATGACTGAACCGATTTTCTCAAACCAAGTCTCAAATGGAAGGCAAAATATGCAGTTGAGCATTGCGTAGCCGCCCCTTCCCCCCCCCCCTCCCCACCTTGCCCTTACACCTCCCTCCTTCATCACTCCCCTCTTCTTGGATCACCCTCACGCCCAGATTTCCTTCATACACCCCGTATACCGAAATAAGATGAAGGATTTCTGACGCATCCTCCACACCCACTCTACTAAACCCCCATTCCCTACACGTTCAAACGCATTCCACCAACCTTTGCAAATTATAATCACATGAAGATAACATTGAACTCATGCTTATTAAGTTAATTAAATATTATTCTTTTGCCTTTTTTATATAGAAAGGTTATGCAATTGCTCCAAAAACCGACTTTCTAACCGAGGCCCGGAGGGCCGAGTCTCATATAACATTCGACTCAGTTCGCCGAGATCGCAAAATATCTGTGTGTATGTATGTGTGTGTGTATGTATGTGTGTATGTGTGTATGTATGTGTGTGTATGTGCGGATTTGTTAACAAAATGTCCCCAGAGATGGCTGAACCGATTTTTACAAACTAGGTTGCTATTGAATTTCATTGTCAACCGACATCTTGTTCCGAATTACGAGTTGAAGAGTATGGTTACAAAACAAAATTTGTTGATTTTTCCAAATCGGTTTCTCGGAATTTTCTGAACCGATTTTGACAAACTTAATTTTAAATGAAAGGTCCATCAGCTGCTGTTGAATTTTGTGTGGATCCGAGTTCTGGTTCCTGAATTACAGGGTGATACGTACGATCACGCAGCAAATCCCGATTCTAACGAATTCTGCGATGAATGTAAAAAGGTGATTTTTTTTCCAAAATGTAAACACAACTGTTAAATTTGTAGATCTAGGTCCCCAACAGTCATTCAAAGTCTCTTTGGCCACACTGGCCACCATCGACGGATCCGGAAGCATCCAAAGTCAGAATAACGGTTATATTGGTTTCTCGAAAATGGCTAGATTTGCTCAACTTAGTCTCAAATGAAAGGTGTTGCGTCCCCAGAAACTGATATTAAATTCCATCTCCATCCGACTTCCAGCACCGGAGTTACGGGTTGTGGAGGTCGATCACATAGAAAACTCCGATTCAAACCGATACCGTGATGAATGCAAAAAGGTGCTCTTATATATACTTACCAAGTGTAATAAGAATGAAAGACATTTCCATAAAGTTAT
This sequence comes from Topomyia yanbarensis, assembly GCF_030247195.1. Classification (NCBI taxonomy): domain Eukaryota; kingdom Metazoa; phylum Arthropoda; class Insecta; order Diptera; family Culicidae; genus Topomyia; species Topomyia yanbarensis. The sequence goes on along the minus strand of NC_080671.1, from coordinate 40,027,813 downwards.
ATTGTACGAACCAGCTATTAAATCATAATTTGGAGAAATGAGAAAGGCACAATTGCACCTCTAGGTGGATTAAAACAGGTTTTTTTAAGTAATTTTGGTGCGCTGACTTTGTTTTTTTGACATTATAAAATCTTGAAAATAAAATTGACTGTTGATTAGGGCAGATCAAAACTACGTCGTTAGGATGGTTATTGTTGCGTTCAAAATAAACAAATGTGCCTCTGAAGCATCTCAACAAAGGTAAGGCTGTCAAACGATTATATTCAGTCAAATACCGCGAAATACCAGTAATACGGTTGATGTAAATATTTCGAAAGAGAATGTCGCCCTTCCAGTTCAACCTCTGGCCTTTGAACAACCGTTTCTACTCATAGATCTGCAAGACTTAATAGTATTGATTGCTGAAATTAATCAAAATGCAGCTGTTATTCGCGATTTTTGGAAAAGAAGGGCAAGACCCAGCTTTTTGAAAATTTAGATAAATTACAGTACAATAAAAATTCGTTAAAAAATTTCACACAATTGCAGTCTTATGGGTCAGCTGTATCTCTTATTTGCGAATTCTGAGAAATGCATAGCTTCAGGATAAATTTTTGACTTTAACGTGCTATAAAAAGATTAAAAAGCTGCATTAAACTACGATGTTTGCTTCATGTAGAAGAAAATCAATTTCGAAAAGGCAAATTGCCAATACGAAAGAAAATTAAAGGAGGACGAGTGAGTGTCATTCCCCATGACCAAATTTGTCCGTGCGCTCTCACACTTTTTTGGCATTCTAATGCGTCCTATTCTCTATCTTTTAAATCATTTCGAACTATGTTCTGAAATTATTGATTTATCCTTAGATAGTTTATCTATTGATAGATGTAATACAAAACTCGATTATTTTTCGATATTATAAGGTGGACCTCCCCCTTAATGGCATACCATCCCTCCCTCTCAACCGCTTAGGCCTCACATGCCACTGCATGAGCGCGCTATTGCTGAAATAGGTTGCTTATATCGTTTATGTCTATATCCTGTTCTGTAGGCTCCCAAAATAACTCTGCAGAAGGATTTCCTTTCGAGATGCGCAATGTAACCCCAGATTATTTCCAAGTTTACGTTTATGTTTATTACTTTCACCAACAGGCCCCTTGGCCCCAATGGTGGTTGCTTAAACTAATTACATTTTAAAATTGACAACATTTTCGCTTTTATCGCATTCCGCGTTCGGTTGAAGTCAAAGGCCGTCGCCACACTGTTAAAAATTCGTTGGAGTCCGGTAACAGGCTCTGGCAACCATAGTTGGTTCTCCTGAACGGAACTCGCAGAAGGGAGTTATTACGTAGAGCTCGAACGCGGGCTTGAAGATCCAGATGTCCGAGGATTGTAGGGTAATCCACTCTGGCAGAGAGTAAGTCCGGGACGAACAGGGCTCGAGAGCAGTCCCTCCGAATGCTGAATTTATCGAGGTGTATTAGCTGGTAACGGTTTTCATAGCAAGGCAGCTTAAATCTGTTTCGCCATGGGAGATGACAAAGGGCGAAGCGTATGAACCTGCGTTGGACAGCCTCGATTCTGTCAATCCCGTTCTGGTAGTACGGATTCCAAACAGCTGAACAATATTCTAACGTTGAGCGGACCAACGCGCGGTAAAGCGTTTTAAGACAATATTGTCGCGCTTATAATAAAATCTCACATTGCGGGCGTCTGAAAGGCGCATCAAATATAGCCGCAGTTGCTCCGCAAGCAGATTTCAGTGGAGCTTTATTTTTCTGCCAGCTGTGTGCTTTTCGAAAGCTTCAAGGAAAAAGCTGCCTATACATTTATATAGGCGGCTGTCACGCGCCTATCTCAATTGAGCTTTCATACAATCGCATATCGAGCGATTATCCTGCAAGGCACAATATACGTCCCTGAAGTTTTTCGCTGTTCGGAAGATGAACCCAAGCTGTCGTGATGCCTTATCCACGATGTATGACGTATGTGGTTTGAATGTTAATGCCGAATCCATGATGACTCCGAGATCTTTGATGTGAGAGTGTCTTGGAATGCTCGAGCCGAAGAAATGGTAGTTAAACTGAGTCGGTTGGCGTTTCCGCGTGAACGTAACGATTGAGCATTTGCTCGGGTTTAAAACCATTCTGTTTAGATCACACCACGTACTAAAGCTGTCCTATTTCCTCTGAAGAAGCTCGGCATCGGTTTTATCCCGTATTTGTTGAAAAAATTTCATGTCGTCGGCGAAAGAAAGGCGGGGTCCTTGTAATGTGAAATTGACGTCATTAAAGTAGAGGAGGAATATTACTGGACCGAGATGGCTTCCTTGTGGTATGCCGGATATAGTGAAGAATGGTGCAGATAGAAAGTCCTTAATGCTGATTTGGAGTTGCCTTCCATCGAGTTAGGAACGAAACAAGCGCAGAAGTTGTCCATGAATGCCGAGTTTGTCCAGCTTCGCTATTGCGATATCATGGTTGATTTTGTCGAAGGCCGCAGATAGATCCATATAAATAGCATCGGTTTGCAATCTGTCAGCGAATCCATCCATTACATATGTTGTGAACGAGAGCAGGTTTGTCGTTGTCGATCGTTTAGGCATGAAACCGTGTTGGTCATCTGCAATGTAGTGTTTGCAGTGAAAGAAAATAGGATCTAACACAACCAGCTCGAACAGTTTTGATACAGCACTTAAACACGAGATTCCCCGATAATTGTCAATGTTCGATTTGTTTCCTTTTTTATGAACTGGAAACATGTGCGCTGCTTTCCAACAGGAAGGGAATGTACCAGTAGTGAGTGATAACTCGAAGACTCACCGGAGTGGTTCAAGAAGCCTGCTGATGCACTTTTTGACAAAAATCGAGGGAACACCATCTGGACCCGGAGAACAAGATGCTTTCAGTTTGGCATTTGCTGCAAGAATGGCAGCATTATCGACACAAATTCGGTTGATGGTTCGTCCTAGAGAAGGAGTTAAATTAGCGGCGGCAGCGACTTGTTGTGGTGACAGGCGCTCGTTGGAAAAAACGCTTGAAAATTTGTCGGAGAACAGTTGGCAAATTTCCTTAGTGTCGGTGCCTAACACTCCATTAAACGACATACAAGATGGCAAACCGGATTCTTTTCGCTGCTCGTTAACATACTTCCAGAACGACTTGGGCTTGGATTTCAAAAGTACAATTTCGCAATAAGTTTTATATTCAGGTCTTTAAAATGTCTACATTCAAAGTCACAATATCTTGAAGTTAATCGAAATCAAACCAAACCGAAGTGAATTTAAAATTCGTCCATATCAAAGAAATGCATTTTCATCTTCCACCAAGTTTTCCTAGCACGATCGCTAGCTCGAATTGAAATCGCATAGCAAAATTACGTTCTTTCAATTATGGATATGGCTGTTTCACAATTTCTATAACTCTCCGTTCCAGCTGGTATGCCAAAGCGGACTTTTCTTTCCCACTCCGGCAAGAATTCTCACCCAATCTCATATTTTATCACACCTTAGTGCCATTCGACTTCTTCAGCACCACCAAAGGAGGAAAGGAGTTTGAAACTAAAGCAAAAAATACTTCAAATCACTAAATGCATCAGGTACACAACCGAGGCAGCATTTTCTCCAATCGCTTCCAATTGGTTGTGTGATTGGAGTATCAGTCGTCGTCGTCGTCGTAGCAGTAGCAGTAGCAGGCAGAAGGACCATTCCCAGCGGAAAATGCAGAACCACGTACCGAGCTCTGACAAGCAGTCGTTCGATCTCTTCAGTACCAGTACCCGTTGTTGGTTGCCTGTCGCCACGGATGCCACTCGACTCGAACCGCTCCGTGCACGGGACCCGGTTTTAAAAACAATCACAATCGAGAATGCAATCAGGAGGAATGTTTCCTCTTTATCGAATCCATAAAAATCCGGACAGAAAATCCGTGTAGTTCTTTCACGGTAACTTTCGGGGTGTTTGAGAAGCGGGGACAATGCGGGAACGAGTCGTCCGGGTGAAAACTGCACTGTTCCGACTTGTTGGGGTTTTGGTCGTGTTGTGCCGCTCGGACACCGAAAGATTATGGATGTGCTCGGGATAGTTGATCACTTGCCTGTTTGTTTCATGATCCAGGAGTTGGTTAAACAATTGGTACGGTGGTAGTGTTTGAAGTGAAAAAGCTATAAACAATTCGATGTATGACTACCAAGCAAAGGCGATCAAGAAACTGTCTTTCAAAGTGATTTGGGAATGAATATCGCTCATCCAGATTGAGTTCAGCTAACCGTGTGACACCGTAAACTTGTCGAAGAAAACTTTTGTTTTGCAAATCATGCTATCATAATTGAATGCCGGTTCATTACGCTGCGTCTTGGATTTTGGGCTCATACTTTATGGTGCATTTTTTTATTCTGATCAGATTTTTACACGCATTAGAAACTGTTACTTTAATTATGTACTAGTAATTATGATAATAAGCCAAAAAATCCACAGCTAAGACCAAACAATGGGAAAAAACAAAATATTCCAGCAAACGACCGTAGAAGGAAATTTACAGTTATTCGAAGTCTAGATAAAACTCTCATGAACAACAGAATGGAACCGAAGCCTGAAACTGTTCGATGAGGGTGTGGGTAAAAAATTATTAAAATTCATAGTCCGGTCACGTAGCATAGTTTATGTTGTTGTTTTCGTCCCATGTTCCATCTCGACATGTGTTGCTGTTGTTGGTAGCTTGTTCTCGCTGGGATTGGTATCTGTTTTTGCAAAATTTTCTCCTCGATGCTGTTGTTTCTGTTCGGTCAGTCGATCCGAACCGAGCACGGCCTTCCTTTCCACACAGAAAAAGACTGCCGCCGCCAATGGTTTTCCGTTGCTTAGCCTGCGACGAACGAACTGGGTTGGTGGTAATTGACGAAGCTCCGGTGGGATATGACACGACGGAGCTGAAAGTTATTGCTGGTAATTTCATTTTTATCTTCGCTTAGACCTCTGTCAGTTGGTTGGTCGCTTTCCGGACAGGTGGGGATGGGAAAACATCCATTTAACGGGGATTAGTCTGTCAATAAGATTTGCACGTGTACACTTTTGTGCCGTTGGGTGTTCTGCAATGTATTTATTCTTTTCTGAATAAATGGTTTCTTAGCGAATGGTGTAGGAATCTCACAACTGTTCTACTATCAATATCATATTTGAATTTAATGAAATTATTTATTCGTCGACTGAAATATTTGGTTGGTACTGATTGATAAGTTGTCAAATTTAAACATAGTTAAACAAATTTCTAAAATATCAATCATATACGAATCAATCATCATTGTGGTCAAATCATGATCAAGTGTATTAAGGCTTTCATGTCACTCGATCTTAGACTGTCTGTTTACAGTCTCCTTGAACGCTCACCACACGCGCAACTTCCTCCATTACACATAACCAGTGATTGCTAGATCTGCCCGAAGTCGATGAACTGCACGGTATCGTATAAGGCTGACTTCAGGATGATACTCATACTAGATCTTCAATAATCCAATATCTTCGCCACAACGTCAATATGACCTTTTTGAACAACGAAGAAATGAAATGAAACGAATTCCTCTCCCATCAATGCAAGTGTGATAGATTTATATCTATGCTTGAAACCGCTACAATCAAAATTAAGAGCTTCCTCCGGAGAAAGAGTACAAGTTTATTGCTGGCTTGATTCTCGATGCCGCGTTTCGAGCTTAGACGAAATGAGTGCCGGGAGCTAATATCCGCGGCCGAACGCTAAACCCGTGGAGAGGCAAGAGTGTAAGCGAAAAAGTCCTTCGCGTATAAGGAGTTTTGAAATGTAGGGAGGCCAAACAATTTTAGAAATACGCGTCGATAAAGAAGAGCTTGATGAAAGCTAAAAAACACGATGATTGGCACCGGTTCGTTGACAGATTAACAAAAGAAACATCAATAAGAACTGTTTGGTGTACCGCACGATGTATACAAAATCGAAGCAGTACTAACGAAAGCGTGGAATATTCAAACCTTTCAAAGGTTCGTCCGGATTCTGCTCAAGAGTGGAAGACCTACCGCTCCGTATCTTTTCACGATACCGCGAGCGAACCACCGGTTCCAAAGAGCGATGTAAGTGATATAAGTAATAACTTCGCTCTCTTGTCATGTCCTGAGGTTAGACAAAATTGAATTAAACTTGTTAAAGAATCTGCCATGTTCTGCCAAAAGGCACTGGTGAAATTCATTCAACAAGCTTCATGATGTTGGTGGATTCAATTCCTGCACAAATGCTTACCGTCTGGCTTGCTCCGATCACTGATACGACATAAACTCACTCATCAAGACTGATCAAACTGCGTCAAATCAAGTAATCGGTTCTGGTTACGAAGTCCTCAGATGCGACCGATGCGCTCTCAATAGCCGTAAAATATTATGTGGAGGCGCTTTCTTAACCTTGCGCGTTGGGCTTAAAACTCAACACATCTCGAATTATAATCGGGAAGTACATATAAAATAGAGCAAGCGAGGGTGGCAATAAAGCCGAAAAATTGAACTCTGTATATTTGCGAGGCCTACTTTCCGCTTGACAGGATTCGCGTAACCTCACAGATTGACGTTCATTCTCAGTCAGTACACGGAAAAAAATTGTTAATAAAAACGTGAATAAAGTGCCATAAATTCTGAAACAATCACGTTTTTCCGTTACGAAAATGGACACAAATCATGTGTTTTATAATTATGTTCCAATTTCAGTCAGTAACGCAGTGTGGAGATATTTGTTTTTGTTTTGTGAGCTTCAGTCACGGTTTCCGCCATACCATTCCTAACTAGTTCACTTTATGAACATTATTCATAAAACCAAAGGTTGAATCACGATTTCATTCATAGCTTTTGGAAAACATATTTGCCCAGTGAACTATTTCACCAAACCCGGAAGTATTATTCATGAATACTTTCAATCATCGTGAACTAGTTTATGATTGCTAATATAATAGTCACAATTCAATCTTCGTGCTTGTGAAATAGTTCACAAAGTCACAAAATGATATTAATGTATACGTGAACGGATTCCTGCTTTCTAGCGAATTAGTCACAACTCCTCATCAACAAATAATTCAAAAAACCTATTTTAATTCACCTAGCGGTGCAATTGTGCCTTTCTCAATCATGAATCACGAGAATGTGTGCGTTGTTTATTGAATAATATTGTAATATTGAACTGAAAAAAGGTGCGAAATAGGCAGTCCCAAAAAGTCGATTTTTATAAAAAAAAATTTTTCGAGATAACATAAAATCTCGACGTTTCATGCATTTTAAAGATGTTTGGCATCAAAAATACGAATTCGATTTCTGAAATTTCATGGAGTCCCCCCTTTGAAAAAAAAAATTGAGTTCCGGCTTATATGGGAATTTCATATGCAACCGGACGATTTAGTCTATATTTCCGGACCCATATAAGCGATCAGCACGAAATTTTTTTGACATCTGTGGGGATATTATAGCTATCATTTGGGACTAAGTTTGTGAAAATCGGCCTAACCATTTCTGGGAAACTGATGTGAGTTCGTAAATTTTGAAAGATGGCCGCTTTTCCCGGGCACTTCCGGAACCGTCTATGGTGGTCAATGTAGTCAACGAAAGTTTGGTTGGCCGTCGGTGACCTAGAACAGCAAATTTAAGTTGTTTGAGAGACATTTTAGCGAAATTTTTACCTTTTTTGCTTTCATCGGAGTATCGGTTTGAATCACAATTTGCTATGTGATCGCACGCCACAACCTGTAACTCCGGAACCGGAAGTCGGATCGGGATGAAATTCAATAGCCATTTACGGGGACGCAATACCTTTCATTTGAGACCAAGTTTAGCCGAATCGGTCTAGCCATCTCCGAGAAACCGATGTGACTATTATTCTGAATTTAGATACTTCCGCCGGGGCTTCCGGAACCGATGATGGTGGCCAATGTGGCCAAATAGACTTTGAATGGATGTTAGTGACCTAATACTACAAATCGAAGCAGTTGTGGTCATATTTTGGAAAAATTTTCACCTTTATACATTCATTGCAGAATTTATTAAAATCGACATTTTCTGCGTGTTCGTACTTATCACCCTGTAATTCCGGAACCGGAAGTCGGATCCATTAGAAATTCAATAGCAGCCTATGGGAACGTTGCACCTTTCATTTGAGACTAAGTTTGTCAAAATCGGTTCAGTCATCTCTGAGAAAAATGAGTGACAGTTTTGGTCACATACACACACATACATACATACATACATACATACATACATACATACATACATACATACATACATACATACATACATACATACATACATACATACATACATACATACATACATACATACATACATACATACATACATACATACATACACACATACACACACACACAGATATTTTGCGATCTCGGCGAACTGAGTCGAAAGTTATATGAGACTCGGCCCTCCGGGCCTCGGTTAGAAAGTCGGTTTTTGGAGCAATTACGTAACCTTTCTATATGAGAAAGGCAAAAGAATAGTATTTAATTAGCTCAATCAGCATGAGTTCAATGTTATCTTCATGTGATTATATTTTGAAATGTTGGTGGAATGTGTTTAAAAGTGGAGGGAATGGGGGGTTAGTAGAGTGGGAGTGGAGGATGCGTCAGAAATCCTTCATCTTATTTTGGTATACGGGGTGGATGAAGGAAATGCGGGCGTGAAGGTGGTCCAAGGGGACGGTAGTGATGAAGGAGGGAGATGTAAGGGCAAGACGGGGGGGGGCGGAGGGGCTCTGATGCAATACTCAGCTGCATATTTTGCCTTCCATTTGAGACTTGGTTTGAGAAAATCGGTTCAGTCATCACCGAAGAACCGATGTGACTTTATTTGTGGAATATGCCCGGAATTCCGGACTTCCGGAATCGTCGATAGTGGACAATATATTCAAAGAATGTTTGATTGGCAATCAGTGATCTAGATCTGCGATTAGAAGTAATTTGGTGACCATTTCAATAGTTTTTAGCCTCTGAGGTATTACGATTGTACCGATTTATATGGGAAATTCCAGTGTATCCCTACTAACACCCCTGTAACTCCGGAAGCAAGAGTCAGAACAGAATTAAATTCAGCAGCAGTCAATGGTATTACTGTATCTTTCATTTGAAATCAAGTTTGTAAAAATCGGTAGAGAATTCGTTAGGGAATGGGTGTGATATTAGCTTAGGAACTTAGCGGGTTCCCCGGGGGCGTCATGAACTGTCATAGGTGGCCAATGTGGTCAAAGCTGCTTTGATGGATCATTAGTGATCCAGACCCGCAAACTAGAGTAATGTTACATCAATTTTAATATGTTTTACATCATTTGAACATCATGGTGGTACCAGTTTATATGGGAATTTGCTGTGTGATCGCACTCTTCAACCCGTAACTCCGGAACCGGAAGTCGGATCAACTAAAAATTCAATAGCAGCTTATGGGAGCGTTATACCTTTCATATGAAACTAAGTTTGCGAAAATCGGTTCAGCCATCTCTGAGAAAATTGTGTGAGTTTAAATGACACACACACATACACACACACACACACACACACATACATTTGCCGATCTCGACGAACTGAATCGAATGGTGTATGAAACTCGGCCCTCCGGGCCTCCGTTAAAAAGTCGATTTTTACAGTGATTGCATAGCCTTTCTTTATATGAGAAAGGCAAAACATCATGAAATAATTTTATATATTTGTGAACTAGTTCATGATTCCTAATATAATAGTCACGATTCAATATCCGTGCTCGTAAAATAGTTTACAAACTCACTAAATGTTATTCATGTATACATTAACCGATTCCTGATTTCTAACGAATTTGTCACAACTCACCACTCATGATCATAAAACAGGTCGCAATTTCATATATTTTTGAACTAGTTCATGATCCGTAGTATAATAGTCACGACTTACCATTCGAGCTCTTGCAATAGATCACAAAATCGAAAAATAGTATTCATGCATACGTGAACTGATTTATGATTCCTAGCAACTGACCATTCGTGCTCTTGAAATAGTTAACAAAATCATGAAATTTTATTCATACAAAAAACATTAACTGATTCTTGATTCGAAATATAATAGTCACACCTGATCATGTGTGGCCGTGAAATAGTTCACAAAATCAAAAAATATAATTCATTGATTCGTGAAGTGGTTCAGAACTCGTAGTACGTGATTCACGAAATATCTGGAGTGCTTGTGATACATGATGAATTTCGCGCTAAATTGTATTCAGGGTTGGCAGCACCCTCTCAGATTTTAATGAAACTTTCTGTACGTGAGAACTTTGTCACAAAAAACAACTTTGCATACTTCGTTTTTTTTTAAATGATCTAGACTGAAGAGGGTCAAACTTTTTTAATCAATTTTTTTCAAATGGCTAGAGTCCACAAATGACAAATCCTACAAAAAAATTCTGTAGGAGTGATTTTGACAAAATTAGTCAAATTTTTTAATAAAAATATTGTAAAATTATTCATCGACTCCTACACCGAAAAAAATCGATTTTAAAAACTTAAAGTCAATTTACAAAAGAAAAACCCATCTTTGATTTGGACGAAATTTTGTTCCAAGACAAAAAAAAATCAAGTTGAGCACTTTTAAGAAAAAAAAGTTACTAAAAAGAAACTTTTCCTTGTCCAAACTGAATTTTCAGTGTATGTTTATCAAAGACTAAACCAATGCAAGTCATAATCATCTCAGAATCCAGTTTGCCAACTGCTAGTTACCTGATACATGCAAAAAGTATCAGTAACAAATTTTTTCATAACATAACAAACTTGAATGAGGGCAAAGATGAGCCATTTAACATCATCGATATATGCGAGATTTAACTAAATACCACTTGCCCGTGTACGAAGAAGTATCTTGCCCACGTATCCGCCCGGGAAGTAGAGATTGATGGTGTTGTCTCCAAAAGGGGCCTCAATTGGGAAGTATGAGGTTGGCTCCTTCAAGAACCCTTTGTTTCAGCCAGGGAAAATTCTGGTTCACAAGCAATTGCGTTCAGGTAAAAATTAAGGAGTATTTGAAAACAACCTATTTTCCATCAGCCTCATTTCGAACCTTTCGCCGAATCTGCTCTTCCAAACTTTGTTTTTTTTTGGACGGGGCTAATCTATCTGATCACCTTTTTGTGCCGCGAGGCATGAATTGCCGTTGTTGCAAACAATTGGGCCTATAGTGACTTATTGTAGAAACAAAGCACGCTATGGAAAATGCGAAGAGAATCATTAAAAGTATTCCTACTGTGGAGAGACTCCGCATGATCTCTCGACATATCCCGCATATAAATTATGTGGGGACAAAAAAAATTCTTTAAGGGAACGCTCCGATAATGCAAAAAAGCGCTACGCCACCGATAACGACTAATTTCTACGTTTCGTTGTACTTAAGTTTAGAGTCTGACCATCCTATTGTGGGAACATCTTCTAATGTGCCTATAAATTTCCGAAAGAGGAAAATCAGTTTTCTCTCCTAAGCTTCCTCGTAAAGGCCTGAGAGTGTCCTTTGAAAGGAGCTGTTACAAAATCGAAGTGTTTCCTGGTGTCGGTAATCTTAGAAACTAGCAGGAATCCACATGGTACATCTAAAACCCCAAGTGTCCCTTTATTTCAGTCCCAACATTTTCCCCCAGGTTTTACACAATGTACGATTAAAGGTCAGACGAAACGAGTATCCGACGCGAACAACTATGCACAGTAGAGTGGGACATGGTTATATGAAAAAAATAAATTTTCACTCCGAGTAACTTTTTAGGTCCCATTTAGCTCCCAGAACAACTCTGCGATTTTTTAGTTCGATCGGTGAAACTATATTTTTGCGCCCACGGATTAAAGTTTACATGGGATTTCGCATGGGGAAAACGTCTTTTGCAAATTAATTTTTCCAAGAGTCGCCCGGTACCTCCTAAAAATAAGTAGATGTCTGATTTTTATAGGATTTTACCAATGTACTTTTGTTGCCGTTGCACCAACATGGTCTTTCATCGATTTGAACATTATTTTCTGAAAAGCACATGTTTATCGTATGGCGATTCGAAAACATTGCGATTTGACTACATAAGTCGTCCCCAAGTCTCAACATTAGGCCTAATGGTCATTAGGACGACAGATATTAGACCAAATGGTTATTTGTCTTCCACATATTTCTATATCTTTCAATTATTCTTACTGGTGTTTAAAATGGCGATTTTTAACTACATTTTTCAACAACTCTGCAGTTTTGTAGTAAAAAATGTTGATGAAGGTCTGTTTTCTTAATTCAAGCAACTTCATAGAATATTTAAAAAAAATATAAAAATCTCAGAAAAAAAGTTAAAATAAAAAAAAATATTTAACCATTAAGTTTCCACAAACAAGACACCTTATCTGAACAACGTTACATTTTAGAAAGATTGTATATTTAACAACTTTTCTCGTAGTATTCTCTATAACTTCGTCATGGACATCATGATTTTAACTCAAAATTTTGTAGAAATAATTTTTCGATCTCACTTTTATGTGGATTAATTTCAATTCAGATAAAATCAAAAGGAGGGTTTTAGTATTCCTAAAACACCATATCAATAAACTTAACTCCTAAAGTGAAATTAAAATACGTGCATTTTGATAGCATTTCGACCACTGTACAATGGTTCATAGCTTAAAGGCGCATTAGGTCGAATGGCAATTGGACCGAATTAAAGGTACCGGCTAAATCGCATTATCAGCTGAAAAGCTAGATAGCATCCGAAAATGCCTAACAGTCCTTAGACAGCTCTACTCATTTTATTATGGTTATAGAGAATTTCACTGAAACGCAAGTTGCCATCTTCGAATTTGAAATGGCGTCAGACAACGATTTCTGTCATCTACTCGTGAAGCCCGTTTTGAAGATATTCATTTTGATAGGGATATTGAGAATATTGCCCAAGCTCAATGTTGATGTCAGCGACAAATATCTCTATTTTCATAATTCCAGCAACTTCACAGAAGATTTAGAAAATTGGAAAAATTTCTGAAAAAAATTAAAAGAAATTTTTTTTTTGAGTGCTTGCCACAAACAATGCGCCTTATCTCACCACCGTTACATTTTGGAGGGATTGCATGTTTAGCAAATGTTCTCGTAGTATAATTTTCCATAATTTCGTCATTGACATCATGACTCTAACTCAAAATTTCGTAGAAATAATTTTTCTATCCCACTTTTGGGTGAATTAATCACAATTCAGGTTACATGAAAAGAAGGGGTTATTCATAACACACCATATCACTGAAATCCTCTTCTAAAGTACAATTAAAAAACGCACATTTTGATAGCTTTACGACCACTGCGGAATAGTTTTTACCTCGAAGGGCTTGAGGTCGAATGGCTATTAGTCCGAATTAATGAACCGGCCTAATGGTCATAAGGCCAATTCGCCTTATCAACTGAAAGACCATATTACATCCGAAAAAGCCTAACAGTCCTTAAACAGTTCTACACTCATTACTCATTTGTTATGGTTATAGAGAACTTCACTGAAACGCATGTTGACATGCGATAATGGCGTCAGACAACGATTTCTGTCATCTACTCGTAAAGCCTGTTTTGAAAATGTCCATATTGATAAGGATATCGAGAATTTTACTCAAGCTCAATGTTCATATTATCGACAAATATCTCTATTTTCATAATTCCAGCAACTTCACAGAACACTTAAAAACTTTCTGAAAAAAATTAAAATAAAAAAATTATTTTTTGAGCGCTTCCCACAAACAACGAGCCTTATCTTAACATCGTTACATTTTGGAGAGATTTCATATTTAGCTGCTTTTCTCGTAGTATAATTTTCTATAACTTCGTCATTGAAATCATGACTCTAACTCAAAATGTTGTGCAAATATTTTTTCTATCTCACTTTTAGGTGGATTGATCACAATTAAGAATACATCAAAAGAAGGGGTTATTCCTAATACTGAAATCAAAGTACAACAAAAAACACGCGTTTTAATACCTTCACGGCCACTGTGGAATGGTTCTTAGCTTGAAGGGCTCGAATGGCTATTAGACCGAATGAATGGACCGGCCAAATGGTCATTAGGCCAATTCGCATTATCAACTGAAAAATCATACAGCATCCGAAAAAGCCTAACAGTCCTTAAACAGCTCTACTCATTACTCGTTTGTTATGGTTATAGAGAATTTCACTGAAACGCATGTTGACATCTTCGAATTTGAAATGGCGTCAGACAACGATTTCTATCATCTACTCGGAAGCCCGTTTTGAAAATATCCATCTTGATAGGGATATCGGGAATATTGCTCAGGCTTGGGATTTAATATTGACCAAGACATCGATTTCTATCATCTAACCGTCAAGTTCGTTCCGTAAATATCTGAATTTGTTTTGATTTAATAATGATTTAATTTAATGACATATTGTTTGTATTGACTAAGCTTGTACATCTAAAGACCTGTGTTCATGAACGTTCTTTATTGACCAGTAACATCCAGTTTCAAATTCAATTTACGATCCCCCGGCTTGAGCAGTGGCTCTACTAAATTCAGCTGCATAAAATTTTACGAAGCTTAACATTACACATTTTTCAAAATAACGACAAACTCTGTGCATTGACGGACTCAAGTATCAATTTACGAAATTAAAATCAATTTTGTGTCAGCCTACGACATTGCTTTGCCATTTAAATGTGATACTCTAAGCCGTTAGGAGATACTATTGGGGGGGGGGGTTGATTTATTTATTTATAGTTGCACCGGATGGGATAATTGGAGCACGAATTGGTCTCAATGCACAAATCGCTTACCAGTTCGGTTATTTTTTTGCATTGTTTTATCAACGACACATAATTCTAAATTGTTCCGTTCAAAAGATTTTTCGGTTTTTGACCTAACATCCGGCGTTGAAATCGTTGTTAAAGCATTTTACCATATCAATATTTCAACTATTACCAACGTTTCGAAGGTTCATCGTCAGGGTAAAGCTATATGTTTTAATGATTATGAGCTGACATACTATTTTAACAACATGCAAATTACTTACAACGGTATTTTGAATATTAAAGAGGTTCCTCTACTCTCACAGCCTGAAATTGAGCTGTTGGTTGAGGAAAATAATTTGGAAAGTATCTACTTAATAGATTTTGATTTTTTTTCTTTTGAAGCTTTTTATATTTCAATTTAGAAAAACACAAAAAACAGGTGTTCTAGAAACGTTATTAGTGTTGAAACTGCTGCCGAGAAAGCCATTTCATTTATCAAGGAAAGAAAGTCTAGAAAACTACAAAACGATCCGACGCTTGTGGAAAAAGTTATAAGGCAAAAACCGATATATTCCCTTGAAGATTAACGAAAAGCGTCACTGCTGCTGACGGTCGAATTATATAAATTTTTTTAACTTTCTCTTATTATGTACAAAAGAAGACTCAATTTATCCCTCAAAACTCTTGCGAAGGGGCCAAACAGTATAGATAAATGATTTAGACACATTAAGAGAAGATCAAAACAAAATTGCATATAATTGGACAACTAACAACAGTGGTGGTAGATAAAATGAATATTTTATCAATCGTCAGAGCATCAATTGGTTTCAGCTTAATAACTTTTTTCTCAGCGTCGTTTCGTAGTTTTCGAGACTTTGTTTCTTTGTTAAATTTCCTACAAAAGCCATATAACGGTTTATTTATAGGAAGCAATGGGCGACTCCTGGAGGAATTATTTTGTGAAAGTTAATTTTCTCTTATAAAATCCCATGTAAACTTTAAACAGTGGGCGCAAAAATATAGTTTCAGAGATCAAGGTAAGAATTTGCACAGATGTTCTAGGACCCAAATGGTACCCAAAAAGCTGGAATCTATTTTTTGTCCCACCCTAGTGCACAATCTCCTACTTTGTGGTTGGCAGAGATTGCTTAGAATTATACGCAAACGTCGGATCGCCCGATTTTTTCCCAGTCTACGCGACGCTACAAATGCAAATGAAAAACTTGATGAAAGCTGAAAAACGCAATTATTGGCACCGGTTCGTCGACGTATTAACGTACAGATCATCAGAGAAACAATGTTTCGTCTGGTGGCTAGGGCCTACGTTATGTATTCGATTCACACGGAAGGTTCGTCATATGACGACAGCTATGCATCACTTTTATGCTAATTATTATGACAGTAGTGGTGAGTGCAATCATAAAAGAGGCTGTGCTGCCAACATGCTCCCCAGGCCCAAATTGATGGTTTTATATGTACCTTTCAACGACCAACCGACAAAATAAATTTAATTTGAAAAAAAATTGGGTTTAAAATTTTACATGGAATACCTCATAAAAACAGCACTACCTTCCTATCAACCTACTTCAAATAAGCGATCAATCCATAATCGTCAAAACTGCATCTCAAATTTCTCCCCAATGCAAATTGAATTGAATTAAATTAGCACTAAATTTTCCAACATAATCAAATGACATCCAGTTAAACTCGACAACCCCGCCTAAACATACACACACCCCAGCTATCTTTCATCCTGACGGCAAACAACAGCCCTCCATCCAACCCCAGAACCGGTTGATATTGTTAGCTTCGTGTAGTTTCCAACTAGACGAGACACAACAACAACAACTACTACAACACAAAAAACACACGAAACAAGCTAAAATTATGTCAAACATACGTCGTGAGTTCATAGAGGCAGCAACCAGGTTAGTTCGCAGCAGGCCACATGTTGTAGCTCATTCCTAGTAACGGGGTAAAACTCTGTCAGCGTAGTGCACCTGGCAAGGAATGTTCTACTCGCTTGGGAAATTATGGTCCCCCCGAGTATCCTTCACTGCTCTGTTCAACTCATCCTATTTTTTCGTACCCTACGTGTATGAAGTCTTTCCATTCTTCATCTTGACAACATGGAAGTGAAAAAACAAGCGAAAATAGTGATCTTGCTTGTTACATGAATTGAATTTGTTCCCAGAGAAAATTCATTAGCGTAGACAATAGCTAATTTGTCTTATAAACTAGTTAACTGTGTATTTTTTGGTGTTATTGTTGCGCAACAACTTAACACAGTTATGCATTTTATACTAGCGTAGTTAAATACAGTTTTCGGATCTGTTGCTGATGTTTAATAAAAATAACAAATATCAGCTAATCTCTAAACCCTTCCACAAACCATAAATCTTCCAAACAATCTAACATCTGAAAAGTGAAAGCCCCACCAACACTTGGGGTATGCTGAAAATCCAGGTCAAGAACGTGACTATCTGGAATCCCTTTTCGGAGCCAGCAGAACGGTGCAAAAAATAAAGAACAAACGAAAACGTAACGATGGGAAAAAATACAACAAGCAAACGAAAAAATTAAGTTTGAATTATAATGGAAAATACACACGGCTCCGGCCCAAGCTCCGCAGGGAAAACGATTTGTCTCACGTAATTCAGAAAATATATGTGAGCTACAAATTAAATCCGAGAAGGGAACACAGTTTTCCCAACCGCCCGGCACGGTACCCCTGAGGGGGAAAAACAAAACAAGCACCACCCCGACACGGGACTGTCCCAGAGCCGGACGGCTGCGGTGGTTGGTTTAGTTTATGACGTTGCTGTAGGAAGAGAAGCGCGCGTTGTGTGCTTTGTGGGGCGACAAAAAATATAAACGGAAAACAAAAGAATGTACAATTTTTTTTCGGTGTGGGTTTTTGTTTCGCTGGCAGGCTGAGCTCGTTCCGAGAAGCAGCTTTTGTTCGCGACAATGAAACCCTTTTTTTGCTGTCACAAACTCTCGACGAGGATCGTCGAGGGGAGATTTGTGGATGGGCATTTGTTGGTTTTTCTGAATTAAATTTTGTCTGCTAATTTTGAATCGATTCAAGGTGAAGGTTTTTGGTGAAGATTTCAGGCACTAACATTGATGTTTCAGGTAGGGTTCGTCGCGGTTGCGGTAATTACCGCAACCGCGCGGTATTTACCGCACCCCCACCGCAAAATCTGCGGTGCGGTGAGACACTTTTTCCCGCAGATGCGGTGCGGGAAAGAACTTTTACCGCGCGGTTTTACCGCAACCGCACCGCAAAAAAAACGATAAACTGATAATTTTAATTATTCTAATTGATAATGAAAGAAAATCTAGCTGTGTCCGAAATATTTTGACGCTATTATTTTTACGAAATATTTTGGACTAGTTATTTTATACTTCTAAGTAAAACTTCACAAACTAACCATTTCAAATACATAAAATGCAAGATCCAAATAGAGACAAAATTATTAGATCATTTAAAAACAATACATGTTTACTCTTAAATCCAATTTAAAAGTGAATCACTTCTCTCGATTTCTGTTAGAAATCATGAAATTATGAATCGTTTTCGATATCAATTTGGTAAACACGTGATCAAACGTGATCACCCTAGTGAGAAATGTTGGTGTTTACCAAATTTTCCTCCTTAGGGTGAAATATAGCATAGTGCTTTCGCATAGGCCTGCTAAGCCAAGACAAGTTTCGGCTTCACTGTGTCTCATCGGCATAAACAGAACTTCTGCTCGAACGGGACATCACGTTTGATCAGTCGTTCGATTGAAACACAAAGTGTGTTTTAGTTTTAATGGATTTGCGTCAAGCCGGCGCTAATCTATTCCGACAATAAGTTAGTGTCGGTTTCTGATGAGGCGAAGCCAAAACGCAACTGTGTAAGAAATAAGGATTTGTGCCCTCAAGTGCAAAGATTGGTTTTACCAACAAATTTTCACCCTAGTGAGAAATTTTGGTGTTTACCAAATTTTCCTCCTTAGGGTGAAATATAGCATAATGCTACATAACTTTTTTTCGCGTACTTCCATTCAAATTCATTATAATTTTCTACCAAATTAGGTCCTAATATTTTTCAGTCAAGACTATTTTGTAGCTTTTTTGAAGCTTTTGTTGCCAAATGCCACATAGGTTGACTCCCGTTCACTTCAATTGAAGTTTTTGCCATTGGCTCTTTGGCAAAATATTAAAGGAAAATATATTAAATGCTAGAACTTTCGAACTAGCATTTAGAAAATTACACTTCATTCGTTTTTAAAGGGAGCAATCTTAGTTTTTAAATGATAATACATCTGTTTCTTGAAGAATGCGGAAGTTAGAGTTTTGGGATATTTTATCCGTAAAACCCCCGATTTTTAAAAATCATTTCTGCTGTATGCTACAAATCATACATTTTTTGCAGTTTTTCTAATGTTCAATAATTTTGTGCCGGTTGAGACCGGACTCCTGATTAGTTGTAATGTATAGGCAATTTTTTTTGTCAAATATGGCGTCGTTCTTATTAATAAAATACAATATGTTTTAATTTAACTGTATTGGAATATATGCGCTACTGTATAGAAGTACTGGTATTTCGACTTTAAATTTTTTTTGGTGAAATTCCGTTAATAATGAAAGATGGTTTACTACGTAAATGCGAAAATCATCCATTTCATTTTCATATGTCAAAAACATTGAAAATATGAAAATTTAAAGAAAAAAATATGCAACTTAATTTCTTATTACATTTTTATTCCACATTTTTCAATCAACTGAAGGGTTGCTAAAATAAAAGTTTTCCTATTACTGCAGTAGAACGTTTTTGAATGTATAATATTTGCCTTAAAATGTATGGAATTTTATTAATAGAAAATGCAAAAGTTGATTTTTTCATAAACATTACATTCTGAGGAGTCTCTTAAAGTTAAATTTCGTGTGAATAAGAATAACATTTTATTTTATATTGTTACACAAATGTACAATTTTTCAACACCATTTTTAAAAATATAAAAATTTTACCGCATTTACCGCATTACCGCGCGGTGCGGTGCGGTAAATAAAGTGCGGTTGCGGTGCGGACAATCCATTTACCGCCCACATCCGCACCGCGACGAACCCTAGTTTCAGGTGGGCTGGGCTGTCGAGAGCCCCACCGGGCTTCGGTACTTAAATTACGGACGATCCCTACTATATATCACTACTCATTTGAATATCGACTAGGGAAAGTATACGGCTTCAACCATTGGAATTAAGCCACTTTTTTATAATTTGTTTATTTGACACGACTCAATACGCTAGCTTAACAGAGTCGTGAGTCTTTTAAACAATTAATAGATCGAAAAAATTAATTTAAATAAATGAATATTTGTGGTTGTCCATTAGGGCATTGCAAAAAAAATTTTTTTTTGAATTCTCAAAGGCCCCCCCTCTCATATTGTGACAAATGTCAAAGTAAGCTCAGATGCCAAATTTCACATCATTTGGACAATTTTAGACCCCCGCCCACTTCGCTTGAATTTTTTTGAAATTGGTACTATGGGAAAATATGGAGGAAAAATACATTAAATGCTATAACTTTTGAAGTAGAAATCAGAAAATTAAAATTTATACCACTTTTAGAAGGAAATACTTTTAGTGTTTGAATGGAGATATATTTGGTTCTAGAAAAATACGGGAAAGTGGGGTACTGGATCATTTTGGCCCCAAAATCCCCTATTTTTAATTATTTTTCTGCTCCGTGATGAAAATCATACATATTTTGTAATTTTTCTTATGTAAAAAAAATCTCAGAAATCGAATGGAACCCTTTTGATCTTAGTCCGAATACGAGAAGTTGGGGTTAAATGGCCTTTTGACATTAATATTAACCTTCATCATTTTCTCGTGAATATATCTCTATTATTCTTCATTCAATTTTCATAAACTATACCTTGTTGAACGTGGAAAATCCTTAGGATTATAACAAAAATAGATTCGTTACCGGTAAAATTCAGGAACATCAAATTATCTGACATATAGTGTCGATTTCACATTTTTATCATAAAATCGCACATATTAACTCCATTTAACAACAAAATTCTTATTTAATTTACTACTTTTAGTGTAAAATATGCTTAGGAATCACATGAGAAAAGTTCCATTCCTGTAAAAATAGGGGAAGTTGAGGTATTAGGACAAATAATGAAAAAAATGAGATTTGTAGAGTAAATATCAAAAAGTTTGATGTTTTTGAATTTTATCTTTAACGTTTTTATTTTTATTTTATTCCTCAGAATTTTACACGTTCAATAAGTTACATTTTATGAAAATTGATTGAAGAATAATAGAGATATATGCATGAGAAAATGATAAAATTTAATATGACTGACAAAAAGCCCTATAACCCCAACTTCTCGTATTCGAACTAAGGTCAAAAGGGTTCCGTTCGATTTCTGAGATTTTTTCACATTGGAAAAACTACAAAATATGTATGTTTTGCATCACGGAGCAGAAAAATCATTAAAAATAGGGGATTTTGGGGTCAAAATGACCCAGTACCCCACTTTCCCGTATTTTTCAAGAAACAAATATACCTTCATTCAAATACTTAGATTATTTCCTTTCAAAAGAGGTATAAATTGTAATTTTCTGATTGCTACTTCAAAAGTTAGAGCATTTAATGTATTTTTCCTCCATATTTTTCCATAGTACCAATTTCAAAAAATTTCAAGCGAAGTGGGCGGGGGTCTAAAATTGTCCAAATGATGTGAAATTTGGCATCTGAGCTTACTTTGACATTTGTCACAATATGAGATGGGGGGCCTTTGAGGATTCAAAAAAAAGTTTTTTTTGCAATGCCCTATTGTCCATCAGAACCACTTGCGCGCGACTTGCGATTGCAATTGGAATTCTTATACGGCGTTGCCATACATCTCCATATCGTCCTGCTGCCTTGACGCATGCTAAGGCTGCCTTGATTCCTTGCTGCTTATTAGTCAACCGATCTTGGTAATATTTGAGGGAATAATACAGAATAGATAGAAGCATCAATTGTTCAATTTGTTTCTACCTTCTATAAGTTTCAAAAAATTCAATCTCAAACTTTAAAAAAAGTTTTTCTCAAAATGAGCTAAATGGCGCTTGTCAAAAGAAAGCACAACGGTAACATACAAAGCTGTAATTTTATTACAGAGTATATTTATTTATTTTATTTATTTATTTCCTTATCTTCGGTATACACCGTACAGACGCATTTTAAAACTATATATTTCTTATTAATATCTTATATCTATGCTTGGAAATGTTAAAATCATACACTGAAGAAGCTTCGTTAAATCTGCGGCAACATCTTTCCAGTGGATTGTTTTGTCCATATGAAGTACGGTGTCTAGGGATCCACAACAGAGTGGGGTTACGGAGAACACGAGGAGCCGCATACAAATTAACGCCCGAGAGAAGATCGGGACTGTCGATATTACCTGACAGCAAGTCGAAAACAAAAACTCTTTGCAGGAAGATACGGCGAGTCGCCAGAGTCTGCAGACCGAGTAGCATACATCTATCGGCATAAGGAGGCAACACAACTGGATCATTCCATGGAAGTTTCCTGAGGGCGAATCGCACAAAACATCTTTGTATACGCTCTAGTCGGTCAATTTGAACGGCATGGTATGGTGCCCACACTTGCACAGCATACTTCAGAACACTTCTGATCAGGGCACAGTAGAGTGCTTTTAGTGCGTAGAAATCTAGTTATAGAAATATAGTTCTAAGTATCATTTTAAATCAAAATGCATTTAACAAAAATCTTCCAAAATGGATAGCTTTTGCGATATTTGGAATTTGGGTCCAACATAAACAATCATTTCGCGTAATTATGCCCTTTTTAAAAGTTATTCGCGTTACCCCATCATAAAATGTCAACAATCTAATGTTTATCATTATAAAGACGTGAAAGAAATTTTTTCAGTAAAATTGGATTATAAAGAATCTTTCAATAACTTTTTTTCCTACCAACAACTTTTGACAAATTGCTCAGCAAGCCTCGGAACGGAAGTGACGTTACATTGAACATTTTGCTGCGAACGTAAAATATTCCTTCATTTCAGAGTGAAATTAAGAGAAGAGTTGCAGGCAGTTTCAAGAAAAAAAATATTGTCCTTCCAGGACCAGTATGGAAGAGTTTCGTAAAGAAGAAAGAAGCAAGGGAAATTATCCTGAACAGGACATGACAAGCTGTGTTCGAGGACTATTGAGGGATTCCATGAGAAACCGGCCAACCACAAAATATGACCATCGTCGATTCGAACGAAACTTTAATGTTGTGTTCGGTTTATGAATCTCCATTATTTTCTTTGACAATTGCAATATTTTGATACAAGAGCAACTTTGAAAAGCGCGTAAAGATTTTTACGTGCATTAATTTCAAAATATTTTGTTCGATTACTGTATTTTATACAGCAAAACTTTCTGAGAACGAGTTTCAGAGAATAAATATTTATGTACGAAAAATATATACACTGAAAAAAATGTTGTGTCATTTTTCACAATAACAAAACTTTTAATTGTAAAAAACCCATTTTTTCCAATTTTTTATATTTTGTCAACAAAAACCGCAAGAGAAAAGAAATATTTTGAATGTGATTGTGTGATGGAGAACTTATCGGTGAAAAAAGTTTTCCAAACAATAACTTTATACATGTTTTTAAATTTCATACTAATTGACACAATTAATTTTATTACAAAATATAATTCTAAGTCTCATTTTAAATCAAAATGTACTTAACAAAAAAATTTCAAAATGCGATAGTTTTCGAGATATTTGGAATTTTGTTCCAACAAAAACAGTTAATTCGTGTGTTTATGCCCTTTTTAAAAATTATTCGCGTTATCCCATCGTAAAATGTCAAAAATCTAATTTTTATCGCTTCAAAGACGCAAAAGAAACTTTTTCAGTGTATTTGGATCATGGAGAAGCTTTCAACAAAAAAGTTTTCCTAACAAGAACTTTTGACATATTTTTATGATTCATACTACTTGCAGTCAAAAATACAATTTTCTTTTTGAATATGATTTTAAACACTATTTCAAATCAAAATGCTGATAACAAAAAATTTCTGAAATGTGGTAGTTCTCGAGATATTTCAAATTTCGTTTTAACAACAAAATTCTTTTGTTTTATTACGACCTTTTCAGAAGCTATTCGCGTTTCTCCATCAACAATAATAAGTTTTTCAAAAGGCCCATAACATTTCCTGCAAATTTCTGCTTGACATGAAGGTGATATTGTAACCCATTTGAAAGGTATATGAAAAAAATAAACAAAATATGATCGAACTATTTAGTTTAATAATAAGACCCTATGGTCGAATAGTATTTTGATTGTTTTCGTATAGCTTCCAAATGGTTTACAATATCACCTTGATGTCAAAGAGAAAGTTACAGGAAATGTTATGGGCCTTTTGAAAAACTTATTATTGTTGATGGAGAAAACTTGTTATTGTTGATGGGCATAAACACACGAATTAACTGTTTTTGTTTGAACAAAATTCCAAATATCTCGAAAACTGTCGCATTTTGGAAGATTTTTGTTAAATACATTTCGATTTAAAATGAGACTTAGAATTATATTTTGTAATAAAATTAATTGTGTCAATTAGTATGAAATTTAAAAACATGTATAAATTTTTTGTTTGAAAAGCTTTTTTACCGATAAGTTCTCTATCATACAATTACATTCAAAATGTTTCTTTTCTCTTGAGATTTTTGTTGACAAAATATAAAAAAATGAGAAAAAATGGTTTTTTTACAATTTAAATTTTTAGCACAAATTATTGTTTTTGCAAAAAACGACACAACATTTATTTCAGTGTATATTTTTTTCGTACACAAATATTCATTCTCTGAAACTCGTTCTCAGAAAGCCTTGTGTATAAAATACAGTAATCGAACAAAAAAATTGAAATTTATGCTCGTAGAAATCTTTACGCCCTTTTGAAAAGTTGTTCTTGAGTCAAAATAATCTTACTGGTTGTGGAAAATGTTTATTCTTCCATGCCGATGAAACG
Source organism: Topomyia yanbarensis (assembly GCF_030247195.1). NCBI lineage: Eukaryota > Metazoa > Arthropoda > Insecta > Diptera > Culicidae > Topomyia > Topomyia yanbarensis. Next base: position 40,003,026 of record NC_080671.1, on the reverse strand, counting down.
TGTAAAGTTTCATAGGAATCTAAAATGGTCGGTCAGGATTTTAATTATTTTCGGACGGAACTTCGTGGAATTCCTCTATTGCGAATAGTGTTCCTCAGGACTCAAGAATTTATTCAGTTGCTGAAAAGGGACTAGCAACGGATAAGTATCTTGTTTTTTATAGTTTAATTTTGTTTTAAATTATTTTATTTATTTTATTGATTTTCTATACTATGTTTCCTGTAGTCTTCTCCATTTTAGTTACTTTATTTTAATTTAATTTCTCAATTTCATCATGGATGTTGTTGAATGTTTTTTCGGAATGGGGATAACGAGTTATTGACGGAAATTGATGTCTGAAGTCATTTTGAAATCCAAGATGGCGACTTCTGATTTCGATAAATTTTCCAAAACCTCAACAATATGGATATTTTCGGAATGGAATTGATGAGTGCATGACGGGAATCGATTTTTTGAGGCATTTTGTAATCCATGATGGGTTCCAATTGTCAATTTTCACCATCTACTTGTCAAGCTCGCCCAAAAATACCTATACAGTGAAGACCCGTTTTTATCAGCCCCTTGATAAATTTTTGGCTGATAAAATGGGGTCATTGACAAAATCGGGACATATATTTATGTTCCTTTTTAATAAACCGAAGCTTTTAAAATATTCTTATTTAATCTTACGATATAGCCTCATAACCTTTTTTAATTTTTTTGTTTAAATCTTCCTTAAGGGGGTCTGACAGCACAAAATTTTAAAAAAAATATTTTTGCATATTCCGGATCTCTAAGAAAAATATGCTAAAGAAAGGATTTACTCGAATTCAACCTGGTTCGTCTGTTAGAGCCTATCAAACTATCAACTATCAATTTTCATTTGAGGCTGATAAAATCGGGTCAAAACACTGACAAAATCGGTGGTAGACAAAACCGGGGGCTAATAAAATAGGGAGCTGAAACAATTGGGTCTTCACTGTATTGTTAGGGTTATCGTGAATATTTCTCAACCGGTTCCAATGGACCATTTTTATCATTTACACTAGAGGTGTGCGCCGCTGAACGCGCCTGCTCGCCGCCGATTTCAGGTAAAAAAAATACCTGCAATTGGCGCACAGTGGTCGGAAATGTCAAAAACGTGAACTTATTTCATTAGAGGCCAAACCATCGAATAAATTCGCAGGGTGTCTTAGGAGGAATTGTTCATATGGATATTCCCACAATCTGAAAAAATTAAAATGAATGCCTCAATGGCTTACTACGATGGCTCAAACGAAAAAAAAATAACTTTTTATACTGACAAGGTAGAAAGTTGGTGTCTTCGACAAAGTTTTAGAAAAACTTATAATAAAGAATTTTGTTGAACAACTTGAACTTGTAGGAGTTAAGGTTATCAATTTATAAAGCGTTTTCTATGCCAGTCCCCTTAAATTTATTTTTTTAATATAATTTTTTTCACTACGACTTCTCGTACAAACGATGTTCCAGACAAATGTTGAGGTATGAAAATTACATAATATTTTTGAAGACTGTATGTAAAAATATTCATTCGTTCTAGAGTCATTGAAGATTTTTAAATTTTTACACCAACTTCAACTGCGTATAAAAGAGAAAGGTGCAAACCAAAATGGACGAGCAGGCACTATTTTCAATATTCAGACTACATATAATAAAGGTAAGAAGGTTTGATGCGTGGCACTCTAGAACCCCATGAATAGGGTAAGTTCACTTTTTCATGCTTTTAGACTTTTCCCTGTAAAAATTAACAATAAAAATTGTTTTTGGATTTTTTCGTAAAATTTTGTAATTAATTGTTTAACATTCTTTTGTAAGCATTAAATTCATTATGACTTGTGTATTTGAGTATATATCAGTTTGGGATCTCCAATGATATAAGAAACTCCATATTTTTGCTCCCACGTTTATGAAATCGGATATAATCACTTATAAATCATTCCTCCAATTGAATATCAAACCAAAAATTATTAAAATTTACGAAAACATAAAAAAAAATCTTTTTGCTGATTTTTGTATGGAAAATGTAGTAAACTAGCCCTATTCATAGGGTTCTAGAGTGCCACGAATCCAACCTTCTTGTCTCTATTATGCATATCTTAGACATTGAAAAAAGTGCCTGCTCATGTATTTTGGTATGCAGCTTTCTTTCTTTTGCGTTGTTGAAGTTGGCTAAAAAATGTTGAAATCTTAAATAACTCGGAAACGAATGAGTATTTTTACATACAGTCTTCAATAATATTATGTGGTTTTAATGCCTCCACATTTGTTTGGAACACGGTTCGCACGAAATGTCGTAATGGAAAAAGTTATATTAAAACTAAATCTAATGGGGGTTGCCATATAAAATGCTTTATAAATCGATAACCTTAAGTCCTACAAGTTCAAGTTGTCCAACAAAATTCTTCATTAAGAGCATTTCTAAAACTTTGTCGAAGGCTCCAACTTTACACCCCGTCGGCATAAAAAGTTAATTTTTTTAAGTTCGATCGTAGTAAGCCATGCCTCATTTTAATTTTTGTGGTTGTGGGGAATATTCTTCCAAACAATTCGTTTAACGACACCCTGTGAATATATTCGATGGTTTGGCCTCTAGTAAATTAAGTTCACGTTTTTGGGGTTTCCGACAACTGTGCGGCGGCATGGTGGCGCAGCGGCACACACCTCTAATCTACACGTGAAGCCCGTTTGAAAAATACCCATATTGTTAGGGTTATCGAGAATATTGCTCAACCGGAAGTCGCCATCTTGGATTTCAAAAAGGTTTCAATTGTCCATTTTCATCACCTACTTGTCATACCCGTCCCAAAAATACCCATATTGTTAGAGTTATCGTGAATATTGCTGAACCAACGAATTTTAATAAGAATGTAAAGTTGACTTTTTTACGAACTAAATCCCAAATAACGAACACTTTTTTACGAATTAATTCGATTTACTAACCCCCGGTTTGGTTCGATCGGCGCCAGAATTGATCAATAAACACTTTAGGATTACCAGGAGTTGCACATTGAAAGATGTTTCGCTACTCTCAAGCATAATTATCTACTTATTCTCTGCTCAACTTCAGCTAGTCCAGATTGATAACGGAGTAGCAGCCCGGGGTGGTCGCATAAGCTGAAGCTCAAGTTCTACACAGTTTCGCAACCGTTTATTGCCATCTTTTTAGTTTAGTTCATTAAGAGTCAGTGTCAGTTGGACTTCAATTATTTGAATACGAATACAAGAAAATGTCGAAATTCGCTACAAATCATCTGATCGGGCAGGCGATTTGTAGAAATGGCTTATTTACATGATTTTCAATAATATAATATATCAAAGACCATTTTCGGCAATATTATCAGACAAGTGAGAACAACTAATTATTTATCTATTTATATCATTAGACAGGCTGATTTTTCTAGGCAATTAGATCCTTGAAACTATTTTGCCGTAATTTTGCTTGTTAACATTTGAATCGTCTATTGACTTACAATCTTGCAAAACCATTGGTACTCGATAAGATTACCTTGATTGAATAAATATTATATTTGAGCGCACAAAGCTTATAGTATTTATTTTAGAATTCATGAATTTTTGAACAATACAAAAAATATGTGTCAGTTCTGTAGTCCGGAATTTTATCTATTAAAAGACTGTTCACTAATCGGAAAGAAATCCCTCAGTACTGATTATTGTTATCTTCTAATTCGCGTAAGTTTTGTTGAATGTAACATTGATGACACCACTAAAATAACTAGAAATTATAAATATAGGTGAGTTCTTTAATTTTAGCATCAGACTTACTTCCGACAAATCAAAAAGAACACATCGCACTTGCTTCTCGTGTGCCGAAGAGACTTTCTTTTAGATTTCTCTATTTTTAAATTACTGCAATTTATCCGATTCCTGTGAATCTTTTGCAAAAATGCATGGTTTACTGTCTGGTTCCTTCTGGCAGTTGTATTTGCTATGATGCTTGCAGATATACTTTCTAAGTAAATTCAAATATGTTGACACTAATCTGCTCAGTAATTAGTTCGTTTTTAATTAGTTTTTTTTTCACAATCATCGAGATTGGAAAAAATGAATGAATTCTTGAAGAAAGCTATAATACTTTTTGATTACAGGTTTGTTTTACCAAAATTTAGGGAACTGTATATATATATTTTTTTTATTATGGAGGTTTAACCTTAAGGTCACTCGCCTCTTTGCCGTTTTTTCACACCGAATTGAGCGAATTAGAGCGCAATTCCAACAGCACTCGTTCTGAGTGCATAAAAAAGATGAAAGAAATGCACTTGAGGCGACTTAGATTAGCTGATTTTTTTTCTCCTCCGTGATTTCTGATCATCTCTCTCATTTTATTCCAAAACGAACAAAAACAGATCAAGAGACTAGCATATAGAGTAGAGTGGGGTCAAGTAGGTCAGTTTACATTGGCGAGCTCGTGCGATTGTATTTTTGCACTGATTTTGACTAAAAAGCACTCGTTGGAAAGGTTATACATCAGGCAACGGCTTGGCAATAATGGTTTTATGTCTGGCTGAATATTTTTTAAGCTAAATTCAATAAGACGAAGGTATTTCTTTCGATGTTTTTAAAGTCTGGCGGTACGATAGGGAACTATATTCGAGGTTCAATTAAACAATGTACACGTCTAGAAAATCAATTTTATTTGAAGGCAATTAATTCTGCAGATTATTTAAAAATCAAATTGACGTCATTTAGCTAAGAAAATGAGATGTTCACACTTAAAAATAATTACATCTCGCAAGATGCACATAAAAGGAGCGTCTCAATTCACTTGAATTTACATTAAAGAACATGTTAAATGCACTTTGTTCACAATTCTCCATCTCCATTCAGCCGAGTTCTACATCAAAAGAGACACAATATTTTATTTCACATGAAAAAACCTGTAAAATTCTATTATAAGACAGAAAAATACGTCGCAATGCTGTGTACGTCAAATGTAATTTTCTTTTTTTTTTATTTCGATTATAGAGGTTTTAACCTTAAGGTCATTCGCCTCTTCGGGTTAGAAAAATCTCTTATGAAAATTTCTAATCCTATGTGCGAGGTCGGGACTCGAACCCAGGTGCGCCTTAATGAAATTTTCATTTTTTCTAAGTGTGTTGCAAATGATGTGAAAAATCATGAAACTGCGAAACGAAATGTTGAAAAAACATGTTCTTTCGGCAGTTGCATCTGGCTTTGTACTTGTGAATGACTTCTTCGGTGTTCTCGTCGTCGCCAGAGTGTGTAATTGAAGTTGTTAATTCCGGCTCACTTGGTTGTTTAGCAGTAGTAACCTATAGTGTCCCCAAACGGCTGACCTATCGTGCCCCCAAGCGTTTGTTTCATGTTGATGTCCGTATTTTTTCAAAAACAAAACTATCAAAAAACTAACACAATACTCGTGTTCAGTATTAATTTTTACGTAAGAAAAACCCATTTGACATTGTTTTACATTGATTAAATGTACTGTACTGAGGACGAAAGACAATGCGATCTCGCAGAACAACACGCGAAAGACGAACCACTGCGACCAGTATTTAGAGCTATCGATGTTTTTTACCGTTTATCTAATTCACACAAGATGAGCAACCTCTGCAATAATGTAACTTTATCTTTCCTACATTGTTTGCAGAGTCCTAAAATATATTATTAGGCCTATACCTATTGTACCCCCATATCTATTTGACCGAATCTTGCTCTACCAAAGATATGAAATCGAATTTATTGGACTTATAGATTCAACCAGTCACAACGTTTTAGTCGCAGTATTTTAATACGGAACGAATTCCTCGCATGAAAATAAAATTAAATGTTAACAAAAATGATATGGCGTTAAAATGACACAAAAACAAAAACTGTCGTCTCAGCTATATCGTTCTCAGTAAATTGAAATATTTTTTGGCTAGTACGCTTGAATGTAGTACTACTTATACTAAGAGTACAGAGTGCACAGTCATTCAAATTGGGTGCACAGAATTTCAAATTGGGTACAGTTAAAAAACTTAGCATTAAAATTGAAAATAGAGTTGCCAATATCGAGTCTTACATCTGAGTTTTGTTAAACGTGCCAACCACTTGGGATGAAGCGTCCACTTTTGGAGAGTTTTAGATCTCAGTCGTCCATAATACTTCTACTATTTTTTAAATAAATTCTAAAATTCTTTTAGTGGACTCGGTTCAATGCTTTAGCCATTCGGAGCAGTAGTTCTTTCATCTATTTCTATCTATTTCCAACAATAAAATTATAAAACCAATTTTAATGGTTATCATTGGATCTTAGGCATTGCACGTGAACACCAGTTTACGAGGCGTGGAAATATTTTATCCACACAAACTGCGTAAAGGGGGTCGTTCATATCTAACTCGCTATTGAACCCTTCCGTGTCATCATAGTGGTTGCTGCCTTTATGTTCGCGAACAGATGAGTTCCTCCTTGCTTGTTGCCTTTACGAGTGTGAATTTCCTCAATGATTTACTGGCTGTAGGTTTTGAGATACTTGACGCAGCTTTTGCCGTTGTCAATATTACCTGAACGGGTGCCACAAATGTAATATTTTTCTGGTGTTCAGCAGTTTCCGATCAGGATAAACCATAATATGCCGTTTTTTACAGAGCTAGAGCGTAATAGTTTGTCCTTGATATGTGCAAAGAATATTATGTGTGATTGTACTATCGCTTTATGTTTTCTACCGCATTTCTCCCAAATGAGACATGTATTTGCAAGTAAACGGTATCCTATCATTGATTTTCTCACCGTCCATATATATCAAGCTCTTAATTAAAGTATTGTCACACACAACTAAGTTAAGTCTAACCTCTATTTTCAGCTTCAAAAAATTTTCCTCATCACGAATACTCGGAGTCATCAATAATCACAGTATTTGGCTGGAGTACCGCTTCTTGCTTCTGCGACTTACTCAACTCGACATATTACTAGGGCAAGAAGTATAGTAGCAGTTTCCCTTGTTCTTCAGACAAGGCACACAATATAAAAGTAACTATTTTTGTCGTTCGCTTTGCACTGGCTCGGGCAGAACCATAAACCACACTGAGTTTCGTGACCGTTGTTTTTTGTAGTTGGTAACAACAATCTTCTTTAACTTTTCCTCAATGATTTGTTCACATCAAACAAGTTGCGGAATGTTTTTGCAATTTATTTTCAAAACACTTCGGGGGAGGGGGTCTTTAGCCCCCTAGCCACTCCTCTAGCTAGGTGCCTGTCTTCTTGTAATTCTTCTGATGAAAAATGTATTTTATGCAAAGGTATTAATTCTCAATTGAAAGAATGCCCTGCTTATATTAAATGCCATACTAAATTGCATCAAAAGACATTAACAAAAAGTAAAATGTCGTATGCTGCATTACTTAACTCTTCTTCCTTAATTATTCCTACTGAAATATCTTTTGATTTACTTCCTAATGATGATGATACTAATTCTTCTGATCCTCAACCTCACTGCAGTTATCATCCTCCAATTAAACGAAGATGAAGCAATGTTCACCGTGAACTAAAGAAAAAGCACTTTCTCAATTCGATTATTTTTAAACCCTCCACTTAAACCTACATCATCCTACAGGTTTTCCTAAACATGATTCTGAAAATAAGCCTTCTGATTCTGATAAATCAAAACCTTTGTTTCATAACATTTTAGAAAAAAATGATTGATCTATTAAGTTACAACGATTTTTAGAACAATTTATTAAATAATCTTATTTCTTTTGATTTCATCATTTTTGTAGTAAAATATCCTCATGTTTGCTCTCATTGTTCAATTATTATCAAATTTGTAATGGCATCACAGCAAAATAGTAATGTTTGAATTTTCTTCAATGGAATTGTACAAGCATTATTCTAAAAATTGATCACTTGAAATCATTATTCTGGAAAATTTAATAAAAATGTAGATATTTTTTGTATTTGTGAAACTTGGTTAGACCATTCAAAATGTTTCCGTATTCCTTCTTTCAATATTATAAGGAGAGATCGAAATTTAGCTTTTAGTAGTGTTATGATTGACATTCGTCATTATATTGAAAGTTTGTTGAATTGAACTTCCTTTCTTCAATTCTATTGAGTGCGTTGGAGTAAGCTTTCAAATGGTTTATAATATCGCCTTGATTTCATACAGGCAATTTGATGGGCCTTCTGAAAAACTGATTGTTGTTGATGGAGAGACGCGAATGAAAAGGTAGTAATAAAACAAAATAATTGTTTTGTTAAAACAAAATTTAAAATATATCGAAAACTACCACATTTCAAAAAAAAAATTTTATGAACATTTTGATTTAAAATAACGTTTAGAATCATATTCAAAAAGAAAATTGTATTTTTGATTGCAAATAGTATGAGTTATAAAAATATGTCAAAAGTTATTATTAGTGGAAACTTTTTGCTTTTCTCTTATAGAAAGGTTATGCGATTGCTCCAAAAACCGACTTCCTAACGGAGGCCCGGAGGGCCGAGTGTCATATACCATTCGACTCAGTTCGTCGAGATCGGAAAATGTCTGTGTGTGTATGTATGTGTGTGTATGTGCGGATATATTAACAAAATGTCCACATCGTTTTCTCTAAAATGGCTGAACCGATTTTCGTAAACTTAATGACGAATGGAAGGTACACGGCTCCCATCGGCTGCTATTGAATTTAGTTTAATTCTGATTTCCGGTTCCGGAGTTACGGGTTGAGGAGTATGGTTACATAGAAAATCTTGTTATAATTTGTCCACATCGGTTTCTCGGAATTTTCTGAACCGATTATCACAAACTTAGTCTTAAATAATAGGTACAACGTTGCTATCGGCTGCTATTGAATTTTGTGTGGATTGGACTTCTAGTTCCTGAATTACAGGATGATGAGTACGATCACGCAGAAAATCCCGATTTCAACGGATACAGCGATTAATGTATAAAGGTGAAATTTTTTCAAAAATGTGACCACAACTGCTTGGATTTGTAGTTCTATGTCACTAACAATCATTCAAAGTCTCTTTGGCCACATTGACCACCATCGATGGATCCGGAAGCCCAGGCGGAAGTATCCTAGAATAATAATTACATCGGTTTTTCGGAGATGGCTAGACCGATTAAACCAAACGTAAATGAAAGTTTTTACTACCCCGTAAACTGCTATTAAATTTAATTCTGATCCGACTTATGGTTCCGGTGTTGCGGGTTGTAGCATGCGGTCACATAGAAAATTCCAGCTCAAAATGATACCTCGATGAAGGCAAAAAGGTAAAAATTTCGCTAAAATGAATATATCTTTGTGTCAAACAACTTGCATTAGCCGTTCTAGGTCACTGATGGCCAACCGAAGTCTCGTCGACCGTATTGATCATCAAAGACAGTTCCGGAAGTGCCCCGGAAGAATCGCCACCTATAAAAATTAACAAACTCACATCAGTTTATCAGGGATGGTTGAGACGATCTTCACAACTTAGTCCCAAATGAAAGGTATATAATCGCAATACATGTCTACGGTTCGGTTATATGGTTCCGGAAATATAGACCGAACTCTCCGGTCACATATGAAATTCCCACATAACATTTTTTTCTTAAGGGGACTACATGAAGTTTCAGAAATCGAAGCATCGTACTTTCAATATCAAATATCTCCAAAATGCACTAGATATTGCGGTATGTCGAAATTTTTTTTGGCTGCTATTGAATTTTATGGCGATTTGAATCCGTTTCCGGAGTTATGGCTTTAACCCACAAAAAGACAAGGGATCTCAGAGGCCCGGCTAGTTACTGTTCTCTAGTTTCAATTAACTTGAAATACAAATGATCGAATGTTTTCGGGGCTTCGATTCTCTCACTGATTAAAACTACAAAAAAGAGGCTTACGATTTCGTTGGATCTTCGGAGTGATACTTCTTGAAGTCACAATTATAAGAGTGCGACCACACATATAAACTGATACCACTATAACAGTCTAAATCACTAATGACACCACAAAGTTGCTTTGACACCTAGAAAAAATCGTGTTAATTTACATATCCTGACCCCACCGGCATATACGGGCATCAAAAATGACTTACTTTTAAGTTTGATTTTAATTTTCCATGACATTGTATTTCGTAAATCACGTAATTTTACTCCACATATAGCGTTTGTTCAGAATGGCAGTAAGTACAATTTTATGTCATTACGCATGTAATGTATATGATTCATGTGAAATTAAACGTAGCACGGTTATATTTCGTCATTTCGTTAATTACGGTTTGTTAAATTCTATCATACTTGCAATTACGTCAACGATAATATACATATTTTTGATATGCATCTACGACGGTTCCTGAGTTCACAGAAGTGGAAGGAACTGAACAAGAAAATTTAAAAATCGAATTTATATTTTTGATGCCAAATGCCTTTAAAGTGCATGAAACGTCGAAATGTGATGAAATCTCAAAAAAGTCGACCAAGATTGACTTTTTTGTATTTTGGCAAATGTATGCCTTTGATTTTCTCATATAGAAAGGTTATGCAATCACTCTGAAAATCGTCAACCTAATTTTCTTTCGACTGACATAGGATTTATGAATTTTACAGGAGCGTAGCTAGGGAAGTAAGGAGGACGTCAGGTCCGGCGAGCGTGTGTAGGTGCAAAGTGTATTAATCCTATAACGTTGCACTGGGGTACAAATGTACCCCACGCCTTCTTTGGAGCCGTATAAAAACGAGAATTCGGCATTTACCGACCTGGGACCCTCACCATAATTCAATTTAGAGTTCCGAGTAAGAGTAGAAAAAGGTGGTTTGCTTATAGCCTTTGTGGAAGCAGGTGTCAAAGTTGGCGTGGGGTACATTTGTACCCCAGTGTACGGTTGCCGTTAGTGTTTCGTCAGATTTCGTGCTGTCAATGGAAATATGATTCGTGACAATACCAGTTTAAATACTAGTTGTTTTATTGCGTAAATAACTACTAGTATTATATTATCGTTTTTAATCATTTATTTAATTTATTTAATTTAATTTTGAAGCGAATCAAAAAATTGTTCTCATTTTTTATTGTTTATATTTTATGGTTTTTCAAACAATGGTTCGCAAGTATAATTTGCGCACAGTAACTGCAGTAACAGTAACGTTGCGTGTTACCAATGTATTACTGGTCAGAAATATTTTTTCATTTCAATTTCCACCCCATTTCGTGGTATTTTCCAAAACACGATTTTTAAACTTTCACTCTTCAAAATAATTGCACTTTTTCAAAAATATCGAAATTCCATTTTTTACCATTTCAAGACCATTCTTTGAAATTTTAGAATCATTTGATTTTTTCAAATCGGTTTAAAATTCGCAAAATTATAGTAAGCGATGTTTTCACTTTTTATTTTGTTCAAACCAATTTATGTATCATTGATTCAATAAATTCCTTACTTTCACTTACACAGCTGTTTTCGAAATTTAAAAGCGAAGAAAGTGATGTATTATACATTTCTTTTGTTTGCATTTTTACCTGCGAAAAATGCGATCAAACGCGTGGGGAACATTTATACCCCAGTGCAACGTTCTAGGGTGGAAAACGCAAGTGCAACGTCCCAAGCAACACGGTAGGTTGATAAGCTGTTTTCACAACACCAATGCCACACATTAATTTGTGAAAATATTACTGCAGCAAACGTTATAGGCAACATGTTCATTTGTTCCAAATGATGTACCAAGAATCATAATAACAACAAAGATTGTTGCAATAATGCTAGCGATTGCTTTGAAAACAACTTTGTCGAAATGAAATGAAACTTAATGTGTTTCATGAAATTGTTATGCAAACAAAGTATAAATATTATGTTCACATTCAAATATGACAATATCATTAATGTGGGTGAAAATGTTTAACCAACAAAATTGAATCGAGTAATTTTTGAAAATACTTTGATATTTTTAAAGGGCCTTAAAACAACGTTGATATAAACTCAATAAATTTTGTACTTATTTTGGGAATTATTTATCGTACGCAAAGAACTGTGCTCAAATATGCTTTTTTCGAGAGTAATCAAAAATTTGAAACATATTAATAATGAAAATTTTGGGTTCCGATCAAAAAATCTATGCATATTAACTGTTCGTCAGCAACTTTTATCGAGAAAGAATTCATTCTATCAATAAATATGGCGGTTGTTTTTATTTCTACTATGTTACAAACTGAAGTTGAGTAAAAGTTTTATAAGTGTATCCGGAATCAAATTTGCTGACAAGTTGAATAATAATGTCATCTCCAGTTTACGCGATGATGCTCGCAACAAAATTGTTTTAGCTGTGCAGTAGAGTCACAAACACGTTGCAAAAATATCAATAATATGTGTCAAAGTTGATTGTTTCAGAAAACATAAGCACCACAAATAAATAACTAAGATGTAACGTGCAGCAGCTGTGTTTCACACATGCAACAGTCATGTTTTTTGCAATACTGTTGTCATTGTAATGCAACATATAACTTTTGTTGTTTTTCTAGAACATGTTGCAAGTGCTGCTTGGGGTTCTAGGGTTAAGAATATAATAGACATTTCCACAATTATATTGAACATAATCGGTCATGGAGTCATAGTTTGAAGAAATGAGAAAGGCACAATTGCACCGTTAGGTGGATTAAAACAGGTTTTTATTGAATGCTTTTCCATCATCATCCAAATACACTGAAAAACTTTCTTTTATGTTTTTAAACCGATAAACGTTAGATTGTTGACATTTCATAATGGGGTAACACCAATCACTTTTGAAATGTGCATAATTACACGAATTAATTCTTTTTAATTTTTTTGGCACAAAATTCCAAATATCTCAAAAACTATTGCATTTTGAAAGATTTTTGTTAAATGCATTTTGATTTAAAATGATACTTATGACTATATTCTGTGATAAAATTACAGTTTTGTATGTCAATAAGTAAGAAAATTAAAAAAAAAACATGTGTTAAGTTTTTGTTAGAAAAACTTTATTACCGATAAGTTTTGTTGACAAAATATAAAAAATTTAAAAAAAAATGGATTTTGATTGCATTTTAAATTTTTAAAATTTTTAGCATAATTTTTTGTTCTTATGCCAAATGATACAACATTTTTTCGAATGATTGACGAATTGCCTGCTGGTTGCTAGCTGAGAGGATCAGTTTAACGGCATCATCCAGTAACAACTTTGAACAACCCCATTCCATAAGTGCCTCGTCTCAGCACAACACCGATCGAGAAATCAGAACAAGCTAATTGATTGACGTTAAAATAATATCCATTTGCGATTTAAATTAAATTGAAATGAGTTTCGAATGATATTTCACTGAAATTGAAATAATAATTCTTAAAATCCAAAGTGTATGATGGATCAATAACGATTATTCACTCATTTTGCACTTGCCGTGCAAAGTTCAAGCATGTTGAATGCACTAATCACACGAAATACTAAAGAGATTCGTGTATTCCTTCCGAAAAAAATCTGCATGGGTAGTGGAATCTCCTTTTGCCGTCGAAATAGAAGTCTTCCCTGCCAGCACTAACAAGGTACCTCACTTTACTTATGTTTACTCAATCTCAATTGTGTATAGCCGGGTTAGTCTTGCCCCACATGTTTGTACTGGTTTTTGGGTTAGATTTGCGCCGTTCAGTCGCCAACCAGTTACAGAGCAGCCAGTTCGTAGCAAGCTGGAGGCACTGATTCGAAGGAAACATAAATAAAAACTAGATCGAACCGTGTTAGTGCAAGCATCTTCTGAATGCACTTTTGCCCGATTCCTTCCTTAAGTACACTCCTCTGCTTTCTTCGACTGAATCTGGAAGTAAAGCAGCCAATGTTATTATAAGAATTTCTCAAATGAGATTTCCCCGGTTCTTTTCCAACCCAATTTCTTCCTCCAGTGCCCATTTTGCCGTTCTTTCGTTCTGATTTTCCACTCAACACTGCTGGCCAACAGTGCTTTTGGCTTGCCGTCACCAGTTCCAGGGCCCCTTTCCAGCCCAGCAAAAGTCCCATGAAGTTGAGGTTCATCGGTTGTAAATTGATTGGAAGAAAAACATAAATAAATGTCAATTACAGAAAGCGAATCGTGAGGTACGACGCGACGGAAGGAATACCGATGCACAGTGCACCCGCTTCCGATTAGAGTGCCGCTTCACTGCCGGGGCCGGGGCTGGCTGGGTGGGGTAGAAAAAACTTGGTTCCGGTTCAGAAGCAGGACCGATGCAGCTTGAAAAGCGAAGTGCAGTACTTGGACCGATTCCTCGTTACACCGAGCATGATGCCGGTACCACCCTGTGCTATGTGGGAAATCGAATACTTCTTTTGGATCTAGGAGGACGTGGGATCGCTCGCTCGCTCGCTCCTTCGGGATGGTCACGGTCAGTGGCATGGGAACGGGGGCTTAGCAGCTGAGACGATGCGGAGATATGTTGTTCTCGCTGATAACGAAGCGAGTAATGAGCACTTTTTCAAGAGGGTTCCCACTCTAGAGACCGGCTTTGTTGTCTAACAAGTTGGTCTCTTTCGTGTAGCCGGGGCGGGGGTGGGACGAATTATTTTCAAGTATGTGAATGGAATGAAAAGCAGTAAATCGAATTTTATTTGTTGCTAATTCAGTCATGGATTAGCTAGCAGGGGAGTTGGTTAAGTTTGGTTTTAGATGTGGACTGTAGTTTTCAGGCTAAATTATTCTGAATCAGAAACTAGAGTAGTAGGTAGTGTAGCTGAAAAGTACGTGCTTCTCAAAAAAAAATTATTAAAGAGTGTTTTGTCATTTTGTTACAAAAAGAAATAAAATGTGCAAAAACCGCTAATAAACATTGTTATTTTGTTTGTGTATTTTGGTACCAAGGAAATAAAGGAAAGAAGAAGCAGGAGGGAGAAAGTACAATTATAAGGGTGGGAAAAATATCAGCACAAAACAAAAGCCAACATCAGGTAAGTAAAACTCACAAGTAGTTCAACTTGCCTGCGAATAAGCCCAAAGCTTTTTACCACATTGGATAAGAAACTTTAGTATGTCTCTGAGTTTCAGTCGACCAAACATGGTTTCGTCTATATAAGGACGGCCGAAGACTCGAAATCGCAATTGCGGTACCGCTGGACAGTTACATATCAGATGATATGAGGTTCCGTAGTTAGATTCACAAAGATTATATGAAAAAGACTCAGCGCGCTGAATAGTAGCCATGTGATAATTGAGTTTGCAGTGGTAGGTTAAAGCCCTGGTCCGCATGCCGCAGTGGAGTTTCGCGAAATGTAGGAGATTTTTCGAAATAACTGGGCACGAGTTTTCTAGAAACACCTTGTTTGGCGACACGTTTGTTGATTTCTCCAATAATTGCGGTGCTCGGACAAAGCCCAGGACCGTATTTTTTCTCTTATCCCACTTTTCGAAACTAACAAGGCGAGCTTAGGACCAACGAAGTCAATCGCTGAACCTACTCTGGCCAATTCGAATACGTATTACTTTTGCCAAACTTCCGCAAACTTCTGAATAAGTCATGAAAATTCTGTAGATCCCTCACGTCAATCCGTAGAAAGGACATAAATCCCTTGATCTACAGCAAAATCCGTTGGGTTGGTCATCCTGCTTCCATGTTTCTAATTGGTTGTAATGCTCTCAAATGTACCGCTCTCAGGAAACTGATTGCTGCGCGTGAGGAGAGTCTGTTATATTTACGCTACAAGTAAAATTCAACCACGGTTTGTACGCATTGAATATTGTTGTTGTTGTTGTTGTTGTTGTTGTTGTTGTTGTTGTTGTTGTTCGAGATGGTCGGATTCGAGTTTTTGGACCCGAAAACCAAATTTGGCCCCAGCCCGACGGGTTTTGTAAATTTAAACTTCTCGGGTTCGGGTCGGGTTTCAGGTTTTCAAATTTGAATTTCTCAGATTCAGGTCGGGTCCGGGTTTTTGAAATTTTAAGCTTTCGGGTTCGGGTCAGGTTCGGGTTTTTCGAATTTGGAATTTTCGGATTCGGGTCGGGTTCTGGTTTTGAACAGATCACACCCAACCATTTATTGACGCTGTTTACGTCTATACACAACACCCAGTCTCTTTGGGACCATTCATAAATTTCGTAACTCAAGAATTGCCTAAAATTGCCACCCCTCCCCCCATGTAACAAATTTCCACAATTTTCTCTATCCCCCCCTCCCCTATTTCTTAACAAATTCTTCGAAATATTTTTTTGTGCAGTAAGAACATGTTACGTAACGATCTAGCTTACTCCCCCTCCCCCATATGTCACAACATGTCACAACTTGTCGTACCCCCTCTCCCTCCAAACGCGTTACGTAATTTATGAATGGTCCCTTTTTGTAGTATAAACTATATTTACTTTACCTCGTGATACGAATGGATGACATATATAACCGTATTAATTTTAACCATCTTTAAATCGCTAGAATTCGTCATATTTTTGGATATTCAACTACTGTATTTTTTAATCATGCATAAAATTTCTTCTCTTCAAATTCGCAAACTGTCCGAATTTGTTTTAAAATCTCTATGCGATTTATTTAACATAATAATCATCAATAAACCAAGTTAAAGTAAATTTGTTGAAATATATATTGGTTCAAGCAAGTAGAAATCTATGGGAAGTGGAGACAATATATCAACGATGGTACTCATATGGTAATGGTATTCTAGCGCCAATATCAAATCAGTGTACCACTGATATATTAAACAAGCAGTTTCTGTCAGATCGTCCCCGGACTGGGCCGTTGTATGATCCGGATTCTTTCATGAAAATACAGGGTGTTTGGTTCATGGTTAAGAACCTCTCGAGGGGTGATTGACTATCATATTTGGAGAAAAAAATCGTTCTACATATACCATCAAATCTCAACCATTACAAAGTTATTGAACTTTTTGTGAAACTTATTTGTCTTAAAATACCTCTAACTCAAAAAGTATATTTTGTATTTCAAATATTTTAGGTCCACTGGGAAGGTGAGAATATTTTGACATTGAGTGATATCCTCACATGGTTCAGTTAATGAGTGTAAGTAGCCTTTTCAAAGTAATTTATTGAAAATTGAACAATTTTTATCAATTTTTCGTTCATTTCTTGAAAATCCTAATAGTTAACCTCATCATTTTAATAATCCAGATTGTTAGCCTTGAAGAGTTGCATAATTCGTTCTCTGACATGATACACTTACCTTTTCTTATTTTCATGAGTTTGGGTTATTCAACTTGAATATTTTTTTCTCATTTTTACTAATACCAGCTCTAATTGAAAAAATATGACACTTATTTCCTTTTTATTCGAAAGCCAGGAAAATTTTGCAGAGAAAAATGTATTAATACCTTTCAGTTAAGTGAATTTAGTATTCTTTTAGAAGTAAATTAGTTTAAAGTTAGTGCTATTATTGCAAGTCGGTTACAGGAAAAGTATAGTAATGAAATTACAAAGAAATGAGAAGAGATAGAAATATGACGTCCAAGAACAAATTATGAATCGTCCTAAACCCCAACTTTTGGATAATGGATATTGCTATAATCATACTTCATTATTTCGAGAAAATTAGCAAAAACCAAAAAGACTAACTTTTAACTACTTTACAGCTAAAAGGTAATTAAAACTAGTTAACTAAAAGATACGAGAACATTCAATGGAAAATTTTCTCACCTTTCGAATGGAACTAAATGATTTAAAATACAATGTATACTTTTAAAGTTAGAGGCATTTTAAGACAAATAAGTTTTTTACACAAAAAAGTCAATAACTTTGTTACGGTTGAGATTTGATTGTATGCGTAGAACAATTTTTTTCTCCAAACATCAAAGTTCGGGTTTTTCAATATTTTGGGCTCGGGTCGGGTTCGGTTTTTTGAATTTTCAATTTCTCGGGTTCGGGTTGGGTTCGGGTTCGAAAAAATTGAAACCCGACCATCTCTAGTTGTTGTTGTAATGTTGAATCCTAGTTAGTTCGAATCTTATCGCAACCCATCTCATTTGAAGCTCTTTGAAAACAATGTGTGGTATTAATAGTCAATTTTAATTTTTCAATTAATTAATTTTTTTTTACTTATTTCAAATAAAAATTGCTATTTTCACGAAAAATTCCGCCATTTTATGAGTAAATAAATAAATAAAAATAAAAAGTAAGTAAATCCCTACATGAAAAAAATATCTCGAAAACTTAACTCAGGAGTTAAGTATTTTTTACATAGAATGTTTAGGCAAAGTTTGAAATTAATCGGTTAAGTAGTTTTTGATTGGCAGTTATCGTGTTTTTCCAGCGACGTTCTACAAATAGCTTCGTCACAGAGACGCTTGTAGATATTTTTGCTTAGAAAAATTGCAGAATGTTATTGAAATGATACATTATAATATATAAAATTTTTAATCACTCCACTTCACCCAAATATCCGAAAAAAAATCGCGAAAAAATTGATTTTTTTCACGCTGACGACACTTGCCCCCTCGCCTTAAGGGGATACATACCTTTTTGTGCGAAAATTGTCAAAAAAATTGACTTTACGTAAAGACATAACGCAATGACTACACTACATCAAACTTATAGTATTTTGGTACCACATTTTTCAGCAAAATAAGCAAGCATAAGTTTATAAAAATATATCGATAATTGGCGGAGTTATGGCTTTTTTCCCAAAACCCTTTTTTGTTTAGGAGGTTTTCGGTGATCACGATTGAAGACTAATAGATCAACCATAATCCCAAAACTCAAAAGATTCTATTAGTATATAAGCATTTCTTGTGCGTTAACGATAAATTGAATAAATAATAATTTTTTTCTGCATTCAGGAACGTTTTTCCCAAAAAATCGCTGTTTAAAGCTCTAAAACTTGCATTAAAAAACTTAAATTCACAAAACAAAAATTTATGCATAAAAATGAATCGTTAAGATACGAGAAAAATTAATTACGATCAATTGAAAAAAAAATTAAGAAAGTCGGATGAGTGGTTTTTCGGCAATCTAGATCACGGAAAAACCATTTTTGAAAAACTATATTTGGAGATAATCGAGTTTAAAATTTCAAGTTACCACTGCTCTTGGTAGACGAAGCGCGTTCTGAAGCGCTGTAACTCTCGATCTATTTCTCGGATCTCTATAAAAATGTGGGAAAATATTCTCAAGGAGTGAGTACTTTCATATAAAGTAATAAAAAAAATTCGACACCTTGAAAAATAAAAAGGTATGCAACCCCTTAATACCGTATACCGTTCAAATTATGGAGTGGGTAATTAAATATTTTTACACTCTGTGGCAATATTATTGTATTTGAGCTGGGAAAATATTCTTCCGTCAAATTTACTACAATACTAATAACTACAATACACAATTGCTCTGCTTGATAGATTTAATTAAAACAAGCAAAACAATCGGTGTTATTAAATATTTGGATGACAAATCACATTTATTCATACTAAGAATAGTTTTTGCCACAAATAAAAAAGATTTTACAGTATCACTATCAGTAGTAAAAAAGAGTTTCACTCTTTCACAAATTAGATTCCAACATTGAATACATTTCCAAAGTTTTCCCCACTTTAATTCTAATAAAACTGCTAACGATACTAACCCCACAACCACCACCACCCAACCCATCCTCACCAAACTGCCAAAACGAATCGATATCTCACTTAACTGTCGTAATTAAAATATTAGCTTAACTGCTGTCCCCTTAGTCAACCCCAGACAACCCCCGTGTCGGTTGGTTCTCCGGATCCGCTCCACACGACCGAACGTGGGCAAACATTTGCCTACAACGGTCCTTACAACTAGGTACTATTTACACACTGGTCAAAGTCAGGAGCAACCGTCGTCGAGAGACACTGCGCCGAATGCCGGGAAACGATAGAATCCCACTCCGGCGTGCAAGTGTGAACGAAAACCTCACCCCTCGGCTGGCCTTGAATATCCGGTTCGCTACCTACCCTACTACTTCGGCTACGAGAACGACGATGGCTCATATCGTTGATGTTGAATGCAAAGCAAACAGGCGCACAGAGTGGCGAAAAGGTTTGGAACATAGGTGGAATGGAGGAGGGTGTCCTGTTTGCCGTAGTGAAAACGATCTCGTGCTCGGAGTCGGGTGGCCACATATCTTTATCTCTATATTTACCTAATGTTATTATATGTGTCTTTGGAGGGAAAGTGCGGTCAGACTAAATAAAGGGGCCCATATCGGGTGGATCTGTGGGGGCGGGACGAATAACAAGATCGTTGGTGTACAATGTAGCTTACGAAATGGTATGCCAATTCTCTGTCCTGCCAAACCAAAATCAAACGAGCAGCAGGGGACCGCATTGGGGGACTCAAGCCCCCTTTGAAATCGATTTGCGGGTTTCCGGATTGTCTATTTGTGACAGTGCCGATCCCACTGACAATGGATGGCGGTGGCGTTGCTCAAGTCATCCACTTCAGTGTATCCGGCCATTTGATTATTTTGTTAGATGACTTTATTATGTCGGTGTACTGGGGATGAGAGGATACTGATTTCACTTTAGCACATTGACCGAATAAAGCTATGTGTCTTGGCAGTGCGGTTTATCCGAGCATAGGGGGGTCGATAGAAGGAACTTGTTTATCTCTTTCTTAGGAACGGTAGATTTTATGTAGAAGCTGTAGTGAACTAATTGCTCAATTATGTGTTCTGAGGAGGGCAATTGCAATGAATTACCCTTCTCTTTCACATTAATAATTAGTTGTGAAAAGCGACTTTAAAATAGAACCTTTCTTTCAAAGTAGAGTAATTCCAGCATGATTGAATAAATCATGGGAGACTAATATCGTTCTTCATGAGGCAAAACTGAGTCAGGTTTTAACCCCAACTAATGTCAAAATTTATGAACAGACAGTGGTTGTAGTTAAACCTGATTCAGTTTCGGGGTCAAGTGAAAAAGACATAAAACAAATCAATCACACCATTTTTACTGCTTTTTAATTTTTTAAAAAGGGCCTGTTTGTTATTGAAACTAACCAACTAAGAAATACAACTTTGATGATTTCACAGCCTACTTGTCTGTAGATATGAGAGGAAACTTATCGGTGGTTCCTCAACTCAGCCGTCCTCTTTCAACGGCTAACAGCGTAGCAGGTAAAGGATAGTTTACACTTCAGGAAAAGGGTTTTATCAGGGAAAATCTTCCGCCAAAATCTCTCTCAAACTGTCAAACCAAAAGTCCAGCTGCTTCTAAAGAAAACCAACAGTTTCAAAATAGCACCGAATATTTCAAACCTAAAAAACACCATTTTTCCGTTAGAATTAATTAATGTTGATTTTTTCCGGCCGGATTGTTGTGATGAGAGTTTTATAAATGCGTGACGTTTTTCTCGTTTGGGTTCACAGTTCACAATACCTTTTGTGTTGACTCATATCCCACCACTGGATTTAAAATCTCGACTCCATTCAAAATACACAAGAGCTCAAATTCCGTGACATTTTTCCCGAACTATTAACTAGCCTTAGTACGTGCCCCAGCAAGAACGCAGTCAGCCAATTGGCTAGAAGAGTCCCCCTCCAGAAACCAAATTTAAAATTTTTAATTTTGGAACCCAAATGAAAACTGAAACTACCCATTGTTTGGGAAACCCAAGAAACGTGGGGTAAAGTTTTTTTTTATAAAATGGAACATGGCTTCATGGTTTAAATCCCAAGCTTGTATGGACATGTTTCTTCACAACGACTTAGTACAAACGATAAACCCTTGATAATGTTTGGGTTTGTTCTGTTGCGCGGTAATTCGTTTGGAAAATTCGTTTATTGTTATTTCGAAGAAACTTTCGCTCCTTTCTGTTAATGTCAGTTAATCAGCTGGCGATCGTTTTGAGTTCCCGATCTCGACTAGCTGATTTGACTGGCTATAAATATATTTGTTATGGCATCCCTTTGGAAGTGTTCACAAATCCGTAGATTTATCCGTCACAAATACGTGAATTTTCTTGCCATAGCAGCTGATCTCTTGCCAAACCACAATCTTTTTTCGTTAAAACAATCTTGAATTTGCCAAAAAAAACTTGCCGCGGAGCTCAAGGATTTGTTTAAACCCGAGATGCGCATATGGTTCATCGTCGATCTAGCCACATCTAATAAGCTGCGTCAGCAACTGGTCGTTCAGCATACGGTCTCGCATTTTGAGCACTTTGAGACTTCGGTTGAGTTGTTTATTTTTTTCGGTAACATTTTCGGAGACGGATTTACCAACAGTAAAGCGGTTAGTACACGGAAACCTTAATTTACGAACTCTTTTTTTTACGTAATATTCGATTTACGTAACTTTTTTTACGAACTAAATTCGAAATAACGAACTCTTTTTGAAAAGTTTGAGTTCGTACATTACAGCATGAAGTTATATACTTATGTATTCTTAGTTAATTGTTACTATTATAAGTTGGATATTTTCGGAATGGGATTGACGAGTGCATGACGGAAACAGAACCCATAAGGCAGGCATAAGTACGTTAGGCATAAGTACATTAGGCATAATGGACGTTAGGCATAATGGAAAATTGGCATAATATACGTTAGGCATAATGGACGGTTGGCATAATGTACGTTAGGCATAACGGACGATAGGCATAATTCACAAAAATATAAAAGTAATCACAAGGCTTTCGTTATTATAGAGATATCAATCCTACACTTGTTTTTTCTGGTTTAATGAGAGACTCCAAAATGAAAAATACCATGCGACATATTTATCCCTTGCAACCAGGCTTCCCATGATCATCGACAATTTTGACCCTGTGTACAAAATTTCGTGAACGCATTCAACCTTAAACATTCTTCGTCTCGATGTACAGGTTTTCCTCGAACATCGAACCCAAGCAAACGGTGTGCAAAATCTAGTTCAAACATCCGTGTACGTACACTCGGTTCGTACACGAGAATGATTTGCCCTAGGCAAAAAGAGTGAGAGTGAATAAAAGAAAACTGGTGCCTCAAGCCTACGTGTACGCAAACTGTGTACGCACATGGGGTTCGGTTGTGCAAGCGAACATGTGCACGTGTTTGGGTACAAAATAGCGTGTTAGAGTTCGTACACGAAGTGTGTGTTTAATATGAGCACAGAACCTAAGCGAACATTGTGTGCGATGTGTATATGTGTATATGTTTTCAACTGTAGAGTTCTTTTTCTATTTTTTGGTACAAGCACATTTCAAGCCTTTTATATGTATAACCAATACAGTTGCAACCAAATATTTAAAAAAGCCTAATATTGAAAAAACATTAAGTTTTGGAGCCTATGGAAACTTGTACAGTTTTGTACAGCATCAGCTTCAGATTTTACGTTTGTAACGAAACCTTTTTCGTTTCGGTACCTCGTCACAGTACACAAATAAACTCTCTCTCGTATCAGTTTCCGTAGTTCTATTTTGATGGCCCCAAGAATATAATCATTGAACCTTATAATATAATAGAAGCAACAATATTCTTATATTCGTTGAATTAATAATAAAATGCATTATTCTTTCTTTCATGAGCTATTCTTCAAGAGCACATATTTTCTTCTTGGACATGTATGTATGCACCATACATGTATGTAAGAGCTAATGTAAATTGATGTGCGTTATTCATACCTTAAGGGGTTATATACAAAGTTGGGGCGATAAAATGAGCTTAGTTCAAGATTTTTTAGAGGGCTTCCTGCAAATTTTATTTGAAAAAGCCAAAGACAGTTCGTTAGGAGTACTATCAAAGTGAGAAAAAACAAGTTGAATTATAATTTTTTTTACAAAATTCAAAACATTTTGAGTGACTTGGCGGAATGTCACAATTAATCTTCTTAAGGTAGATGTCTTCCGTTTAATTCCACTATATTGCAAATGATGAAAAACAATTGCTTTTCACCATCAATCAGATACTAGTATTTCAAATATTACTTGTAATCTTCTTCAGTGCTCATATCAGTCTAAAGAAAATTAACTAGAACAAATTCCTGAGCAATAACCAAAATTTTTTTTTTGATTTTCTATTTCGTTATATTTTTTTTACATACCTAAAAGCCTGCTGAATAACGTGGAAAAATTAGGAATATGTCAAAAATTGTTAAAGATTTTTTGCATGGATGTAAAATGGTGATATTTTGAGGGGTTTTTTTAATCATTTTAATTATATATCCAGCAATATCGCTTTCTAGTGATGATGACTGTATTAAGTAAGACAATATTATTGCAAGCGTAGTTGAACACAACTATTTGTATAACTTCAGCCTAGAACTAACTGAAAGTATTAGTGTTGCTGTGCATTGCACTAACTTTAAAAATACGTTTTTTAAACATTTTATTTCAAACCTCTATGATAAAAAAGATTCCAGCTATCCGAAAAACTTAAGAACTCTTCCGATCTTGTCCGATCCACAAATTCCAAGCGATTTGAAAATATTTAATTTTTTAGTAATTTGAGGTACACCGAAATGCTGTAGGGCCAAATACTATGTTTTTCAAAATGTATCTCTATGAAAATATGCTCAAGCGGCCCTTTTCTTCCCCCTTTTCCACTGATCAACTGTTTGTGAAACTGGAAAAACAAATGTATTCACAAAGATCACCTCGAAATTACTAGTATTCGAAAGGATTTAGAAAACTGACCTCTACACTAATAGGTGATAGACGCCAAATTGTTCCAAAAACTAGTTATAGTCTATTTTTTGTTCATATTAAGGCATAATAAAAGCAATAGTCACAACAAATAATTTTGGCCAGGATTTGACCCCAGTTACTCCTCTTTACTTTAGGAGTACAGTTTGTTTGGAGAAGCTCTTGTTTTCCCCCTCTTCGCGCCTATACAGGAATATCTAACATTAATAGTTCGAGTTATGGAACATTATGGGAGACCCCTTAAAATTAGTTGTTTTCATAAAAACTTTTTAAGTCATTCTCCTACGTTTTTATAATCTTCCACAAAGTTATTTGCGGCGTTGAATCACATATTTTTGCGGAACAAAGTAACTTGCTATCTGTTGCATTTTGTTTTAAACATAACACTCAGGGAGAACCGAGCCGACAAACAAGTCAGTCAATATATGAAAGTAAAAAGCTAATACTTTCAGCATTTTATGATGCAACGACTCCTTAACAGTTTATTTAAGGTGGAAGTTACCCTAGAAATATCGCTAAATTTTGAATATATTTTTAAATGCAACAGATAAGAAGTTATGTTGCTCCACAAAATATGTAATTCGACACCGCAAACAACTTTGTGGAAGATTCCAAAAACGCGGGAGAATACCCAAAAACGTTATCATGAAAAAACTAATTTTGAGGGGTCTCCCATATAACTTGTTCCATACCTCGAAAACCACTAAAGTTAGATACATGCTGTCTTTAGAGATTTCTTTTGTAGCAATATTTTCTACAACTTTGCTGAAGACACAAAGTTTCTATCTTAATTAGTTAAGGAAATAAATTTTGTATAACACTTAAAGATGAATTAATCACTGAACAATATATTCCTAAATATGCACAATCATAAAGACAAGAACCTCTTTGAGCAAACTATAAGAGTATAGTTAACGGCTTAGAAGATTTTAATTATGAACATGAAAACGACGTTTTAAAACACTGTGAATAGGAGGGCTGGTAAACACATCTGGGAAGTGATCTGCAAAAAACCAACCAAGTTCAGGATTCCACAACAAAAACTTATCTGCTTTTCTGCTAATACATTTTTAGGAGCATTTCGGCGAAGAATCACATAAATTTTCTCGTAAAACGCCGCAAATGCCTGATCTAAATCGATTCCACCCAGCATATCACCAATTGAGTGCGCCAATGGCCATTAAGAAATCATCAAGGTTCGAGTAAAGTTAAAGTTGAGATCGTCGTTGATTGTATCAAAAGCGTCACTACCATCAGAACACGTATCAAATCTTAAAACGATGGGTTTATGGTGAAGGTCTACCTTCAGTATAGATAGACGAAGGCTAAATCCAGGGTTAGTCCATTCACGTTGATAAGAGAGCAGATTTGATACAAACCGACAGTGACTAGCGTTTCTGTGATAGTCATCTCTTGTTCCGATGTTGCATTTTCAGGATTGTAGCACTTGAAATCGTCATCGAAAATCCACCGAAGATGAGAGAGACAAATACGTTGTCTTGTCGGTTGGTCTGCTCAAGACAATTCTGGACCGCAGAGGAGTGAAAGTTTTACATGTCAAGATCGCTGTTCGGTCTCAGATAAATGAATCAAACATATAAATCGGCCAGCCAGTGAAATGCGTACGACAACTTGTTCCAAATGTTCACACCCAGGCAACTTTAGTACAGTTCCAGTTGAACTTTTCTTTATCGCTAAAAGAACACCACCTCCGCGGCTTAGATGACTGGTAGAAGAGTTGCGATCGCATCGGTAGATTGCGTAGTTCGTCGATAGCTTAGCGTCTAATATATCATTACGTAGTCAGGTTTCGGTGAGAACGATAATATCGTAGTCGCAGGAAGTAAGGGCAAGCAAGAAGGCCAGCCTTTTAGTTCTCATTCCGCGAACGTTCAGATAGAAGACGGACAGGAAATCATGTGCTGTATGCGACTGTGTGCTATTAACTAAAAGGTTTTCAGGGACTGGATTATCAGCCTGAGAAGCGAGTTCGGAAGACCCCCTCACGATCATATACTGGCAACACTATATTTTAAATTCATGTATACATAGCTCTTGTCTCCTTTCTTCACCTATGTACTGTCTACAACACGAAAGTTACGAGTAAAGCGAGTCACTGATACTCCCTGTTGCTCTGGACGGCCATGAAGCTTGGCCGTTGCGGGAAACAGCCTTTCGAGTGCTCAGTGTGAGAAAACATCTCTACATTCAATAACCGGTGGCACAATGGAGAATGGGAAATGTCACTGACTCATGAACCTCGAGCTGTACCAAGTATATAACGATGCTGATATCGACAGAGGCTGATAAATTACCGCTGTGTGCATGAGAAGAAGATACTTCAATGATTGAGGAGTAACGGCCCAAGATCGAGCAACTTGGAAGTCTGAAATAGTCCTGGATTATTCGTCTGCGTTTTTAATGATGAATTAAGCAGTGTTTTTTGATCATTTTTTTCATAAAACCGTTGACAACCATTGTTGAATGTGTAGCTCGGTAGCATATCGTCTACAAGTTAATGTTTTGAAATGGTGTCATCTGAACGTCATCCTTGAGTGTTTTAAAAATCTCTTTCGGACGGTCTAATTTTGATAATTTTTCGAGAAAAAATGGAGACATTTCGTAAATAACGCATTCGATGCTGGCCTGGAGCGCAGCTGTTTCTTGCTGTCTATTAGTAGTATTATTATTAGTATAAACGAGAAAATTAACGAAGGACTTTGTAAAAAATTCCAAGGACGTCAAATCGTAACAAAAACTATTAAAAATAAACAATAAAACAATAAAAATCAGCAAAAATGAGAACGATTTTTTTCTACTTCAAAATTAAATTGAATAAATCTTGAGCGTTTTTTCAAACGTCATATCTGCAATGAGTTACTCTCTTTGTTTACTTTCTCTTCTGTTAATAATTCGGTCACTTTAACATTTATCCCTGAACTCTTTGCATACTATGCTAGTTAAAACCACCGTCTTTCGATCTGTACTGTAAAATAAGTGAAAAGTGTTAGTGACGCCGTAAAAATCGTAAGAGAAAGTAAACAAAGAGAGTAACTCATTTCAGATATGACGTTTTGAAAAAACGCTCAAGAAATGATTAAAACGAATATATAATACTAATTGTTACTTACGTATTAAAACAACCAGTATTTAAACTGGTATTGTCACGAATCACATTTCCACTGACAGCACGAAACCTGGCGAAACACTAACGGCAACCGTACACTGAGGTACAAATTTACCCCACCCCAACTTTGACACCTGCTTCCTCGAATGCTATAAACAAACTAGCTATACCACCTTTTCCTACTCTTACTAGGAACTCTAAATTGTATTATGGTTAGGGTCCCAGGTCAGTAAATGCCGAATTCTCGTCTTCACACGGCTCCAAAGATGGCGTGGGGTATATTCTACCCCAGTGCAACGTTCTAGGGTTAAGTTTGAATGTGAAAATATATGAAAAATAGGCAATTGAAACAATAAATTCAGTACAAGGTGTAAGGATCTACATTGCCGAAGACTGCGAATTCATCCGATTTTGCAGTAAAAAGAAATTCTTATATAAAGTTATGTGTTGCCTCTGTTTCTCGTACATGCTTAGAATAGGAAGTTTCAAAAAAAATGGTTAGTTCTCAAAGTTAAATAACTTTTTAGGGGAACCTCCAATCAATATACAATCTTCAACAAAGCTATTCGTTATAAAATAAGTTACGCGACCATTTCCGAATTTCGAAATAAATTACTATAGAAACTTGAAAACTTTTGTGGGTGAACTAGAGCTATAGGAAAAAGCTCATATTTTGCATATGATTATCAATTCAATTACCATTCCAATTAGCAGTGTTCCGAAAAAAAGTCAAAATTGTTGCCGGTCTAATACCCCATACACCACAAATGAGCTTCGCTTTTGACAGCTAATTACGAAAAGTTTGCTTTACTGAGAGGTAATTTTTGAGAGCAGATTCCAAAATTTGAAGACGTTATTTTGGCACAATAAAATTGTAGAAGAAACTGAAAAAATAAGTTGATATGCCAATTCAGTGATTAAAATTTCACAATTAAAAAAAAAGATAAAAAACGCTTTATTTTGATTACAATAAATACGATTTTACAAGTGATCATTTTACATTTCACATTGATATAAATTAACCTTTGGATATAAAACTTATTTCTCAAAATTTGTCGTTGAAAAGAATCAAAATATTGATCAAATTTTGAATATTTCTTTGCCATTTTGCTAATTTCAACCAAAAAACTTTGCTTTCATGGTGTCTCTTGCCAATCCTTGTAACTAAAGGTGTTAAATTCAAATTCCAACTTAGCGGCAGTGAATTGCATCCTTATTGCAGTCCAAGCCACCTCCAACCATGACTATCGAAAGAAAAAAACAGTCCAACCTTCGAACTTGGTGCGAACATGCTATATTGGTTCTACAACAGACACTTGCGCACAGTCCCGCCAACACTCGGTGTCAAATAAGCCACGATGAATAATGAATAAAACATTCGTCACTTGAAAGGCAAATTTCCTTATTCGCCGCGCTGTTTTTACTGACGGTGAAGTTCACCTCAGTTGCCATACCTACCTACCTACGTTACGTAGAGACTGTAGCGTTCGTTACCCAGGAAATCGTCGCAGTAGCGCCAGGGAAAATTGAATGTCCGCTGCCAATTCAATAAAAACAAACCCAAGCGAAAGAAAAATCATTACTCCTCATAATTCTGTCGCCTGGCTTCATGTTTTCTTTATTGCATCACTTTCACTGTGTGTCCAATCCAAGTGCCGTTCGCTGGCAATCCATATTGAACGCGATGGTCACCTTTGCTCCTCAACCGATGCCCGTTGGCGACCGCTTCAGCAGACAAATTGTTCGAATTTCACCGACGAACAGACTCCCGGCGATGGCGGCGACCCGCGCGGGGCGGAAAATTATGCAGCCTACTTTGACGGGCAAAAAAATAGATGGTAGTCGTCTGGTTGTTCTGGCGATGTTGGATTGCGACAAAATGACGGAGTCTTGTTGCACCATTTGTTTGTCCATTTTAGCGAGTCTGAGTAGGCGACGGGAAACAGCTCCCGTTGGCTGTGCATAATTTGAATGAATAATTTTTGTTTTGTACGCGGAGGAGTAAAAACGGATGTTAAACAAACCGATGTCATTTATAGCTTGGAACTGGTTTGTTTTAATTTTGTAAAATCAGTTGTGAAATTGTTGATGCATGATAAATAGATTCTGGATGGGACGAAAATCTGGACAATTTGGTGGATTGATACAGGTTGTTTTTTTTATTCAAATTATGGCTTTATTCAAAAGATTGGTTCATGACATTCATGTTTGAATATGATTTCAGGCATATGGCAAACAAAACTTCGCCTTACGAGACCACGAAAGTCGGGATTTTCCAACCATACATCGAGTAAAGATATTAGGCGAGAGTTAAATCCTTCTCGTTCGAGAACGTTTCCACTTGATACCACTACCATATGACTTTGCTGAATTGAATTGAGAAATATCAAGCAGAATAACTTCTCCAGCGAAGCAGCAGCACTCAGATGGAAAATTGATCCGCTCAATTGGCGACAGTAAAAGATAACTCTATCCGCCTTCATCCCATGCAGCTTACAAGCACCCACAGATCGGCTGTCATACTGGAATGCAGGAACGCAGTAGTCAGGGCTTTTGGTTGGTGAAAAACTTCTGCCACTGCAAATATCGCTCACAATTCTTTCCTAACCCGATCAGTAGATCGTAACAAAATTGTATCGAAACTACATCTCTTAAAGATATGTGCGGTATTTCTTTTTGTTAATTTAACTACTAACCGAGCTGACTTTATAAAAACTTTTGTAACGAAACATTTATTTTCATACAGCTATGTTATTTTCTATCGATCGGAAACTGCACCGACCGGATGTCGGCTAGGATTGAAGGTTTCCTGATAGAGACATTTGGATCAATCGTTCGTTTTTTTTCTCTGTCTGGTAATCATGTCCCATAAGTGGCACAAGAACCACTGGCATTCGGTCGATTATGACCGATACGGGTAGGAATACGGGGAAGGAGAAAAATATGAATCATCTAGTTTCACCTAGTTGTTATTCTTTGGGTAACAGCGAACGGGCGACGGCTGTTGGATTAGAGACGTCAATTTTCTCTTACCAACCGCCCGCCCTCCCGGTTACGGTAACACAAAGACGATGGTAAACTATGGAAAGAAAAAGAAAAATGGTTCCGACAAATCAACGAAGGAATTCCCCTCACGTATCCGACAACTTTTGCGTCCTGAGATGTGGGTGCGTTGGCGTAAATTCTTCCGTGCGAAATCCGGTCGAACGGATCAATGATTGCCTACGGTTGGTTGGGGAGGATGTTGTCAACGAGTAAGCGTCGTGTCGGGTGGGAAGTTAGCAACTAAATCCGACGGGTGGCTGTTGTCTAATGTTTTGTTAGGGTAAAATGTTGACAAAACAGGAAGAAGGAATTCCTCACTCGTAGTTGGAAAAGCTGTTGGAAGAGTGCTTTCTTTGCTGTACGATTTACGACTTGTGAAGACGTGAGACTCACAGCTCTTTTGAAGAACAGGGGATTGATTGGTTTGACAAGCGACATTTTAATTCTTGCACGATGGCGCAGTCAGGCAGGGAGCGGTTCAGGGGGTTGAAACATCATCCTGAATAATTAATACATTTTGTCCAACCAATCACACTAATACATTTTATTTGCATTTATTGATATTGATTATGTAACAGTCACCCTATATTATTTATTTGGAGGAGCGCCTTCTCTCGAGCGACAATTTTTTTACAAAAGTTTTCCATCAGGCCCATAGCCAGGAGTTTATTTCGGGAGGAGCTTAAAAAATTGTTGTATAAAACTTTTTTTTATTTCGATTATAGAGGTTTTAACCTTATGGTTATTCGCCTCTTTTTGGGTTAGAAAATTTCTTTAGAAAAATTTCTAACCCTATATGTGCGGGATTGATGAACGAACCGTGATGAGCTGCGTACAAGGCAACCGATTTACCAACTACGCTTTACCCGCCCCTGCATAAAGCTTTTAGTTCTAATTACTTCATATTGTCACTAGAAACTAAACGAAATTTTGAAAAGTTCTTAATGAAAACAAAGCCAAATCTAAGACAATCCATGTTCTTTGCCACAAGAAAGGCTATAGTACATCAACGAATTATTGATGTTTAATTTGATTTTTATTATTTATTTTTATTTACAATTTACTCTCGTTGCAACAGTGGATATTCTAGAGTTCTCAGTATTTATGCGCTAACCGAATATGACAATCCTTGACGGTGCTGAAAAACGCAAGGTGTTCTATGCTACACGTTTAAAAGGTGTAGAAGACGCTAAATCGAAATGAGTAGAAAAATATCCATAAAATGTTCGATAGAAGAGAATGTCGAAATTTGCACAAAATCTTCTGATTTAGCAAACGAATTGTAGATGGTTCAACTTCTATTTTCTTGATCTGGCGTCCTATGGCTATTACCAGTTCTAATGCATCATGCTAACATAATTTTTTGGCATACCCCAGTTAGGAAGGAGGATCTTTGGTGATCAATAGGATCAAAATATATGGGTCATTCCACGTCTGATTTACAATCAAAATTTGAATTCCTTCCAATTTTTTTTCTTGCATTCATTAGCTAAAAATAATTGATATGTATTTTTTATTTTGGCTGAATATGATTTTTTTCAAGTTATTAGTTTTTGAACTTTGGAATTTTATAACATTGATCATTTTTCAATCACTTATAACTCGGAAACGATTCGATATATGAAAAAAAATATTAAATAAAAAAGTTGTGTACTCAATGAGCTTACTGAAAAAAATTGCAATATCTTTTTGTTATATAACTTATGAAATTTGCAATTGTTTGAAACAAATTGAATTTTTTTAAGTTGGACCAATTTTTTACTTATTATTTTCTTTAAATATTAAGAATCATGTAAAAATAATTGTGCAAAAATTTGGGAGTGGATATTAAAATACTTTGCGAGATATTACAATTATAAACTTAAAACAAGGGAATTATACACCAAACGCCTAGTGCTAGGCCTATTGTAATTGAAATATCTCGTCAAATACTTCGAATTTCTTTCTGAAATTTGTACACAATCCTCTCGATATAATTATAAATTATTTGAAAAAGCTAAAAAGATTTTTTTTGGCTCTACCCTGAAAAAAAATTATTTGTTACTAATATTTGCATAATACATAAATTATTTAACAAAAACAAATATTACAAAAAAAATCCGCCGAGATCTTCCGGAAATGCAGCTTTTATTATTCAATGCTTTTTTCCAGAAATCTAATAGTTTCTCAGTTATCAGGGAATGAAAAATGTCCAATTCTATTAAATTGGTAAAACTTTAAAAAATCACTATATTATTAAAAGTCGATATTTGTATGTATATGATTTATGGACTCCCAAACGACTTAACCAATTGCCGTAATAATTTATGCATAGTAGGAATTTGTTATGGAGCGTGTTTGTGTGCTATTGGTGGGGATTATCTGCCTACAAGATGGCGCTTCGGAACAAATTGTGCTTTCCTCCTATTTCGTTGAAAGTTGCATCGCGATGGGTATTAGCTAGTATTTTATAAACTTCAAAAACTCATAAATTGAAAAAAAAAAAATCAAATTCAGCCAAAGTAAAAAAAATCGCGTCTATAACTTTCAGCTAAAGAATGCAAAAAAATTGGAGGGAACTAAAATTATAGTTGTAAATCGTTGAATGACTCGCATTCTGCAAATTTAAGACTTTTTTGGGGGTATTCTAATGTTAAAAGCAAATATTTTTAAAGTCCCCCGAAATCAAATTTATTTTGATTACATAACTATATTACGAAGATTATGTGAAAATTTCAGAATGGAACTCGAAGTGTTTTACGAGATATTTCAGTTATAACAGGCCTTTCACTGGGCGTTTAGTGTAAAATTGTCTTGTTTTATGTTTATAATTGTAATATCTCGCAAAGAATTCCACTGTCAAATTTTTACACAATCTTTTTAACATGATTTTAATACTTAAAGAAAATAATAAATAAAAAATTTGGTCCAACCTTAAAAAAATTCAATTTGTTTCAAGTAATTGCAAATTTCATAAGTTATATAACAAAAAAATAATTTTGATTATTTTTTTTTTGGTAAGCTTATTTGAAAACGCAACTTTTTTATTTAATATTTTTTTCCATATATCGAGTCGTTTTCGAGCTATCAGTGATTGAAAAATGTTCAATTTTATAGACTTCAAAAGTTCAAAAGCGAATAACTTGAAAAAAAATATAATATTTAGCCAAACCAAAAAATACGTCAATTATTTTTAGCTAAAGAATGTAAGAAAACATTTTGGAAGGAATTGAAAGTTTGGTTGTAAAACTTAATTTCGACACATAGATAGGGAATACATCGCACTTACTTCCCCTCGATTTCAATTTATTGATTCCTTTTTGCTTTTTTTTCTCCGTGATGTCTTATCATCTTATTCCATAAAGACCAAAAATAAAACGAAAGACTGTAATATAATGAAAACATGAAATCGAAACAATAATCCCACCTTATTGACTTATAGACTCAACTAGTGACAACATTTTAGTCGCTCTCCGTGATAACCTACTGATGTCTGATCAATCTATCGACACGTCGTTTTCAAACTTACATAGGCATTAATTAGAAACCATCAAAAGCGACTAAAATGCTGCAGGTGGTTGCAACATTTAGTTTATTATGGTTGATTGACTAATATGTGGTTTAGCACCAATTGATCAATTGACATCCGAAGGAAAGTAAGTGTAAAATCACGTCAGTTAGTCCTACCGCTACTGTGTACGTTTTTGTATATCAACAAAATTAGTAATATACGATTCGTGGGTTGAAGAACACCTCAAGAAAACCGCTGGTTTACCACTTTTTGGCTTGTTACTTTTTCACGTTTTTCTTGCTTATTGTTCGATTTTCCAGACTAACAGTGTTTCAATACGGCCCGCGTTCCCCACATAAAACGAAATTGAGTGTCAATAGAAACACTATTGCATTAAAATGATGCGAAAATAACAATAAACTGTCGTCTCGGCTACAACTATGTCATCAGCTAATTGAAATGTTTTTGTTTAGCACGCTTGAGTGAGATGCCTAACGTTTATATTAAGCGTACAGTGCTCTAATCTATTACAGAAATCCAATTTGCGTATGATTTAACTAACTTTCTTTATTCAGGCCAATATCTAGCATAAAATGAGTTTTGTTAGATGCCATCACTAGCAATAAATGTTAATTTTGGGACAGTTTTTGTATTCAGTTTTCTATGAAACTTCTAAATTTTTATTATACAATTCGTTTATTTGCGTCGGTTCAATGCATTCGCTAAATGAAGCCTTGAGTCTTTAATATATTTCCACGATGTAAACAATGAAAATGATAAAACGCTAATGGTTGTCCAACAGATCTCGTGCGATTGACCTGTTTACTGACTGAGAAATATTTTTCATAACCAACCGCGTCTTGGTGGTCGTTCACATCTATCTTGTACACTTCCGTATTATTATCGTGGTAATTGCCATGTCCATGTTCGCGAATATCTGATTTCATTT
Organism: Topomyia yanbarensis; assembly: GCF_030247195.1. Taxonomy (NCBI): domain Eukaryota; kingdom Metazoa; phylum Arthropoda; class Insecta; order Diptera; family Culicidae; genus Topomyia; species Topomyia yanbarensis. The sequence continues at coordinate 39,967,887 of NC_080671.1, read as the reverse complement.
TTGTTTTGTCCCCTTACGGGCCACCAGTGTCGACTTCCTCAATAATGATGCTGACTGTAAATTTTGAGATACTAGACGCAGTTTTTGCCGTCAATATTATATGAACAGCAGCCACAAATTTGGTAATTGTTTGTTTTTCAGGTAATCGTATTGGAGACTATGGATGTGCAAAGATGTAACGTGTATAATGATACTATCGCATTGCGTTTTGTACGTGCAGGGTCAGCTAGGGCGAAACCCTAGCTGACCCTGCCCGTCTAATTCCTAGATGTGTCCTTTATAATAAATTCCATTTTTTCCAAATGTGACAGGAATCTTTTAATGGCCACGGTTCAAATAAGTTAGGTTTGTTTATTGGGGCTTTAACCTCCTGGTCGTTCGCCCGCGGTTCAAGTAAGTGGTATCAGATCTTGTAGCCGCACATTGATTTTCTCATCATTCATATATATGAGAATCAACCACGTGTTACAAGTTGCAAAATGACTGGTTTCGCCTAGGCTAATTTGTTGAATAACATGAGTACTGAATGCCTGACAAGGTAGAACTCGTTAAAGGCGAAGTTCGTAAGCATAACCTCTATTTTCACCTTCAGCAAATATTTCCCATCATGAAATTCGGTTATTCAATAGCCTCCACGTTTGGCTGGAGCACCACTTCTTGCTTCTGCGATTCAATCATCCGACGGATGACCCCAGCAATAATTAAAGTAACAGTTTCTTTTGTTCTTCCGACGAGTCACACAATATGAAAGGAAGTGTGTTATCAGACTCGGCATACTGAGTAGATATCGTGACCGATGTCTTCGGTGGCTCGACATAGCAATCTTCCTCACCATTCTCCCATTAATTCGTTGAAACCAAGCAAGATACAATTTTTTTACGAGTTACCGAAAAACATGTTGTTTCTTAAATTTATTTTTGAAAAATTTCGGGAGGGCTTTAGCCTCCTAGCCCCCCCCCCCATATAAAGCGCCATGCATATTCTTGTTGAGCTATGGAGAAGTTGTCCGCACGGAAAAAAATCCGTTCATAAATTCATGAATATAAAATCATGCTTTCGTGACCTGAACGATTTACGAAAACCCGCGTATTCATGAAACTATGTGTGTTTTTAAAACACTAGTCGCGCTACATGGCGTTACATTGCAAGATTTGGGCTGGTTTGTATTTTTGTATTTGTATTTATTACTTTTTATTTTTTTTAGAAGTAGGGAAGTGAAATTTCATTTCAATCTCTTTTCAAAAAGGCATAAAAACCTACTTATCTTTTCCAAAATATGTATATACACAGAATTCTTAAACTATTTTAGCTCCCTCGGTTAAAAATTAAACCATAATGGAGCTGTGCTTCATCTTGATTCAGTCATCGTCGGTTGAGATTTGGGCTGGTTACTGTGGTTGTTCCCTGGACATGTTTAGTTTTTGTTATGATTCTTGTTCATACTTACACATACACTATACATACATTGGTTTGTAGTATATCAACCAAAACCATGGTCATGTTTCAGGAGCTTAATCGCGATTTTCATAGTTTCTCATCACGTTACTGTGATATTTTATTCATGAGTGTAATATCGAATTTTTCTTGCAGAGTAGCACGATTTATGTTCATGATTTCAGGGTTTTAGTCACAATATTTGTAATTGAAATTCACAATTTCGTGATATTTTATTCACGAGTTTCGTGTTTAATTTTTGTTACAGAATATTGTGACTTATGTGAACATAAAATATCAGGATTTTTTCATATTTCAGGATCTCAGTCACGATTTCTGTAATTGATATTCACGTTATCGTGATACTTTAGTCACACGTAGATTGATTTATTTTAATGATTTCAGGATCATAGTCACGATTTTTGATATTTTAATCACGAGTAGTTTAATTCATGTTTATGATTTCAGGATCTTAGTCACATTTTTCGTAATTTATATGCACGTTATCGTGATATTTTATTCTTAAGCTCACGTTCGAATTGGACACGTGCAATAATGTGACTACTGTTCATGTTTAATTACTATCGGATTTTCAACTAGGAGTAACGTGACAATATGATTTGGTTCAGAAAACCGTGAATGATTCACGGCATCTTTTTTGTGAACTACATCACGATCAAGATTCGTGGCTCTATAATATATTTTTGTGCTCAGCGTAGTTTTCTGGACATATATCACTTTTAGCCTTATTAAATGAATTATGATGTTCAAGGTCCTACTAGTTTTCTTATACAGGGTGTTTGGTTCATGGTTAAGAACCTCTCGAACGGTGATTAACTGTCAAATTTGGAGAAAAAAAGCGTTCTACACATACCATCAAATCTCAACCATTACAAAGTTATTGAATTTTTTGTGTTAAAAACTTATTTGTCTTAAAATACCTCCAACTCAAAAAGTATACTTTGTATTTCAAATATTTTAGGTCCACTAGGAAGGTGAAAAAAATTCGCAATGAGTGATGCCCTCACATGTTTCAGTTAATGAGTTTAAGTAGACTTTTCAAAGTAATTTATTGAAAATTAAACAATTTTAATCGATTTTTCGTTCATTTCTTGAAAATCCTAATAGTTAACATCATCATTTTAATAATCCAGATTGTTAGTCTTGAAGAGCTTCATAATTCGTTCTTTGACATGATACACTTACCTTTTCTTATTTTCATGAGTTTGGGTTATTGAACTTAGATATTTTTATCTCATTTTCACTAATACCAGCTCTAATTGAAAAAGTATGGCACTTATTGTATTTTTTTTCTTTTTATTCGAAAGTCAGGAAAATTTTACAGAGAAAAATGTATTGCTACCTTTCAGTTAAGTGAATTTAGTATTCTTTTAGAAGTAAATTAGTTTAAAACTAGTGCTATTATTAGCATTTTCGTTAGTTTTCTTAAAATAGTAATTAATGAACATCACCATTATTATCGTGGAAATAATTCATCTCAGCAAGTTCTATAGTTCTTTCTTTGACACCATTCAATTATCTCTATTGATTTCGACGCAAAAACGTTTCATATGCAAAAATAACGATTTCGAACCCACTACATTTGTGGCGAGGTCATGCTGTGTTAACTATTAAATAGCAGCAAAATGAAAAGAGATATAAACAAAGTGTCAAATAAAAAGTTATAGATAACATTAAGGGGCATCAAATGAACAATAGTAACGATAAATTTTGTTGATTAATAATTAGAATAATTAAAAAACTCCAAAAAACACAAATTTTGAGTTATTTCGTTAGTAAAAAATCATTTAGTACACTTAACTAAAAGAGATTTGTACATACACTGATAGGACATTTTCTCAGCTTTCCAAAGGAATCTTGTAAATAACGATATAAAGCATATTTTTTAGATGAGAGTCTTTTGAGCACTTGCAAGTCGGTTACAGAAAAAGTATAGTAATGAAATTACAAATAAATGAGAAGAGATAGGAGTATGACGTCCAAGAACAAATTATGAATCGTCATAAAACCCAACTTTTGGATAATGGATATTGCTATAATCATACTTCATTATTTCGAGAAAATTAGCAAAAACCTCCTCAAAAAACACTAACTTTTAACTACTTTACAGCTAAAAGGTAATTAAAACTAATTAACTAAAAATATGAGAACACCGTTCAAGAGGAAGTTTTCTCACCTTTCGAATGGAACTAAAAGAATTAAAATACAAAGTATACTTTTAAAGTTAGAAGTATTTTAAGACAAATAAGTTTTTTACACAAAAAGTTCAATAACTCTGTAACGGTTGAGATTTGATGGTATGTGTAGAACGATTTTTTTCTCCAAATATGACAGTCAATCACCCCTCGAGAGATTCTTAATCATGAATCAAACACCCTATATCTGCTTCTCGCACCTATTGCTAGTCGCTATAGACCGTACATAAATATATGATATTTCATGACAAAACCCAAATTTTGTTAAACAGTTCACGTGAAAATTTCAAAACCATGTGCAGAGTGGTATGAAATAGAAAATGATTACGGATGCCTTCCAAATATCATCAGCACTCAGGATAGATCGTGAATCATGTACTACGAGTCATGAACTAGTTCACAAATCTATGAATAATATTTCATGATTTTGTGGACTATTTCACTAGCACGAATAATCAGTGGTGAAAATTATACTAGGAATCATAAACTAGTTCACGAACACATGAACGATATTTTTTTGATTTTGTGAACTATTTCGCGGACGCACATGGTCGGGTGTGACTATTATATTAGAACTCATGAATCAGTTCACGTTTCTATGAATAAGATTTCATGATTTTGTGAACTATTTCAAGAGCACGGATGGTTAGTCGCTAGGAATCATGAATACTATTTTGCAATTTTTCAATAATATTTTTCAATTTTGTAAATTATTGCACGAGCTCGAATGATAAGTCGTGACTATTATACTAGGAATCATTAACTAGTTCTCGAATATATAAAAAATATTTCATGATTTTGTGAACTAGTTCATGACCATGAATGGTGAATTCGTTAAAAATCAGGAATCACTTCACGTATACATGAATGACATTGTGTGATTTTGTGAAGTATTTCACGAGCATGGATATTGAATCGTGACCATTATAATTGGGGTCATGAACTAGTTCACCATGATTAAAATGATTCATGAATAATTTTCTGGGTTCCGTGAAATAGTTCACAAGTAAATATGTTTCCCAAAAGCTACGAATAAAATCACGATTCTACCTTTGGTTTTATGAATGATGTTCATAAAGTTCTGAACTAGTTCACGTACAGAAAATCGATTTAGTAATGGTATGGCGGAAACCGTGACTGAAGGTCACAAAACAAAAACAAACATCTTTACAAATAAAATGATTTTTGTTCATGGTCCTGTTTTCGTATCGCAAAAACATGATTGTTCCAGAATTAATGGAACTTTTTTCACGCTTTTTATAAACATTTTTTTTCCGTGCGAGGATTCGCTTTTCTAGCGTATCCTCGAACAACTTTTCGTAAGTCCATCAAGCAAATGTACGGCGATCAACAACGAAACTTATTTTTAACTTAAAAGGTTTGTTAACAACCAAATTTGCCGTTTCTGTTAGGAGAACATCCCTCAAAAGATTCTTGGAACCCCGTTATACTCACAAAAGTTCACAGTTTGCTCTCATTCTTTTAATAAGACAAACATCAATGTAACAGTAAACGGACTGCGATACCGTAACTTCCATGGTTACAGATTGTTTTGACCGAAACATCGATGGCATTGATCCTGAAGAGTGCAGGCTTCAGCATGATTGAGCTACGGCCCATAGAGTTCAATTATTGAAGATCTGACGCCCCCGACAATTTTGGTAGGCTTCTCTTGTAAACGAGAATTTTTGAAGAAAAAAAACTATACATTGTCCAAAGTTGCAACTCATCGTAGTTATTATACTTTATTGGACTCAACTAATATGCACATTTTATAAAAATTCTGCCATTCCTGAGATGTGATTGTTCCAAGCGGAACTTGCAGTTTTTGCAGAAGTAAACGGCTTACATTGTAGAGTTGCAGGAATTGATTCTGGAACAAAAAGTATTTTTTGGCGTAGGACTGCGTCTTTGTTTTAGATATGAGGGTGCACTTTGCAAATTCTACAAAAATGGTATGTAAAGTGGTCCAGTTTAAAACGCATATGATTCAGCCATCTCACGATAAATTTTCCAATTTTTTCCGTATTTCGCCCCGAAATACTTCTAAGAACAGGTTCCAATAGATAAACCTAAAGATTTTTGACATCATGGCATTAAAAATTTAAATAATATACAACCTAGTCAAAATATCGCTCATTTACACACAGAAGGTAGCGCTTTCCAAGTATGGTACGACACATTTGTGTACCTAGCGCGCTATGATTCTATGAATGACGTCATCATCAACTATTTAAAGAAAGGACAAGCTCAGTTACCTGTTGAACGACAGGCGGAGCAGATCATTGCGCTGTGTGTTTTCACAGCCAGGGTAATTGAGTTATAATTCCGTTACACTGTCTGTGGTGGTACGCTACCCAGTGCCGTCCAACACGCGACTGAGCTTGTCCGTTCAAACACTATGCTTTCTTTTTTGTTGTGCTCGTTTCCAGCACACTTTTATGAACAATCTCGAGCACAATTATTCGTACACAAAATCACTTGTACAACCGAGCTCCATTTGCAAACACTGTTAACATAGTGTCGTGGTACTAGTGGTTTCTTTCGCTCTACCCGTCATCATTAGCGTTGTCTCATTTTGCTTTATGCGTATCTAATTTGTTAGGAGGGTTACCATATTCACAGACTTTTCTGTAATGTCACAGATTTTTTTTCACAATTTTTCGATCACAGATTCTTTTTTACAGATGGCAGATTTTTGGCATTTTTTGAAAATTTCGCACATTTTTGGAAATATTGTTATTTTTCACAGATTTTTCGAGAATTTAACACAGATTTTTTCCTGTATCAGATATTTTTGACCGAAACACAGATTTTAATGTGGCATCCTTGTTTGTTAGCGGTTGCATGCGTAAACTTTCTTAGCAACAAATTTACACGGATCGATGGAAAGCACAACGAAAGTTTATTATTTATGTTCGATCAATTCATTGATTCATTTCCACTTCCCGTGTTGCCAGGGTCATTTATGTAGAGGTGAAAAATGGATTTATATATCTTCGACATTTTGCAATGTAAACGAAAACTGGAAAAAACCTATCAAGGTATTTTCTGCTAACTTTTCCATGCACTTGATAAATAAATGGTTGTAAATATTCTAGGAAAATTGTATTGAGCATCGGAAGGTAAAAACGGAGCAGCTTCTAGCACTGCGAAGCCATCACCTATCTTATCCAAAACAGATTTTTCGTGTTTCTTAGCTCCAACAGTCGTAAAGAAAAATACTTCTGTAACCATGTAAGCTCTAAAAAGTTGGGCATGAAAGGGATGAAATTTTGAATTGCATAAGCCACAGGTAGAACATGAATTCAGCTTGAAATTTCACATGCGTATTTTTGAATACATATAATGAAAAGAAAAAAAATCGATTTTTGAATTAAATCGTTGGATTTTTGCCGTCAATGTAAATGTTATGGAAGCCAACATTAGGCGTGTTCAGTCTACTTTCAACTACTGCCGGAGTCAGACCTACAATCGAGACAATTCAATTACAACGACGCGGTCGATCCAGTGTACATTGTTTCGAGGATAATATTTCCTATATTATATTTTTCTTGCCATCATGAGGAAAGAGGACCCAATTGAAAATTTTGTTCAGTGCGACCGAATTTCGGTGAAGTGGAATATCTTCTGAACGTGAACATGCAACTTAGACTTGCGGAGGACCATCGGTATCATTATTTCCGCAGTGCAGTATTGATATCATTCAACACGTTAGCGCAAGCCGAACGATTCGTTTTGCAGAACAACTTAAAATACGTGGTTGAAAGTGACACCGTTGTAAATAAGATTCCCGTGTTTATGAAAAATGACTATATAGAGGTGAGTCTACAAGACCTATCACTGAGCTAAAATGCATTTTCTTCCCTAGCACTCTCAACGGTGTTCTTGTGGTGAGGATGCGGGTCGAAAGACCTATTTCATCCTACTTGACTATAAATCTCAAAACTCGCGGAACTACTGTCAGACAATTGACGCTATGTACCTATGAGGAACAAACTCTGGCATGTAAGCATTGTGATCAGAGAGCACACCTTGGACAACCTGCGGGTTGCCTTCAACGATGAGCTTTGGAGGGCGTTTGAGCTCTTGTTCACAGGAGATTTGCCAACTATTCTCTGAAAAGTTCGCGAGTATTTTCTCCAACGAGAAACTGGCACCGACCCAGGTTTCATGCTCGACACTCAATGTACCTCAAGCATACCAATCTTTGAGCTCTATCAATATCGACAATAATATGGTACAATTTGCGATTATCAAAATGAAAGCTTTAACCTCGGCTGACCCAGATGGTATACCAACTATTATTCTTAAAAAATGCTCTGCCGGTCTAACTCTTTGTCATCTGTTTCAACTGTAGCTAACAACCGGAGTATTTTCCGAACTTTGGAAATCGTCCTTCCTGTTTCCAGTTCCCAAAAAAGGTGATCAAAAGGAAGTCGACATCTACCGTGGTATTACAACGCTAAGCGCAGTTCCTAAGCTGTTTAAAATGACTGTGTCTGAACCCATCTTCAGCCACTGCAAACAGTATATCTCCGAGACTCAGCATGGATTTATGCCGAAATGTTCAACATCTACGAATCCTCTGTCGTACACAACATATGTGACAGATGCCATGTCTGACGGCCTTCAAACTGACGTTATCTTTCTGCCTACATTCTCATTTCTCTTTCGACGCTGCTGTCGTTCGCTAGTGCAGGACGCTCAGCACTGTATGGCAGTCTGTAAGCAAAGCAGTAACATGACAAAAAAATACTGCCCCCAGTACAGCCACCAGACGCGAGCGGTACAGCTTCTCTTTCCTTACTTTACATTTTTTAATATTTTTAATCTATTCAATATTTTTAATCACAAACGACGACAATGAATGCGGTTCGTTTACGCCACGACCGGCATCAACGCTTTCGTGTGCGGGCCTCTCCCTTTGACTATGCAGAGAAAAGTGTACAAAGCGAGAGAACTAACTTTACTACGGCACACTCTCACCGAGCAGTCAGAGTACAGCAGGAAAACAAAAATGTATTCTACTGCTGTACGGGAAAATGTAGGGGAACATGGGGAGACTTGACCAAGCGCAAAATTCTATTTTCGGCTATGGCGTCTTCTATTCGATTCTTATTTTTTTTTCAAAAATATTTTTATATTTGTTTCGATCCCTTAAGGTAATTTTGAAAGTTTGGAGTAAAAAATCCTTTCCTTGCAGAAAATATTACGTGATTAATAAATTTGCATTAAATGATGTAATTTTTTATCAAACTTTGTATGGTTATATCTACTTGACTACTAATTACTATTAAAGGACCAATATACCATCTTAATCCTTGTGAAGCAGTGAAATGATTTTACATAAACTGGAACATTAGAATAGTTATTACTAGAATTCGCATGAAATTGAACGCAATAACTAATGTTGGGGAGACTTGACCAAGATTTTATGGGGAGACTTGACCAAGTGGCGATCAGCTGAAGAAAGATGCAAAATTCCTAATATTTATTATGCTTTGGTATCTACTGTTAACGTTAATCAGGCCATAAAAAATCCAACCCCAAACATAAGTCTTTATATTTTAAAATTTGTAAGCAAAGTTAGCAATAGTAGGACTGATTTCGTGACGTGTGAACATGCAATGCAAGCAGTACAGTTAATCCTTAAAAAGAAATGCATTTAAAAAAATCAAAATTTATCAAATGCAACTCTTTTATATTTCTACTGCTACCTAAGGATCTCGACAATAGGGAAAAAATAATTACAGTATGTTATATGTCATTATTTTTTGTTATGATTTTTCAAAATTCCCTTGATCAAGTCTCCCCACGCCTTGGTCAAGTCTCCCCGCAACGGGGAGACTTGACCAGAAAAAACGATCACAGAAAAACTTTTGTAACTTTTCAAAAATTAAATTAAAAATTCTGCAAAAAATCATGAAGACGCGCAATAACTTTGTGCATTATATCTGAATGATTTTTGGGGGATTGAAGGCTTTTTTAGAGATTTAGGCAGTTTTAGCTGAAAACCTGGTCAAGTCTCCCCATGTTCCCCTATTCGGTTTGGCTACCGTTCTGGCACGAGCTGTAGTGATGCGTCGCTGTAGCGGGCTGTACGGCTTGGGCAAATGTAAATATACCGAAAAAATGTAATGTTCAACACTGGAATATTGTTCGGTTGAGTGGAATCCTCGTTATCCCAACGCTGTCCATCGATTTAAGACAGTACAGCGCAGCTTTGTTCGGTTTGCCCTTCGTCGATTGCGTGGGTCACCATTTGCAAGGGAGTTCGTGGGGCATTACCAAGCGGGATTCATGGGTTCCCGCGCCACCACGGACCAAATATTCGCGATTCGGCAGGTTCTGCAGAAGTGCTGCGAATACTACGTGCCAACACATCCTTTGTTCATCGATTTCAAATCGGCATATGACACAATCGATCGAGATCAGCTATGGCAGATAATGCACGAGTACGGTTTTCCGGATAAGCTAACACGATTTGTCAAAGTGACGATGGATCGACGGAAGTGGCGACCCTACAGAAACAAGAAGACGGGGCGCACAGCGAGCACGGTGGATCGACCAGATAGAGGACGACTTGCGTACCCTTCGAAGACTGCGAGGCTGGCGACCAGCAGCAATGGACCGAGTGGAATGGAGACGGCTTCTGCACAAAGCAAGAAACAACAAAGCTCTAGTCTGAACGGTAAGATAAGTAAAGTCTCTTTGCTGTGGCCTAATTAGAAGTGTTTTGGAGTACACGGTGCAAGTGCGGGCGGTGTGGATTAGCCCTTTTCGGGCTACAGTCATTCAATTTGGACTGTTTCAAACGTATGGCGTATGACAAGATGAGGCTCCAAACGAGCAGCAAATGATTCCTCAAATCGAGCGAAAGTTAATAGAAATTTTTCATTTAATCTATTGAGTAAGTGCCAATTACTCAACTAACAATACGTTGAAAATGGGCGTTCATTGATTCCTTCTCTCTTTCTCGCACATCCTTGTCGTGTACATAATGAATAAACCAAATTGCTTCGAAACCAATCAAGTACAAAAAGCAAACGCAAATTTCATGCTCTGAAACCACAAATCAATCATCGCTCTCATTTGAAAAATAATCCAGAAAGGATTTTCAGCCTATAACTGTAACTAAATTTATATATTCACCACAGCAAAATCATCATCATTACCACTACGAAGGCTTACCAAACCGCCCCTTACTGCCACCATGTCGGGAGCTATGTAAATAGTTGATAAAAGAAACCTCTCCCACACAATAGCGCAAATCCGAAGCCGCTCTCACACAACCCAAGCAGCAGCAGCGAGGAAGTAGAGTGCTCTAAGTGATCCGGCAAGGATTTGCAATGATTCCGTGGAAATCCCTCTTATTGTGAAAAGCGCGCAAAACAGAAGCGGATTCCGGACGGATACACCCCGTTATAGGGCTCTCACGTGGAAGCTCGTAAAGTGTCTCGAGTGCTGATGATGTGGGTTGGATTTAATATCAATAAAGTATAATTTTATTATTGATTTAAAATCAATTTCGCAGGCAGAGTACATACTCTTCCTCTAGCACTTACGAGAGCTCCACGGATCGCGCCGTGTGAGGTAGGTACAGAGAGAAGGCGAACTGGATTCAGACCCACTCAGATGTATCTCTATCTGTGGAAAAGATGCGGTTGCGACGGTGGCGAATGATCACATTTTGGAACGTGATGCTGCTGCTGCTGCTCGAACTTTCCGCTTGTGGCCTACGAACCGCATGTCTCAAACCGAATCACGGTGGAATGGATTATAGATTTTTCATACATGAGAGAAGCCAACCGAGTGTGTGATAGACATAAATAAATAGTATCAAATATTTAGCTTGGCGATGTTTCCTGGCTAACCTACCTCGCACTAGCGCACACCCACCGAAATTTTGGATGAAGTTTTTGCCGGGACCGACAGACGGCAAGCTCCGTGGTCCGGGTGGTGGCCGTGCAATATGTGGTGAATTTGTGGCACAGTATGGGCAGCACCGCCAGCTGCCACGAAATGTTCAAACTTGAAAACCGCACATATGATCCGATATCAGGACCACAAATGGTGCCTGCCAGTTGCAGTACGGGAGCGATGCGAAAAACATCCCGATGAAGGTTAGAGGGTATTCGTTTGTGCTTTAAGCTGGCAGAACTAGGAAGCATGTAGTTGGACTGGTGATAGGTTTAAAGATCTTGAACGAATAGTCTAATTAAAGTGTACGTAAAGCTAGAAAATAGCTCTTAATGCAATATTAATTAGATATATAGATATTCGATTAATGCAGCCGAAATGCTTATAAATGTTTCAATTTCGGCTCCCTATTCATAAATTTTATGATAAAGAAAATATCTAGCAGACAACCCTAATAAATTTTTAGATCTCCATATCGTTCATATCAATCGATTATTACTTCAAATGTTTACTTCATTTCCAAAAAGGCGCTCAACCGTAAACTTCCAGCAAATAACATAAATATCACCTACCTTGTATCCTTTGAGGTTCTCCACCACGCACGCCAGCAGCGCGTCTCTGCCGATGGTCACTGTGATGTTTGGAATTGGTTCTGCAAACCGGGGAAAGTTTGCTTCTGAAATAAATGCAATCCAACAGGATGGGAAAATAGATTAGATAAATAATATGGTTATTAGTTATATTGACTGTGTGAAACAGATTTTTGGAAGCTAAGTGTTGAGAAAAGCTTTGGATCGGGTTCCAGAATGTGTTCTTGTACGTTGCAGTTCTTTGATGTTTCAAACTAACAATATATTCTAACAACAATAATTTAATTTGTAAAGATGCAGCAAATTTAGTTATTTTTAGAATTTTAGAATTTTAAAATTAAAAGATTAAAAGAATTAAATGATTTCAAGAGCTTTGTAACAATTTTCATAGTTTCTATATGAGCTATCGTGATATGAGCACACCCTGGGATTTTTTTTTGCGAGGAGTAATATGATTCATGTTCATAATTTCTAGTGTTTTTGTTATTTCGAATATTTTAATCTTGAGCTTCGTTCCATCGAATTTGAGACGTGAAATAATGGGCAATATTACAAATTTTGTTAAATAGGTCACTTGAAAATTCGAAGACTATGAGCAGAGTTACATGACAGTGTTTTCCCTTTGGAATATGTTCTAAACTTATACAAGAGCTTGTAAGATGCATCATGAATAATGCACCATGTATGAAGAATCAGAAGTCGTCAAATAGTGAATACTCAAAAGATCCCATCTCCTGCCTCCTGGTGCATCTATTGATAACATTTAATTTATAGGCCGGCGTCGAGTGTGTACTACAGTCTTCTGAAGTAGTAGCGGAATGAGAATGAGCGAGCGAACATTGGCAAACTCTGCCGTAGATAGGGGGTCGACCGAATCCCGCACAATGAACTGCAAACTCGTAACACCGAATTCATTGATCACATTGATTTAGAAATCTATTTTCGTTCTCAAAATTAATATCACCCAAACCGTTGACTTTAGAATTATTCTTTGTTCGATGAAGTTTGTTGCCTTTATGATAGCGCTTGTACATTATTAGATTATGTTGTGTCAAATAAAATTGCTGAAGACATTATATATACTGCTTTAATAGCTCTCAAGCTATGAATCGTTTTATAAAGAAGACTGCTTAAAGTTAGTTTTTTCATAATAAATTGATTCGTCATTATTGGTCGTCAAATGGTGAGATAACATTGTCCTCACAAGTTTCCTATTTCATGCCTTCACGCGAGTCTAAATCTATTTATGATGTTTGTTCCATAGACCGGCGACGACTAGGTGCAATCAACCTTCTGCGGATAGTGGAAGAATAAAAGAATGTGAACAGATTTAGTTGAGAAAACACTACCGCAAAAAGAAGGGTGGATCGAAAATCAGCCACAATGAGACTTTAATCTGTCTAGTATCGATGATCACGGGTCAATACATATTGAAAATTCGCCGCGTCTGTTTTTATGAATCTAATTTCAAGTTCAGTTATTGCTAACAACTCCGTGTATCATGTTAACAGGCTCATTACGCAGATAAGTTTAGCTTTTCTAGATAATACTCTCACAGTCGGCTATGTAGAGTTCAAATTGCTAGATCGGTAGCCGGCTACCCAGACTTAAAAATTAACCAAAACATAAACAAAATCTTTACTTTTTCGAGTGATCTCGTACTCAAAGTCTAATTGAACAACCACATAATAAACTATGTTTTAGAGGTCACATAGCTTGCTTGAAGCGAATCCTAGACGTTATATCCTTCTAAACCTTTATTTCTGTGATACCTATGGAAGAACTTGATAAATCGTCGCCTTTCCGTTAAGAAGGTGGGGACGAATTTCGCGCTAAATCGTTTTCAGAGTTGGCAGCACCCCATTAGATTTTAATGAAACTTTCTGTACATGAAGATTTTGTCACAAAAATCCACTTTGCATCATTTGTTTTTTTTAAAAACGATCTAGACTGTCTAGGGTCCATCTATTTTACCAATTTTTTCAAATGGTTATAATCTAAAAATGACAAATGCTATAAAAAATGTTTTAAGAGTGATTTTCACAAAATTAGTTAAATTATTGAATAAAAATATTGAAAAAATTCTGTATCGACTCCTACACTAAAAGAATCGATTTTAAAAATTTAAAGTCGATTCACAAAAATAATCTTTGATTTGGTTGAAATTTTGTTCTAAGATAGGAAATTATGCTCCCTACCGTCGAAAATTCAAATTGATCACTTTCATGGAAAAAAAAGTTATTTGAAAAAAACTTTTCCTTGCCCAAACTGATTTTTTTTCAGTGTGTTTTTATCAAAAACTAAACCAATGCCATAATCACCTAAGAATCCAATTTCCCAATTGTTAGTTGCCTGATACATGCAAAAAGTATCAGTAACGATTGTGGTATATATTCACAACAAACTTGAATAAGGGCAAAGATAGGCCATTTAACATCTGTGTACGAAAAAGTATCTTGTTTATATACCCGCTCGGGAAGTAGAGATTGATGGTGTAGTTTCCAACAGTGGCCTTAATTGCGAATTATGGGGTTTGCTTCTTCAAGAACCCTTTGCTTCGGCCAGTGAAAAATCTGGTTCGCAAGCAATTGGGTACAGGAAAAATGAAGGAGTATAAGAGAACCACTTATTTTCCAGCGACCTCATTTCGATACTTTCGCCGAATCTGCTCTTTCACACTTTGATCTTTTTTCGGACGGGGCTAGTCTACCTGTTCGCCTTTTTGTGCCGCGAGGCATGAACTGCCATCGTTGCAAACAATCGGGCCTACAGCGACTTATTGTAGAAACAAGGCACGCCGTGGAATATGCGCAGAGACTCCTACTGTAGAGAGACTCCGCTAGTTCTCTCGACATATCACGCATATAAATTATGTGGAGATAAAATAAAAACATTTTTTTAAGGAACGCTCCGATAAGACATGCAAAAGAGCGCTATGCCACCGCAAAAGACTATTTTCTACGTTTCCTTGTACACTAATGAGCGAGAGTCTGACCATCCCATTGTGGAAACATCTTCTAATGTGCCCATAAATTTCAAAAAAAGGAAAATCAGTTTTCTCTACTAAGCTTCCTCGCAAAGGCCTGAGAGTGTTTCTTGAAGGGTGCTGTTACAAAACCGAAGAAAGTGGTTTCTGGTTTCAGTAATCTTAGAAACTAGCAGAAATTTCCAGATGGGATATCGAAAACACCAAGTGTCCCTATATTTCAGTCCCTACATTATCCCCCAGGTTTTATACAATGCATTTGCACTACGATTAAAGGTCAGACGAAACGAGTACCCGACGCGAACAACCGTAAACAGTCTCCTACTTCGTGGTGGGCAGAATTGTACGCGAAAGGGACTTTTGAAAGACGGATCGTCCATTTTTTTTCCCAATATACGCCACGCTACAAATGCAAATGAAAAACTTGATGAAAGCTGAAAAACGCGATTATTGGCACCGGTTCGTCGACGGATTAACGGAATTTTCGTCTGGTGGCTGGGGCTTACGTTGTGTATTCGATTCATCCTGTGATTGGAATTCACGAAACGTTCGTCATATGATGACAGCTATGTATCGCTTTTATGCTAATTATTATGGCAGTAGTAGTGAGTGCAATCATAAAAGAGGCTGTGCTGCCAACATTGTCCCCACAAAATTGATGGTTTCATATTTACCTATCAACGACCATGCCAACATCGCTACAGTTACAGGAGGTTCTGCGTTTGATGGAGCATGGAAAGCACTCTTTGTATTTTCTGGAGAAAACATAAGTAATTTATCTGAAAAATCATGACAGATTAGCTTAGTATGAATTGTTTCGCAGTGCTCCATTCCGGGCAATGAGAAGGCGGATACTTGGATTGGAATGATAATGAGAAGGTGGACATTTGGGTGATGTTTATGAAAGATCGCATAGCTTCAACGAGATTTTAAAAAAAAATTCGACGCTCGAAAATTGGCAAATTTTGTAGAACAATGGAAGTTCAAGAACAACATACCGTGGTCCAAGAGATTGGATGAGTGTCATGACTTCATTCGGGTTATATCTCGGGTCATGAACAATCGTAGAATACCCATCTCCGGCGTAACGTTTTTTCCTTGAAAGTGTCCAACTTGAATTTTTGACGGTAGGTGGGGAACATAATTAACTATCTTGGAACAAAATTTCATCCAAATCAAAGATAGGGTTTTTGTAAATCGATTTTATAATTTTAAAATCGATTTTTTCAGTGTAGGAGTCGATGAAATTTTTTTTTCAATATTTTTATCCAAAATTTTTACTAATTTTGTGAAAATCACTCCTATTTAACCTAAAATCGAATACTCGTGAGCTTATTCACAGATTTAGTAACATCCGACTCTACGACGTGAAATGATTTATGATTTATTATATCTTGAACATAGTCTGGTTTTCGAGATTGTGAATTAGTTCACAAAATGAAAACATATTTTCTAGTAACTTGTTACCTGAAACTCGAAATAAAATTCACGAATCCTTTCAATCATCGTGAACTATTTTCAATATATGCATCACAATACAATATCCGTGCTGCTGAAATAGTTAAAAAAAATCATAATATATTATTCATGTAAATGTGAACAAAATCATAAAATATTCAGGTATTCGTGAACTAGTTCATGATTCCTAGTATAATAATCATAACTAATCATATTCACGGAAACGTTATCTAGTTTATGATCCTTAGTAAAATAGTTACGCCTGACCATAAGTAGCCGTGAAATGGTTAATAAAATCATTAACTATTGTTCATGTATTCGTAAAATGGTTCATGATCACTAATGAGTGTTTGTGATATTTAGAATATATCCCTAGTCATTTTAAACTCCATGCAACTCTGCACATGGTCATGGGAACCATTTCACACAATTTGGGATTTTTCATGAAATATCATATCAACGTTCTGGCGATCAGCAGAAATATGAAAAATTTTAGGACCTCGAACATAGTTATTCATTTGATAAGGTTCAATGTAGTGTGAGGGCAGAAAACGAAAATTGCATTGAGCACAAAAAATATATTATAGAGTCACAAATCGTGTTCGCGATATAGTTTACAAAACAAGATATCGCGAATGAGCCACACTTTTATGAAACTCATATTACACGATTACGAAAGAACACAAATTACGAAAGATCCTGAAATCGAGAATATAAATCACGCAACTGTACCAGCAAAATCCGATAGTAAGCTCACGAATAAAATATCTCGGTAACGTGATGAAAAATTACGAAAATTGCAACAAAGCTCCTGAAATCTCGAACATGGTTTAAATGACGGTTCTTTCAATTAATATAATTTAAACAAACCAGTTTATCCCCAGATTAGGAACAAGAATAATAACAAAATTTCAAAATAATCAGGGAACAACCACAGAAACCAAACCAAATATTGAAATAAAACGCCATGTATATTTTTGGCGTGAATTAGTTTTTTGAAAACGCAAATAGTTTCATGACGCTGACATGAGTGAAAAAATTTCATATGGGCCATATAGAGCATAGAAAATAAATCCTCTCCATGAAATGATCAAAGAAGAGAATAAATCTCTCAAAGAGTGCAAACCGATTCTAGGGGATAATCAAACTTCACTCAACGTTTAAAACCCCGCATTACCAAGAATAAAACGATTTTTGAAACTCCATAAGTCTGGCAGGAATCAGAATATATTGGCTCAAATGGCACGTTCCCCGTACATAGTCGGGGATTGTGCCTATAAGTCTGGCAACAAGATCAGGAAAATTATTTCAGTTGTGGCCGCTACAACTCAAAACCTTACAAAATGGCTCGTAAAAGGATTTAAAAATTATCCCAAAAAATTCCCCAGCCGGGAACAGACCAGAATTATGGCTTTCCAGAATATACCAAACTCATAGTAAGGGTTATCACACTACAACTATGAAGATGATTACACTCGTTTGATTTGTATTTACACGTACAGAAGAGAAATTGCTCAAACGGGTGTACCTACGTGGTGGAGACGGACGGTTATTCGTGGTTCCAATTTTTTGGTTTGGTGCAGGCGCCTTGACGCTCAACTCCTACGGTGTCCTCCATCCTAGAATCGATTTCAATTTTTGTCTATTTACCCATTGCACTATAGATGTAAGGAATGGCCGTCTTAGAACTACTCAGGGCCACGACAACATGAAGTACAAAGTTACTTTACGCTCGTCCGGACATGCCGGACATTTAAAATGCCAAAATATCCTGACTCCAGCGGTAGAAGATAAAAAGATTCAAGTCGACCGGAAACTCTAAGCTTGCTCATATGACCCTATTCCACGCTTTTCTAAACTTTCTTCCTTCAACTCCTTGCTCTCCCTTGAGTATTAGGCTCCTAATATTGTAAAATATACACCTTCCAGTCTCTTGCTAATTAAATGCCGTTACAACAGTTGAAAAATTAACTCGAAAAGGTCGTTAATAAAAATGAAACAAAAAACTATCGCTGAAGTACATTAAATTCTGACAAAATATGGGAACAATTCAATATTGTTTATTTTGATTTTTGTTAGTTCATACTATCATCAAAAATTTCGAGTTTCTCACTCCAAAAAATATTCACGAAAAAATAAAAAGACTTGTCCTCCACCAAACAACACAGAATAATTAAATTTCGTTCAACGAAATTTGTTCACTGATAAAAGCGTTACGCGGGCGTTACATAATTTTAAAAGCCATGATTTTGTTCATGGTTCTGCTTTTGTAACATGAATACGTTGTTCCAGAATTCGTGGCACTTTCTCTACGATTTTGGAAACAATTTTTTTTGCTGTTCGTTAGCAAAATTTTTGGTTAGGTTGAATTAGTTGGTTTTGTGCTCAATTATCCTAGCAAGGATATTTCGGTTTTAACCTTTACGTATAAATTCGAGATGGATTACACACATCTAACAAATGAAGAGATAGACTATGAGTTAGCATTACGCCATGCAAATTCAGGTCGCAACTCACACCGAGGAAAGGTGATTCGCCTTACGGCACTCACACAGCAAGAATGCGCTCATCAGTCAATACCGCCGATATGTACAAACTTCGATCGCGACTTTTACACTATCAAAAACGTTTGCGTTTGATAAATCCCCCGGTTGAACTTTATGACATTCTCGCAGAGCTCTAATCATACACGTGAATTATCAGTTGAAAAAATGTGATGGGACTGTTACCAAACATAGTGCAGAGTGAGCAAAGAGAAAAGGACGCTGAACAACCATCGATTGAAGAAGGAGCCGTACGAAGGACTACGAGATCGGAAGAAGTAGCTGTACGGGGAATCGATAGTTCTACGATTACTCAACCAGGACCCTAAGAATATACACCGCAATTACAGTTTCCTCCGCGAGTTACACCGGACTCGGGCAGGCGAGAGCGAGAACAGTTTTTGGTTCACCGGACAGTCAGCGCACCATAACAAATGGAAACCGCACACTAGGGTTCGTCGCGGTGCGGATGTGGGCGGTAAATGGATAGTCCGCACCGCAACCGCAAAAAAATAATAAAACCGCACCGCTTACCGCAACCGCACTGCATTTACCGCACCGCACCGCGCGGTAATGCGGTAAATGCGGTAAAATTCTGTATTTTTGAAAAATGTGTTGAAAAATTATTATTATTTTTTTGAATAACCAAATATAATAAAATATTACTCTTATTTACACGTACATTAACTTTGACGGACTCCTCAGAATGTAACATTTATTAAAAAATTAAAAAAGTTGACACTTTGCAAGTTTAATTAATAAAATTCCGTACATTTTGAGATAAATACTTTCGAAACAAGGTAAATCTTAGCATAGCACTGAAGTGATATGAAATGTATCTGTACTTAGGGTTGTGGTACCGGTAATACCAGTACCGAAAATCCCGGGAATACCGACCCATTTTTGGTACCGTAATACCGGTACTGAAGAAAAGCCAGTACCGGTATTTTCGGTACCATACAATTTTTTTATGAAAAATATGTGGATTCTCTAGGGGGACATGTTTCAAAATATCGGTCTGCAAGATGACTTTTAATTATATTAATTACCTTCTATAAGTTAAACATTACTAGCTCCCGTTGTACTGAACGGAATGTTTAAATTCTTTATATTGCTATTATTAAGTTTTAACGATCTTGTACTAAATTTCATAATATTCACATCTAGCGTAAGAGACGTAAAAATTTGCTATGATTTTTTTATTAGCGACATTCTGATTGGTTTCCATTTTTTACTGGGTGGCACGTAATAAGACTATGGTCTAAATCATGTCTTTGGTTTGCTTTTAAACCTTTATTTATAAAATAAAGAACAGCGATTTAGCAGCTAACAATTTTAGACTTGGTGAGCTACTCCAAATGGGGCGATTTGTGATTATTAGTGATAGGAAAATTCAGCAAAACTCCATAGTTTACAGGAAAGCAAAGAGCCTTGGTATGCAGGTCGAAACCAATTTACAGCAAATCAAGAGAGGAAAAGCGAGCAACCTGCTCGGATTTACTGCCATTCTCGCTTTGATTTACTGTTATTAATAGTGTTTCTTACTTTTACCATCTATTAAAGTCGATAAAAGTCGCACCGCTTAGCAGTTATTGATTTCATAGTGCCCTAGATTTCGAAATAAAAGAAGGTGCCGCATACGAAAAATATTTTCTGCTGAAATGAGTCATGCCATTCCGAATCAATTAAAAACAATAAACATTTTTTTTGATCAGCACAAATCAATTATCTGAGAAAGAGGTCATCAGTTTCAGCATTCAATTTCATTTTGAAGCTCTTTTCGAATTTAAAATAAGGGCTTCAGTACCGTAGTACCGCTTCTCGACAAAAAGGGTCGGTACTGCGAACCCTACATGTACTTCATCATTATACATACAAAAACGTTCTTCCGCAGCAATCAATAGGAAAACTTTTAAGTTCTCCAAATTAATCAAAAGTTCTCCAATTTAATCAAAATTCACAGTTGAGAAAATGTCATCGTAAACGATTCATAATTCCACGATTGTCAAGAGGAATCGGGAGAAATGATGCATTTTTAAATTGGATTTGATAGTGCAATTCAATTGTTTTTCAATGATTGTATTGTGCATTTTATATATTTGAAAAGGTTCGCTTGTAAATTTTTAAAAGTGTTCAAAATATGACGTAAAAATACTGATGCCAATTTATATTGGACACAGCTTATAGATTTTATTTCTTAGTAACAGATTGTTTTATCATATTAGAATAAACAAAATGTAAAAAATCAAGTAGCGATAGGTCGAATACAGATTATATTCGGATTTATTTTCCAATCATTGTCAAGTCCATGGAAATTAGAGCAATCAAATGTTTATTATGTTTCCCTATTGTAAGGTAATAAGTTTCGTCGTTCTTAAATGGTAAAAGTCAAAGTTTTAATTCACTTTTTAATGCAGACTGCAGACTTATCAATTATTTTTTTAAGTGCGGTTGCGGTAATACCGCGCGGTAAATGCTCATTTCCCGCACCGCATCCGCAAGAAAAAGTGTCTTACCGCACCGCAGATTTTGCGGTGCGGGTGCGGTAAATACCGCGCGGTTGCGGTAAATACCGCAACCGCGACGAACCCTACCGCACACCACCACCGCCGCCATACGAGGCAACAGGCCAGATAGCGAGGATTGAGGGAAGCTCAATCAGGAGGCTAGTTTTTGATTCCAGGGAGTCAATGAATCGTTTGAGAAATACTATCCGGGCATATCGGCAATTTTTCGATCTGTTGAGCCTCCCGTTCTCGAAGAAGAAAAGTTCTTCACAGTCAAGAATAACATGACTGTGGACTATGCAGCGACCACAAATCAGAGTGAGGGTTGGGGTAAGGTTAAGGACGAATAATTGCGCTGCAGATTGTGATGAAAATGTAAATTGAACAGTATGGACTGTTGATCGTTCAGAAATCAAAATAAAATTGTTTCTCTATAAGGTTGATATTAAATATTTTTATTTTGTGATTATATGATGTCAATTTATAAGTGTTGAAAAGGTCACTTTAGCACCGTGGTGGTATCAAGATTGCGAGATCGTGAACGTAAGTGTGCGTGAATGATCGCGAAGGGCTTAAGTGTTTGTCGCGTATGTCCGCACGTATGTGGTTTCGTCTGAATAAATTCAAATTCGTAACCGTGTGACCATTTGCATATTCGTGTGTTCATGAGTTACCGCGCAGATCGTGAATACTATACATAATTTTCATTGAAAACGATACTCAATTTTCAGTGTTCAGTTTAAAGTCTAGAAGAAAGTGTGTTGTTGCCTAGTGGATATTAGAGTGATATTTGATTGGTTCTAGGACCGAGAGTTGAGACTTCAGGACGTGAGTGATAGATGATCGCGCGAACGTGGGCATTTGTAGGGTCACGTTTGAGACTTTGTAACTTTATAAGTGCTAGATGGTACACTTTATCACCAGGGTGTAATCATGTTTGGGAGATCGCGTGGATGATCACGAAGGTCACCAAATATCATCTGCTATATTGTCGTCTTCAGGAGTCTTGGTATAGGGCACATCAAGTTTAAAAGAGTCCCAAACCAGGTCGTCATGTTAAGTACTAAATTTGAGCACAATATAGTTTCTATGTAATGGAGAAGCCCCTAAACCACATCAATGTACAGTATCATACCAAGGGAGCAGTACCACGTTCCTGATACGATGAAACTGAACATACAGTGGCTTGCAAAAAAAAACCGATTTAATCCACCTAGCAGTGAGATGAGACATTTCTTAAACATTTCACTATTGGATTAGTTTGCAGAACTCACGAGAAGTAGGCACCCAACTAGAGGTGGGATGAAAACAGTTTCTAGTCTTGCACGAATAAAATCTCAAATAAACTGAATAAATTATAGAAATGAACAAAGCGACCGAAATAAAAAAGTAAAGCAAAAAATTAAATAATAGGTTTTTAAATTCATAAAAAGAGTAGAAAAATTAATGTAAATCAAAATTATAAAATACACGAATCAAATTAGATTAGGCTATTAAATAAAAATTAAAATTATATTTAGAAATAGTTATAAGATTAATAGAATAAATTGACTCATACTAACAAATTGAATGAAATAAAACGAATGACTGAACATGAAATGCATAAAATTAATGATATGAATCAAATGAATTAAATGAATCAAATAAATCATATGAATCAAATGAATCAAATGAATTAAATGAATCAAATGACTCAAATGAATCAAATAAATCAAATGAGTCATATGAATCAAATGAATCAAATAAATCAAATGATTCAAATAAATCAAATGAATCAAATGAATCAAATGAATTAAATGAATTAAATGACTCAAATGACTCAAATGAATCAAATGAATCCAATAAATCAAATGAATCATATGAATCAAATGAATCAAATGAATCAAATGAATAACATGAATCAAATGAATTAAATGAATCAAATTGATTTAATTCATCCAGTGAATACCATGAATAAAATTAATGAAATGGATCAAATGAATAAAAAGAATGGATGAACAATAAAGTGAAAAATAAATGAAATGCATAAATAAAACAAACGAATTAAATAAACAAAATGAGTTGAAGTGATAAAATGAATAAAAAGAAGAAAATGAGCAGCATAAAATGCATTGATTAAAATGAAAAATTAAACAATGGTAAAAGGTTATAAATTAATATAAACAAATAAATTGAATCAAATAAATTATTTGGATGAAATGATTAAAACTAAAAAAGTACTCAGATTATTAAAATGAAGAAACTGAACAAAACGAATAAACTGAAAAAAAAATAATAAAATGCATACAATGAAAACAACGAATAAAATAAGTCAAATGAATGATATGAGTAAAATGCACAAAAAGAATAAACTGATCAGAGTGAATCCAAAGAATGAAACGAATAAAATAAGTAAAATGAATGCAGATGAACAAAACGAATAAAAAGATGCTGAATTAAATAATTAATTAAAATGAAATGGTCATATATTTGAAGCTGAAAACATTTTTGAATAAAGAATGAATAAAACGGATTGTACGAATTTGAGAACCATTGCATCAGAAAGTTTTGAAATGTTTTTGAAAATCCCATCTTATGAGAAAAGGCTAATAAATATGCAATGGACTTTCTAGGGCTTACATCTTTTTTTTTGGTTTTATACTTTTTGTTTTCATGCTTCTTTACTTGACGGCGTCGTTTTAAGATTATCTGGTGTTTCTACCTTATTGTTGGACCTTAATTAGTTATCAGGAACCTGGAACGTTCAATTTGCTTTGGAATTCAAAATTTACTTTTTGGTCACATAATCCCGAAAAAAGTTGTGCAGAATAGAATTTGCTGGTCCAGTAATGTAACGCACAATTGAATATAGTAAAGTGAGACAAGGTCACATGACACATTCTTTCGTGAAGTTTACAACGATTTGACGAATCTTCATTCGACAAATATGTCATAACTTAATCAAATGAACGCCTACAGCAATTACTTATTACAGATTCGGAAAGTAGACAAAATCTCACGAAAGCCCTTTGAACAGAGAACAAAAGATGGAGAATGCGATTCGTAAAAGAGACAAGTAGATATTTCAAAGTTTTCATTTGAATTAAAATAGATAGTGTGAAGTGTCTAGACTATGTCGATGCATTCAGTTGATTATAATGCAGTCTATTTCCAGTCATCCTTATAGCTTGAATATTGTTTCGTTCGGAATTCTCGTTCAGGAAATATGGGTGAATAAGTCCTGTACAATCAAATACTGTGAAAAAGAAATGGTTCAAACTGTCAGGATGCAAAAATGTAGTCAGATCAACTATCTGTCCAATGCATAAACTCTGATTGTAATCCTCGCTAATTTACTTGTACAATATGGAAAACTCGAACGAAACGTGTGCTGAATTATCCAATGCCTCACTACTAATTGTGACTTCCATTGAAACTTCAATTGAAGTGTACTCAGTATAGAGCAGATATGGACGACGATAAGTTAGAAGACACCTTGTACTTGCATCCCCCATTGAGAGTGGGGACTTTGGGAGACTTCTTTTCCCGGATCTAATTCGTGTATATTTTTGGGCTTTGATCCGTTATTTTTCATGAAAGTTCATACCAATACAATGTTTGTGCATTTTTAATAATATCATCACAAAAAGGTGTTCTTAGTTTTCACATGACATATTTGAGCATATGTTTTATTCAAAATTCAATAGAGATACGAAGAGTTGAAATATCGCACGTGGAATGTCCCACCTCCCAGTTAAGCAACATATTTTTCTGAGATAGCCATGAATTTCCTTTATTATAGTGTTTATACAAGCTTTGAATAGAACTGAATTAAATTTGCGTTGATGTAGTTTTCGGTGGTCACCTGTCTACCCATAGTGCAACGTTTCGAAATACCAATTTCACCTTGAAAATAGTTATAGTTTTCCCATAAGGCAAATATTTTGCAAATTTTCTCGGACTACAAATATTTTATTTGACATGTAGGATGTATTAACTTCTTTAACTTAAACCTTCAACTTAAACCTTCACAATTACATCGCACATATAAAATTAGCTTGAATATTAATAAAGATTAGCAGAGAATCTTATCACACAACTTAGAAATGGATAGAGAAATAGCAAGATAGATGTGAGTCGCGACAGTTGCCACCAACATGAAGAAAGAGAGAGGAGAGAGAGAGAGAGATAGGGGGAGAAAGAGAGAGAGTGAGATAGAGATGGGGAGGGCATATGAGGAATGGCAAATGATGGTTCATGCCGAGACCTTATTTTTATAGGTATATTATGCGATATATTGATTCCTTACATCCTTGTTATATAAATTGTTATAAATATTGTAATTTTTGCGCCATAACCAATATAATCTAAATTTCGCAAAGAGCTAAATTTTTGCTAGAGTTTTGGGATTCAGTTTCTTTCGGTGATGCCACGAGTATAATTGTATGAGAAGTCTTTTATCTCACTACTAGGTGAATTACTTGATAATCTGTATAGTTATATATTATCCAATATTTACTTCACGATTGAACGCAATGCCTAATCCAAGGGATAAATACATGAACTCTAGAAAAAAAATCACTATGAACGCATTATTTTGTTTTTGAAGTGAACTTACATATCGATTTTTGAGAAATAGTTCAATTATTATATAGGTAATGCACAAAATGTTTTCAAAATCGAATTCCTTGAATCACGTAGATGTGTTTTCATACCCCGATATTCAAAATAGGTTTAGTTTTGCCCCTAAAACACTAGTAAAGCAATACTCTATATGAAACGGTCTTCTTTTTAATTAGTTAATTTTATTATTTGACAGGCAAAAATCATACGGACTCTTTTGAAAACAAAAAAAATATTTTTGAATATGCATACATACCGTTGTTGAAGTCAGGTGGAGTTTCGTGAGCTCGTGTTTGCTTTCCTGGAATTGGAAAATGAAAAAATGTTACTAAATAATTTTAGCTACTGGAAATTATTGTTTGTTGCTAGTTGTATGATCGACGAATCACAAATGACTATAGTAATGGGAGATATAACCGTATCTTTCTGTTCCAGGAACCTCTTGACAGAAACAATATAATGCAGTTCAATTGATTGCTTAGCAGTTCTGCAATTTTATTGATTTATTTCAATGTATTGTCTACCGTTGTTCATTAAAAGATACCTGTTCGAGCTGTTGTTAATTGGAATTAATTTTAGCTTATGACATAATATACATTTACTAAAAATGTTTTAAAGCCATTTATATACAGGATAAACTGCAGAGAAGCCGACATATTCCTTTGAGGTAGAACCAAATCATTTTGAATAAATGATCGAAGCCTCTAATGACTAAAGAAATAACTGTGGATATCACTCTTTGCTTGATATTCTCAGTAGATTTAGCAGTTACATAACCAGATCATGAGGACGCAAACAATTAATTCCAACCTGTTTGATTAAAATTAACTCGAAACTATAAAAGTTATTCAAATCCATTGAAACTGTACCTAGACTGTTCGATATGCTGAAAGTCCAAAGCTGTAACACTCCAAACAAAGCATAAGAATGAAACCCGTAACACAACGATCTAACAGCAAAGCTCCAAAATTACCCTATTCCGCAGATTACCGCGCCCATTCAGCGAAAATTCATAGCACCCGCAGGACAAACGAACAAAAAAAAACCATTCCCGAAAACATCGTTCTTCTCAACTTCCTGCCCTCCACTGATCAATAGATCAATTTCAAATCAACAATAACCAGCTAGCTGTAGACCAGAAACCGCTTCATTCTCAGCGGACCCAACCCAAACTCAATTCGACTCAATCCCCGTTTGCCAGAATCTGCAAGGTAAAGGAAACAAAACCTTGCCAGAAGCCAACCTTTTCCAGATTATTTTCACCTGAGAGTGCCGTTAGACAGCCGTTCATTCGGTTGGTTGTTGTTGGGTCTCCCGAAGCAAGCCATCCTCCGGAGAGGAAAAAAAATCAAACTATCATGCTGACTAGTTCCTCCACGTGTTCTCGGTAGCCGAGGCAGAGCCGGAGTAACAAAAAAAGAAACCCTTTTACGAAGAACATCTGTACCCCTTAGGGGGAAGGTGTCGAAAAAAGCTGGGATTGCAAGGATTTCCCCCCTAAAGCCTGGCGCGCGCTCTCGTTCGGCATAGCATACGATACCGGCATGTTGGTAGAAGATATACGGCCAAACTATGCATGAGCTGTGCTTGCTACCTATACCTACGTCCCGCCGCACCTTTGCCACCGACTGCCGTCTACGGGATTTACAAATTTATTGCAGGGAAATATTTTCATCAGCATGCAATCGGGAGCTTTATTTTTCCGATTCTGAAATTTTAATACGCGGGTTGATACGCCGGTCGGTTGGTGGGAATTGCTGTAATTTTTATTCTCCACAGCCGGAGATCGCATGGTGATGGGTCGATTGATGAATAATTCACGTTGCTGATGCCGGTAGAAAAATTAAGTGCAATCAGTTTCGGTCGACTGGTTCAACAGGCCGCAGGAAATTAATTCAATTCTTCGGTTGTTTGGAATGAATTCTTGGCTTTCGTAGTTAATGGTATGGAATTGGTTGGTTACATATGATGCTCGGAGAGGATTTGAATATGGATATGAAATTCAGGCATGAAGGTTTTATTTACGAGCAGTCCATGGGATATTTAATTTCCAATGATATCATTATTCTGTCGATGCGCCTTGGGCAACATCGGTTATACTCTTTCAGAGGCCTGGAATTATTATATGTGCTTATTAAAATGGTTTGAAAGTTGTTGTATATTGTAAATATTGGCTTATCCCCAGGTTAATTGAACAAATTGAACACTGAGGATATTGTGTGAAGAATTGCCTCGCTTACTGGTGCAAACACTCCGTATTCTACATGTTGTTTTAATGCTAAGCGTAGATCCTTATTACTTACTTC
Source organism: Topomyia yanbarensis (assembly GCF_030247195.1). Classification (NCBI taxonomy): domain Eukaryota; kingdom Metazoa; phylum Arthropoda; class Insecta; order Diptera; family Culicidae; genus Topomyia; species Topomyia yanbarensis. The sequence continues at coordinate 39,939,322 of NC_080671.1, read as the reverse complement.
AATAATGCCACATTTTGATAGATACGGAGTCTTGCTCTTGGAGTGTAACCAATTGAAAAGGCTAAAAAATATGGAAACAAAATTTATTAACATTAAAGAGAAGAGTGTGTGTGAAAATACTCAAAAATTCAGAAATAATTCACTTTTACTCACTATAACCTCCTTTTACCTATAGACGGTCAAAAAACGAATCTCAAGCTACCCGAATGTAATTTGCCGGTGTTTTGGGCCACTTACGAACAATGGCTTTCTTCTGCGTTTTGAGGCTGGCGTATATTTTACTTCGGACCTTGCTCTCCAAAATGGTCCAGATAGAATAATTCATTGGATTCGCATCTGATGAATTCGAAAGCCATTGTGTGGTCGAAATCAAGTTCGGGACGTTGATTTTCAGCCATTCCTGGTAAACTAGTGCTTTGTGAGACGGTGCCAAGTCTTATTGAAACGTCCATTGTTTGCGAACGAAATGTTTCTCTGCCCACGGCTTCAGAGCAGCCTCCAGAACACTGTCCCGATAATATGTCGTATTTAATTTGACGCTAGGCTTGATGAAAACGGTTAGAAAGCGCCCATGTGCGATTACAGCGGCCTAAATCATTACTTGTGGCGGGTGCTGCCTCCTGGTGGCCAACCAATGACTGAAATTCTCAAGTAAGCTCTACCGTTTTAAGATATAACGAATTGCTCATATCGTCAGAAAACACAATGTTCGGAATTTGACACAGAAACCGCGAAGACCGAATTGGACACGATGTTCCGACTTCTTTTGGAATTTGACCGCGAAAACTCGATGTCCGGAATTTGACGAGCGAAAACACTCTATGGGTTTTATCACAGACCCTTAGAGAGAAATATTTCATTTTCGTCCTAAGAATAATTTTAGAAATTATTTATCTCTAAACAATGCCATCATCGTCAATATGTGTGTCGATCAGGCATTGTAATTTTCACTCACTCACCCGAGAAGAAGCTTATCCGATGTCCAACTTTTCCGCGATAAGATGAGTCACAAAATTCTCCGTCTCCACAAATAGCGTGAGAATAATTTTCCGGATAAAATTTATCTTATTTTTTCCTTCTCGCCGGAGAAGGTGATAAAATTTTAATTTCGTGAAAATCAATAAAAGCGTCAAAATATATACATTTAATTTCCAAGAAAAGCGCAAAAGAAGTGCGATAGACTTGTTCTTTCGTGTTTTGGAATAGCGACAGCAAAGCAGCGAGCGCAAATAGGATACCGTGATAAAATAATTTGCTCATTCTCCGGCGGTTGTATTTATCCGGAGAAATATCTGGATAAGTTGTGTGAGTGCCAATAACTTTTCCTGTAAAATTGTGAGTTTTAATTGTCGCAGTAGCAAATTGTCCGGACGCTTTTACTCATGCCTGGTGTCGATTGAAAAGGGGTTATCAGTAGACATCAGAAATTGACGATTAGCACCATTTTGAAATCCAAAATATGTAATTCCGCTTACCAAAATCTAAAGAGAATAGATATCATTATGAGTGTCATTTGAAAGGAAGTGGCCAGTAGATATCGGAAAATAAAGATTACGTCGTTTAGAAATCCAGGAGAGCGACGTCCGGGTACCACAAAATTTAAAGAGAAGTATCATAAAAATGACTGAACGAGGTTGGTTAGTAGGCACTAGAAATTAATGATGAACGCCGTTTCGAAATCTTTCGGTGGCTTTCGGTTTTCACAAAACAGTGAAAACCATCGCCAATATGGGTGTCATTAGAAAGGAGACGGTCAGTTGAAAGCAGTGTTGATATACAGTAATGTTTCGATTATATCACTACGCGTTCATATCAATATCGTCAGTTTATAGCACCCTAGATTATATCACGGTTCTGTTTCGATAAGATCACGCTTTAAAAAAAAAACAAAACACATAATGCTTATAAGCAGATAGGTCAAAGTTTATGTTAAAGTTACAAGAAAATTATTTTCAATGTGATTTACATGTTAAAGTGTGCCATTAACTTCTACTAATCCATTATTTAAATGCTGAGTAGCTTCACTAAATACGGCTTGGAAATGTAAAATCGATGAAATTTTCAGTATTTTATCTCAGTATGATAAAAGTTGGAACTAAACCTGTTTTTGTAGTTCTAATTAAAACCAGTTTTAATTTTCCTGAGAAAATTTTTTTTGTGATAAAGCCCTCCATTTAGCTCCATCCTTTTCAGCACGAGCAGCCCACTATAGAAAGTTTCATGAAAATGTTTAACATCGCTTTTCTCACAGTTCGTAAATCTTGTTTACGAGAGCGAACTTCATCGGTGTAAGAAATGATGGAACGACCATAAGGAACATCATAAGGTGGAGGAATGTTTTTCATAGCTATCAATAACAAGATAGAGGAGCACTTTGAGGACGTAATCCAAGTTGATCTTCTTAAATTTTGGAATAACCGGCTGTACGAACCATTACGTTTTCGGGATAATCTGTTTGGAAAATTAAATGGTTGGCCTTATATGCCCAATTTACAAGAAGGTCCATAAACTCAAGTCGAATTATTATCGAGGCACAACGATTCTCACTACCGTGTTTCTCTCCCGTGTTCTGTTTATCAGACTAAATTTTTGTCAGTGAATTTGTCCGATATTGACCGACAATAGGGCATTGCAAAAAAAAATTTTTTTTTGAATTCTCGAAGGCCCCCCCTCTCATATTGTGACAAATGTCAAAGTAAGCTCAGATGCCAAATTTCACATCATTTGGACAATTTTAGACCCCCGCCCACTTCGCTTGAAATTTTTTGAAATGGGTACTATGGGAAAATATGGAGGAAAAATACATTAAATGCAATAACTTTTGAAGTAGCAATCAGAAAATTAAAATTTATACCTCTTTTGGAAGGAAATAATCTTAGTATTTGAATGAAAATATATTTGTTTCTAGGAAAATACGGGAAAGTGGGGTACTGGGTCATTTTTGCCCCAAAATCCCCTATTTTTATGATTTTTCTGCTCCGTGATGCAAATCATACATATTTTGTAGTTTTTCTAATGTGAAAAAATCTCAGAAATCGTACGGAACCCTTTTGACTTTAGTCCGAATACGAGAAGTTGGGGTTAAATGGCCTTTTGTCATTCATATTAAACTTCATCATTTTCTCGTGAATATATCTCTATTATTATTTACTCATTTTTCATAAACTATACCTTGTTAAACGTGGAAAATCCTTAGAATTATAACAAAAATAGATTCGTTACCAGTAAAATTCAAGAACATTAAATTATCTGACATATAGTGTCGATTTCACATTTTTATCATAAAATCGCACATATTAACTCCATTTACCAACAAAATTCTTATTTAATTTACTACTTTTAGTGTAAAATATGCTTGGGGATCACATGAGAAAAGTTTCATTCCTGGAAAAATAAGGGAAGTTGAGGTATTAGGACAAATAATGAAAAAAATGAGATTTGTAGAGTAAATATCAAAAATTTTGATGTTTCTGAATTTTACCTTTAACGTTTTTATTTTTGTTTTATTCCTCAGAATTTTACACGTTCAATAAGTTACATTTTATGAAAATTGATTGAAGAATAATAGAGATATATGCATGAGAAAATGATAAAATTTAATATGAATGACAAAAAGCCCTATAACCCCAACTTCTCGTATTCGGACTAATACCAAAAGGGTTCCGTTCGATTTCTGAGATTTTTTCACATAAGAAAAACTACAAAATATGTATGATTTGCATCACGGAGCAGAAAAATCATTAAAAATAGGGGATTTTGGGGCCAAAATGACCCAGTACCCCACTTTCTAGTATTTTTCTAGAAACAAATATATCTTTATTCAAATAATAAAATTGTTTCCTTTCAAAAGAGGTACAAATTGTAATTTTCTGATTGCTACTTCCAAAGTTATTGCATTTAATGTGTTTTTCCTCCATATTTTCCCATAGTACCAATTTCAAAAAATTTCAAGCGAAGTGGGCGGGGGTCTAAAATTGTCCAAATGATGTGAAATTTGGCATCTGAGCTTACTTTGATATTTGTCACAATATGAGAGGGGGGGCCTCCGAGAATTAAAAAAAAAATTTTTGCAATGCCCTAACCGACAACTATTCGATATTGACGGATTGGCCGACAGGATGAACAGCACCAAAAATGATGCACCGTCCGTTCCTTCAACAATCATACGGAAGATCCAACCGAATGACCCGAAAATAATATCTTAAAATGCAGTAGAGATGGTCGGGTTCGGGTTTTTGGACCCGAAACCCGAACCCTACACGAACCCGACGGGTTTCGGGTTTTGTAAATTTAAACTTCTCGGGTTCGGATCGGGTTTTCAAATTTGAATTTCTCGGATTCGTGCCGGGTTGAAATTTTAAACTTTCGGGTTCGGATCGGGTTCGGCGTTTTCGAATTTGTAATTTTCGGACTCGGGTCGGGTTCGGGTTTTGAACAGCTCACACCCAACCATTTCTTGACACTGTTTACGTCTATACACAACACCCTCTCTCTTTTTGTAGTATTAACTTTATTTACTCTACTATACTTCGTGATATGAATGTATGACACATATAACCGAATTAAATTTAACCTTTACACCGCTAGAATTCGTTAGTTCTCTGATGCTCAACTACTGTATTTTTAACCTTCCGGAAGTCGCGCTAGTGCACTGAGTGCACGCTGCTCTGAACATCTAGCGAAATCGTCTTAGCGCACCAGCGGTTGCTCGTTCAGTGGTCCATTTGCGCGACTTCCGGAGGGCTAATCATGTACGAAATTTCTTCTCTTCAAATTCGCAAACTGCCCGAATAATTTTATTTTTTAAACGAGCACTCATGAGAGAGCATTCAACAATAAGTGTTTCGCGTCTAAAATCTCAATGCGATTCATTTTTCAAGGTAATCATCAATAAACCAAGTCAAAGTAAATTTGTCGTAAAATATATTGGTTCAAGCAAGCAGAAATCTACGGGAAGCAGAGACAATCTATCAACGATGACACTCATATGGTAATAGTATACTAGCGCCACTATCAATTCAGTGGTACATATATGAAATAAGCACTTTCTGTCAGATCGTCCCTGGACTAGACCGTTGCATGATCCGGAATCCTTCATGAAAATACATGAATTTCCACTATTTCAATGAATTTATCGTAAAAATATTGTGTGTTCTGTTCAAGCCATGAACGGATTTGTAGAAGTATGGCGTCGTTCCGAGAACTCCATTGGAGATGTCGAAGTATCTACTGGCGCGCATACCGTATTAGCTAATGATGTGACATCAAGAACGCGGCAGAGAATCTTGATTCACACCTTTCGACACAAGTTTAAGTTCGGCCGTACCAATCAGTAACGCGGGTGACATCGTGTAAACTGTCGAATTCGATTTTTCAATTGACGTTGCCTTATTTAATACATTTAATACAAATTTTACCTTTCTCTTGCTGTCAGACTCTCATATAAGGCTTTATAGTATTGTAAATGCTGTAACGAACTTACAGAATTAATTACGGACCGATCAGAATTTGAATTAGAATAACAGTTTTCATAATTGCGGCTTCGCGTTCCGGGTCTCTGATTTTAGCCTACGGCTGCAAGACGCCGGGTAGAGACAACTCCGCGACTTTCGATGATGTTCGTAAGCGGATGTGGGCCCCCGAAATCGAACGAATGATATCGGGTTAAATCGGATAACCAATGGGGGTTTTGAAGCCCAATAGAGAAGAAGTCGACTCTTACAATCTTGATCACAGACAAGGAGGGTTCAGGAAAAGTTAGCCAGAAGATCGTTGAAACAGAAAAGTAAAGGAAGCAGAGGAAGTTGTTGTGAAATAAGAGAAGTGTCATAGTAAGGAAGGAAGCTAAGAGAAAATGATAATACGATTAAGATGTCAGTATAACACTTTTCACTAATTTTGTAGTACATTTCGGCGGATTTTACTAGAAAATTATGTAAAAGTTGAGAGGTAATTGAAGAGACAGACCCCAAAGACTTACGTCCTTATTTAAATTTTCTCCAGCAATATCGTATATATTTTTTCTCCCCTTTTCTCTTTTTCCACTAGCGCGAGTGCTGGTCCAGTGCGATGACCAAATGAAGGAGAAATGGAATTGACTTATAAGACTCAGGCCTGGCTCTGCTGACAATCCCCGATTCAAAAGATATCCGGTACTCTCGATTGGTCGATTTGTATTTTATGTTTAAACCAAAGCTAAGCCTTTGGCGTAGCAGAACTCTGCTCGTTCCTGACCAAACTATCAATGGTCCCCTCGAACGAGATCAGAGTTGTGGTGACAAATTATAAGCTGGCTTTCACAAAAGTCCAAAAGTATATCCCCTCTCGAGAAGTCGACATCGATGGTGAGGTCACCGGTGTTTGTTGGACGTGCGAGAATCTGCTAGCGTACGTAGTTGGCTGTTTTAAGACCTTCAAAGATCTAGCTTGAAATAATTGCATAAATATTCAGTTCAAGATTTACTGCTGGAGATTGAAAGAAATGGGCGCTAGCTATTCATCCACCAGCTTCGTTCGGTTGAGTAGGAAATCATTTTTCTTCGGTGTGTATGAAAGTGTCCAGCTAGCGAAAATAAACGTAACTGTTAAAGAAGTTACAAATATTGAAATCAACTATCAGATTTGTCCATGCTAATACTAATAAGAGCTCTCGTCAGGGAAACAATTATTTTTCCGGTATTAGAAACATTTTGAAATTGGCTTCTGCTGTTGACGCGGAACATGACAAATTAAATACAGCATCAGTCCATCAGATCCCAACAATTACCTTCTCACTAAACCCGCCTTGACTTACAGTTTCTCAAACAAATGCTTCGTCTGTCAGCTTCAAACGCTTGCCAATGTTTACAATTTCCCAACATTTCGTAGATCGGCTGGTGCAATGGTTTTTTGAAGGCCCTGTTTAAAATGGACAGGAAAATTTCGCTTTTTCAGCAACGTTTTTGAATGATTTTCTGTTTTTGCGGTATTTGTCGAAACCGCACGTCGAAATTTAACACTAACCATTCTTTCTATTGATTAGTTCCAGATTGATGTAATCCCGTGATAATTATTAATGTTCAAAAGCTTACTCTCCATTTTTTCCGAAATTTTGAAAAAGGTTACTAACGACAAAAGACCAGTTATACCCGAATCGGGGTTGAGAATGTGTACTAAGTTCAGTACTGCTTTGATACACATAACAATGCCAGGACTTGCTAGGATTTTCCTAAGCACCTGACTGTATATGAGCCGTCTCGCGGCAGTTACAAATTGCGTCGATTATATTATTATCTTCGTCAACGATTCGACCCGTGGTTTAAGCCTATTTTATGATTTTGTGAAAATCGACAAAGTTTTTTGTCGATTTTTTTTTTCGAGCCCTGAAGAAGGCCCAAAGCACAGGTCGAAACGTTAGGTGAGATAGTAATATATTCAACGCAATTTGCACTGCCGAAACTCATCCAAGATTACGCTATAATCAGTGGAGAAAGATCCCATATAGGGTGATGAGCCTATTTTGGCACCATTATGGAGAGGGTCGCACTATTTTTTGAACAACTTAAAAAGAAGCCATATTACCTATAACCTTTTTCAGAATAAAGTATCAGTGTACTGTTTTTTAAACATCTGTATAATGCTTATTTGGCAGAATTGTCTCAATTTTCAGCATAAATGAAAATAAATGTTCTATTCTGTGCATCTATTCCCACCTGAACGTTCCAATTATCGCCTCATGGGTGTGCCGATTTCCACCTCATCGAAAAACAATCTAGTTGAAACGCAATGCCTCATATTTCATTTGCGTCGATTCTAACTAGGTATCCAGATCATGGACGCCAACGCGTGATTTGTAAAACGAATTATTCTGCTTTTTTCAGCCGATCAAAACAAACGTAAACATTACGCACACGAAAGAAACTCATCAGCTGTTAGTAGAAGAGCGCCCAGAATTGCGCATGCAGGAAATAACCATGCGAAAGTTAACAACTGGAATATAAAGTTCACATCACACATTACTTTCTCCCGATCCAAATTGTATGTGCAGATGAAAATAAAATATCTGCGATCAACAATTAGTTGAATAACTTGAAATAATTGATTACTTATACCTGAAATTGCATAACATTATATTTTCAAGTTCATGTTTTGGTTTGGCCGCACTGGTGATTCTTTTCTGTATGATGGATGCAAAAAGTCGGTTTTGATTGTGGTAGTGTATCAGCAAAACATGCCAATAATAGGAACCCCCGTATTTAGTTTTATCCTATTATAACACTAGGCCTATTCTAGTGTTTGACGAGTGCTTTTAAAGTGAAATAATCGTAAAAAGGTTCTCCAGCTAAAATAAAGGTATGTATCAGTGCAATATTTAATATATTTGTGCCGGAATAACGAGATATGAGGCGGTAAATGCTGGCTCGAAAGTGTTTATTTTGCTAAGCGCCGTTGCGTCCTGTTTCGGTTCACTACGCGAGTGAGGCGGATTAGCAGATATTTCAATAAGGTGATTTTGTTTTAATTAAAAGTTGGATTTAGTGGATAGTTCTGAATACGTATGTGCACAACAAATAAAGAATATAACTTGAGCTTTTTTTGCACACCTGTTTTAGCCAAATCGATATTGTCATTATCTCATATACTTGGTTCGAAACCAAGGGGTACGAAATAGGGTCACAATAGGCTCTACTGCCATAATAGGCACATCACCCTATTATGATAAGATTCTTTTGGTTTTAATTGAAGAGATTTATAATTAAACCAACCCTAGGTGAGTCAGTTAACGCTAGGTTGCTGAAGGCAACGGACAGAGCGTATACTCAGCAGACTTCGAGACTATTTTTAGGAGCTTTGACTTGATTGGTGGATTGTTGTTAACGGTACACAATATTAGAGTTGAATTACCAGTCAAAATGCCGTCACCACATTCTTTTTTCACAAGCGAGTAAAATAGAACGCTTTTGTGATTTGCTGCTGTTAAAAGTTTTAGCAGATTCTTCTTGCCATTTGGTATGGGTAGCATCCAGTCATACATCGAGAAAGGATAGGTGATCACATTTTTGCTTGACTTGCCTTCGAATTTCTTATATCTTCCGCAATTGCTGTCTCTTCCACTTTCCACTTTGCGCCAGTCATCAATGCACTAGCCTGAAAAAGACCTATTCTAATGAGCTGACACATAAATATTCAGTCGCGACGGAAATCGACGGAAAGTGCATCAAAATATGGCCAGTATTGTGATATCCTATCTAAAGCAAGCAAATAATGATATTACTGACAAGTATTTTATAAAAAGTGACCTTGTCTACATACCCTCATACAAAGTAAAGATCGACAGCGTGCTAGTTTTAAATGCTGTTTCAAAACCGCTTTTGGCAAAATATGCGGTTACATTAGTCCCATTAAAATTCTTTTTTTAATGCTGTTGGTCATTCAAAATGCTGTTTACTATAAAACGTTTTGAAATTGATTTTTGAATGCTAATTAAAAGTAGTCAAGCATAGAAAATGCTAATACACTTTTTTGCAGAAAAACTGAAGAGAACTGCACCACTCACCACGACAAAATATTATAATCTCTTGGCTCTGAAAGAGTGCGATTCTGACATCGCCTTGTTACTTCATTTAAAAACTATAGACAGATGAGTTTCCTTGAAAGGAGTTAAAAATTCTTAAGAGGAGGGAGGTTCACCAAATGTAACAGCGAGGAAGCGCTGATATAAAACCTAAGAAAACTACCTCTGATCTTAGCAATTCTAGATCTAACAAAGAGCTGCTAGCCCTTCCAGGAACACTAAAAATCTGGCCCAACATTTAAACAAGAGATTCAGCGAAGCCCAGGACTGGGTGATACTATGATATTGTGGAATTCCTCTCGGCACTTGTACGGCATGGGTTTATCATATCGATTTTTTATTTCGATTATAGAAGTTTGCCGCTTTTTCGGGTTAGAAAAGTTAGAAAACCCTATGTGCGGGATTCAGAATCGAACCCAGATGAGCTGCGTATAAGGCAATCGATTTACCAACTCTTTCATGCCCACTTCCTGTCTTCTTCATGACAATCAATTTAGCTCACTCCACGATCTTTGCTATCGCTGATCTGTGCCATTTATGTAACTATAAAATTGAGAAAACGAACGATAAACTTTGCAATAATTTTCGCTATTTTCCTAATTTGTAGCCGTTGGATTTGAAATTTGTAAGTTGTACAACTCAATCACGTATGTTATTAATTTTTTATATACACTTTAAATTTGAGAACAACATTATTGCGAATAAATCTGGATGGGACTGACAGCACCGTAGCGTGATCTTCTGAAAGCATTCGTGAGATCTCGGTTTTGCGCCCCTTTGATTTTTTCATTGACGTTGACTTGCGAACAATAATTTAGTATTGGAAGTGTCACACTGATATTGACTTAACTTATTCCAATTGCGTTGTCTTGCGTAAGCACGGTACCGTAAACCGGGGTGACTTCGATCATCGGGGTGACTTTGATCACTCGAAACTTTTTTCGTTGATCGCTTATTAAACCAGAATAGTCTACCGAATCATTTTAGTTTGAAATGATTTTTACTCTAAACTTATGAAATACTGGTTGGTTATACTTTTTGAGTATTTTGTTCGGTTTTTAGATACAAAAACTACAAAAAACCGAAATTTGACTTTACCTTATTTTTACGAAGCTTCATAAAGTGTCTATTATTTATGAAACAAATAAATCTCAAATTTGAGCAAGAGTAATCAATTACAAGCGAGATTTTATTTTCCTTTAGAGTGGGATGTACCAAATTTACTTTTAAGAGTTTATCTATTTTAAATACAATTTTTTTGTGAAACTAGTTGGCAATTATTTCAAATTTTTTTAAGCTAAAACTCGCAACTTTTTTTTATTATTCAATATTCCAACGTGTTAATATGGATAAAACATTTTGTACATTGATAAAGCACTGAAATAAAACAATTTTAGCTGTTTTAAAGGTTTTCAGAATCTTTTATTCTAGTTGGACACAAATTATACGAATTTTGGTTACTCGAATTTTACAGTACATTGAATTCTTTGTATAATACCAATTAACATCTATTTAACAATGAGCATCTTTCCAGAATTAGTGAAAACAAACATTTGAATAAAAAACATTGACATCAATAACTTAATGTGGGTGAACATGCAGGTTATTAAAGTCACCCCGGAATACGAAAACGGACATCAACTTTAAATCATTTTTGGAAAAATAGCTGTAAGCGGACAATTTTAGGTAAAACCATCCAATCTTGTTCTCCTTACATCAGTACATGGTTTAAAATATTAAACTTGAAAAAAATGTGTTGCGTCTAAAAATATGCAATGATTACTTCGAAAAGTGATCAATGTCACCCCGGTTTACGGTATACTTCGTAGATTGTAAACTGCTGATTCTTTTCCAGCCAGACTCCTTAAGGAGATTGTTTGGGAATAACAATTGATCCAGTCTAAGCGAGAATTACGCCTGAGAACCACCATTGCGCGCCACAACCATCTTTACCGTAACTTGGGATACGAGAAAGGAAGTGTTGATGCGGTACTTACTTAACGGGAGGCCCCGACTCAGTGACACTCCTATAAGATCCACAGATTGGGTAGTGGGTGGGTTGTTAGTCAGGAAATGAATTAACTTATTCCAATTGTTCTATAAAGTAGCTCAAGGTTTCAGCGCCCCCTCCCCCCCCCCCCCTGGGGCTGGTGCCCTGGCCGGGGCCAACCCTGCCAACCGCACGTTACGGGCCCGACGGCACTGCACTTAGATGTTAATAGTCTATCTATTTTGTATACTATTCCGATGTAGCTGCAGGCAAAAATGGGAATGCTATTAAATTATCGCTTTAAATTCTTAAATTCGCAAAAATTTAAAAATTGGAATTTTACCTGTTCGACAGTATGTGAACGTAGCAAAAGGAGTGTTTTCAAAATCCATTCTTAAAGCTCAATCCAACTATGTTTTCAGTCGGTTCTGCATCAGCTATACAATCTATGCAAGTTTCTCGACTGAATGACGAGCGCCTCTTTCATGGTAAAATGTTATTCAAATGGTCTTCCAAGCGCAGAAAACTAGTACAACTTACGGCTAAATTGCAGTGCAGTAGCATCATTACCTGGGAAAAGTATAGAGCGGAAAAGCTCGCCGTTAATCACGGGTCAGCTCAAGGGAAATCTGCTCTGCTGCAGTTTTCTTTAAATATCAGAACAATTCGAAAGTAAAAATGTACACACAGATAGCCTCACCCACCAAGGGACCGATGACGACAAACATCTGTCAACAAAAATTGTCCTACTTTCGGTTCACATCTTTCGCCAACTACTTAGATACGGAGTGAAAATTTCATCTTTTAAATTTATGTGGAGCAATCTTAGCTCGCCGGTGATTCCCTTGCTGAACATTTACGAAGCTAAGTAGGTACCACAGGATGGAACATTGAACAGAGCCCCGGCGAAAGAAAGTACATCTATTATTCAGGACGTCTTCGATGTCTTTCGTTGCGGCGTTTCGGCCGCCTGGTTGAGCAGAGTGAAAGATAGCCAGCAGAGAACGCCGCGACAAGAGCTGGAAGCAGGAAAAATCGGACGGCTTGGGAACGGGAAAAAGCTGATGATGAAGTGATATGCCCCCAACCCGATCACGGTTTCGGATGGCTGAACTAACCGCCTGACAAGAACAGCGACAGTCGCAGTCACTGGCGGACACGTTTAAGTCTATCCCATTCGCTGAAATCCTCTTTGATTCTAAATGTAATTGTTTGATTCGGAGAATTCGTGATTTGATTGCCTTTGACCGGAAAAAATGGTTAAGCTTTGCTAAATTTAATTGAATTTATCCTTCCAAATTGAAATAAAAGCCTTGAGACCATTATTAAATCATGTAACGCAAAAATTGAACAAAATTGTCATAAATTTCTTTCATCTCCTTCTCTAGTATGTCAGGAATTATTTTTATAACTTTTTTGTTAGGGATTATCAATAAATTATGTAACGCTTTTAAGGGGTGATGGTATGACAAAATGATACTAGATACTTACCACCCCTTTTCTAACTGACCAAATAATCCGTCACTAAGCTGAAGGCGATGAAATATGGCTACTAAATTAGTTCTCCCACGTGAATATATCTGTCTTTCGGAAAATGAGGTGTAGCATCCTCCACAAACATAAGCCACTCAAATAAATTCATATGAATTCGTTCGGCAATCAAGCAGGTTACTACTGCACCACACACACACAACTCCAACCCCCGCAATTTGAACGCACGCCATTGAGCTGCCACGGGTTGTCGATGCTGACCATTAGCTGTCAATAATTGGCATCGATAAATTATGATTTCGTTCTAATGACTGCCTCGAACAACCGTTTAGTGTTGTTGGAGAAGCCATTTCCGAAGCCAGACCAACAGCCAATCACATCACACTCACACCCGTAGCACCACTCCGAATATGGGCAATCAAATAAAAGTCGACCGTGAGGTCGTGGCAGTTGAAATAGGTCCATGTCCTGCACGGCACCCCCCACGTAGGGTGCCCCTTTGGAATGCCTATTTAGGGGAAATATTTCATGGTTAGGGAAAGCAGTTTTTTTCTCGAATGGATCCCAATGTTACATGTTGGGTGATTTCTCTTTTTATTCTTTTTTAGGGAGGATGCTCGACCATTTCATTATTCATTCGGGTTGGAATTGATGGAATGCGTGGAAATTAGTACCTATTAATCTTCTACTCAAGCACCCCGATTTTCATCCCTCTAAGTACATAAGTTAGAGACTCATGTGCTCCGTTGTTGCTACATTGTTGAAATATTGTTCGGGTTAAAAAGAAGTTCAGTGTATGCCGTTTGTTGCCCGACCTCGCACGTGGTCGAGCATATAAAGAACATGTTATAGTGAATGACCTCGACCAGATTTGCTATTTGCTACGAGCGTTTTACTCAGGAACACAGTGTTTATATGCCTGCAAAAGTAGTAGAAATTGATGGCGTGGTTTTCGAATCGAGTCTGAAATGTGAAGACATGTTGAAGAATGGTGTTGGCTGCTTCAAGGAACCCTCACTTCAGCAGGTTAAGATTTCGGATTGCAAGCAATTGCAATCAGAAAAAATCGAAGGGAATAAAACTACTTATTCTCTATTAGACTCGCTTCGGGTGACCGTCGCCAGATCTTCTCTTCCTAATTGTATTCGCCTGGACAAGATATTCGCTTGTTTGTACCGCGAATTATGAACTGCATCAATTGTAAACAGTTGGTCTACAGAGCTACCTACGGTGAGGCGAATGTGGGAGAGAGCACGAAGATGATTCTTGCGGCAAATATACTGTAAAGTGGTTTTACTCCGAATGACCACCAATCATGTTCTACATACAAATAGCAAGGAGATAAAAATAGGTACACCGTCCGAAAAATACTATGCTGTTATCGCTCGTGTTGAGTATGAATCTGATGATTCGCAAAAGGAGTCAACTATTCCGGGGCGTGGTGAAATCTTTTCCCTCCTTGATTGTCTCGTAAGGGTTTCAAAGTATTCCTCTCCGAGAGTGCGCCAACTACATCGAAAAAATCGAATCCTTTTAAGAAGGAAGAGTACCAGTTTTTGGTCGGCAAAATTCTCGAAATTAGCTCTGACTAGACCTGTAGCTGGCGAAAATGATCAGATGTGTACGCGGAAAAGTTCTCTGCGAACAAAATGCTTCCAGAACGATAGAAAACCCGACAGCTTTATAGGAATTATATCGCGAGAAAAGACAATGGAAAGCTTCGACACTCTTTGGAGTGTATGCGAAACTGAAACAGTAGCAACGAGAGTGTGGAATGTTCAAAGCGCTAGATAGTCGATTTTGCCAAAAATATTTGTCCGGATTCTGTCCTGGTACAGAAAATCTACCACATTTAAAAGATAGAAAGAATCAAATTCAACTTGCTGTAGAACTCTGCAAAGAAGTACTTGTTAAACTTATTCAACAAATCCCTTGGAGGAAACATTATCCCTCATGATTGGAGACAAGTGAAGGAAAAAAAACCTCCGACCACAATTCGTATTGGACGATTGAAATGCTGTCATGAATCCGGAAATTGTTCCAGAAAATGAACCTATTCCACCTCAAAAATAGGTTCGAAGCAAATTTCTTTCTTTCAGATAAAGAATTTTGTTCTAAAGGGTATTTAATGGCCATCAGCGAAGCGTCTCCGATAGCTGCTCTTTTTAACACGGCGTAACTTTATAAACACCCTTTTCGTTACAGAAATTCTATGCAAGCGGTTAGTTTGACGTCCTACGCATCATGCGACCTAATTTCAATTTTTATGACTTGTTATAAAATGAATGCCTTTTGAGTATTCTATAATTTTGTAGAACATAAGATTGCGCTATCTCTTGCCGTTAAATAGATAAGCGTATAACGTATAACTTAGTTGTGATCCCTTGTGCCACCATGTGACCGAATTTTATACTTTTCAAATGAGAAAATAATATTTTAGTACTCTACAACTTAGTGCTATCTCTTGCCGTTGCAAAGCGTTCTATAGAAGGGAGTATTCCCTTTAGATGACTTGGCTCATTACCGTCACCATGTGTGGAAAATTCTAAAACTTCAAGTGAAAACTGAATGTCCATTCAACTTTGCGAAATCATCAGTCCGTGCTTCCTCATCTCGTACAGATCAGAATTCAAAAAGCGTACCACTTGCGAACACCGTACAAACAAAAAATGGTATCCGCGCCGCACCGCTCAAGCGTGTACGTGTAACATATAGACAGAGCAAAGTTCCGTTGCTCTCTAATGCGAGTAAAATGAGTGAACCACAAAATAAATTTTGCCCATAACAGGAGAACACAATAGCGAGTGACTTTTCGCAGTCCCGACTTAGAACTACAGTGCGCGAGGTGGAACAGTTGATCAAGGTGAAATGGAACTTGTGCTTATGGAAGTTTCGCACATACAGCTACATCATACGCGACAAGTAGTAATAATAACGTTCAACTCCTTTGCCGAGGCAGAACGCTTCGAAGCGAAGCACAACATGCACTACGACATCGAATATGAAAATGTCAAATCCAGGGTCCCCGTATACATGGACCTTCATCGAACGGAAATTCGCTTACATGATTTGGCACCTCGTATTAGTATGGATTATATTAAAAGATTCACCTCGAAGTATGGCAAAGTGGAATCCGTCACAAAAGATACTTTTCCCCTGGCATTCTCAACGGTGTTCGGGTGATGGGAATTTGATGTTGAAGAACAAATTTTGAATCGTCCTAAAACCCAACTTTTGGATAATAGATATTTCAATAATTATATTTCATTATTTTAAGAAAATAAACAAAAACCTCCTCAAAAAAACTTTTAACTACTATGCAACTAAAAGGTAATTCAAACTAATTAAATGAAAGATATGAGAGAACCATTCAATAGGGAATTTTCTCACCTTTCGAATGAAACTAAAAGATTTTAGATACAAAGTATACTTTTTAAGATAGAGGTATTTTAAACAAATAAATTTTTTACTCAAAAAGATTAATAACTTTGTAACGGTTGAGATTTGATGGTATGTGTAGAACATTTTTTTTCTCCAAATATGACAGTCAATCACCCATCGAGGTTCTTTACCATGAACAAAATACCCTGTATATAATAAAAAATAGGCGACAAAGGATAATCTTCAAACAACATGCTATAAGTTTTAAAGTATTCAAACATCTATATCTAAATAAGAGAATAAAAAACAAATTAATAGCATTCTGTCTGGGTAGTAGGCCTTTCATTTGAAATTGGTTTGGATAAGATCGGTTCAGCCATTGCTGAGAAACACGAATGAGAGTTTGTTCGTTAAATACACACACAGGCTGAGTCGATTGGACTCGGGCCTTCGGGCCTCGGAAAAATTTTGAAACGTGAATTCATTAATGAAAATGACGACTTAGAAGGTGTCCTAGAATAATAAATAGTCTTTATGAAAATACACTTAGAAACTAATTAGTGTAAAGTTATTAATAAAAATAAATAAAATAATAAGACCTTATTATTTTATTGAAATGTAAACATTTTTATTATACCTAATTAAATTCGCTTTATAATTCACTCTTTAGTCGATTATACGTACGTAATTTATCCAAGAAGTTCAATATAGTCTAATAAAGCCTAAATTGTTGAAAAATCTTGAGTTTAGTATCACATTCCAGTCATATCCGATCACATAAATCAATTTTCATCCCAAGCCTCGACAAAATATCAATAGCTTCCAACAAAGTTCACACAGAACTCTTTTCAATTTACCCTTCTGCAAATCAACCCAAAAGCACCCTCTGTCTCTGTCGAGGTAATAATTCAACTCATAAACCAGACCAATCGCCCCAACCAACCCTTCTCGATCCGGTGAACTTTGCCGAACGAGGAAAACACTCATCGAGACTGAGCCTGGCTTCACCCACTTCTGGCACAGCTTTTATTTATGGCCACAACTTACTTCATCAAGCGCATAGTGTAAAATCGGAACCCCGCTCCCCCCGCCCTCAACCTACAATCCGGAGCAAGACAGAGAAGAAAGATGACACATTCTTAGCACATAATTCATGTTTTGATCCACTTGGCAGAGCCTTTGTACCCAATAACGGTCGTCGCTTGAGCCCGTTTTGCACCGGCTGTCACAGGAAGCAACGGACAAGGGCTCGACCGAGTGCTCTTTGGCTTTCGGCATACTCCCAGCAAGTGGGCTTTTTAGTGTTCACCCACGTCTCCCGGATACCGCCACGCCACGACCGGACCACCACCAGACGGGAAGAACGGGTTGCAAAACTTTCTTTGCTTTTCTGGGCGCTCGGAAGGAAACGATGACTGACCCAACTCCCCGGGGAAGGGGACGTTTCAATAGCGCAGTAAAATTGCTACTCAACAAACTGAGATGGGCAAACAAAGAGTAAACACAAATACGCAAGTACGAGTTCGAATTATTGAGGAAAGTTTTACTCATCGATGCATTCGGAGTTAGTCGTAGCGATGAGTTGTAAGGGTGGGGATGGATGGACTTTGAGGATAGCCGGTGACTATTCTTACCAATTTCAGTTTGTGTTCGACGTCCTGACCTGGTTTAGAGCGAGCAGTGTTGCCACATTTGTATTTGTAGCATTTTTTTGTATTGAAAATACCTCACTGTACTATCTGGAGCTATGTGTAATATTAGGATTACCTACAAACGCCTCTTATTGATGGATCAACACCAGAACAGCTCTAAATCGCACCTTCAATAGTATTTCATATGATCAAGACCAAGTGGAACGATGGTAGCAGCAGGAGATACGGCACAACTAGTTTGAAATGGTATTGAATCAATTCAGGCGTCGATTCAATACTTCGATACCAGTACAAATTTAGATTCAGCAAAAATAGTGAAAAGGTGATTGCACCTCAGGAGTCTAATTAATGAATTCTGTTTAAGCCCTATTATAGCGGGTCGTGATTCTGGTCGTGATATTGGTTCTATGGTTCAGATGTGCGGGCGTAGGGACATCACGATTGCGTGGGAATTAGCGTTTATATGTTCGCACACACCTAGAAAAGGTCGTGTAAATTTACGTCTCCTGACCCTGACATATACGAGCATCAAAAATGACTTAGTTTTACGTTTGGTTTTAATTTTACATGACGTTGATTTTTGTAAATCGTGTAATTTTACTCAATATATGGCGTTTGTCTTCAATGGCAGTAAGTTTAATTTTGTGTCATTGCGCATGTAAAGTATATGTTTCATGTAAAATTAAACGGAACACGGTAATGTTTCGTTATTTCGAGAATTACAGGTTGTTAAATTGTGTCATGTTTGCAATTACGTCAATGATAAAATTCATAATTTTTTGGTGTGCACTTAACCCCTTCATGCCCATGTTGTTTGTAGACAACAACGTTTTCCAACAGCTATAACTTTTAATTTAGGCAAAATTTACTCACAAAAACAAGTAACGCTAACAAATGTGACTATTACCTATCATTTGAGCACAAACAATTGCAAGTATCAGCTCTAGAACTGAAGTTATTGCAATTAGTCTGATTGGATTCCGATGGAACAGTGCTGCCAGGGAAACTTTGCGTTGAAGACGTATTGAAATTTTCATATATCTTCGTTATTTTGCTATATTATTGAAAACTGATACATTTTATCAATTTAGATTGTCTTTGACTACGTTTTCCGCGTAAGTGGACTATTGTAAATATTCGCGGAGAATTGTATTGATTATAGGAAGGTAAAAATTGAGCAGCTTCTAGCACTGCGAGTAAAGCGCTTATCTTTATGAGAAAAGGTTTTTCGTGTTTCTTGACTGCAGCGTTTTCAAGGAAAAATAGTTTTGAAACCCTACACACTAGAAAAAAGTTGAGCATTAAAAGATTAATTAGATTGGCTCAACTCCAGGACTGCACCTAGTCTGCTAGGACCGAGGTAGGAACTTCCAAACGTTACTGAATCATGTTTGTGTGATCACGGGCGTCAAGAGGTTTGCGATTGAGACCGCGTTTATAAATTGGTGCTTAAAGGTTTACTCAATCAGTGGATCGTTTTCATGTTTGCGTGATCGCAGGGGTATGTGTGAGTGGGTGATAGCGAAGCTTGTTGTCTAGTGTATAGGAGTGTTATTTTGTTTTTTTAGGAATGGTTTATCTGATAGCATGAAATTAGGTTTCTGAGACCGTGGGTAGGCGCTTCCAGACGTGAAAGATTTATGAACGCGTGGGAACGTAGCTCTTAAAATTAAGCGTAGCTATTAAAACGGTTCATAATCATATGGGTATTTGGGGTAATTTCGGGAGAGATGCCGCGTCAGGAGAGATGCCGCACTCTCTATATCTCGTATATGGAGTGAGTTTGTCTTTCGAAGAATTATAACTCTAGAGATGTAAAATAATCCTTTTTAATTACTCACGAAAATGTTATTAATGATTTTGTGTGTTCAGTTGTATCACGGAGTGCCAAAAATTTTTCAGCACCACCAGAGTTAAAAATATTCATATTCATTGAATGAAAATTGACCATATTCAGCCGCATTCATTTTCAATATTCAGTGACGCAGGTGAAAACGTCAAACGAACAAACCACCCATTCATCCATGCAGATTTTCATTCGTCTCCGATTATTATACGAAGCGACCGTTCAGCAACGAATCAAACGCATCAAAGTAGGCCCTGGCACAATGTAAGCGATGATGATTGTTGTTCCATATGCTTTACCGGCATTTGAAAACATTTTCCTAGATCATTAGTGAAATGAATGTATTGTATGATATTCAACTGAATGAATAACATGGATATTTGAATGAATATTTTATTCTATTCATCGCGAGTCGCATTAGGTTCATTTTCAGTCGTCAAAAGAGAGCTTCGATTACTTTTAACTCTGAGCACCACATTAAAATTTCGTTTTTTTAATTTGTTCGATTTTTTTTTGGTAAATAATGTATCGGTTGAATAGCTGGGACCTTTTAGAAGGCATTCTGATCATGAGCACGATCATCCATAATTTTAGAAGAAAATGTCGTCGTGCGGCATCTCTTCCCTTCAATTGGGATGCTGCATCAAAATTGCGGGTGAGATGCCGCCCTCAATGGAAGAGGATGCATAGCAAAAATGTATTTTTTTCACCTCGGAATGTCATTAAATGATCATTTGCGTCAGGTATAGGTTCTTAATAAGGTATATCCACAAACTAACGGACCTAACACAGTGACATATAGGATTATGAGTCTATTTATCTATATATTTAAACGGGCGATATGTATCTAAGTATTAGTTACTTCGGTTTATTCTTTAAAGTTTCAGGCACTAATTTTCGTGAACGCATTGATTTGTAGTGATGTCAATATTGAGATAAAAGCAAAAATATTAACGAATTGATGCTTTTTCAAAATGAATCTTTCAAGAACAAACCTAAGTTGTATAAATTCATTGGGAGAAACAGCCAAACAGTGCTTTTAAGGAACTGCTACCAACACATAGAATCTGGAAATGGTAGTACCCCCTTAATAAAAGTGAAGGTTCTAGTCGATTTATAGGTGTAATCAATCTTCATGAAACTCAGCTGAAGACGCTTAATCACAAAAACATCAATGAGAGCCAAAAATACTTTTGTTCACCATTTTTCAGTTTGTGACCACGGTGCGATGCCGCATGTGCGGCGTCTCACCCGCACATGCGACATCTCTCCCGCAATTGGCTTTTTTGTAAAATGTTCATGGAAATTTGATGATTTTTTTTATTACAAAAACCATTTCACAGTATTTTAGAAACTTGTCGCAATTGATAAAAATGATTTCATCAATTATTGAATGGTTCACTTTGATGCAGGATCGATATTTAAAAATGTGCGGCATCTCTCCCCAAATTACCCTATATGATTGCGAGATTGTGCGCGTAGGGATCTGTGGGTGATCGAAAGGGCATGTTTGTGTTTGTGACCAGGTTTGATTTATCGCGATATCCACGAGCATTTGTACGTTTGGAATGAGGGAGTGTATTTGAGAGATCATGCAACTGATTGTTAGTATCAGTGGCGGCGCTAGGGGGAGAAGGGCGAAAGGGGAAACCGCCCCGGTCGCAAAATCAGGGGGCGGCATTTCCTACCAAATATTTTTTAGTAATTCTTCAATTTTTTTGTTATCGCAATTAAAATCAAGTGCGGGTGAAACACTTGAATTTATATGATGTTGGCGCCTGTTGACAATTAAAAAAGTAGGGGATCGGGAAAACGGATGCGATCGAACAAAATTATATACAAATTGCTCAGTCTCAAAAGATTCAACTGAGATGAGTTTCCGAACGCACTTCAAGTAATGTAATGCGAGTATGTAAACTAATTTGCTGGGATCAAGGAGCTCTATCCTATACAGAGTGTTTAGTTCATGGTTAAGAAACTCTCGAGCGTTGACAGTTAGCTAGTATTGGATAATCTTTGCGTGATATAATTTATGAATGTTCCACCATACCATACCGATGAAACAATCTCGATAAACGATTAGCCAGAGTTTAAACGCCTAGAAGATCTACGTGTCCTACAGTCAATAAACTATTGAAACGTTTTATGCACGAAAATATAATCTCAGTCGCATCGCTCGCTTGAAGCGAATCCTGACTAATAACCCACCCACAACCCAATCCGTGGTACTTATGGGAGTGTCACTGAGTCGGGGCCTTCCGTTAGGTAAGTACCACATCAACACTTCCTTTCTCATCTCAAGTTACGGTAAAAATGGTCGTGGCCAGCAATGGTGGTTCTCAGGCGAAATTCTCGCTTGGACTGGATCAATTGTTATTCCCAAACAATGTTCCTCAAGTAGTCTGGCTGGAAATGGGAGTCATCAGTCTGCAATCTACGAAGTATACCGTGCTTACGCAACGCAACGCAAGAAACTCTCGAGCGTTGACAGAGAATCATTTTTTGGGAAAAAGTCGTTCTACATAAACTATCAAATCTCAACTGTTACAAAGTTATTGAACTTTTTTTGGTAAACAACTTGGTTATTTTTAAATGTCTCTAACGCAAAAAGTATACTTTGCATTTTTAATCTTTTAATTCCATTGGAAAGGTGTTTCCGTTCCTGTTAAATATCGGGTACTATAGTCGATAAGACAACCGGTCAAATAAGTGTTCTATAGAAGGTTAGTTTCGTGCGGCAGCGTACGTTATTCGACCGAAGGGTTTTTGAGTAAGTGGACCCGGCGACTAGCAAGGGGTAAACAAACCAGCATTTTGCACTGATTGCTAGACGGAATCTTCTCGGAAGGGTATCCGAGAGCTTAACAACGATAAGGCCGTTGGGAGGGCGCAATTCTGCGTGAACTTCTAAAAGTCTAAGAGATCTGCTGTGAGAAACAACCCACCTGTGATCGCGATGATCTACGTGGAAGAAAAAATGCGCTCGGATTGGTTGTATGGCCTCATAATATTATGTCCTATCTTCAAGAAGGGCTACCAACTCAAACATAATATCTTCCGAGGCATAACTCAATGCCGCCTACTAGGTGGAGTCTCGTGTTCTGTTGAGGAGACTACGCTTGTTGGCTGAATACTTTGTCGGCAAATATCAAAGCTGGCTTCGAGAAGGACGATCTACGACGGACCAAATGTTTACCCAGCGACAAATTCAGGATATATTCCGGGAATACAACTTGCGGACTCACCATCTGTTTGTTAGTTTCAAGGCGGCATACGAATCAGTAAAACGAAATGTGACAGATAGTGATTGAGCATGATTTCCCGACAAATATGATTAAGCTGATTCGTATGACGCTGGGTAGGATAAAATGGAATGGAACCATCATGACGAGACCTCACGTGCTTCTTGGCTTCGCGATCTACATCGACATCATTGGCGTTGGTCGCAGAGCAGTGGAGGAGGTATTGTTGCATTTTAAAAGAGAATCTGCAAGGATTGAGCTGACTGTAAACTCTGACAAGACAAAGTACGTGGTAGTTGGTAGAGAACGTAGCAGTCGTGTTGGGTTTGAGGTGGAAATCTATAGGGCACGGTGCGGTACTACAAATTCATATA
Source organism: Topomyia yanbarensis (assembly GCF_030247195.1). Taxonomy (NCBI): domain Eukaryota; kingdom Metazoa; phylum Arthropoda; class Insecta; order Diptera; family Culicidae; genus Topomyia; species Topomyia yanbarensis. Next base: position 39,915,793 of record NC_080671.1, on the reverse strand, counting down.
TCTGAGAACACTAGGGACATATGATAACGATGTTTACCGCGATGGAAAAATGCATGTTGCTGCTGCAACAGCTTAAGGATGCGCGCAAGACTTGCTCTATTAAAATCGCGGATACTCTCTGTTGCTATGTACGGCCATGAGGCATAGATTGAAGGAAGCAGACTATCGAGTGCTCGGTTTGTTTGAGAGAAGAATTCTGCGTTTAACACTCGGCAGCACAGTAAACAATGGAGAATGGCACAGTCGCAACGGTATCAAGTATAGAACCATGCTGGCAATGGAAGGCTGATAAAACACGGCACACTACAGTGAGCTGAGCTTGTAGGGCGGAATAACAAAACAAAACACCAGCTAAAGTTATGATCAGCAAAGAATCTGGAAGAGGTCGCCGACTTCGGCGTAAACCCCGCTATCGCTGGCGGTGCATTGAGCAAGATGCGCGTGCGGTGGGCAATTCAAGATCAAGTGACCTGCAACTCTAAAATACACTAGGTTACTAGGTCACTAAGATAATGATGACGATTATTAATTTGTTTACGCAAATTTGAAATTATGGCAGATGCATCTCGGCCGCCCTGTTACCTGGTGTCGCATAAAATACAAAATCACTATAGCACCGTGTTATTTGTAATACTCCAAAGGCATAAAGAAAGTGAGCGTTATGATACTTTAGTTTGAAAAGCTAATATATACATTAACCCGTTCATGTCCCACTTTTTATCTGATACATATAGGGCTCCAAAACAATTTTTCATCAATGAGCATGGGAATCAATGAACATGAAAAACCTGTTTTAATTAAGATAGGTTCTTCTTTTGCAGTGCTATAAGCTGCTCGAAATTTACCATCGGATGTTCAATACAATTCCCCTACTATGTTTACAATAATCAAATTGTATGGAAAAGCTAGTTGAAAATAGAGTCTAGAAGTTTTGCATAATAATTCGATTCATCACAAAGATATCAAAAAATTATGTAATGCCACTAACATAAACTGTCCTAGGCAGCACTGCTCCAGTGGGATCTAGCCAGACAAATTGCAAGTACTTTAGTTCTGCGAATAATACTTATATATGCTAGTTCTCAAATGAAATTTAAGTCTCAATAATTAGTTTTATAAGCTAGGCTTGTCTTAGCCAAAACTTGATAAACGTTACTGTTAATAAAAAAACCTGTTTTAATCCACCTAGCGGTGCAATTGTGCCTTTCTCATTTCTCTAAACTATGGCACGGAGGCTTTTTATGTTCAACATAATCGTGGAAATGTCCATTACATTCTTAGTACACTTTGCACTTATACACAATTGCATGCCAGCCACGAACTTGATGAGCTACGTGTTGACGGTGAAACACTTGAAACAAAAAAATATCATACTCCATTAGCCTAATCAGCATTAGATCAATGTTATCTGCTTGCTAACTCATTTTGTCATGCGGGGATGGGTATGTGAGGAGGGCGAAAGTCCCATGAACGAACGACTCCCCAGCTTAAATTGGTATGCTTTGTAATATAGTGGTGGTTTAAAGATGATGGGGTTGAAAGGGAGGGGTATGAGGTGGTGGTCTGAGGGGTGATTTAAGGAGATTTTTAAAGGAGGGGAGTGAACAGTAGAGGGGGGGTGTAACCCCTCTCCGTAAACCATCAACTACGCCCCTGTTAAAATCCAGAAACCTTATGCGAGTCGAAAAAAAATTTGGCCGGGATTAGGTTAACGTTTTTCAGAGTGATTGCATAACCTTTCTATATGAGAAAGGCAAAAATGTGCAAAATCCAAAAAAGTGAATCTTCGTCAAATTTTTTTCGTGTTTGCATCAAATCTCGACGTTTTATGCACCTTGAATACATTTAGCATCAAAAATAAAAATTCTATTTTTAATTTTTCCTATAGTTTTTATGAGAAATTTCTGTGTGGCCGCACTCTGAAACCCGTAATTCCGGAACCAGAATTCCGATCGATCCAAAATTCAATAGCAGCCGATGGGAAGGTTGCACCTTTCATTTGAGACTAAGTTTGGGCAAATCGGTCCAGCCATCTCTGAGAAAAATGAGTGACATTATTTGACACATACGCACATACATACATACACACACACATACACACACACATACACACACATACACACACATACATACACACATACATACACACATACACACACATACAGACTTTTTCCGATCTCGACGAACTGAGTCGAATGGGATATGACACTCGGCCCTCCGGGCCGGGATTAGGTTGACGTTTTTCAGAGTGATTGCATAACCTTTCTATATGAGAAAGGCAAAAGGCAAAAAATGGGTTTAATAAGGGTTAAAAGTAAATTATGTTTCTCTGAACGTATAATTAGAGAAATAAAAAAAAGGTTGATCGCCAGTATCTCACAAGAATAATATTTTAAAATGATTTGTCCAATTCTTTCATCAGTTTTTTTAATATGTAATATTTTATAGAAGGTGTACCAAACCAATTGAAGAATGGCCTCTCTTTGCTCAAGCAATAAAATTTTAGGTACCAATTATTGCCATTTTAAAGAACATGAGCGCGGAGCGAACATGTGAACGGAGTCGTAGCCACACCTTTCGAGAGGAAATTTATGCGCATCACTACCGCCAGGACAAAATATTGACAATAAAATGTAAAAAGGTTCATTTTTGTGTAGACCCTTTCTAATACTTTAATCATATTTGTTTCATTTGACGAGGTGGGAAATAATTGAACTCTTTAGAAAATTCATTATAAGAAGGGCGACAAATTTAATGTTTGGCCTCGAGCGGTAAAACGCCTCGCACCGCGACTGCACAGTGGTCCAGAATGCAAATTTTTCCAAAACTAAACAACTTAGCCTCATTTAGTCTTTAAAGAAGTTTTCGTAGTTTCTTAGCCCCTTCTTTTTGTTAGAACAACAGTCAGGGTGATTCTGATTTTACCAAGATCAAGAAATTAACTTTTCAATCATTCCAACTAGAGCCTAACGACCTTCAGCGAAGTTGTAGAACGACAAACTTTGAAAAAGTTTGCTGAAGACATGTAAGCTCTAGCTGTCATACTTTTCATTTGACAATAAATTTAAAATCGAAGGTTAGGGTGTTTCTTAGAAAAACTGTTTTATTCAAATAACTTTTGTGGTATTGATTTGAAAGAGAAGCAGTCTTCAGACAACTTGAAGATTGATTTTAGGCGAACAATTTTTTTCATGGCACCACGTATTTAACTATTTTCGTTAAAAAGTTATGAGCACTTTTTCGCCAAAAATGTTTTTTTTATATAACAATATAATTAATTTGGGAAAACAAAAGATAATTCTTTTTCAACTATAAATAAGGTCATGATTAGAGATATAATTGAGCAAAAAATGGCGAAAACGATATTTTTTTAAATTTCATAATATTGAGTTAAAATAATCTATTCATGATATTAGGGACCATTCATAAATTACGTAACGCTTTTGGGGGGAGGGGGTACGGCAAGTTGTGACAAGTTGTGACATAGGGGGGAGGGGGTGTTAACTAGATCGTAACATGTTTTCATCGAAGAAACAATTTTTTTTTCTTGGAATTTGTTACGTAACAGGGGAGGGGGGGATGGAAAAATTTGTGACAATTTGTTACATAGGGGGAGGGGGGGTCAATTTTGGGCAATTTTTGCGTTACGTAATTTATGAATGGTCCCTTATAAGTAATTATATCGTTTGATTGATAGAAGCTAGAGTTTTTACGTGTTAGAAAAAAAATGTTCGTCTTCAAAAGTTTCGAAAAAAAATCAGAAGAATAAGTTGGGAAAAATGAAAACTGGAAAAGTTATATAAAAAAAATTGTTTTTCATGCAGTGGTATATAATATGTTTAAATTACTTTCACAGTGGACAATATAAAATATACAGTTTCATTTTCATGATAAAATATTGCACTTCACAAACTTTTCTATAATTTTAAATAGTGGTTCTTTTTTTTAAATTAGTAAATTAACTTTTTAATGGTTCTAGATAGAGATTCGCTGTCTTCTAGAAAATTGAAGTAAATACAATTATAAAAAACTTTGTTGCAGATCCTGAAACTCTATGTAGTGTACTTTTCATTTTAAAGGAAATTTACAAAAAAAATTAGTGTTTCTTAAAAAATGGTTTTCTTTGTATAACTTTTGCAGTTTGATTTTCCATAAGATCACTTTAGAAGTACTTTCAAATATTTTGAAGGAGAACAATTTGTCTTAACATAACGATCCTCTAGTTTGTCTCGTTAGGAAGTTATATATATATATATATATATATATATATATATATATATATATATATATATATATATATATATATATATATATATATATATATATATATATATATATATATATATATATATATATATATATATATATATATATATATATATATATATATATATATATATATATATATATATATATATATATATATATATATATATTTACTGAAACTATACAATTTATTGGATATATATTGCAAGAATAAAAAATGTCGTATTTGCCATTTTTGATGATCTATACTACAAAGCATGCTATTTCATATGGCAGAAACGGTATTTAATGTTAAGTGCCCTAATCGAAGAAAATGCTATTTGTTATATTTTTATATAAAAAATTTAATATTTTAATATTTTATTTTATATTATATTTTTTATATAAAAGCTCATAACTCTGAAACGAAAAGAGTTTAGTAGTTGGTGTTTTAAAGCAAATTATGCGCCCTAAAATAGTCTTCCTGTTGTCCAAAAGGGTACTTTAGTGTAAAATAAAAACTACAAAAGTTATAGAAATAAAACCGTTTTTTAAGAAACACGCTTAAGCTTACATTTGGATTTCTCGTGCAATAGAAAGTACGAAAGCTAGAGCTTGCATGTCTTTATCAAATATGTCTGTAATGTGATACTCTATAACTTCATCGAAGACAGTAAAGCTCTATCTTGAACCGTTAAAAAGTTCAATTTTATATATTGCTAAAATTAGACCACCTTAGCATCTGTTTAAACAAAAAGAAGGGCCTTGCAAAGTACAACAAATTTGCCAAACAAATTGTAAAGCTAAGTCATTTAATTTTAGCAAAAAGTTGAAATTCCTGCTAAATTCGCATTCTGGATCACCATGCACCGAACGAAGATGCAAAACTAAGTAGAAGCGTAAAAATTGACTGAGATTATTTTAGGGACATATGAGTAGTGGAAAAGCACACTAAAAAGGTAAAACAGAATCAAACGACTTTAGTGAAAGGAAAGAACACAGGTAACATGCAACGAAACCTCTTCAACGCATCTAGGATATTAGATAAACACTTAACAATGCAAGCAAATTATATTAATTTACCATTAACGACTATTGCATTCCATTAGAATTTTATCATACTATGCTGACTGGGAACGGATGACTCCCGTACGTCGGTAAATTAATCGAAACTTCATGTATTCGATCCGACCTTCCCGAATGCCTCAAAAAGTGACCAACGATCACCAAGAAAGATGAAGTTGTACGCGAGACAATAAATTTCCAACTATTCTATCATATATGCTAGCTCAGCATACAATCCTTGACTCAGCAGTCACAAAAATGTGCAGACGAATCCACAATGGAGAAAGGACTGGAGAAATGACTATATCAGAATCACAATTGTGCACTAGGATTAAGAACTATAATTATTACTACAAAGAATATTACTAATGGGTTTCTACTTTTACATTTCTTTAATGGTTGATCGTAAGTTCGGGTGGTTGTAATGTTTAAAAAAAACTCAAGATAATAAAAAACGGTCCAATAAACCCTCTCGGTCTCCTCGATGCACCACTATCGAGTCGTAATGCAACAATTATCTTAAAACAATTGGCTGTCAGAGCAGCTTTAATACTGATGCACGAAATATTCTTGATGGTGTCAAACATATCAACCTAGAAGAAGAAAAAAGTTCCCTAGAGATATTTTACTTGAAAAAAACATTTCATGTGGCAACACTGCGAGCAAACCCTTTCCAAGGACAATGCGGTTCCTATCGTACCCTGGAATGCCGGAAGGGTACATTGTTATTTTATTCATGCAACTTTCTTTTCGAACTGACATAGCATTTGGTTTGTATGTGGGTGTATGGGTGCGTCTCTGTTTGTTGCCGAAAGGAAAAGTTTAATATTTTGTTTACGGTTCAAAGCCACAAAGCGACTCAGTAGAAATTTTACGATAAAGTAAGTTGTAATATTGCTGGCTTTTGCGGTTGCAAATATGGTTCCACTTTGGCTCTTTTCGGCCAATTTTGCTGTCTGTTGATGGAGTAGAGGCAGTTGATTTGGAATCAGCTTAAAAGAAGTTCTTTTTTCATTGTACAGCTTTTGAAATGAAAAGTGGTTATTGTAGAAAAATTATTGGGCTATGATTAGTTATGTGCTCTACATGCTATTGACTCTATTAATGGGAAAGACACCCGAATAAAGAAGTGTAACAATCCAACCTGTAAAATTTAGTAATTTCCCCCGATTCCGAACCTTTAATTTCAATTCGCGAACCGGCCTTCGACTTTGAAGGTGGACTGTATAGTTTTCCGTTTAGTTGGATTTCGGATCTCAACCGATAAAGCTTATCTGCTTGATGTGCTTGTCGATATAAAACTAAACTTTATTCCCAAATTGTCCCCCTTTTTATTGCTGTTGTGTAGTTATGGTAGTGTTAATTTTGATTGTAGTTTTCAGTACATTTGATTTCACTTTCATAGCATGTAGATATATAAATCTAGTATCTAGTATATAAGTATAGTTTAAATGTTAGGTACAGGATTCTAGGGTTACCCGCAGATTTAAGTTCAATATTTTTAATTATTTTTAGGGTTAAGCAGAAATACAATAAATTCATTTTATATCTGTTGACGATTTAACACAACCCATGTCTAGAATCTCGTGAAAAAGTTAAAGTCGCGCTCAAACCAATTGAAGCATCAGTTTGTCTCTTTGCACAAAATGAATACAACAATATAAAAAATCAGATCTTTCAACCCCTATACTTCTATTAGCGATTCAAAACATTCCCCTTTATTTGCGAAAATAGAAAACCCAAAATCAAAAGCTAATCCCAAGCACCATTACCAACTTAATGGCTCGATTCAAACCGACATAATACCGCCTCCGATCCTTGCCACCCGACTGACCAAGCCGGGTACGGCCCACCATCATTAATTGAGGATGGAAAATTATTCAGCTCCTAATTAGACCGCTGAAAGGTCTGTTCCACTTGAACTAGAAACCAGAAGAAACACACCCCGAAAGGCCAGACACAGCAAGGATAAACCCCAAAAGTGAACCTTTGGGTAGCTGAAATAAAAATACCTCCTCCGCATGGACCGCATCCGATACCCCGGATATGTTTACAGAACACCAAACGACAAGAGGTACGAACAGATCCGGATTCGCTGTCGTTATTTATGCGAGTGAGGGTAAATCATGACACTTAATTTTCATAATTTGCCGTTCGTTATTCCGTGATAAAAGAGCTCTTTAGCCCAACCTCACTCATGCCCACTCTTTCCACTTATGTAGTGCCTATTACTTGCTGCCACCATCCGGTAGGTAGTTGGTACAACAGCTTGTGTACAAAGCAGAGCAGCCCTTTCCTTCCTATAGCGAGTTGTGGCTTGCATCCGATCTTACCGGCGCAAAGTGGCTGCAAAGAGGCTTCGTTCTGTTATCAAATAGGACTACAACAGTCAGAGCTCTGTGTACCCAAGCATTCGAGTCATGTAGTTCAGCTGGTTGTGCGAAACGGAACAATCCAATCCAACATTGCAGGGTCGAGGGAAAAATGCTGACTCGGGGTAAAAAAAACTAAGAAATAGCATGGCATTCCGTTTCGAGTCTCGTCTCGGTTGGGCGGTTAGAGGAAGCATCCCGCACCAAGATATTGAGTATAAATATTCCAATAAGCTGTTGTCGGGCGGCTCTGTCCGTTCGTGTGGAAACTGAGTTCGGCTGGAGATTTGTTTGTCTCAATCGACCGTGGCGATGTTGGGAAGGGGGATGGGGGCTCCAGCAACTGCTTGCAAAAGGTTGAAAATTTTGTCAATGTATCCAAGGTTGCTTGCGACGGCAGTGAGCTACAAGATTCGTCTACTGGAGCATATCTGCATACTAAATTTGAAAATGATAGAATCTGAACTTTTTAGTTACAGTGGCTCTGATATGTTCGAGCCCGAACCCGAACAGAATCTTAGTAGCTAGTAGGTTCGCAGCACCAGTCCCCTTGTCCTGTACATTAAGAATCGGATTCGAAGCCTATCGAAACAGATGGTCGAGCTCAACAACGGAACAGTCATGCTCTTTTTTGACTGCTGTGAATGAACATTATGCGAATCATATTAAATGTAATAATATCATGTGACTTATTCAATTGAATATCGTACAATAATATCGATTTCACCAAAATTTCAAAGCATAATTATTATTCCTCAGATAACGCAAGGGTCTACTGGAATAATACATTGTTGCACGTTCGTTTCGTACATAGGCGAGCGCAGTTTTTTCCATTAGGGGGCTAACAGTTATTTTATTTTGCAATTGAAATTTACGTTTTTTCATTTATTTCCTAAATCTAGAAGAAATTAACATTAAACATTTTACACTTCCTTGAAAAAAATATCGTGATCTTTAGCGCAAAATAATCCTCACGTTTTTTACAATATTAATTTTTTGAGGTGTAGAAGACGATAATTCACTGCAGAGGTCGTTCACAAAGAGCAGATGACTCCCTTGAGGAACGCCCGATGTAATGGGGAAAGGATCCGACAGTGTAGTTCCAAGTCGCACCGATGCGTTACGGTTCGCAAGGTACGAAGAGATCCAGTTAGGCAGCCAGTCCGGCAGTACATTCCACAGCAGGATGAAAAAACTTTCCGGGCCGTCATATCCCAACCCGTTGATAGTGAGTTCATCTCTGTGGCCGATAGGAAGACCGATTTCACCACAACTTGTAACCAGCAGACCAAAAACCCACGATCGACGAACAGAAGGAGATAAGCAGAACTACACGAAGTCTATCTCTAGTGCCGACCGCAGTCGGTGTTCGTGAGCATAATAGTGTAGTTTGTACGACACCTGTTGGCACTGTGGGGTTGGACCTTCCTCAGGTCAGTTCTGAAGTTGTCAATCCCCTTGCAGGTGCTGCTTGTTCTGATGTTTTTCCAGGTTTGACTGACAACATCGACGACACGCTCCTTCCACATCACCACTCGCTGTCGCCAGGAGAAGACCCATCGAGATATTCGTTTCGAGATGGAACTGCTATCACCAGAATAGTAGCGTCAAAGCAAACAACGAAAACTACACGAAATCTTTCCCCAGTGCCGGTCGCTGTCGGCAGTTCTGGAAGTAATCGTGTAGAAACAGCCCAGCGTTATGCAACACTTTGTGCAGGTTGATTATACCAGTTGCAAGTGGGGCCAAATTCACCAAGTTGCGTAAAATTCCTTTTAAATTACAGAATTGATAAAATTGCTTAGATGAGCTAAACTAATTAATCAAATCCTGTTTTAAAAACTGTCCTTGCATTTAAATTAAAATGGGAAGCTTATTACTACCACTATATTACTTAATTTCAAGCGCAAATAGCAAATATATGTGCTAGTTAAACCAAAAATTTACTGGCAACATTACAGCGGCATTTAGGAAGCAGTTGGAGCGGTCGCCTGTTGGACGAGACAGGGTAGCGTCCCTCCACAGCCAGTGTAACGGACTTCTAACTCAGCTACACTGGCTGTAAAAAACACAGCGCAGTGATCTGCTTCGCCAGCCTTTCAACAGGGAACTGAGCGTGTCTGGCCCAGGGTTGCCACATTGAATTCTGTATTTTTTCGTGAAAAAATCTGGGAATCTGTTTCGCGGGAGAAAAATTCTGAATCGAAAATCTGTATTCGAAAATTAACTAGAAGCTTCGCAAACAACAATATTTTGACAATAAAAAATAATTGTGATAACCGATCACAAATATATCAATCAGATTGATTTTATTCTTTATCTGGAGAACAAATGATACCTAAATTTGGCGTTTTTGTTCCATACCTTAAGGCTAGTTTACAGTTTGGGAAATGAGTCACGGGATTTCATCATGGAAAATTTTCCGTCGAGATCTCTCCAAACTGTCAAAACAAGCTTCTGAAAAACACCAATTTGTGTTGAATTGTTCCCGGCCAGATTTCTGTGTTGAGAGTTATGAAATCCCGTGATGTTTCCCTTCATGAAAACTGTCGTTTTTGTGTAGTCTTATTTTCCGTCACGGGATTTGAAATCCCCAGATCCATTTAAAATACACAGGGACCCAAATGCCATGACACGTTTTCCGAACTGTAAACTAGCCTTTAGCGGTTACTTAAGGTCTGAACTGCATAGGATGCTTTTTAAGCGTTATATGAAATTCTGATAGACTGGGTTCTCTTCTAACCTACACCGAAAATCTGTATTTTAGCGAAAAATCTGTAATCTGTATATACAGAATCTTAGTCGTAAATTATCTTGAAAAATCTGTAAAATACAGAATAATCTGTATATGTGGCAACCCTGGTCTGGTCAAGTCCGTTCTTTAAATAGTCGATGATGACGTCATTCATAGAAGCGTAGCGCGCTAGGTACACCAATCTGTCGTACAGGGCTTGGAAAGCGCTATCTTCTGTGTGTTAATGCGCGATATTTTGACAAGGTTGTATATTATTTAATTTTTTAATGCTATGATATCAAAAATCTTTGGGTTTATCTATTGTAATCTATTCTTAGAAGTATTTCGGGGCGATTTGCGCAAAAAATTTGAAAATTTATCGTGAGATGGCTGAATTATATGCGTTTAAAATTGGACCATTTTTCGTTACATACCATTTTTGTAGAATTTGCAGAGTGCACCCCCATATCGAAAACAAAGACGTAGTCCTACGTCAAAAATTGTAAACTACAAATTTTCTTCTGATACGAATGCATCATCCAAATGATGTAAAATATCATTAATAAACAAACAAACAAACATTATTATTATTATTTATTAAAGCTTTAACCACTGAGGGTAATTTGCCTCGAAAAAAGGCGTCGTTATATTGCATTTTACAAAGTCATTGAGTCCTTCGATTAGATATTGTGCTCGGTGGCGACAGCACGCTGGTTGGGCCACGTAACAAGCTCCCAAGTACCCGGTCCGAGTGTGGCGGAGGGCTCGCTGATTGATGATGGTAGATGGGCTGGCATGCTTTGGCTGATAAAGGGCCGCGGGAGAGTCCCCTCAGCGCTTTAGATGGCTTCTAAAATATTGGTATCCTTTCAGAATGAGTTGTTCGATAGTGTGTACCGAATCGAGGAGGGCTGTCTATGGAGTTGCCGCAGGTCTTCGAGTTCCCCACAGTTTGGAAGTAGGTACTGTACCGTGAGTCTTATATTGCAGGTCGGGCACATTGGAGGGTCGACGCGAGTGATGATATAGGTATAGGTGATCTTCGTGTGTCCTACCCGTAAGTGCGAGAGTGCTCTTTTTTGCCTCCGGTTTTCGCGGTCTGTCCACTTCGCGAGATCTCTTTTTACCTTCTGTGGGTAGCCTCGTAGGTTCCTCCAGTGGGCGATAAAGTGATCGGAGGATTTCGCCTTGAATCCCCTGATAACGTCAGATGATGGGGACCTCTTTGGAAAACAGCGCGTGAATGGTGGCCGAGTGCGCCCGGGAACCCAGTATGTAGTAGTAAACGGGTCGCAGGATTGCTCTATAGCTTGAACGTTGGTGTGCTTGGACTCCCCCGATTCCAGTGCTTTGATGATCGAGAGGGAATCGGAGAAAATCACAGCCGGAGTATCTTCAGGTTTCCTTTGTTCCCTCGCATTTCTTCGGAATGGGAATCGTGGGAAGGATTCTCCAGCTGTATGGGAAGGTCCCCCGCCTTCCCATATCTTGTTGAAGGGCGAAGTGTTGATCGATTGAATTAGCAGTTTCAGAGGGCTCAACTGTAGTGGTACCGTTAATCGTTAGTGCGAAGCCGTTTTGCCTTCTTTAGCCGCTTAGGGCATTGACCCTTCTTCAGAGATACGCAGTCGACGGATCGAACCTGATTCCGTCGAGGAAAGATGCCCATCTGGCCTCCTTGGCTTTCTCGATGGCCCGCCTGGCCTGGTTTCTGAGGCGGCGAAAACCCGCTGATCTCTCATCCCATCGATGATGGTCAAGGGGGGTATTTTTAAGATTTCGTAGAGTTTTTCGTCGATCTTTGATTGCCAATCGCTACTTCTGGGTTCCACCACTGAACCGCTCGCTTTCGTGGTGCTCCGCTGGTTTGGGGAATGCATTGTTTTACAGCCTGTGTCATGATCTCTACAAGCTCGTCTGGTGAATAGTCCCGGTCTCGATCGAGTGTATCCGAAACGTTATCTTCGTAGATGGGCCACTCTGCCCGATCATAGAGCCAATGGCGACTCTGCGGCGTAGAGGGGAGCATCCGGTCATAGGAGACTACGTTGGGGAAGTGATCGCTATTTCCAGTATCGGCGAGAACCGCTCATCTCGATGATGGCATTAGCGCAATGGCAACACCTCTTCGAACCCCACGCTATGTGATGGGCGTTAAAGTCACTCATTTATAGGACAGAGGTGTGTAGTTGCTTGAATAGATTCCGCAATTTATTTCCTACGGTACTGACTTCCTGAGGGATGTAAATAGACGCTGCTGTACGACTTATGGGAAAGTTGATCTTTCTTCCCACTACAATGAGGTCGGTGTCAAATTTCACCGACTCAGACGGCAGGTCAGCTCAGGTTCCTAGGCCGACCGTCTGGTAGATGCTCGAACATTTGGCTGATTGCCAAGAGTAACGGTGAGTGAACCAAGGTTATGGAGCCGTGTTTCCCTGTATGTGTGTCGCATGGATGACAAGAAAGACGGACAATGATGCGCTGCTTTGTACCATGGTGTCCTGCGGGAATGTACACTCATCGAGTATCTCCGGAACTTCCCGAGTTGGGGGCGATGCGGGAAAAGGGTCTTGTTTCATGTACGGTGTGCAGATTTTTTTTTGTTCGTGCTGTCCCATTGTGATTTCGAGTGTACGGATTCTGCAGATGCGATGTAGTTGTAGCGTTTTTCAGCGTGCATGCCGTGCCAGGAGCGACCGCCGACAAGGCTTAGATTGCGGAGCCGAATGTTAGTCCAGTCGATTGGGGGTCGATTCTTCGGTATTAGGTTTGTTATTTGCTCTTAGCCGGAGCAACGGGTCAGGTGACGGATTGTTGCTCTGTGTTTCGACGGTTGACGGCGGAGTGCCGCCTGTCGAGTATTTGCCAAAAAGATTCGAGGGTAGTCGGTTGTTGACTGCTGCATTTAGTCTGGAGGCACTTGCCTGGGTAAAGCCAGGGCCCGCGCCAACAGCAGCCGGAGGTGCATCGGGATAACCCGGAACGTCCTCGGTCAGGGTCGACGCAGGAGGATTGTTTGTTTGGTTTCGATTATTGAATGTTGTTGCTATTGTTGTTTTCTGACTGCTGGGTTGAGTGTTGTTGAGTTTATTCAGAGATGTGGTTCGAGTAGTCAACGTTCGGTGGAGGTTCTTGACATAGCGTGTTGAGTGATGTTGTTGAGTTGGAGCAAGACTAGGACATGGTAGAGTCCATGATCGGCAGAGGCAGTGTTATGTCGGGGGTTGTTTTGGGGGTTGGGGCTTCTGGATTGGTCAATGTTAGTTTTCCTAGTGTCTTTCTCTTTCTGGCGGCTAGATCACCTAACCTCCGCTTGGTTCCACAGACCAACGGGGGTTACGGTTACGGTTACGCTGTTTCGATGACCTTTCCTTTCTTGGGATTTGTTCCCGTGGAAGCAGTATCATCGGAGGGAGTGTTCTCACTGGAGTGGACAGACGGCTTTTGGTGGAGCTTGGTGACGGCATTACGCAGTTTGGCTATTTCTGCCGTGGCAACTGCCAGCTGTTTTTGTTGTTTGGTGCATTGTTCTTTCAGGTAATTATTTGTCCGATCTTGCTAACTCCTTGTGTATATGGGCTATTACCGTGTCTCGCTCGTCATCCTTGGTGTTTCCTTCGGCAATGCTCGACTAGCTGGGGCCTTGCTGCCATTTAGTTACTAGAGTTCTAGCCTCAGAGAAAGTCAAGTTTTTGTCGATTCTGATCATTATGATCTCTTCCTCCTCGAAAAATTTGGGGTACTTCTTGCTGAGATTCGAGTTTCCTTGTCTTCAGGGTTCTTGCAGGGATACTACAGTTCAGTCATGCGGCGAAGTTCGAGCAGAAACGGCAGCCGTGCACTTGAAGCATATAATCGGCAATATAAGGAAGGATGCTAGTACGCATCAGGCCGACGAACACGTTTTCCGGTAGATTGGAGCCAGAGAAGGAAAGAATGACCAGTGGTGTTTTGATCGGTCTACCTGAGATCATTTTTGTTATACGTCAAACATTCATAACCCCTTGAGCCTTGAGCGCTTCCAGGAGTAGACCTTCTTCGACGTCTTTGGTGTTGTTCCTATTCTCCTGGTTCGCTGATGGCACGCTGTAATAGCGGCTGCTGGTCTATTACGTCTCCGGAATTCAGGTAGCCGGTAAGAGATCGTCTGAGGGGAGGTTCCCCGTTCCAATCGGGTGGAGGGAGGCGTGGCATTTTGCTTGATAGACGAAGAGTTCGTCACGAAACTCTCGTACTAATCACTTTACACGCGCAGACTGATTCGACTCTGGGGTTCGCTGCTTCACACGCGTACAAATAGCCGGCGGTCCGCAATTTAATGGAGGCGCAAGTTTTTCACAAGTTTTGAAAATTCGTCTTGGTGGAGACGAAAGTTTTTCACTTAATTTGAAAAGTGGAATTGGTGGAGGCGCGGTCACGTTTAACGGTTTGAAATTAAAGTTTTGGTGGATGCACGAGTTATTTACCTACTTATGAGTCTGCGCTTCTGTTACCGGTTACGATTTTCCATTTCTAATCACTTCGCAGGAAAGCCGTAGTAAATATTGGTATATCCCTGGTTTAGGTCGGAAACGGCCCTTTGGCGGCTCCGCTGTCCCTCGGAATGGAGCAGACCCACCGGGAAGCGAGTTTCGACCCACTTGGTTTTCGCACTATAGATCTGGTTAATGGACATTGCACTCGCGTAAACTATTGCCGGGGTAGCGAGATATTACAGCGGTTGGTTTCGGATGGCAGTGGCCGAGCTCGAGAGAAAGATACAGGTGGCGTAGGCCGAGCACTTGTGTTTCGGGCGATCACGGGCCAGAGCGAAAAAAAGTCAAACTAAACACTCACTCCGAGTGATTGATGGGGTACATAACATCTAACAACATACTCTCGAAAATTTTAGGAAGACAGGTCAAGATTGAAATTCCTCTATAATTTGTGACATCATGTACGTTTTGGGGTTTTATCAGCGAGAGAATCGAAAGCCCAAAAACACTCGATCATTTATATTTCAAATTACAAGTTCATTTCAACTAGGGAACTGTAACTAGTCGGACCTTTTTGAGGGTTAATGAACCACGCTTGCACTAACGCAATACTTGATGATGCAACTGAATACAAAGATATTGCAGTTATTGAACCTGATTAAGTAAATAAATACATTTTTAAGTTTAAAAACGTCTTTAAATTTTATAGTGGCCTGGTGTGCGAACCAACTTACTACGTGATAACAACGATATTGAAATAGACACTGGTTTCCTAATTTCATTAGTTACTCAAACATAGCGGAAAACTTTCAAGCAAAACCGCACAAAAAATCTTTTTTTTCATTTATGAAAAATATTGCACCAACTTCAAAACTTCATACCATACCATCACAGTCAGCAATCGCAACACGGCGAGCTCCCGTGGAAAAAATAACTAAATGATCCATACTGGCAAGGGAACCATACACTTCAAATGAAAAACAAACAAAACTAGGAAATTCATTTGCCCACATTTGTGATGTTATGCAAAATGGCTAGACACACCCCACTATACACACAGGAATGCTTTCCAATTAAACCGTCCCGGGGTGGTTTTTATCCATCGACAGCGCGCAATATTTTCATCAATCAATTTATCGACTAAGTTCAACACAACAATTTTCCCTAAGCCTCTGAACATATTGGTATATTCTCTATCGGCCTAGCTGTATGAAAGGAAACCCCACAGGAAACTATTTTTAATTAACTCCTCCCCAAGCCAACTGATATCGATCTCGACAGATGTTTTCGCTTGAACTCCGCGCGAATGTTTCGGAACGGAATACAACGAAAACCATTGAAAATTCTTTGATTAAAATTCAGCACGAAAATTTTTAACTAAAGCCTATCACCACATTTCAGGAACAAAAAATCTCTTATAGCAGTGCAACCATCACACCGGCAAGAGCTCAATTAGGCGACGAGCTCACGAATTCCTCATTTATCATCATCATCTCATCGTCATCATCATCATCATCGTAGTGGTTTCGCGTCCTGCCTGATACTGCTCTCGATGCGCCGCGCGACTAACGGACACCAGAAACCTGCTCTCCAGTAAACCTGGCTATTTGGGCAAAGATGAAGTGCTCAATTACACTTTCGAGGGAGCTAAACAGAACGAGGAGCCGGCGGGGGTGTCTGTTTGGTCCAGAAACGGAATTCCAATTAAAAGTAATGAGAATTGATTTGTTTGCTGATGCCCGGTAACAATTTGTCTCGACTTTATCAAAATGTGTTGTGAGCTTTCGCCTGGGGATTTTTAAAGCTGTCTCGGGGTTTTTTCATACTGCGAGAACGTTCTCGATGGTGAAGTATATTGAAGTAATTGTCGAATTTACATAGAAATATTTTTAGTTTCTTTTACTTTTTTCGGTTACACAACTTTTTTAGCTTCTTAAGCTTATTCTGCTGCACTTTACTTCTTAAACTTATTTAATGTTATTTTGATTTCATGCGTTTTCAATCGTTTTTCCTATTTTGCTTATTTTATTAATTTTAATTATTTCGATTTTTTTGTTCTTTGTGTAATTGTGATTATTTTACTCAAACTGATTATTTAACTCCGTTAACTTTTTAGCTCGCTTTATTATGGCACCGATATCGGATGCTTTCAGATCATTTTCTACTTGAATGACAAATATCCGTGTGCCGTTATCGCTGACGGACGATGATGAAGATAAAACGAGCCTCGATACGGTGTGAGAAAATTGACCATCAGCTGCCAATTTCGTCAGTCGGGGACAGTATATTTTCCCTCTACGAGAACCATTAAAATTTACAAGCCTCTTTTCGTGGAGGGGGGAGGGGGTGGAATTCAATCGTTAAAAAGTGCTTCTTTATGTTTTTAGTTGGCTTGCCATAGACATCCTCCGAATCGGCCACGGAACGCTGAAATAACGACCATCAGCAGAGCCGTTATTTTTGCTGCTATGTGCTATCTGTCGAACGGGTGCAGAGTTGGCACCATATGTGACTGTATCGGTTGGGCCATTTCTCAAGAAGTCATAGCACTAACTTTCCACCAGATATAGGACGTAGAACTGTAGGGAAAAAGTAGAATTGATGTGTGTATATGTAAGCGTCATCTTGGCAAACAAAGGGAAAATTTATTGGCTTCCTTCCTTGCACTCGTCTTATGCCGGATTTTCAAGTGGGAGGGAAGTTCTCTTAAATACCAAACAGTATAGTGGAGCTATTCTATCACAAAAATAGAAAGGTAATAAACATAAATTTCTATTGGCTTGGGATGAGTGTGGTAGATTAATCGGAAAGGCGGATGAGAAATATTTTCGAATTGGTTTTGCTGAGTGTGACCGGCTAACGTAATAAATGAGGTAGCAGTTTGAATATTACCGTCTAATATTTCTGTTCATACGTTTTTCGGTACCCGGAACTCTGAACCTGAATTGCAAAATTGGACATTCGGAATCCGAATGATTTATTTATTTAGAACGAGAGCCAGAGCATGAGACTAAGAGATTGATAATGTGAGAATTGGGAACAAAATTGATAGAGTGGTTGAGATTGCTTTGTCTCTAGGCTTCTCAACAGCTCAACTGAGTGGGTACATCTAAATGCGATTTGGGTATGAAAAAAAATCTAATGCACCAAGCAGTGAAATGAGACATTTTTTAAACATATTACAGTCGGGTCTTTCATTAGTTTGCAGAACTCACCCAACTAGTGGTGGGATGAACATTGCTTCGAGTCTGAAAAAAATCTCAAATAAACTATTGAAAAACAATAAAAGCAAATAAAAAATAATAAAATGAAAAATCGTGTCAGTAGAATGATAAGTATAAAAATCAAATTAATGAAATAAGTAAATCAAATTAGTTCTTTAAGTAAATTAAGGGGATATATACAAAGTTGTGGCGAAAAAGTGAGCCAACTCGTGATTTTTTAAGTGTTTCATGCAAAATTTAATTGAAAAAGCGAAAGACCGTTCGTTGGTAGCACTATCGAAGATTGAATTAAAAAAACCCCATACCGTACCATGAAAATTGAAGTCTCCTCGATGCCGGAAGAAGTTCCGCAATATCACAAAGTTGCCGGTTCCTAAACTAGGTCAAACCAATCCTGCACTAAGTTGAATCTCTGGTTGAAATATCACATGAGATTTGTGGTGTTCCTGGAAGCGTCAGAAACTCCTTCTTTATTTAGAAATGTAAGACCAGGTGCTGTTTTTTTGCTGGTATATTTGGCGGCACAAACAACCGCTCATGCAGACAATCCTTGTCGAAGAATACGCAAAGCAGTCTCGTCAAAGCACTAGCTTGAAGGGAACACACCATTTTGTCCCGTCCGGTGCGATTGTCATTGGCAATCTTCGCTTACTGGAGCAAGGGCTTCTTGAAACAGCCAATCCCACCACCATCGATCTCAACTTTATGAGCGGCCATGTACACGCGTTAGTTCTTCTTAAAAGTCTTGTTGCCATTAACGTCATTTATTTGCTTTAGACAAAATATCACAATTCAGGGCTTATCCATGCGAACTTTCGCGATATCTGGCACAGTTGAATTATTTCTGCGTCATGCGGAATATTAGAATACTTAGCGAACCTTTTATCCGAAAGAAGATAGGATATGGTCGAACCCAGTTCATTGTGTTTGATTTTAAATGGAAACTCGGAGTCTTTGATTACGAATCTTGTTTGACATTCATTGTTGCGACAGAATTAGCCCGTCTATTCTTGGTAGGGGCTATAATGGGTATAGATTGCTATTTGACTGATTCAAGAACAATAAACGGTAGAAGGATAGAAGACTAGGTACGGAACACATGTTGAAATCAACCGCTACAGAGTATTCCTAAAGTTTATTTGAAAATTATTATAATTGCTATAATCCTTTATACGATCCGGTTTGGCCGATGACAAATGAAATTACCGAGTTAGGAATCAGAATTATATCGTGCACTAAAAAGTTGTAAGTAAATACATGTAAAATCAACAGAAACGATATGAAATAAATAAATGTTTCCAGCTTTAGCTGACCTACACAATACCATGTGAAAATAGCTGCTGAAAGAAGTTTAGCCGCTCCCAATCTGATTCAACTACTGCTCGTCGTAACATTCTAAAGAACTTTTTAACTAAATCTCGATCACTATCTCTAAGGATTGTGTGTGATCAATAATCAAATGATGGAAGAAAACTTTGGAAAGTGCTTATTCCCAGTGGGAAATGATGATAGATTGGTTTGTGCAAAATGCAAAATACGATACCATATATCATGTATAGGTGCAACGAGTTCAATACCTAATCAAGCTTGGCAGTGTGATACTTGTTTCGCACAATCAACTTCCATTGACGAAGACAAGCAGATGGATCAACTACAACAACGAACTTAACGGATCATTTTGGATCTACAGCGGCTTCAGGAAGAATTTGAAATGGAGAGGAAAACAATGAACAAAAAGTATCGTGTCTTGCAAGAACATTTAAATGTGTTGAAAGGAGATATGAACAGTTTGGAAGGCAGATCAAAACAAAGTCTAGGTAAAAAGATTCCCGTTGCTAAAGTTCTGACTGGACAATCTCTGCTGCCAGATAACAGCAGTGAGCAATTGGCTGATATGGACATTCGGAAAATGTTTGCTCGTCAGTCGATCCCAGCAGATCTCCCTGTGTTTACTGGAAAGCCAGAAGACTGGCCAATATTTATAAGTAGCTTCAATAATTCGCCCGAGGCATGTGGATACAATAATGTTGAAAACCTAATTAGATTGCAGCGATGTCTGCGAGGCGCTGCACGAGAAGCTGTGAGCAGCAGACTTTTGCTTCCGGAGTGTGTTCCGCAGGTGATTGACACATTGCGCATGCTATATGGCAGGCCAGAACTGTTGATAGCTACACTTCTAACTACAGTACGACAGTTATGCCCGCCAAAAGAAGAAGACCTGAACTCATTAATTGTTTTTGGACTTGCTGTGAAAAATCTCACTGACCATATGATCGCAGCGGAACAGCAGGATCATTTAAATAACCCCTACTACAAGAAATCGTGGATAAATTACCAGCTCACTTCAAGCTGCAATGGGCCGTCCACAAACGGCGAATTCGATACATCACTTTATCCACATTTAGCTATTTCATGTCAGAGATAGTAGAAGCTGCATGTGAAGTGAGTTCGATAGTGGTAATTGGAAAGTCCGATTCGGAGCAAAGCAATGATGATAATTGTAGAAGGTACAAAACGGACGAGTGTCAGGCTCCATCCACCATGAGTCGCAACGAGAAACGAAACATTTGTAACATATGCGAGGGACAAAACCATCGTGCCCACAACTGTGCGGAGTTCAATTCCGCAACAGTGGCTCAACGCTGGGAAATAGTAAACGGTCTCCAACTTTGCTCATCTTGTTTGAACCGGCACCTTCCGTAGCCGTGTAAGACAGCACAATATTGCAATGTTAATGTATGTCGCCTCAAGCACCATCCAATGTTGCATTCAACACAATCAAACTACCCTTCAATGTCTGGAGGATGTTTTTCCAATGCTTCCGCCACCCTCAAGTATGTTCCTGTCACATTATACGGAGCATCTAAAAGCTTGAAAACTCTAGCATTCATCGACGAAGGATCGGACTGTACGTTAATAGAAAGTAATTTAGCTAAAGAATTGGATATCGCAGGAGCAAACAAGAGCTGCGAACATCGTTGGATCAATGGTACAAGATCGAAGGAAATTGGTTCAAAAATTATAAACCTGCAAATATCTGGAGCAGACAAAAGGAAGAGGTTTTCGTTATCTGAGGTTCGAACAATTAGACAATTGGAAATCCCAGCACAAAGCGTTAATGTTAATGTTGTTAATGTTTCCAGCTTTAGATGACCTACACAATACCGTGTGAAAATAGCTGCTGAAAGAAGTTTAGCCGCTCCCAATCAGATTCAACTACTGCTCGTCGTAACATTCATTTTAGGATCATTTGGGACATTTCATGAGAGTTTATTTAAGCACGGTCCTATAGCCAGACTCAAAGTGAAAATTGAAGAAAAAGAAAAAAGAGACAGAAATCATGGTGGATAAAATTTGAAAGACAGTTTGATAATAAAGAAATAATGTGGTCATCTATCGTTACACAACTTAAGGCTTGATGCAGCCTATTTTATTAGAAACTAGAAGGAAGAATATGCTAAAAACTTAATTAACAATAGATCATAAAATAATATTTGTTTCGCTTGCTTGTGCAAAAAGATGGGTGGGTGCTGTCTGGAATATAACCGGAATGCTGTGGCGGCCCTTAGACTGGAAATTCTAATGATATGCACCGTAATTACCAATCCAGCAATCAATTCAGAGTCCTAAAATTGTCTCCTCAGTATCAGGGCCGTCGAGAGCCGCGCCGGGCCCCGGGGTTTGAAGTACTGACGGGCCCTATCATAGTCATCTTATTTCAATACCGATTAGAGAAATTATACGGATGCAATTGTTTCAATTAAACTATTTTTTTATGAAAATTGTTGATTTGACACGATTCAATGCGTTAGCTCAAACATGTAATAGATTTTAAACATATAATAGATGGAAAAAATAAAAATTTATAAAAGAATATTTGTGGCTGGCCATCAGAATGACTTACGTCCGACTTGCCATTGCAATTGGAATCCTTTTTTGCGGCGTTGCCATACAGCCCATATCGCCATCGCTCATGCTCCCTTGACTCACGTTAATGCTACCATCGTTAATGCTGCCCAGAATCAGAGCTTAGAAAAATTGACATCCCTGCGTGAGCTTGAAAGAGAAACAAAATTCAATTCATGCCCGCCGCGATGAATCGAATGTTTGGTTTGTTTCCCTCGTCCTTCGCTTTTTCGGTACAAAGCATTTATGTCCGCATATGTTCGGTTTCAGAAGCAAACTGAACCTTGTTTCTATGCTAGCTCTGAGAGGGATTATCAAGCAAAGTGCACCAGATATAAATTACACAATTCAGCTATGCTCGAAAATGTAAAAGAACTTCTGCCTTCAAACTGTCCACATAATAACAAATGAATGCTTTGGTTGGTGAATGAATTTATATTTCCTGTACACTCAACCATTCTATTCTTCATAAAATTTCAGTCAGTTTGGAAGTGAATGAATGAGGGGAGCGTTGAAACTGAATATTGTTTTCAGCAAATTAATCAGAAATAAGTAAGTAAATGTGAAATTTCGCACCACTGATGCTGGCTTGTTTCTTGTTGTTGGTACATGCTGTTGATTTTGAGGTACTAGATGCAGCTATTGCACTTGTCACTATGACCTGAACGAATTTTCTTTACCGGTTTCTGAACATGGTATAAACGGTTTTGGAATCGCTTGTTACATTTGCGCTGACATTCAGAGGGTGACGATGATTGGGATCCTACAGCGAAGTCTGCTGTTAAAAAGACTGAGACACAGAGTTGTGAGAGAAAGAGCTTCAGCTTTTGGTGAAAACTAATGGGTAGAAAAAGTATCCAGTTAAATTCCCATATTTTTCTTCATGAAATGTGTACACTGGAACCTCCATTTACGAACCAAGCCATGGGTAAAAAAGTTCGCTTTACATTCTTACTAAAATTCATTGTTTGAGCAACATTATCGTTAACTCTAACAATATTGGTATTTCCGAAACGGGCTTGACAAGTACATGATGAAAATTAATATTTGGTACCTTTTTGAAATCCAGGATGGACACTTCCGATTGAACAATAATCTCGATAATCCTAACAATTTGGGAATTGGGGTGGGCGTAGCGTAGTTGGTACATCGATTGCCTTGTACGCAGCGCACCTGGGTTTGAGTCCCGACCCCAGCATATAGGGTTAAAAAAAAATGGGAATTTTTAAAATGGGCTTGACGAGTAAATGATAGAAATGGTAGCTTGGAGCTATTTCTAACGATTTCTGTATAAACTATGAGGGTATTTTTAGCGGATTTGACGAGTAAATGAGCGATGCCCTTTTGGAGGCCAAGATAGTGTCTTCTGGTTGAGAAAAGTTTTCTATAATCATATCATCCGCATCACAAATCACTATATCTATATCTATTCTATGATTATCTTATTTCGAAAATGTCAAT
The DNA here is from genome assembly GCF_030247195.1 of Topomyia yanbarensis. Lineage (NCBI taxonomy): Eukaryota > Metazoa > Arthropoda > Insecta > Diptera > Culicidae > Topomyia > Topomyia yanbarensis. The sequence continues at coordinate 39,892,308 of NC_080671.1, read as the reverse complement.
ATTTTATGTTATACAGATATCTTAACTGGAATTCGCCATCTTGGTTTTCAATATGGCTTCATACATTGATTTTTGTCATCTACTCGTCAATCCCATTCCGAAAATATCCAACTTTCATTAGTAACAGTTAGCTAAGAATATGAACAGATGGAGCTTTTGGTCACGGTTTTAGCCAATATTATTTTATTTGGTCTATCGCCTACGTTTCGAAGGTCTACGCCTTCATCTTCAGGGCAAAATTATTGTAACCGTTTTTTATTGGCTAAAACCGTGACCAAAAGCCATCTCCATCTGTTGAAAACAAAGTGGTCGTTCTTCCAGTTAGCTAAGAATATGTTAAATTGTATACAACTTTGTACTGTACTGTGCGTATTTAAACTTTTTTTACGAACGCTTTCAAAAATATTTACGATAAATGAAACAAGAATGGTTCAATTGCACTGTTCAATGAATCTAATAGGGTTACGTTCACGTACTTCAGGAAACCATTGGAACGACTGGAACGTAGTTGATTGTGGTATATTTGCAGTACCAACAGAAACAATAAACTTCAACAATTAAATTAAAATAAAATAAATTCAGTTAAAAATGCGGGCCCCCAAAACAGACCCGGGCACCAGGGTAGTTGCCCCCCCTGACCCCCCCTCTCGTCGGGCCTGCTCAGTATACTAGATATACGGTAGAGGTCCAATATTTATAGTCATCCTAAATTTTGAAACCGGACACACCCCAAAAGTATTGGCGCCTGGAAAAACCCCATGCAAACTTTGAGCGCAATCAAAAACAATGTCATGAAGCGTAATGTTGAAAAAATGCCTAAGTGCAGCAAGAAAAATGTGTGAATTGAGATGGGACTTGAGTTTGGAAATGCAGTTTAAAATTTTTTGTATGCCAAATATTTTAGAAATGCATAAAATGTCAAAATCTGGTGTCAATTAAAAAAAAAGATTTTTTTTTGATAATCTCAGTTTAAAAATGAAAAGTACCATAGGGGCAACTTTTTACGATAAGATGCAAGATCCGTTATTCCATGCATTTATAAGACATGTGGCATAAAATATAATATATAAGCAGCCTTTTCAAACCCCAGCATCAACTCAAATCCAGAAGATTCATGAAGGCTATCTTTAAAAAAATATTTCTGGTTGGCAGTAGATCTCAACGTTTCATTATATCATAAGCCATTTAGCTTAAAAATATTTCAATTCAATTTTTGAATATTCTAAGGGTCCTTTTGTGTTTTTTCATGGGTGAAAAAATCTTGTACTTTGTCCGTTTGGCGCAATTCCTTTAACGTGTCCGATTGAGCTAAAATTTTCATTTTTTCGAGGTGCTAATGCTGTTGAGGTGCGTCCAGTTCTTAAATTCGATGGTCACCTGTTTCCCATGCCATTGACAGTCTTCTGAATAGATGCCGTCCCTCCGTTGCCTTCACAAAACCCCGAGTTACCCGAGCAAACGAAAATCCCATAATGCCCCCATGATAATGTTCCAAATTCATCCCCTAGTGCATGATATTTTGATAGTGTTTAGAATGAATTCAACCCATGAAAACACCATCGCCATGGTCTAGAAGATCCCATTTAAAAACCTTATTCTGGTGTATTAACGGATTTTTGACACCATTTCATGGTGTTGAAACCATTTCATTAAAGCTAGCTCACGTCTTGTTTTTAGTTGAACACAAGCTAAGGGGCGTCTGGTGAGGTGGGCAAATAAATCGACTTCTTTTTTATTCGCTTAATTGTTAGTATTGAACCTCTTTTTCAACCTATTAGCAAAAATTTTCGAAAAACTGACAGCAAAAAAAATACAGTGCAAACAGTACACTCTAAACTACTTCCACTCAAATTTTCAAGAGAAAATACCCAATGGGTCATTTTAAATAGCGTTTTTTTCCGTGATACAATTTGATGTGAAACACCCTTTACTAGCGTTTTTTTCTCGAAACCGCGTTTTTCAAATTGGCGAACGCGATAACTCAAAAACTAATCAACGAATTGACTTGATTTTTTTATGAGAATACACAATATGTGTAGCCTGTCGATCAACCACAGAAAACCGAATAAAAAGTTTTTTCTAACTATTATTTCGAAGAAAAAAAGCGAATTTCACAGTAAAATATGAGATTTTTTGGTTTTCGTGAAGCCATTTTCCGAAACTCGAACTTTTTTTCTATTTTTTTAGTTCTTCAAGTAACTACAAGCCTAAGCTGTACAAATCTTATTGAATTTCCTGTGTCAGACAACTTTATCAAGAATTCGTGTTCGCCACGGTGCTCCTCGACGTGGAAATAGTTGGACGTCTACTCTTGGGAAGCTCGTATGTGCGCAAACAACGAGCTGCGTGACTGAAAATATTTTTTTTGTGCACTATAAATGTATAAATAGATCTTGACATTACACATTACGCCTTCAAAATCGTTAAAAAATAACTTTAGATTTGACCACATTACGCCAGATGGTTTCCCTAATATGAAATTTCTCTCCTTTTTCCCAGAGCGTGAATCTATGTGTGGTAAGTTATACATTGCTACGCTGGACCGAACACGATAGCCCGTTTATTCAAGCGATCCCACACAAAAACAAGTAATGATTCGATAAGACGAAGTCGAAACGCAATCGATGACTAAGTTATAGGTTTGGTGTATTCTGTGTGGAGAAAAGATTTTGTTCAATTTTCTTCCTAGGGACAATATAGCAGATCTTTAGGATTGGCATAAAGTTATGCAAATGAAGGGCACAATGTCTGCTCACAGTTATATTTTTCTGCATAACTTAAACGTCAAAGAAGTTTCGAGTGATAATAAAAATTTCACAGAAATTTTTGCATTAAAAAAAAATTATAATAAATCACCCTGTAGAAAAGTCAAAACTTTTAAGGAAACAGGTATAATGCATTTAGTTTAAACTGAATTTTTCGTTGTTTGCGCATATTTATACATACTCACATTACATCTCCGTGGTTTTCCTATTAAACTACATGAAAGAATGTTTCTTTTGAGACCTTACTATTTGAAATCAGAGCTGTGCATTTCGCAAAGTAAATAATTGAATTTTTTTATTTTTCCAACCATCATTCCTCGGAAACTGTGCAAGAAGAATCTTCAAAATGTTTCGGAAAGAAACAAGCACAATCATTTTCATTGAAATGAAAGCAATTCAAAATCTTTCTGTCACATGGTAGATTTTATTTCTCTATTAAAAGAATAATTTTAAAATGTCAAGATTTTTTAGTAATTTATGCTTTATTCTTCTAAACTTGATTTTTATTTATTTATTCATTTACCTTCTAAAAACTAAAAAGGACTATGTTACTACGAACATCTGCTTTTGGACATTGTTTTCATTTGAGAGTGAACGAACGAAAATATTCCATAAATGCATAGAACCATTACCCTAATTGTCCTATCCACAAAACGTACTGCTGTACGAATAGAGCAGCATAGTGTGGCGCAAGGTGCCAAAAAGCCATCCATTTGAATGGACCCTCTCAAACGTACAATTTTTCAATCTCTCACCTTTCAGCACGGAAAGTACAACCGGCCATTATCGTAACCACCCACACCGCCGCCAGGATAAGCTAACAAGATTGCGCGAACGTTAGCCCCACAATCTATTCCAACTCGATTCGAAACGGTCATCCACTTTATACCGTGCACCGAAAAATGTCGGACTTCCGCGGACTATCACTGGCAAATCCGCATAGAGTGCTGACCTTTACCTGCTGCTAGTACTGCCCCGTGTGTGTGGAAACGAGCGGATCGCCAAAAAACCACCAACCTACTCCGTTCGTGGTGCTACCGATTCCGTGTTAGGCTGGACCCGGTGCACCAAACTGGTGCCAGTGGCAGGTGAAACCGAGCTGGTCACTGCACGGACCAACTACGATCGTCCGGGAACCACATTTTACGGTAGAGGCAAACGAAACTGAAAACTCGACCAGCCTGCCCGCATGCCACATACTGCAGCAGGACAGGTGAGAAGACATATTACACGGTCTTCGACTGGGATACCAGAAGCTTTCAGGGGTAGCTCGTCAGCAACCACTATCGACCGACCGAACGACCGGCCGACCAACCAACCGGGGTCGATGCTATCGGTGAGAAAATTATATATTTTTGGCAAATTATTACCACAGAGAGGAACCGGGTGCCGACGGAGGTACCCATTCAGCAAAAGTGGTACAGTGAAAAGTGGAACGAATGACCGAGAATAATCTGCGGGAAAAGTGCAATTCGTGTGCACCCGGTCGGAAAATAAGCCAACCTGGTTGCAAGTTAAGGAAAACTTACCGCAAGATTCAAAGCATTTCGATTGCCGGGTAGGGATTGCTTGGCATGTTTGTCTTTTGTACATTTGGAACGTAAATTGGTAAATTGGTTTTTCACTCATAACACTTCGTTTCTCATTCTTCACTTTTCACTGGAACTGTCGTCACTTACGTTTCTTCTCTCTTCGATCTTCTGTTTTTTTTTTGTAGATTATCACTCTTAACTGCTTTCTCACTTTTCGTTTCACTTCACTATTTACACTTCAGTTATAATTCTTCACTCCAAACCCTTCACTATATTCACTTTACTCATCGCCTTTTATTTTCACTCTTCATTTTTAATTTTTAATTTGTGTAATCCTAATATAATTAACAAATAAATAATTTACAATTATTCACTCAACATGAATAGTTCTTCATTCATCAGTATTATCTCTTCCCCTTTCACGGTTAATAATAATTCTTTGTTCTTCAATTTCAACACTTGACTATTAACTCTTTACTCTTCACTCTTCACTCTTCATTCTTCTCTCTTCTCTCTTCTCTCTTCACTCTTCACTCTTCACTCTTCACTCTTCACTCTTCACTCTTCACTCTTCACTCTTCACTCTTCACTCTTCACTCTTCACTCTTCACTCTTCACTCTTCACTCTTCACTCTTCACTCTTCACTCTTCACTCTTCACTCTTCACTCTTCACTCTTCACTCTTCACTCTTCACTCTTCACTCTTCACTCTTCACTCTTCACTCTTCACTCTTCACTCTTCACTCTTCACTCTTCACTCTTCACTCTTCACTCTTCACTCTTCACTCTTCACTCTTCACTCTTCACTCTTCACTCTTCACTCTTCACTCTTCACTCTTCACTCTTCACTCTTCACTCTTCACTCTTCACTCTTCACTCTTCACTCTTCACTCTTCACTCTTCACTCTTCACTCTTCACTCTTCACTCTTCACTCTTCACTCTTCACTCTTCACTCTTCACTCTTCACTCTTCACTCTTCACTCTTCACTCTTCACTCTTCACTCTTCACTCTTCACTCTTCACTCTTCACTCTTCACTCTTCACTCTTCACTCTTCACTCTTCACTCTTCACTCTTCACTCTTCACTCTTCACTCTTCACTCTTCACTCTTCACTCTTCACTCTTCACTCTTCACTCTTCACTCTTCACTCTTCACTCTTCACTCTTCACTCTTCACTCTTCACTCTTCACTCTTCACTCTTCACTCTTCACTCTTCACTCTTCACTCTTCACTCTTCACTCTTCACTCTTCACTCTTCACTCTTCACTCTTCACTCTTCACTCTTCACTCTTCACTCTTCACTCTTCACTCTTCACTCTTCACTCTTCACTCTTCACTCTTCACTCTTCACTCTTCACTCTTCACTCTTCACTCTTCACTCTTCACTCTTCACTCTTCACTCTTCACTCTTCACTCTTCACTCTTCACTCTTCACTCTTCACTCTTCACTCTTCACTCTTCACTCTTCACTCTTCACTCTTCACTCTTCACTCTTCACTCTTCACTCTTCACTCTTCACTCTTCACTCTTCACTCTTCACTCTTCACTCTTCACTCTTCACTCTTCACTCTTCACTCTTCACTCTTCACTCTTCACTCTTCACTCTTCACTCTTCACTCTTCACTCTTCACTCTTCACTCTTCACTCTTCACTCTTCACTCTTCACTCTTCACTCTTCACTCATCACTCTTCACTCTTCACTCTTCACTCTTCACTCTTCACTGCTCACTCTTCACTGCTCACTCTTCACTCTTCACTGCTCACTCTTCACTGCTCACTCTTCACTCTTCACTCTGCACTCTTCACTCTTCTTTCTCACTGCTCACTCTTCACTCTTCACTCTTTACTGCTCACTCTTCATTCGCCACTCGCAACTTCAGCCAATCTTTCGGTTATTAGCGACAAGCTAAATTGCAACCAATTTCCCGCTCTCCACCACAGAACTCATTCCTCGTCCGTTGGCCCAAATCGGATCGGCAATGGAATCGAAACAGCAAAACCGGTACGAGCCGGTGGGGAAAATATTTGAATTCCATTTTCTTGCTTTTTTACCGTGCCTGGGGATTTGGCAGCTTGCTCGGTTGGGTACGATTTTTGGGGAGGAACGGTTCCGGGAGGTTGGCTTCGGTTACCGTATTTCATAGCATACTGCACCAATTTTCCCGGTGGTGGTGGTGGTCTGAACCGAACCTGATTCCGAAATGCCATGCTTGCTTACCTACACATAGAGGAGCGGTACGGAAAGTGCACGGAATGGGAAGTATTGTTTGTGGCGAAGCAGCGGAAATGGAATTAAAACACTTGCGGTTTGCTAACCACCACCCAGCCGAAGGGATTACCGCGCTGCATCCGGAGTAGCAAATGAGTGCAGCAGCATTAGAGCATACCATAGAGCAATTAAATTGTAGTGGAATTAAAAGCTTACGGGCATATTATTTGAAAATAATTTGGGAATATTTTGCATAAGCTTCAAATGGACTGTTTTCCTATCTCTCTCCCAGTAGATCCAGCGCCACATGAATTCCAATCCTTTCCAATAATCTCCAACCGAATTCCATAATATAATGTATCTTATAATGCAGGAAAAAACCTTGACAATAAATTCCGCAGCCATATTCTGCCTCAGATTTTCGGCTACCTGACGATGCGAAGGTACGACACAACCAAAAGAAAAAAATCGCTTCCGCCGAGACATCATCCTTTCTCCATCGACGCACGTCAAGAGATCAACGACGGAAGTTGGGCTGAATGGGACGAGACGAAACGACGACAACAACGACGGTACGACAGCAACAGCAAAAATTGGCATTGAATAACTTCTCTTTGTGACGGAGGACCAGAAGGATGCCAGTTGAAAGGCATTTCTCTGTCGTCACCTTCCGCCGCAATATCCCTTTTTGGGGAGGGGGAGATATTTTCCTTTTCCTCCGGATAGTGCCGCTAGTGCTGCTGCTACTTTCCGATCGGGTTGTTGAATTTTTCGTTTGAAGTTGAAAATGTTGAAGACAAAAAAATACAGTAGAATTGGTCCAGCAGGTTTTATTGTTCGAGTCGAGTTTTTAATCCGAACGCAAAAATAAGGATTTTCAAAAAATTTTGGTTGTGAAAGGGTTCACCGCTCTTGACATTCATATTTTGCATACCTAACCTATTCATACCTATTTTAAATCGAGTAAAAATCCAAACCAACCAACGATTCGAATACATTCCACGCAAATCCCGAAAGGAAAAATGATGTCTTCATTGTGACAAAATCTTGTTCAATATATTTTGTGCTCTTGTGCGCATATGTGGAGAACGACGAACGGTTGGCTAAGAAGGATGGAGGCGCGGTTAAAAGCTATTTTTCTAAGTTCATACAAACAGATGATGGTGGCAAACATGGGGACATATGAAGCTACACTGTGGTAACTCCAGACACCGACCTTGTACATTTTTACACGTGCCTGGCAGTGTCACACTATGTTTGCAGTAGCATTGAGTTTTGTTTGTAATGTTTGTGCGGTTTAAAATTTCATCAAATATTTATTTGACGGCGCCGCACAGTGGCTGGAGGCTGGCCAAATCCTCAAAAATTTATTTTTGAAATATTGATATTTTATATTTTTCCTAACTTTCTCATGAATTGAATGATGTATATTGAAAATTTTATGATCGTTGGATAAGAACACAATTTTTAACATGAGTTTAAACGTAGCAAAGTCCGGACTTTTTAATGATTTTCATTTTCGAAACCACCATTGCTCTGTTCACTTCAAATGCATGTTACTCTTTTGATTTTGGTCCGATTTTTGCACAACTAGTTTCATTGTGTAGAGAATCAAAGGAACATGGTTAGTGAATAATATACATTTGGTGAATTTATTGGAACTATGTCTTTTTAGTTTAAATATGTTTGAGGTGGTCTGATCAAAAATACTTTTTTCACTAAAGTATTCTGTACAAATTTCGGAATAATTTCGAAACGGTCACATAGTATACATTCTATGAGAAATAACCTCTACTTTTCGAATATCATGGTCTCGTTCTGCGCATAGGTGCGCAAAAAGGTTTAAGGAGATTTTGAAGCTTTCTTGCTGATATGGAGCCGCATGGTGTTTTGTGTAAAATAGTTAGACAATCTACAGTAAACCAACACGTTATATAGTGGATTTGAAGTAGTGTTCTTCATTTTTTATGATATTGCTGACATTGGTGAACAGTAACGGAAAATCTATCATGAAAGCGGGATCCTAGTTATAAGAAAGGTTCAATGACACTGTATGGAAAAATGCATTTCATAATCAATGACTTTTGACATCAAAAATGAGCTCAACACATCAAAATTAGCTTAAATGGTGATTTTCAGCCAAATTAGGTAACATTTGAAGTTTTGTACGACTTTTGTTTGAAGACCCGCCACTGTGCGCCGGTGGTTGAATGGTAAGCGTCACCGCCACTCACCACCCCAGCCGAGGTCGTTGAGATTTTGAGATTTTTTTTTTTGAAAAATCTGTGATCACGTCTTCCTTTGGAAGGGAAGTAAAGCTGTTGGTCCCGGTTCATGTCGGTGAATTGTGATTGGTACTCAGTGCGGACAGAGGTCGACGGAAAATAAAAGCGAATTTAAAAATCGAATTTTTACCACATTACCATCAAATGTTGTCTTCGCCATGTTTCTGTTTAGGAGGTAAATTTAGAAACGTCAATATTGCACAGTGGTTTTTTTTTTGCCAAAAACACGCGATTAATTATTTACACAAAAGCGGTCAAGTTTAGATCAATAATGTCTTCTGAAAGTTTTATCAGTATTTCAAGACCTTTCTTCTGGTTTAGTACATTGAGTGATTAATCTACCTAAAAGTGAGATATTTTTCTCATTTTTTTAAATGTATAGATAATGAGATCATATGTTCTGCAATGTTGTAGAGCTACTTTTTGCAAACAACTTTGCTTAAGAGTCCAAAACTGTATATTCAATACTTGTGAAGTTATAGTGCCTTGTTTGTGGATGACCCCTTAAAATCATTTTTTTAATATAATTTTTTTGGTATCGTACCTATGAATTTAGAATGTTCTACAAAGTTATTTGCGTCAATGCCACCCGCAACTCTTTAGTAATTTAGCAATTTTTGAAAAAATAGTGCTATTTTCGATAGCAATAACTTTTGAACGGGCAAAAACGGGCAACCAGCTATAGTTATAAACATTAGTACAACAAATGAACTACAAAATCCAATTTATTTCATTTGTCTACTGTTGTATCCGGTGCTGTTATGGACGGTTTAGGAAGTGCTTTCCGCTGCTTAGTATGCATTTTTCATTCAGTGGAATTGTTCATCTGTTCCTCGCTGGCTTCTCTTTTTACATATGCGTGTGCAGGAAACAAATTGAGAGAGAGAAAGAGAAAGAGAGAGAGAACAAGAGAGAGAAAAAGAAAGGGAGAGAACAAGAGAGAGATTGGAGAGGACCGCTAAGCGCATAAATCAGTGTTACACAGCTCCGAGATGTAGCAATCCTTCACTGTTACTAAGGGTAACGCTCAAAACTAGAAGATTCCCGAACTTCGACGCGGTCACGTATGCGGGAGAGTGTCTGTACACGCTTTTTCGTACATTCAACGATACGAAACGTTTTAAGCGATACTAATTTAAAGGGATTTTCATCAAAAGGTGTACAATTGGAATGCAAGGTAATTGATTGAAACATAATTTCTGTATATACTTTGTATTCTTGTTTATTGAAAAGTACACTCGTTATACTATGTAGGTTCCCTTGATAAACGTCACAAAAATTCCCTTTGGGTTTCCGCGACAGAAAGTATGAAAATAGGTTCTGTAGCTCAACAAGTCTTTCAATATTATAACGTTGACGAACATAATATGCCCGATACTGCCGCTGGAATAATACAAATAGTCAAGAAATCTTGCATTTATTTCAAAAGATTGTGGATCTTTCTTTTTCTCTCTTTATTTCTCTCCTCAATTTCTTTCCTGCACACGCATACGCAAAAAGAGAATCCAGCGAGGAACAGATGAACAATTCCACTGAATGAAAAATGCATACTAAGCAGCGGAAAGCACTTCCTAAACCGTCCATAACAGCACCGGAGACAACAGTAGACAAATGAAATAAATTGGATTTTGTAGTTCATTTGTTGTACTAATGTTTATAACTGTAGCTGGTAGCCCGTTTTTGCCCGTTCAAAAGTTATTGCTATTGAAAATAGCACTATTTTTTTTTTTTCAAAAATTGCTAAATACCTTCGAAGATAGAAGAGCTAGAACAAAACGTTCTTCTAAAGAGTTGCGGGTGGCATTGACGCAAATAACTTTGTAGAACATTCTAAATTCATAGGTACGATACCAAAAAAAATATATTAAAAAAATGATTTTAAGGGGTCATCCACAAACAAGGCACTATAACTTCACAAGTATTGAATATACAGTTTTGGACTCTTAAGCAAAGTTGTTTGCAAAAAGTAGCTCTACAACATTGCAGAACATATGATCTCATTATCTATACATTTAAAAAAATGAGAAAAATATCTCACTTTTAGGTAGATTAATCACTCAATGTACTAAACCAGAAGAAAGGTCTTGAAATACTGATAAAACTTTCAAAAGACATTATTGATCTAAACTTGACCGTTTTTGTGTAAATAATTAATCGCGTGTTTTTGGCAAAAAAAAAACCACTGTGCATTGGTGTTAACACATACTACAATTTGCAGACGAGACAGGAATGACGCCCACTAAAACACTGCTTTAGGCCAATTGTAGCGGACCGTGATTCTGAATGTGATATTTATTGTACGGTTCAAGTATGTGCGGGCGTAGGGACTCGCAATCGCGTGTATCATCGCGAAGAGCTCGAGCATTTGTACGTTAAAGTGTTCGATCGCGTGTGCGTTTGTATGTCGCCTGTGCTAACGTGTATGTAACTTCGCGTGTATGAATTCTATTATATAACCGTGTGCCTTTCGCATATTCGCGTGTCTTCTTGGATAATCGCGCGCGTACCGTGAATCTAATACTTTATTTTTGCTGTACGGTTACGATGCTAAAAGAGAGTGAGATCTTCCATATCACTAGAGTTCCCGGTGATGTCGCCATGGAACGTGTTGTCTAGTGGATATGGGCTTTATTTTTTGATTGGTCCTACTGAATTTATGAACCTAAGTTATTAGGACAGACAGAAATGGTTTCCGGACGTAACCGATTCATGAACGCGCGAAAACGGACGTTTGTAGGTTCGTGTTTGAGACAGCGTTTGAAATTTGGTGAGTGCTAAAACGTTCTCCTTATTACCGGGGTGTTAATAAGTTTGCACGATCGCGATCGTATGTATGCGTTGTTAACGTGTTTGTCACGTGTGCTCGTGTTCATGTGACATTCGCGTGTACAAGACTGGATTTTGTAACCCTGTGGCATTTCCTATATACGCGTGTGTTCTTGGATGGTCACGCGGACCTTCATTCTGATAGTTTTTGGTGTACAATTCACATTCTGACAGGGAGTAAGTTACGCCATATCACTATAATTCTCGATCATGTCGCCATGTAACGTGGTGTCCAGTGGATATGAGAGCTTTCTTTTTTTAATTGATCCAATTGAAGGCATGGACCTAGTCTGCTGATATCAAGGATAGAAACATCCGGAAGTGACCGATTCATGATCGTGCGAGTGCGGGAGTTTTTAGATTCACGCTTGAGACTGCGTTTGAAAATTTATAGCAGCTGAGACATTCACTTTATCACCGGGATGTTATCATGTTTATGAGATCGCGGGTGTATGTGCCGGGGATGATCGCGAAGGGCTCAAGCATTTGTATATTAACGTGTTTGTCACGTGTATGTGACTTCGCGTGTATAATTTTGATTTTATAATGATGTAGCGTGTATTCTTGTTTGATCGCGCGCGGTCCGTGAATCTGATGCTTAATTTTTAGTGTTTGGTACAGATGGTAGTCCGTTTCCCCATATCACTTGAGTTCCTGGTCATGTCACCATGGAACGTGTTGTTTAGTGAATATGAGCGTCACTTTTTTGATTGGTTCAACTGAAGGCATTAATCCAGACTGATAAAACTTTCGAACGTGACCATTTCATGATCGCGCGAATGGTGGGTTAATGTTTGAGGCCGCGTTTGGAAGTTTGAAGATGCCACGTTTACTTAACTACCGGGGTGTTTTCATGTAGGCGAAATCGCGGGCGTAAGTATGTGGATTATTGCAATTGCATTGTCGCTTTGGGGCCAGGTTTGTGTTATCGCGAAGGCCACGAACAATTGTACCTATATGAGTATAGATAGCGTATAGTAGAGATATACTAATAAAAGGAATCATAACATTCCGAATAAAGAAAAAAAATATGCAAAGTGCTTGACTAGAAGTGTATAAATTGAACAATACTATTTTGGTATACATAAATTATGGAAAAGCAAACTAATAGATGTAAAAAAGAAACAGAATAATGAAGTATAATAGAAAAAACACATGTAACATGCAATCAAACTCGTCTAAATGCAGCAAACGTTGTATATTTATCATTAACGACAATTGAATGACTCACGTGCGTCGGTAAATTTATTTTACCCTAATTTATCAAACTCGACTTTCCCGAATGAAGAGAATTGGTTCTCTTCATTCGGGAAAGTCTTGCTCAGATTGATCAGTTCTTGCTCAGATTGATCACCAAAAGTATTAGCCACTATTCTATCATATACGTCAGTTCTGCATCTATTCCCTGACCCAACTGTCACAAATACTCAGACGAATACATACACAGATAGACATACGACTAACACATAACAGTTGTACACTAGTACGAAAAACTACGATTATCACAAAGCTACAACTAATAGGTTTCTACTTATTCTACTTTATTACATAATTATTAAATTAATTTAATTAGTATATGCACGATGACGAAGTCGACCGATAAATGGACACACCGATAAAATGACTCCCTCTGTGAGCCCCGTCCATGAATACCACCAATAGAACAACATTTGCAAACACGGCACACAGCAAAAGTCAATCTACGTCGGTCCGCCAGTCGGCCCCGCCACCGCGCATAAACCAGTGGTTTAGCATTGGTATGTGCAGGTGCAGAGTATGAAGAAACATATGACATAAAAAGGCGCATAAGCCCTCTCGGTCTCCTCGATGCACCAATATCGAGGCGTAATGCAATACACATCTTAAAGCAATTGTCTGTCAGAGGTTCTGTAGGACTGATGCACGCAATATGCTTGATGATGTTTGCAATACCGTCAAACCCCTAAACCTTGGGGAGGGGTCAACATTGGTATTAACTAATGGATATAAAAAGCCGTCCGGAAGATCGCAGGCCGGATTGAAGCACCAATTGCTAGCGAAACAAAGCCCATCGATCTGAACAACTTGTCAGAACCGTCTATCGAAGGAAATAGTATTGGATTCTGTGTCATGGCCGGCTGGAATGCGGTTCCATAAATTCATCATGCTGCTAAAAATTTAAATCCCTCGACCGGGTTAGCTGTTCCCCGCCTCGTTACTACCACCGTACTTGGACAATATTCACCAAGCGCAGCATGTCAACGCAGAAACCGTCGAGCAGACAACATTGCCTGACACCGTAAAAAGCAACACGATGACAGTGCAGCGTCGCATCAGTAGGTGACAGATGTCATTTGATGACGACGGAGATACCTCACCGAACTGTCAACGGCACAACCGCGTGTTGCCGCATTCGGTCTACTCCACATTAGAAGTGAACGATAACAGAAGCGATCCTGGAAAGTGCCGAAAATAAAGGAGATTGAAAATCAAAGTATCAAAGTGAAGTAAAGATTGGAAAGTGAAGTTAGGTGTAAGGTATAGAATTAAATAGAAGTGCCTGGAAATCCTGTAACGAGTTGGAACAGGAGAAATCCTATTGTGTGGCCTGACAACGTCCAGATAGTGTGGACACTATGGTCTAGTGCGACCAATGCAATGGATGACGACACTACAGATGTGCCTGAGGGAACGCAAGTGTGTCGAACCGGTCATGGTTGTGCAGTGAGGGGCCATCCATAAATGACGTAGCATTATATGGAGGAGGGGGGATTTTTGTATATTGTGGTGATATGTGACGACAGGGGGTAGGGGGTCATGTCACGCCACGTAAATTTTTAAAAGGGAATAGGAGTTGACCTGATGTCACGTCAATCTCATCCTTTTCATCTAATTAACATAGTTTTTTTTCTATTTTTTTAAATTTTCAAGCTACGTAATTACCAGGGGGTATTTAGAGGCTTGTGACGAAATGCTACGATGGGGAAGGGGGGTATTTAAAATCATTCAAAAATGCTACGTCATTTATGAATGGTCTCTGATTGCCCATCCATGCATGAACATGCTATTTTCCTCAAGAGCGGTTCTAGTAGTTCCCGTGTGGCATCGGTGATTTCCGTCTGCTTGAGTCAGCTGGTGGAAAGATCAGCTAGAACGAAAAGTGCGGAAATAAAGCTACAACGTCGCCATCTTGATGAACAACAAAGATTGATCGACAAGGCGCTACAAGGGAAAGAAAATGGCAGCCATAGCAGTGGTGTTTCATCGCACAGGGCAACCAACGAAGCGGCTTTACCTACGGCGAGTAAATGCCTTTCTACTACGCTTCCCGCCGGTGGCCCAATAGCATCATCTGTTCGTCGCTTTGCACCGGCGCCAGGTACACCCAGATCGGTTGCACCACCGATGGTATCAATTCCCCTAGCGGTGTTGAAGTCATCCGCGTCGAAGTTACGGGGGGTGGGGGTTGGATAATCCTCTGAAGGTGCATTGTTAGAACTCAGGCATCGAGTGGAGCAGTGCGAAAGGCGAGTAAAACTAACACACGATCAGCTGTCAGCACTACGAACACAGTTGAAACTGTAGAGGGATTTCAATCCAGTGCGGAAATATGCGAACGAGTCGGACAACTGGAAGCGAGCAGTATAATGGCAGAGCAGCTACCAAAGCGAGGCGAGCCAGACGAACTTGGGGAATCAGATCGGCGTGCCATCCTCTAGGCTAACCGAACGTTAGCAACTGTTCCGGAGGATGAGCAAATTCGGTCTAAATATGGTCTGAAACTGAAACAGTAGGTGGAATCGATCCGAACGAATCGTCGCTGGCCTGTGAGGGAACTGGTAAGCCTTACTAGTTTGGCAGTGGTAAGTCAAGCAATCGTAGTGACGGAAACCACTCCAAGCCATATGGAACCCCCAGGTAGACATCAGTAAGTAATTATTACTAATTAGTAATATATGAACACAATCGATCATCGAATGCGTAACTTCCCCAAATACCCGGTTCAATTAAATAAATTTCTCCTGCCCTCTCGCCTATCGGCTAATATATATCAAGACCAAGTGATTCCGCCACGAGTTCCTGGAGGCTCGACGTAGCAGCAGTTATCATCCCGGCAGTCCCCAGCTAAGGAACGTCCCCGATTCTCTGGAGACCCAGCGGATTGGCCGATCTTTATTTCAAGCTATCGATACACAACAGAAGCCAGTAGTTTATCGGATAGTGAGAACATGCTTCGCCTGGACCGATGCTTGTCTGGTCCCGCACTTGAGACTGTTCGTAGTCGTTTGGTATTACCAGCAGTAGTAGTGATCGGGACACTTCGAATGCAATTTGGGCGTCCTGAGTTGCTGATCAATGCTTTACTATGAAAGGTGCGAGTCATTCCAGCAGCACGGTCCGACAGATTGGAAGGTCTCGTCGATTTCAGTGCAAGCGTTTTGCAACCACATCGAAGCGGCGAACGAATGCGCTGATTTATCGAATCCTTCACTATTACAGGAACACGTTGCAAAACTTCTCGCAGAACAAAGAATGATGCGGGAAGGATATAAGTGTGGCTTTCAAGTACCCGATTTAAAAACCGTTGGCAATTACATGACGTCGGTGGTGCAGGACGCGTCGAACGACCTTAAAACCTGAATCCAGAAGAAAGAACCCACGTCCAAAGTACAATGCGAAGTACAGTCAAGAAGTCTGGCAACTGCAGCAAAACTGGTCATAGAGTGCGCGAGTGCATTGCATTTAAAGCGTGGCACTTCGACGACCATTGGAGAAGAGTCCGAGCTTCGGTTCGTTGTTAGAATTGCCTATTCAGTAATGAACGCAGGGCGTGTCGTACTCGTAGTAGTTGTGACATCGAGGGTTGTCAGTTCCGTCATAATCCGCGGCACCACTCTCTAAGTGAGCCTCCAAAGGCTCCAGCATCGAATGCATTAGTCACGGAGAATCATACCCAACGGCTTCTGACTTTGTCGACGCTGTTTCGGACAATTCCCGTGACCCTATATGGGAATGATGTCTCGATTGACACCTTTGCATTCTTGGACGAGGGATCAGCAAGAATACAACGACAGCAGTTATCTTTTGTAACTGTAGCTTTATCTGTAAATTTTATGTTTGTGTTAATTCCATTGTGGTTTCATATTATATGTTGTTTACAAAATCAGTTTATCCGTGTAGTTTTAGGAAAAAATTAGTTTTAGCTCCTTTATCCGTACTATGTTAACGTAAGTTAGATTAAGTTTGGTTTGCTTTAAATTCAATTTTGGAACTTACGAATTTCAATAAATACTTTTTACTATAAGCGAATCTAATAGTAATAAACGTTTTCTTCACTTAGTTTATAATTTAGAGTAAGAACATTAGTTTAATGATATACTTTTAAGAATATTCTAGCCCGTCAAACTTTCCAATGACTACGGAAGAACAACAAGCATTCTGGAAACTACAATCTGACGAGTAGAGAGCCGTTCTGAAACGGATTTGTTGTGGTAAGAAGATAATGTAGAATTCCTGAACAGCTACACGATGGCAGTACGTCGCTAAAAGAGAACCTCCATCAACAGGTGTGCGAATGCGCTTTGTTGATGGAGCAAAGGGTTTCGCATACAGGGCCAGGAAAGCAGATCCAAGAAGGCTATAATATCTCCCGGTGTGAGCGGTAATAAACCTTAAGAAATCAGCAAAGGTCCCCGTCATTTGGGACGCGGCCGACAAGGTCAATGATGGTGTCTCACTCAAAAGCGCTCTTTATAATATTTCGGTTCAACTCTCTTCAATTCCAGCCGTACTATGCCGATTTCGACAGTATGGAGTTGCTGAGAGCTCGGATATTCAGGTTACGGATTTGGTGGATATTCAGGATATCCACCAAATCCGTAACCGAAAGGAAGACAAACATTCGCAGAGCTCATGTGACGTGTTTATCCATCTTAAATGCCTGCGATCTACTTTATGGATTTAGCTACCTTCGGGAGCACCTGTTCGCCAGCTTCGGCGCAATTCGTCAAAAACCGGAACGCGAAACAATACACTGAGCTGTTTCCTGGGGTATCAAAAACAAACGTCCTTGACCTTTACCTTCACGACTACCTGTTGAGTTTCGGATCTGCAGAGGACGATACGTTCACGGCCAAGGGGACTTTAAAGCGCACAATTTGTGGGCAAATAACAGCGTGGTCCTCAAGCAACTGGACGAAGTACCAGACGGAACTGACAACTATCTACTGATAAATCCAATTTCTAGTTAAACATTTTCCATATCTGGAACGACCAACCTAACCTCAACAATACAAAAATAATTCCGGATCTCAATAATTCATAATAAAATATCGAATTCGACCGAATTTTTTGGTGTCCAACGGAAAAACGGGTGTTTTCTCATAACCTGTAGTTAAACTTTTTCTGATACTATGTAATGTTTAATTTAAAACTGTTAAAATGGAACAACCGTCCCATCTCATCAATGCAAGAAAATACTTCCTTCATCATTTGACTGGTACCAATAATGAAATCTAGTTTCACGTTTGAGCCAATTCGCCTCTCTCCCTATTCTCTCTGGTCAACTTCACACACTACCTAACCGGATGTAATTTTACAAGACTAATGACAAGAAACGAATCTAAAGTGATCTACATTAAAAACGAATTTATTTTTGTGTTTGTCGGATCCCGTGTACGCGATTTGTTATTTTGAGCGCAAAATTCTGGAAAGAAGGGCTGCCCACCCCTCTTCGGTTTTTGAGGGCGATCTCCGGACCTCCGTGTTTTAGGGTAACTAATTTTGGATCCCTAGAGGAGGTGAAATTTCGTTAACGTCAATAATATTTGCTTGCCCATGTTTCGCAATATATGCACGAGACTGCTCCAAAATTACTGTTCTTAAAAGAAAACTGTCAATGGATGTTTTATACATTGACATTAACTCGAAAATGACATTTCTTTCCAGCCTGAATTTTGCACATTTCGGACCTTGTCACAATTATTTAGATAAAACATTACAAAGAAACATTTTCAAACACGTAACATGCTGGTCTGTTTACCGGTTGACGGTGGCCGATTTGCTTGATTCCTTCAAATTGACATGTCTCTTGGAATCTGTGACAGAACAGGACTTAAACGATCTCGAGACCTTTTCTTCCATGTCTGAAGAGGGTATAAAGGAACTAACAAAGCTCAGCACATTAGGTGTTCGGATACAGCTTAGAAAGTGCGTGCAAAGGGTAAGTCCGATTTATTCTGAACATTTCTAAACTCAAAACGGCTAAATACATATTCTTACAGACCAAAAGTCAATTGGATGCATCAACCGTGTCTCAACCGAAGGCAAACAGTTGTAAAGCAACTGAACGGAGTCAGGATGAGGTGCTAATACCAAACCCTCAGTTATTTGTATTTTAATCTAAATAGCAAATCAAAGATTCAGAGATTAAACTATACAAATATAGTTTGGAATTGGAGTAACCAGCACCAGACTTTGGGCTAGTTAGACAATAAATCTAAACTAGCACCAAAACTGGCACTAGTTAGACGCTTAATTAAAAAAAGTCATACATTTGGCTGGTTCCGATTGATGTCTCGGGAAGCCAAGCACAGCAGTTCTTGTTTGCTGATGAGAATGCGGAATCCGAGCTTGTCTTTTGGTTCAAGGACCAACCGCCTGGAACTATGCAAAAATATTTACAAAAGGTAAAAAATTTGGATTGAACCAAATGTTTTTGTGTACAGATGTTCTTTCAGGAACTGGATCGTTTACTAGGAACAATGCACGGCAAAATGATTTTTCATTATTATGAAGGCCATCAATGCCTCGACAAATAAGGTTCGTTTGCAATGGTAAAGGAAGAAAGGCGAGAAAATTCTCACATCGAATATCACCACACGGCTTCTAAAGTCATATGATCACGATTTTATTTGGAATACTACATCTCGAAGATCCCGTCTGTAAAGTAGGTATGATTTGTAGAAACAAAAAAAACCGGTGAATGCACGCTCCTCTCTCTTGCACATCCACCAAACATTTCTGCAGAATATCCTGGTAGGTTACTTGTAATATTGTGAAAATTAAATGTATACAATATTCGTTTTTTTCACTTCGTTAAAAGTTTAATTACTTCTTTTAATAAAGCCGGATTGACTAGTAGTCTTCGAAAAAATTATTAAATTATCTTTCTTATTTTCACTTACAGTGATAATACGATGCATACAGTGCACCTAGCGATTTAAATGCGAGCTAGCCATGTAAATTGTAGAAAAATCCCACACCCGTGCTTTCAGGCACGTTGGTCCGGTAACTAGAATTGTCCGATTTGCTTCAAATTTGGAGTAAGCACTCCTGGTGAGACTAGTAATCGACTCTGGTGTGGGCCGATAGGGGTCATTTTTTTTCTTGGCACTCTAATGTACAAGCTCTGCGATCGGACGGCACATTGCGAAAAATTATGCTCTGAAGACACTACGGATGCATCAAAAGATATACATCACCACAATCCGCGAGGATACTAATACCAGCGAAGGTGAGTTCACATTCGCAACAGGAAGCATTAATGCTGATTAATAATAACAACAAGAACAGGGCCAGCGAAACATTTTTTTCCCGAGTGGGTAGTAAGATTCGAAATGGTTTCTACCCGTAGTGACAAAAGCTCAGACATGGTGTGTGTAAGTGAAAATTTCCGGATAATAACTGGTGGCTATTCGGAAATAGGGGAGACTTGACCAAGCGCAAAATTCTATTTTTGGCTGTGGTGTCTTCTATACGATTCTTAAATTTTTTTCAAATTAAATTTTTACACTTGTTTCGATGCCTTAAGGTAATTTTAAAAGTTTGGAATGAAAAATCCTTTCCTTACAGAAAATATTACGTGATAAATAAATTTGCACTAAATGATGTAATTTTTTATCTAACTTTGTATGGACATATCTACTCGACTACTAATTACTATTAATGCTGGCTAGCTGGCTAGCTGCTAGCAGAAAGGGAGAAGAATGATCGCATGGTCGTTCTAGGCGAGGATTTGTGAAGAATTTTTTGCCGGCGTCGGCGGTAAAACATGATGATGAGTTATGTTCTACCATAGACCATGCGGTAGACTTGGGTACAACGCCCAACTCCTACTCTGCATAAGGCAAAGAATTCTTCACATTTCCTTTCGATCATGCCCATATGAGCCTGCCTAGTTCTAGTTTTCCGTTCTAAGTTTATAACTGATTCGCTCTAGAATACCTATCCGTCTTTCAATTTCATTGCTTTCGTTTCTCTTAGTCTCAAATTTGCCGAAAATAGCCAACAAAATCGATACAGTAGAACCTTGCGGCAATTAAAACATAGTAACAATTACTATTAATGTACTAATATACCATCTTAAACTTTGCGAAGCAGTGAAAGGATTTTACATAAATTGGAACGCTGGAATAGTTATAACTAGCATTTGAATGACATTGAACGCAATAACTAATGTTGGGGAGACTTGCCGAAGTAACAATCAAAATGCTGAAAGGATTTATCATTGTTTTCTTTTGGTTTTATAAAGGCACCATTAAAGCCAATTATTTTATTATTGTTGTATGTTGTCCTTATTTATTTTGCTCCGTAATTATTCTATAAAACTATGTTATGACTTCCAAAATATAACTATGGTTTGTATGTTTTAACTCAGGTTGTTAGATGGTTCTGTATACCTTTTAAAAGCTAATATAAAGCTAATATAAAACAAGTTATCAAGTCATAAGGCTGTTTTATTGTGGTCTATTCGAAACACTCAAGCTGTTCGATTTCTTTGTTATAACCTTGTAGAAATCATTAATCTTATGAAAGACATGAGCTATTTATTTACATGAATGCGTTCTATCGGCTGCCAAGAATATTTTAAAAAAATGAGTAACTGGGCAAACTTTAAGGCGAGTGGCTCGTGTTCACGCACTTCACCACTCTTCTTACTTTCTGGATCTTTTAGAAAGTTTTTTGCCGTTTTCACCTGCTGAATCAGGACTTTTTCTGCATCCACTGCACTTTCAGCTGTCGCGCGCGAAATGAACGGGTTTGTAGGGAACTTTGGATATCGCGAAAATGAAAACTCGAAAAACTAATTTTCTGCGACCGACACCAACGATTGCGTTTTACTATCTGTTTTTATTCTATGTTGTTTATGTACATTTGTCTATGTGTGTTTTATGCTGCGGCTGTTTGACAGCTATGTTATTGTTTGCAGAATCCATTTCTGCTTAGGGTTTGCACAGTGGGCTGACTGTGCGAATCGTACGGTAAGTATTTTACATTGCATTTTGTTTCTAAAATTCTATGATTAGTTCACTTTTTCTTAGGGCTAGGTGAGTATTTACAGGTATGTACAATGCATAAAATTTCATTTCATTTCAGGTTCATGTTGTGGTGGATTAAAGGTGAGTATTGAACATTCCGGCCGCCAATGAAATTTTAAGGAATTCAATGGGCATTAGCGGCGGAAGTTCGAGCTTCTTGCGATGACTGACGTTCAACGGGATATGGAGATCTGGATTCGTCTTGCCGGTACAGGCCTCCTTACAGCTTCCAGGATGATTTTTCGAGGTGCGTCGGGTCCGACTGCAGGATACTGTCCAGGAGTGGTGTGCTGTAAAGGAGGAACATCTGTACGCGAACTGTTAGTTTAACAAATTAGGATGGGGTACTTAACTCGAGTCAAGTCCCAGCCGGGGGTTCTAGGAACCCACACGGCGAAGCTTGGTTCTTTACAGGTGAACCACGAACCGCTCGATACCCCCGAGCTTGGGCCAGGATCTCGTCTGGCGACTCATTTCCCCGAGTAGGGGCCGGGAGCTCGTCCGGCGGCTCTGTACCCTGAGCAAGGGCCGGGATCTCGTCCGGCGGCTCTGTTCCCTGAGCAAGGGCCGGGATCTCGTCCGGCGGCTCGGTTCCCTGAGTAAGGGCCTTCATTTGGCGTTGTTGACGTAGGGCTGCTAGTTGGTGAGGGACTCGGTGCTACGATGGGTGGCGCCACTTCAACTGGAAGTAAGCAGAGCTTTGGGATGGCGCGTTGAACGATGCCGAAGGTCGACTTCACGGTGGCGACACGAACAAGGCCGTCAGGGCCGGGATGAACGCTGAGCACGCGTCCCAGGGGCCATTTCAACGGCGGTGCTCTCTCATCTTTGAGAGCGACGATGGAACCAACGGCTAGATTGTCCATGGCTTCTGTCCAGCGGTAGCGATTTTGCAGGGTGGTGAGATACTCCTTGTGCCAACGACTCCAGAAGTGCTGAGTTAGCTGTTGTACTCGTTCCCATCGAGACAACCGGGATTCAGGAACTTCACGGCAATCTGGATCGGGTACCGCATTCAACGGACGACCAATCAGGAAATGTCCTGGAGTCAGAGCCAGCTCATCGGATGGATTGTCCGGCAACGGCGTGATTGGGCGAGAGTTTAGCATTGACTCGACCTGAATCAATGCGGTTTGCAGCTCGGATTCGGTTAGGTGAGCATTTCCGAGGATTTTGCGAAGCAGGGTCTTCACGGATTTCACGCAGGCTTCCCAGATTCCACCGAATGTGGGAGAGCGAGGTGGGATGAAGTGGAACTGTATTCCGTTGTCTGCGCATTCGTTTGCTACGGCATCTTGGTGAACTTGAGTTCGGAAAAGCTTCCGCAGTTCTTCCAGTTCTCGCTGTGCTCCAACAAAGTTCGTGGCGTTATCGCAGTAGATATGCGCAGGCTTTCCTCTACGGCCGACAAATCTTCGCAGGCTCGCAATGAATGTGCTAGTGGTCAGATCCGACACAAGGTCCAAGTGCACGGCTTTGGTAGCCATACATACGTATACGGTGATGTAGGCTTTGAAGAATGGCGATCTCTTATTTCGGAGTGACGTTCTCACGTACATTGGCCCAGCCAAGTCAACGCCAACATTCTGAAACGGGTACGCCTGGTTGACCCGAACAGATGGCAGATCCCCCATCAGCTGCTGCAACGGCTTGGGTTTGGTACGTGCGCATACCATGCAGCCGTGAACAATGTTGCGAACCAAGTTCCGTCCGCCGAGGGGCCAAAATCTTTGGCGCAACGAGGATAGTAGTAAGCTAGGACCGGCATGGAGCGTCTTATGGTGTTCTCTCGTGGCGATCATGTCGGTGAGACGATGTTTGGGGAGGACGATCGGGTGTCTTCCGTCGACAGGTATCGCAGCATTGTGAAGCCGGCCGCCGACACGAATAATGCCGTCTACGAGTGTCGGGTGCAGATACCGTAGCTTGGATTTACGGTTTACTTTTCCGACGGTTTCAAGTTGGCGTATCTCGTTGGCAAAGTACTGCTGTTGTATGCGACGGACCAGATTGAGCAGAGTGCGATCAATGTCAAGAGCCGTCAACGGGCCGACAAGAATTGGTTGGTGATTCTTCCGGTGAAGGCAGTTAGCGGCGAAACGCCGAAGAAGTGTGCCGATCCGAAGTAGCTGACGAAGATTGGAATAGCGATCGACGATATCTGACGGTTCTACGCTCACGACCGGAAGGGCAATAGTCTGTCGGACCTCCGGTTGGTCTGAGTTTGAGGTCGCTACGACGACGTACTTCGCTGGCCAAGGAGCGAATATTGGTTTTAGCCACTGCGGTCCGTTCCACCACAGTGCACTAGCGAGGAGTTCATCGAGGTCCATTCCTCGAGAAACGAGATCGGCGGGATTGTCTTCGGATGGGACGTGATTCCAAACGGCGTGAGACGTCAGCTCTTGGATTTCAGCCACTCGGTTGGCTACGAACGTCTTCCATGTCGATGGAGTTGCGGATATCCAGTTCAAGACGATGGAAGAATCGGTCCATAGATATGTGGTGGCGGTTATGTCGATGCTGTCCTGAACTTGTTTAAGAAGTCTGGACAGGAGTTGAGCTGCGCATAGCTCGAGGCGTGGAATGGTTTGAGTCCCCATCGGAGCGACCTTGGACTTAGAAATCACCAGGCGAACTGTACAAGGGCCCTCGGCAGGTATTGACCGGAGATAGATGCATGCGCCATATGCAGACTCTGAAGCGTCGCTGAACCCGTGAATCTCCAAGCGGTCGTAACCCGGACGTAACACATGGCGAAAAACTCGAAGGTGGGCAAGTGCTGAAAGCTTCTGGTGAAATTCCTGCCATTCGTGAGCGAATCCGTTAGCCACGGGTGTGTCCCAGTCGAGATGGAGTTTCCAAAGACTCTGCAGCATGATTTTCGCCTTTGCAATGGTCGGTCCAATCAAACCTAAGGGGTCGAAAAGACTGCTGATCTGAGAGAGGATCGCTCGTTTGTTCAGAACCGTACATTCCTTCCAATTCGGCGTCTTGAACGAAAGAAAATCGGTCGACGGTTCCCAGCGGAGGCCAAGTGCAGTCACGGAGGACTCGTGGTCCAAATCGAGTAGTGTTTTCGTCTCTCGGAGCTCCAACGGAATGGTATCAAGAATAGCTTGACAATTCGAAGACCATTGTCGGAGAGGAAGTCCTGCGCATGCCAGCATTGCAATGAGCTGGTTGCAGGTAACGGCGAGAGATTCAGCATCGTCAGAACCGGACAGCAAATTGTCGACGTAGAAGTCGTGGCGGACAGCTGGTTCCGCCAGCGGAAAATGTTGCCCTTCATCATCGGCGAGCTTCTGCAGCACCCTAGTTGCCAAAAATGGAGCACTGCTTGTGCCGTATGTGACGGTGCGGAGCTGGTAGCTCTTCAGTGGAGCCTCGGGATCGTCGCGCCAGAGAATTCGCTGCAGCGGTTGGTCGGTGGGATGGACCAAAATCTGCCGGTACATTTTTTCAATGTCCGCAGATATCACGAACTGGTGGATTCGAAAACGGAGGACAATCGTCACGAGAGTGTCCTGGATTGTGGGACCAGGAAGCAGGACATCGTTCAGCGAGATACCGGACTTCGAGCGGCATGATGCGTCGAATACGGTACGAAGCTTTGTAGTGGTGCTGTCGAGTTTCATCACAGCGTGGTGTGGAAGGTAGTATTGCGGTTGCGCGTCGATTTCATCGGGGCCAATCTCCCGCATATGTCCCAATCTCACGTACTCGTGGATGAACTGCTGATACATCGCCTTCTTATCGGGACTCGCACCGAGTGAGCGTTCTAGAGAGAAGAAGCGGCGGGTGGCGTTGTATTTGTTGTCCTTTAACTGCCAAAGCAGCTCGTCACGCTTGGGCAGCTTGACGACGTAGCGGCCTTCGGAGTTGCGGGTGGTGTTCTTCAAGAAATGTTCCTCACAGTATCGTTCCGACGGAGACCATCCCTTTGCATCGTGGACTTCTTCGAGCTGCCAGAATCGGTTGACCAATTCATCGATTGTGCAGGGATTACTGAACTGGCACTTGCGTGGATCGCTGTGATCGTGGTTTTCCAATAAACACTCTCCGGAGACGACCCAACCGAACTCTGTATTCTGCAGAAGCGGTAACTCTTCCCCGAGCGATATCCTGCCGTATCGAAGAATTTGGAAGAAATGGGCGGCACCCAGAATCATGTCGATGTCGCCAGTAACAGCGAATGTTGGATCTGCAAGCTCCACGTGCTTTGGAATCGGCCAGTGGCGGGCTTCTACCGTCGACTGGGGCAGCTTGACGGTAATGGAAGGCAGAACGAGCATGGAGCATTGTACGGAGAAGGGAGTGACTCGAGAGAAGATGGTTATCGTGGCCTGGTATTCAACCAGCGTTGTAGTGTTTCCGATTCCGCTTATCGGGATAGCATGCGGCAATCGGATGCGAGGAAGCTGCAGTCGTTCGCAAAGAGCCCCAGAAACAAAGTTGCGTTGGGAAGCACAGTCCAGCAAGCAACGAGCAGTGACGATGCGACCTCTACCGTTACGGATATTCACTAGCGCCGTCGGAAGGAAAACGGTTCCAGGAATCACTTCACCAGTATGTGATACGAGAGCAGTCTGAGAACTCATGGAAGGCGCATGCATGTGGGATAAGTTTGCGATTGAGGTAGAGGTAGACGGTTGCTGGATGGGAGCTTGCGAAACAGACTGGGGTGACAGTGAGTTTGGAGCATGCAGCGCAGATGCTGCGGTGAGAGTCGGCTGGAGGGCAACACAGCAAGTTGATCCGGTGGCTTGACCAGAAGCGGGATTGTCGTCAGAGGGCTCAGTATGAAGAAGCGTGTGGTGCTTCTTGGTACATGTACGGCATCTTGACCCAGAACAGTTCCGGGCATAATGGGAACTCGATCTCAAACAGTTAATGCAAAGGTTTTTCTGTCTTACCAGATCGATCCGTTGGCGAAGGTTGAGTTTCCGAAATTCCGGACAGCTGTACAGGTAGTGACTCTCACCGCACTTGTCGCACGGCTTCGGCTTGCTGGCGCTGGAAGAGGGTGTACTGGATACTGCAGTTTGCTGTGTAGCTGCGACTGGAAAGGCTGCTAGCTTGGATGTCGGATTTGGCTTGCTGCGAGGAGGAGCGGTGTTCGAAGTGGCTGAAGAAACTGCTTGCAAAACTCGAGCGTAGTTCTGGAGGAAGTTTACCATCGTCACGTATGATGGCATTGAAGTTGACGCACCAGTGCTTGTGTCCTCTGATGTACCGGCGGTTCCTCCCAGAACCGAAGCGATGTTGTCAGCATCGAGTTTGCTACAGTGGTTCTCCCATTCCCGGAGCGTACAAGGATCGAGGCGTATAGATAGCTGGTAAACCAGGATAGAGCTCCATCGGTCAGCTGGTTCACCCAAGCTCTTCAGAACGGATATCTGCTGCTCGAAGCGATCGATCAGCGCAAGCAGATCTTCAGCTGATTCCTTGCGCATCGCTGGAGTGTCGAAAAGCGTCCGAATGTGACACTTGATTAACTGCCGGTTGTTCTCAAAACGCAGCCGCAACGTTCGCCAAGCGTCCTTGTAGCCCTGCTCGCTTATTTTGATAGGGTCGAGAATGCGCGCTGCCTCCCCTTGAACGAGGCCCTTCAGATAGTGCATCTTCTCGACCGCACTGATGTCGCTCCGGGAACCTACAGCGGATTCAAACGAATCGCGAAAAACACACCAGTCTTCCAACTTACCGCTAAACTTGGGTAGGTTAAGCTCCGGAAGCCTGATGTTCATTGGTCTCGATGGTGCGGGGTTGGCAGAAGGGGGAGAACGTATTTTCTTCGCCAGTTTGGCCAAGTAGAAGGACCGAAGAGCATAATAGCGACCGTCGAACAACTGCCGTTCCTTTTTCAGGTCGATTGGCTCCTTATCGGTGGAAAACATCTCCAATTTCACCACCGTCCGGTGAAACTCGTCGTAAAATTTCTCCAACTTTTCCGCCCACGCTTCTACTTGGCCCGCAAACTTACTGTCCTTGTCGAACTCCTTCGCATAATATTCCAACAAAGCCATTGAATCGACAATATTCTGCTTCGTCAGCTCCAACTCACTGAATTTCCTCTCGTCGGCCATTTTCTTCTTCGGTAGCGCCGTATTCCCGTTCACTCACGCACTTTTCAACCTCCAAGAATCCAAAATGCACCCGAACAGTCAATTTGCAAAATAAAAATTTCACCGCGAAACTTAAAAACTTTTTTGAAAGTATTCCTTTAGAAATCTTTATGTTCCAGCACGGCGCGCACCGTTCAGGCCGTAGGTAAACAATGCACACTACCTACGCTATCGTCAGCTGGCTGTGTCTCGCACGCACTACTCGTTGTAACGATGTAAATATTCTGCGATGGTGGATTCTTGGAGGGAACACTATGCGGTTTTGTTTGCACTACCGCGTAAAATGGCTAGTTTGCCGCTTGGGGACGCTACCGAAAATCACCTTTCGCGCACTTTTTCTGGCTTTACCCGTCTACAGCGGGGCCGTTCTTTGCGATTTTTTCGCCTATTCTGGGCAATTTACATTCACCTTTTGCCTCTTCTGGGCACCTTTAGTTCACTTTTTGCCTATTCTGGGCAGTTTTCTGTTCACTCGCGGGCACTTTTCTTCAAGATCCGGCTCGAAGGACCAAATTTATGTTCACGCACTTCACCACTCTTCTTACTTTCTGGATCTTTTAGAAAGTTTTTTGCCGTTTTCACCTGCTGAATCAGGACTTTTTCTGCATCCACTGCACTTTCAGCTGTCGCGCGCGAAATGAACGGGTTTGTAGGGAACTTTGGATATCGCGAAAATGAAAACTCGAAAAACTATTTTTCTGCGACCGACACCAACGATTGCGTTTTACTATCTGTTTTTATTCTATGTTGTTTATGTACATTTGTCTATGTGTGTTTTATGCTGCGGCTGTTTGACAGCTATGTTATTGTTTGCAGAATCCATTTCTGCTTAGGGTTTGCACAGTGGGCTGACTGTGCGAATCGTACGGTAAGTATTTTACATTGCATTTTGTTTCTAAAATTCTATGATTAGTTCACTTTTTCTTAGGGCTAGGTGAGTATTTACAGGTATGTACAATGCATAAAATTTCATTTCATTTCAGGTTCATGTTGTGGTGGATTAAAGGTGAGTATTGAACAGCTCGTATAAAAAAAGTAAGAGAAAATGTTAGACAAATCCATCGCTCTTTGTCACAGAACAATGCGGTTTCAACAGCACAAAACTCTTCTGAAGAAATCCCTGGAAATCTGGCAGCCGAATATATTGGAAGAAACCATCCAGATGATGAAGCAATGGAATCAGCTAATCCCATGAATTCTGAAGACGAAACTGAAGAAGAACCTGAACAGGGCTATTTTGCCTGGACAGGTGAAAATCGCTGTGATACTTCTGAACATGCAGAGGAGACACTTGCTGACACGGAACTCCTTGGAGATCTTAAACGATGGGCTCTGTCTTTCAACATAAGGCATACTGCTGTGAAGGAACTTCTGAAGATATTGAACAGGCGGCTTTTCAACACTCTTCCTCAAGATCCACGAACTCTACTTCAAACACCGCAGAATGTCTTACTGAACCCGGTTGGAGAAGGTTTCTATTGGCATCACGGATTCAGACCATGTATTGAAAAGGTATTCAGTGAAGTCATGGAGCCAACAACCATATCAATAAATATGGATGGGCTTCCTGTCTATAAGAGCTCCAAAGATGAATGTTGGCCTATTCTTTTCAATATCGACGAGTACCCCTATGTCAAGCCAATGGTAATCGGGATTTATAGTGGAAAACATAAGCCGACGGATCTAAATGCATTCCTTAGTCCATTCGTTGAAGAAATGGTGGACGTTTGCGCAAACGGTATTACTGTTAATGGGTTCAAAATTACCGTATCAATACGCTGCTTCGTGTGTGATTCACCAGCTAGAGCTTTTGTAAAGGGTAGGTAGAGCTTTGTGCTTACAATTTAATAAAGAATAAAACGTTTTGTGTATTTCATTATTCAGGAGTGGCAAATTTTAATGCTCAAAATGGATGTCTAAAATGCGTTTCCCAAGGAGAGTACTCGTATGTGTCACATACTAATTTCTACTCACAGCTCAGTTGCCTAAGGCGCACTGATGCTGGTTTTCGAAATAAATCCTATGGTTCTCACCACAAAAATGATTCACCGTTGCTGAGGCTTCCAATAGATATGATCATGAACTTTCCAGTAGGCGATTCGCTACACCTCATTGATCTCGGAATTACAAAGAAACTTCTTCTTGGGTGGCTTCTTGGGTGGAAAAATCGGTACATACAAAACAAAATGGCCAGCTTGTATATCAGTCGAGATTTCGAAGAAACTATTACAGCTTAGAATGCCTGTTGAGATACACAGATCGATGCGCGGTTTGGATTGTCTTTCGCATTGGAAGGGCTTAGAATTTCGCACGTTTTTACATTATGCATCTATCGTCGTCCTGAAACCAGTACTGCCCCCAGACGTTTACGAGCATTTTTTGGTATTCTTCTGTGCAATCACAATTTGCTCATCAGAAATGTACTCTAGCATGCTTGATTTGGCTCACAAACTATTGACGCACTTCATAGAACTTTTTAAAAACCTCTACGGTGAAGATTACATAACAAGTAATTTTCATAACCTGTTACATCTGGCCGATGACGTCAAACGATTTGGTCCATTGCATAAATTCAATGCCTATCCGTTCGAAAGTAAGTTATACGAGATAAAAAACCTTGTTCGCACTGGTAACAAACCACTTGTTCAGATTGCTAAACGTTTAAGCGAGTTAAATCAGGTTACTAAGAATGCCGAATTCGATCGAAAGAACGGGCATCCAGTATTGAACACGAAATCTTCACTAAAACAATATTGGTCGATCAAAATCTCATAGATAACTCAAACACCTCAAGATCATTTTCCAAAATTGAATGGAAAAACTTCACTTTGAGTACAGATCCATCCAACCGTTGGTTTTTGGACACTGATAATCAAATAGTAGCTCTAAATAACATAACTGAACTAGATGGTGTAATTACAATTTCAGGTAGCAAGATAAATACCACGAAAGTGTTTTTGAAACACCGATTAGATCCAAATGTGTTTCATATTTATCTGTCGGATGGAAAAACCAGTGCTGCTGCTTCATACGATCTTGCCGAATTAAAATGCGAAATGGTTAGTATTCCGCTTGATGACTCTAATTGTGTATTTTTTCCTCTACTCCATACTTTGTAACACTGGAACTGACTGGAAAATAAAAAAAAAAAACACGAAACTGAACAGAATTTTTATTGTGAAACCAGATATTGTAAAAAAAGCTTATAATAGAGCCGCACAAATTCAGCAGGTATTCGATTGATGGATTTAGGTGCCACCCGACTCGTTGCAAGCCTGCGCTTCTTTAGCACGAACAACATACTGCAAATTCTTCGGACGATTCTTATGCTTTGCTGTCGTTTTAGACAGCAGACGTTGCTTACTATTCTTCAGCACACGTTTAAAAAATTCATCACACTTCATTGCTGTGAAGTTGTAATCGGCTTCCAGAATAAGTTTCAAAAACAGCTGTCGAATACGCTTGTAGGCCATCAACGAAACTTTCATTTGCGGCTCAGATTTTCCATTAGGCTCTTCTAAGATGGAATTATCTCTTGAAAGCCCTGTCCATGAACATTTTGTGAGGAACTGTCTAGTAATGAAATGATCGATGAGACGATAGCAGCAGTCGATCCCACACTCTTTTCCAGTTGTTCCACAAATATGACTCATGCTTTTAATATATTTGGAAAAAACAAAATCATCTTTCAAGCTTGTCTCCAAAGTATCGAGCATTTCCAATGAATCAATGGGTATGAAAGAATCTTCAGAATGTCCTGTTGAAACATTATCACGAAGACCTGTTTCAAGTTTCGTCATTCTAGAATTAAGATAATCCATACATGTTTTGAGCTGAGCAAGGCTGGTAATAATCTTGGTTTAATTATCAATGATGACTGTTTGTTTAGCAGCAATATCATCCAATGATATTGTTTGCGAATTATTGATAACGACAGACTGCATCACCAGTGTCACACTCTGAAGATCATGCTCTGCAGGTATAAACTCGTTAAAATTTTTCGGCGTATGTGTTTTTGCACTCGAATTTGGAGTGAAATCTTTACGGGGTTTCTTCGCAGGAATAATAAGAGGTGCAATTAACCGTTCATCTGCTTCCGTATCAGAGAGTGCCTCCATCTTTTGGAGCTCAGTTTCTGCTTCCATCAGTGTGCGGTACTGGCGCTTCACGACGCACTGAATCCGTTGCCAGTTAGAGGCAGGAAGAGAATTCTCGTCTCGCATCAATTTTGCTGCACTCGTAGTCTTTGGCCACCAGAGGATTCCCCTTTTTTCCCAGCCGGAAGAAACGATACTGAGGCACTGCTCTCCATCCTCAATGGTTTGCAGTACTTTAAACGGCATCCTAGAAAATAAATATTTGTAAATACTGATTTAACACTGTATTAAATACAATATTTACTTGATTTTAAATTTAGCTCAACTGGCTGCCTGTCAACGGTAGTTTGTTTAATTTTCTGTGGTAATTACCAAGATGATGCATATAGGTGGGCTTAGGCTTTTTTATTTACTGATGCGGTTGTCAAACTTGAGAAGCGAAACAATAAAACCGATTATATAATATGTTTCATTTTGATATATGATAAAATACAAAATTACCTATTTAGTGGATATACCTATAAATTTGTTGGATTAAATAGCGCAAGTGAATAAAACTGACAAATGTTGTACAAGGCTCTGCTTGTGTCTTTAGAATCAAATACAATTTCGGAATATATTCAAGAGTAGTTGCTTTATACGTTAAATTTTATGGTGTCTATTGAGATTGCGGTTTATCATTGCATATAGCAAAATTTACTCAAAACCAACGAGCATAGATTCAGACAAAAAGCACAAATCAGAAGTGTAAATCTCAAACAAAATGGTTTTCAACACTTGAGATAATCTTCAAGCATTGTGAATAACGTTTTGTATTTTGCTAGGTTTATTGGATAGCATACGATAACAGAAATCGACACTTAATGATGGTTAATCTAAATTTGTGATTGGTTGTTTTGGTTTCCATGGCAGTGATGCTGACAACACAAAGATGACATCTGTGACAGGGTATGGTAGCCGCTGCTTGATAGAACCGACTTCATTACAGGTGGTTCCTATCAAAATACTATTAGGCTGTGCACGCTGACAAAGTCGACATCAATTTGACTTTTACTGTGAGCCGTGTTTACCAACATTGCTTCATAGCTAAATGGCAGTGTTGGTAAACACGGATGACAGTAAAAGTCAAAGTTATGTCGACTTTGTCAGCGTGCACAAACTAATGCCCTTGTTTGTGATATAGTTCTACGGGATTTTCTCACACATACAGATGCCGTTTTTGCTTGACCTCCAAACTGAGTCAGGCTGCAACCCCAACCACTGTCAGTTCATACGGTTTGACAGTACGGCATGAGATTTTGCTTTTGCAGCTGTCACAGTCAAACTGTTTTGCAATCCACTTCTCTAGAGTCAACAGAAGCCAAGAACTCGCTTCTGTTTACTTCGGCTTGCTACCAAAAGAAGACAATAATCGAAGAATCGAATACAAAAACGGCTGTGAATTATTTTCTCCCTGTTAAAGCAGTCGGAATTCTGGCTGGCTTCCGCCAATTCAAATGACACAACCAATTTTGACTTGGAATCGGTTGTGTCATTCTAGTCTGAATTCTGGCGGAATTCATTGCGAATTCTAGCTCAAATTGCAGACGAGTCTCACTGGGCTATTTCTTCTATTACTAGAACAAACCTACCATGTTAGAATAAAACAGTTACAGATTTAAAAGTATTCTGTAGAAAAAAAGTCAGAAAATTATCGAAAAAACATCAGCATTGTTTTCTATTTTACTAGTCAAATTTGACAACCGCATCGCTACCTAGTAATGATACCCACCTTTCATGTATCATCTTGGTTGAAGTCGCTGTCAAAATAATTAAAACCTGCAAGCAGTGATTGATCCCAACATATAATTTCTCTATCTTAACATTGACCTGAAAGTGCTATGACAAACCTAATAGTTATATAATTTTCTTCGTTATTACCAACTCAGAAACGTGTCCTATGGAAGTAATTTTGGAGTGTAGTGAGTTTTATTGAAAAAATATGTCGTCTAGAATTGAAATTGACAAGCCGCTAGGAAAAATTTCACAAATATGTACTTTTTCGTTCGATTGAGCGATGGTGTTCAACGTTTCGAAACATTTTATGAATAAATAAGTTCACTTTTCAACCAATCAAAGAATTTCTAATAAGAATTGAATTGTAATTTTAATTTTCGTCGAAATTTTTTCACAAAATATTCATTTTCAGCCGAATTCATGGGGCGCAATTATTTTGAGCTACTTTTTCGTGATATTTCACCATAAAAATTAAATGGTATACCTTCAAACAAGCATATATGGAACATAAATATCTATAAAGCACTTGGTTATTTGATTTTGGGGAATCAGACATAACTAACAATCTGACATTTAATTTGATCATGGAAATTTAGCACTGTTGTTGAATAAACCCTAGATAAATTTTATTGAATGCATTAACCCGTGGAGAAAATTCTGGTTAAAACTGAAAGTTATAACATAGTAAGTATAAGAAGCTTTTAGGAATGTTTCATTTAAGCTGTAGGTAGTTTTATTATGATTTTATAGCGCACAAATAAAGGTTCTCTAAACTGTTGGGCCAGCAGAGGGTTTTATGTTGAAGATATAAAATGGCGTTTTAAAGGTTAGATAAAACTGTAACAAAACGTTTACTCCTAAAATAGCTCGCATATCATGTTGTACTGATTACCATACAACTGGGCCAACTTGTCATAATATGGGATTATAGCAGCTCGTAAGATGTTAAAACCATGGGGTAGGCATGGTGGTTTTAAAGATTAGTTTTATCAAACGCTATAAAACTACAATTTAACCAATATTGTTACTTGGGTTGACCAAGTTTTATGGGGACCAAGTGGCCGAAGAAAGATACAAAAATTCTGATATTTATTATGCTTTGGTATCTAATATTAATGTTAGTCACGCCATAAAAAAATCCCACTTCAAACATAAGTCTTTATATTGTAGTATTTGTAAATAAAGTTAGCAATAGTAGGACTGATTTCGTGACGTGTGAACATGCAATGCAAGCAGCACAGTTAATCCTTCAAAAGAAATGCATTAAAAAAATCGAAATTTATCAAATGCAACCCTTTTATATTTTCTACTGCTACCCAAAGATTTCGATAAAATGGAAAAAAATAATTACAGTATGTTTTATGACATTATTTTTTGTCATGTGTGGACAAAAATTAAATAAAAAATCTGCAAAAAATCATGAGGACGCACAATAACTTTGCACATCATATCCCAATGACTTTTGAGGGATTGAACGCCCTTTTAGAGATTTATGCAGTTTTAGCTGAAAACGTGGTCAAGCCTCCCCATGTTCCCCTACTAGAATTTTACATAGTTCGTTTGCCAGGTGGTAAACAAATCGAGTCTTAACTGTATGCCATGGAGATTTTCGGAAGAAAGTTACCGAGTGAATGACAGAAATCGATGCATTAAATACATTTTGATATATGGTATGGCGACTTCCGGTTGGTAAAATTATTGATGTGCATAACATTATTAGCATTTTCGGAATGGGGTGCAAAAATCAATGTCAGAAAGCGACTTTCGATGCCATCTTACAATCTTAAATAGCATTATCTGCCAAAGCAAAATTTTCTGTAGCCCTAACAATACTTTTAAACTGGATGAGTAAGGACTCCGTAAGTCAATATACGACATAACTTAAAAATTTAAAATGGCGACTTTCAATTGCTACCTACTCGACAAACCCGTTCCAAAAATACCCGTATTGTAAAACTTTTGACAAATTTTGTATAACCGGAAGTGTCCATCAATCTCCGTCATCTACTTGTAAGGCCCGTTCCAGAAATACCCAAAAAATAAATAGACAAACTCCTCTTCATTATACCAGATGTCTGCATGCCAAACAAAATAACATCTGAAATTCAAATCAGTCGACGTGACTAATTATGATGAAATCAACTTTATTCTCTTAGGATCACGGGCTCCTCGCTATTTTCACGCCGATCACTATCGTTACATCATCACCAAACGCAATAACGAGACACTGGTTAAAAATACTATTTTTACGCTACCTCCGATCAAAAATGTATCGGCCCACATGTCTAGTTTGTAAAGCACAAATCCTCGACTACATACGGGGTACATAGGTTTTTGCCATTTGAGCTAATATATTCTGATGTCTACTCTAGTTCAATTTAAGGTAAACTTGGTATGCCAATATGCTTTTATTAATGTTGACTCAGTTCTAGTTCATTGTATTAGGTACATATTGGAAGTTGATGCTAAACAAACTAGTATCACTTCGTCATAGAAAATCTCCGTTGATGATTTATTTACTTTTAATTTTGATGCTACATCCTTTAATTACTTAGAATTTCAACCGAAGGCAGCACGATATTGTTCTTGTGGCAGACTACAGCAAGCGATGAAAGTACACTGGCAAAACGAAAAGCCTTGACCTTATTTGCTCTGCGAAAACACTGTAGGTCATGCCACACAATCAGCAAAAATTAAACCCTTCCTTACAGTGCTGATTCACTGATGCCACGAGCTTTCTTACTCGGCTCTTCCGATTCCAAACCCACCCCAGCAAATTAGCCCCTTTCCGTCGTAAACTTTTCCCCCTAATGAATTCTTTTAATGGATTTATATTCATGTACTTTTTATGCTTATGATTACCATTACTCTGCTTCGGTAGTAGTAGTAGTAGTAGTAGAAGTAATAGTAGGTAGTGGTGCGCAGCAGCTGGAAGAAGTAAGTGAATGAAACAGCCATCGCCCGGAAGATGAGCAAAGTTGGTGCAGTGAATGCTTCTTTGCTTTCCGCAAGTCTTCCGCCGCGGAGTGGACTTGCTTGCGACGCGGGACGCGGGCTTCTTTGAAATATTCATCATTCCTATCGTCGCTCACGGATGCTCGGAACGGGGCGGTGGAAGAGTGCTGCAAAGTTCCAGTTCGATAGTGGCCGCCGTACCGAATGGGAAACGGGATCGTTTCATGGTGTGTTCGACAGCTTTTCGTCGTGGTGGACTTTTTACGGCTACTCCACGAAAAGACCTTTTAATTTATTCAGTAGCACAATTTAACGTAAATAATGAATTACGGGGTTGGTTTTTTTCTCGTTTTCAAGGTATGCTACTTTGGGACCCAGTTTGCGGTTCAGTGGTCGAAATTTGTTAGATTGAAGATGAAAAGAATGCTTTGTGGGTGGGGCGACTTGAAGTTTGCCGGTCTAATGAGTATTTCAATTACTTTATTTGCAATATCTGGAAGGCAGAGTTGAAAATAATCGAAGCTCTTTTTTGACGATTGAAAATGAACCTGATGCGACTCTCGGTGAATAGAAAAAATATTCATTCAAATATCCATGTTATTCATTCAGTTGAATATCGTACAATAATATTCATTTCACTAATTATCTACGAAAATGTTTTCAAATGGCGGTAAACTGCCCATACTCGCATATTAGTCCCATATGATTTTCCATCATTTTTGAGTTATCGTCACAAACAATGCTTATTATTACTATACTTTCGGAAATCAAAATAAAAATGATGAGATTGATCGGCAAAATACGAAAAAAATATCAAACCATGTATGTCCCATATAAAAAAGTACTCGTATAACCGTCCCATATGTTATTTCCAAAAAAAAAAGTTTTTTTCGTTGTAATAATAAAGAATTTTTGTATTACGGCGTTTATGTATTAATACAGGCAAGTTTCTCCAGAAGAATTTCTGCTCCTCTCTTATAAGTGGTAAAATTACACCATTCAGCACATCTTTTCGAGTATTCTCCAGACCAACTGGGTGTTTCTGATACTACAGCGTGCTTTCAAAGCAGAATCCTTCAGCGGTAACCAGCTTTAGTTGCTTTTTGGAAAACAACATACAGTTTTGTCCATCGTCAGAGACAGTACCGCTGTGCTGCAATCCCAAACTTCCTTTTCTCACAATTATCCGCTTGATTTGGTCAATGTACGGGCGATTTTTACATTGGTTCAATGTATATTGGCTGACACTAAACGTTGCTTGGAAGAAATTTTCCGCTTGCATGTCCAAAAACATCAACATTTTTCTTCGCTATTGAAACAGTATTAATAAATTCCGGGAAAGTAACTGGCGGATTTTTACGCATTGCCTTTTCTACAGCAGCATGGAAAGAATCGGCTGCCATAAATGTATGTCCGGATTCAAAAAATTTGAGGACTATTTCTATTTGAACTGACTTGGAGTTGATTAACAGAACCAAATGAAGGAATAGACCCCAATTTTTATTCTGAGCCGCGCAATTATCCACCCAGAAAGTAATTCTGCGTAGACTATCGAGGTGCCTAATGACCCGATTAAAACAGCTGATGATATCATTTGCTGATCTGCCTGCAACTGCTTCATTCCACAGGCATGCTATGATATCGTTAGATCTATTGGAGATTGGAGCAAATGACTCATAAAACGCTAAAAAGACAATGGTCTTGAAACCTTCGAGGCGCGGCAGCTGGATAACCTTTAAAGAAAAAAGTTATAAAAACTTTTGAGAAAATATCTACAGACGAATCAAATGATGCAAACCTTTTGTAGATCAACAGCCAGCACTATTTCGTCCGGCCTTACTATATCGCAATTCGTGCGATATGCATCACGTGACTGCTTTGCAAACGCCAAATGCTTCACGTACCTTTCACAAACAGAACAACCAGATATCGAATTTCCATCGTTGTGACCAGAATTATTTCGATGTAGCGTGGCTATGGTACACGTTTCACATTCCTCGTGCCCAAGCTATACGAGTGAAATCTGAAGTTGTTTCAATATCCTTCAGAAGAATGTGTAACTAACCCTCAACATTGGGTGCGCATCTTGATATTGGTCGTACATTTCTTTCACTGTTAGTTCCGATGGCAAATAAAGCCTGTTCGGAGCATGTTCACGGCGGTAATGCGAAATCGTCGGATTATACAAAAGTATATGTGCTTTTACAGCATCCTTTTTATCGGTATGCCTCTGGTATTTACCTCGCTTTTTAGACCTAACTAACCCATTCTTATCTGATTCAAGACACCGATATATTATATTTCTGTGAATAAAAATTATCTAAATAATGAAATAAACATCTAAAAGAACTATTTTACCCGCAGTCTTTTCCATAGCCAATAGTGTTAAAAAAAATTCTGCAAACTCGAACGACTCTTCTGTCGGTCAGCCGAAGGGAAAATTGATAAGAGTGCAGCTTACGAGGATCGATCAGTTTATGGGAATTTTTGCTTCTTTTTTTAATGGGCACCCGATGAACCCTTTCGCGGATGAAAGTAGTCTGTCCGAAGTAGTCCAGCTTCCAAAAAGCTCGATGGATACTTTTGCGATCGTTTTTCGATATTATATTGGTACATTCCTTCCGGCATTCACAAAGGACGAGCTTTGGCGGATGCAAAATACGACGGTTCTTCAAGACAACAGCCTGACGGTGTTCTTTTTTTTTGTTATTCTGCGTTTTCTTCTACGTACCTCTCCAAAATAGCTTCCTTCCGAATTAATCGATTCATTAGTAGTGCTTGCATTGTCCATCGAAAGATCGTCGCCGTCTGAAAAAGTTCCGTGTGTTTCTCTGTCATCAACCTGACTAAAAGTGCCAAGCATGGAAATTTCCGGGAACTTCTCCCAAGTGTTGATCGAAACGAATCCACCAAAATCCGAATCTTCACTACCAGATCCACTTTCGTACACTTTAATTGCGTCAAGAGCTGACATAATTAAAGAAGTTGTTATTATTTACACCAGGTATTTTAAAATCAAACCACGTGCAATGTGCCAACGGACGAGAAAAACTAAGCATACTAGATGTGAGACTGATATGCGGGTACATTTGAGTTCGTCAACAATCAATGATTTTACAAAAACAATCAATGATTTTACAAAAACAGAAAAGTAATTTTAATTATATTGCAGTATGAAAGAAGTGCATAGGTATCAATTGAAGTATATAGTACAAGAGCATAAAGATTTACTTCTGAGAAGTGTCAAAAAAAGAAAAGTAATGCCAAAGCATAAATTCGTCTTTTTCTCGACATGGTGATTTTTCATATGGGACTGATATGCGAGTATGGGCAGTAAAGCATATGACACAACAATTATCATCGCTTACATTGTGCCATGGCCTACTTTGATGCGTTTGATTCGTTGCTGCGCGGTCGCTTCGTGTAATAATCAGAGACGAATGAAAATCTACATGGATGAATGGGCGGTTTGTTCGTTTGACGTTTTCAGCTGCGTCACTGAATATTGAAAATGAATGCGGCTGAATATGATCAATTTTCATTCAATGAATTTGAATATTTTTAACTCTGCTGGAAGGTAAATTTGTCTTTGAAGCCTTATTGTCGAACTGGAAGGTTGAACGTCAGTATTTTCCATATATATATATATATATATATATATATATATATATATATATATATATATATATATATATATATATATATATATATATATATATATATATATATATATATATATATATATATATATATATATATATATATATATATATATATATATATATATATATATATATATATATATATATATATATATATATATATATATATATATATATATATATATATATATATATATATATATATATATATATATATATATATATATATATATATATATATATATATATATATATATATATATATATATATATATATATATATATATGTGTGTGTGTGTGTGTGTGTGTGCCCAGAACACGACCTGTATGATTAATATGCAAATAAGCACGTTTTTAATGCGAAATATGTATTATAACTGGTATAATGCATATAAAGTGTTATTAGTCCGGTACAAAAATGCATTATGCTGCTATTACCGAAGCTTACACAATTCGACAATTGGAAATGTATTGATGAATTCAACTTCTTTAAACGTCTTCAAAACAGCCAACCCCATGTGTCAGCAGATTCGCACAATTAAAACTCGAATATATATAGCAATATCGTTTACCTGTTTCACACTATTTATCACCACCCGAAGCTTATCAGGGCGAATTTTGAATGCTTCTGTCACGGCCGAATATCGTTTCGTCAGAGCTCGAATAATCTGCAATACTTTCAAAATACTTTATCTTTGATCCGGAAAAAACCAATGGCCCAGATGCGGAGAGTGGGTACAATTTCAGTCGGGGAGTCGATTTTATTTCGACAATTATTTCGCCTTGTGACAAATCATTATCAGGAGAAGTCATTTTTGCATGGGCCCCATGGGCGCATTATGGCAAATGCATGCGATCACTGTGCAAAAATCGTCAAATCAGACGAAGATTTTGTCGAATGCGTGAGCTTTTGCAAAAATGTAGTGCATGTGCAATACGGGAACTTAACAAGCCATCCTTGAGAATTCTTATGAAAACCCAAATTTATTGTGGATGTGCAATGGATGTGTCAAGATGATGAAGTTTGCTCGCTTTCGCGACACCGTTCCTTCTTTTGGGGGTGTTATCGCTACTATCACCGGTAAAACGGATAACGTCAGTGCTGAACTAAAGGCGAGCTATCCAAACATAACCAGCGAATTTCATGCTTCACTGGAAAGGTCTCTAGTTCGACCAAATCCCGGTACCTCTCGATCACCTCAGGAACGTCGCCGTGAGGATGGTTTTGACCCGAGAAATATTCTTGTTGGCGGTCGCCCTTGTTTTGAATATATCTTTCTCGCTTCCATCCCAGCGTTGGCAAAGAGACTGTCAAAAAAATGGCGAAGAAGGACTTAATTGTAACGAGGAGATAAAAGTTATTCCGCCTGTTAAAAAGGCATAGACGTCAACACTTTGAACACCTTATTCTTCAAAGTTGGAGCTCCCCAAAGTACCGTGACACAGTTCTTAACACATGATCCTGATCCGTCCTCCAACAACATCGAGGTTTACTACCAAAATGTTGGTGGCTTAAATTCATCAACGGATAGCTATTTGCTCGCGACCACGGCTGCCGTTACGATGTCACCGCCTTGACCGAGACGTTGCTCGACAACCGTACTCCGTCTCGCCTGGTGTTTGGTTCAACATTCGATGTCTACCGTTGTGACCGCAACGCCCTCAACAGCCACAAGACATCAGGTGGTGGTGTGCTTATCGCCGTTCGCCATGATATGAAAGCCAAAATGATCTACGACGACCGGCTACAGCTACAGTAGCGCAACTCTTCGGCAAATAATAATTTCTTCAACGAGAAAAGGCGTACATTGAAGCTCTGCTTTGTATGTCCCCGGAATTAAGCTCCGTACTGCCGTATTGCTCCGACTTCATTAGTCTAGCATGTCTGCTAGTCGATTACTGTCGTCCGCATGCTGCTTCTCTTCTCTGCTGCTCTTGTCGTCATACATCTCTTGGAGTCGCTGACCTACCTGGTGCTGCAGTACTCGATCGGTTCCCCGGAAATTCGTCCCATTGTCGCAGAAAAACTCGGCAGGTGGTCCAAGTCGGCCGACTTGTGTTGATAGTGTGTATCAAGGGGTGAGTCGCTTAGAACAATGTGCTATACACACAGTATCACCTGAGGGATTCCATGAGAAACCGGCCGACCGCAAAATAAGACCATCGTCGATTCGAACGAAACTTTGCAGGTGTGTTCGCTGTATGAATCTCCATGATATTCTCTGGCAATTGGAATATTTTGATACAACAGTAATTTTTCAAAAGGGCGTAAACGTTTCTACGTGCACGAATTTCAATTTTTTTTGTTCGATTACTGTATTTTATACAGCAAAACTATCTGAGAACAAGTTACAGGGAATGAAAACTTCTGTCCGAAAAAATATACACTGAAAAAAATGTGTCATTTTTCAAAAAAACAAAAATTTATGATAAAAATTTAAATTGCGAAAAAACCAATTTTTTTAAATTTTTTTATATTTTGTTATTATTTCAACCATAGGGTCTGTTGATTAAACTATATAGCTGAATCATATGTTGGTTGTTTTCATGTAACTTTAAAA
Source organism: Topomyia yanbarensis (assembly GCF_030247195.1). Classification (NCBI taxonomy): domain Eukaryota; kingdom Metazoa; phylum Arthropoda; class Insecta; order Diptera; family Culicidae; genus Topomyia; species Topomyia yanbarensis. The sequence continues at coordinate 39,849,212 of NC_080671.1, read as the reverse complement.
TGTTTCACAATATCGCCATGATGTCAAAGAGAAAGTTGCAGGAAAGTTTACGGGCCTTTTGAAAAACCTATTATTGTTGATAGAGAAACGCGACTAACTTATGAAAAGGTCGTGATAAAAGCAAAATAATTGTGTTGTTAAAACAAAAGTTAAAATATCTCGAGAACTACTACATTTCAGAATTTTTTTGTTAAAAGCATTTCGATTTAAAATGGCGTTTAGAATCATATTCAAAAAGAAAATTGTATTTTTGACTGCAAATAGTAAGAATTATAAAAAAATGTCAAAAGTTGTTGTTAGGAAAACTTTTTATTGAAAGCTTCTCCATGATCCAAATACACTAAAAAGGTTGCTTTTACGTCTTTAAAACGATAAACATTAAATTTTTGACATTTTTTGATGGGGTAACGCGAATAACTTTTAAAAAGAGCATAATTACACGAATTAATTGTTTTTGAAGCAGCAAAATTTCAAATATCTCGAAAACTATTGCATTTTGGAAGATTTTTGTTAAATGCATTTTGATTTTAAATGGTGCTTAGAATTATATTCTGTAATAAAATTTCAATTTTGTATGTCTATTAGTATGAAATTTAAAAACATGTACGAAGTTATTGTTAGGAAAACTTTTTTAGCGATTTTTTCTCCATCATGCAATCACATTCAAAATGTTTCTTTTCTCTTTAGGTTTTTGGTAACAAAATATAAAAAATTTAAAAAAATGGTTTTTTTCGCAATTTAAATTTTTATCATAAATTTTTGTTTTTTTGAAAAATGACACATTTTTTTCAGTGTATATTTTTTCAGACAGAAGTATTCATTCCCTGTAACTCGTTCTCAGATAGTTTTGCTGTATAAAATACAGTAATCGAACAAAAAAAAAATTGAAATTCATGCACGTAGAAATGTTTACGCCCTTTTGAAAAGTTGCTCTTGAGTCAAAATAATCTTATTACCTGTGGAAAATATTTAGTCTTGCATGACGGTGAAACGTGTAAAGTTTCATTGGAATCTAAGGATTTTCATTTTTTTTCTAAGGTCACGATTTTAAATTCCTCACCTACGATAACACAATATAAGATTACGATTTACAGTTATACTACGTTCACACTACGAGTTAAAACGTGTTTTAACGCTATCTTGATGACGTTTTTCTTGTTGCCAATTATTATAACGTTTTAACTCTGTAGTGTAAACATGGTATAATACACGATCATATCACTCGTTACAACAATGTGTGGCATAATGAGGCACACTTTTGACAATTCAAAAATTGTCAACAAAGTGTAGTTGAATAATCATAACAACCATTGCTGCTGTTTTACTGAACACCATGGCCCATCGTGGCACATTGTTTGTGAGCACAATTCGATTTGTGCTAAGCGACTCACCCCTTGGTGTGTATGCAATTTCTAAGTGTAGGGGAGACTGAGGACACTTGATCCCCATCATTGTAACTCAAAGGCGGATCAGAATACATTTATCGAATATACTAGAAAGTTGCGTAGTTTTATCTAAACATAAGTTTCTTTAACACAAAAAGATAAATTGGACATGTGTTACCGATTTTTTACCGATTTAAAGAAAAAAATCTCAGAAGAACTGAAGAAGATTTATTTTCTAAATTTTCAAACTTTTATACAATTGATAAAGTCACCCACTACATACTATACTTTTGCATACAGAATTACAGGAGAATATCAATTATATGAATACGTTATTATTGATCTGATTTTTTTGTTCAACTATATTTGTACTAAAGTTTGCTGAAATAGATGCTATGGGTTCACTTGATCCCTTCAAATTCGTGGAGATTTTATCCCCTTCGCATTGTTTCATACACACCACTGAAAATAACCGAATTCACACCAGAACAATTGAAGTCATTGTTGCCATAAAATAACAAAAAAAATATCAAAATGAACGCTTCATCGTACAAAAACTTAACTGTAATTGTTTACTACAGTATACGTAGCAACCATGCATCCCACATTCGACGTTCCTCAACCATAATAACGACAGCTTTCAAATAATTGCACAGAGAATTGGGGAATTCGTAAAAAAAATTAGGCGAGAGATGCGTAATATGTAGCAACAAAAATAGTAATATCTAATCACAACAATTTAATAAATACCACAATACATATTGAATGGGGCCCTATTAGGGAAGGTACCACATTATTTCATTATTAATTTTATTATTTCAGCTTCTTTGCTTTGTTATTAGGAGCCATTTTTTATTTCGATTATATAGGTTTTAGCCTTAAGATCATTCGACTCTTATTAAAAGCCAATATAATAACAAAATTGTCTCGAGAATGGTGAAAATCTTCTGTTGGAGTGTAGCAAAAACTCTAATCGAGTAACCCAATTATCGCAACAACATTTGAGCCAATGCGTTGAGCCAAGATGGCAGACGCTGCTCTAATCAAAGGCTTCAGATGGGTAGGATGATAATAGAAACAGGGTAAAAATAGGCTTATTATCTTTTAAACACATTTTCAAAAAATAATCAAGTGTCCCTAAATTAGGGATCGAGTCTACACTAATTAATTTTTTTTTTCATTTTTTGTTGTTTTTCAAAAATGCTCATAGCTCATGTCCAGTGTAATATTTCCATGTTATTTTTTATGATTATCAGTCAACCCTAGAAACAATATAAAACTACAAAAAATACATGGTTTTTTATCATTCGACGGAGTAGGATTGAAAAATAAAAAAGGGGATCAAGTCTCCTCAGTCTCCCCTACGTCACGAATCATTAGGCAGGTGAACTGTGCGATACATCACTTTTCATTGGATTGCCCAAACTTTACCAGCAGTTGTCCGAAGTAATCCACCTCTGTATAGGTGAAAGCTCGCTCGTGATGTGCTAAGCCGGCAGGTGGCATTGGAGGGATCATCGGTCGGGCTAATCGTATTTTGCAGGACGGACATTCTTTGCCCACTTTCTTGACAACCAATCGAAGCCTCGAGAATAGAATCAGGGTTTAAGAGGAGCGACTTTTTATTTTGCCGCTACTAAGCTGCACTGTGGTTCACCGTGTTCGTTAAAGGTGCATACGTAGATCGCGCAAGAATATGCTACTTCACTTCATGGTAAGTTATTCTCGTGGTGTGGGGGAGAAACGTTTAGGAATTTGGATCTCCGCTATATAGTCCCAATCGGTGCCTTGCTCCCACATGTCCTGGATTAAGACCTTTGTGTGGATGATGAACGGCGAGAGCAATACCATAAAATAAAATAAAATAGAGATATGACGTCTATGTCTGCCTCTTCATCGGTGGGGTTGCCATGCGAATCAGTGTTTATACCTCGTTACTCATTTGGGTAGAGAAACTCAGTTCATAGGTTCTGTACTCTTAAATCCACAGATTTTCGCCCTCTATCGTGTTTTTATCAGGATTTCAATCTCTGTATTTCATTTGAGTATAAACTGAAGCCGGAAAAAGGAATTCTTAGTGACGTAACAAAAAAATTACCATCTAGATATTTTTCAGAGGTAAAATTTTTTTTTCATCAATATTATTTTTCATTAGAAACAATAACATTTAATTATAATATCGATTGAGTTAATAAAATTCAAAAATTATTTTTAGATTCGTTTTGACAAATGAAAATAAAAACATCATTGCACTTTCGTGTCCTCTTGCGGTCTACATCCAGCTTTAGATCGCGAATACTACAACTGCGAAAACTCACTTTCTTCTTCCTCTTCGAACTCTGTTTATTTCCCTTCCAAAGGATGGCGTGACCTCAGATTTTTCTCACCTCTGAAAAATCTCAACGACCTGGGAAACTGGGATTGAATTTTGACCAACTGGGGTGAGTGGCGGTCACGCGTACCACCCAACCATCGGCGCCGTCAGCCCTATGTCAAATATTTGACAAACAGAAAAAAAATGATAAAAATCAGAGAGGATAGGAAGAGAGACGAATAGTGAAAATCAACCGTAACGGCAACACTCCCTTTATTACGATTTCAACCTTAGCATTTTGGCAACCGCTTCCGCCTGTAGCACTTTGTTAACTTCGATTACATTTTGAAAATGTATCGTATCTAAATCATTGGATTTGTCTTGCAAATTATGTGCATTTCGAATCAAATAGATGAATCAACTCTAAAATTAGTTTTCATTAATAACCCTTACAATCACGAATTGTATACATTTTATCAAAAATTTATATTTCTCTTTTGAAGAATGTACAATTGAGTTCTGGTCGGTCGGCCTCACGAACGCTAATGCGGTTTCTTGGTTAAAAACAATCCCATTTGCTTTTTCCAGCTTTGTTTACTACACCAGCTAGTGATGTAGTGTTTGTGTCATGTGACGTGTACGTACATGAGCCGTACAAAAGTCTATACTTATCTCCTTCAAATGTGGTATGAGTAATGTTTATTTACTTTAGTCGATTGTTATGCTCAATAAGGTATTTTCGGCTTCACCCTATTCTCCTCTCTTCTTATTCTCTCTGCGGTCAATAACAAAAATAACTACTGTTAAATGGGCAAACAGTGCGCAAGTTACTTAAGAAGATGAATTCGTTTAATGTACTACACGGTAAACTCAATGTACTCAAAGTACACTGAGAAACAAAAATATACACAGTATGCAATTTTCTTTCTTCTGGTATGATTTTTATGACTCTTCCAACATAGAAGGACCCGGGGCATTTAAGACAATTTCTCAGAAAAATGCAAGACTTTCTGACTATCGTACATATTCGTGGAACCGCTTGAAACATTAATTTTGAGAGCTGAATTTGATTCTTTATTCTTTGTAGAAAGGAGATACAACGTGTTTCATTTTTTTGCCATCCTGAAAACAAAAATCATTATAATGATAAAACGCTGATTAAAGCAATAAATAAAAGTGAAAAATAAATAAAAAGTAAGTGTTTGGAAAGCTTGAGGCTTCTATTTAATGGAACGATTTTTGTTTGGCTGAAAACACAGATGTTTTCGAGACGCTCACCACTTCTGTGCGAAATGAACGTACACGGCTATTCGGACACCCTATTCCGTCAACCACCGTTCAGCGGCTTGCGACTGCGCACACCATTGCACACGCCACAGCAAAGAAAACACATGGCCGTCAACCGACAGCTGTGACTTACCAGATTAAGTTTTTGTAAAGCAATTTTTTTTTGCTTCCTAAGGAATGTCTCTTATAAATATTTCATAGGTAAACATAATTCCATTGTAAAAAAATTAAAGAAAAATGACGGTCTGAATTGCCCCGTAGGGAGGTCCGAATTATTCCTACATTGTAAAAGGATGGAAAAACGTAGAGATTTGCAAATCTTCGCCTAGCGCTGCCATTGAGTGGTGCAAATGAACCTTTTATGGCACCAAAATGTATCTGAAGTTTCAAACTAACAATTAGGACCTTTGATGAGTAATATTTTATATCTATCCACCTAAAAGGGCGATTTGCTTAAGTAGGTCCGAATAGCCCCGGGTTCCTCTATACCTCTTTATCCTAAGTAAGCACCCAATGAATGGATAGACCGAATAAGTTCAATGCATAAAATTGTCTAAGTCCTTTTAAAACAAATGAACTTAGGAAAATGTTGGCAGTTTTTTGGCGAGGATTTCGCAATCAACAAAAAATATTCCAAGTCCTTTTGAATGCAACAGATTTTCGGAAAGATGAACTCCTTATGGCCCGCACCTCAACAATATGGATATTTTCGGAATAGGCATGACGAGTAGATACCAGAAATAGATTTTTGACGCCATTTTGAAATCCATGATGGCGACTTCCGGTTTAGCGAAATTTTGTTATAACCCATGCGATATGGGTACGGTTTTTTACGCGGATTTTCCAATCACCGCGTTTTTACGCGGTGCATATCCTCCGCGTAAAAAATAACCTGGGTGTAGAAGATTTCACGGAACTATAGTGACACTTAGATACAATTCATGATTGGTGTATTTGCAAAATGCTGGCTCTCAGCGTGTTCAAGTGCTCTATAATACCTTCTACACATAGAAAAGATCCAATGCTCTGGAGCTACACCATCCCTGCGGAATCGCTAGTGAGAGTGATAGTTATTCTGGTATTCAGAAATCATTACTCCTATAACAGGCAAATAAAAATATCGGCTTCATTATAGGAATCGCCAAACAGTTCACTGATCCATATAGTTTTGCGGGCACTCTGTTTTTCACTTGTTCGATCCATCCTGGAACCTTTAGCACCCATTTGGTATAGCGGTATCGTAGCGTGGTTGCTTAGCGCCCTTGGCGAAATCTCAGTTTTGCATCCTTTTGGTCTTTACTTAGGCTTTCTGTTTAAGCTCGATTCTAGAACAATTAATCGTAGTGTGTAGTTGGAAATAGCAAACTTATCCAGACATATTTTGTGACTCTTCTTCACTTGGTTTATGAAGCAAATCAAGATTTCAGTGCTCTTGGAAGGCTGGCATCCTTGACGGGCAATTGGTTAAATTTGCGGCATTTGTCAACGCTAGCAGCATTGTCCGCGAATATACTGCGGTAGTTAAATGTGAATTTAAGTGTCTGTAAGACAATCCATCCGGATAGTCAGACCCGTAGCCAGGATTTTGATTCGGGAGGGGCTTAAAACTTGTTCTGGTGACTTGAGATACTCACTTGAAACTGAATGTAATTTTGAAAATTTCTTAGTGAAATCAGTTCCAAAACTAAGGTAATAGACAATATGTTGTCTAATACAAGAAATGTATAGTACATCGACGAATTCTTGCTTTTGAATTTGGTTTTTATTATTAATTTATAAGCTTACCATTTTCACCGTTGGAACTTGCAAACGTGGTCTGGTGGGTGCCCCCATCATACAATTTGAACCCAACGAAGTGAGGCTGTCCAGCGCAGATTCATACAATATGCGTTACGTCAATTGCCTTGGAACGATCCGCTGAACCTAAACCATACGAAGATCGTTGTCGATTATTATGACTACACACTTTATAAGATCGTAGACCCGCGTCGTAAACTACCTTCGTGTCTAAGCTTCTTATGGCTGAATATAATGTACCCGATCTTTTATCACACCAACCCCTGTCCTTTGTTCTCGAACACTGCTGCACTCTGAAATGCACAACACTAACTACGCTGCCAACAACCGATATTAGAAATGACCCGTCGCTTCAACGATTATAACTACATCTTCGACTTCGTCATTAGTTCCGCGCATGCCACTTTAGGTCATTTCTTTTTAGTATAGTTCATTAAGACTCAATTATTTAAATACAAATACAAATACAAGAGAATGTCGAAATTCACTCCAAATATTCTGATAAGGCAGGCGATTTGTAGATGCGCAGCAACGGTTCAACTCCTATTCAACTCAAAATTATAATAATTTTCAATTTAAATGATGAAACATTAAGGACTATGTGGGAAGCTGCGCTGCAAGCAACCGGGCGGGTCATAGGTGGTGGATAATGCTTAGTCGCGATGGCAACTAGTTATGATTCGCGACCCGAACCGGTAGCGGAGGCTGATTGCGGGTGTAGTAGGGCGAGGTAGTGGGCCCTACATGTTCTAGGCCAAAATACCACATACCCTTAAGCAGCACTGACAAGGCGAGCCAGCGCCGCCTTTAAATAAGAGCTTAGCCCAAATCTCTCTCTTTCCGTGATCCTTCAGCGTTACTGCAAGGTTTGCGCAGGCCTAGCTAGCCGCCCATAAAAATAGTATGCTCAGGAAGTTCAACAATAAATTTCGGATGGACAACATTAAAGACTATTTTCGGACAAGTGAGAACAACTAATTATTTATCTATTATTATTTATTAAATCCTATTCTTTTTTGAAATTGATACTTTTTATATCATTAGACAGGCTTATTTTTCTAGGCAATTCTTCTACGAGATCCTTGAAACTATGGCAAAAGACAGACCAGTAATTTTGTTTGTTGACATGTAAAGGGTGTACAAAAATACTACTGATTTCTCTACAAAGCATAAATAAGAACTATAGCTGTATTTACCTAGATTAAGCAAATATTATATTTAAGCACACGAAGCTTACAGGTTTCATTTCGGAATTCATGGATTTTTGGATAATACAACAGAGATGTCTCAATGAATAAATTTACTAAACTAGCCGGAATTTTATTTACTATAGGACTGTTCACTAATCGAAAGAAAATCCCCTGATTACTGTTATCTTGCAATTTACGTAAATTTTGTTAAATGTAACCGGAGCTTAAAAAAATTGACATCCCTGCGTGAACTTGAACGAGAACCGAAATTAAATTCCTGTCCGCCGCGATGAATGAAATGTTTGGTTCGTTTCCCTCGCCATTCATTCTCCCGACATAGAGCGTTCGGGTTCGCATATGTTCGGTTTCAGAAGCAAGCTGAATTTTGTTTCTATGCTAGCTTATTGAGCGAAAATGCACTAGACATAGATTACGCAGCTCACTAATGCTCGAACTGTCCACATAATAACAAATGAATGCTTTGGTTGGCGAAGGAATCTATATTTCCTCTGCACACAAACATTTGATTCTGCATGATATTTCAGTCAGTTGGAAAGTTAATGAATGACCGAGGCGTTGAATCTTAATGTCAGCTTCGATAAGCAGAAATAGTTAACTGATTTTGAATGTAACATTGATGACACCACTAGAATTACTCGAAACTATAAATATGAGTGAGCTAAATAATTTAAGCATCACAATTGCTTCCGACAAATCAAAGAAAACACATCGCACTTGCTTCTCCTGTGCCGAAGAGACTTTCTTTCAGATTTCTATGTTTTTAAATTATTGTAATTTATCCGATTTCTGCGAATCTTTTGCAACATTTATTGTCAGCGGCAGTTTTTGTTATGCGAAGATGCTAGCAGTTACACTTTCTAAGTAAATTCAAACAATCCGCTCAGTAATTGGTTCGTTTTTAATTAGGTAAAGTTTTTTCACAATCATCATTAAGATTGGAAGAGATGCATGACTTTTTGAAGAAAGTTTGTTTTACCAAAATTTAGGAAACAATTTCAATCAACGTTGTTCCACCTACCGTTGAATGTTGTGCGGATAACGAAGACGCAATGTGTTTTCGAAAATGCTGTTTAATTCAAACCGAATTGAGAGGATCAGAGCGAAATTCCGAAAGCACTCGTTCTGAGTGCATAGAAAAGATAGAAGAGGTGCTCTTGAGGTTTCTTAGATTAGCTGATTCTTTTTTCCTCCTCCGCGATTTCTGATCATCTCTCATTTTAGTCCAAAACGAATAAAAAACAGATCGTGAGACTGCTATATACTGAAGACATAAAATCGAAATTATTGGACTAATAGATTCAACCAGTCACAACATTGCATGAACGGAACGAATTCCTCGCATGAAAGTAAAATTAAGTGCCAATGAAAATGATGATGCGTTAAAATGACGCGTAAGCAAAAACTGTCGCATCAGCTATATCGTTCTTAGTAAATTGAAATACTTTTTGCCTTGAATGTGATGTCTAGTATTTATACTAAGAGTACAGAGTGCACAGACCTAATACAGTAATTCAAATTGGGTAAAATTCAAAAACCTGTCATTTAAATTTAAAACAGAGTTGCCAATATCGAGTATTACATCTGAGTTTTGTTAAACGGGGCAATCACTTGCGATGATGCGTTCGCTTTTGGAGAATTTTAGTACTCAGTAGTCCATTAAATTTCTTCTACTAGTTTTTAAATAATTCATAAGTGCACTCGGCTCAATGCTTTAGCCAATCGAAACAGGTGCTCTGTTATCTAGTTACATCTTTTTCCAACAATAAAAATAATAAAATGAATTTTACTGGTTGTCCAACAGATCTCACGCAAGCTCTTAACCGTTGCACGTAGATACCTGTTTACGAAGCAGGAAAATCTTTTTTTCTCGCCAACTGCGTATAGGGGGTCGTTCATATCTATCTCACTTCTTAATTGTGGTTGCTGCCTTTATGTTCGCAAATATGCTTGCTTGTTGCCTTTATGATTGTGAATTTCCTCAATGATTGTGCTGGCTGTAGATTTTGAGATATTGACGCAGCTTTGACCGTTGTCAATATTTCCTGAACATGTGCCACATATTTAGTAATTGTTTGTGTTCAGCGGTAAATAAATTGTAATGTGACGTTTTTTCACAGAACTGGAACGTACTAGTTTGCCTTAGATATGTGCAAAGAATACTATGTGTAATTGTACTATCACATTATGTTTTGTACTGCATTTCTCCTATATGTGATATGTATCTGCAAGTAAGTGGTATCCGATCTTGTAACTGAACATTGGTTCTCTCACCGTCCATTTATATGAAGATATTAATTACAGCTTTGTCACACACAACCATTAAAATTTAATGGCTTTAATTCATTCAAAATCAATAATTTCGCCTGATCAAATTTGGTGAACGCTATGAGCGCAGAATACCTGAGGTGGTAGAACTCAATAAAGCCACCTTAAGTATAGCCTCCATTTTCACCTTCAGGAAATGTTCCTTATCCCAAATACTCGGTCTTATGCGAATCACCACTAATCACAGTATTTGGCCGGTGCACTACTTCTTGCTTCTGCGACTCACTCATCTCGACAGATTACTAGGGCATAGTATAGTAGAAGTTTCCTTTGTTCTTCAGACAAGGAACACAATATAAAAGTAACTTTATTTGTCGTTCGCTTCACACCGGCTGGGACAGAAGCATAAACCACACTGAATTTCGTGACCATTGATTTTGGTTGTTGGAAACAGCAATCTTCTAACTTTATCTCAAACCAAACGAGCTACAAGCTAAAGTCGCTGATAATAATGTTTTTGAAATTTATTTTCAAAACATTTTGGGGGGGGGGGGGGTTCCCTCTAGCTACGTGCCTGCGGTTAGTAATGCTACGCACACGAGGCGACAACCCGAGCAGAGTCTGATAATAAATTAAAAACGAAGCTTGATGTTGTGATGTTCGGCAATTGATTACTCAGGTTGTTTTCGTTTTGGTCGTTTTAACGGTTGAAAGATCAAAATCGAGAACAGAAAAATTGTCCTATGACATCAAACAGAAAACTATTTCTCCAATCAGTGAGAGTAAATTGAAAGCTCATTAAGATGTTGAAATTTTTATTTGATAACGAGATATGTATTCTTTTTGATATTTTACCAAAAAAATATAAAGAAAAGAAGTTCTTCCAAGAAATGCGATCAAAATTTGATGTCATCAAATCCTGAGAGCAAAATAAGATTTCAATTTGATGCTATTATCAAAATATGAATTATACCTGTTTTATTGATGTTCGACTTTACTCGGGAAGACACGCCACAAAATATATTTATTTCGCAAACAAAATCCTGGGTACGGGCCTGGCTACGGGTGATGGTTTAAAGTAATTTGTTAGGTTCTTCGAAATTCATTGAAATTATAATTATTCTAATTTTCATATCACTCAAATCTAGAGCTGTTATACAGCTGCTGGCAATATCATCGTAATTTCGCAAGAATAAAACAAACGGTTTTGAGTTTGAACCTGATCGGTAATATTCTCCTCGCTACGCATCGGTGATGTGATTGATGATAAAATATTGGCACTTGTCAATCTTAGAAGAAGATAGCTCGTCATGATACGCACAAAGCTTTTAAAGTTACAACATTGTACAACATATCATACTGTCAAACGACTGTGCGAATAAAGATATGATACTAAAAATAATCCTACATCCAAGCACTCGTAGTACTATAAAGATGGTGGGAGAAAATCCGGCTTCTTTACTTCCTTTCGGTGACAAAGCAGGCCTCGTTTATTTGTTCCTATAAGCCATATGAATAAGACACGACACTGCCGACCGCCTCTTTTGCATTCATTCATTTTCCGGTATGTTGGGGTGAATTTTTACTACAAGCTACAAACACCATAAGTCAGCTACTATATCATACACTCTTGTTTACTGATGATGTTGAGGAAAATGTTCAGCTCTTTACGACGCACGGCTTTGTCTGCCGAGGGAGCAAAATGCCGTCACCATAACCGTCTCCGGATTTTCAACTTGGAATTGCTCTGCTTTTAGCTGAAGCTAACTTTCAAACAGACCGGAAAATCACTTTGTTCCAGCAAAGACCCTTGCTCCGATAGTCCCCCACACCCGCACCCGCGGTACATCGTCACACACTCGCCGACGATTAGCACCGGGATCAAAACATGTCAATCAGTGTTCGTGAATAGTAGGATGGAAAGAAATGCGGGAAAAAATGTCCTTCGTCTGCTACGCGCGATACAGGGTCTAAAAGCTGATGCTGGGGGCTCTTCGGTTAGTCAGCAAATTTGTTGTCGGAAGCAGAAGATCGGAAGGGCAGTGGAGCTCCGAGCTAATCGTTTGTCGTCCGTGCGTAAAACCGGCGGACCGGAGATGTAACGTAAGATCCTAAACGATGGTGAGCTCGGTCGACTGGACAAAAGGCGAATTGATTTATTTACTGAGGGAAAACACTTTCCGACAGACGCCTACGTTAAGCGTCCCGTCAACGGTCGTTGTCGGTGTAGGTCTTTTAGAGCTCTTTGACCTGGGGCTCGTGTTCGATGTTGGTTAGCTCGTGTCGTTTGGATTTTATGTGATAGTTTGGGTAACTAATTTCAAAAGTATGCAGATCTACTCTGCTGATAACTACATATATTTTACAGTGCATTTAAAATAATATAAAAAAGTATCAAAAAAAGGATAATGAAAAGTTTTCAACGCTCAGCAGAAAATATTAAGATTGTATCTATTGTATCTCATTCGCGCACTAATTTTAGAAATTAATTAAGTACCGCTTCTACTCCCACGTCACTTCTGTCACTTCGAAAATCCTAATAACCGGTCTACTAGGACCACAGAGCATTCTTCAGTTCATACTCAAAATACCTACTACCACCCACTCCAGCTCGCACCTTCAGCAAAACCTATCATCATAGCAGGCGTCAATGGAGGTGGAAAACATATTTTCCATATTTGCACGCGGCTTAATCAAATAGGGATTTACTCGGCTAGGTAGGCGCACTTGATTCGCTTCATGTTCGCATCGCTACTCGTTACCGTTGAAAGCCGCGGCGGCGCCAGCACCAGCTTTTCGTCTTGCTGCGATAACGTGCTGCTCCAGTGGAATAATAATCTGGCGCTTTTTTATCCCACATCAAGTCGGGAGCGGCACTATAATGTACAAGGCAACGAAACGGGGCGTCGGAAGGGGATCTTGATTCATTTTCCCATTTTGGATTCTGGATGGGCGGGTGCGACTATTTGTTTTATGATTATCATTAGCACGCGTGGAAATAATTTAAATTAATTCATTTGCCTTTCGTATGCGTGAGTACGTGTACCGACGTGCTTACGGTTGATAGCTGAACCGGCCGAACGCAGCAGCAGCGTCGGGCTGGCTTCGTAACTGCTGCTGGGAGGAGATGAAACGGATGCTACCCCACATGAGTGAGGTGGCATTGTATCTTTGTGAAGCTGCGTCACAGCTGGTGGGACTTTTCACGAACTTGTCTGCACATTCATTTTGGACCAGAACGTGCTACATTTAGCACTTGGATCAACGCCTGTGATTTTGCATTCATTTACGTAAATAAGTTGGACTAGTTTTTCTGGTGGCATTGTCGGAGGGTAGTTTTGTGAATGTACCATTGCATCGTGACTATGTATATTGGTTTCAGACTCATTCTATTTTCTCGACCAGGTGTGAAAGAAACTTGAGATGGGTATTTAAAGTCAGACGCATTACCACAGGGGTGACGAAACCCGAAGGTCCTTGGCGGTTTTAGCAAGCTGTTCTTCAGGGATTGATATTCAACATAAAGCCATTTGTGTAGTGTCTTGAGTTGTGCTTACATTTTTTTACCTTCCACTTGATAATTGCCTGATACTTTTCGATTAGGTGGAATTTCTTTAATAATTGTTTTTTTCTTATTTCCGACTATTCTCTTTTTTATTTTTTAACGACATTCAATTAGCTATAGATGACTGAGTAGAGAAAATTATGAAAATTTAGAACAATAGTACTCCAGTGAGAGCAAGGATGCGAAATATACAGATCGGAAAATTATAAGTGGCCGAGTCATTAGAAACGGGTTTAAAATCTTACGGATCTAATCTTTTGTCTTCTGCTGGCAACAGTCGAGCTTGGGCAGGATTACTACGAATCGCTCAAGTCAACCAACATGTCTCAACACGGAGAAATGTCTGGTCTGGTTGAAATGTTGAGCCACTTGTTGTTTCTGTAAACCCTGTAAGCTCCTTGTTCTATCTCAAATTCTTCGGCTTTGTGGCAGCGCTTCTCGAGCTGTTATATTCGGTGGCCTCTCAAGAGAAAAACTTTAGCCTTTACAAGGAATCTCTCCAATAGCTCTTAGGAACAGTAACAGATATCTTCACAGGATGTACCCAATTAGGCATAAGTACGTTAGGCATACGTATGTTACGCATAATGGACACAAGGTCTAAAGATATTAGGCATAACGGACGTTAGGCATAAATTATCATATTGAAGTATCACTTAACCCGGAAGCTGACCTAACTTGATCAACATTTTATTCTGCTGTATATACTTAAAGAAATCTTTGGTCAAATAAAAAAAGTTTGGCATGCAGAAACTTAGCTTGCGTTAATTTCTCAACGTACAACCGTATTGCACATAACTAAAATAATTTCAAAACTCTTGTTTAATCTGTTGCTAAAAAAGATAAGGTGATTTTATACGTTTGAATGAAACCCAGCTCCAGGGGGGCTTTTCCCCGCTGCTCCCAATAAAACAAATAAATGAAACAAAACAATAAAAACAATCTCATTTTAATCAAGGTATGAATATTGCACATCATCTTAGATTATTTTTCACATACATGTATGATGCAATTGCCCACGAAGAAAATATATGTGTTGAAGGACAGCTCATAGGCGAAAGAATGATGCATCATTGCTGCTTCTATATTGATTATCTCGCATATTATTCAGTTCAATGATTATATTTATAAGGCCATCAAAGATCGAAGTACAGAAACTGTCTGATACGAGAGAGTTTTCTCGTGTACTTTGACGAGATACCGATATCGACACAAACGTAACATCCGTGCAGCAATTCTGATGCTGTTCATAGCACTGCACATTTCGATAGGATCCAAAACTTGACGTTGGTTCATTATTAGGTTTTATTTTTCAATATTTGTATGCCATCGTACTGGGAATACATCCAATAGGCTTGAAATGTGTTTGAATCAAAACTGTTCACTTTAATGAAGCAGGTTTACAGCTCATCCACGGAAAAAGCAGAAAAAAAAACTACATTTGTAAAGAATAAATATCTCGCTTGGTGTTTTTCATTTTGCAGTCTCTCGTTAAAGTTAAACGAAGGTATGCAATTGTATACAGCAAAGCGTAGTTTTTTTTTTCTAACCCGAGCAAACGAGCGTAAGGTTGATATCTCTGCAATAAAAAAAACCTTCCGATTACTTTCCTGATGCCTATCGTCCATTATTCCTAACGTTCATTATACCAATCGTCCATTCTGCCTAACGCATATTATGTCAATCATCCATTATGCCTAACGTATTTATGCCTAATGTCGCGTCATACTCTTCCTGAGCCAAGATAGCATAACATTTTGTTATGGCGAGTGGTGTACCTCTCTTCAGCATTTCTTCAAAAGAGTGCTTAGGGTATCTTTTAAGGGTTTTCATACTCATGATTCGCTGCGCACTTGCCACTCCGTATATTTTTGCCACAATGGCCCGTTTGCTTGTGTTTAGTGCAAAACATGACTCACGGGATGAACACTTAGACGAACCTTGTCGAAGATCATGTGATTAGGCAAAGCAATCGCGTTAAAGGCCATCGAATTTGAAGGGACATACAATTTACAGGGGTCCGTGATACAGCCAACCCCATTTACCCTACGCTTGACCATCGATATCGATAACCATACCGGCAATCTCAACTATGTGAACGGGCATGTAGACGCGGTAGTCCTTTATAAAAGACTTGTCGCCAGGTATGTGCTTGCTTTAGACAGAAGAACACAATTCTGAGCCTATCTGAGGAACATTCAGTAAATCTGTAAGGCATGAATATTTCTTTCAAAGTCCTTAAAATATTTCTCTTCTCATCTGAAAGAAGATCAGATGTGGTACGACCGAGTTCAATGCGTATTAGGGCATTGCAAAAATACACTCATATTGGAAGTCGCAAAGGCCCTTCCTTTTATATAGTGACACTTATCAAAGTAAACTTGGATGCCAAATTTCATATTATTTGGACCTTTGCTACCTTTGTCATAATACGAGAGCGAAGTCTTCTAGAGCATTATGTCATTCATATCAAGTTCAATCAGTTTCTAGTGCATATACGTCTATTACTCTTCAGTCAATTTTTACTAAAAGTAAAGCGAGATTTCATAAAAACAATACAATTCCCTAATGCATATGATTTTGAACGGCGAACGAAGTCGTCGATGACGAATTTGTTCGACATCTTTTGCACCCGCTAGGTGTTTTTACAAACGGATTCATTTATACGTGGACTGAGACGCAAAGTGCAAAAATCGAAGAATACGAATGGTGAGACAGATCCGCACGTGTGGTCCCTGCGAAAAAAATCTTCCGTTCGTCGCCTTCAAACATCTAGCGTCAACTGATTTCACGAAGTCTCCTGAAAAAAATTTCCCATCGGTCGCCTTCCAACACCAGACTTCAAATGATATTACAAAACAAATCTGTAGTGTTCTCTTGGTGCTCCGTATTGATTGCATTAATTTTCGCGTCGCTTTCGAAAAACTTTCTCAAAATTGGTTTTAATGTTGTATTTCGCCCTCTGTACACCTTATGTGAAGAAATAGAAAACCTGGAAACTGGCCTGTCAAATCGGCAAATGAGAAAACATCAAGTTTCATCGTAACGATAGTAATTTTCGAATGAGCTTTGTCTTATCGAAGTGAAAATCCTGCTCGTCCAGTTTGTTTTAGTGGAATGTTATACAACTTGTACACAAAGATTATTTCTGGTTCGTTTTACCTATTCCAACACTCTTTCTGTTGTGGCTTTGGAATAGCTAGCACAAAATCCAAAGTGAATATTTTTTGTCGCATCGTGTGTGTACAATAGAGTGACAAGAAAAAAAAGTCGTTTTTAGACTATAGCCATTTGAAAAAAAATTGTAATAAAAGTTTAACCGTTTTCAAAAAACATTCTAGATCATTTTTGGAAAAACAAAGTATGCAACGTACTCAAAGAGCCTAATTTGACAGGTTTTATCAGTTTTCAGTAATCTATTCCTGGCAGCACTGCTCCATCGGAATCCAATCAGACTAATTGCAATAACTCCAGTATCTGAAAAAATACTTGTGACCAGGGCCGGCGGAACACTTTTTTCCCGAGTGTGTAGTAAGATTCTACACGTACTGACGAAAGTTCAGACATGACGTGGATAAGAAAAAATTAAAATTTCCTGATAATAGCTGGTGACTATTTGGAAATCCCCTTTGGTTGTATGACCGAAGGCTCAGCGAAAATATGTTTCTTACTGATACTACAAAGGTTCCACGGATAGTGATCAATGTATCTATTCTTTTAAATTTTCATCGCAATAATTTTCAGTTCCTTGCGATAAAACCTTTTTTTACACGGGTAGTGTTGACTAATGGGCAGGTATCTCTGACGACCGACATCCTTTCAAGCTTAATGGATGCCGTTTTGAATATTTCTCCGATGGCAAAAATAATGCTAATAAGTATCCTTTTCTCTACAAATTACAACCGGCCCCTGGATGGTCCACTTCCGGACCAAAGATAAACCATTTAACATCGTCGATATATCGTGTGATCTAACTAAACAACACTCAGAATCAAGGCTCTACAACTTAAAAAAAACAACACTCGACTGTGTACGAAGAAGTATTTTGTCTATGTACCCGCCCGAGCAGTAGAGATTGAAGGTGTAGTCTCCGAGAGGATGATCATGTCCAATCATTATACATTGAATGCGCATCTCTGACGTATTGTGGTCGTTGAGAACGGTCTCTGTGCTTGTGGTGACAATTATCGCGAAATTAAACATGTTTTCTTGGCGTGCGTCTAGCGTTCTAGCTCCAGATCTCCGTTAAACGAATCTCTTCGGCCTCGATTCAGTCCGAGATGTGCTGGTTATCCACGGTCTCTCGTAGATGTCTCTCATATGAAATTTTTTAACGAGATAGATATCCACATTTAGTTATTTCTTCTCTTTTGGTTGACATGCTAACTGCTAGCTGGGACTCTGATCCCAAGAGTTCCCAGCGAATCTAAGGAGGCAAGTCGGTAAGATGGTTCATGATGTCCTGACAGTGATCTTCCGTTTGCTGGAAAGCTGCAAGTTTTATTCCTTTTTTTATTGTCATTGTTGTCCGTCTTCTCCTCACTTTCCCTGATACGGTCTCTGCTATTGATTTTGGAATCAATCCCTCTTGTGTAAGTCGTGTGCCTTCCTTATAAAAGATTCAACCAGCATAAACTGAATATACTAGAATTTGATGATTTGACTTTTATTGAAATACGTTAAAAGTTCTAATTTGTCACGCGTTGTAACGTCACGTTACATTATCGGTCATAAACAATCCTCTTCCTGTATATTCAGTTAATGTTGATTGAATCTTTCGTGAAAAAAGTCTACTTTCTGAATCTGTAATAAATTTTGATGTAGGCCTTCATTTCACAAAGTTATAAAATATTTGTCGAATGAAGATTCGTCAAATCGTTGTAACGTCACGAAAGAATGTATCACTAGTGTTTCTCTTTGTTTCTGAATTGTTTTAAGATGTAGATGTGTCAAAATGTATTCCCCTGAATAGAAATATAAAAAAATTCTAATTTCAAACAAATCCCGATTATTATCCCATATTTTCAAGAAATATAAATTGTAAAGCAAAGAAATTTGTACCTGAATCACAATGAGAAATTGTTGTACATCGAGAATTTCAGACGCATTTTAGGCGCAAGACACATACATAGTTAATCTCAGGTTTTGATTTGTTCTACACTTTCGAGTGGGTAATTTCCCCTTCGGCAATTTTCGAGTGGGTAGTACTATCCATACTACCCACGTGCTCCGCCGGCCCTGCTTGTGACTGTTGGTGTTCAAATGAAAGGTAATAGTCGCATTTATTACGCCTACTTGTTTTTGTGTGTAAATCTTGTCTGAACCAAATTTAGTGCTGTTTAAAATAGTTGTTGTTTATAAAGAAGATGGGCACAAAGGGTTTAAAATCAAAATTGGAAGAGATCTATGACTTCTTGAGGAAAATTGTAATGTGATCATGATGTTTTACCATAATTTATTCACAGATTTAGGTTGATGATGTTCGGTGAAAAATAACTAAAAAACCTGTTTTAATCCACCTAGCGGTGCAATTGTGCCTTTCTCATTTCTCTAAACTATGGCACGGAGGCTTTCTATGTTCAACATAATTGTGGAAATGTCCATTACATTCTTAGTACACTTTGCACTTATACACAATGGCATGCCAGCCACGAACTTGATGAGCTACGTGTCGACGGTGAAACACTTGAAACAAAAAAATATCATACTCCATTAGCCTAATCAGCATTAGATCAATGTTATCTGCTTGCTAACTCATTTTGTCATGCGGGGATGGGTATGTGAGGAGGGCGAAAGTCCCATGAACGAACGACTCCCCAGCTTAAATTGGTATGCTTTGTAATATAGTGGTGGTTTAAAGATGATGGGGTTGAAAGGGAGGGGTATGAGGTGGTGGTCTGAGGGGTGATTTAAGGAGATTTTTAAAGGAGGGGAGTGAACAATAGAGGGGGAGTGTAACCCCTCTCCGTAATCCATCAACTACGCCCCTGTTAAAATCCAGAAACCTTATGCGAGTCGAAAAAAAAATTAGGACGGGATTAGGGTTGACGTTTTTCAGAGTGATTGCATAACCTTTCTATATGAGAAAGGCAAAAATGTGCAAAATCCAAAAAAGTGAATCTTCGTCAAATTTTTTTCGTTTTTGCATCAAATCTTGACGTTTTATGCACCTTGAATACATTTAGCATCAAAAATAAAAATTCTATTTTTAATTTTTCCTATAGTTTTTATGAGAAATTTATGTGTGGCCGCACTCTGAAACCCGTAATTCCGGAACCAGAATTCCGATCGATCCAAAATTCAATAGCAGCCGATGGAAAGGTTGCACCTTTCATTTGAGACTAAGTTTGGGCAAATCGGTCCAGCCATCTCTGAGAAAAATGAGTGACATTATTTGACACATTCGCACATACATACACACACACATACACACACACACACATACACACACATACATACACACATACACACACACATACAGACTTTTTCCGATCTCGACGAACTGAGTCGAATGGGATATGACACTCGGCCCTCCGGGCCGAGATTAGGTTGACGTTTTTCAGAGGTTGACGTTTTTCAGAGTTTCAATTAAAGTTGTTGCACCTAACGCATCAAAGTTGTATAGATAACAAAGAAGTAAGTGCTTTAGAAAAGTAATTTTATTCAAAACCGCAATGAGAAAATCAGAGCGCAATTCCGGAAGTACTCGTTTGGGGCTCTCTTTTCTCCCTTTATATCTGATCACCCGAGCAAACGAAAAGCCCATAATACCCCCATGCTCATGGGGTTTGACATGGGTGTTTGAAATGGGTTCGACCCATGAGAATACCATCCCCATGGTCCGGTAGATCCCATATAAAATACCATATGTTGGTGTATTTATGGATTATTGAGACCATTTTATGGTGTCTTGATGGTTGTGAATTTTGGCACGAACCATGTTCAAGGTCTTTTCAAGGGGCTAGGTGGTATTTGAACCCATGAGTATTTGCTCGGGCAGCTCTCTTATTTTATTCCACAACGAGAAAAAAGGCTGTTACATAATGAAGACATGAAATCGAAACGTTTATCCCAACCAATAGACTTATATATTCAACCAGTCACAACATTTTAGTCGCCCTTCGTGATTGCATATTGCTGTCTGTTTGCAGTATTGTCGCGTAACTTTCAAACTTACATGGACATTAATTGGAAACAATAGAAAGCGACTAAAATGCTACTGCTGATCACAACATTATCGTGTGAACTTAGCCTATGTACGAAAATTGAAAGCAAATATTTTCTATCAATTCATTGATTTGTTCACCAATGACGCGAAAACAAAAACTGTTTTCTCAGCCCCAGCAATAGAATGTAATGTTTGAACACTCAATTGGACCTCTGAGTCGATTCCTATTCACATTAAGAGTCTGTACTCCAAATTTGAATCAAATCGAATCAAAGTCTAGCTACCGGACCATCGTATTTGAAGTTTGAATGGGATTTGTCGGCAAATTGGTAGGAAGAAAGCGCACTAAGCGGCAGTTTCACCGCTAGGTCGCACTATATACATCAGTTTACTGCACTGCAACTAAAAATAAGAAAGTGAATTTAATTGCCTAGAATTCACTCCATTAAAAGTTTAATAACTTCTCTCAAGGAAATTGGATAGGTTTGCAGTCTTCGACAAAGTTACAGAGAAGGAAATTATGTTTCTTATTTACACTGGCAGTGATAAACTGATGCATAAAGTGCCACCTAGCGGTGAAAATACAAGTTAGTGCGCTTTTTTGATATAAATAGACGAAAAATCCCATAGAAACTTCGAACATGTTGATCCGGCAGCTAGACTACGATTTGATGGATGGAATTTGGAACACAGGCTCCTGGTGGAACTAGGAACCGACTGAGGGGTGGGAGTGTTTTTTTCTTGTCATTCTAGAGCACAATGTAAACTGATCTAACACAGAAATTCAAATTGCATAGAATTCAAAAACTTGCCATTTTAATCACAAACAGAGCCGTGGATCTTTTATATATTTCTTTTAAGTAAACAATAAAAAAATTAAACATGCACACATCCGTGCTGCCTTTATGTTCGCGAGCATCTGATGTCTCCCTTGCTTCATGCCTTTACGAATGTGAACGTTCTGAGTGATGTTGCTGGCAATAGATTTTGAGGTACTTGGTACAGCTTTTGCCGTTGTCAATATTTCTTGAGCAGCTACCACAAATTTGGCAATCGTTTGGGTTCAGCGGTTTCTGAGCTGGGTACACCGTAATGGGGCCTTTTTATTACAGAAATGTTAGTTTGTTCTTTATATGTGCAAAAATTTCTCTGTGTAACGGTACTATCGCATTTGTACAGCCGGGCAAGATAGGAGGAAATGGACCGATCCACCGATATTCTCGCTACAAAAACACTAAATGAAATACATAGAACTAGTCCCTATATGCGTTCCCGGAATTGGTTCCGTTTCTTCCGAATGTGACTAGTGTCGGTGTCTGATATTGTAGCCGAACATTTATTCACTCATCGTCCATATATGTATGAGGTTCTTAATTATAGCGTTGTCACACAAAAGCTTGTGGTTTAAACTATTCAACATGAATGGTTTCGCCAGCCACTGTGTTGAATGTGATGAGCGCTGAATGTCTGACATGGTAGAACACGATACTCCGTCAGAAAATGTTCCACACCATAAAAGCTCGGTCGGTTGTGAGTTGATCAAGAATTACCGTATTTGGACGGAACATCATCACTACCATTAGTAACATTTTTTTTTGTTCTTCAGATAACGCACATAATATAATTTGTTTACCGTTGGCTTCGCACTGACAACATAACATTTCTTTTTAATCTCAACATACATAAACAAAAATCGGAGAAAAATGAAAGTTCAAGGGATTAATCTTTTTGGGCGTACCCCTGAATTGCCCGTTAACTACCTGACACTGCGATATCAACGAAGGAGTCGCTTCTACCGTAATAGACCTTTAACATACTACGTAACGTAATGAAACAGAGAGGGGGTACAACAAAATGTGACATTTCGTTACATATAATAATTCCAAACGTGGCGTAACATATTCGAGCTGAAGAAAAATATTTAAAAAATGATTTGTTACGTACTTGGCGAGTGGGGGGATGACAAGAGGGAACTAATTCAAGGCAATTTATTCGTTAATTAATTTATGAATGACCCCTAAATAGCTTGTCAGCGGTAACTGAATTAATTTTATTCTTCGTGGTATATTAAAGAAGCGTAAGCAGAATTTTTACCACCAGGAGGCCAAGATGAGTCGCATTATTTTATTAAAATAACACATATTTCGTTAATTGTTAAATATGTAGTTCAGTCTCTACGCATCGCTCGATCGAGATAGAAGTGTTTTGTTTTCGGTCTGTTGGAAAAAGAACAGTGCAGTAATCCGCGTTCAAGGTTATTTTGCCATTCTCTGCCTCTTCGGTTTGGACTTTTATTTTCTTTTGTGCGTGTGTTAACCGTTAGGCCACATTCCTCAACCTTTTGTTCGTAAAGCGAGGATTGAACAATAACCAGCTATTTAAGCTGGACTGGTGCGTCGTGGGAAACGAGTATACAGATAAGTGAAATCTACCTTTTTGATACATTTACGGCTTTTTCCCGTCTGCGCGGGTGCTGACCCCGTGCGTTGACGGTGTCGATGGCTTCCTCCCCGGATGGCCAAATGGAGATCGAGTCGACTCCTAAGGCTCTCCCCCGACCCAAACAATATCCAGAGCTCTCGACCGGTCCCTTTGTGGTCTTCTTTCGGCCCAAAACAAAATCGCTGAATCTATTACAGATTTCAAAAGACCTAACGGAACGGTTCTCGGCTGTGATCGAAATAAAAAAGGTCCGCTCAGACAGGCTGAGGGTCGTGCTGACTAACTCAAAGCAGGCAAACGATATTGCTTGCTGCGAGCACTTTACGAAGGACTATCACGTGTATATTCCAGCTGTGAAAGTACAGTCTGAAGGCGTTGTCACCGATGACAGTTTGACATGCGAGGATCTGCTGCAGTACGGGGTTGGCCGTTTCAGAGACCGCTTACTTCAGCCAGTGAAAATACTCGAGTGCAAGTGTTTGCACTCAGTAGTAGTTGCGGGGGATGGTTCAAAAACGTACCCCCAATCAAACTCTTATCGGTTGACCTTCGCTGGTACCGCTTTGCCAAATTACGTCCTCTTGCACAAGGTTCGTCTGCCTGTGCGTCTGTTTGTGCCGCGGGTCATGAATTGCACAAAGTGTAAACAATTGGGTCACACAGCCACCCATTGTAGCAATAAGGCCCGCTGTGGAAAATGCGGGGAGAATCATCTAGATGATTCGTGCAGTAAGAATGCTGAGAAGTGTCCTTACTGTGCAGAGAATCTGCATGATATCTCGGCATGTCCCGCGTACAAACTACGCGGGGATAAACTAAAACGTTCCCTTGCTGGACGATCCGAACGTTCTTTTGCAGAAATGCTAAAGAAAGCTACACCACCAACCTCAACAAACATCTATGCTCACTTGCCTCCTAACGAGGGCGAGGCTGATGACCCACAAGAGGGAACATCTACTAGGGCGCCTAGAAGTTATAGGAAGAGGAGGAACATTTCCTCTCCTAAAGTTCGTTGTAAAGGCCAGAAGGTATCCCTTGACGGGACTCAGAAAGTCACATCTATTGGAAGTGTTGCAACCAAACCGAAGCAATTAGCTCCTGGTCTCGGAGGATTAAACTCAGAGAAGGAGTTCCCAGCACTTCCCGGAACATCAAAAATCCCAAGTGTTCCTCTGTTTCAGTTCGAGAATAATCGGGGCACTGGAATTATCAAACTCTCGGACATTGTGGACTGGATAATAAAAACTTTCAATATAACTGATCCTATTAAAAGTCTTATGTTAGCTTTTCTCCCTACAGTAAGAACATTTTTGAAGCAGTTGACTGCTAAATGGCCCCTCCTTTCAGCGATTGTATCCTTCGATGGCTAACTCATCGAACGAGGTCACGGATTTGATCACTGTTCTACAGTGGAATTGCAGAAGTATCATCCCGAAAATCGATTCCTTCAAAATTTTAATAAATAATTTGAGTTGCGATGCATTTGCATTATGTGAAACTTGGTTAACTTCCGACATAGATCTCAACTTCCACGACTTTAATATTATTCGCCTGGATCGAGACACCCCCTATGGAGGAGTGCTTTTGGGGATCAAAAAGCGCTATTCCTTCTACAGAATTAACCTTCCCTCGATAACAGGTATTGAAGTTGTCGCTTGTCAAGTAACAGCCAAAGGCAAAGATCTTTGCATAGCTTCCATATATATTCCACCCAACACCGCGATTGGGCATCGCCGGCTACATGACATCATAGAATCCCTGCCTGCACCTCGACTAGTTTTAGGCGACTTTAACTCTCACGGTACGGAATGGGGTTGCCTTTATGATGATAACCGTTCCTCTTTAATTCACAATATTTGCGACAACTTCAACATGACAATTCTAAACACGGGTGAAATGACACGGATTCCTCCCCCACCAGCGCGCCCAAGCGCATTAGATTTATCCCTTTGCTCGACCTCGCTAAAGTTAGAATGCGCGTGGAAGGTAATCCCTGATCCCCACGGTAGCGACCATCTGCCGATCATAGTCTCAATCAATAACGGCTCAAGGCCATTGGAAACAATCAATATTTCGTATGACCTCACACGAAATATCGATTGGAAGAGCTATGCTGCCGCGATATCCGACAACATCGAATCTACTCAAGAACTTCCTCCGGAGGAAGAGTACAGCTTTTTGGCTGGCTTGATTCTCGACAGCGCGAATCAAGCTCAGACTAAGCCAGTACCCGGCGCGAACATACAAAAACGTTCTCCAATCCCTGGTGGGATAAAGAGTGCTCAGACGTGTACGCAGAGAAGGCCGCCGCGTTTAAGACCTTCCGGAACGACGGGTTACCCGCTAGTTTTCGACAGTACGCGACGTTAGACAAGCGAATGAAGAGTTTGATGAAAGCCAAAAAACGCGGTTATTGGCGCCGGTTCGTCGACGGATTAACGAGAGAAACATCGATGAGCACTCTTTGGGGAACAGCCCGACGTATGCGAAATCGAAACAGTACTAATGAGAGCGTGGAATATTCAAACCGTTGGATATTCGATTTCGCCAAGAAGGTTTGTCCGGATTCCGCCCCGGCACAGAAGATCTACCGCGCCGCGTCCCGTCACGATAACGCGAACGAAACACCTTTTTCGATGGTGGAGTTCTCACTTGCTCTCTTGTCGTGTAACAATAAAGCTCCAGGGCCAGACAGAATCAAATTCAACTTGTTGAAGAATCTGCCAGACTCTGCCAAGAGACGCTTGTTGAACTTATTTAATAAGTTTCTTGAGGCTAACATTGTCCCACACGATTGGAGGCAAGTGAAGGTCATCGCCATCCAAAAACCAGGAAAACCAGCCTCCGACCACAATTCGTATCGACCGATCGCAATGCTATCTTGTATCTGGAAGTTGTTCGAGAAAATGATCCTATCCCGCCTCGACAATTGGGTCGAAGCAAATGGCTTACTGTCAGATACACAATTTGGCTTTCGCAAAGGCAAAGGGACGAATGATTGTCTTGCGTTGCTCTCAACCGAAATTCAAATGGCCTATGCTAGTAAAGAGCAGATGGCATCAGTGTTCCTAGATATAAAGGGGGCTTTTGATTCAGTTTCTATCAACATTCTTTCAGAGAAGCTGCATCAGCATGGTCTTTCAGCGACTTTAAACAACTTTTTACTAAACTTGTTGTCGGAAAAGCACATGCATTTTTCGCATAGTGACTTATCGACATCACGATTTAACTACATGGGCCTTCCCCAGGGCTCATGTCTAAGCCCCCTGTTATACAATTTCTACGTCAACGACATTGATGAATGTCTTGACAATTCCTGCACGTTAAGACAACTTGCAGACGATGGCGTGGTGTCTGTTACGGGACCCAAAGCTGTCGATCTACAAGGACCATTACAGAATACCTTGGACAATTTGTCTGCATGGGCTATTAAGCTGGGTATCGAATTCTCCACGGAGAAAACTGAGCTAGTTGTATTTTCTAGGAAGCGTGAACCAGCACAACTACAGCTTCTATTAATGGGTCAAACTATAGCTCAGGTCTTCACAGTAAAATATCTAGGGGTCTGGTTCGACTCGAAAGGTACTTGGGGATGCCATATTCGGTATCTGAAACAGAAATGCCAGCAAAGGATCAACTTTCTTCGAACAATTACCGGAACGTGGTGGGGTGCCCACCCAGGAGACCTAATTAGGTTGTATCAAACAACGATATTGTCGGTACTGGAATACGGATGCTTCTGCTTTCGATCCGCCGCGAACATACATTTCATCAAACTCGAAAGAATTCAGTATCGTTGTTTGCGTATCGCCTTAGGGTGCATGCAGTCGACCCATACGATGAGTCTCGAAGTCCTGTCGGGCGTTCTCCCGCTGAAAAATCGATTTTGGGAACTCTCATATCGATTGCTCATTCGATGCGATATCTTGAACCCGTTGGTGATTGAAAATTTCGAAAGGCTTGTTGAGCTCAATTCTCAGACCCGTTTTATGTCCCTGTACTTTGACTACATGGCGCAAAATATTAATCCTTCTTCTTACAATCCCAACCGTGTGCATTTCATAAATACTTCTGAATCTACTGTTTTCTTCGACACATCCATGAAAGATGAGATTATTGGAATTCCGGACCATATACGCCCACAAGTGGTTCCAAATATTTTTTATAATAAATTCCGAGAAGTCGACTGTTCTAAGATGTTTTATACTGACGGATCAAACCTCGAAGGGTCCACTGGCTTCGGTATTTTCAATCAAAAGTTCACCGCCTCCTACAAACTCAGTGACCCTGCTTCAGTTTACGCCGAAGAACTAGCTGCTATTCAGTATACCCTTGGAGTCATTGACACATTACCCGCAGACCATTACTTCATCGTCTCGGATAGTCTGAGTTCTATTGACGCTATTCGCTCGATGAAACATGGAAAGCATTCCTCGTATTTTTTGGGGAAAATACGGGAGCTACTGAGTGCTTTATCTGACAAATCTTTCCAGATTACCTTGGTGTGGGTCCCTTCTCATTGCTCCATTCCGGGCAATGAGAAGGCGGACTCCTTAGCTAAGGTGGGTGCCATTGAAGGTGACGTTTTTGAAAGACCAATTTGCTTCCACGAATTTTTCAGTATTACTCATCAGAGAACCCTCGAAAGTTGGCAAACCTCGTGGAGCAATGGGGAGCTAGGAAGGTGGCTACATTCGATAGTCCCGATAGGAAGGTGGCTACATTCGATAGTCCCGATAGGTATCGACGAAACCTTGGTTCAAGGGGATGGATGTTGGTCGTGACTTCATTCGTGTGATGTCCCGACTCATGGCGAACCATTACACGCTGGATGCACATCTCCGACGTATTGGGCTCGTGGAGAGTGGTATCTGCGCTTGTGGCGACGGTTATCACGATATAGAGCACATAGTCTGGGCGTGCACCGAGTACAGTTCCGCCAGGTCTCGGCTTATGGACACCCTCCGGGCCCGAGGAAGACCACCCAACGTCCCGGTTCGAGATGTGTTGGCAAGCCGCGATGTCCTCTATATGTCCCTTATATACACCTTCATAAAAACCATCAATATCCAACTTTAACTGCCCCTTTTTCCTTATCATTCTCAGAAGCGCTCTTCCACCTGTACCATACACCCACGATGGTTTGATGCGACTCCAAGGCGACACAAAACATCCCTGTCGAATGAGCCAACAAACACGGGACCTAAAGCACGAACATCACACGCACAACTCGAAATGTAGCCGATCAACATCTGAGCCGCACTACGAAATCGTCTGGAGAAACCCCTGCCATCTCGAGAACGACCACCCGGCGTCCCAGTACATGATTCTTCCTGATGAAGACCACCCTGATTCTGTAATCCATCCGTTGATCTCCCGAAGTCTGAAACTGAAATAATGTTCTCCCCCTGCCATGTTTGTCCACCCTACTTCCCCTGACTCTTATACACAGAAGTAACACCCCTTCCCCCCCCCCCCCCAAATATCTTCATGAAGCATTTAGCTCTTCTTGCCTTTTCTAGTTTTAACTATTATATTATATGATCTCGTTGAAAATGCCCAACTCTACTACCACATAAAATAACTCTAATTAATGTCTCCGAATCTTTACAAAATTTAATCACGCCCTCTAATTATTTCTACTTTTAAGATAGTCGTAAAAATTTTCCCCCTTAGTTAAACATTATTTGCTCCAATAATCTCATTGCTAAAAATGTCAAACCATATTGCCATAAAAACTAAATGACCCCTCTAATCTTACGAAAATTATACTACCCCCTTGTGTATATGTATAGCTATAAATTAGCCTTAGTTTAATTTCAAAAATCAATATGTAAGCCCCTAGTTTTAAGTAATTTAAAATGTAAAACAAAACAAAATTGGCACCTTTAAGCTAACGCAAACCTGCCTTATCAAATAAACGAATTGAAAAAAAAAATGTAGTTGTACATTACACTTAGTCACTCAAAATTGTCTAAAAGAATTAACTTCTTTTTATTTCATCAAATCACCTTGCAGTTCCTTATCTGTTGCTGCTGCTTAGTAGAACGGCGATTGATCTTCCGACCAGATGGGTCTAAACGATTGACTAGGAAGGTGAATTTTTCTCCATTTCCTGAATCTTCATAGCGGATGAAACTCGCCGGATTCAAAGCTCCCCACAATGAATTCCAAAATACACGGCAGTTTGAATTCTGCCGATGCCATTTCCTTGCCTGTTGACTGTACAGGGTAACAATGTTCACTCGGATAAGCATCCACAGCGAGAGTAGCTAGTGCTTTGAAGTCGCTGTGGATCCGGGAAAGCGAAAACCCAGCAAAACCGTTCACAAATGCGAAAACAAACAACATTTACTGTTAAATGTGAAAGCCATAAAACTGTGGTCATATTTTACCTACTGATACTGTTTTTTTTACTTTCTTATTTTTTTCTGGTGAATTACATATGAAAAGTAAAGGATCATCCTTCTTTCTTTCAATTTATTTGGTAACACTTCGATTCGAAATTCTGATTGATTCCTGCTTAGTACAACTTTTTGGGTTCAATTTGAGCCGAAGAACAACTGTTCAAATTCTAAGCTCAAGCGGTGAGACCATATATTTTCCCAGGGATTTAAAATTTCCAGAATTGTAAAATTATAGTATTTTTAATACAGCTGGGTAATAGCTAAGCACAAGTGGGTTTTCTCAGTTTATTTTGATTCACTGGTGCAACGAGGGTAGGCTCGACAAACGAAAATAAAGAAAAATTAAGTGCTTAGCGAAATCGGCCAGTCAAAGATTGCAACAACCAAAAACCAGAAAATAATTTCAAAACTCAGAAAAACTTCCATAAAAAATTGGCAAAGAGTTTTCCCGTTCCTTGGGTCAAAATTCAACGGGAAATTTAAACACATTTCATCATGAAATAAATCTGAAGTACAACTCATTCAATCTTTCAATACTGGTCCATTTTTTGTAAATTTCACGTATTTTCACAATTTTGTTTAATAATCGCATTTTTTTAAGTTTTTCCATATTTTTATGCTTTTCTAAATTTTTTACATTTTATCATTTTTTATAGATTTTTCCTTTTTCCGTAATTTTTATATTTTTAATTTACTTTTTTCTATTTTTGCATACTTTACCACTACTTTCTTTTTATTATTGTCTTTCTCTGATTTAATAAATTATTGTTAGCAGTTTTGCAGAGAAATCCATTATTTATTTATTTTATTGTTATTTTGATACGCCGCATTTTTTATTTGGTCTTTGTTAATTTACTTCAGTTTTTACAATGCCTATTTGCCTAATTTATTCCAATTATACCTTTTATCAAGTTTTCTCCATATTTTTCATTTTTTCGTAAATTTACTAGCGTTCCTATTTTTTTTTAATGCAACTGAATTTATAGTTTTATACCATTATATACCGTTTTCGCATTTATACATTTCGTTCCATATTTTTTTATTTGTAGTAAGTATGGTTTTTCCATTGTTGAATTTATTCCATTCTTAATTTTTTTGTATTTTTCCCAAAATTTTCATTCGTTAATTATGTCTATTTCTTTATTTTTCCATTTTACTTATTTTGGCATATTTTTCTATTATTTATCATTTCTCGTCAATTCTTATAAAAAATATTTAATTTATCTTTATTATACCGTTATACACGAAAGTTTCGTTTTACATTTTGTTCGATTTTGAATTTATTTAACATTTGTTTTCTTGTTTTCTCTCTAGTGATGAAATTATTTAATATGTTTGATTTTTCTTTTTAATTTCCTCCTTTTGGTCTTTTAGTTTAATGTAATCCATTTTATTCATTTGATCCATTTTTTGTTCAATCCATAACAACCAGTTTCATCATTTTTCATCGTTTCGTCATTCCAATTGAAGCTTCTTTCTATTTTTCTCAATTTTCTTACTTATTCCATTCATATCCGTTTCGTTCATTAGTTTTATTTTTCATATTGATTTTACTATTATATTTAATTTTTGTCTATTCATCTAATTTTATACATTTGAACATTTTACCTACATTTTCTATGGGTTCAAATATTTCCATTTTTTTTATTTTTTCGTTTTTTCGCATTTCATAATTTTTATTGAGTTTTTCAGTTTCATCCAGCTTTAACGAATTCTTTTTATTATTTGTTGTCCTAGTTTGCGATTTTCTTTCATTATTTTTTTCCATCTTTGCTTTTAATTTTTCATTCTGTTAAATTTAAATCTGTTTTATTTATTTTGCTAACTCTTTTCTATTTTGTACATTCATTCAATTTGTATTTCGCTTAGCTTACATTATTCGTTTTCTATTGATCTTCGGAAAACATTTTCTAGGTTTGACGTTGCTACATTATCTATTGAATTTTGTCTCTTTTTAACTTCTACTAATATTTTATGTATTTTCACTTATCTATTTTTAGTGACTTAATTTGTTTTTTATTTTATCCCAAACTCATGCACAACCCAAATCTGGGTAATGAAACAATCGAAAAAATGACTCATCGCAATAAAATAAATAAATAAAAATAATATAAATAAAATAAAAAAATCCATACTCCTTCCTACTACTTATTTTGTCGCTTATATTACAAACAACCATAGCAAGAAAACCCTTAGACAAGCGAGATGTCCCGCAAGAAACTCAAATTCCATAACGAATTTAGTTACAGGTTTTGTGCTCATCACGCGCAAAGATGGTTTAAACAATTTTCTCATTAATGGAGAAAAAAATAATTTTTGCCAGAATAGTTCTCCACTAAGGAGAAATAT
Source organism: Topomyia yanbarensis (assembly GCF_030247195.1). Taxonomy (NCBI): domain Eukaryota; kingdom Metazoa; phylum Arthropoda; class Insecta; order Diptera; family Culicidae; genus Topomyia; species Topomyia yanbarensis. The sequence goes on along the minus strand of NC_080671.1, from coordinate 39,817,022 downwards.
AACATAGTGCAGCCTGTATCGGCTTGCTAAACCAGACCAAATGTTTCGATTTCATTAGTTCTCATCAGCTTAAAATGAGCTCTTTTTCTTGCTGGACACCACGTTTGCCAAGGGGTTTTCTCAGGAACACAAGTTCTGTCTTCGATCTAGCATCATTCCAGCGCTAGCTTTGTTCTGCCACTGAGTTAGTTTCGGATTCTGATGAGACGAAGTCGAAACGCAAATTATATAACTAATTTATAAAATGACAGATAACTACGTTTCCAATGTATCTCAAACGTATACTTTTTGATAATTGACTAATCTTCAGTTGCGGGATCCTGTACGTTGGACCCTTCGGATCCGCTTTTTTTTCTACGACCCTGGCGTAGACTATTCGAATAGCACAGTACCAATTAATTTCAAAATCCTATTACTCTAAGTAGAGGAGTTCGGTAGAATAATGTAAATTAGGGAGCAGGGATCATTTTTATTCGGTTCAGTTCAAATTGAAATTTATTTTTTCCTCTAGCTGGCGAAAAAATAAGAGCGAGAAGCCAAATATTTATGAACAGATGATATATAGGCTAATATTTCAAAGCAAACAGACAGCAAAACTTCAATCGTGACTGAATCCTTGAAACTGCTGAAATCTGCAGAAACTGTTTGCTAATATTCTGTAGTATTACCCGCTCCGCTCATCGCAATCGAAAACTACCAGCCCCGAATGTCACCGAATACCAGTGTAGCAGCATCCCGAGAACCGAAAATGGCACGACGTCGCTAACCGAAAACAAACAACATGTGCATAACGTAAATCCTGTGTCGAAATTGAATTGATGATAACACGGCGCGCGGTCCAATCTCCATCCACGGCTCACACGGATGGATGGCAGATTGGTATGTATTTGCACAAGCTTATGGGTTTGAGTTCTGCTGAATTTGCTTGTGGACTCAACGCGATCGCAAAGTTCCATGCTCATGCATACAAACATACTAACGTACAGAGCCACACATACACAGAATCACACGCACAGGTAATAAGGTGTACTGGCAAACGTTAATTAGTTCCTGGCGTTGACTAATCGTACCGCCCGAGTAGTAGCAGTATCTTGCCGTCTTCAGCTGGGTTGTTGGTTGAAAAGGACGGGTGGTATTATTGTTGGTACCGGCTACGGAAACGGTAGAAGGGGAATTTGTATGCTCAGGACACATAATCTGTTGTACAGTGCCGAAAGTTTATTCATAATCAGGAAGCGGTAATTTAGTTGCCAGTGTTTGCACGGAAGATTTTCCATCTGGTGTCAGGGCAGGGATGTTCATAGTTTGCGGTTACGTTAAGCAATAAACCAAATGTAAGGTGGTTTTATTCTTATTTGATAATCGTTTAGTCAAAGCATTATCTAAATCTATCATTAATTTTGCTAAATAAATGTAGTAGTCTATAGATTCTAGTGATAGTTATCGGAACGAACTTGGTTCTATGGAGACCCGATGAAGACTGGAAAGCACATGACGCAGATGTGTTAGAAGTTGACATTCCATCTCGTTCACGTTCCATCTACCATTGGAACCAGAATCAGGAATCAGAAAGTATTGGCTTAATGGCACGTTCCCCATGTTGTTCGGAGATTTGTACCTTGCCTCATAATACTTATGGTTTCATCATATTCCTGTGGGAAAGGATGGGGAAGGATAAGGGAAATCAGTGAATAAGGTCGAGGAATGGGAATATGACGCCACGCACATGTAAAAACAGAAAAGATGTCAGTTTTCCAAACAGAGAAAGAAATCTTTCTGAAAGAGACTGCTACCGTGATACGCATAACAGTCCGCAACATAGGAAAACCATAGTTACGCGCACCACGACAGACATGCTCTACCACAATTGGGTTGAAATCAGATTTAGAGTACATTCATTTACGATGATGACGAAGACTGATTATCAGTCAAATCAGTCCCATAAAGATAGGAAATCCCACCGAAAATGGGACAATTATGCAAATATGGGCAGTATAGGTGGATTCACACACACATACACACACATCTCACACTATTTGGAGCAGTTAAACTGAAGCTGGAAGATCTATATTAAGAGAAAAATAATTTTCAAATCCAAACAATGTAGTCATTCAAAATATTTATTTCAATCATATGTTCGTTCAAAGAAATATTACAGTGGTAATCTGCCGTGATACGTATAACAGTCCCACCTGCATAGGAAACCCATAGCAAATGGGACTGTTATGCAGATCACGGCAGTAATGTGCAGTGAAACTTAGTTTCTTTCGAAAATTTTCACGAAAATTTGCGACAAAGCATAGAATATGCGATTATTTTGATCAGATATCTGGGAAATTGAAGCTTCATCCAGTCCTATGATGATTTGCTGTTTGCCGTTTTCTGGAGGCAATACTTTTATTACACGGTGTCTTTTTTTAACAACTTTATGCAAAAAAATTCAGCATCTCTGAAACTTCAGGATATGAAAGAATGGGCTTTCCCCTTTCATTTGAAACCAAAATCAAAATAATCCGTCGGGGGGTCTAGAACAACTTTTTTTTTGAAGTTTTTTTTCGTGAAAACATAGATTTTACAATGAACTAGTTTATATTTCTGCCCCTAGATGGTGTTTTAGACATTCGAACAACACTAAAAGTGAGAATCTGATAGATTATTTAATTGTCTACAACTTTGTTACCAACTAAAAACCGATTTGAAATTATCCCGAAAAGTAGTTTAATATTTTAACGAATTCTAAGTCTAAGTTAGTTTCACAGAAGACCTAGTGGTTTGTTAATTCATAAGCACTTTTTTATTTGCCAAATAGTTGTGTTTAGTTCAATAGTGAATTCAGCGGAATTTGAGAGCTTGGAAAGTCATCTTTTAGCTGAAAATTATAATTCCCTGATACAGGGCACCATTCATATTTTTGGGATGAGAAGTTTTTGATAAGTGTTGAGCAAACTAGTATGATATTAATATTCTTTTTCATGATGGTAAGTGATTCCTCCCGCAGAAACAGCCTTTTCAATTATGTATGCCATCTTTTTCATTTTTTTCGATTGTTCTCAGGGATGACTGATAACTATTCTTACATGAATCTCCTACTCTGTTAGCATCTTCGTATAAAATTGACTTGTCCTGAACTTCAACGTTTATATTTGAACAAACTCAATGAAACTTTTAACGCACCATAGCAATATTTCGCGGATTTCATTGCAACGCTTGGTTCAAAACGCTGATTATCCGTTTTCAAAATTAACTCAATGTAACAAACAGTGAACAAAAAACTTTGAGTTTTTGGATCAAGATAATTTTTTTTGGGATATATTCTAGGACTTCTATGTATATAAGGTTATTGTTGTACTCAAATCATATTTTGTTTTCAAAAGTAATACATACCGGGAAAATGTACTTTTGCATATAAAATATTTAAAATAATCCATAAAGAATTGTAATACGATCCATAAAAAAGTTGTCCATGTTCCATAAAACAAAACTGAAAATCCTTAAAACAGTGTGAATGATCCATAAAAAGGGTGATTTGATCCATAGATTATGTAAAATTGAACCATAAAATGGTCGCAAAAGAGCACTAAAATAGTAATAAAAGAGCAATTAAAATCAACAAATGCCCCATAAAAATATTGGAAATGTTCCATAAAATGATACATTTTGCGCCATAAATTAACTGACATTGATCCATAGAATATTAACAATGTACATTAAAACATGTCGATATGTTCCATAATATCGACAAAAATGTTCCACGGTATTACAAAATGGAGCAATAAAATGTCAGAAAAAGTTCCATAAATTTGATGAAAATGTTTGCTAAATAATTTTTCTTGGTCCATAGAAGATGTAAAAATGAACATTAGAAATGATTCATATATCGAACGTTAAGTTATTGTTCATGGATATTTACAAAACGATCCATAAGAAAATAAGTTGTGCTTAATAGTTCTCATAACAGTAACAGTGTTTTAACAAGTGAGCTTATACTGGGAGGTAGCGTGATGCGGCTTGGCCGCATATCCGAGGCCAAGGATCCGAAGCGGCGCAAAGCCGCTGAGGATCCGTTGGACGAGGCATTGATTAACCCGTAGCTGGAATTGCAAGCAAACCTGTGGTCCGCTCGTTTGCCCGGTTTACTTAAACATAGGGGCTATAGCTAGTTAAAAGCCGACTGAGCGGCAGCGAAGTCGGACAGTACACTAGAAAGCGATGTGGTGTAGCCACATTAGTTCGTTTATAAAGTGTCCGTTTTCGCTTCAGATATTTATTCAGCTAGTATTTGCGACTCATGCCAGCCCGTATCAGTGGTCTAAAACCTCTCAGCGCTCTAATATCATAAATACCCTGACGTTTAAAGAGTTGCCATAATGATTTCAGGTTAGCTAAGGTCAGTTAGCTGACTAGTGGGATACGGAAGCTGAAGTTTAACTGTAATGTATGCATTGTTTGTTGTAGTTTGACATTACAACCAAATGTAATAAACTTTATTATTAGTTCGAATAGCAAAAATTTCGCATGAATTCATTAAATTTAATTCTTTTCTAGTGCATAAGCACATATTGATGGATCGTTTTACATTTTCTTTTCTATGGATCGTTTTGTAAATATCCATGAACAATAATTTAACGTTCGATATATGAATCATTTCTAATGTTCATTTTTACATCTTCTATGGACCAAGAAAAAATATTTAGCAAACATTTTCATCAAATTTATGGAACTTTTTCTGACATTTTATTGCTCCATTTTGTAATACCGTGGAACATTTTTGTCGATATTATGGAACATATCGACATGTTTTAATGTACATTGTTAATATTCTATGGATCAATGTCAGTTAATTTATGGCGCAAAATGTATCATTTTATGGAACATTTCCAATATTTTTATGGGGCATTTGTTGATTTTAATTGCTCTTTTATTACTATTTTAGTGCTGTTTTGCGACCATTTTATGGTTCAATTTTACATAATCTATGGATCAAATCTCCCCTTTTTATGGATCATTCACACTGTTTTATGGATTTTCAGTTTTGTTTTATGGAACATGGACAACTTTTTTATGGATCGTTTTTCAATTTTTTACGGATCATTTTTGTTGTTTTAGCGGCGCAAACTTAGGGCTGCCATACATATCGCATAATCTAGGATCAATTTAGTAACGATATCTCGAATAATTGATAGGAAATGGCCGTAAAATCCAATTGCCACAATATGCTTTGCGGAGAAAATTTGAATAAATCATTTCACACTAGCCACTAATTTGGACAGTTACTGCTGTGGTTTGCGTTAAACTAGAAACGGTGTGTCCCAACATTTCGTCTTGAACGGAATTATAATAGCTGACTTAAGCGATCATAACCTAAATTATACGATGTATGGTCCTTTCTAAAACACCCGTGTAACAAAACATAAATGTAAGCAAACCCTTGTAACCAAGCAATACCTTCCGATGAATGGTAGTCCCTTCAAAGCTATCGGGAAGGATTACAAACCAAAAGCACAAATAGTTTTCTGATTCTGTCAAACATCCTAATTTTCAGAAGTTCAATTAGAATTGTCAACGTAATTAATCCCGTCTAATATTTTTATGCCACTAAACCCAATTATTTTTTTTTGGTAATATAATAAGTGCGAGAAAACATATTTCCAAACCACTAGGCCTCGTGTGAAACTATCTAAGATATAACTTTGTTAAAATCTTAAACAACTTTTCCGGATGATTTCAGATCAGTTTTTAGTGGTCAACAAACTTGTAGACAATTAAATTTTCTATCAAATTCTTACTTTTAGTGTTGTTCGAATGTATAAAGCACCATCTAGGGACAGAAATATGAACTATGTCCAGTAGTAAAACCTATATTGTTACGAAAAAAACTTCAAAAAAAAAGTTGCTCTGGACCCCCCGACGGATTATTTTGATCTTAGTTTCAAATGAAAGGGGAAAGCCTATTCTTTCATATTCCGAAGTTTCAAAGATGCTGAATTTTTTTGCATAAAATTGTTCTAATAAATACACCGTGATTACCTTCCAATACTTGACGTTCAAATTTTTGTTCAACCTTGCGATCAAGCCAAGAACGCTTGCTTGTGGATTCTTCCCTAATCGAGGTACGACTGGAAGCGATATCAAGGCGCGACGAAGTGGAGGCACAGGTTTAAACGGCATAACCTCAAAAAGGGGTAAACTACCCTCGTTTAATAGATTTGTTAACGACTTATTTAGCCAATTGTAGCTATGTTCATTCTTTGCAGCGAACCACGCAAGTCCTTGTGAGAACCCGGAACTGGTAAAGAGCGGTTGTTGCTCATCAAGCGGCACTACTTGCTGCAGAGTTGCAAGCTTTTGAGAAAGCTTGTTGAAGAAATCAGCATCAACATCACAATTGGGTCTCTTTATCGATATCTTCAATGCGTTTAGCATTTGAAAGCGCGCTCTTTTGTCTTCATTGAAGATAGGAGAGGCATGTGCCCGCTTCGATGATCCTTGTTCTAAAGATGAAGGAGTCTGCGTCCCTTTTTCTTCTTGAACAATGGCCAGAAGCTCATCTTCATTGTCCATAATCACAGGTGGGACAGGATAACCTCTAAATATCGAAAAATCACTCGTGGCACACAAACCTCGCCTTTCGTTTACAACAGACTAACCACGAATGAAATTAACGTTTCCAATACTTGCTATCTTCACCATTCCTCTGTATAATGCTGATGTGATACAACACAACGATGACAACGTCTCACTACAAGCACAGAAATCTGCACCTATCCTTGGACACATACAGAAACGACGCACCAGATCTAAAGCATCACGCACCCAAGCGCCAAGATCAAGCGATACCGATCACATGGATGTCGCACTCAAAACATCTCTCGGCCAGAGTGGTTACTGACTGACAGAGATAGAGAGAGCACTCACTCTACGACACAATACAAATACCGAAAGATTTGCATGCATACTAGAGTAGTTTCTAAATAAATAGGTTGATAAATTAAGCCGTTCAAGAGTAATGCTACCTATGAGTTCCAGACAGGGAGAAAGTGTTATAGTTTGTATCCATATAACTTGCACGATCAAACGTTGCCGATGTGTACCCTTCTTTAACTATGACCGCAGATGAGGCAACAGGACACACGCCACAGAGAAACATTCACTATGGATTTTGTTCCTGCTATTCACACGCTGTTGCCGTGGCCGCGTTAGAATAGCTAGACAAAAATCCACAGCGAACCCTCCCTGTGGCATGTGTCCCGTTGCATCCTCTGCAGACAGTTTAGACCTCCAACGCACAGTGCACCCTAAAAACAACACGATGGAAGGAAACCTCAGAATGAACGGTGTAAGCACGATCATCCATATTCTTCTCGCAATGCCTCTTTAAAAATGAGAGACAGGGCAGCACGTTTAAATTACGATCAAGTAGCTGCCGCCAGGGATATCACAAACCAGGGATCACAATACAGAAGAACAACATGTCTGATTGTATTTGAGGGTTATACACTAATGTAGATCGATATTGTATGCGTGTACTTATCTGAATAATTCACTGGACCATGGCGATCTCCGAAATGCAGAACGATATCGATGGTTTATAACTTGTTTAATTCCGATCAATGTGACAATTAACACTGCACTGATGAAAAGTCGCTAGACCTCACGATATGAGAAAAGTTAGAGAAAAAGAAGTTGCCAGTGTTTGCACGGAAGATTTTCCATCTGGTGTCAGGGCAGGGATGTTCATAGTTTGCGGTTACGTTAAGCAATAAACCAAATGTAAGGTGGTTTTATTCTTATTTGATAATCGTTTAGTCAAAGCATTATCTAAATCTATCATTAATTTTGCTAAATAAATGTAGTAGTCTATAGATTCTAGTGATAGTTATCGGAACGAACTTGGTTCTATGGAGACCCGATGAAGACTGGAAAGCACATGACGCAGATGTGTTAGAAGTTGACATTCCATCTCGTTCACGTTCCATCTACCATTGACTTGAACTCAGAAGATCTCAAAAAATTCTCGCCTCCCAAAGCGTGAGTAAGGTTCACCGAATCACCAAAAAAATCAACAATGAAGCCAGAAATACTTCCGTTGTAGTTCTCTCTTTCAAAGAGCTCCCTTCTCACGTCTACTATGACCTCAACTGTCTAGCAGTCGCCAAGGTCGTAGTCTGGTCTACTGGCGTCCTTGGCGGAGTCTCAGTTTTGCGCTCCTTTGATATTTGCTTTGCCTTTCTTTTTCAGTTAAAATTTTTAAGAAAAATTTAGTATGTACCTAGAAAGGGCACACTAATCCTGACTTATTTCAGTAAATCAATAAGTTTCGTTAGCCGATGAGTACCACTGAGAGTCTACATAATGCTGTGCTAGGATACATCATCTGTGGAATAGTTGCCGAGCCAGTCTTGGAAGCAACAGTCATACAATGCATCCATGTCTACACAAAAGATCTGCTCGATTATCAGTTCGATCGTTTCTGGGAGATCGAAAACCACGATCAATCAATGAACTACTAAAAAAATAAAGTAATTTTGCAATGGAAAAATTAGTTATTTAGGGAATTTGGAAGTTTTACCCATTTCCTGTAAAAAATGAAATATGTGGGCATCTGACCAACCGACGATTCAGAATTGCCATCGGAGGTACTTTTTCTAATTCCTTCTTCGAAGACTCCGGAGTTTCTCATGGTTTAATTTTGTCGGTAACGCTCTTCCTCTTTGCAATGAGCTACATCCATATCTTCGTATATGCACATGATATGGTAGTGCGATGAATTCAGGAACAATCACGGTTTTACGTTACGAAAACGGGACCATGAACAAAAATCATGTGTTTTATAATTATGTTCCATTTTCAATCAGTAACGCCTAAATAACGCATTTATTTGTGAAGCTAGTTCACGCAACCCGGAATTCATGAATCCTTTCAATTATCGTGAACTAGTTCATAATTACAAACATAATAGCCACGATTCAATATCGAACTCGTGCGATAATTCACAAAATCGAAAAATATTATTCATGTATACGTGAACTGATTCATGATTCCTAGCGACGGACCACTGGTGCTCATAAAATATAATAGTCATTATGTGTGGCCGTGAACTAGTTCACAAAATCAAAAAGTATCGTTTATGTGATCGTGAACTAGTTCATGATTCCTGGCACAATTTTCACGACTGATCATTCGCGCTCGTAAAATAGTTCACAAAATCAGAAAATTTAATTCATGGATTTGTGAACGGGTCATGATTCGTAGTACATGATTCACGATCTATCTTGAGTGCTTGTTATATTTAGAAGACATCCGTATCATTTTCTATTTCATACAACTCTGTATATGGTTTTGAAATTTTCACGTGAACTATTTCACAAAATTTGGGTTTTGTCGTGAAATGTCATATGTTAAATTAAAATGAAACCGTTATTTTAGAAAATGCGATAAATGCGTGATGCTTTATTGTTGAAAAAGCCTCTGATATCAGTATAAATTAATGATATTTTAATGAAAGTAAATAAAACTGGTTAGTTTTTATTTTATATCGAATTCAAGAAGTGTGCAAAGTAGCCCCCAACTAGTCCACAAAAAATGTTTTTGAACGCTATATGAACAACTTTTTTATGTGTGAACCAATTCTGCTTATATTTGGCATAAATAGTACATACACGATGACGATAAATCTGTGCTGATATGATACAAATCCATCAATTATTAAAGGAGTTATAATTCGTCTAAATTGAAAAATTGATAAAAAGTGCGCAAAGAAGCCTCGCACGATGGTACTAGTGAACAAAGTTAGCAGTATTATGGCTGATTTCGTGACGTGTGAACATGCAGTATAAGCAGTGCAGTTAATCCTTAAAAGGAAGTGCATGAAAAAATCGAAATTTATGAAATGCAATCCTTTTATATTTATTAATGGTACTTAAGGATCTCGATAATATGTAAAAATACGAAGACAGCATGTTTTATGTCATAATTTTTTGTTTTGATTTTACAAAACTCTCCCCCCCCCCCGTGGTGGGGAGACTTGGCCAAAAAAACTCATTTTTGAAAAACTATATTTTTGGATAAAGTAAATCAAAAATTCTGCAAAAAATCATGAAATACGACTAATACTTTTGATGAGTTTTGAAGGATTGAAAATGTTTATAGACATTTACGTAGGTTTAGCTGAAAACCTGGTCAAGTCTCTCCATGTTCCTCTACAGCCTAGTAATATATGCGAGCAGCAGATATAAGAAAACTATTAGAACCTCGAACAGCATTATTCATTCGATAAGGTTCAATGAGAGGTGTGGACAGAAAACGGAAACTGCGCTGAGTATCAAAAATATATTATAGAGCCACGCATCTTGTCCATGATGTAGTTCACAAAACAAGATACCGCGAACCATTTACGGTTTTATGAACCAAATCATATTGTCAGTGATTAAACATGTACAGTAGTCATAATACTGCACGTGCCAAATTCGAACGTGAGCTCAAAAATAAAATATCATAATAAAGTGCATATAAATTATGAAAAACATGCCTAACATCCTGAAATCAAGAACATAAATTGCACTACTCATGATTAAAATATCAAAAATCGTGACTATGATCCTGTAATCATGAACACAAATCACTCTACGTGTGACCAAAATATCACAGTATCACGATAACGTGAAAAGAAGTTACAAAAATCATGATTGAGATCCTGAAATCATGAAATAAGTTACACTACTCCGCAAGAAAAATTCAACAGGAAACTCGTGAATAAAATATCACGAAAACGTCAATATAAACTACGAATATTGTGACTAAACCCCTAAAAGCATGAACATAAATCAAGCTACTCTGCCAGAAAAATCGGCTCTATCCCATTTGGCATAATGTCATTTGGCATAATGCCCTTTGACATAATGCTAATTGGCATAATGACCATTTGGCATAATGTCAATTTGACATAAAGGTTATTTAGCATAATGGTCATTTGGCATAATGCCATTTGGCATAATGCCATTTGACATAAGGATGATTTGGCATAACCAATTAGCACCCCGTATTTGCTGAATGTGCGCAAACAAGGAGAATGCCTATGGGTTATGAGTGCAGGGAGAATGGTGATTGACGGTCCGGGAAAGATCAACCTGGTCTACAATACATTCGACTAGTTTTTTTTTTTTTTTTTTATTCATTTCGTTTATTTGATAGGCACTAATGCGTTAGCTTGGCGGTGCCAAATTCTTTTGTTTTTACATTTTGTATATTTTAAAACTAGGAGGTTACAATGTTGAAATATTTTTTTAAAAAAGAAAAATTTTACAGCTATCTTAAGACTAGAAATAAGATTCTATATACAAGAGAGGGGGCGAAAGATTTTTTTTATGAAAAAATTCAAGGAATTCAATAGTAATAATTTTTAGGAAATATTTACAGTTATCTTAAAACTAACAATATAGTTTGGTACACAAAAGGGGGAACAAATATTTATGAGAAAATTCGCAGGTGTTTTAAGACTAGGGATACAATGCTATTTACAAGATGGGGGACAATAGTTTTAACAAAGAGGTAAAATTACAACTATCTTAAAACTAGGAATACAGAATACAAATTTGAACTTTTTTAGCGGAGACTTATGCTTGGTCAAGATATTCAGAGGGGGGCTGTAGAAGCAGTTGTATCAAGGACAGGGGAGAGAAAGCGTAGATGGTGACCAGGAGAGAAGAGCAAAACTTGCAACTTTCGCTCAAACGGGAGATCAGCGAAAGATTACCGCCTCAGTCTAGTAGGTCGGATTAGCGGATGGTATTCTTCGGACCCGCGGGGAATCCTTCAAAAGTCATCGGACCTTGAGTCGCTCTCGCTTCAGTTTCCGTAGTGGTAAGTGCGACGGCGGTTACATAGTTGCAGTCTGGAGCTGATCGGTCCCACAAGGCAAGAGAAAGCTTCTAAAACGAGAAATAAAAAGAGAGGGGCTAAATTGGGATATTTGACGTTTTTATGAAAGTATAAATAAGGGACATATAGGGGAAATCACGATTTGCCAGTATATCTCGGACTGGGACATTGGGTGGTCTACCTCGGGCCCGAAGGGAATCCTTTAACTGAGACCTGGCGTCCGAGCACCCGGCGCATACCCAGACAACGTGCTCGATGTCGTGATAGCCCTCGTCACAAGCGCACAGACTACTCTCCGCAAGCCCAATACGCCGCAGATGCGCATCCAAGGTGTAGTGGTTGGACATAAGTCGGGACATTACACGAATAAAATCCCGACCCACATCCATCCCCCTGAACCAAGGCTTCGTTGATACCTTTGGGATAATGGAATGTAGCCATCGTCCAAGTTCACCATTGCTCCACGAGGTTTGCCAACTGTTGAGTGTCCTCTGACGACAAATACTAAAAAATTCGTTGAAGCAGATTGGTCTTTCGTATATGTCACCATTTAATGCGCCCGCCTTTGCTAATGAGTCGGCCTTTTCATTGCCCGGGATAGAACAATGAGAGGGGACCCAAACAAAGGTAATCTGATAAGATTTTTCAGATAACGTACACAAGGACTCCTGTATCATCCCCAGAAAATACGGGAGTTGCTTTTTTGGCTTCACCGCACGAAGAGCCTCGATAGAGCTGAGGCTGTCCGAAACGATGAAGTAGTGATCTGTGGGCAGAGTGTCGATGATCCCAAGGGTGTACTGAATTGCAGCTAACTCTGCGACGTAAACTGAAGCGGGATCATTGAGCTTGAATGAAGCGGTGATAGTATTGTTGAAGATACCGAAGCCAGTGGACCCATCGAGATTTGATCCGTCAGTGTAAAACATTTTGTCGCAGTCGACTTCTCGGAATTTATTATAAAATATATTGGGGATCACTTGCGGGCGTATATGGTCCGGGATTCCACGAATCTCTTCCTTCATGGATGTGTCGAAGAATACAGTAGAATCAGAAGTATCTAGGAAACGAACACGGCTGGGAGTATATGAAGAAGGATTAATGCTCTGTGCCATGTAGTCGAAGTACAAGGCCATAAATCGGGTTTGAGAATTAAGCTCGACGAGCCTCTCGAAGTTTTCAATCACCAACGGGTTCAGAATGTCGCATCGGATGAGCAATCGATATGAGAGTTCCCAAAATCGATTTTTTAGCGGAAGAACGCCCGCCAGCACTTCGAGACTCATCGTATGGGTCGAGTGCATGCAACCCAAGGCAATGCGCAAGCAACGATACTGGATTCTCTCCAGTTTGATGAAGTGTATGTTCGCAGCGGAGCGGAAACAGAAACACCCGTACTCCATCACCGACAATATCGTTGTTTGGTATAACCTGATCAGGTCTCCTGGGTGAGCACCCCACCATGTTCCAGTTATTGTTCGGAGAAAATTGATCCTTTGTTGGCACTTCTGTTTCAGATACCTAATGTGACATCCCCAGGTACCTTTAGAGTCGAACCAGACCCCGAGATATTTAAATGTGAAAACCTGGTTGATCGTTGCACCCATTAATAGAAGCTGGAGTTGCGCCGGCTCACGCTTCCTAGAAAAAACAACCAACTCAGTTTTCTCCGTGGAGAACTCAATACCCAGCTGAAGAGCCCAAGCAGACAAATTGTCCAAGGTATTTTGTAATGGTCCTTGCAAATCGGCAGCTTTGGGCCCTGTAACAGAGACCACGCCGTCATCTGCAAGTTGCCTTAGCGTGCATGAATTGGCAAGACAACCGTCAATGTCATTCACGTAGAAATTGTAGAGCAAGGGACTTAGACATGAGCCCTGGGGAAGACCCATGTAGCTAAATCGCGATGTTGTTAAATCGCCATGCGAAAAGTGCATGTGCTTTTCAGACAACAGGTTTAGCAAAAAGTTATTTAAAATTGGCGAAAGACCATGCTGGTGCAGCTTCTCTGACAGAATGTTGATAGAAACTGAGTCAAAAGCCCCCTTAATATCCAAGAAGACTGATGCCATCTGCTCTTTGTTAGCATAGGCCATTTGGATTTCTGTAGAAAGCAACGCAAGGCAATCGTTCGTCCCTTTGCCTTTGCGGAAGCCAAATTGTGTATCTGACAGTAAGCCATTTGCTTCAACCCAATTGTCTAGGCGAAACAAGATCATTTTCTCGAACAACTTCCGAATACAGGACAGCATTGCAATCGGCCGATATGAGTTGTGGTCGGAGGCTGGTTTTCCTGGTTTTTGGATGGCGATGACCTTCACTTGCCTCCAGTCATGAGGGACAATGTTACCCTCAAGAAACTTGTTAAATAAATTCAACAAGCGCCTTTTTGCAGTGTCAGGTAGATTCTTCAGCAAGTTGAATTTGATTCTGTCTAACCCTGGGGCGTTATTGTTGCATGATAAGAGAGCAAGTGAGAACTCCACCATCGAAAACGGTGTCTCGTTCGCGGTATCGTGAGGAGACGCGGCGCGGTACGTTTTCTGTACCGGGACAGAGTCCGGACAGATCTTCTTGGCGAAAGCAAATATCCAACGGTTTGAATATTCCACGTTCTCGTTGGTACTATTACGGTTACGCATACGTCGAGCCGTACCCCAAAGAGTGCTCATCGCTGTTTCTCTCGTTAACCCGTCGACGAACCGGCGCCAATAACTACGTTTTTTGGCTTTCAGTAGACTCTTCATTCGCCTTTCTAACGACGCGTACTGTAGATAGCTAGCGGGTAACCCGTCTTCCCGGAAGGCCTTATATGCAGTGGACTTTTCCGCGTACAGCTCTGAGCACTCTTTATCCCACCACGGGGTGGGAGACCGTCCATGGGTATTCGCGCTGGGTACTGGTTTAGTCTGAGCTTGATTCGCACTGTCGAGAATCAAGCCAGCCAAAAACCTGTACTCTTCCTCCGGAGGAAGTTCTTGAGTGGATTCGATTTTAACGGATATCGCGGTCGCGTAACTCTTCCAATCAATGTTCCGTGTGAGGTCATACGAGACATTGATTGTTTCCGATGGTCTTGAACCGTTAGCAATTGAAATCACGATAGGCAAATGATCGCTACCGTGGGGATCAGGGATCACCTTCCACATGCAATCTAACTGTAGCGATGTCGAGCAAAGCGATAAATCCAACGCGCTTGCGCGTGCTGGTGGTGTAGGAATCCGCGTCATTACTCCCGTGTTTAAGATGGTCATGTTGAAATTGTCGCAAAGATCTTGGATTAATGTTGATCTATTATCATCATGAAGACAGCCCCATACCGTACCGTGCGAGTTAAAGTCTCCCAGAACTAGCCGCGGTGCCGGTAAGGATTCCGTGATATTACAAAGCGTTCGGTGCCCTACCGAGGCTCTAGGAGGAATGTAGATGGAAGCAATGCAAAGGTCTTTACCTTTGATTAAAACTTGACAAGCGACAATTTCAATACCTGGTGTCGAAGGGAGGTTAATTCGGTTGAAAGAATAGCACTTTTTGATCCCCAAAAGTACTCCTCCATAGGGGTTTTCTCGATCCAGACGAATTATATTAAAATCGTGGAAGTTGAGATTTATATCGGAAGTTAACCAAGTTTCACATAATGCGAAAGCATCACATTTTAAACTATTTAGTAAAAATTTAAAGGAATCGATTTTCGGGAGGATACTTCTGCTGTTCCACTGTAGAACAGTGATCGAATCGGTGACCTCGTTCGATGACTTAGCCATCGAAGGATACGATCGCTGCAAGGAGGGGCCATTTAGTAGTCAACTGCTTCAAAAATGTTTGCACTATAGGGAGAAAACGTATCAGAAGGCTTTTAAGAGGATCAGTAACATTGAAAGCTGTGAAAATTAAGTCCACTATGTCAGAAAATTTCATTAGTCCGCTACTGGACTGAGTATCTGTTTGAAAAACGGGGACACTTGGGGTTTTTGGTATCCCTGGAAGTGGTGGGTACTCCTTGTTAGAATTAATATTTCCAAGTCCTGGAGCAAATTGCTTCGGCTTTTGTGCATCACTTCCGTTGGATTTATTGATTGCGGTTGGCGCACTCTGAGTGGACGACACCTTGGCACCCTTACGAGGCAATGTAGGGGAGGCTAGATTTCTCCTCTTCCTGGATTCCCCTGGGTTAACCAATGATGTTCCCTCTTGTGGGTCGTCAGATTCTTGCTCAACGCCAGCCAAAAGAGCAAAGGAATTTTCGGAAGGGACAGATGGCGAAGCATTCTTTAGCATTTCTGCATAAGAGTGCCTCGAGCGATCCTTAAGGGAGCGCTTAATTTTATCCCCGCGCTGCTTGTACGCCGGGCATGACTTAAGAGCATGCGGAGGGCCCCCGCAGTAAATACACTTCTCAGTTTCTCCACCGCAAGCGTCATCCTCATGCTCTCCCTCGCATTTGCCGCACCGTTTTTTATTGCCACAATAAGTGGCTGTGTGGCCCAGTTGCTTGCAATTGCTGCAGTTCATTACCCGCGGTACAAATAGGCGAACAGGTAGGCGAACCTTATCCAGGAGGACATAGTTGGGAAGAGTAGATCCGGAGAAAGTCACCCGAATCGAGTCTGACGGAGAATAAGTTGTCATATCATCTTCAGTTTTTGCGGAATACAATTGCTTGCATTCCAGAATTTTCACCTTTTGAAGTGAAGGGTCCTTAAAGCAGCCAACCCCGTACTTCAACAGGTCTTCGCACTTTAGACCCGGTTCGGCGACGACCCCATCGATCTCCACAACTCTACAAGGCACATACACTTTGAATTGCTTCGTAAAACGCTCGCTGCGAGCAATCTGGTTTGCCTGGTCGAGGTCATTTACTATAACGCGTATCTTATTAGCTCGAACACGTGTTATCTGAGCCACGGACGGGTAGTTGGCAGTCAGCTCCCGTGAGATTTCTAGAATATTGGGCGATTTCGTGTTGGGCCGGAAATACACCACCCAGGGTCCAGTCGAACTGGCTGGGTATGTTTTAATACGGGGAGGACTGGGGGAATCAGGGGAGGGAGTAATTTCGGGTTTATCCGGTATATCCATGGGAATATCATTCCCATCCAATGTTACTTCGCCCTCGGCCATTTAGGCACGAGGATAACACGTGGTGTAAACGAGAGATGAAACTTATATTCAGGGGAAAGGGCAGAAGTAGAGACCGATCGGGGAAAGGGAAATGAAAGAAAAAAAAAAAATACTTAGCTTATATAGCGGCGATTCCGGCTATTCTGGTATTCACTTCACCAGCCTGGGCACCGGCGAACAAAGACTGCCTCGAACAATGGTTGACCTTCACTGACAATTTATTCTTGTTCACTTTATGCACAGCACCAGAAAACGAACTGCTTCGATCGAGAGCTCGGAGGGTTATGAATTCGACTAGTTTATTTCGTCTGCGTTTTACTATCGAGGAGAGCACTGCACCTTCCCTTTGGTGTTTGCTCTGATGACACGCAAATCAGAATCGCTCTATAGAGCAGTATTGCCTAAGCTTACCGAAATTGCTGATGAGATCGACGATGAATTGTATCCAGAAGTGATTTTAACAGATTTGGAAAGGCGTTTGCCGAAGAGTTCCCTGGTTCAAGGCATAATGAATGTTTTTTTTTTTTCATTTAAGCATGAACTGGTGGAAATATATCCAACAAAATCGTTTGTTGCAGATTTTCAACAAAAATGAAAATACATACAAAAAACCTGTTTTAATCCATCTAGCGGTTCAATTGTGCCGTTCGCATTTCTATAAACTACGGCTTGGTGGCAGGTTATTTTCAACATAATTGTGGAAATGTCCATTACATTCTTAGTACACTTTGCACTTATACACAATGGCTTGCCAGCCACGAACTTGATGAGATACGTGTCGACGGTGAAACACTTCAAACAAAAAAAAATAAAAAACAAAAAAAAATAGCATACTCCATTAGCCTAATCAGCATTAGTTCAATGTTATCTGCTTGCTAACTCATTTTGTCATGCGGGGGTGGGTGTGTGAGGAGGGCGAAAATCCCACGAACGAACGACTCCCCAGCTTAATTTGGTATGCATTGTGATATGGTGATGGTTTAAAGATGATGGGGTTGAGAGGGGAGGTATGAGGGCTGGGTGAGATGTCGGTCTGAGGGGTGGTTTAAGGGGATTTTAAAGGAAGGGGAGTGAACAGTAGAGAGGGGGAACCCCTCTCCGCATACCCTTAACTACGCCCCTGTTAAAATCCAGAAACCTTATGCTAGACAAAAAAAATATTAGGATTAGGTTGACGGTTTTCAGAGAGTTTTTATATGAGAAAGGCAAAACTGTGACAAAATCGAAAAAAGAAAATTTTTGTCAATTTTTTTTTGAGTTTGCATCAAATCTCGACGTTTCATGCACCTTAAAGACATCTAGCATCAAACATAAAAAAAATAATTTTTGATTTTTCCTATAGTTTATATGTGGGCAATTTCTTGTGGCCGCACTCTTAAACCCGTAATTCCGGAACCAGAATTCCGATCGATACAAAATTCAATAGCAGCCAATGGGAAGGTTGCACTTTTCATTTGAGACTAATTTTGGGCCAGCCATCTCTGAGAAAAATGAGTGACATTTTTTGACACATACGCGCATGCATACACCCACATACACACATATACTTTTTCCGATCTCGACGAACTGAGTCGAATGGGATATGACTCTCAGGCCCTCCGGCCCGGGATTAGATTGACGATTTTCAGTGTAATTGCATAACCTTTATATATGAGAAGGGCAAAACTCAGGCTCTCGCATTTTTACCTGCCCGAAAAAATATAAATAGTTGAAAATCAAAAAATCGGAAATTTTTTATTGAATATTCTGATAGTACATGCTTTGAAAGTATCTGTGCAAAATTTCATCCAGATCGGAGCACTAGATTTCAAATTACCGCCATTTGTAGCGAGCTGGTTCTTCCACGAATGAAATTAACACAAAATTTTACACGCAATTATCTCGGAATGAATTTTTTTGAAAAGTACCGTTGCGGTGAACGTGATATCTCAAAAATTATTCATCCGATCTTCATGAAATTTGGAAAAAAAAATTTGGAACACCAAAAAACTCAATTTTTTGGTCAACATGTTTTTTTGGCAAGAAAAAAAAATCTATTAGAAAACCGATCCGTTCCAGTACACCACAATACATTTTTCTTCAATTATCTTTTTAGTTATTGGAAATCAGTTGAGCGGTTCGGCTTAAAGAGCGTTCACCGCAAACCTCTGCCTAAAACACGCTTCGGGGGATGGGCCATAACTCCGACAACCTTGAATATTTTTTAAATTCAATTTGGTTTTTCTATCTTCGATAGTACTACCAACGAACTGTCTTTTGCTTTTTCAAATAAGCGTTGTATAAAGCACTTTAAAACAATTACGAACATAGCTCATTTTTTCGCCAAAACTTTTTATATAACCCCTTAAAGAACAGCTCATAATTAAAAGAAGGTTGAATGAATTTTCAGTAAAGTATGTCATTTATCTTTCAATAATTAGGATAAGTACAGACTAGATAGTTCGGTGTAAATCATTGATGATTTTCCCTTCTTTTAAACATGAGCTGTTCTGAAATAGAAAGATTGTCAAAATTTCTATTTAAAATCTACATAAGTAGAATGAAATCCTTAGATACTAACTTGTCGTTAATCCAATATTCACTTTGCCAAATAAAAAAAAATATACCAAATAGAATTATGCCAAATGGCGTTATGCCAAATGGCGTTATGCCAAATGGTCTTTATGCCAAATGGTCATTATGCCAAATAATCATTATGCCAAACAACCATTATGCCAAATAGTCATTATGCCATATGACATTATGCAAAATGGCACTATGCCATATGACATTATGCCAAATGGCACTATGCCATATCACATTATGCCAAATGGGGTAGAGCCAGAAAAATCCGATATTACACTCATGAATAAAATATCACAGTAACGTGATGAGAAATTACGAAAATCACGATTAAACTCCTGAAATTATGACCGTCGTTTCCCAAGCAACAATTGAAGTTTTAGAGCATGCTACAAGTGCAATCTAAGTTTTATGAGTGGCTATAAAACCACCATAAAACCTCAATTGTTATTAGTGTTTAGTTGATATACTACAAACCAACCACCATCCCCAGAGTGTGAACGAGAATCATAACAAAAGCTAATCATGTCCAGGGAACAACCCCAGTAACCCAACCAAAAACTCTGATGGCTACATTCGATTATCCCAAAGGTATCAACGAAACCTTGGTTCAGGGGGATGGATGTGGGTCGGGATTTTATTCGTGTAATGTCCCGACTTATGTCCAACCACTACACCTTAGATGCACATTTGCGGCGTATTGGGCTTGCGGAGAGTAGTCTGTGCGCTTGTGACGAGGGCTATCATGACATCGAGCACGTTGTCTGGGTATGCGCCGGGTATTTGGACGCCAGGTCTCAGTTAAAGGATTCCCTTCGGGCCCGAGGTAGACCACCCAATGTCCCAGTCCGAGATATGCTGGCAAATCGTGATTTCCCCTATATGTCCCTTATTTATACTTTCATAAAAACGATAAATATCCCAATTTAGCCCCTCTCTTTTTATTTCTCGTTTTTAGAAGTTTCCTCTTGCCGTGTGGAACCGATAAGCTTCAGACTGCCACTATGTAACCGCCGTCGCCCTTATCACTACGGAATCTGAAGCGAGAGCGACTCGAGGTCCGAAGGATTCCCTTTAAAGGATTCCCCGCGGGTCCGAAGAATACCATCCGCCAATCCGACCTACTAGACTGAGGCGCAAATTTGTTTCGCTGATCTCCCGTTTGCCTGAAAGTTGCAAGTTTTGCTCTTCTCTACCGGTCACCATCTACGCCTTCTCTCCCCTGTCCTTGATACAACTACTTCTACACCGATTTTGGAAATAACCAAGCATAAGTATTCGATAAAAATCAAATTTGTATTCCGTATTCCTAGTTTTAAGATAGTTGTAATTTCTACTCTTTGTTAAAACTATTGTCCCCCATCTTGTAAATAGAATTGTATCCCTAGTTTTAAAACATCTGTGAAATTTTTCATAAATATTTGTTCCCTCTTTTGTGTACCAAACTATATTGTTAGTTTTAAGATAACTGTAAATATTTCCTAAAAAACTATTACTATTGAATTCCTTGTTTTAAAATTTTTCATAAAAAAAATCTTTTGCCCCCTCTCTTATATATAGAATTTTTTTTCTCTAGTCTTAAGATAGCTGTAAATTTTTTCTCTTTTATAAAAAAATATTTCAACATTGTAACCTCCTAGTTTTAAGATATTCAAAATGTAAAAACAAAAGAATTCGGCACCGCCAAGCTAACGCATTTGTGCCTATCAAATAAACGAAATGAATAAAAAAAACCCAACCAAAAATTGCAATGTAACGCCATGTACATTTTTGCACGAATAGTTTCATGAAAACATCCATAATTTCAGGAACTTGGTTACGATTTTCGTAAATCGCTCCGTTCACGAAATCGTAACCTTTTGTTCATGAATTTATGAACGGATTTTTTCCGTGTATACTCAATGCAGAAAATTACCAAACATTTGCACGATTTGGAAGGAAGAGCTTTTAGATATTACTTTCTGCTCCGACAGTATTTCGCATGAGTAGACTGGCTCGTGTTACCAGGGTCCTTCTCAAGGCAGTGGAACGTTAATTCGAGGTTACCCGCGCCATATGATGCAATACTCAATAGGAGGTAGTTTACTACCAGGCTTTTACACAATATTTTCTGTAACATTGAAAAAGGTTTTCTGCAGAAGAAATCTAGCTTAAGAGTTTTCCTAGTTATTGAAGGAGCGTAAGATTGTAGAATATCTTTTCTTGATCTTCAAAAGATGACGCTATCATAACTATATTCCATATTAAGTATTATCTTCACGGGTAAGAAAATTAAAATCTGGATTCCTAACAAATATACGTATTCATAAATCAATAAAATGTAAATCAGAAACAACACTCCCAATGGCCGGCTGTCCGAAGTTCAAGTTGATTCTGACGGAATTTACTCTCGATAATCGGTTATCCAGAGTCCAAATATTTTACATAGAACTTAATCAATCAGTAAACTGCTCAGACATAAGTAATTACGAAACTTCTACAACGCAAAATTACTTTCTCGGTTGCATCGCCTGCTTGAAGTGAATCCTGACTGAATACTTACCAACTACCCAATCCGTGGTACTAACGGGAGTGTCACTGAGTCGGGGCCTTCCGTTAAGTAAGTACCGCATCTGCACTTCCTTTCAAATATCCCAAGTTAAGGTAAAGATTGTCGTTGTCCGCAATGGTGCTTCTCAGGCCAGTTCTTGCTTGGACTAGGACAATTGTTATTCCCAAACATTGTTTCTCAAGTAGTCTGTGTAAGAATGGGAGTCATCAGTCTGCAATCTATGAAGATTTTTATCAATAACTTTAAACGTTATATCCCTCGCTTATTTGTAATCTATAAAAACTTCCGGTGAACATCTTAAACCATGTACAAATCCTACATCCGCTCTAATATTTCGAACAACCCTATCTCATCAATCGCTGGCTTATACCGGAGCAAACATTCTCGACGCCCACACATGCCATCGTCGGCCAGCAGGTGCTCAGCTCAGAACACCTGAAACCAAAGGCTTGAAAAAGCAAAAGACTTTAACAAACTGAAAAGTCCACCCCCAAAATCAGCAGCAGTTTCAGAAATTCCAAGTTCCACCAGCCACCAGGCGATGAAGGTACGAAATGGTGAGTAAATCGGTATAAATTATATTTAATCTTTCCACTAGCAAGAAGTCAGAGCCTACCCTAATACGCTCCTCCAGAGAAGCAACACATTAGCCGTAGGGGAATTGTGGGAAAAACCGACACCCCACAACTTTTCCTAGAAATCAAATTTTTATTCATTTCGTAATGATACAATATTATTAGTACGTTTATTTAAAGCATTTGAAGAAAAATTGGATTTACGTTAGTGCGCCGAATGTCATAAAAATTAACAAAACATTCGACAGCAGCGTTCATACTCGTCTGGATGTAAAATTTCGTTGGTAGATTTAAAGGTTTTAACCGAACGAAAGCTTTTCAAATCACCCCATTTTTCAGTACCTATTATTATCGGCCTGTCCTATGATCAACTAGGTGCATTGAAGACGAGTTTGAAAAATTCAATATTTTTAATTGCTTTTATAAAAAAATGTGCGCTGTTGGGGTAAAACCGACACCCTATGGTTAGGGTAAAACCGACACCCTGTTAAGATGTATAGTTGCGATTCATTTCAAAATACTGGGGATCTTTGTGACACTTCAATTAGCCTATTAGAACACTATAGTATTAGCAGAAACACACAGAAATACTTTTATTGTGTTTATTTCTTGTAAGTCTCTTTAAAAATCAAAAATTGGAATTTTTGCTTATCTGATTCTAACGAAGCTTTTGCTATTTCTGCAAAAAGGTCATCAAACCGAATTTATAGTGTTCTCTTGGTTTGTCATAGACGAATTTTATCACAATGAGACAATGATATTATGTATACTCCAATAGATCGTTGATGATCAGAGTCTGAAAAATCAAATCTGAAAAAGATAGTTTTACTAAGAAGTGTGTGTGTCACTTACAAGTGAATGAATCCAATTAGCAGAACGTAGAACGCTTGAAAATCTTCTCTTATGAAATAAAATGACACTGGAGGTTGCAATGATGTGCGCAAGGATTATTTGGAAATACTCATATCAATAAATAATCCTATAGCATAAAATACTCTTATTTATAGTACTACGCTTTCGAACTTTCTTCCCCTCACTACATGATGAAGCAATAAAAAGCACATATTTGCATCATACATACTCACACTTTATTAATCAAGCATATATCTCATGTTTAATAAAGATAAAGATTTTAATAAAGTGGAGAGAAAATAAATTAAAGGGGGTGTCGATCTTACCCCTATGGGGTGTCGGTTTTACCCGCAGTGCTTACAAAAAGTCACTTTGTTTTCCAAGTTTTACAACCAATATTTTTTAATGAAATTAATTTTTTGAAGTGCTGAAAAAATTAAGTCTTGTTAAGAATTTTCTGAAGAAGAATTCTGCATAAAAATTATAATTTTATTGGTTTTGTGGCAACTTAGAAAAAGTGTTAAGCTTAAGGTGTCGGTTTTAACCATAATTCCCCTAAATGAGCGTTGAGCCTTTTTTGTTGACGTTACTGCCGGCAGGAGCCACAGCAAAAACCCCATGGACAAGACTAAGAAAAACTTTTAATAAACAAACAAGTTGTTGTTGATGATGATGAGGTTCGCCTTCGGAAGTGAGAAGATGGTTGTCGGGAAGGAATGAAAGATGAACACATTATCGGGCGGGCAAAATTGAGGGGCCGACGAAGCCCGCCCACTCGAATGCTCGATGGGTATATTGTATGTAGTGTTGTGCTGGAGAAGGATGAGCGGCTGGAAAAGAAAACATTACGATGCGACAACGGTTGCAAAAAGTGGAGGATCGTAAATTCAAGCAAATGAATTAATTATAATTTACTTTGCAGTTGACTCGTGAAGGAATGCCGGCGATTAATTTGCGGCCAGGGAATTTACGGCATGTTTTTCGGCGGATGGTGGCACCTGGCACAGGAATTCGTTAATCTCAATTATTTTTTTTGGTTCAGGCTGAATAATTTGGGTTTGGAAAGATGATCCCCGTTTGAATCGTTGGCCACATTAAAATTCTCAGGAGCCTTGAGTCATTGGTAAAAGCAGGTCAAATTTTGTATTTATTTTTAATCTGTAAATTTTAAAATAGAATTGAAATGAATTTACTTTAACTCAAATTTACCAAGTAAATTTGCTCTCATTTCACTAATTTTAGAGCTTCGACAGGTTTTGCTTCAATGAGAAACACGAGGCAGACGTTAAAAGAATTATTTTTTCTCACAAATTAGTAATACTTGTCAACTAATGAATATTTATATACTTAAATAACACGCCCACAGCAATGTAACTTGTGCCGTAAATTAGCAGACACTGGACAAAAGATAATTTATGCATTTAGTATTAATACAGTTAAACCCCGTGTTAACCCGGCCGCTTTGGTAAAGCATCAATAAAACCAGATGAAAAATTGCTACTCGGCGAAACATGAATACCTCTGACGATTGACCCGTTCGGCCTTGTTCGATCTCATCAATTCAAGAAACGATGTATAATTTCCTGAACCACTGAATGAAAACATAACATGGCACATGTATGACCCCAACCCGGTGAAACTTAACTAAAAGGTTTCATGCTTTCCGCACTCGAGTTCGAGCCCCCTCCCGGATCCTTCAACTTGTTCAATGTTTTGTTTTCCGAAGCAGTTCCACACAACCAGGAGACTGAATAAATACATAAATAAACTGACATACAATCAACCTCTTACCGCTTCTTCAAGGAGAAAGAATAACTGAATAAATTATCATATCAAAGTGATACCTTTAGTATGTTTGTTTACCTAGCATTCCGTTTTTTATTTGTTTCACCCCCCCATCTCGATATGGCGAAAAAAAAAACCAGCCCGCATCAGGATTATTTTTCTGCCAGTTCGGTTAGCCGAACGTTTCTTGATTTGGAAGCTTTCTGACTCTATCAGTGCGCATTGTGGATGTGTATGTGGGTATATGTGTGGGGGGAGAGGGAGGAATCACACCATTGAAGAACGGTTCTTCTACCAGTTCACGTTGTCCTATTGCTCGGTTGATCGTCACGTAAACATCTCCGGCTCCCATTGTCTGCAGATTTATGACCCGCTGGCATGGCAAGCGATGAATAAGAGCTATGGAATAGTTTACCATATGGCAGCCAGAGGTGCCGGGTGCTTGGTTAGTAACTCGAACAGGGTTGCTGGACTCTATTCATTTACTATGATTGACGAGAGAGAAAGTATCTGCATTGGAGCGAGGAAAAATAATGAACTACGACCGTCTCCATTTTAAAATTTCGTAGGAAACCATGCGTCTCCATTGAAAAAACAAATGGTAAGGAACCCCTTGCATTTCTGGCAACCTTTATCCCAGAGTGCCAGGTACGGCAGACAATAAAGAATATATGCCCCGAAAGCACGCCAACCAACAACTTCTGAGGACGAAACAGCGCCACAAAAGCCAGCTAGTTGACATCAATAAGCCCAGCTAGTTTGGATTTATTTTTTTTCGCTTCTGTTCTATTCCGGTCGTTGGTTGGATCCGTTAGATCCTAGGGCATCGTTCGAGCAACCAGCAGTGGGGTTGTGCCTACATAAGCAAGTGGTTGGGGAGGTGCTTTCTTTTCTTGTGATTCTCTGCTACCTACATACTTTGCGATGGTATCGGTACCGGTACACGGAAATCTGGCCTCTCTTTCACTCAGTCTACACGATGCGCATTTTAAGATGATAGCAATCTGATTGTTGCGGATTTTGCGATAGCGGTACAGCGTGTAAACGTTGGACGGATGTTTCGTGAACCGTTTTGCGTTTTGAAATAAGATTTAAGATAGAGAATTGTATGGAACTTTCTTTTGAAAGATGAAAGCACCGATTGTTAGCAATCGTAGAGGAAACGATTTTGAGGTAGTCATCAACTCTGCTTCCACCCCAAACGGCAATAATGCCATTGCAAATCTTTTTTAAAAAATATGTCACCCCCCCCCCTTCAAAATCGCTGAAAAAAATCAGGGGGCAAATAATTTTTTTAAAATAACCAAAATTCAAAAAATTGTCACGTTTTATAGAGCAACAATAGTTTCCATAGAGTTTTGCTTTTCGTAACTGAAAACTATTATGGTAGTTTTAGAAATTACCATCCCATGATAATTTTTATTTTGACCATTCTCGGGTAAATTTGAATTTTAAATGAGATCATCGATCCAGTCCAACATCAAATGAAACGTTTACTGATCGCGGAAGGAAGGACCCATCTGTGTATGTATTATCAAACGAAAATCCCATGGAAAGGCTAATACAGACCGACTTTTGAATCGATTCCATTTTAAACACAACAGTCGATAGAGACATAATCGATCGTTGCATTCGAAAATAATTTCGATGAGGAAACAATCTGAATTCAAATCAGACTCCTGGCGATTTATATGTGGTTCAATATTCAATATACATGAGCTTTACCGAAAAGTTTTTGACAATTAAAGATTTCATATGGGATCGTAGTGTTCATACCGTATTTCCGCAGCTATATGTGCGATTCTTATGAACTTGATCAGATCAAAATCTGCTACCAAACCTTCCATTTAAGGCTAAGCTTGTGAAAATCGAATAAGTCGTTTTCCAAGAAGCCGAAGAGACATTAATTCTTAAATATTCCAAGAACCAGAAACATGCGAAATTTTCGAGATAGACGCTGGAATCAAAAGAACTTTGTCTGGCCATCAGCGATCAAGAATACTCCAGCAAAGCTAAATATAGATCTTACAAATAATGGTATCATCGGCACTTACCGCAGGGGGAACCGGCAATCCATTATCGATGTCAATTTTTGTAGCCTTGGAGTAACCGGAAAGATGGACTGAAAAGTGTGCGAGGATATATCCACAGCGACCACCAAGCGATCTGGTACAGCATTGATAACAGGATTACACATGAATATGAATATGTGGGAGATATATAAACGAGTGAAGATGGAAAGCAGCGATTTTTCACAGGAACGTGTCCGTCGAAGAACTTGAATTTGAGGGTATCCTCTTTAACCTAAATGCGAACGAGTTCACGGCACTACTAACAAGGGCGTGTAATGCGACCATACCAAGGGATGGGAAACCGAGAAACGGTCGCCGGGTGCAATACGACGATTATCGATCTACGTATAAGTTGCCTCCGAGCTTGGAGAAGAAGTCGGAGATCACTTCGGTTTCTCATCTCGCTCAGTTCAGAAGCTAGAAATCGCACCGCTGCAATAGCAGGGCAAGTAATCAAATTTACCCGCGCGACTCTTGGCAAAAATTGATTCCTTCTGTCTAGTGTGTGACACGTGAATAAACAATGAGTAACAATGCCAAGCAAAAGTATATCACGATGCGGGCAAACTGTGTTGCTGTTGACTACACGAAATATCCGGTAATACCATCAATTCATGAAGGGGAGCAAATGTTGAAGGTGAACTTGAAGTTCAACGTAGCTTGCGGTACTTTATGCGGTGCAATTCCACCATTTACGTCATGCGGTACTGAATATGTTAAAAAACATGAGTCAAGCAGAATCATTCGCTTCCCAGAACAATATGAAACACGTCATCGAATGTAATGACATTTTATACAGTATCCCAACGTATATAGATGTTGACAGTATTGAAATAAAGATACATGACCTGGCACCACGTCCTAGTTCCTTCGCTACCAAACAAATCCTGTCAAAATACGGAGAGGTGAATAGTATTAAGGACGATACTTGGAGGAACTTCTTCCCAAGACTCCGCAACGGCGTTCGTGTGGTGAGAATGCGTCCGACAAAACCTATTCCCTCTTACTTGACTTTCACATGCAAATCACCTCATGGTGTTGAATGTTCTCAACGAACTAGTCACGCACCTAGTCACGCACCCAGGACAGATTCCTACCTGTCAAAATTGTGATCATCCGCTACACCACGGGAAACCTTGCGCAGAGACTGCTAAAGAAATTCCACCTGATGCGACCAAAGCCGGTATACAATCATCGTATGTTAAACCACAACCAGTTGGTAAACCAACGACTGCAGACCGGGCATTCACAAGCACCAGCTCAACAACGATCGGCCCCAGTACCACTAAACCAACTGCCATTACCAACATCGAAGTAACAACGATTACAGCAAATGTTTTCAAACCAACAACCAACACCATCAATAAGGAATCTAATACCGATGAAGAAGGATTTACAATAGCGACCCGTAAACACAAACAACAAATAAGAACATCCGACGATGAGCAAGATGAATGCAGTACCGATGATGACATGGACGTAAACGAAAACGCGAGAGAAGACGGACCAAATGACCCCCAAAGTGCGCTCCACGGCTCAGTTGTGCTAACGCATTGAGCCGTGTCAAATATATTTAAAATTAAAACAGAAGTCAGAAAGCTCAACGGAAGCGAGCTGCAAGAACCGCTCTCAACATAGCAGTCAAGCTGTACAAGAAAGCCTTGCCACAAAGCCAACGCGAATTTCCTTAGGAGAGACCTACAAAGTTGGCATAACAAAGATAAAAGGCTCAGCTGCACCACCTGAAAGGTGCCCGGAAAAGATGGAGGTCACCATCGAAAGGTTTTCCCCACAACATGAATCTATTTTCGCCGTACAGTGAGGAGGATGATCACAAAGATGAAGATCGATTTACCAACAAACAGCTTATCGAGATGGCGAAAGTCATAAAAGTGAAGTGATACATGAGAGCCCGGATATGTTCAAAACGATCCGATAATTGGAAGCGACAAAAGCTGATGTTGCTTCTGATGCCGGGACAACATGGAGATCTTTCAGCGTAGTCAATTTATCCCTTGGTAATGTTAGAGAGAAGGAGTAATCC
Organism: Topomyia yanbarensis; assembly: GCF_030247195.1. Classification (NCBI taxonomy): domain Eukaryota; kingdom Metazoa; phylum Arthropoda; class Insecta; order Diptera; family Culicidae; genus Topomyia; species Topomyia yanbarensis. The sequence goes on along the minus strand of NC_080671.1, from coordinate 39,787,583 downwards.
TGAACAAGCTAACGAAGTACGCGGACCGTGAGAACGGCATCTCATGTAATTCGGCTTCCTTGTAGGCAGGTCTACAGTGAAATCCAAACGGTTGTGGGAGCTTTGGAGACAGCAGAGATAAGGATATCGTTTTTGCGTGGTGGTTCCCTTAGACGTGAAGAATGCTTCAATAGTACTAGCTGGGAAGCAATCACCCATTCGCTGTACAGCATGAGTAACTCTGCAGGATATTATAGAGCTACTTTCAGTACCGAACACAGATCTACGAGACAGACAAGGGAGAATCGCAACTACAACTGACGTTCCTCGACTCGACGCTGTAGAACGCAGTGTACGATGGAGTATTGAAGCTGAACCTTCCCAAGTCGGAAAATATTTGAACTTTTAAAGTTACGATGATTATGTTAAGGGGAAGGCTGTGAGAGCAACCACAGCTTTGCTTGAGGCGCCAGTGTACTGGGCACCACGAACCAGCTGGAATCGCCGGACCGAAGCATGTGAGCAGACTAGTTTCACCGTCAGGGACAAGATCGAGTGAAGCACCAGCGGTGGGTCGTCGAGTTTTCAACGATCTGGAAGCAGCGAACCAGAAGCTACGCTCTATCCGGTATCGCCGAACCGTCCTCGCCAAGTACTGGTTGGCCCTTTGAATAGGATTTATGGACTATGCGACTATGACTATGCAAAACTGGAAGCTAAATGACTCACGCAACAAGCATCGGTATCGGGAGAACTTCCGACGAGGAATTGAGATGGCTCGCGAAAACAGGAACTAAATGGTTCACAGAAACGGAAGCCAAATGGCTAACGGAAGTTCACCACTGCGATTAGCCGGATATGTGTTCGGAGCTAAACCGCTCTAATGTATCATTTTGTCTAGACTGAATCAGCCTCTCCACGATATAACACTTCGATGCAGTCTCGTGGAACAAAAGGAAGGAAGAGAAGTAAGGACTATTAGTAGCGGTTACGCACAAAAGTGAATCCCACCTAGAGCCAATGCACTTTTGAAGCTATTCAACCATACTATAAAACATACAGACATTTTCAGATATCGACGAACTGAATCTAGTGGTATATGACACTCGACACTCCGGGTGTAGTTTAAAAAGTCGAATTTCAGAGTGATTGCACAGTCTTCCTTATATGAAAAAGGCAAAAAATGAACTGATGATTGCTATACATTTCATAAATCCGTACGACTATCAAATGAATTTAACTGATGTGGTTACCTACTGCGCAACAAGATGGAGAAAAATGCAAAGATTTCGAAGATGTACACGGAACCGAGCCGAATTACTATCATGTACCAAACAAACAAATCTACAAGTCTTCAAGCACAAGCGATAAACCAAAGCTGATGTTTCCACTAGAGTTCGAAAAAATATAGTATGCACAGGATGTACGTTCGCCAGGCTACTGTATACGAAATACGCAATAGAAAAAAATATCAGAGAAAACCATATCTGAGATGAATAATTCCATTGACGCACACTTTACCTTTGGATTCATTCCAGAATGTTTTCCAAAAGTCCATAAGTGAAATGTTGCAATCCTGTTTCTGTACATTGTTCTCAATCAGGTTCACCTTTGACCGATTTTCATGCCGTGTGTGTACAGTCGGTCCATGTGCCGCCACAACGGAACGAAATCTATTCAAGCAACCAAAAGGAAATACCTTAAAGTACTCTTAAATGTTTACATTAAGTTCTTAGAGAACTTTCAAGCTTTTATTGGGAATTTAAAAATTGCACTGTTGGGAAAATTATTTAAAACGAAAACTTTAGCATCCCTTTCCTATGTGAACTTTTGATTGATTCAGTAATGTTTGCTTGAATTTTTCTAGTAAAACAAATAGCTCAACCCCGCTATACGAAATCAGCCTGCGGAAACGTCCACGAGATCAATCGAAAGAAAATGCAAAAAGAAAAAAAAAATATGTTTATTAAAATAAATATTTATTTTTTGTTTGCCACCCCCCTTCAGAAAAAAATTTGTACTTGGACATAATTTTTAAAAAAGATTTGTAATGGCCTAATTTGAATAATAGAAAGACAATGAAATGTATATGGCGTCTTCCACGCATAATTCGCCACCATGAAATTTTTCTTCCCATTTTTTATGGTTAATCTGGCAAAAATACTCGATACGTATTTTTCTATTATCGCTCTGTTTCTACCCTATCAATTTAAAGCCGTTGGTTAGAAAAGATTCTGCCATCTTGGTTCAACGCATTGGCTTAAACGGTAGGGCAATAATTGCGTCACTGTAGCCAAGTTTTCGTTGCTCTCAAACAGTGGTCCAGAATGCGAATTTAGCAGGATTTTTAACTTTTTGCTAAAATTAAATGATTTAGCCTTACAATATGTTTGGCAAAGTTGTTGTACTTTGAGAGGTCCTTCTTTTTGTTTAAACTGTTGCTAGGGTAGTTCTAAATTTAGCAATATTTAAAATAGAACTTTTTAACGGTTTGAGATAGAGCTTTACTGGCTTCGATGAAGTTGTAGAGCAACACATTCTAGACAAATTTTCTGAAGACCTGCAAGCTCTAGCTTTTATATTTTCCATTGCACGAGAAATTCAAATGTAAGCTTTAGGGTGTTCCTTAAAAAAAACGATTTTATTTCTATTACTTTTGAAGTTTTTATTTTACGCTAAAGTATTCTTTGGACAACTTAAAGATTATTTTAGGGCGCATAATTTGCTTTAAAACACCAACTACTTAACTTTTTTCGTTTTAAAGTTATAAGAACTTTTATATAAAAAATATTACTTTTTCAAATAGAATTATCTTCGATTCGGGCACTCAACATTGAATACTGTTGCTTTCATATGAAATAGCATGCTTTGTAGTATAGATCACCAAAAAATGGAAAATACGATATTTTTTTACATTTTGCAATGGCAGCCCTAAGTTTGCGCCGCTAAAACAACAAAAATGATCCATACAAAATTGAAAAACGATCCATAAAAAAGTTGTCAATGTTCCATAAAACAAAACTGAAAATCCATAAAACAATGTGAATGATCCATAAAAAGGGGTGATTTGATCCATAGATTATGTAAAATTGAACCATAAAATGGTCGCAAAAGAGCACTAAAATAGTAATAAAAGAGCAATTAAATTCAACCAATGCCCCATAAAAATATTGGAAATGTTCCATAAAATGATACATTTTGCGCCATAAATTAACTGACATTGATCCATAGAATATTAACAATGTACAATAAAACACGTCGATATGTTCCATAATGTCGACAAAAATGTTCCATGGTATTACAAAATGGAGCAATAAAATATCAGAAAAAGTTCCATAAATTTGATGAAAATGTTTGCTAAATAATTTTTCTTGGTCCATAGAAGATGTAAAAATGAACATTAGAAATGATTCATATATCGAACGTTAAATAATGGATCATGGATATTTACAAAACGATCCATAGGAAAAGAAAATGTAAAACGATCCATTAATATGTGCTTATGCACCAGAAAAATCAAATTTAATGAATTCATGCGAAATTTTTGCTGTTCGAACTAATAATAAAGTTTATTACATTTGGTTGTAATGTCAAACTACAACAAACCATGCATACATGCACTGCATATAACTACAACAAACAATGCATACATTATAGTTAAACTTAAGCTTCCGTATCCCACTAGTCAGGTAACTGACCTTAGCTAACCTGAAATCATTATGGCAACTCTTTAAACGTCAGGGTATTTATGATATTAGAGCGCTGAGAGTTATTAGACCACTGATACAGGCTGGCATGAGTCGCAAATACTATCTGAATAACTATCTGTAGCGAAAACGGACACTTTATACACGAACACTGACTAATGTGGCTACGCCACATCGCTTTCTAGTGCACTGTCCGACTTCGCTGCCGCTCAGTCGGCTTTTAACTAGCTATAGCCCCTATGTTTAAGTAAACCGGGCAAACGAGAGGACCACAGGTTTGCTTGCAATTCCAGCTACGGGTTAATCAATGCCTCGTCCAACGGATCATCAGCGGCTTTGCGCCGCTTCGGATCCTTGGCCTCGGATATGCGTCCAAGCCGCATCACACTAGCTCCCAGTATAAGCTCACTTGTTAAAACACTGTCACTGTTATGAGAATTATTAAGCACAACTTATTTTTTCAGTTTACCATAAAATTTCGCATGAATTCATTAAATTTATTTTTCTAGTGCATAAGCACATATTAATGGATCGTTTTGCATTTTCTTTTCTTATGGATCGTTTTGTAAATATCCATGAACCATTATTTAACGTTCGATATATGAATCATTTCTAATGTTCATTTTTACATCTTCTATGGACCAAGAAAAATTATTTAGCAAACATTTTCATCAAATTTATGGAAATTTTTCTGACATTTTATTGCTCCATTTTGTATACCATGGAACATTTTTGTCGATATTATGGAACATATCGACGTGTTTTATTGTACATTGTTAATATTCTATGGATCAATGTCAATTAATTTATGGCGCAAAATGTATCATTTTATGGAACATTTCCAATATTTTTATGGGGCATTGGTTGATTTTAATTGCTCTTTTACTACTATTTTAGTGCTATTTTGCTACCATTTTATGGTTCAATTTTACATAATCTATGGATCAAATCACCCCTTTTTATGGATCATTCACATTGTTTTATGGATTTTCAGTTTTGTTTTATGGAACATTGACAACTTTTTTATGGATCGTTTTACAATTCTTTATGGATTATTTTAAATATTTTATATGCAAAAGTACATTTTCCCATTTTGCAATATTTACTCAAAAAATTGTTTATTTTTAGTAAAAAGTAGGGTAAGGTGGGGCAAATCCAACCGTTGGGTAAACCCGACCCCCCTCTGTTATCGAAAATTAGAAGCACTACGCGAGCTAATATCAATGTTGTCGTGTAGAGCATCGAAAATAATCATAATGGTGGTATGACAGCATTTCATTTGTCTACATTGAGATGCTCAAACGACAAAAAGTGTGTTTTTACAACTTTTGATTTGACTTTTGTGCATCATTGACTACAGGATATTTCTGATTGTTAAAGTGATTGCATAATAAATGTACGTGGATTTAAATTCTTCGATTAAAGTCCTACAAAGTGCATAGAAGAATTTAGTTCAACCTTTTTCATATTTTTTTAATTGCATCGTAATGAAAAATGACGCGGTGGGGCATATCCGACCACTAAATATTGGGGTAAATCCATAAAATTTGGATAATATCTGCACTAAATCAACCAAAAACATAGGGGGTCGGGTTTACCCCACCATTTTTGAAAACAGCAAAAATGAACATTTTTGTAAAACGCTTGTATCACAAGTTATTCCCAAGATCCAAATAAAATGCAATATATAGAAAGTTGCCCAGGAGTCTAACCTTTAATTTGGTATATAAAACGACTTGATCCGATGTAAAATGAGCATTTTACAGCCAAAACCATTTACTAGGTCGGATTTGCCACACCTTACCCTATATATAACTTTCTAACGAGCGAAGCTAGAGGTTCAATATATTTAGACAAATTGTTCTCCTTCAAAATATTTGAAAGTATTTTTAAAGTGATCTTAATGAAAAATCAAAACTGCAAAAGTTATACAAAGAAAACCATTTTTTAAGAAACACCCTAAATTTTTTTGGTAAATTTCTTTTAAAATGAAAAGTATCCAAATTTTTTAAAATCAGAAAAATAACTTTTTAATGGTTCGAGATAGAGTTTTGCTGTCTTCCACGAAATTGAAAATAATGAAATTTTGAAAAATTTTGACGAAGACACTGAAACTCTATGTTCAGTGTCTTCGACAAAGTTTCTCAAAATTTCATTATCTTCAATTTCGTGGAAGACAGCAAAACTCTATCTCGAACCATTAAAAAGTTATTTTCCTGATTTTAAAAAATTTGGAACCACCCTACCTACTATTTAAAATAATATAAAAGTATTGTAAAGTGCAATATTTTATCATGAAAACGAAAATACATTTTATATATTGTTCACCGTGGAAGTCATTTAAACATATTACAAAGAGTCAATTTATGAAAAACCAAATTTTTAATATAACTTTTTCAGTTTTCATTTTTTTACAACCTATCCTTCAGATGTTTTTCAGAGTTTTTGAAGACGAAAATTTTCTTCTAATACATCAAAACTCTAGATTTTATTGTTCAGAAGAAGCATTTAATATTCAAAGATAGATTTTTTTAAATCAATTTTATGAAATTTTAAAAAATTTCGTATTCGCCATTTTTTGCTCAATTGTAACTCTAATCATGGCCTTATTTATAGTTCAAAAAGAATTATCTTTTATTTACCCCAAATGAGTGATATTGTTATTCAAAACACCCGTTTTTTGGCGAAAAAGTGCTCATAACATAAATAGCTAGATACATAGTGCCATGAAACAAATTATTCGCCTTGAAACAATCTGAAGACTACTTCAGTTTTTAATGAATTTAGCAAAAGTTATTGGAATAAAACTGTATTTCGAAAAAACACTCTAAGCTCCGACTTTAAATTTATTGTAAAATAAAAATTATGACAGATAGAGCTTACATGTCTTCAGCAAACTTTTCCAAAATTTGTCGTTCTACAACTTCGCTGAAGGTCGTTGAAAAAGAATGATTAAAAAGTTAATTTTTTGATCTTGGTAAAATTAGGAACACCCTAACTGTTGTTTTAACAAAAAGAGGGGCTCATAAACTACGAAAACTTCTCCAAAGACTTAATAAGGCTAAGTTGTTTAGTTTTAGTAAAATCTCAAAATTCCTGCTAAATTTGCATTCTGGACCATTGTGCATTGGTCTTATTATATTTGTTGCTAAGAAGGAAGCAAACAGCTAAAATGATTTTTTATTCGGTTTGTTTATTTGATAAGCGAAGCCAAATTCTTTTGTTTTTACATTTTAAATAACTTTAAACTAGGAGGTTACAGCTATCTTAAGACTAGAAATACAATTCGATAAACAAGAGTGGGGGCAAAAGATTATTTTTATGAAAAAAATTGAAATAAGAAACCAAGTTTGATATACAGGAGGGGGAGCTTTCACAGCTATCCTAAAACTAGGGATACAATTCTATTTACAAGATGGAGAATAATAGTTTTAATGAAAAATAAAAATTACTAGAAATGCAGAATACAAACTTGATTTTTAACGGAGACTTATACTTGGTCAAGATATTCAGAGGGTGGCTTAGTTCCAACATCGGTGTAGCAGCTGTTGTATCCGGGACAGGGGATCGAAGACGTATATGATGATAGTGAAAGAAGAGCTAAACTTGTCACTTTCGGGCAAATGGGAGATCACCTCAGTCTAGTAGGTCATCGAGTACCGGGTTGGCGGACTCGCGGGGAATCCTTCAAAAGTCATCAGACCTCAGGTCGCTTCAGTTTTCTTCTATGCAGGCGTAGTGGAAAGGGCGATGGCGGTCGCATAGCGGAACTCTGGCACTGATAGGCACTACAAGGTAGGACAGGGACGTTTCTAGAAATAAAACAGAGGAGCTAAATTGGGATGTTACGTTTTTATAAAGTCGTAAATAAGGGACATATATGGGAGATCGCGATTTGCCAGCATACCCCGAACTGGGACATTGGGTGGTCTACTTCGGGCCCGAAACCTTTAACTGAGACCTGGCATCGCAATATCCGGCACACGCCAAGACAACGTGCTCATGTCGTGATAACTACTCTCTGCAAACCCAATATGCCGCAAATGAGCATCCAAGGTGCAGTGGTTGGAAATGAGCCGGGATCAGAATATATTGGCTTAAATGGCACGTTCCCCGTATATACTCGATGATTTGTGCCTTGTCGTGTCTTTTCGTCATTTCCTGAGCGAAAAAAGGAGAAGGAAGAGGAAAAAAGTAGAATTGGAAGGGTGGGAAAAATAACAGCACAAAAACAAAAACAAACAACAGGTAAGTTAAACTCACAAGTAGTTCAACTCGCCTGCGAGTAAGCCTAAAGCTCTTTGCCATATTTGGACAAGACACTCTAGTATGTCTCTGAGTTTCAGTCGTCCAAACATGGTGTCGTCTATATAAGGACGGCCGAAAACTCGAAATCGCAATTGCGCTATTGCTGGACGGTCGGATTCACAAAGACCACATGAAAAAGACTCAGCACGCTGAATAGTTGCCATGTGATGATTGAGTTTACAGTGGCCGATTAAAGCCCTGGTCAGCATGCCGCAGTGAATATTCGAAAAATGTAGGGGGTTTTTCGAAATCACTGGGCACGGTTGTTTTAGAAACGCCTTTGTTTGGCGACACGTTTGTAGATTTCTTCAATAATTTCGGTGCAACGAAGTCAATGGTTGAACCTGCCCTGGGCAATTCGTCAGTCCATTTATTTCCAGTAATACCGAAATGTCCGGGCACCCAGACAAGGTAGATAGTGTTGACAATGCATAGTTCTTCGATTTGGGTTTCGGCACGCGATCACTATCTTTGCCGGACAAGCTCGGTTGATGGGCCGGTTGTACCTCGCACATAATCGGGAAGATTTCTGCTTTGATGGGCCTTCGAGAGGAGAGGGGGTGTTTCCCCCCGGGCCCGGAGTTGTGAAGGGGGACCCCGGACTTTGAACAGAAGGAATGAGTCTGTCAAATATTTTATTCAAAAATAGTTTTTTTGAAAATTCAATTAGAGTTTCAATGTTGGTATGATTTAATTTCCTCCAATTTCTATCATAATCATACATTACATTATAAAGTTTATACTGGATGAAAGACTAATCAAAATAAAACTATGAAACTTAAAAACGATTTTAACGTGCAGTGGATAAAAAGGCAAAATCTTTTTTTGTAAATTGTTTATTAAAAGACTGAAATTTATTATCTAATTCGAACTTCACAACAATTATCTCATGGATTTTGACCAACTATTTAAAGAATTGAGTTAGTTAAAGTTGAAAGTTCTGGGCTCTCGAAATTGATTTTGATTTGTATTTTACTAATTAATTTTAAACTTTCAATCTGTGTATGGGTTTCAAAAAGCAGTAGATTTTTTCGAATGGATAGTCCAATTGCGATGTTTTATTTTTTCAGGATGATATGTGACTTCTATTTCTACTTATTTCAATCCGTCGTGACTGCTAAATGAAGCACAACAGAATCCATTAGAACGAAAAAGAAAACACAGCAACTTTCATTTAGAAAGCTCAACTGGTCAAAAACGATTTGCGAAACTAATTCTGAATAACTCCACAAATCAACAAAGAACATGAAAATCCACGTAAAAAAACGATCCACAGTAATTTTTCATATTTACTTTAAGAAAAATTTAATTTTAATACGAGAAATAGAAAGTTTTTAGCATCTTTAACTAACTTTCTCAATTTAAATTAATTTTTCCATTTTTTTTCTCTTGTTTCATATCTGCTTTTTGTTTCTTTTTCAATTTCATCCAGATTTTTTATTCTTTCTATTTTCTTCATTCAATCTCTTTCGTATATTTGCCCCATATTTTCTTTTTTTTATATTTACAATTTTTGTGACATTTAAAATTTGTTCTATATTTTGCATTTGTCCCATTTTTCAATTCAATGCATTTTTCATATTTATTCCATTTTTGCGTTTTTTCTATAGTTTTGTTCGTTTCTTTTGAATTCGTTTGTTTAATCGATTTCATTATTTTTTTTTTAATTTATTTAACGAAATTTTTATTTTCTGTTATTTCTTTGTATTTTTCATATCTTCCAATAAACTTATTTTAGTATTTCTGTATCCTTCTTTTTCATATTTTTCATTTTAGGTTTCTCTCTTTTTTATTTCTTTCGTTTAATTTTTTTCGTGTTGTGAAATTTCCTGTTCTCCATTTTTCAGTTTTGAAATTTATGTTTTTCTTTTTCATGGATTTTTTTCAATATCCTAACATTTTTGTTTATTGGTATGTTCCATTACCTTTCGCATTTTTCTTTTTTACTCATTTAAACCATTTTGAATTCCGTGTTTTCTGTTTTGTTAATTTTTTATTTGAATATTTTTCCTTTTTTATTTTTATCTTTCTGCGGTTTGTGCAAGTGTTCGGTTTTCCATTTCATCAATTTTTTAAATTTTTTCAATTTAACTTTTCATAGATTTATTTATTTCTCAACCCATTTATTTTTTAAATTTTATCTTTTTTTCTTCATGATAATATTCTTGTTTTTCAATTTCTTCTAGGATTTTCATTTTTACTTATTTAAACCATTTTGATTTGACATGTTATCTTTTATCCAATTCTTGTACTGTATCATTTCTTCTGTTCGGAAACATTTTTAACATTTTCTTATTTTTTTTGTTTTCATGCTTTTCTTTTTTTAATGCGGTACTAATTTTATATTTCAAACATATTGTATAATTGTTATTTTTATGTCTATCTCAGTGGATCTATTTCGTTCATTTCTATGTTTGTTTAATGTAGTCTTGTTTTTTTATTTTCGTTGCATTCCTTTTTATTTCTTTTGTCATTCTTATCGTTTTCTATGTTCGTGATGTTTTAGTTTTAATTTTGTTATTTACCCGTTTTTCGATATTTTACCATTTTGCAATATTTTTCTATTACTTTAATGTTTGTCTAATTTCCTTTCTCATTTTCTTCGTTTAATTTGATTGTTTTTATTCAAACAATCGGTTTTATTTTGCTATTTCTTCAAGATGTTTTTTTGCATTCATTTTTTTCTAATTTTTCCGTTGTCTTAATTTTGTCCTTTTTCTGATGTTTCTCCGTTTTTCGATCTTTTTTTAAGTTGGCAGGTTTTGACTATTTGCATATTTTTAATCTTTTTCCATTATTTTAAATGCCATTTTATAGCTTTCTTCTTTTGTTTCATTTTATCTATTTATTAGTTTTCTCTCGTTTGTTATTTTTTTATTTTTCTCTCTTTAAATTTTACCTCTATTGAATGTTCTTTTTGTTTTTATTTAAATTTATTACATTTCCATTTTACTAATTTTTAGTAATTTGTGCAAAGTTTTAATTATAAGTTCTTCAATAACATAAATATATAAATGAAGAACTCTCATAAATCACCTGAATCAGTTTTTCCTGAAAACATAAAAGGCCAGCAAGACTACCGAACAAATGAAAAGATTTATTTTCAGTGACTGGCAATGTTGTAGCTCACCGACTTAGTGTTGTTTCTTTAACGAAATCTAAGTGTTGTCTGCTTTCGAAAAAATCTATGCAATACTGACTTCTAGATAAATATGAAAATCGCGACAAACATATGATTACGGTTTAAAAACCAACTGTCAAAATTCACCTTAAATGAAAATTCCGGACAAACGGTCACTCGCCAATAACAGGTGTTGGTAGTAAAAAAAGAGAAAAGTTTTCTCTAGCATTTAGTGCTGTGAACTGTGTTCGGCCAAAAGATAACTTTTTTATTTGATATTTGCTGTTTAGTTATAGAAGTGTCGTCCAAGCGAGAGAAGAAACACAGGGAAATTTTGTTCGCGTATTGCTTGAATTCGAAATACTTGCACGCCAAGTTAGTGAAACCGTTGAAAGTGACCAAATCAACTGTCCCCAGCGTAATGGCAACCGGGAGGAATAGTGGCCGATATTTTCAAGCATATGAAACTGTATGAAGTTCACACAGAAATATCTGGTTCGGCTGGCTTTCTGTACCTGTGGTTTGAAATGCGACATTTTCATTGCGATCGATCCCGTCAACAATGAAAATGTATGTGAAGAAGTGCATGAAAAAAAAGTTTGCTACCTTTCATGACCAACACGATTATTCCATGCCATTTTAGCAGGATTTTGAATAATGCCATTGCGGAAAGAAGGGCATGTAGTGGTATAACGCCTACAAGGTTCTGATGGCGCCCAAGGACAAGAACCCTCCAAAAACACTAGAACTCGGCCCTATCGTCAAGCGGAACCTGGAGAAGACCCAAAACTGCCTGTGGCGAACAAAGTGGACGAGGTGCCCGAGCAAACGAAAAGCCCATAATACACCCATGCTCATGGGGTTTGACATGGGTGTTTGAAATGGGTTCAACCCATGAAAACACCATCACCATGGTCCGGCAGATCCCATATAAAATACCATATGTTGGTGTCTTTATGGGTTATTGAGACCATTTTATGGTGTCTTGATGGTTGTGAATTTTGGCACGGACCATGTTTAAGGTCTTTTCAAGGGGCTATGTGGTGTTTGAACCCATGAGTATTTGCTCGGGTGGCTGTAATTAAAAGACGCTCAACCGAAAGCTTAGCTGAATATTTTTCTATAGTTTGTGCTGCTTCAACTTTAAAATAATATAAAAAATTACTAATTGTTGTTTGACAAATTTTGTTCATAGATGACGCCGTAGGGATGTTCTGAGGTGAAAATTCTGTGTCACGACTTCCTTTATAAGGGACGTAGAGTCATTGGCCCCGGTGTAGATGAGCCGATATCTGGTTTTGGAGACATCTCTCTGGTGTCGGTGATAGGCACACAGTGCATACAGAGACCGACGGAAAATAAACGAAAAAAAAATGACCGTAACACCCTTTGAAATTAAAAAAAAATGTCAATTAAATTAACATCACTAAGTGCATTCTATAGTTGTCTATGAAATACATAATAGCTGATAATTATTTTTTCCAACAGATTTCGAGCTTAATAGTTTTTTGTGTGCGAAAAATCTACAATGATTGAGGGGGCCATTGTGTTGGACTCCCCGGGCCCGTAATTTCTCTCTACAGCCCTGCTGCTTGAAATACAGTAAACTATTTACCTATCGAATGAATTGGATTGAAAAATAAATTAATTAATGCTGACGATTTCAATTAAATATTTCACAACATATTTTTAAGAACATTGAGAACCTATTATTTTAAGCATCATGACGACTTTTGGAAAATTATGGGAAATGGATCTTGTATCTTATCTCTTAGCCGAGATTCCATAGTTGTCAAATTACATCAATATAAAATAAAATAATTGCCTGCATTATTATAAGCTCTTTTTTGGAGACATTTTCCAAAACAAGGATTAGGGACAGTTTTTCGAATGGAAATTTTAATAGGTTGATTTTCTATAAAACATAAACTTGCTCACCAAAAACTTGCATACATTTCAAAGTTTGCAGAAAATGTTTTTTTTTTTGGATTGCGTAGAGTTGCGACTAAAACTCGATATGGTTTATAACAAGAATAATATTTCGGAAAATAGATGGAAGATGATGAAAAATGATGTTTTCAGTTTGTCTCTAGAAGGTCAGGACATTGATAATATAATTTCGTAAATATAATGAAATCGATCATGCAATGCACGAATTCATTCGTCGTTTTCTGCAACGAAGTATTTTCGTGCATTCTAAATAGTAGGTTTCGTTCATTTCGTAAACAAGAATGGTCGCTTGGTGAACAAAAGCTTTCGTAAATTTTACACATTTAATGTACACTGCACGAATGTTATCGTTGATAACGACATTATTTTTCTTGAATGAAACGAAATGTTTTGTTTATTTTAATAAACGTGTCTGTATATTAAGAACGATTTCGTTGGTCGCACCAATTCATTTCGTTTATCTTAGGAAAGTTTTCGTATTTGTTATCTTCTTATTGTTTTCAATCGATCTTTTGGGATCGATGTTTGACAACATCGATTTGCTTTAATTTAAAAAAAATCGATGTGGCCAAATCGATTTTATTGTGGTACGAAGAAATGGCCGCTTGATGAACGAAAGTTTTCGTAAATTTTACTTATTTAGTTTAATTTGCACGAATGTTATCGTTGATGATGACATTATTTTTCTTGAATGAAACGAAATGTTTCGTTTATTCTAATAAACGTTTATGTATATCGAATGATTTCATTGCTCTCACGAATTTATTACGTTCATCATAGGAAAGTATTCATTAGCATATTATTTTTTCAATCGATATTTTTGGATCGATGTTTGACAACAACGATTTTTTTAACTAATTAAAAGGATCGATCTGGCAAAATCGATTTTATTTTAGCCTACTCACCTCCATTGAAGACTAGAAAGATTGTGGTGTGAAGTAATGGCCGCTTGATGAATGAAAGTTTTCGTAAATTTTACATATTTAGCGTACTTTGCTGGACGACGTTGATAACGACTTTATTTTTTGTGAATGAATCAAAATGATTAGTTTATTTCAATAAATGTTTATGTATATGATGAACGATTTCGTTGGTGGCGCGAATTCATTTAGTTTATCTTAGAAAAGTTTTCGTATTTATTAGCCTTTTATTGTTTCAGTCGATCATTTGGGATGGGACAACATCGATTTTATTTATTTAAAAAAATCGATGTGGCCAAATCGATTTTACTGTGGTATGAAGAAATGACCGCTTGATGAACGAAAGTTTTCGTAAATTTAATTTATTCAGTTTACATTGCACGAATGAATTCGTTGATAGCGGCATTATTTTTCGTGAATGAAACGAAATGTTTCGTTTATTTTAATAAACGTTTATGTATATTACAAACGATTTCGTTGGTCGCATTCGATCTTTTAGGATCAATGTTTGACAGCACCGATTTTTTATTAATTAAAGGGATCTACCTGGTAAATTCGATTCTATTTCAACCTGTTTATCATTATTGAGGACTAGAAAGATTATGGTGTGAAGAAATGGACGCTTGATGAACAAAAGTTTTAGTAAATTTTACTTATCTAGTGCACATGGCACGATTGTTATCGTTAATAACGACATTATTTTTCGTGAATCAAACAAAAAGAATCGTTTATTTCAATAAATGTTTGTGTATATTACGAACGACTTTGTTGGTCGCATGAATTCATTTCGTTCATATTAGAAAAGTTTTCGTATTTATTTTCCCCTAATTTTTGCATTCGATCTTTTAGGATCGATGTTTGACAACATCGATTTTTTTTAATTAAAACAACAGATCTGGTAAAATCGATTTTATTGTGGTATGAATAAATGGCCGCTTGATAAACGAAAGTTTTCATAAATTTTACTTGTTTAGTGTACATTGCACGAATTTTGTCGTTGAAAACGACATTATTTTTCATGAATAAAACGAAATGTTTTGTTTATTTTAATAAACGTTTGTGTATATTACGAACAATTTCGTTGGTCGCTCGAATTCATTTCGTTCTTCTAAAAGAAGTTTACCTATTAAGTAACATATTATTTTGGTTTTGCTCCGACAGAGAAACCTCAAACCAATTCATACAAAACCAACGAGCAGTTCGCGATGGCTCAACTGAATCCGTACTGCTCCGGATTCTGGAACAACTGGAAGCGAAAGAGGTTCAGGAAATTTTCCTGAAACCGACGAACACGGGTACGGCTACTAAATATTCAGACCAAGACCGTCGTTATGATCAACAATTATCTGACGTATAGCAACAATAACTCCAAATTGAAGCTTTTTGACGTTGACGGTTTGACGAATAATGCTCGTAAATATTATAAAGATATTCGTATATAACAGCGAACAATTCGTTTGCCGACCGAAACTGTTTCGTAATAAGCCAACAAAAGTCGTTTCGTGGTTTTCACGAAAAGTTAATAACAAAAAATAAATGTGTTTCAATAGAACTACGAACGATTCATGATATGTACGAAAAATTTGTATATTTTATGAAAATTTTCTGTACGAAACTAATGCCTAGCGATTTACGAATTAAATTTGATCAGTGGATCGATCTTTATGAACATTCGGCTTGTTGTTGTATTATTAATTATATCAATTGCCGCTAAGCAGGATTGGAGTTAATAAAACTACTAGGACTAGGACTCGTCAAGTTGTGAGCTTGAATAACGAAGAAAAGTAAAATAAATGCTCGATAACTGTTTTACTGTCACGATCAAATTCATTCGAAACTGTCAAAATTCGATGTTTTGAGCGAGGGACTCCAAAATGAAAAATACCGTGCGAGATATTTAACCCTTGCAAGTGCAGCGTTTTTTATTTTTCCTGTAGACAAGATGAAGAAAATATCCTTTCATTTAAGTGAACAGTTTTGGTACAAGAACATTTCAAGCCTCTTAGATGATTTACCAATACAGTTGATTACAAATATTTAAAAGAAGCATAATAATAATCAGACATTAAGTTTTGAATCCCAGGAAACTGGCAGTGCTTTGTACAGGATCAACATTAGGCTACGGATTCTACGTTTGTGACGATACATTTTTCGTTTCGGTAACTCGTCACAGTACAGGAATAAACTCTCTCTCATATCAAAGAGTTTCCGTAGTTCTATTTGGGATGGCCTCGAGAATACAATCATTGTGCTTAAGAATATGGGAGATAATCAATATAGAACCAGCAATATTCGTCTACTAGTTGAATGAATAATAAAATGCATCATTCTTTCTTTCATGAGCTGTTCTTCAAGGTTATATATTTTCTTCTGGGACAATTACACTTTGCACGCATGAAGAACTAAGCTAAGTTAACCTTTACATTCCCAACTTTTTTCTAGCGTTCATAGTGCTGGAGGTTGCTCAATATTTGACTTCCGGTGCTCAACACATTTCTCCTAGAAAATTTTCAATATACTATATGTTAGGAAAAGATAATCGAAGACGGTCCAAATTCATACGTTTTATCAGTTTTCAATAATCATGGAAAATAATGAAGATATAATAAAATTTCTAGCGCTAACTGTGAATATCTCTCGTAGTACTGCTCCAGCAGAGTTATATCAGCCTAATAGCAATAACTTCAGTTCTAAGTTCTAATAGTCCCAGTTACTGGTCTTACTTGTTTTTGTGAGTAAATTCTGCCTAAATCAAAAGTTTTAGCAGTTTAAAAACGTTGTTGTTTACAATCAACATGGGCATGAAGGGGTTGATGTACGTTATTCATACCTCAATACAAAATAGACTGATTTCAAACAAGTGTATTTAACCTATTTTAGAGTTGTGAAATTTGTTCGTTCGTTCATTCGATGTGAATTCGTTCTGCATCTATAATTTGAGTGAAGATTTCTTGAGTTATTTACAATGGAATAAATGTTGATCGAGTTTTATCAGCTTTCAGAGTAATTCTACAACATCAATAAAATTTAAACATTTGCGCTCTTACCACCCGAGGCTGTCACCACCAAAAAGTTATTTTCCTTGAAGGATACTTCAACATGATAATTTATGCCTAACGTCCATTATGCCAATCGTCCATTATGCCTAACGTATATTATGCCCAACGTCCATTATGCCAAACGTCTCTTTATGCTTAACGTCCATTATCCCTAACGTACGTATGCCAAACGATCGTATGCCTAACGTATTTATGCCTAATAGGGTACACCACTCTAAGTCATGTGTCCGTTTGTCTGAAAGTGGCAAGTGACCCGTAGGTCTCACAAAGAGTTCAGTTCGGTTAATTGTGAAAACCTATACTCAATAACGAAGACAGCATGACAGAAAACGATTAACTGAGAGAAAGTGGACCAAGTGGACTCCGAGCAACAAATGGCGACGCACCTAATGAAAAATCATCTTCAAGCGAAAAGGACAAATCGCGTACACAAGATCCGATGAAAATATAATTGTTTCGTAGGATTTTCGGCTTTTGCGGTCTGATTAATCAGAACGGGTGATTTATACTGCCCGACGTTTCGGCCACTGGTTATAGCCTTTTTCAAGGGAAACTGTAATTTATTCACGGTTACAAATAACATATTTATAAAACGGAAATACAATTTGTTACTCACTACGTTAGCATTCTTCGTTTGAGCGTCGTTTGCCGACGATCGAAGGTTTTTTTTAAATAAGCTTCAAATATGCCGTTACTAAGCAATTGCATGAAAGTTAGTGGGTTGAAATTGAAATAAATTAATATTATTTTGCTAAACTTACTGGTGGGTAGAATTGTTCAGATTTCCCTTCGGTCTTTTTTAACCACTGTGTACAACTCAAAGACACTTTAGAAGATGGTGGCAATTGTTTCACTATTGTGTAGCCTGTCGACTGTTCCGGAATATTTAGTGAAATGATTTTCGGCGATTCAGTCAAATATTGCAGCACAAACGACGTAGGTTTATGTTGTCCAACGTTTCGACAATTTATTTTGTCTTCTTCAACCTATTATTCCTGTGCACCAGCGTCCATGTTAGGCAAACAGAATGAAGCCAACTGAGCGAGATTCGAGGAGATTGATCTTTTTGGTATGAATCCACGTTGATCAGGAGAAATGTAGCTTTAAATGGATGCAGAGAGCACATCGTTCATTACGATCTCAAAAACTTTGGAGCAGGCACACAACGATGTAATTCCTCTGTAATTTTCAACATTTCGCCGATCTTCTTTTTTGAATACAGGAAATATAACTGACCTTTTCCAGCTGAAAGGATAACAACACTGCCTATAGGAGTTGTTGAATAGAGTTGTCAAAGGCAAAATTAATGCATCCGTGCATTTCTTGAGAACACATGACACATTTCTTGAGAAGCCATCAAGACCAGGAGTGACTGAATATTTTAGCTTGCTGATTGCTGCTATAACCTGACGATCTGTAACAGTGAAGCTTCTCAAAGGACAAATATTTAATGGAGTGTCTCTACAAGCACGCGCAGTTTGATCAGCAGATGAAATAGTGTCATTCAATACGCTTTTAAAATGGGTGGCGAATAGGTCACACTTCTCCGTAGCCAGACTAACACTCTCCTCCTTCAAAAACATATCAGTAGGTAATTCGTTCTCTTTCCGCTTGGAGTTCACGAATTTCCAAAACTGTCGGGGATTATTGCACAGGTTTGCTTGTGATCTAATGGAGTATCTTTTGTACAATAAAAGGTTATAGGATCGATAATTATTACTCGCTAGCGCAAAACGGTATTTGGCGAAACGACAGCGTGTACGGCAATACAATCGTAGTGCTTTAGATCTGAGTCGTTTGAGATGTCGTAGATGTGCATTACCCCATGGTGGCTTACGAGCTGGCCTACGCAGAGGAACATAATCAGCCATGACGGCATTAATCACAGCAGTGAAATGTTCAACGGCAGAGTCAATGTCTTCCGTATCCTCAAGTGAATGCCAATCGATATGAAGTAGTGCTGATGCAAGTCCCAAGAAATCAGCTCGGTGAAAGTCAAGGCCAAGATCATCAGGGATATCCTCATAAATAACAGGTTTAAGCAGACTGATAATAACTTCTACGGGAGGATGATTTGCATCAATCACAGAAATAGATTCAGTAGGTTCGTGGATCTGACAGTCGGCTAGTGCTGTCTCAATCAATAAGACAAAGTCCAGGATATGACCGTAACGATTTTCAATGCTATTAATTTGTGTGACACAGTTGAAGCTGAATCCATCCAATACCGCAGCGCAAGCGGTAGAAATATAAGAGCGAAGAACGTTGACTACAGGTGCGACATTGTCATATGTATCCCAAATGAGGCCAAACTGATTGTAGTCTCCAAACAATAATGCGCAATCATTACTTACAAGGCAAGAAAAAACAGCATCAATCGATCGGATATGGTTGTTTGCACTGATTAGATCACTCTTACGATCTGGTGGTAAGTAAATTACAACGATGCTGACAAAACGACCAGATAGCTTCAGTTTAACGAATAGGGGATCACGGGGCAAGTCCGACATCTTAAGCGCAATAATTTTTCGAAAATTCCACAAAGCTCCTAAAATTGTATATTCTGTGCATAATCCTTGTTTAGGTAGTTTTTAACAAAATATAATTTTTCCAGCGTTTCAAAAAATTGAATTCATTAAAAATTATTGGTTGCCAAAAAATGGAGAAAAATGACATTTTAAAAACGCTGCGGGTAAGACCGACACCCGAAAGGGGCAAGCGCGACCCCCTTTTGAACTTTCTTTTTGTCAATTTTTTCCATTAAAAATGTATTGTGTATGTGTGATAAAGTGCAATTATGTGTATATGAGTATGTGTGATGCAAACGCATGATTTCTGTAGTTTCATCGCGTAGCAAGAGGAAGAACATTCGAATGCGTGGTGTTATGAATAAATAATGTTTAACGCATGGTTTATATTATGGTACCGGTTTTCTCAAGTAATTCTTTCGAGCTTTATTGCCACTTGTATAGCAATTATAACGAAGAAGAGCTGTTCTGCAAGCAGATTATATACGCTGTTACTAGGACTCATTCACTTAGAAGTGACGCACGCTTCGTAGTAAGCTATCCGGTTCGTGTTGTGATTTTTCGGAGCACTGTTGATCAATAATCCGACGGTCAATGAAAATTTTTCATCAATATCATTTCAAACTCTAATATTAGATTATACTTTTCATTTCTTTTTGTAATATAACTATGAATCACGTTCAATTTAATTCTTAATTTTTTTTTTTTGGTCGGCTTCAGATAATACTGATAAATAAATGCAAAAAAAACATAGTTTCTGTGTATTTCAATTATCAACATGACGTAATTATGGTATAATTGAACACAAAAAATATACCCAGTCGTTTGTATCGAATCAAAAACGAACCCAATCATCTAAACACCGTGTCGGTCTTACCCCGCCCAATACTGTCAGTCTTACCCCAACAGCGCACATTATTGTTAAATGCTCAATTAACAGTATTGAAATACTCAAACTTATCTTCAATACACACAAATAACGATATGGAGAGTAGAATAGAATGTGTGACACAAAAACTGGTTATTTTCAAAGCTTTTGTGTTATTAAAACCTTAAAATGTATCAACTAAAATAACATCCAAAAGCGCATCAACTTTGCTTTCGCTTGTTTTGTTTTTTTCGTTGACGTTTAATGAATCCATATGGCATCAATATGTATCGAAATGCCTAAAATAATCGTACTAATAATATCCTGTCATTATTGTATGATTTAAAATTTGATATCTAGGAGAAGTTGTAGGGTGTCGGGCTTACCCAGGGTGTCGGGCTTACCCAGGGTGTCGGGCTTACCCAGAGTTCCCCTATCTGTTCAAGTGAAACGTCAACAGGTGTTGGATCGACGAAACTATCCAATGCAGTAGACACGACGATGAGTACGCCCCCTCCGCGTGATTTACGACTGTTCTCAAAACTGCGATCGTTTCGATAAACAGCATATGTATCGCCAAAAAGCTGACGAGAATGAATCCTATCATCTAGCCAAGTCTCGGTGAGAACAATTACGTCGTAATGATAAGAAGAGATTGCTAGGAAAACTTCATCGATTTTTGAGTTGATTCCTGAAATTCCTGCACATCATTCCAAAGATAACCCATAGCCAGATAACCCATACTCCTGAGAGTTGTCATTATTTGAGAGACAAGTAGTTCCAATCGAAGCTTCAGCAGGACATATACTGCTGCTAATGTTACCTGACGGACTAACGCTGCATGCTTGAAGACCAAACAGATTTGATGAAGCGACGAAGGGGGGACGAACTTTGGGTAAACTTTCCACCAAATCCCGTAAACCCTTTTCTGAAGCTCTCTCTCTCTCTCTCTCTCTCTCTCTCTCTCTTCTCTTTTCTTTTTCTCTCTCTCTCTTCTAGACAGAAAACGGGCTAAGGACCCACCTAGACTACGACTACTTGTTGCAGATAGTTCAAGGCATAACATTTCTTTCTAGATAAAGTAAATTGTTTTAATCACGCCTGAAAACCTGGAAACATGGACGATATATGCTATCCACTCGCCCAATCCATATTTTCCTCACCATCACGAGTGAGAGAAGTGAGATTGTGCTCACTAACGTTGTTGATGACAACGAAGGGAGCGGCCATAAATTAAGTTGTGTCGCAACAAAAACTAAATTCGATTTAATTATTTTTATTTACTCAATTGAAATGTAAATGATCCACGGTTAAGTTAAAGTTAGCCTGAATTCGGTACAATGTGCTCGCAAAGATAGTTCTACAAAAATTGCTGACAGCCATCTCAATGTAATTGAAAAGAAAGCTTTTTTTTAGCTAAAAAGCGATTTGTATGCTTAATTTGTCTCTAATTAAATTAAAAGAGTGATTTGAGTCAGATGAAACTTTTTACGTTTCATCTGAATGAAAGACTAAGGAATTTCCACAAGCATTAAGCCATTTTGACTCTAGAGCAATGATTCTCAACCTGTGGTCCGTGGACCCCAAGGGTCATGAAGTCGTTACTGGGGGTCCGCGATGCAAAATATACTTTCCGACTGCAAATTGAAATTTCAAGTCTTGTTTCTTTATAAATTGAAAATAACATATTGATAGCATACAAAATCGATGTTTATCCGTAGGGGTCTGCAACAACCCAAGGTGATTTCTAAGGGGTCCGTGGTACGAAAAGGGTTGAGAACCGCTGTCCTGGAGCAAACTTTTAATAGGGCGGATGAGTTCTTGCATGCACTACCATAAAAATATTGTTCGAGACTCGCTATTTGCTCAGCAAAACAATCCGGAAATGACTTCTTTGCGAAAAAAAATATACACTGACGCTTTCCAAAAAAAAAAAACTAAAAATGTAGCTTGAGCTTGAGCTTGTACGTTGTAGATCGGAACTAGCTGAAATCGTAGATTGAATCAATAGATGATAATGCCTGGAACTAACAAATCATTCTTTAATATACAACTCTTGAACGTAGATAGCAGCAGGAAAGGTAAGGAATGTTAGTCCAACACTTGCTTCTGCTAGATACCGTATATACTACTGCTCACTTCACAAGTATCACGAGTGAGGGGAGATTGTTAGTAAGGATCGGGACTCGAAACGCTTCACTGGGCTGCCCAGCCACCTGGAGACTCATAAGATATTTAAAATACGTTGCAGGAGTAAATTTACGGCAAGGAGCGAGAAATATACTTAATTCAAATATTATTTTTACAGGAAACAAACTACAAAAAGTGAAAGCACCAAAAAAATTTGGAAACCAAAATTATTGAGAGTGGAAAACAAACGGAGGCCATATCCATTGCTTTGCAACGAGAATATAGAATCATTTTGAGCGGACCCAAAGAAGCTCTAACCCTTAAAGGCGCAAATCGATTTTTTTTAAATTTTCTGAAAATTGTCTCACAGCTTTAGTACGTTGCTATGATAATTTTGAGATGGTTTTCGAAATGTTGTTTTAAAACAACATTGCGCATTTAAGGGTTAACTAAAACTGAAATAGTTGCTTTGTATGACGGACATACTAGCAATTTCACGCGCAGGATGCCTCACGGCTTCTAAGCTGGATTTGTCCGGAGCAAGATATTAGTGATATCAACCTCGTAGCCCTTGATGACACGAGCGCGTTCTCTTTATGCTAATTACTAGAGAAGGATTGGAGACAATAAGAACGAAAAGAAATTAGTTTACTACTTAAAACAACGTGCTTAAATTTTGAAAATGCAGAAAATGCATGACATTACGAAAAGACACTTGGTTTTGTTGCAATTTATTATATAGTGCATGTACAGCTCCAATGTATATAAAAGTACTCAATGAAGTGTTTCCTACATCAATTTGCATCACGGAAAAAATACTGTAGAAAAAAACCCTCCGGATATTTTTTTTAAATTTAGGTAGAAATAGTTTAGAGTGTACTGTTTACACTGTATTTTTATCGCTGTCAGTTTTTCGATAATTTGAAAAAATCACTTCACCCGAATAGCAACGTCGCGAATTGATTTTACGCAGAACCTGGAAAATCCTCAACTCTCTCATCAGGACATCGGAAAACAACTCTGAATCGTGCAGTCAATGGTGAGTCGTGTGATTAAACGTTACTACCAAACTCCGAGCATCGAACGGAAGGAGAAATGCGCTCAGAATGAATGTTCTACTAGTGATCAGGATCACAAGTGTGTAGTGAAAGCGTTCAAGTGAAATCCTAATGCTTCGGTCAGGGATATGACCAAAAAGTTGAATCTGACCAAGTCTTTTGTTCAGAGACTCAGCATACGTACAAAGTGCAGAAGGTTTCAAATCGTGACGAACGGCAAAATATGGTGGGAAAGTCATGGGTCTGGAAACTGTACACTCAGAAGCTGACGAAGCTTCCCTGTCTCATCATGAATAATGAGGCGAGCTACCTTCAGTTTTCGGGGCTACCAGGGCTTCTCACCACCCGGCAGAAGTTTGATGTTCAAGGGAGGGAACGAAGCAGAAACATAGATTGCCAATAAATACGTGATTTGGCAGGCGATCTGCTCATGTGGCAAATGGAGTGTGCTGTTCGCGACTATCGCGCTATTTCGGTTTTCTGGCCGGATCTAGCTTCGTGCCACTATTCAAATGATTTCCTGGAGTGATATGAAGCCAACGGGATGATACTATCGTACCCAAAGATATAAACCCCGCTTAGCGCACCGGAAATAAGGCCCATCGAAACATACTGGGCATTTATGAAACAGGCACTACGGACGCATCCCAACGAGGTCAAATCTGAGAAAGACAGGTTTTCGCAAAGAAGATGCAGCCAGATGTTGTATAGAACCTAATGAGTGAGTGTGGGGACGGGCATAGCGTAGTTGGTAAATCGATTACCTTGTACGCAGCTATCCTGGGTTCAATTCCGAACCCCGCACATAGGGTTAGAGATTTTTCTAAAAAAGACTTTTCTAACCTAAAAAGAGGCAAATGACCCTAAGGTTAAAACCTCTATAATCAAAATAAAAAAACGCCTAATGAATGGAGTTAATCGCAAGATGCGAGCGTACGGTTATGGTATTGAAGTTGATTAGAATAAGTATGCCAAAAGTTTACTAATGGGTTATATTTTATTGAAAATCTGAAAATGGTCCACTAGATAATTTTCACGGTGTTTTTTTCCGTGATGCTATTTGCCACAAATTGATAACTGGTTTACGTTCTGTCCTGCGAATTGTCAACAATGATTCAATAGTCATCATCCCACTCAGACAAGACCATGCGTATTCCATGCGCATAAAATAACCTACCGCCTCAGACAAGACCATGCATATTACACATGCATTTAATACCCTGAGTTCCCTAGTTACTCAAATAAACACTAAACAAACAAAGAAATTAGTTCGCTCAGTCCAACGAAATGTGAGCTCGATTGGCATCACCCGACGAATACGTGTTCGCTTAAAATGCGATCAAATCAAAATTCATTTAAAATTACATACGACAAAATATGTTCAATTTTGAAAATAATAAAATGAAGACTACTACTGCAAC
The DNA here is from genome assembly GCF_030247195.1 of Topomyia yanbarensis. Classification (NCBI taxonomy): domain Eukaryota; kingdom Metazoa; phylum Arthropoda; class Insecta; order Diptera; family Culicidae; genus Topomyia; species Topomyia yanbarensis. The sequence continues at coordinate 39,762,534 of NC_080671.1, read as the reverse complement.
AAGAAAACAACAGAAAAATTTGGTTGCATTACCAAGATGGCTCTGATAATGAATCAATTTACAAAAATTGTTGATAGGAAATAGCTGATCACCGCCCTTTTCAAAAAAAAATCAAATTTTTGGTTAAAAATTAAAAAAATAACATTTTTTGATGTTTTGCTTTTTTTCAGCGAAAGCTTAAATATGAAGCAAATATTCTATGTATGATTGTATTATGGGGAAATTGTCACTTAAAAAGTATTTCTTACAACAATTTTAGCATGTTTTTAAATTTCATACAATTTGTCAATTGTTCTCTTCATGAACCGAATTCGTTTCGCCCGTCATTTCTATTTTGTCCAGGTATTCAAAGTGACAAATCAGTGCAGTGTATGACTATAACGACTCGCTAGCATTTCATTCGAACGGAAAAACTTCAGGAATTGTGCGAACTATGCGACCATACAAACTCGTGCAGGAAAATCAATCAAACCAATCCAGTGCAGACCAAGCAGTAGTGCTGTTTGGTTCTAACCACACAAAAAATCGAAATCGAAATAAATGTGTTGGTTTATGCCATCACATATACGAACATATTCGGGTTGATTTGTGCACGTTATGCGAAAATTAAAATAGATTCACCAAATGGTGCTGAAAGCATCGACCTCCGCACTTTGGGAAAAGTGGTATTAGCTCCTGCTAAAATTAATTTCGAGTCTTTTTCATTCGACGGTCCTGTTTCAATATGACGCTGGTTTTATAATAATTTTTCAATATGTAAATAAAAGGGATTCACCAAAATGCTTTTTCTGAGCCCAACGTTGGCAATTTTTAGTTGGTTAAACCATCCCAATGTGATCAATTTTTTGACTCTGCAAGTTTGCCGATTTGAAAATTGCACACGGATATCGGTTAGTTGCGGTCAAACTGTGCCACACTTTGAACCAACTAGGAACCCACGAAGAACGTATGGCGCAAGTGAAACAAACAACAATCCGAAAAAAAAAGAAATACCAGCAATTGAATCGATTTATGATGTTGTGTTGCAATTTTGTGGCAACGAAATAGAATGTGTCAAACCCGGGCGCAATAGTTGACCGTTTTGTGAATGGCGGTCGGTGTCCTGTTGCAGCGTTCTAACTCCCCCTCGTCTTCCGTCGTAGAACCTGATATCTGAAGTGGAGTTAGCAAGCAAATGTTGGCAATTTGTGTCGATCTATCGATGCATTTGCTATGTTTCTATTTTTGTTCCAATCAAGTAGAGGCAAAAAAATGCATTCCAATGTGGAAAAAAACACTCGTGCCCCGCTGGCGGCTTAGTGGATTTGATTTATAAAAGTGGAAGTTGAAAACAATTGATGCTGGATGAAATCGAATTGACGTTGGCGGTTTTACGATGGAAATTTGAGTGGCTGCATTGAAACTAAAAATCAATCCAATCTAAATGAAAACTCGGGATCATGGTTAGTGTGTGGCAAAAAGTCGGAAACAGGATATCAAAACGGATTTCAGTTTAAAAAATGCAGTTACCAAGTGAATCAGAACAATGTTTTTTTGCCTTTCTCATATAGAAAGGTTATGCAATCACTCTGAAAAACGTCAACCTAATCCCGGCCCGGAGGGCCGAGTGTCATATCCCATTCGACTCAGTTCGTCGAGATCGGAAAAAGTCTGTATGTGTGTGTATGTGTGTATGTATGTGTGTGTATGTGTGTGTGTATGTATGTGCGTATGTGTCAAATAATGTCACTCATTTTTCTCAGAGATGGCTGGACCGATTTGCCCAAACTTAGTCTCAAATGAAAGGTGCAACCTTCCCATCGGCTGCTATTGAATTTTGGATCGATCGGAATTCTGGTTCCGGAATTACGGGTTTCAGAGTGCGGCCACACAGAAATTTCTCATAAAAACTATAGGAAAAATTAAAAATAGAATTTTTATTTTTGATGCTAAATGTATTCAAGGTGCATAAAACGTCGAGATTTGATGCAAACACGAAAAAAATTTGACGAAGGTTCACTTTTTTGGATTTTGCACATTTTTGCCTTTCTCATATAGAAAGGTTATGCAATCACTCTGAAAAACGTCAACCTAATCCCGGCCCGGAGGGCCGAGTGTCATATCCCATTCGACTCAGTTCGTCGAGATCGGAAAAAGTCTGTATGTGTGTGTATGTGTGTATGTATGTGTGTGTATGTGTGTGTGTATGTATGTGCGTATGTGTCAAATAATGTCACTCATTTTTCTCAGAGATGGCTGGACCGATTTGCCCAAACTTAGTCTCAAATGAAAGGTGCAACCTTCCTATCGGCTGCTATTGAATTTTGGATCGATCGGAATTCTGGTTCCGGAATTACGGGTTTCAGAGTGCGGCCACACAGAAATTTCTCATAAAAACTATAGGAAAAATTAAAAATAGAATTTTTATTTTTGATGCTAAATGTATTCAAGGTGCATAAAACGTCGAGATTTTATGCAAACACGAAAAAAATTTGACGAAGGTTAACTTTTTTGGATTTTGCACATTTTTGCCTTTCTCATATAGAAAGGTTATGCAATCACTCTGAAAAACGTCAACCTAATCCCGAGTAATTTTTTTTTTCGACTCGCATAAGGTTTCTGGATTTTAACAGGGGCGTAGTTGATGGTTTACGGAGAGGGGTTACACCCCCCCTCTACTGTTCACTCCCCTCCTTTAAAAATCTCCTTAAATCACCCCTCAGACCACCACCTCATACCCCTCCCTTTCAACCCCATCATCTTTAAACCACCAGTATATTACAAAGCATACCAATTTAAGCTGGGGAGTCGTTCGTTCATGGGACTTTCGCCCTCCTCACATACCCATCCCCGCATGACAAAATGAGTTAGCAAGCAGATAACATTGATCTAATGCTGATTAGGATAATGGAGTATGATATTTTTTTGTTTCAAGTGTTTCACCGTCGACACGTAGCTCATCAAGTTCGTGGCTGGCATGCCATTGTGTATAAGTGCAAAGTGTACTAAGAATGTAATGGACATTTCCACAATTATGTTGAACATAAAAAGCCTCCGTGCCATAGTTTAGAGAAATGAGAAAGGCACAATTGCACCGCTAGGTGGATTAAAACAGGTTTTTTCAATTGAACTACTCAATAACAACAGCACGCGTACTGGCTTGATTGTGGATGCGGTTTACGAGAATGATTGCAAACTTACGAACGGACAGGTTGAAACTGCCTGATGTTATGACTCAATTACCAAGTTGAAGGATTTACCTGAAAGAAAGGAAATGAACATTCATTACTTTTATGCTAGATTCTGTACCATTGTAGTCATTGATATATATATATATATATATATATATATATATATATATATATATATATATATATATATATATATATATATATATATATATATATATATATATATATATATATATATATATATATATATATATATATATATATATATATATATATATATATATATATATATATATATATATATATATATATATATATATATATATATATATATATATATATATATTGATGGGAACATGCTACCCATTTTCATATTTATTCCACAGGTAACAGACATTTAGGCTAGAACAAAATTTATTTAAAAACCTTTGTGAACATTCAAATTGATAAACGTTGGAAATCTGTGGTTGCCATCTACGCAACCGTTTTCTACACAGGCTTGACAGCTCCACTCAAACTGCATTGCATCGGACACTACTGCCAAACGTGTTCCAAACGTCCACTTTATTCGGAATTTCAGTGGCGGGTGTTTACACACATTTCGAATTCAGCCCAAACATCTGCTATTTGTTTTTATACTACCTAAAAGCGTAACAGTTTCAACATATGTTGATACCACAGATAACAGACGTTTAGTCTAGATTCAAAATGTGTGTAAATACCCGCCACTGAAATTCCGAATAAATCGGACAATTTATCAGGAATCAGTAGCAATTGGCTCAAATGGCACTTCCCCATGGAGATCGAAGATTTGTGCCTTTCCGTAGTTTGTCTTTTCATCATTTCCCTGGTGGGAAGGTTGAGTTTAAGGGTAGGGATAAGACAAAAAACGACACATTTTTAACATGGACAATACGGAAGTATTCCTCACTTTCAAGGTTAACTGAATATTAACTGAAAGTGAAAATACCGATGTTCAACATAAGGCATGCTGCATCAAAACAAAGACATAAGGCATGCTGCATCAAAACAAAAGTATGTTAATGCAAATACCGGCGATCATTATATGATAATCATCGGGGAAACCATATGTCGGAAACCCAAGCTCATTAAGTTTCCTTAACAAGCCAGCGACGACAAGGTTCCACAGAAGTGGTGACAGCATATCACCTTGTGGACATCTGCAGACACTCATTTTTCTTATCTCTATTTGTCTTAAGCACAGATGTCGATTGCTAAGCATTGCGTGTATCCTGTTCGTGATATATGAGGGTACTCCATGATCTCGTGCTGCTTGCAAAATAGATTTGCAAGACACGTTATCAAAAGCACCTTCAATATTAAGAAAAAATCCTTGCTTTTGTGGAAAATATATTTCAATGCTAGAGACTGATATGCATGTTTCACTGTATACAGCGGGTGCTTGCCCAACCTAACACCCCTTATGTAGTGGTTGATTAAACGTTCCAATGATTTAAGAACGGTGGAGGTCAGACTGATCCGTCTAAAGCTCTTTGCCTCCTCATAAGTGACACGGTCACCTTTGAGAATGAATTTTACAGTTATTTGCCGCAACGCCAATGGAATGTATCCTGTTGCAAGACTTCAAATAAGAACATTTTTCAAAATATGCTTGAAGTGTTCATATCATCTTTGAAGCAGAACTGGAATGATTTCTTCTTTTCTCGAATACTTATATGGAGCAAAACTTTTCCAACCACTTCGCTCAGATGATGGAAGAGTATATCTGTTTGCTTTGTGAGTCAACTCGAATGCCTCCGATCCGTTCCTGCGCCTGCGATTCCCAGCTCTTCTACATAACTTTTTGTTACTAACAAGTTCGGCATTCCACCAAGAAGTTCCCTTAGAGTCACGTATAACTTGAAGTGAAAAAGCCTCTTGGTATGCTGCGACTATGAGTGAGTTTGTTTTATCCACGACCACATCCATGTCACTAGGAGATTCAATCGTTGGAAAAATAGTCCAAGTCCTCTTCATAGAAATTCAAATTCGTAGATTTGCGTTTACGATATCTGACGATATTTGGCGAGACGTTTAAATGATCATCGATGATGTACTTATGATCAGATAACGACGGTTCGAGCTAGTTTGGTACGAGCCAGTTTGCTAATACGTAATTCCATCAGAGCAGAGAGCTACTTCTAACACCTCTTCTCTGGCAGATCGTGCAAATGTTGAGCGATTTCCTACATTAAGTATATACACATTTGTATTACTTAAGTATTCCATCAATTCGGCGCCTCTCAAATCGATATCTGAGCTGCCCCAAATTATGTGGTGGGCAAAGGCATCACTGCCGTTTATGAGAGGAAACCCAGTTTGCCACAGTATAAAACAACCCTTAAGAAATCACCAGAAAATGATGGTTCATTATGCGGCAAACAATGCCGAACAATGGACGCATTTCCTGTTTATGTTATCTACAGTCATATTGACTGTGACAGCACGAATATCGGGAGTTGTGAGGTTGGATATAAAACATGCATCAATAGCATTATTCGCAAATGTACATGAACGTTTTTGTGATGCCATTTTTGTTGAAAGTTGCGGAGATGGGGTTAAGTAGCTTTTCAACATAGAAGTTACCCGATGTCCTTGTTCTTTTGTTTTCGGAAAAATGCTATGCAGTCTCAGTGAACTCAAGCAGATTTGGTTAGAGGAGTGTTATTTTACGAACGAAAATTAACCTTTCATATAGTGACAAATGTCAAAGTAAGCTCAGACGCCAAATTTCACATCATTTGGACAATTTCGGACCCCCGACACTTCGTTTTTGAAATTAGTTCTACGACAAAATATATTTAATGCTGTAACTTTTAAAGTAGCACTCAGAAAATTACAATTCGCACCTCTTTTTAAATGGAAATAACCTAAGTATTTGAATGGAGATATTTCATTTCTAGAAAAATACGGTAGAGTGGGATATTGGGTCACTTTGACCCCAAAATAACCTATTTACATAATTTTTCTTCTCCGTGCTGTAAATCATACATATTTTTCAGTATATCTAATGTAATAAATAAATTTCAGGAATCGAACGGAACTTTTGCGACCTTTGTCGGAATAGAGAAGTTGGGGTTACATGGTCTTTTGTCATTAGAATTAAATTTTTGTCATTTTCTCGTGAATAAAATTTTCACTATTCTTCAATCAATTTTCATAAAATGTAACTTGTTGAACGTGAAAAAATCTTAGGAACAAAATAAAAATAGATTATTTGGCGGCAAAATTCAGGAACATCAAGTACTTCCATTGAAATACAAAGATTATTTCCTTTAAAATAGGTATGAATTGTAATTTTATGAGTGCTATTTCAAAAGTTATGGCATTTAATATATTTTCCCTCCATATTTTGTCGTAGTACCAATTTCAAAACCGATGTAGGCGGGGTCTTAAATTGTCTAAATGATGCGAAATTTGACATCTGAGCTAATTTCAACATTTATTTTTTTTGACTTCGAGTATAATTTTTTTTCAAACCCTAACGAACGCCTTTGGTAATATAAACTATATTTTATGAGATATCCCCAAAATATTTATGGCACTGTTCGACTTGGACTCGCGTGGAGGTATGAGATAGAAGACTTGCGATAACTGTGGCATTTGACGACCAAAAATAAAGAAAATAAATAAGATATTGTAAATAAACCAAAAAAATGTTATGCAATATTAAATCCAAACAGGGAAGATTAGATTGAACTATTTTGCGTATTAAAGGCACAAAACCTAACTTAAATTAAGTTTGATTTTTTTGTTTCGAATTCATCTCGTCAGTAACTAGCACCAACTGGATGTTTAGTTAGACGACGTATCTAAACTAGTATCAAAATTAGCACTACTTAGACACAAAAAATCCCAGCACTTCACACGACACACGTTCAAAGCAACTATTGCGAACAACTTGGAATTTGTTTTGTGTCTAAGTAGTCCTAATTGGGATACTAGTGTAGATACGTCGTCTAAATAGACGTCCAGTTGGTGCTTGTTACTGACGAGATGAATTCGAAACACAAAAAATCAAACCTAATTGATTTTTTCAATTAAATAAAAGAAGTAACAAGTACTTTGCGAGATGTCGAAGTACTTTACGAGATATTTTCATTATAGCTAGCCTATTACAGGGCGTTTAGCGTTAAATGTGCGTCGTTTAAATGTTATAATACTAACACCTTGCAAAGTATTTTGAGATACACTTCACAACTTTTACACAATCTTTTAAACATAATTCCTAATATTTAAAGAGAAAAAATAATCAAAAACGGTAAAAAGGGACAAGTCTTAAAAAGAATTCAATTTGTTTTTTTTTTACTTTTTAACGATATTCAATTAGCTAGAGATTAGTGAGTAGGGAAAGTCATGAATATTTAGAGCCATAGTACTCAAGTGGAAGCAAGGATGTGAAATATTCAGATCAGAAAACTAGAAGTAGCAGGATCATTAGAAACAGGCTTAAAATCTTACGGGCTAATCTTTTGTCTTCTGCTGGTAGGAGTCAAGCTTAGGCAGCATAACTACGAATCACTCAAGTCTACCAGCATGTCTCCTGGTAAAGATAGACTTGTCCCTCTTTACCGTAAGAACCGACAAAAGAGAAGCCACGTAAGGTCACCACTGCCAAACCTGTCGATGATTAGTATCACTGAAATGCTGCTGTTCATCTCTGTTTACCTTTCGAATGCCGAGGTAGATTTTTGGAAGGCTATTTCCATTGCTCTTACAGTGGTAGCGTGTTTGCTACTGTGTGTAAGCTGCTGGCTCTGTCTACAGCGACTACCCACCGCTGCCGACGGATTCCCATCAGTTCCTTTTCCTTGGTGGTGGCTTCTGTTTTGTCGGTTCTCACAGAAAAGAGGGACAAGTTTGTCTTTGCCAGGAAACATGTTGGTAGACTTACGTGATTCGTAGTTATGCTGCATAGGCTCGACTCCTGCCAGCAGAAGACAAAATATAAGCCCGTAAGATTTTAGGCCTGTTTCTAATAACCCTGCACTTCTAGTTTTCCGATCTGTATATTTCACATTCTTACTCCCACTTGAGTACTATGGCTCCAAATTTTTATAACATTCCCTACACAGTAATCTTTAGCTAATTAAATATCGTTAAAAAGTAAAGAAAAAGAAAATGTGACTACATATTATTCGAAATAAAAATGAAAAAAAAGAATTCAACTTATTTAACCCATTCATACAACAACGTTTTTAAACACCTATAACTTTTGATTGAGGCAAGATTTGCTCACAAAAATAAGTAAGGCTAATAAACGTGACTATTGCCTTTGATTTGATTTCTAACAGTTCCAAGGATCAGCTCTAGAACTGAAATTATTGCAATTAGTCTGATTGGATTCCAATGGAGCAGTGCAGCCAGGGACAGTTTATGTTGACCACGAAAAATTATTTTTTCATATATCTTCGTTAGTGTTCAATATTATTGAAAACTGAAAAAACTTATCAATTTAGAATGCTTTTGGCTGCGTTTTCACGTAAGTGGACTATTGTAAATATTCTGAAAGAATTGTATTGAGCATTGGAAGGTAACAATTGAGCAGCCTCTAGCACTGCGAGGGAAGCACCTATCTTTATGAAAAATGGCTCATCGAGTTTTTTTATCCCACCGTTTTCAAGAAAAATAGTTTTGAAATCCTACGTGCACTAGAAAAAAGTTGGGCATGAAAGGGTTAAAATAAATTATATTTATAGATATACAACAACAACAAAAAAATCGTGCATTTATCCAGTAACCTCATGCTAAAACGCAACTTATTTGACGTTAAAAATGTATTGCTATTTTGGGCTGAGTATCATTCTAGAATATAAAATCAAGCGATGCCACTTTTTGCGTCAAGCAAATATCTTTGTTAATTATGGATGGATTTTCGTCTCTTTACTACTAAACTATTTCGAATTAACCAAAATTATGTTCTATTGATATTTAGTTTATGTATTTCAAAAATACACTATTGAAAACCCGTAAAAATTAATAGATAACGGAAAAAGTAAAACCTACCATACATAAGCCAGTGTATTTCGAGCAGAGCCGTCAACAGGGAGCTCCTAGCGACTCAATCAAATACCAGGAGATCATAAATAGACGTACCGCGTGTATGTTTGAGTCAGTCGATGCCGGCATTCCAAACGAACAGCATCATGACTATATTGTCCAGATAGTACAATAAACGGTAGACGCTATTGCATTTCTGCAACCCGCACACAGTTAAACTGTGTACAAGTTGCACCCGTTTCTGTTCGCGCCAGCTCCGGAAAATTCCAGGACATTCCATTAAAGGGCGAACACAAAATTATTGCGACACCGAAAATGTCATGCCAATTTTCTTATAATGTTTAAAATCAAACCAAAATTTTAGGGTAGTTTTATACATATATTTACTTCAAAAATCAAAAGAAAAGATAATGGAGATAGATGGAGCCTTGAGTGAAAAATTGAACGCATTTTCGCTTGATGCCCTCCATCATAGTCTTTACAGTGTCATCCGCTACCAGTTTCTCAGTTTTTTTTTTCCATTTTCTTAACATGTCCTTCTCGTCTTTGACTGTCTTCTTGCTCTTCCGAAGTTCCCGCTTCATCATTGCCCAGTACTGCTCCACCGGGCGCAGCTCCGGATAGTTTGGCGGATTCATGTCCTTTGGAACAAAATGGCCAGAATTGGCCTCATACCGCTCCAGGACACTTTTAGAATAGTGGCATGATGCCAAATCTGGCCAAAATAGCGGAGCTTCGTCGGGCTGCTGCAAGAACAGCAAAAGGCGCTTCTCGAGGCACTCAGATTTGTAGATCTCGCCATTTACTGTACCCTTTGTCACGAAAAGCTCACTCCTCAGTCCGCAAGAGCAGATGGCCTGCCAAATGAGATATTTGAAAAACTCCAACCCCGGAATTTGCTTAAAATCGGCTTTTATATACGTTTCATCGTCCATCACACAGCAGCCATATTTTGTCAGCATCTTCTCGTAGAGCTTCCGTTCCCGAGTTTTAGCCGTCGATTGTTGCCGCTCATCGCGGTTAGGGAGGTTTTGTACCTTGTATGTATGTAGTCCAGCTCTCTTCTTTTCATTCTGGACGTAGCTCTGCGTCATGCCGCCAAATCATGGCTTGAGACGTTGGGATTTGCTTTAATCATCCGCTTCACCTTTCCCTCCGTCTTTTTGTTCTCCGGTCCCGGTTTTCTTCCAGCTCCTTTGCCGTGCTCCAACGTCAACGGCTCCTGGAACCGCTTCAACACTCTGGAGACGGTTGAATGGTGAATGTTCAACATTTTTCCCAACTGCCGGTGCGACAGGTCAGGAAATTCCCGGTGTTTGGAATGAATTTTTTCTCTCGACTCGCGTTGGTTCACCTCCATTTTCGTTGAACCGAAAAATACGACTTCGAGTTTGACAGCATGTAAACAATACACATCAATGAGAAAGTGTGCAAAATTTGGTTGATTTTTACCCAATGGTAAAACAAGTTATGGCCTGTTGAATGTGTCGCAATAATTTCGTGTTCGCCCTTTACCAGCACAAAACACCAGTATCAGAAACCATTGGAAGCAACGCGTATCACCATCAACCAATAGCACACCGTAGCAACATCACGCGCATTATTTATCTCGCTCGTGCACGCTTCTATTCAAGTGCCATGCACCGTTCACAACAGTGCAGCATGCTGGAATATTCCAGACTACAGACAACAGAAGAGATTCGCAAGGTAATTTAAAAAAGTGTCCCAGGAAAATCGTGTGGCATAGATGGCCTCCCAAAAGACTTCTTAGTAAAGGGGACGGGCATAGTGTAGTTGTGAAATCGATTACCTTGCACGCAGCTCACCTGAGTTCGATTCCCAACCTCGCACATAGTTTTGAAATCCTTCCAAAGAGATTTCTCTAGCCCTAAAGAGGTGAATGACCCTAATGTTAAAACCTCTATAATCAAAATAAAAAAAACTTCGTAGTGAAGGCGTATGATATCCGTGGTAACGTTCCGAGAAAGTTTGTTGAAGGCTATGTTGTGCTTTGTAAAAAAGGTGCACTGAAAATACGTTAAAAGCGTAACGCACTCACACTTTGTTGAACACCGATTATAAACTGCTTAGTAGAATAATAGAAAATAGGACGCAGAGTATACTGACGGCGCTTTTCTTTGTAAGCTCTTCTCAAAAGTTCACGAATGGAAGTAGAAGTATTTTCTACTCTAAGATCGAAACGCTATAATAAAACGTAAGAAAAACAGGACTACTTAATTTCGTTTAACCACAGACCACACATTTAATCGAGTTTAACGTTCTTATCTTTTTCGTATTGTAACGATATGCGTTTTGATGATGGTTTGATACAGTTACTCAGGAATGAAAAATCGATCAGTACGACAAAGCGATCCTGTTACCATGCAATTGTTTGCAGTCAAACGACAACCACTTCTAGAGAAACTTACCGATGTTTGTAATGAAGTCTTGAATCGACTAGTTGCTTACGATGAAGATATTAAAGTTGTTGTAGTACATAATTCGAAACTGGAGAAATTGAGGCAAGTTTTTATTGAATTTGAACAATATTTTGGAGCTATTTTGAGTTTGGCTAGAATGATTTCAATTTAAATTGGCGATGGTGCAACATCTGCGTCAAGCCCATATTAGCTAAACGTCACTGAATCCATCGACATCTTAGGAATAATATTTCTCAATGATCACAAAAAATTATAGAGTAAAACTGGAGCCAGACTATACGTAAAATGCCAGGATTTATGTTATTACATCAAAAAGCTACATTGTTGAACGAATTCGCCGAAACTGTGATACGTCGCATATGTGCTTAGCAGTTCGAAGCAGGATGCAGCAAAGCTTACTAAGTCGATTTGTCAATTCATGTGGAAGCGAAGACCTAGAATGTCGATTAAACAAATCATTCAGCCTACGTGCAAAGGCGGATTGAGTCTTCATATTACTAAACACAAGTGTCGAGCACTTCTGTATAATCGATTGCCTTGATCGATGGATAATACTCAGGCATTGCATTTATCGCTCATATGAGTAAATGAGTCCGGATAATTTTCTACTGCGACAATAAAAACTCACATTTTCACACGAAAAGTTATTGGCACTCACACGACTTCTCCGAATAAATACAACGTATTATTAATCCAGATAAATAAAACCGCCGGAGAATGAGCGGATGAGTTTATCACGATATCCTTTTTGCGCTCGCTGCCTTGCTGTCGCTATTCCAAAACACGAAAAAACAAGTCTTTCTAACTTCTTTGGCGCTTTTCTTTGAAATTAAGTGTATATTTTGACGCTTTTATTGATTTCCACGAAATTAAAATATTATCACCTTCTCCGATGAGAAGGAAAAAATCAAATCCGGAAAATTATTCTCACGCTATTTGTGGAGACGGAGAATTTTGCGACTCATCTTATCTCGGAAAAGTTGGACATCGGATTAGCTTCTTCTCGTGTGAGTGAGAGAGAATTACAATGCCTGATGATACTTCTTTTGCACCATGTGTATACAGCCCATGATCGCATATCAGTCCCATAAAGATAGGAAATCCCATAGAAAACGGGACAACTATGCGATCATGGGTAGTATATCACCAGCTGATGAACGGTGCAAATATGTCAGTCACTCCAACTTTCTATCCGTGCCAAACAAACAAAAATTTACTAGACGGACAAGCATAATATCCAGTAAGTGAATTGTGTAGAATCGAATTTTATTCATGTAGTTTATGTAAGTGAAATAAATGTGTTTAAAAATAGTAATCGTAGTTTCAGGATAGCTGCTGTCAAATTGCTTTTCTTAGGCTTAACATAAAAATTAGAAGAAATGATCATCTAGTTTTGAGAAACAAAAAATGTTAAACTGAGAAATTGGCACCGCCAAGCTAACTCAAACGTGCCTATCAGATAAACGAACTGTTGAAATAAAAAAATAGTAGCTGTATGTGAGTAATTAGGTTGATAAAGTACCCTCAAACTAATGGCTAACAGTAGTGATACAACCCTCCAGATGTAATTAAGTGAGTGAAACAGAATCGAGGTCAGCGAAAGACCCAAGCAGCAGAAAGTGGATATCTCGTTAGGTTCATATGATTTTAATAAATTCAATTAGGGTTCGAGAGTTTTTCGGATCTCTTCCGGATAATTCGACCAGTCGAGCCATGATACACTCAGCACGAACGAGAAGCGCAGAGAAGGAACTTCCGAGAAGACTCTGCACTCTGTTGCCAGACCGGAAAAGTTTTCCCAGTGTCTGCGATTCTGCTGCTCGCAACCTTACAAGTTTACCCCCGAACCAGTGTGTGTGTGTGTGTGGCGTGAGAAAGGGGAAATTGAAGCTAATGATTCTGTACGAGCCTTCTTGCACCGGTTCATAGTGCTATTGTTATGGCGTGCAGCTGGTTGCTGCTGCTGCTGCTGCTGGTGCTGGTTAGAGGGCAAATGGGAATCAAAAGTAGTTTTACCGCCACCGGTTGAAAAGGCAGACTATAGTGGTAAAGCTGTTATTCAATTTGGTGGACTACCTCTGGCCCAATTTGCTATCAAGTCTGGCTGGTGGTATTCCACAGCTATGGATACTATCACAGCATAACTGGCGGTAGAGAAATCAGCAAAATTGATCCGTTTATGACCACTTGAACACCAGCCCCATTCCCACCGTGTTGAGCTGGAGGATAAGAGCATTTCCAAACTCAACAACTGCCAAGGAACACCATAACGACACAACAGATGATGATGATGATGGTGGTGGATTTTTTTTCTGCTGTGGCAATGAAAGCCGAGAAGTCGTATAAAGTTGGCTGGCTCCAGCCGGAAACCCGTGCACAATAGCCAAAAGTGACCCGGCGGAAACTGTTGTGATTTCGTTTTGCATTTTCTCTATAACTGCACGCCAACAGCCGGCGGATCCCGAATGCAAAGTTTAAAGCAAAGTTACCTCACGGGCAAGTACACTCGAAAGTTTAGAAGATTATATGAGGAAAGTTCGGGATAAGTTTTCAAACTTTATGCAGGATGTGATAATAAAAGTTGATAGTTTCGGCACTTCCATAAGTCGAATGAGAAACTGGGTACCGCCGGAGAAAGTCGTACCCTTAGGCAGCTGGTTAAGCTCTGAACTATGTTGAAGATTTGGCTCGGAAATACTCTTACCAGACCTTTCAATCGTAAGCAAAATTATACCGGAGAAGAAACCGAAATAGTCCTTCGTCCTGATCTCAGACTTTTGTACAATTTTTAGCACATCTCATTTATCAAGTTTTGGAGGTCATAAAATGTTTTTGGTAAACTCTCAAATTTTTTGATCACCATGCATAAATTTTCTGTAAGTATTAATGGTTCAGAGCTGATAAATGGAACAGCATCAAAACTGCAACAAAAGACAATGTTACTTAACGAAATAAAACGGTATCCTTTCTTGCTCTTTCTACGAACTACATCCAGCGTGATAATCTTAACTGGTAAAATTTTAATTTATAGCTTGTAGCGGTGATTAAATCGGATTAAATCTTACCCCGACTAACCACTGACCTGACTCTTGAAGTGAATCTTGACTCGGGGCAGGCAGCTTGCATTCTTCCCCGGCTCATCAGCAGCACAAAGCCTTCATCCTGTGAATGTGTTATGTAGGTATTTAACATCACATCCGTTCCATTCACCAGCGCTGCCGACAGCAGTGTCAGATTTTCCACGTTGTTGCCTTTCGGTGTATCTGTGTTTGTCCTGTTCCTCCCATCTTACCCATGGTCCTAGCACATAAAAGGCAACATTTTGAACGGGATAGCTACAATTCACCCAGAGCTTAGGCTTAGCTAATCTGATTGCCGGAGGGATCTGGTCAAGCCTCTGCCTGAATTGGAAGGCTCTCTGTGCATGCTCGGAAGGAGCTCAGACAAACAACGGAGGTAAACACACACACGCACATATATACTCAGACACGATCGTACTCATTGATAAATATCCAATGAAATAGGAAAATTTTCAGATTCAGCTTTGAAGAGAATAGATTCACCGTTTCACCACTCCTGATGGTTTTGGTAGATTAGTTGATTCGTGTAGTTGGCAATAGACACAAAAAATCCACCTCTGATTTCGATACTTGTTGCTTTTTTTAAACATTCCTTAGACAATCATAAGCATAGGCATTTATCTAGCGGTGCGAAATGCGTGTCTTCTTGTGAGTAAAGCATTTGGAAAACTATTATGTAGCAAACTGTTCCCAAAATCGTGCCATGAATTCTTCAACAATCACGTTTACGTTACGGAAACGGGACCATGAACAAAAAATTTTCTTCGATAATGCCAGCATAACGCTTTCAAATTTATTTTTGTTTTGTGAACTTCAGTCACGGTATTCGCTTTGTCATTACCAAAACAGTTTTTTGTAGATGAATTAGTTTATGAACATTTTTATAAAGCAAATGTTCATAGACTTAGGTACATTATTCAGAATCGTATAGTACATGAATTCATAATTTTTCACATCGCGATGGTTGTAAATTAGTTCATAAGATTAAAACAGTTCGGATATTTTCTTGTAAACTAATTCACAAAACTGAATCCTTTCACTTCTCGTGAACTAATTGATACACATGATTTATAATAGTATCGATTTAGTATCCGTGCACGTAAAATAGGTCACAAAATCATACAATATTATTTATGGATACATGAAGTTGTTCATGATTCCTAGTTTATTAATTACGATTCACCATTCGTGCTACAGAAATAGTTCACGAAATCACGAAATATTGTTCACGGACATGTGAACTGGTTCATTATCCCTAGTTGTAATAGTCATGATTTACCATACATATCGGTGAATAGTTCCTAAAATCATAACATATATTAATATGATATTTCGAAGATATCTCTAATCATTTTTAATTTCATGAAACTCTACACATGGTTATTAAATTTTCACGTGTACTATTTCACGAAATTTGGAATATAATTCAAAGATTCATTTTTGTTCCATGAAATTTTCATGCAATATAATATGTGTCCTAGAAATATGAAAACTATTAGTACTTTGAACATCATTAATCATTTGATAAGGTTTGGTGTGATTTCCGGACAGAAAACAAAAACAGCGCACCAAAAATCTATTATAAAGCCACCAATAAGAGACTGCGATTCAGTCACACTTTTACAGCTCATGTTGTCAAGTAGTGCTAGTAAGCAATCCAAAAGAAACCAAAAAATAACATATCGCAATGAGTCGAAGAGAAATTAATAATATCAGAATAAAAATTGGGATATCATGAACATGGATTATGTTATGTTAAATATATCCAGGGAACAATATACCAATCAAACATTCGAATGTAGTTTTTAAAAACACAAATAGTGCCATGAATATGAGGCTAATTATTCTCGATTTTAGGAACACGGTTCCTGAAATCGTGTTTTTATTTCCGTGAACTCATGAACGGATTTTTTCCGTGTAATACACACACTGCACATTGCTGCGCCGGTTACTAGTAGTCCTAGTCCGCGTTAGGATCCCGGATGAACACAAGCCAGAATTTTATTTCGGGAGGGCATAGAAAAATGAAATCATAAATGAAATTTTGTCAGTGAAAACTAAACGAAATGTCTAAAGGCTATTATTGAAAATAATTTCAATACAAATACTATTGATCCTAAGAACCCTAAAATATTTTCTCACATATATACATCGGTACCATCATTCGTACGGTGACTCTCGGAACGGTAGACGTTTCTCCAGTCTGTAAAGTGTGATCATTTTCCGCCTCTTCGTGGTTTTGAATTTTTTTTCTTCTTTTGTGTGTGCGTTAACCGTTATTGTTGTGAGCTGCCTGGATACCGTTCTAAAATAAGTACGGCTATTATATTACATTCCCTCTGTTTGGCTCTCCTACTAACGTACACTGGGCAATTGGCCCGTGCAAAAATGGTTTCCCCTGACAAAGGTTCGCTTCAATGTGAGACGGATGTCAAAATTAAATCGAACTCCCCGGTTCAAGCTATATCCATGTTCCTCAACTGGGCTCTTTGTGATCTTTTTCCAGACCAAAGGCAAAAAGTGTTTAAATTTATTGCAGATTTCTCGAGTTCTGACAGAACGATATTCCGCCGTAACAGAAATATCGAAAATTCGCCTAGATAAGGTTCGGGTTGAGGCAAATAATTTGAAGCAGGTATATTTTGTTGCCTTGTACGAAAAAGTACAGAGTATATGTACCAACTCACAAGGTTGAATGAGATGGGGTCGTTTGCGACTCGATTTTGAATTGCGCGGATCTGCTGACATACGGGGTTGGCTGCTTTAAAGACTCCATATTTCAGGCAGTGAAGATACTGGTCTGCAATCGATTGCATTCAGCATCAGTTGCAGCTGACGGGAACATGACATATGTCAACTCAGACTCGTATCGGGTGACCTTCGCTGGGTCTCCTACTACTGCCTTTTTGACAAGGTTCGTCTACCTGGTCGCCTTTTAGTGCCGCGGATCACTAATTGCAAACAACTGGGACATACAGTGTCCCATTGTAGCAATAAGGTTCGTTGTGGGAAATGCCGTGGGAATCATGTGGATGATTCCTGTGGAAGGGATGAATGAATCCCAGGAGGGAATAAAAGCTGCTCCTAGAAGCAATAGAAAAAAGGAGGACCATTTCCTCTCTACGCTCCGTTGTAAAGGTGTTTCTTCAAGGTCCTCCAAACATAATTGCTCGAGTAAGTAATAGTGCAAACCCGAAGCAAGTAGCTCGTGGTCTCATAAATTTGAGCTCAGAGTAGGAGTTCCCAGCACTTCCAGAGACATCAACAATCCCATGTGTTCCCTTTTTGTTATCCCGAGAAAGAGAGATCGGCAAACGTCGGGCAATTTATGTATGTTTGTCTGTGGGTGCGCGCATGTATTTGTTAAAGTGCAAAAATGTCACCACTCTTACCCAGAGAAAGCTGAACCGATTTGCACAAATCTGGTCTCAATGGTACAACCTTCATATCGGCTGCCATTGATTTTTTTGATTATCCGACTTGCGGTTCTGGAGTTACGGTTTGAAGAGTGCGACCAGACAGCAAGTTTCAACATGATCTGGTACGATTAACCAAAGTCGGTTATACCACCACGGTTCTTGATTCCATATAAGCAGGAACTGAAAAATGTTCAAAGGGAGGGTAAAGGAAAATTATAAAATTGTTTTTGTATTTTTGGTGACAAATGTCTTTAAAATGTATGAAACGTCGAGATTTGATGTAATACCGGAAAACAATTTTTTGACGAAAATTTATTTTTGTTTTTGCTTAGTTGCACACGCCTTTCTCATATGGAACAGTCAAACTAAACTTCGGAAATCGACAACATAATTTTTTTTTACAAAACTAGTTTTTCTGGATTTTAACAGAAGCGTGGCTAGCGGTGTGTGCGGTAACCGGTTACCCAGTCTAAAAACCCTTCGGTCGAAGTACGCTACCTTACAGCACTTCTACAAACCTCAATAGACCGGTAATCCCATACGGCCACGAAATTTGGACCATGCTGGCGTAGGACCAACGCGCTTGTAGTGTTTTTGAATTGAATGTGTTGCGAACGATTTACGGTAGGACACAGATGGAAAACGGAATATGAGAACGGCGCACAATGAAACCAATCCAATTTTGAGCCGAAATCGTTGTTCCTTGGCAGTTTATTTTCCAAATTTGTATTTTTTTAACTTTTCAATGCTGTAACCGTAATTGATCAATGCAATATGTTCTACATGCTTGTAGGTGCGTGTGAAATATAACATTCTGTTAATAACTAATAATGTATATAAATTAAAAATAATATAAGCACATTTTATTATGTAAACCGTCGTACATGAATTTTCACCCAAACAATGCGTCCCACTATATCCTGTTTCTATGTAATATTAAATATATTCTTGGAAAATAGAGTAACGGAATAGCCAAAGTTTGGCTGCTCGGTAGTGCCCATGAAAACAAAAATCTTTGATGAAAATAGTGTAAAATTATATGAAAAATACTTTTTAATACCATAAATATCGATTTTACGTTATTAGTTCCTTTAACAAAAAGTTGTATTTTAGTAAAAAACTTATATTTAGGTCATATTTACAAAAAAACAACAATTTCGCATCAAAAATAGGGTCTGATGTATGTGGTATCTTCGAGAAAGTTATTCAAAGCATAATATTCTACAACTTTGCCGAAGACATCCACCCCCTAAAAAAAATTTTGAAAGAAAATTGGAAAAAAGTTTTGCTTGGGGACTCTATTTTAATATAACCAAAAAATATTCAATTTAAAAAACTGAAGAATAATATTGTGAATACATATATCCTACGAAGAAATGCTGGCTTTAAAATAACATCTAAGGCCTCAAATGGATGTCCCACTCTTTTCGGATTGGTCCCACTATGCGGCGTATGGGTACCAAGTCAATTAGCCGAAAGCCATTTGGCCGAATGCCTTTTGGTCGAATGCCTTTTTGTCCGAATGCCATTTTATCCGAATGCTATAACCTAGCCTCATTAGCCAGGACTGGGCTAAATACTTCTGTGCCATCCCATGCCAGAAACCTAAGACCAAAGGAGTGACATTAACCCTCTTAACCAAGTCACTCCCAACGATTTATTAAATCCCCATCAAATTGAAACGGTCGGTACGGTTGTCCACGTTTCTTCCTTATTAAAGGTTTTAAAAAGTTCGTTGAATAATTTATTTGCCGTATAATTTTCAATCATCTTCACTTTGTATGCTGCACAGTTGGCCTGGCCGCTTTAGTGATTGTATCACATATCATATGTACCACAAACATTAATATTGACAAGAAAAATTGTAGGCGAACGTCTGCAATGTTCAAGGATCCCTGCATGCATTGGCTGTGTATGTGTAGACTAGACTAAAATGCCTTTTTATCCGAATGTCTTTTTATCCGAATGCTTTTTTATTCGAATGCCTCTTTATCCGAATGCCTTTTTATCCGAATGCCATTTTATCCGTACGCCGTTTTATCCGAATGCCTCTTTATCCGAATGCCTTTTTATCTGTATGCCTTTTAACCGAATGTTTTTTTATCCGAATACCTTTTTATCTGAATGCCTCTCTATCCGAATGCCTTTTTATCCGTATGCCTTTTAACCGAATGCTTTTTTATCCGAATGCTTTTTTATCCGAATGCCATTTCATCCGAACGTCTTTTTATCTGAATACAGTTTTATCCGAATGCCTTTTTATCAGTATGCTTTTTTATCCGAATGTCTTTTCATCCAAATGCCTTTTTATCCGCATACTGTTTTATCCTTATGCCTTTCTATCTGATTACTATTTTATCCGAATGTCTTTTTATCCGAATGCTTTTTTATCCGAATACCTTTTTATCCGAATTCCTTATTCTCCGAATGCCTTTTTATCCGAATGCCTTTTTATCCGAATGCCTTTTTATCCGAATGCCATTGTATCCGTATGCCTTTTAACGGAATGCCATTTTATCCGAATGCCATTTGGCCGAATTCTATTTGGCCGAATGCCATTTGGTCGAACGTCGTTTGGTCGGATGCAATTTTGTTGAATACTATTTGGCCGAACCCCATTTGGTCTAATGCCAATATGGTTTTCTGTGAAAGTCGTACTATGGTTTGTTGTTATGATCTTCTAGCATATATTTTTAGACTAACATATATGTTATAGTGAACGTCATTTTGAAATGCTAGTGTATTAAGGTAGGCAATGCAGCACAAATTTGAGATTTAAAATAGAAATTTTATTACAAATTAACGTGAAAAATGGTTTACGAACAACAACAAATTGATAAGGCTCTCATTTCAGTTAACTAAATTTTTAAACTTAAACTCACAAGTACTTTTAAACAAAATTCTGCTCAGCTTTGATCAAAGAACACTCTAGTATGGCAGTTCTTTGTAAAATGTTGAAAAAGAATTATGCGATTGAACTAATCTTTTAGTGCGAATTTTGATAGAAAGATATAGTAAATTCTGACGATGTAAAACCAGAAAAGAAACATTCGCGTGAAGTTGTTGCCGAATATGAAGTAGCATTAGAATATTCAATTACATCGGTCATGATATAAAGCAAACGTCTTCTTGCCTGTTGAGCGCAGCGTTGAATTCAACTTTTTTTTTTTTCAAAATTTTCGTCTGCATCAGCGTTTCAATACAACATTATTCGTCAAACACCGCAGCGTTGATGTCTTACTATTCAAATTAGCTGTCAGTTCGACGTTGACGCTAAAGTCCTAATCTATTGGAGGTACCTTTATGCTTCAGATGGAAGAATCGAGGTTTTTTACTATTTTGTGTGATGATTGTTCTATTGTTCAAGTCCTCTTCAAACCAACGATCTGTTTGACCTTTTTCCCAAATAAAAACCATCGAAAGAAATGAAAACCTAAATGCTAAAATCAAACACCTCCCACATTAAACCATAAAACCATACCCTATCAAAACTCGAGCATGAAAGTGGGCTTGTTCCGAAATTCAATAAATACTCATTAAAAAGTTAACACCAGATCTGATCTTGTTCGCAGCACGAAGACCAGACAAGGCCGGCAGAAACACATTTTTTTTGTGCCCAGATCCTGGATGCGGCTTGGAAGGTAAAGTTTTCCAGTGAACACTTGCTGAGGGGTGTGCCAACGGAACAAGTAACATGTAATATGTCATTTTCAGTTATTGATTAGAGACTGTCAGGTACAGATGTTCATCCAAGTTATGCAACAAATCAGCACCCTCATTAGCGTTATTTATTTTTTCTCTCCACTGCAGGGAGCTATTCCGCATTATTCCAAGCGATTACCCAACCCTTCTAGTAAATTGAAGAGCAATCTTTATCGGAGAACCCCTAGGGGAACAGTGTCTGGCTGGCCCCTCTGTTGAATGCCTTCGTTATCAGTTTTGAGTGATCTACACGTCTTTACCGGGAGTGTGTTGTCTAACGTAGCTCCCAGGCTGCTGCGGTTATTCACCACCCGCCGTCGCTGCTGTTGGAGCAAATTTTGCCTTGCCGCTTTCATAACCTCGGAGGTTCCTTGCTTTCCAGCCAATTATTATTGCGAAAACCGATATCTTGCCGTAATGGGCCTTCTTCGGTTTTTCGCTTCCTTTTTACGAATCATTGGGAGGGGCTGTGGGTTCAACGAATAATAACTTGTCGACAAACTTATCAAATTAATGGTTCGATTTCGATTTATAGATAATAACTTTGGTAATATTTGACCACGCTAGAGCGGAATTGGTTGGAGCGTTTCCGGTCTTTCATTGTAGGATAGAGTTGGAGAGAATGGGGTAAAACTTTTCACCAGAGAAGTTCAAGAGTTGTATGGATTTGGGTCGAAATTAGTTTAAACGGAATTATGCACAATTTGAACTACTAGTACGCTTCAACTTTGTAAAGTTTTCCGCTGATCACCGTTTGTAGCCCGACAGCCCCGGTACGCTTCGCATATGGTTAATCAGTCAGAAGCGTGTTTGCTTAATTTAATAAAATTGATATCAGACACCAGCGAATCAGACCGTCCAGTTGCTCGCGCATCATCCTCTACCGGCACAAACAAAAGCGCGGAATTAATTAAACAAAATAAAAATATTTTCCTGCTAACGTCAACAAAAAAAGCACGCAGCAACGGAATCCCACATCGACGGAAAACATCCCACGGTCAACATCGGGATAATTTCGAGTGGGAAATTTCATTCGACTATTTGGAATTCATTGGTCGATAACCGGCTCTCCAAACACAAAGCCTCCGGGGGTCAACGAATGAAAGAGTAAACAATGGCTATGAAAAAATATTCTCCCCTCATAACCCCATCCTACTCGGTATCTGGAACAGCGAGAAATTGCAACTACACCTCTACCACACTCAGGCAATATGTGGCAATTTTCCGACGATTCGATTTGATCCGATGGAATGGATGCCTCAATATCTCGGAATTGCAGAAAGATATGAACGGAATAATTATGTTGGTTCTGTCTTGCAGAGAAATCTTTTCGCCTTTCGATTTTCACGTTTTTCAATTTTCCTTCTTTCGTTTTACCGTCTTTATCTGTCAGTATTTCAGTCTTTCCGTCACGAACGTCGTTTGCTTAAAAATTGTTTCGGTTTTTCATATTTTTAGTCTTTCGGTCTGTAGGTCGTTCGGTATATCAATGTTGCTATATTTCCTTTTATTTGGTCCAAAACACATCCGAACATCCTCATTAATTTAATCCGACACCAGCAACTTTCCGTGTACCTCTCCAACACACGCACATAATCGGCCAATAATGAAGACTAAGCAGCCCTCAACTAGACGTTTACCCGGTTACGGCTCAATCTTTGGGGAAATTAAGTTAAAATAAGTTTTAGCACAAGCAAAAGCAAAGCGTCTGTGAAAACGCAACTTCCGGTTGGGTCGGGCTGGGACGGGACGGGATTGGGACGGTACGGAACGGCGAAAGCCAAGGATAATACACTCAAGCTCGGGCAAAGTGAGCGAAAGCCCTTCCGAAACTGACGACGGCGAAAGCAGCGGGAAGTGTTATAATACCCCTGAGAACCCTCGGTCGGTCGGCTTCGGGAGGAGATGCTGATGGTGAAGACTTATTTTCACGCGGTGCCGACACTGCTGTCAGACAGCCAACAGACAGCCAGAGCAAGCCAAGAAAGCCAGAACAGCAGTGGTTCGTCCCGGTACAGCTTTTTGGAAGCCAAACGGGAGCTGCCAAATGGTTGCTCGCTTCAATATTGCTGTTGTGGATTAAAGACTTCAGTTGATGGTTTTTAAAGGGTATGAAAACCAGCGGATTTTCGTTTGATTTTAGTGATTATTCGGTCATGTCAAAATAATACCGAACAACCTTTGAGAAGTTTTCTTTAAACGTTTTATGACAAAAACAGAGATTCATTATTTGTAAACATTGCAATGAGGGTAATCTCCCGGTTCCCCACTAACGACACTCAATCTACATGTTTTAATCATCCTTCAATTTCCCCGGTAATGAAAACAATCTAACCCGGTGTGGAAACGAATGAGCGAACACGGCCGTTATCCTATCAAGCAGCATTAACAAAACATAATCCTTGCTTAACTGAAAGACACATTACCCACTCCCTCTTCTTTGAACAGCTATCACAGGCACAGCAGCAACACCACCACTTCAACACTCGAGGAATCTTGAACATGAACCAGTAAGCTTCCGGTGTCAAAGCGGATGCCTTTGAACAAGCCACCAGCCTTCCCGCACTGTCGCACCCTTCAACGTTGGATGGTTTGTGTAAAATAGCGAAAATCATGTATCACTCCTGGTATGGTAGCACGAAACCATCGACTCTCTGTTAGGTTGTAGCGGCAGGACACACATAGGCTAGGCATACTGACTAGCATGTACGGTAAATGGACAAACACCAATCAGTGCAGCTGTTGGGAGCATGTTGCTCCTATTTATTTACACCAAGCAAAATAGTGCACGGATTTAGAAACTAAGTGCAGTTTGTAGTGAATCATGTTCACTTTCGGTGCATAGTAAAATGAGTTTCAATTTCTAAGATAGTATCTTGCCAATTTATCTTGAAATTCGTACATTATAATGATGTACGGTTATCAATTAACAGTAATCAGGGTTTTTAAAATTACATCCAAAATTTGAGCAAAATGAATCATAATATTTAGTATTCGTAAATATGTATAGAAATGTTACGATAGTTTAGTTCATTAAGACTCAGTGTCAGTTGGACTTCAATTATTTAAATACAATTACAAGATAATGACGAAATTCACTGCAAATGATCTGATCGGGCAGGCGATTTGTAGAAATGGCTTACTTATATTATTTTCAATTATACAATTACATTTACATTATTTTCGGCAATATTATCAGACAAGTGAGATCAACTAATTATTTATCTATTTATATTACACTAGTTTACAGCATTTTTGAACTAAATAAATTGGTGGTCATTTTCAATGTAAAATCGTGTGCTGAATCCGAAAAAGAGGTCCAAAAAATTTACAGTAGAACAGTTTTCAAGTTACAGTGAAAAAATGAATTTTTACATTTAAAATTTTAAAAGTTCTTTCAGTAAAATCCAAATATCTTCGGTTGTAGTTCATCGATATGAAATATTATAATGTTGAATTAAAGGTAATTGAATTCACTTTCGATCGTTAGAACATTTTGTTTCAGTGCGACTTCTGGTTCTGGCGTTATTTACGAATTTGTTGAACTTTTTCTTAATTTTTCGTCATTTTTTGAAGAAAAATGAGCGTTTGGTCAATATTTTGGGTAAGATAAAGCGATCCTAACACTTATATTTTTATAGGAAATTAAAGCCTGCTAATAACCAATAAAAATAGGCAATTATTGGGTTAAATCGGATGGAATTTGTGAAAGTTATTCAATTTTTTGTAGAATGGAGATTTTTTGAGTATCTCTGGTTCAACTTATTGAACCGTCTCGATTCCAGTTTTTTCTAGAGTTTTTTTTAATAATATATGAGAGATTCTCTGTCAGAATTCTGTTAAACAAGTAAATTGAAGAATTTTGAGAGAATTTACTGTGGGGTAATATTCAAACTCGTTTATCGTTTATCCAAATTTGAATAACTTCCGATAACAATAATTACAGGCTCAGTGGAATAATGTTATTAAAAATTTAGCATTAAAAAATACGCATAACATTTAAATGTGTCATACAGCATCGTATATGCTCAAAATACGTTGTAAGCTGCACACTCCACAACGCCTTGATACACACATCGGAAGCTTATGACGGTGCAAAATATTAAATTTGGACGCTAGCTTCACGAATGATGACTTATTCACTGAATTCGTCACGTTTTGTTCTACTAACAATTTATTTTACGTTATTTAAACGTCTTGAAGTTTATAATTTGAAGTTATATTGGATTCACATTGGCTTCCACGGTGTATCGATTTTACTGTACTGGTTCACAAAACTTCAATATACTACAATATATAATGTAGAACATCTAAGCGCAATTACAAAATATTCTACGTTCTTCAAATTATTCTGAAGACCCGATTTTGAAATTTCGATGTCCTACATAATTTAAAAACACGAATTAAAACAAATTAAAAGTTTTATATATTATTAATTTTATAACACTTGACGTAAGTTTGTATTAACATTGTACAAAACCCAGTTGAGCAGCTAGCGTTTCAAAAAACGAATTCTATGACATATAAGGAATTAGTTTACAACGAAAGTTGTATTATACGAGTGTTATTTTATGTAATACACTTGTAAATATTACAAGCAGTATTGCATTCCAATCATTCGATGACTTATAATTTCATTGAGTCTGAAATTATTGTTATCATAAGTCTTGAATCGTTTGGATAAACGAGTTCGAATATTACCTTGCCTTAAAATCTTTCAAAAATCTTCCCTTTACTTGTTTAACATATTTCTGACAGAGAGTCCCTCATATATTATGAAACAAGCCCTAGAAAAAATTGGAATCGACGCGGTTCAATAAGTTGACCCAGAGAAACACAAAAATCTCTATTGTACTAAAAATAGAATCACTTTCGAAATTTCCATCCGATTAAAACTAATAAGTGCTTATTTTCATTGGTTATTAGTAGGCTTTAATTTCCCATAAAAATATATTTTTTAGGATTGCTTTATCTTGCCCAAAATATTGACCAAACGCTCATTTTTCTCCAAAAAATCACGAAAAATTAAGAAAAAGTTCAATAAATTCGTAAATAACGCCAGAACCAGTTGTCACACTGAAACAAAATGTTCTAACGATCGAAAGTGAATTAAATTACTTTTAATTCAACATTATAATATTTCATATCGATGAACTACAACCGAAGAAATTTGGATTTTACTGAACGCACTATTTTTTTTACAGGTGAAATTCATTTTTATACTGTAACACGAAAAATGCTCTACTGTAAATTTTTTGGACCTCATTTTCGGATTCAGCACGAAACTTTACATCAGAAATGGTGCTCGAATATTGAAGTTCAGATTTTTCTTTTTATTTTGTAAACTAGTGTTATTAGACAGGCTGATTTTTCAATTAGATCCTTGAAACTACAGCAAAAGGCACACCAGTAATTTTGTTTGTTTACATGTGAAGTGTGCGCAAAAACACTACTCATTTCACTACAAAGCATAAATTAGAACATTCATTCTATTAACTCACAATTTTGCAAAACTATTGGAACTCGATAAGATTAACTTGATTAAGCAAATATTATAATTGAGCACACGCACACGCTTATAGGATTTATTTCAGAATTTTTGAACAATACAAAAAATATGTGTCAGTCCTTTAGTCCGGAATTTTATCTATTAAAAGACTGTTCACTAATTATAACGAAATTCCTCAGTACTGATTACTGCTATCTTCTAATTCACGTAAGTTTTGTTAAATGTAACATTGATGACACCACTAAAATAACTAGAAACTATAAATATGGGAGAGTTCTTTAATTTTAGCATGAGACTTGCTTCCGACAAATCAAAAAGAACACATCTCACTTGCTGTCTTCTGTGCCGAAGAGACTTCCTTTTATATTTCTCTATTTTTAAATTATTACAATTTATTCGATTCCTGTGAAGCTTTTGCAAAAATTTTGTCAGCCTCAGTATGCATGGCTTACTGTCTAGTTCCTTTTGGCAGTTGGATTTGTTATGATGCAATTACACTTTCTAAGTAAATTCAAATATGTTGACACTAATCTGCTCAGTAATTAGTTCGTTTTTAGTTAGTTTTTTTACAATCATTGAGATTGGTTTTTTCACTGATTGTGACTAACAAACACTCGTTGGAAAGGTTATACATCTGGCAACAACGCTTTGGCAATAATGGTTTTATGCCAGGCTACATTCGAGGTTAAATTAAACAATGCACACGCCTAGAAAATCACAGGGTCAACTTTTATTTGAAGGAAATTAATACTGCAGATTTTTTAAAAATTAAATTGACGTCATTCAGGTGAGAAAATGAAATGATGCAAATGATATGAAAAATCATGAAACTGCGAAAGGAAATGTTGAAAAACATGTTCTTTCTGCAGCTGCGTCTGGCTTTGTACTTGTGAATGACTTCTTCGGTGTCCTCGTCTTCGCCAGAGTGTGTAATTGAAGTTGATAATTCCGGCTCACTTGGTTGTTTAGCTGTGAGACGATCAGTAGTGACCTATAATGCCCCCAAGCGAATGTTTCATGTTGATGTCCGTATTTTTTTCAAAAACAAAATTATCAAAACAACTAACACAATACTCGTGTCCAGCATTAATTTTTACGTAAGAAAAAACCCACTTAACATTTTTTTACATTGATTAAATGTACTGTACTGAGGACGAAAGACAATGCGTTTTCGCAGAACAACACGCGAAAACATTTTTTTTTGTTGGAGACGAACCACTGCGACCAGTATTTAGAGCTATTGTGGTACGCGAAAACATAACAACGCCGTAACTAATACAACTGATCCATGGTAACATCCGATATGACTGTCGTCAATGATGTTTTCGACCGTTTACCTAATTCACACAAGATGAGCAACCTCTGCAACAATGTAACTTTATCTTTCCTACATTGTTTGCAGAGCCCTAAAATATATTATTAGCCCTATACCTATTGTATCCCCATACCTATTTAACCGCATTCTGCTCTACCAAAGATATGAAATCGAATTTATTGGACTTATAGATTCAACCAGTCACAACGTTTTAGTCGCAGTATTTTAATACGGAACGAATTCCTCGCATGAAAATAAAATTAAATGTCAATAAAAATGATATGGCGTTAAAATGACGCAAAAACAAAAACAGTCGTCTCGGCTATATCGTTCTCAGTAAATTGAAATATTTTTTGGCTAGTACGCTTGAATGTAATAGCTAGTATTTATACTAAGAGTACAGAGTGCACAATCATTTAAATTGGGTGCATAGAATTTCAAATTGGGTGCAGTTAAAAATCTTAGTATTTAAATTGAAAATAGAGTTGCCATATCGAGTCTAACATATGAGTTTTGTTAACCCATTATAACCCAGCTATGTTAAAACTTTTCGTAATTCATTAAATACTTCTGGAGCCCTCATATTATGCCGAATTAAGTATGGGTAAAATAAAATAACCACTTTGGAACGTTTTGTTACGAAAAAAACTAACGTATGAAATTTCATACGGTGGGCTGATAGGATATCAAAAAATCATTACTGAGAAAATTCGGCTAAAATCTTTATATTCAGCATAAAATCGAATAATATCTTCAACCTTGCGAGATTATTCATTAAGCAGATTTTTTGAATGATTTTAACACTTCTCTCCTCTCTCGTGCCGTTTCGTCTCATGATTAGTTCGTTGCATCAAACCATCTTTCCCTCAAACTTTGTAATTATTTTAAGAAAAAGGACATTTTCTTACGAGAATTTACATAAAAAATATTCTGGGTGGATCCAGGTATGATTTACTACATATTAAGCATTTGTTAGCCTTGAATGCACTGATTCAACTTTAAAATCAGCGAGAAAGTTGTGAATCCCCTCCTGGTCCTAAAGAGGAAATAATTTTGCCTTAGGAAAAAAGATATCGGTTCAGCCCAGCGTATGAAATTTCATACCTTGAACTACCAGCAGAATTTTCGCATTTGTTTCACTAATTTCTTCCGTTTTTTCGCACTGAGCCACATCTTTAACACCTCTCAGGACCATTCATTCACAATCCGAAAGAAGAATTAATGATTTAGAAGAGAGAATTAATAATATGTATTGTTCATATTTTGGTTTGAATTTCGTCCAACTTTGACATTCGAAAACACTATGGAACTTAAAAAAAAATATGATTGAGCATACACATTATAAATTATAGGGTATTAATTAACTTTCACAGATGACCAGAAGGTTGAAAACGCCTTTATTGTATAATAGGTATGATCCAGAAATGTGTTGTTTTTGCGTATGAAATTTCATACGCTAGGACATAATGGGTTAAACGTGACAATCATTTGGGATGAAGCGTCCACTTTTGGAGAGTTTTAGATTTTAGTCTATTCTATTATTTTTTAAATAAATTTAAAAATTCGTTTAGTGGCCTCGGTTCAATGCTTTAGCCTTCCGGAGCAGTAGTTCTTTTACCTATTTCTATCTATTTCCAACAATAAAATAATAAAACGAGTTTTAATGGTTATTATGGGCTCTTAGGCATTCCACGTGAATACCTCCTGTTTACGAGGCGTGGAAATATCTAACTTTCATATCTAACTCGCAATTGAACCCTTCCGTGTCATCATAGTGGTTGCTGTCTTTATGTTCGCGAACAGATGAGTTCTTCCTTGCTTGTTGCCTTTACGAGTGTGAATTTGCTGGCAGTAGGGTTTGAGATACTTGACGCAGCTTTTGCCGTTGTCAATATTACCTGAACAGGTGCAACAATTTAAAAATTTTGGTGTTCAGCAGTTTCTGATCATGAAAAACCATAATGTGCCGTTTTTTACAGATCTAGAGCGTAATAGTTTGTCCTTGATATGTGTAGGAAGGCGAATCAAACTACAATTCAGATAAAGTTTGATTGGAAGAACGTTTTAAAAATGTTTTTTGGTTGCCTTCTCTACCTACGTGCGCGTGGGACCAAGATACACACTAAAGAGCCTCTTTATTTCTACTCTTTGTGGCGTGCAGCCATGGAATAGAATACACGTGTGGGAGGAACACGCATCGGAGTGAAGAGGTTTATTGTGACAGAGAAGAGTGGTGGTTCGCATGAAAAGTGCAAAGAGCGTTTGTTATTCTTCTCTTTATTTGCTCTGAGGTGCATAACATCCCTGGCAAGAAGTATAGTAGCAATTTCCCTTGTTCTTCAGACAAGGCACACAATATAAAAGTAACTATTTTTGTCGTTCGCGTTGCACTGGCTCGGGCAGAACCATAAACCCCACTGAGTTTCGTGACCGTTGTTTTTGGTAGTTGGTAACAACAATCTTCTTTAACTATTTCTCAATGATTTGTTCACACCAAACGAGTTACAGAATTGTTAAGTTGTTGATAATCATGTTTTTGCAAATTATTTTCAAAACACTTTGGGGGGGGGGATCTTTAGCTCCTTAGCCACTCCTCTAGCTAGGTGCCTGTCTTCTTGCAATTCTTCTGATGAAAAATGTATTTTATGCAAAGGTATTCATTCTCAATTGAAAGTATTCATTCTCAATTGAAAGAAAGAATTGAATGCTTGTATTAAATGCCAAATTAAATTGCATCAAAAGACATTAACAAAAAGTAAAATGTCGTATGCTGCATTACTTAACTCTTCTTCCTTAATTATTCCTACTGAAATTTCTTTTGATTTACTTCCTAATGATAATGATACTAATTCTTATGATCCTCAACCTCACTGCAGTTATGATCCTCCAATTAAACGAAGAAGAAGCAATGTTCACCGTGTACTAAAGTATAACCATTTTCTCAAATCGATCCTTTTTAATCCTAAAGAATGCCCACCACTTAAACCTACAGGTTTTCCTAAACATGTTTCTGAAAATAAGCCTTCTGATTCTGATAAATCAAAACCTTTGTTTTATAACTTTTTAATGAAAATTATTGATCTATTAGGTTACAACGATTTTTAGAACAATTTATTAAGTAATCCCATTCCTTTGATTTCATAATTTTTGTAGTAAAATATCCTTGTTAAATACTTAACTTATAATTAAATTCTAAATTTCATATTAAACTTAAATTCTATTAAAGCTAAACATGCAATATAATCTTATTATTAACAGCTTAGATCCACCCTACATAAATATAAAATACATAGCTAGAACCAATCCCAGCCACCTCAGTGGGGCATACGACAGGCGCAAGCTTGAGCTTGTGGTATAAGGCTTCCGTCATGAAATTACACTGTGTACCGCAGTCGAGAAGAATGCGAGCCTGACTCGCTGTACCGTTGCGATCCTCGAAATCGACAATGGCTGTCCAGAGAAGCACTATTTCGTTGGGTAGCTGTGATCGGGCGTCAAAACCTCAGGTGGGCTCATTTTAGGTCTCGACAAAACGGCAGAACTTCCAAACCTTCCGCCGCGAACCGTGTCGTTAGAAGATTCCAAGTGTCGTCTCGATGATGATGATCCTTCGAACCGAATCGTTCGTCGACGCGATTTTCACCGTATTAGCACAAGTGCAAATATTGTATTCCGCACGACAGTGAGGTAATCTTATAGTGAGAAGTGAATTTGGACACCAGAAAGGTGAAACAAATGACGGTGGTGCCCACACCGTGACATAAAGTGTTGTAAGGTGAAACAATAAGCTCAAGATAGTGCAGTGCAAGAAAGCGGCTCAGAAAGCCACAGCTCATATTGTGTACCGTTCCTGTTGCTGTTCCTGTACTACAACACTTGCTGCAGACTTTTCAACGTTGTAGCCAGCCTGCACGCACTCAAAACTCAGGTGGGTCCTTTCCATATTGTTAAGAAAGCAGATTTGAACGAGTCTTTTCCGACGAAAGCATGTCGACCGAGGACAAAAAACCGCTAGAGGTACCCGAAAGGGTTGCATTTGCCCAAAGGCGAGTAGAGCCTTTGGGATTAGTTCTAGTGTCACTCGAGTTGAGCGTTCCGTTGCAGTTTTCGTATCGTCTCGATGTTCGCCGTACCGTAAGCAAATGTCGTTCCTCGTTCTACCGTGTATAACCAGGATGCTACCGTCTCGTCCAGTGGACATCACCAGCTGGGAGCTCCCGCACCACGTGCGGCTTGCGGATCCCACTTTCAACACTCCAGGTGTCGTTGATGCGATCGTTGGTAATGAATGTTATTAAAGGGCGAACACGAAATTATTGCGACACCGAAAATGTCATGCCAATTTTCTTATAATGTTTAAAATCAAACCAAAATTTTAGGGTAGTTTTATACATATATTTACTTCAAAAATCAAAAGAAAAGTTAATCGATGAAGCCTTGAGTGTAAAATTGAACGCATTTTCGCTTGATGCCCTCCATCAAAGTCTTTACAGTGTCATCCGGTACCAGTTTCTCAGTTTTTTTTCCATTTTCTTAACATGTCCTTCTCGTCTTTGACTGTCTTCTTGCTCTTCCGAAGTTCCCGCTTCATCATTGCCCAGTACTGCTCCACCGGGCGCAGCTCTGGACAGTTTGGCGGATTCATGTCCTTTGGAACAAAATGGACAGATTTGGTCTCATACCACTCCAGGACACTTTTAGAATAGTGGCATTATGCCAAAACTGGCCAAAATAGCGGAGCTTCGTCGTGCAGCTGCAAGAACGGCAAAAGGCGCATCTCGAGGCACTCAGATTTGTAGATCTCGCCATTTACTGTGCCCTTTGTCACGAAAGGCTCACTCCTCAGTCCGCAAGAGCAGATGGCCTGCCAAATGAGTTATTTGGGGGCGAACTTCGACATTTACTTCTTCTTAAATTTGTCGTCCACATAGAACTTGCTCTTGCCGTTGAAAAACTCCAACCCCGGAATTTGCTTAAAATCGGCTTTTATACACGTTTCGTCGTCCGTCACACAGCAGCCATATTTTGTCAGCATCTTCTCGTAGAGCTTCCGTGCCCGAGTTTTATCCGTCGATTGTTGCCGCTCAACGCGCTTTGGGAAGTTCTGTACCTTGTATGTATGTAGTCCAGCTCTCTTTTTTGCATTCTGGACGTAGCTCTGCGACATGCCGATCTTTTTAGCCAAATCACGGCTTGAGACGTTGGGATTTGCTTTTATCATCCGCTTCACATTTCCCTCCGTCTTTTTGTTCTCCGGTTTTCTTCCAGCTCCTTTGCTGTGGTCCAACGTCCACCGCTCCTGGAACCGCTTCAACACTCTGGAGACGGTTGAATGGTGAATGTTCAACATTTTTCCCAACTGCCGGTGCGACAGGTCAGGAAATTCCAGGTATTTGGAAAGAATTTGTTTTCTCGACTCGCGTTGGTTCACCTCCATTTTCGTTGAATCGAAAAACACGACTTCGAGTTTGACAGCATGTAAACAATACACATCAATGAGAAAGTGTGCAAAATTTGGTTGATTTTTACCCAATGGTAAAAAAGTTATGCCCTGTTGAATGTGTCGCAATAATTTGGTGTTCGCCCTTTATGTTGTTATTGCTTTAGCTATCACCGTGGTCTTCAGCATCTTTTCGACATTTTTAGTTCACTAAAATAACGCCATCTGTTTGGCTGCTGCCACGGCGGATTTGATACTAATCACTAGATCCTTGATCTCTCCGTGCACATTACCTCTGCTTTTCACGGATTCGTAAAGCTCTTCGCTTCGCTAAGCCTCAACTTCGTCACTTTAGGTAACCGAGACTGTTGGTCTATCTTGGGTAATGCTTGGGTTCGGTGTGCGCACCTGAAACCCTAGCTGTCCTTGGCTTCCAGTTGGTTTGTCGCCGCTCGTGCTCGGTATGGTCTTCCTGGGCTGCTATCGCTGATACTGCTGTTGCGGTTGCACTTTCTGTTGCACTTGTTCATTATGCTGGGTCGGCGATATCGATAGCCCACCTTACCGTATTAAGTAGTCGCCTCTAATGAGCCCATGGTTACCTTTGGGAGCAGTGAGGTGGCATGCAAGGGTTGACGCGGTCCTTCATGGGGTACCGCGTTCAGAGACGGATCGGCACTAGTCTTCAACTGAGCCTACTTCCACCGGCCAAGGTGCCGAGTTTCAAACTGAATTGGAGACCTACCAAGGTTTTATTAGGACGGGGGATAGCCAGTACCATTAGCCAACTCGCCGTTTCGTTAAAGTGTCACCCATCCTTACTAGGGTATTGGAATGGCGTGGCTGTCGGTCCGTGGATAAATTTCGATAAAATTCACAAATTATTCACTGCGTGTACGCCGCCAGAATACAGTAATTAGGATCTTACTGTCATCGATCCTAGTGGCACTCCAGTTGGGGGCTGTATGCTAAAGTCTTGAATAAAAGCTTAGCGGAAGCGGCTTTATGGAGGTTTAGCAGAGCCCAATATTGCCTTGCCCCACCATATACTAGCAAGACTCCCCAACTAGCAATGATCCGGGGGAGGCTCGTTAAGCCCCTGAACCTCTGTCTTCCAGTCCCGGCTGCCCCCTTGTATATGTGCGTATATGTGTGTGTATATTTGTATGTGTGTGACCAAAGATCGCCCGTCGGCTACTCGGAGATAACCGAGCGGATTTTCTCAATCTTAGTCGCCTGAATCGTCATAAAAACAAAACATGTTTAAGAAAATATCAGTGAGCTTCACAAAACTTGTCTCCTTATTAAATTATGTTCGTAATACAGGAAAATAATGAGAAACATTATCCAAACCAAACGTTTGACGGTAGCGTGAACTAGTTTTGCAAAAACACGAATAGTTTCATGAATACGAAATGCATTATACATGATGTTAGGAATTTTATCGCGAATATTGTTTTTTTGTGTAAATACAGATTTTTTTCTCCCAACTTCGATCCATCAACTAGCATTTCAAATAAAAATGCGGGTCCTCAAAAAAGCTTCCGTAGTTCTTTCTAATGGCCTCAAGAATATAGTCATTGAACTTAATATTATGGGAGATAATCAATATTGAACCATGAATAATGGAATGCATCATTCTTTGTTTCATGAGCTGTTCTTCAAGACATATATTGTCTTCTTGGACAATTGCACTATGTAAGAACTAATTTAAGATAATGTGCGTTATTCATACCTTAATACAAATGAGACTGATTTTACACAAAAATGAAGACCCTATTTTAGTGAAATGTGCAATTTATTGGTTGTACGTTGAGTAATTGACACAAGTTGAGTTTTCGCATGCCAAACATTCGATTAACTTCTTTCATTTGAGCAAAATTTTGTGCAAGTATATACACCACACGAGGCCATCCATACTAAAAAATAGCTTCCTTTAAATGATACTTAATAATTTATACAAATCATCCATTATGCCTAACGTCTTCATGCCTAACGTACGAATACCAAGCATCCGTATGTCTAACTTATTTATGTCTAATGGAATACACCCCTTCCCATTTATAATAAAACAGAAAATATAATACATATACACATACGCAAAAATCGAAATCTTTTCAGATTTTGAAGGTTGCTAGTTTATGTAAAATTGCGAGATTTCTTTGCGTGGAATGTACTTTTGCCTACAAATCTGAAAACCAGAATATTAAATAATAAACATTGAAAAAAGTGTTATCGATTACGAAATCAGTTGATTAGAATTATTTTGACTTTCCAACTGAAAGTTCAACACTTGTTCTTCAATCAATAGAAACGTCCATTCCGTAAATATTGTTCCTCTGGAAGCTTCAAGCAGAATGACATCATCAAACAAAAACATACAAAATCCAATTCCAGTTCCAGTCAATCGTTTAGCACATAGCGACAGTTGGCTGGTGGAATGAAAAATCTGCCCCGCGCAAAAACGTGGGTCAAAATGCAATTCTCGTATATTCGGTTTTCTTCTGTCGCTGGTTTACTCAGGATCCCCGCCCCGGGCAGTACATCTCCACTCTTCAAACTAAACTTCGACCGGGACTACGAAGGGGACGGAAAATGGAGTGGGGTGCAGTGCATTTCCTTTAACAGTGTTTCTTTCGAGGACCGAGCAGTGAACTCGCGAGGAGCCATTTGCCGCATGTTTCACAAGTGTTTAGGTGTGCTTTTTTGCTCGCTTCGTCCTTGTTCATCTGTTTCCAAGCTATACTTTTTACCGGGGTGGGAGGGGGTGCTGATCCACGGGGTCGCGTATTTTCCCACAATGATTTGCGCTTCGGATTCCTGCACAAGTTAAATAACCAAGATTTTTTCCCGTCGCTTGTTTCGTTTTTTTATAATTTTTTTTTATTTTGGTGCAACGACAACCATCATCGGAGCTACAGAGACCAAGGGTAGAGCGCTGAGAAAAGTGTGTCTGTTTTCCCGTTGCGGACAGAGGGACAAAGCGAGGGAAAATTGAAATCATGGCATGTTTTGCTTGCGGCAGTTGTTGAATTGAGTGATATTTGTGAGTTTGTTTGTGAAGTTCTAACAAAAGGGATTGATGGAAAATTTTATTTCAACAGCGGCAACGTAAATAGTAATCAACGTTTAAAATGCATGTTGACTGGATTTTATTTCATTGCGCTTAAATTGTTATAAAAATATACACACGGCTTATTTGTGAATCAGAGAAAATGAGAAAGGATTAGCTATCAAGCAAGCTTTCTTGAAAAGGTTTATCACCAACCTCAGCACAATGAATCAACTGAAAGCTGGCGTTGTTGCCGCTCACCAGCGGTAGATATTCATTGCATAAATAGACACAAATCATCATAATCGTATATGTTAATACACTAGAGCAGTTGCAACAATATTTCCACTAAGAAGTTGAGAGAGCGGGCAACATAAAACACAACTACACATTCCGCATGGCCGTTCTGTTTACTGCTGCTGCTCCAGTGCACCCCAAAGCTGTATTGTTAGGACACCACGCTGAGGAATGTTCCTGAATTTCCAAGCGAAACAGAAGCGAAAGGAATCCAACCACGATTTCTGTTGTGCTCTATTGCAACATAGTCCCACTGCTGTGGCTTCCCATTGGCGTAACACTTGGCCCGACTTGGCAGACGAATGCAAAGTCACGGTTTAAGATCCCGCATTTCACAGAACAGCAAGGATGCAAAAAGCGTTACTGAACCAATATGATCTCGGTGTAGTGATAGTGCGGTTTGTATAATGCAACGGGTTCGTTGCATTAGGGATAACATTGTATTTTTCCACAATTTTACTAACAATGTAAAATTTGATGATCAGCAACTGTTATCGCATCAAATATAAAGTGCTTTTGTTTTTAGCTTTTAAGAAAAGCTATGCAAGTGTTACCAAAAATCGTTTTTGTAGCAAATTCGCAGTTGGGAAAAGAAACATTGATTGGCTGCATGTTTAGAAACATGTAATTCATTTACACTGTTTTATGGATCTCCAGTTTTGTTTTATGGAACATGGGCAACTTTTTTATGGATTGTTTTACAATTCTTTATGGATTATTTTAAATATTTTATATGCAAAAGTATATTTTCCCATTGATCTACTACAACCAACATACCATCAAACAGCCTTCGACATCTCCTGATACACAACAAAGAAGACGGTTGTACCAGAGTTACTCAAAATTATAGAAAGCACCAAACACGTAACAGCGAAAATCAAAGCTCTAGCGACTACAAAACTTACACAAACACAAACGAGAGAGAAAGCAGACCGAATGATCAGCAAGTGGCAGAGCGTAAACCTGATCATTGCTCACGACCAAGAAAGAAAATAAACACAAGAAGAGGAAATTAATTAGAAATCAAAACATAATTCATATACACTCAAGTTTTTTTTTACGCGGTTTTTTTTTGCGCGGTATTTTTTTACGCGGTTTTTTTTTACGCGGATTTTGAAATTTACGCGGTTTTCATTTACGCGGATTTTGAAATTTACGCGGTTTTCATTTACGCGGTTTTTGAAATTTACGCGGTTTTCATTTACGCGGATTTTGAAATTTACGCGGTTTTCATTTACGCGGATTTTGGAATTTACGCGGTATCCATCAATGAGGTTCCCTTTATCGCGGATTCTTAAATTTAAGTGGTCTTCATTTACGCGGATTTTGAAATTTACGCGGTTTTCATTTACGCGGATTTTGAAATTTACGCGGTTTTCATTTACGCGGATTTTGAAATTTACGCGGTTTTCATTTACGCGGATTTTGAAATTTACGCGGTTTTCATTTACGCGGATTTTGAAATTTACGCGGTTTTCATTTACGCGGCTCGTATCCCCCGCGTAAAAAAAAACCTGAGTGTATATTCATATATCATAATCCTAAATAAATTCCAATCAGACCATCTGCAATTAATCTGGAATTTATACAAGTTTCATATACAATATAACATATGTGTGTTTGGTCAGATAAACGGTTTCGAATGTATCCGAAAATAACATAAACAATTCTTTTTTACCATTGTGAATCTTCCAAAGTTTAGCCTTAAAACTGGCATTAAACTAATTTTGAAACTATCTGAATATGAATATGAATGGGGCCAGTGAGTAGCTATCCATCCTTATTTTACAAATTAATGCAATAATGTGCGAAAACCGCAACATTAGAAGAGTCAAGAAAAGAAGAAAAGACTTCTGGTTTGTCAAAACCAGCTAAAAGCTTTTACGAAATAATCCAGCTATGATATTATTATGCTCATTATGAAATATAATTAACTAGAAAATGTATAAGGTGCACTATCTATCACTATGTACTACTCAAAAGTATATAAAAGTGCTCAATTGCAATTAATATAATAGGAAATGCTTGATGGAACTAATATTAAAACAAATATGACAATAAATCATGTCATTCGTTCTGAAGTCATTACCGAAATTTTTAGCTGACTTTCGATCCCCTCACGAACTGTCAATTCTCAACCCTCATATATGATTCAACAGTCATCATTCCGCTCAGATAAAACCATGCGTGTTTCCCATGCACATTTATTGTCCTGTAGTTTACTTCCCCAGTTGATCTAATAAATACTAAATAAACCAAGAAAGTGGTTTGCTCAATTACAAGAAATGTCAACACGATTGTGTTCCCTTCCAATGCCATCAACGAATATTTAAAATTATATATGACAAAATATATGAAATTTTGAAAGTGATAACATAAAGACTATTACATATTTGCAATAAAGTAACTTTTGAAAAAAAAATTGTTTGAACAGCTATAACTTTTGATTTAGGCAAAATTTGCTCACAAAACAAATAATGAAATTTTGATGTTTATATTTTGTAATATTATTGGAAACTGATAAAACCGATCAATTTAGACTATCGTCGGCTACATTTTCCGCGCAATTGGACTATTTTAAATATTCTATGAGAATTGTATTGAGCATTGGAAGGTAAAGAATGAACAGTTTCTAACGCTGCGAGGGAAGTATCCATCAGTATGAAAAGAGGTTTTTCATGATTCTTGACCCCACCACTTTAAAGAAAAAATAATTTTGGAAAGTTCACGAAAACAACAGATTGTCCATTAGAGTGACAAGAAAAAAATGACCCCCCATCGGCCTACCCCTGAGTCGATTCCTATTTCCACCAGGAGCATTTGCTCCAAATTTGAACGTGTCCCCCGGAAAACAGACAGAGAAAGAATGTCCGGAACAGCGAGAATGAAGAAACGGTGAAAACTCACCTTTATTGGAAACACTGAGAAAAGATATGTCCTCAAGCAGGAATCGAACCTGCGATCTCCCAGTCTCTAGTTGGGTGCGTTAACCACTCCGCCATCGAGGAACTGTGATGATGCCATCACATGTTCCCAACAGTTTTTGTGATCACCGCGGCAGCCTCCAATACCTCCTAATTGACCCATCGACCCCCAATGTCTCCTATAGACCCGATCGGTGAGAGGAAGAGGTGAGAAAGGCAAAAAGTAGGCAACCGCGGAATCCCAGTCGCCATCGTTCACCCAACACATTATTCGGTAGCGGCTCACGAGTCAAAATTTCTTGATAGCATCCACTGCTTTAATTGAGTCCAGCAATCACTCCATAAACGATGGAGTCATCGAAGAAGCCCCACACACCTGCACGTATACCACACTATGAAGCCGACACCGATACCAACTACGAACGCGTGAATCAACAAATACATCTCCAATGCAACGCACGATCACGACCCGCTGTATTGAACGAGGAAAAATACACATGTCCAAATCGAAAATTATTATTATAATAATATTGCCGTTACTTTTAAGTTGCGATTGACAGCCCATGTGAACATGGGCTAGAATGAACTAATCTTGTTGAGATCTGCGTTCAATATGTTGACAACAATATGATTTAATTCGGTTATTCTCGCATCGTAACGACTACGGAACGGGAGCAAGTTTTAAAAGTTTCGCTGAATTATAACTATATTGAAAATCAGTCTAAATCTGCAACTTTTGAGTCACGAAGAATCTTAGTTGCCTGTCACAACAGCACATATTTATTGTTGGTGTGAAATAATTATTGACATAAAAATTGCTACTTGGGTGACCGTTC
Organism: Topomyia yanbarensis; assembly: GCF_030247195.1. Taxonomy (NCBI): domain Eukaryota; kingdom Metazoa; phylum Arthropoda; class Insecta; order Diptera; family Culicidae; genus Topomyia; species Topomyia yanbarensis. Next base: position 39,721,328 of record NC_080671.1, on the reverse strand, counting down.
ATTTCTAAATAAAACTCATACCGATGATGATTTTTACTATTTTGTGGTACCGCCATCTTGCTTTTCAAAATGGTGTCAATCAATATCCGTATCTGCCGACCATCCACTCGCAAATGACTTCCATATTGATGATGGTCTTCACTGTTTTGTGGAAACCGGAAACCGCCATCTTGATTTTCAAAATAGCGTCAATCATCAATTTCCGTCTTCTACTGATCACCCCTTTTCAAATGCCACCCATACTGACAATGGTTTTCATTGTTTCCTTGGAACAAACAGGAAGCCACCATCTTGGTTTTCAAAATGGCGTAAACAACCAATTTTCGGCTTTTGCTGAGCACCCGCTTTACAATGACACCATTATTGACGGTGTTTTTCACTGCTTTGTGGTAACATGCTTTGAAAATGTCGAAAAAAATCAATTTCTGTCTTCTCTTGAACCCCTCCCCCCCCCTTTCAAATGACACCCATATTGACAATACTTTTGACTGTTTTGCGGTAACCGGAAACCGCCATCTTGGTTTTCAAGAGACCATCTCCTTTCTAATGACACCCATATTGATGACGGTTTTTACTGTTTCTTTGGAACAGGAACCCGCCATTTTGGTTTTCGAATTGGCGTCAAAAAACCAATTTCCGGCTTTTGCTGACCGCTAGCGCTTTACTATTATGCCATTATTGGTGATGGTTTGCACTGCACTGTGATAACCGGAAGCCGCCATCTTGGTTTTGAAAATGGCGTCAAAAATCAATTTCTGTCTTCTAATGACACATGATTATGCTTTTTACGGTTTTGTGGTAATCGTAAATCGCCATCTTGGTTTTCAAAATGGCGTCAATTATCAATTTCCGGCTTTTGCTCTTTCAAATAACACCCATATTGATGGTGGTTTTCACTGTTTTGTGGTAACCGGAAGCCGCCATCTTGGTTTTCAAAATGGCGTCAAATGTCCATCCGTCCGGAACCGGTGCCGGAATGGCCATAGCTTGAGGGAACTGTAGAACCGTATGGTTGGAAGAACTTCGCATTTCGTATAAAGCTATGAGTCCAAATCGCTGGAATGATAAAAGAATATATACATTTTCTTAGGTTCTCCCGGAACAGTTCTCCGGTGTCCAAGATTGGTCCAATTCATGTCAATTGTGAAGGATCAATGGGAAATAGTCATATGTAGCACATTTCAAAACACAATTACTTAAATTTATGGGATGTTTCTTCAAAACTCGTCCGTCACCCCACTGGTATGCCGGATATACCCCACGGGAATTCGGATTAATTCCGGATCCGGTCTACGGATTTGAACGCTACATAGAAACTGCACTAAATTCCAAATCTTTTAAAGCCAGTTCCATCCAATTCGGACAAAAATTGACGAAATGAGAGCAACATTAAAACAAAGTTTTCAGAAAAATTTTAACCTGGTACTGTAGAGGATATTGATGGTTTTCAAATGCATACGAGGAACTTATAAGGTCCATCTCGAACAATGGGTGATCTTTATCGAGCCCGAAGAGAATGCAACAGCTGAGATCTCGCGGAACAATACTCGACGCATGCTCAGACAATACGTTCAATATCGTGATAACTGTCGCCAAAAGCGCAGATACCACTTTTCTCGAGCCCAATACGTCGAAGATGAGCGACTAACATGTAGTGTCTGGACAAGAGCCGAGATATCAAACGAATGAAACCCTGACCCACATTCATTTTTCTAAATCAAGGTTGCATTAATATCTTCTGGATAATAGAATGTAGCCATAATCAGACATTGTGATTTTTTGCTTTCTTTCAAGTGCTACTAAATCACATATTAGTCCATCTATCAATAAGTATCCATCAATGATTACTTCCACAAACTGAATGTTGTAACCACCAGCAGAATTTTAGTCGCTTGTGGTTTTTAACCCTCAGAGGCCCGGCTAATTACAGTTCACTAGTTTCAATGAACTTGTAACTAGAAATACAAATGATCGAGCGTTATCGGGTTGTCGATTCTCTCACTGAAAACGACGAACCTTTCGATTTCATTGGGTCTCAAGAGCGGTACTTCTTGAAGTCATAATTTTAGCTTGCCTTTTTGAGGGTTAATAAAATATCCACGAAAGTTTGCAAATCACGCAATGGTACAGCGAATAGACAGCAATAGGGAATCATGGAGAGTGACCAAAATGTTGCGACTGGTTGAATATACAAATCGATAAGTTGGGATTACCCAAAGAACAGCTCATGTTAAAAATAAGGAAAATATCCACAGAACGATTGATAACTACACATATTGTAAATACATGAATAAATAACCAGTATTCAATTTTTGACAAAATCAGATTCGTTATTACTTAGTACGTATCTATGGATTTCTCTATTATGGTTATTCAGATAAATAGAATAGCATTCGGCCTAGAGCTTTCATTTCTCGACGGCTTTCAGCTTCCCGGGATTCAGGAAATAAAAAAATTATTTTCCGGGAAATCTCCGTACCCGGGAATACCGTAGAATTTTAAAATTTATCGTTTTATTTGAAATAAAAGAATAAATTCGTATAACCGGTTGATGTATATGTATTTTTGGCTTAAAAGAGTGCATCCATCATAAGACGTCGGTTTGGTTCTAAATTAAATTAATCCTGCGCATTGTTAACTGTCATGTTATTCTCTTTTGAATGATTTTTCCCAGATGTACATTAAAAATTGAGGTTATCACTATTGCGACAGAGAAAATAAATTAACACAGTTGCTTGAGTTGTTGTACAACATTGGAATTCGTGACAAAGTATATCAATGGTTTGTGGTCAATTTAATGCGAAGCACCTTCCTTAGTCGTCTTGTATATAAAATAAAATAATTAAAAGGCTCCAGGGTATACGTGCGGTTATTCCGAGAGCATGAATCAACACCTCTCCGAGTCAAAATTGAATAGACATCAAGTGAAAAAAACACGAACTATGCAGCGACCAAAGAAGTCTATGTTCTGTTTATATTGTATCCAGATTACGTGATTTTGAGGCAAAAATACGGCACTCCCGAAATTGACAAAAAAAAAACAGTTCGAAAGCATATAATATCCGACATCCTGTATATCTGTTCGACTGTTTCATACATACAATACTTTAAATAAATTTATTTGGATTCGTCCATAGTAATTCATTTTGATAGATTAGATACAAAAAGTACAGTAAATCAGCAATGTTGGATATCGCCTACATTTAAATGAAAACTTTATTGTATTGTTTATTGTAGATGAAGGGGTAAAGTATCTACAATAAACGCAGAAAGTTCAGCTGGTTTCAATTGTACTTTATTGTACTTTATATCTTCACAATCAATCCAATGATCCATTTGAGTTTTTCAGGATCCTATAAAAGCTAGTTTTTGAACAAAGGAATTTTAAATTGAAAGAAAATTGCACTTTTTGGTACTGAAACATTTCTAAATGTATTCAACAAGTCTCTTGGGATATCACTATCTAACAATCAAAATTCAAAAAATCAGCTTCCGATCACCATTCGTATCGGCCGATTGCAATGGTGTCCTACATAAGAAGTTGTTCAAGAAAAGCATTCATATTTTTGAATCAATCAACACCATTTTCGTAGCTGTCTTTATTTGCAAAACTTTTTGTTCGTGAACGGATGTTCGTTGATCGAGATTTTCTTGAGATTCCCGAGTCCCGGGAAAAAGTTAATGTAAATTCCTGGGTTTTGGGAATACCAGGGAATTGAGAAAATCCCGGTTTACCCTGGAAATAAATTCCCGGTTTGGATGTTCTAATTGGTCCTTATTACTCATTCGGCTGAATGGCGTTCGGCCAATCGTCATTCGGCTAAACGGGGGGGTTCATCATATTTGCCACACCTGAAAAGGTGGAAAATAATCGAATTCTTTTGATTAGTTCGCAATAAAAGGGACAGCAACTTTAACGTTCTGCCCCGAGCGACAGAAACCCCCGCGCAGTCATTGTAAAAAAGGTTGCTGTACGGACCCTAGTGAATAACTGCAGTTGGGTAATGTCAGAATCACAACCGTGAAAACTTAGGGAATGTAACAGATATGACCTGCACACCTAGAAAAAAATAGTGTAAATTTAGGTCTCCTGATCATGACATATACGAGTATCAAAAATGACTTAGTTTTACGTTTGATTTTAATTTTACATGAGGTTTAATTTCGTAAATCATGTAAAATTACTCCACATACAGCGTTTGTTCTGAATGGTAGGAAGTGTAATTTTATGTCATTGAGCATGTAAAGTATATGTAGCATGTAAAATTAAACGGAACACGGTAATGTTTCGTCATTTCGTGAATTACTAGTTGTTGAATTGTGTCATGTTTGCAATTACGTCAACGACAAAATTCAGATTTTTTTGGTGTGTGGCTAAATAAAAGGACATCAAAATTTCACAAATTTTTTCAGGTCCCTCACCAAACAAAATATTGGCTACGGATTTTACTAAATTATTTGCATCCAATATAATTATATAACTGTTTTACGCCTTCTTACAAATAGGGGTTTCTCAGTTCAATAGCGACCAGGGGTCTGAGTGGTTGGCAAAGCTGTATTATCATGCAACATGAGGCCAATCTATGTCGCCATTCACCTCTGATACAGAACTCCTATGCCTTACCTCCCCGAGGAGCCAACCGGGGCACAGTGGGACGAGCCCGAACTTAAGTCCGGATATGAAGGTTATGCGATATTCTCACTAGTATTTTTCTCGTATCAGCTGAGCCATCAGAGACATTTTCGGGAGATTTTAGGTGATTTAAATGCAAAATGAATTTTTGACAGCTTTTTGTTTTTTGCATTATTTGACTATAGGAACTATATACGGTTATTCTCGTTTTTCAAAGAAACGGTTGATTTTATGAATTGCATTACTTCACCAAAATTATCCGTGTGATAAAATTACATCGTAAAATCGCCAGAAATAAGTCACTAGTTGGTTTAATGTTTAGATAACTGTTTGTCATCCGGTGAATTCCCGCGATCACACTATGCTCATTCGAAAGCTTTTCATTTTCTCTTTAAAATGAGCCTATGCTAGATTTGCGAAAACTTGCGATAAGCAGTCAAAATTTGAAAAAACTGTGAATGGAGACGCATGGTTAATACTGATATTTAATTGGAATATCCACTTTATGACTAGAATAATGATACTAATTTATGCACAACTTTCAAATAGCATTTAGAGCATGATCTACAAGGGTTTTACTAGTGATCAAGAGTAAGGAGCCAAGTGGGAAGTATGGTTTTTAAGTGGTACAGGAATTAAGAATGTTTAAAATTCAGTAAATATTTTCAACCATCTGAAATGTGTCATAAAATGTTTCATGAACTATTTTTGCTAACTTACGCAATAACTGTCAAATTGAGTGAACACAGTTGAGTTCTAGTCGTTTGGTGAGACTATTTTTCCGAGTTTGCATAGCACTGATATAGCTTAAGGGTATGCGATATTATTCAAATTAAATAAGACCATTTTTAAATTAACCATATACGCAAAACAAGGATTTTGGATTTATTTTAATTTAAGGTATAAGCAATCTAGGCAACTTAAAACACACCTGCGAAAACAAAATCGTTAACCATCTTGTTGATTAGTGAATGTAAGTCAATATTCCACTAAGACGCTTAAAATGTTTGTTTTGAAAATGAAAAAAAAAATGTAGTTTTCATACCAAGTAACCCACTAATGAATTAAACGTTCCAAAATTAGACAATCACATCTTATTTGATCCCTAAAAATAATATAGTCATTTCTAAAGCCCCATAATGAGTCGTCAATCAATTCGTTTCAATGCGGAAAATAAATTTCAAAATTACAATTGAAAGAAATCTTTATAAAAGTCAAAATATTTACTTTTGAGCCACTCTAATAAGTAGTAAAGTTAATTTCTATTTTCTATAGCCAACATAGGAATTCAGCGCACAAAAATGTCTTTAAAAAAATTTGAACCTTCACAACAACATAATTATTTTTGAGCCACCCTAATGTATAATGATTTTTTTTTTTTTGCAAATGTTAATATCAAAAACGATTTAGCATACGAAAATTAATATACACAAATTTTAAGAACGATTTAGAAAAAAAAATATTTTTGAGACCCCCTAATGAATAGTAAATATTCATTTTTGAAATGTTTTAATATCAAAAACGAATTCAGCATACCAAAATCACATAAAAACGTCCTATATGAACCGATACGGAAAAGTTTGGACTTTAGTCCAAGTCGGCTAGTGCCACTGTGCGGGATACAGGCCTCCTTTTGCCGTTTTTGCAACTTGGGACTGGGTCGGGTTCTATCCCCAACCGCTGTCAACTTGTTCACTTCGACAGGTGGACGGATTGGGGCCTGTCTCAGTTTCGTTTCGAGCGGGAGCGGCATTAGTGAAGATCGTCTAGAATCTGTGATCGTACGCTGACAAATGACGCGCGCGTGAAACTGCTAGTGTATCCGTCTTGCAGTGTGAATCTTTTAGTACATTTAATGGTTATTTTGGGCAGCTCAAAATTATTTCTTGGCTTTCTTTTGTAGGTTCGGTTTGTATACAACCTTCGATTAATATTTGACTAGTATCGATGATCAAGGGTCAAAACGTACTGAAAATATGCGGCGTCTGTTTTTATAAATCTAATTTCGAGTTTCGTTATTGCTAACAAGCCCGTGCATCAGATTAACGACCCTTTGTATTTCCCGTCAATGTTCGATAGTATCGTTCACATACATGTATTTCGCAAACAATTTGGAAAACATGAAACACTTTTCATGATTTATAACATCTCGGGCTCTCATAACTCTGTCTCTACAACGTGTCACTTCGTAGTTTCGGTTAGTAAAAGAATAGCCAATTTTTTTTTGAATACTGTCGCAATAAATAGTGATCCGGCCCATTAGCTTAGATTAGCTCTCTTATGCAATACTCCCACGGTCGGCTGTGTGGAGTTCAAATTGATTTTGTTTAGAAAACAGGATACTCTCGGTAGCCGGCTACCCAGAGTTTAAAAAGAACCAAAAACTAAATAAGATCTTTTCTTTTTCGAGTGATCGTGTACTAGAAAACCAACTGAACTACTACCTAATAAACCATGCTTTACAGGTTGCATCGCTTGCTTGGAGCGAATCCTAGACCTTATATCCTTCCAAACGACCAACTTCGCGACACCTATGGAAGAGCCTGATGAGTCGGTTAAGTAGATGGAGCATCAACACTTCCTGTCTACCTTATCCTTCCCCGTGAACGATGGAGATGGGGGCGGCCGGCAATGATGGCTATCATGCTGTTGAGGTTTTAATATGGGTCGGATTGGTATGAGTTCCTACTTACCACTTCCTAAGCAACTCTTATTAGATAATCAGCAGTCAAACATGATGAAGTCAGTGTGCAATCCGCCAAAATCATCGTCACAACGCAACGCAACACAATAGCGGCCAGGGGCCTGAGCATTAGCTGGTTCCACAATTAACCGCGAAACTCCAATGCTGATGCACCAATAGGACGCAACGAACAAATTGAATAGCTGTGGGCAAATAGGAAAACACCTATCTGTAGTTGCGGAATAAACAGACAATTTTAACAATCCAAGTGATTGACAGTTTAGCCTTTCTCGTGTGAAGATCATTCAATATCTTTGAATCGTTCCAAACAGAATATTCGTTTGTAGTGGTAGTTTTGAGCTGGATTAGGTCCACCTTCCTAAAAGATAAAAGATTGCAAATTTTAAACCAGAAAAACGGCAGATCTTCCTAATGATATGGCAAAAAAGGCAAACTTTTCCTCCACTAGTTGGATTTAACCAAATTTTCCATCACCGACGGAATTGGTCTAGAAACTGCAATTCAGACGTGCTCTATTCTCTCGCAAGATCAAGAAAAAGGCAAAAAAATAACACGATACAAATAATTTGCCTGCAGACGGGTAAAGTTTATAAACGAAAATGTTTTTGCCAGCGAACAACGGAAAGGGATTTCTAGTTTTGATGTAACTTTATTTTACTGTTCACGCGGTTTGATGTGGTTTTTGCTTTGTTGTTTCGAAGCGAGTTGCTTTGTTCACTGCGCTGCAACAATACTTCCTTCAATATGTTAAAGCTTTTATTTCTACTGTTTTATGGACCACTGCTGCTCACCCCTGACTTATTCATGAAATATCCTGTAGCCCCACCGACCCACAGAAAACAGATTCAAATGTGTTAAATTGTGTTACATTTTGCACACTCTTCCGCAGTAAAAAAAAACCCCAGCATGCTCAATTTGAAATCTGATTTAAAACATTTCCCCCTCGCGAGTGGTATCCCAAACTGACAAACAAAGCCCGGGAAAAGTTCGCCAACAAACCAAACTGCGAATGCAACAACTATCACAAAACAGAACCTCATTTCATTATGCTTTTTATCTCCCACGGAGGTGTGATACTATGATATAAATCTTCTTCCTCAACAGCCGCCTGTCTGCCCACCCATCCTCCCAACACTACATCCACAAGGTGAGTACGAGTCCTGACGGCGGCGGTGGACTTGGCAGCGTTCCGGTACCTATTCGACTACATTTTGTTTCTCCGGTTTCTCCACAAGGGGAAAGGAACTGGGCAGCAGAAGTAACAGCCTCAGCCAACAGCGCAGTAGATTTCCGACTGAACTGGTGTAGTTTGAAGAATAAAATATTCTCGCCCTCGTTTCTCAAGCTTCAGACTGTGATGCAATTCATGTGGGGATTTTGCTGTACGTGTACTGTGTTCAGTGGAGTATAAAATGAAATTTTGAAAAACATTTGCATTGATTTAAGTCTAGTCGGTTCATGCTTTTTTTCCACTAGTTATTGAGGCAATGAAGTGGAAAAAGATGAATAAAAGAAATTTAAATATGTGATATTGCTTGGTTTCGTTACTGATTTTATACAATATAGATCAGCCAGTTATGACAATTGCATCAATAAATTGTAATCGATTATTTGATCAATAATCAACCCAACGCACACGAGTATATCTACAATTAGCATTTAACAGATACTTGATTGTACATGTTACCATAATTGCTTCACAAATTGTATATATTTAATTTTGGCAACGTTCGATTATTTTTCCCATAGTTCCGTAATTCAGTTGAAATATTTTTCTCAATGCACATAAGTTTCCACGAAATCCGATAACGATTCTACCGTATCCCGTGGCAGCGCAATCCAATCGAATAATTTGCGATAGAAAAAAAATAGCAAACAGCAAAACTAACGGAAATCACTGCAAAACGAGCAAACCTCAAACCAGCTCGAACAAACCAACACTTGGTAAAACCGCATGGCAGCTAAATGGGATGGAAAACCAACTCCTTAATTTGATTAAATTAACGGTCCTTGCGGGTGCCGCTCCAACAGTGCCAATCGGATAATGGCTTTATCATGAACTGCTGCCGGTTGTCGAAACCAGCGCGCCCCGAAGCAGCACTTGGATGCTGGAAGCGAACGCCGCAGCGCCGGGCAAAAGTTGCACGGCTGCCAAAAGTCTCTCTCGGCCGCCCATTCCGGTGTAGGTGCCGCGTATGGTGGCAGTGTATCGATTTCCGTCCGATAGTCAGCCAACTCGAACCTTATCCTGTTGCTCGCTGGTTGTTGCTGTTGGTGGTGGTGGCGGTGGTCATGCGGTCTACCGAAAATCGATTGTTTTGAGATCATTTCTTTTTTTTCTTGCACGTTTCGTTGACTTCTAACCATTATCTGACTACTTTTTTTGTTTGCGTTACCACAAAAAAACTCATTGTAAGTTGATTGCATTTGACGCCACGACCTATTTTTCGTGGTTGCAACTTCCGTGCATGTTTCAGCACACGTACAGAGGACTGTTTTTTGACCATGTGCACCAATGGCGCGCGCTGTTGGGTACTGCCTAAATGTCCTGTAGTATTTTTGATTTTTTATTTAACACAATGTTGAAGGCTTACGGAAAATACATAGAATTTGAGTATTTCATATTCCCCTCGTCAGTAACTGACACCAACTTGCTGCCAGTTGGATGATATATGCGAACAGTTCACACAACAAGTGATACCTTGGTTAGCCAAGAACAGAAGCTCTGGATCGCTGACGAGTATAGGAAACCAGACTGCCTTTTTCACATAAGAGTTATCACTCGCTACCAGCCAGTTGCTTTGGGCGTTCGCACATGTTGTGTGAACTGTTCGGATTTAGTATTTAACTGGCGCCCTAAAGTTGGGTTAGTTTAAATATATCGTCGAACTGGCAGCAAGTTGGTATCAGTTACTGACGAGTGGAACATGAAACATTCAAATCTAACTTTTTTACGTTAGGTTAATTTTTTTCCTTTGAGAAATACTTATTCAGTTCACTCATTTAATGTTAGTCGATATTTCGAACTGAATCGGTAAAATGAACGATTAGCCGTTGTCTCAGCAATCTCTATCGACAGCGTATGTGAAACAGAAGCGATAACTAGAATGAAATTACAAGTCTCATCTGTCTGATCCCAATGCTACAACTCTGTTAACAGTTGCATGACTTGCTGATGCTTCACTCACGACTACACAGAAGGTTGATTTTGGGCAAAACACATCACTGAATTTTTGCAGTTTTTTTGATGAACCCCAATACGACATAAGCTTTGATCATTGCAATGCACAGTGGTTTTTTTTTCGTCAAAATCATGCGATCTATTAGTTTTGGTCAATGATGTCTTCGGGGGAATTTGTGAACATTACAAGACATTCATATGGTGTTGTTATTTTGATGATTAATTTCCCTAAAAGTGAGATATATACACTGAAACCTCCATTTGCGCACTCTTTTTTTACGTAATATTCGATTTACGTAACTTTTTTACGAACTATACTGGAAATAATGAACTCTTTTTTTAAGAACCAAGTTCGTAAAAAAAAGTTTCAGGTTGTACAGTACAGCATAAAGTTTCACGTATTTTTAGCGTGATGTTACTAATAAAAGTTGGGTATTTTCGGAATGGGGTTGACGAGTACATGACGGAAATCGATGTCTTGAGCCATTTCGTAATCCAAGATGGCGACTTCCATTTTAGATAAATTCTCTATAACCTAAATAACATGGGCATTTTCGGAATTGGATGATTACAGAGCAGATATAGATATGTTTATAGAAATTCTTGCTCAACCGGTAGCTGATCTTGGCTTTCAAAATGACGTCATTCCTCGATTTCCGTCATTTCTTTGTCAAGCCCGTCCCAAGCATAGCTACAGTGAAAACCCTTTTTTATCAGTCCTTTGGTGAATTTTAGGCTGATAAAACGGGGCACACCACTACTTATGTTAGGTAAAAATGCAAAACTTAAAAAATTGTACATTTTCATCATCTGCTTGTCAATCCTATTCCAAAAATAGTCACATTGTTAGGGTTATCGGGAATTTTTCTCGACTAGAAGTTGCCATCTTGGATTTCAAAAAAGGTTCCATTTGTCCATTTCCATGATCTACTTGTCAAACCCGTTCCAAAAATACCCATATTGTTATGGTTATCGGGCATATGGCTCAACTAACGATTTTTAATAAGAATGTGGAGCAAACGAACTAAATCTCAAATAACGAACACTTTTTTTACGAACTAATTCAATTTACGAACTCCCGGTTTGGTTCGCCAAATCACGTTCCACCTGGTCCGCCCATCGTGCTCTCTGCGCTCCTCGCCTTCTTGTACCGGCCGGTTCAATGGCGAACATCATCTTTGCAGGATTGTTGTCCGGCATTCTTGCAACATGCCCTGCCCACCGTATCCTTCCAGCTTTGGCCACCTTTTGGATACTGGGTTCGCCATAGAGCGCAGCGAGCTCGTGGTTCATTCTTCGCCGCCACACACCGTTCTCCTGCACACCGCCGAAGATCGTCCTTAGCACCCGTCGCTCGAAAACTCCTAGCGCTTGCAGGTCCTCCTCGAGCATGGTCCAAGTCTCGTGCCCGTAGAGAACCACCGGTCTTATAAGCGTTTTGTACATGGTGCATTTGGTGTGGGGATGAATCTTTCTTGACCGCGGTTTCTTCTGGAGCCCATATTAGGCCCGACTTCTACCGATGATGCGTCTTCGGATTTCACGGCTCACGTTATTGTCAGCCGTTAATAAGGATCTTAGGTAGACAAAATCCTCCACTACCTCGAAAGTATCCCCGTCGATCGTAACGCTGTTTCCTAGCCGGATCCTGTCGTTTTCGGTTCCGCCTAGCAGCATATACTTTGTTTTGGACGCATTTACCACCAGTCCGACCTTTGTTGCTTCGCGTTTCAGGCGGGTGTACAGGTCTGCCACCGTTCTAAATGTTCGGGCGATAATGTCCATGTCGTCCGCGAAGCATACAAATTGGCCGGATTTCGTGAAGATCGTGCCCCGGCTGTTGAGCCCGGTTCGTCGCATCACACCTTCCAGAGCGATGTTGAAAATACGAGAGTCCATCACCTTGTCTCAGTCCCGTCGAGATTCGACGGGGACTTAACTTCCCTCAACGTGGGAGTTGCTTCATTCCCGTCCTCAAATGCACTCCGTTGCCTTGGTCATCTGTACCTACATTCTCCTCGCCGTTCAGGTGCTCGTCGAAGTGCTGCTTCCACCTTTCGATCACCTCACGGTTGTCCGTCAGCAGGCTCCCGTCCTTATATCTACATATTTAGGCTTGCGGCACGAAGCCTTTGCGGGATGCGTTGAGCTTCTTGTAGAACTTCCGTGTATCTTGAGAACGGCACAGTAGTTCCATTTCCTCGCAGTCCGCTTCTTCCAGGCGGCGTTTTTTTCTCCTGGAAGAGGCGTGTCTGCTGCCTCCGTTTCTGTTTGTATCGTTCCACATTCTGTCGGGTTCCATGCTGCAGCATGACCGCTCGCGCTGCATTCTTCTCCTCCAAAACCGCTCTGCACTCCTCGTCGAACCAATCGTTCTGTCGTCTCCGTTCCTCGTACCCGACAATATCCGCAGCTACGTTGTTGATGGCTGCTTTTACTGTTCTCCAGCAGTCCTCTAGAGGAGCCACGTCGAACTCTCCCTCGTCCGGCAACGCTGCCTCGAGGTGCTACGCGTATGTAGTGGCGACATCTAGTTGCTTCAGTCGCTCCAGATCGTACCGAGGCGGCCGTCGGTACCGTACATGATTAATGACGGATAGTTTTGGGCGCAATTTAACCATCACCAGGTAGTGGTAAGAGTCGATGTTAGCGCCACGATAGGTCCTGACGTCGATAATGTTGGAGAAGTGCCGTCCATCGATCAGGACGTGGTCGATTTGCGATTACGTCAGCTGGTGAGCGCTGAACTTTCCAATCGTCGGTCTGAATTCCTCCTCCTGGCCTACCGAATCTATGACAAAAGGTCGAAAGACAAATGGTCGAAGAGGCAAAAGGTCGAAAGGACAAAAAGTCGAAAGACGAAAGGTCCGATAAATTTAAAGTCGAAACCAAATATTTAACCTTTCTTTTTTTTAAAAGTGCCCTTCCAGGAACTAAAAATCAAATATCATAGCCAATATATTCATAGATAAAACTTTAAAGGATTGCCAATGTTCTGTAGCAATTGCGTGTATCAGAGTTCAAATAGCTTCCAATTCGGAAACTCCAGTTCCCTGTTGTAAATATAGTATGAATACCGGGCGGCTAGAACAAATGTTCTGCTTACGTACAAGCTAAACGACGTTTTCTCTCCATGTCGTTTTCTGTTTACTATAGCGCGGATTGTGGACTTACAGGCGATACGAAGTGCGGACGAAGACGCACCGCCACGTGCGTAAAGCGGCACCGCTAAACGCCGTCCGCCGGTTCGTTGAATCCGTATCTTGTTTCTGGTACGCTCTGCGGAGATCCGACACTACCAGCCGTTACCGAACTCCAAGCTAGGACCTTAACAACACCCTCGCGCAAGGCAGCGCAAAACAGCCGTGTCGTTGTCGAATAGCTTTCATCAAAATTGGTGCAAGCAGCGCGGTACCAGCAGTCGTCAACGTTTTAAAGATGTGAAGTGAACAGCCTAACAGCCACTCTGGTTTCGGAGGCTGACTTACTATTGGTAGTTATTGGGGACTCTGCTTGTGATGATAACCAATAGTTTAGTCGCGATCTTTTGATTATTGCTTGGTGTCATCCCGTGGGACGGAGTACCCTTCGGTTTTTGCGTCTGCCGTTTCGTTTGCCCCAAAATTTAGCAAAACTTACCCGCCTTGGGGTTGGGTTTCTGGTCGGGAAATCTTGAACATGACAAGTGATCCTCGTAAGAGGTGGTGCTTAAACCGCTTGTTCAGTGAACTGGGAAACGCTAAAGCAGATATATTCGTATCTTGCAGGCTACAGTTCAAACAACGTGAATTTATATATATGCACAACTTGTTGAGGCAGACACAAGAGTCGATGAAATAAAACACCCCGGCACGCAATGAGTTTCATCGTCGCACAATGCATAGAGTGGAAGTTTTCCGTGACTTAACTTTTTGTCGGCTCCGACAGCATCAGTCATTAAATTGACTTTACGCTTATCTAGACATGCCGCAGACTCAGGTGATTCGCATGCCAAAAGATCCTGACTCCTGCGTTGCAGAAAACAAAGAGTTAAGTAGCCGGGAAACTCTAAGCTTGTTCATTGACCCTACTCCACGCTTTTCTAAACTTTCTTACTTCAAATCCTTGCTCTCCCTTGAGTACTATGGCTCTTAATATTTGAAAAATACTTCACCTTCCAGTCCCTTGCTAATTATATGTCGTTACAATATAAAAAAGGAAAAAGATTGACTCACTATAAGTCGTTAATAAAAAAGGAAAAAAATTAATATATAGAATAAAAATTTCGCATACCAATGATAGTTAGTTTATAATTTTTAAAGCATAAGAGTAAAATAAATGAAAATATCAAAGCTGCCACCTAATGGGGCTACACCACATCGCTTTACTTCGTGTGCTGTCCGACGTCGCTCCACTCAATCGGATCTAAACTAATTTATCTACCCTATGTTTGCTTGCGAGGGGCCGCCGCTTCCGACGGCGGGTCGGCGGCCACCTCGTCCAGCGAATCCTCAGCTGCTTTGCGCCGCTTCGGTTCCTTGGCCTCGGTTACATCGCACCACGCTGGCTATGCAAACAACTTCAAAGCAGTTCCGTCCTTGCTTCATAGAACATATTTTGTGCCTGGCACTATTGAAAATTTCAGTACTATTTTCTGTACAATTAATTGTAACAGGCGATCAAAATACGACGTGTTGAACCCCAAATCGCAATTCATCACTGAGAAAGGAATATAATTGGTAGATCAATCATCATATAAAGAACAGCTCATGTTATAAAGAAGGAAAAACACCAATAAAAATATAAATTATTGTATTTCATGATTTAAAATTTGTATAGAAAAATTGAAGTTTCTGGTAGAATTCATTATTTTTTAAACATTAACATATAAGTTAAAATCGATTTTCAGTAGTTTCAAAAATATAGCTTTATTCAGATTATTTTTAAATTTAAAAACTGCCAAGACCGGCGCAAGTTTCAAAGTTGAGGAGATTTTACTTGAAGAGAGTATAGCTTGTCCCTTTCGATGTTTATCCCTTTCGACGTTTTGTCCCTTTCGACGTTTTGTCCCTTTCGACGTTTTGTCCTTTTCGACATTTTTGCCTTTCGACCTTTTGTCTTTCGACCATTTGTCTTTCGACTTTTTATCCATTCGACCTTTTGTCTTTCGACATTTTGTCCCTAAACCATTTCGTCCCCAATGATGATCTTGACGTCGTGGCTTGGGCAACGGTCGTATTCTCGTTCGAGCTGCGCGTAGAAACCGTCTTTGTCATCATCGGTGCTTCCGGAGTGAGAGCTGTGCACGTTTATTATGCTGATGTTGAAGAAACGGCCCTTGATTCTCAACCTGCACATTCTTTCATCGATCGGCCACCAACCGATCACGCGCCTTTGCATATCGCCCATCACAATAAAAGCTGTCCCTAGCTCATGTGTGTTGCCGCAGCTCTGGTAGATGGTATGATTACCTCTAGCCGTTCGCACCATGGATCCAGTCCAACACACCTCATGCAGCGCTACGATTTCGAACCCGCGGTCCTTGAGAACATCAGCGAGTACGCGGGTGCTCCCGATGGAGTTGAGAGATCTGCAGTTCCACGTTCCACGTTCCACGAGCTTCCAATCGCTAGTCCCTTTTCGTCGCAATGGCCGTCGCCATTGGTATCGGTTCGCATTCTTATCTTGTTGACTTTTCGCTGCAATTGGTTTTTTACGGCTGGCTCGCAGGGCCTGACACCAAGCCCCTAACTTTCCGAGGGACCATAGTGCACAGTTAAGCTTAGAATCCTTCACTGGCACTCGGACGATGATCAGCCGCCCCTAACATGGGGAGCATACGCTGTTTTGAGCCGCTCTTCCTGGAGATCAGACGCTCAGGCTTGCAGCAGCAAACCCCCCCCCCCCCCTTCCCTGTCAGCCTACGACCAAAGTTCCCGCCTGGGTTGGATACCTGATCTTCCCTAAGGTTGCTCGTAGTTCCCGGCCAGTACCACGGGGAGGTAGGAATAGGAGTTGCTGGGGAGAGGCTCTGACCTACGCCTTACCCAGCCTTTACCGACCTATTATTCCCTATTATATTAATTATGTATTATATTAGCTAAATATATGAATTCAACAACTATAGAACGAAAATATCACTTAAAGATGGATTGTGCCGACCAATTTTTCTTCCAGAACCCTCCAATACACTTTTGTTAAGCAAAAAGCCTTCAGAATAATTTTGGTTAGGTTTATTGTATTGACTGCTCTGCTATTGACTGGGTGTTATAGAAACAGACAAAATATGGAAAAGCTTAAGCTTTTTCAAACTTCTCTAGAAATATGTCCAGCAGACCAAATAACCCAAGTGACCATTATCATTAAGCCATTGCACAATATTGGCTATACATTTGCACTAAAGTTGCATTGAACCGCAGTTATAACATTAATAATGCAATCAAACTCTATATTAGCCCCATAAATGCACACACACACAACAGAAATATAGCCTTATCGCTTGCTCTGTATACGTACATAAAGCAGATATAAGGCGTACATGCTTCAAGGATCTTTGAAGCATGTATGCTTTACATGTGCATTTAGTGTCACTATATTTGCTATATAGAGCTGATATAATGCTATTATAATGCTGTGGGTTTATTGGTTATGCAATTTCTCTTGAAGATTATATTCGACATATTTCATTTAATTCGAACATATGCAATATATCCTAGTGAGCAAAAGCTGCGCACGTGCCGTGAGAGACGAGGCAAGGTACCTATGTTCGAGACTTACTAAAGTTAAGTTTCATAGAACATTCATATCGTGTGAGAACGAAATTCCGACAAGGATATTCATTACAATGAATTAGAAGGGAGTTTCAATCAGTATTTTTATAATTTTGCTTTTTGTTCAGGATACCGAATAGAAAACATAAAAAATCGTTGCAAAGCCACATTACGGAAAATAAAAGCCAATTCAAGCTTTCTAATAGCATGACATTTGTGCACTGGTGCTATATAATACCATTAGTGCCCCAAAAACGGGCTATCATTCTCTGCACAGTAATAGAACTATATTTAGGCATTTCTGGCATAATACTGGCATTATATCAGAATATATGGCTTAGCGGCTTTTTAAGACTGCCCTATATCTAGATCCAAAGAAGCAGATATTTGGCTACGTTATACTGCTTATTGGTTGCTTGGGAAATTTAAACCTACATCAATTTTTGTGCTTAAAAATGCAAAAGAAGTTGTAAACAAAGAAAAATTGTGTTCAAAGACTTGCAAATAGTAATCAGGACCAACAATTTCTAGCCATTTAGAACTCATTTCAATTAGTTTTGCATCATTTAAAAATTCGTCGCGTGATAAAAAGGGGACGAAACCGATTTATTAAAATATCCAATGCTCCTCGTAGTCGGCTGTCAGGAATTCAAGTTACTTATTCGGTCTATCTTACTAATACAACAAAATTAAATTTCCCAAATTCTCGGTAGCCGGCTGCCCAATTATAACATGGTAACGCTATTAGCACACTTACTAAAAAATCTCCCCTTCCCGTGATACATGTGGTGATGCAGAGGATTCCTCAGTCTCTGGCAGTAACATGTATCGGACTAACATTCCTTCCTTCACCAGAAGATCTGCATTCGGACGTGGCCGGCGTCGGTATAGAATAGCATGCAGGGATCAATATCGATTGCACAATGATGTTCATCACGTTATTCCCAAGCATGTTGTTCCAATGAACATTTTGCAATCTAAATTGGTACTGGTCAATAACGGAGTAGTAACCACGGGCGATCTCTTATGCTTATGCATATGCTTATGCTTATTTAAATATAATTATTATAACGGTTTGTGTGAGAATTTCGCATGTGACCGCATACTTTAACCCGTAACTCAGGAACCAGATTTTCGATTGGAATGTAGTTTAATAGCAGACAATATGGATGCTGAAGCTTTCATTTGAGGCTAAGTTTCAGCAAAACGAGTCCGACATTTCTAAGAAGCAGATGTTAAATCAATTCAGGAACCTTCCCACTTTCCCGCAGCTTCCGAATCCGCGAAGGTCTCCAAAGTGGTCAATGTAAGTTTGATTGGGCATCAGTAAGCTGAAACTATAAATCCAAGCAATATAGAACACACTTTATAAAGTTTTGCATCTTTAAGATAAAATGTTGATTGCTATTGCTAGTGTTGGACTAGCGCTCGAGTTAACGTTATAGCGTTTTCGTTTTTTCTTGGTTCTACACCGGTGTAGTGCAAAGAAAAAGATAGACTGATTACACCCAAGTTTGAATGAGTGTAGCACCGACTACACCGGTGTAGTGCACTGTCAAAATCGAAAATGCCATTAGATTGAACGTTGGTCTCTATTAGAACGATGCGAGAAATCTTCTTCTGGTCAAATAATACTGTAGGGTAATGAGCCTATTTCACCATGTTTCTATTATCACCCGAACAACAAAGCAAAGCAAAGCTGTTGATACCAATTTATAGGCATTTTGTGATTGTAGGCCGAGTAATTAGTAATAGTAATGAAATAGTAAGGCACCATCGTAAAAGGGTGAAAATAGGAACTTTACCTGAACTATGGTTTTCACGACAATTCACTCCAAGCCCGGAACGCTGTGATACCAAATTTCTAAAACAATCCCGTTTAACACAACTTCTAAGCACTTGGCACACATATTTATTCTATATTTGAAGAAACATTGTAAAAATCTGGCATTAGTCCTAAAGAAATGCCTACTTAGATAGTGTACAGAAACGAATTGTTGTACATTCGCAGCTGTTTAAATATCCGTAACTTGTTGCACAGTCATAGCTGAGGAGACAGTATAGTTGTGGTTTAGATGAACATTTTTAAGTCTGCTAACACCCCATAACATCGTGAATTTTGTTCGTAATTAGCAATCCTACATTTATAAATTCACCGCATGGTATAAGCATAGAGAGTACCTATAGTTAGGGGCATGAAGAATGGCATAGCTCAGGTAAACCGCATTTTCATCGCACGAATTTCCTTTTATTACTGCCCGAATAAATTTTGCATGATAATAAGCGGCGACAAATAATTTTTTATTTGACTGTATAGGCAGTATAGATAAACGTGCCCCTCCCTGAAACTAATCATTTTTTCTAACTCATTAAAAACAAGTACTAGCTTAAGGCCAAATCCACTTTTAAAAAAGTTCTGCAATACTTCCATTTGAGCTGCACACTATCTGCCGGTATGTGTTAGAGTGTTAGATTGATCTCGGGTCAAAACAGCTTAATTCGTATAGAATGAATACCAAAAATAATTGATTTCTCACAATTTTCAGAACGGCCATTCGCACTAAACGCATCATCGAACTATTTGGTACTGCCCAGTCTTTTGACAGAACGACTCCGCTGTTAACCTAGCAACCGTACCTCGCGACGACGAGAGGTCACCCATTAAAAACGATGTGCCAATCAATAAAATATAATAAATCACTTCGCACTTGCTTTTCCGACATAAACTTCGCCCCAAATTTGCGGGCTGTCCCCCGTTTGCAATCAAATTGGACCGACGGATCAACCCTGCTGTCGGTGGTGACGGCGTCGTTGTGGGTGGCTTTTCATTTTAGCTTACAAAGCGTGCACCAAATAAACCTGGCCCCCCGTGAACGGTCACGCACCCGCCTGTTGGTTCCCGTACGCTGCAGTTGGCTCTGGCATCAGGGAAGTCAATGAGTGGCAGTTACTCATCCTCGTCGTCCACCGTCCGCCATCCAGGCAGCAAGCCATGAAGCGCGCAATGATCCCTCAACGTTCCTTCGTCAGTGTACAACAACATTTTGGCTCATTAACTGCACGAAAAAGTGAGTAGGTAGCTTCTCGAAATTTAGCACTTCCGAACTGTGGGAAAGTTTTTTTCAAGTTCCTTCGTCGTTTCCAGGTGGTAGGAAGTGGAAGGAGTCGGCGAGGTGCACTCTTCATCCATGTTTAGTTGCAGTTTTTCATCATCATTTTTCAGACGTGAAAGGGACTCAGCTGGTTTGTCGATGTTTTTTTCTCGTCCTTCATCGTTTGCTCGTCGACGGCAGCAAAGTTTCGCCGTTTGGTTTTGGCAAGCGGAACAAAGCGTTTTCAGAGGAAAGTTTCTTAACTACAAAACAGCCGAAGGCGTGGGTGCTTTTGCTGGTGGAGTATCCGGAGGGGGGGAGCAGTCGGAAGTTCCGGCTTCGAGAAGTGAACATCAGCACACAGTCAGTTGAGTGGATTTACCCGTTGCAGACAAGCAGCTGCTTCTGGCGCAACCAACAACGGATTTTTATATCGAGTTTGATAAATAGAAAACTGCTCTGAATGCATGATTAATGATCGTCAATTGAGCCTGTTGTCGGAAATGGCGGCCCGGTGCTAGGTACCGGGAAGCGAACAATTTGATGAACTTCGTTTCGTTTGAGGCCGGATTTTTCCCTTTACTGGCTACCGCTGTTGGCTTTGTTTTTATTCTGGTGAGGGTGGTGGCTTTGTTCGCGTTTGAGGGAGGAGGGTGTTTTATTGCAGCACGGTTTCGTGCCGAAGGTCGAGTGATCGTCGATAGTCACTAGTGGCTGAAGGAGTTGAAAATGTTTCACGATAAATGAGTGGGAAATCTAGGGGGTTAGAGCACAAGTGTTTGCGTTCCCAACGAATGGTACGCAGGTAAGAAAAATTCAGGTGGCATGTTTTGCAAAAGTAGTAAATAGTTTCTTCAGGTGTTTTCATATTAGTTTTTGCTAGCGCTTCCGTCTTATTCGTTTTCGTGTCGTTAACGTTTCTCAATTCTCGTTATTCGTTTCTAATATCTTGTTTCTTGTTCCCTGTTTCTTGTTTCCTGTTTCACGTTACCCATTTCATATTTCCCATTACCCGTTTCTCGTTTCCTGCTTCCTGTATCTTGTTTCTTGTTTCCCGTTACCTGTTTCCAGCTTTCCGTTTCCCGTTTCCTATTTCTCATTTCCTAGTTCCCGTTTCTCGTTTCCAGTTTTTCGTTTCCTTTTTCCTGTGTCCTGTTTCCTGTTTCCCGTTTTCCGTTTTTCGTTTCCCATTACCCATTCCCGTTTCCCGTTCCCCGTTACCCGCTATTCATTTTCCGTTTTCCATTTTCCAGTTTCCGTTCTCCGTTTCCCATTTCCGATTTCCAATTTCCCATTAACCATTTCCCCTTTTTCCATTTCCCCTTTTCCCATTTCTAATATCCCATTTCCCGTTTCCTGTTTCCTGTTTCCCGTTTCCTATTTCTCGTTTTCCGTTTTCCTGTTTTCCGTTTTCCTGTTTTCCGTTTTCCTGTTTTCCGTTTTCCTGTTTTCCGTTTTCCTGTTTTCCATTTTCCTGTTTTCCGTTTTCCTGTTTTCCTGTTTTCCTGTTTTCCTGTTTTCCTGTTTTCCTGTTTTCCTGTTTCCCTGTTTTCCTGTTTTCTTGTTTTCCTTTTTTCCTGTTTTCCTGTTTTCCGTTTTCCTGTTTTCCATTTTCCTGTTTTCCGTTTTTCTGTTTTCCTGTTTTCCTGTTTTCCTGTTTTCATGTTTTCCTGTTTTCCTGTTTTCCTGTTTTCCTGTTTTCCTGTTTTCCTGTTTTCCTGTTTTCCTGTTTCCCTGTTTTCCTGTTTTCCTGTTTTCCTGTTTTCCTGTTTTCCTGTTTTCCTGTTTTCCTGTTTTCCTGTTTTCCTGTTTTCCTGTTTTCCTGTTTTCCTGTTTTCCTGTTTTCCTGTTTTCCTGTTTTCCTGTTTTCCTGTTTTCCTGTTTTCCTGTTTTCCTGTTTTCCTGTTTTCCTGTTTTCCTGTTTTCCTGTTTTCCTGTTTTCCTGTTTTCCTGTTTTCCTGTTTTCCTGTTTTCCTGTTTTCCTGTTTTCCTGTTTTCCTGTTTTCCTGTTTTCCTGTTTTCCTGTTTTCCTGTTTTCCTGTTTTCCTGTTTTCCTGTTTTCCTGTTTTCCTGTTTTCCTGTTTTCCTGTTTTCCTGTTTTCCAGTTTTTCTGTTTTCCTGTTTTCCTGTTTTCCTGTTTTCTTGTTTTCTTGTTTTCCTGTTTTCCTGTTTTCCTGTTTTCCTGTTTTCCTGTTTTCCTGTTTTCCTGTTTTCCTGTTTTCCTGTTTTCCTGTTTTCCTGTTTTCCTGTTTTCCTGTTTTCCTGTTTTCCTGTTTTCCTGTTTTCCTGTTTTCCTGTTTTCCTGTTTTCCTGTTTTCCTGTTTTCCTGTTTTCCTGTTTTCCTGTTTTCCTGTTTTCCTGTTTTCCTGTTTTCCTGTTTTCCTGTTTTCCTGTCTTCCTGTTTTCCTGTTTTCCTGTTTTCCTGTTTTCCTGTTTTCCTGTTTTCCTGTTTTCCTGTTTTCCTGTTTTCCTGTTTTCCTGTTTTCCTGTTTTCCTGTTTTCCTGTTTTCCTGTTTTCCTGTTTTCCTGTTTTCCTGTTTTCCTGTTTTCCTGTTTTCCTGTTTTCCTGTTTTCCTGTTTTCCTGTTTTCCTGTTTTCCTGTTTTCCTGTTTTCCTGTTTTCCTGTTTTCCTGTTTTCCTGTTTTCCTGTTTTCCTGTTTTCCTGTTTTCCTGTTTTCCTGTTTTCCTGTTTTCCTGTTTTCCTGTTTTCCTGTTTTCCTGTTTTCCTGTTTTCCTGTTTTCCTGTTTTCCTGTTTTCCTGTTTTCCTGTTTTCCTGTTTTCCTGTTTTCCTGTTTTCCTGTTTTCCTGTTTTCCTGTTTTCCTGTTTTCCTGTTTTCCTGTTTTCCTGTTTTCCTGTTTTCCTGTTTTCCTGTTTTCCTGTTTTCCTGTTTTCCTGTTTTCCTGTTTTCCTGTTTTCCTGTTTTCCTGTTTTCCTGTTTTCCTGTTTTCCTGTTTTCCTGTTTTCCTGTTTTCCTGTTTTCCTGTTTTCCTGTTTTCCTGTTTTCCTGTTTTCCTGTTTTCCTGTTTTCCTGTTTTCCTGTTTTCCTGTTTTCCTGTTTTCCTGTTTTCCTGTTTTCCTGTTTTCCTGTTTTCCTGTTTTCCTGTTTTCCTGTTTTCCTGTTTTCCTGTTTTCCTGTTTTCCTGTTTTCCTGTTTTCCTGTTTTCCTGTTTTCCTGTTTTCCTGTTTTCCTGTTTTCCTGTTTTCCTGTTTTCCTGTTTTCCTGTTTTCCTGTTTTCCTGTTTTCCTGTTTTCCTGTTTTCCTGTTTTCCTGTTTTCCTGTTTTCCTGTTTTCCTGTTTTCCTGTTTTCCTGTTTTCCTGTTTTCCTGTTTTCCTGTTTTCCTGTTTTCCTGTTTTCCTGTTTTCCTGTTTTCCTGTTTTCCTGTTTTCCTGTTTTCCTGTTTTCCTGTTTTCCTGTTTTCCTGTTTTCCTGTTTTCCTGTTTTCCTGTTTTCCTGTTTTCCTGTTTTCCTGTTTTCCTGTTTTCCTGTTTTCCTGTTTTCCTGTTTTCCTGTTTTCCTGTTTTCCTGTTTTCCTGTTTTCCTGTTTTCCTGTTTTCCTGTTTTCCTGTTTTCCTGTTTTCCTGTTTTCCTGTTTTCCTGTTTTCCTGTTTTCCTGTTTTCCTGTTTTCCTGTTTTCCTGTTTTCCTGTTTTCCTGTTTTCCTGTTTTCCTGTTTTCCTGTTTTCCTGTTTTCTTGTTTTCTTGTTTTCTTGTTTCTTGTTTCTTGTTTCTTGTTTCTTGTTTCTTGTTTCTTGTTTCTTGTTTCTTGTTTCTTGTTTCTTGTTTCTTGTTTCTTGTTTCTTGTTTCTTGTTTCTTGTTTCTTGTTTCTTGTTTCTTGTTTCTTGTTTCTTGTTTCTTGTTTCTTGTTTCTAGTTCCTTGTTTCATCATCTAATTTCCATTCCCATTCCGTTCATGTTTTATATTTTCTCTTTAAATAAGCTTTAAATTTCGTCACGTCGATTGCATACCAACGACCTATTCATGCCCTGCAGCAATAAATTCATCGCCAACCAAAAAAGAAACATTGATTGAACGTCCTCGTCACGAACGCCGAAGTCAATCGTTATGTTGTTTTCCCTTGCTTTATATTCCTACTCTGAATTCGAAGAAAAATGAAGTGCACACAGCCTCGACAAAATGTGTGACTAGATTTCCGAAAATGAGCACTTTAGCTGAAACGACGGTCCAACTTGGCCCGTAGGATGGTAGGTGGGTACGTTGGTCGAACGGGAAAGGGGTCCTGCTATCGTTCGGGACCATCGATCCTGGGGACTGCCGGAATGGTCGGATGGAAATACGACAGGCGACGAAGCAAAGGGACACTTAAGACGAATGGTGGCCTGATACAAAATGGATGGCGTGTAGATATCCAAAATACATTTCCAGTGCTCGTTCACCAGTTCCAGTTCGGAGTGGAAACGAATTGAAATCTCCGCCTGATGGACGGCTAATAAATTATCGATAAACATTCGAGTCGGGAAAAAATGTAAACTAAAAGCAGTGCCCGGGAAAGGATAGTTGGCACGAATGTAAAAAAGCTGGAGAAATAAACGAAAACTCACCGGAAAATAAATAGAATATTGCGACGGAGAAAAATTGCTCTCGAAGTGATTGGTATTCATCAGGATTTTTTTTTCATTTCGTTTTCTGCCACGTATACATATTTGATTTGATTCGGAACGGTAGGATCCTTTTTCTTTCGAATGTCTTCGAAAGGTAGCGGAAGAGGGTGGCCGACTGGTTGAAGAGATTGGAGTTGGTTTGCAAGAAAAATTGTTTACAGAGGCAACAACGTTCAATCGATGAGGATTAATGCCATGTAGAACAGAACTTTTGTACTAATGGAGCAGGAAGGGGAATCGAAACGTCAGCGAAAGTCGTTAGAAAGTTTGCCTTGGCAGAAATAAAGCAGCTTATCCAAAAGTTGAGCGATTTTTCAAGTATTAAAAATGCACGCCAAACATTTCGTTACATCAATGTCTGGAGGGTATGACTACGAAAGAAAAATATAGCCTGAGATTTATCGGAGTGACTTCAGCATGCTGCTGCTGAAAATGATTGGAAAAAGTTGGTTTGTCGGACCGGGGTCATCAGGGTGCAAATGGGATAAAAAGAGAGCACAAATATTCCGACGAAATTCGTCTGAAATCAACAGAACATTCCACGTAACGTGCCTAATTCCAGTCCTCATAAGGACACTAATTCAATTTCATTCGCTTTTCGACTCGCTAACAATGATTCGAGCTCATCGTCCCGCGCCAACGCCGAACCGTGTCAGAAAAACACTAACAAAAAAAGAGCTCAACTGATTCACATTCTCGCTGAACATACCGCAAGCCTGGGCCCACAGCACGAATCTGCAGATGTCCGTGTCCGTGTTCAACATCCGGGAAATTGACATTCCGACTATCTTCTCCGAGTCGGCATACATGAGACGGTGGTAGGTTATTTTTTGTATTCACGCACGCAACCAAGTATCATCCAATTTGGTCCTTGTTATCCCATGTAACGGACTCCGACACTATTCATGGCGTGGATTATGAGAGAGTGATAAAAAAACTGACCTGTCTAATCTGTGAAGGGGCTGCTGCGACTATTGCCGGCTGTTCCGATGCCCGGTGATTCTGATTCTGAAACGCTAGGTTTAGACAACCGGTCGCCGTAACGAACACGCAATGGCAGTTCCAAAGCTCAGTCGGAACAATAAGAACTAGGCAAGAACGTTAACGAAGTTGGTTCGATGTATTAAAGTGTGCATCAATAAGCTGACAATATGACTCATGCGAGTAAATCTCTCAAATTCGGAATAGTATGAAATAAATGTAACCGTCCGCAGGTGGCGTGTACGACACACCTAACCCCCCACTCACGGAAAATTTTAAACTTGTTAAGGAATTTTAAATATGTTTTAATTTTATATTTATTTCTAATTTAAAACCATTTCAAACCAAATTTGGCCAGCAAAACTTTTCCATTTTATGAGGTTTTTACGTATAACGTATTGTGCCATGTTCATTTCAAAATCGAAATTTCGGACACTTCACGAAATTTGTTTCCAGATCCGTTCCTGCTCTTGACAGCAATCCGTTCACATAGTTTTTATCTTAAAATTCCTGTGCAAATTTTTTTGACAAGGTTGGTGTTTTCTCGAATTACCACGCGATGGCGCGAATTAATTCTGCCCAAAAGTAATGAGTAATCACCACATGGTCGGGTACTAGAATCTCGAAGGAATTGAAAATAGTCAAAGCTACCGTTTAAGCAGTTCCGAAACATTTCAAAGAACGCTTGTTTACCGGAGGTGGTTATGAGTTTGAGCTTGTGCGACCTCCCCTGGATGCTACTCCGTTATCGATCTGAACTAGCTGAAGCTGCACAGGGAATCAGCAGATAATTATGCTTGGGAGTAGTGAAGCATTATTTATTGATCAGTCCCGAACGTAGATCGCGGAAGGAAAGGGAAGGAATATTAGTCCGATACTTGCTTTTGCTAGAGGCCGTATATACTACTACGCACTCCACAAGTTTCACAGGAGAAGGATATATGTTAGTAGGTATAGACCGACACCAGAGAGCTGACTCCACTATCTGAACTAGTTATCGATCCATCAACTCATGCACCGGGAACCAACGGCTTTACTTACCTTCCGAAGGAAGATGTGACCACAGATTTTTTCATCTCAAAAACATCTCAACGCCTTCGGCTGGGATTGAACCCAGACCAACTGGGATGGGTGGCGGTCACGCTTACCACTCAATCACCGGCACCGTTTTCAATGCGTCGATAGTTGTTGTGGTCAATAAACTCTGTACTGTACAGTTCAAAATCTGCCCATTCGAAAAGGGGTTTGAGCTGGATATCGTAAAGCAAAACAGTACGGCCAAAATCAGGTGCTGATCAGCTGAAATGTCCCCGAGAAATATAAATTTACCTTTGCGGATAACTTTGCCGGTAAGTTGATGATCTGGCAAGAAATCTGTAGCTGTGGCCATAAGACTTCGATTTTCGTGGTAACCAACCAGAGTTTGAAATTAGCACTCGTTTTCACGACAAGCAGTTTATAGCATAGCTCTTCCATAGTAGGTATATCGTCAATATATACGTTCACAAAAGAGAAAAATTCAAACTATGCAACTAAAATAAAGGCTAGAGTCTTACCAGATTCTTCTTGAAATCTGGTACTTTCAAGTGCGTGTTTTTGTTAACAAAGTAGTAAAATTTGCGAAGCAACTGAAACAAATCATTCATTGTTATTTCGAATAAATCCATGAATTTTTTGTTGATGTCGCTCTTCATTCGGCGTACACCTTCTTCAGCCACGGTCTTGGCCTGCTGATTCCACCAATTCTTCATTCGACCAATGTCGCTGGAGATTGAGCTCTTCATTCTAAGTTTCCGCTTCATTGAGATTTAATCAACGAATAAATAAAGCCACGGAATTTGTTCGAAATCGACTAAAGCATAGGTTTCATCGTCAATCAAAGCGCATCCATCGAGTTTCATCGAACAGCATACGGACCTGAATTCGGGCCACTGTTTGTTTCTCGAGGCTTCCGATGAATTGTTTATTATCGATAATATTCGTAACCTTCTAGAAGACTGATTCGCTGCAGAATACTGCGATTAGAATTCTTTTTTCCGCCAAATTATATCCGAATGACCTTTAACCACGATTGATGATATATGATATCCATTTCGAGGCTTGGTTTGCACTTTACTTGTACATACTTTTAAAACAATCCAAAAATGTCATCAAGATCGGACAGTAACAACTTGAGTTACAGCTATTCGCAACCTCTAAACCACTCATGGATGTAAGCTGGTGTTCCAAGTGTATGGATTCTTGCACAACTGAAATCACCGGAGTTCACAAGAACCATGCATGGCAATCTTAACTTGTAACTTTTGGGGAATGTGAACCAAGTTTTTCATTTTATTATACACTGCGTCAAGTTGATTTAAGACACCCCTTGTATTTGATACTAAATGTAATGCCATAAGTATTATTTTCATTTTTTTCTATATCGATAGTAAGAAGTCAGCAAACAAAATTGTTTTACTGGCCGCACTAGCAAATAGGGACAGTGCTATCAGCTCAGCGAATGTATACAAAACTATCAAGTGTCAAGTTCCTTTAAGACAGTTAATTAGTTGTTGACTTTATTTTGTTTTAGCTAGTTTCTAACGTCATTTTAAAGTTATGCCGCGGGGAAAGTACCTTTCGCAAGAGGAAAAGGCCACCATACTGGCATACAGGCGCATAAATATGAGTATCAATCAGATTTCGAAGGAGATTGGTAGATCGCGCTGTGTGGTCAGAAATTTTCTGGAGGATCCAGAAAATTACGGTAAAAAGTACCCGAAAACCATCAAAAGCAAACTAACAAGTCGAGATAAAAGGAAAATAGTCAACACGGCATCCAATTCAACAAAATCGCTTAGTCAAATTAAGGCTGAGCTGGATTTAAATGTATCTCGGGAGACTATTCGACAGGTGTTGGTGAAAAATCCAAATATTTGCCGCTCGAAAATGATGCGTGCACCTTGTTTGAAACAAGAGCATAAAATGGCAAGGTTTGAATTTGCAAGAGCTAACATGAGCCGCCACTGGAACTTGGTAAGTTTCTAAATTGGGAAAACATAGTTGCAATATAATAGATATATGTCTGTCATCGAAAGTAATAATACATTTTTGCGACAGGTTATCTTTAGCGACGAAAAAAAATTTAACCTTGATGGTCCTGACGGATTTAATTCGTATTGGCGTGATCTACGAAAGGAAGAGGTACATTTTTCTACGCGTAATTTTGGAGGAGGAAGTTGCATGGTATGGGGCGCATTTTGTAGTCGCGGAAAACTGAACTTGGCGTTTACTTCCAGCAAAATGAACAGCAAAGATTATATAAATGTCCTTGAAACATGTTTGGTTCCATTTAAACGGCGGTATTCACGCCTAAAGTTCACTTTCCAACAAGATAATGCGTCAATTCACAAAAGTACCGAAACCATGAGATGGTTGAAGGACAAAAAAATCGATGTACTTCCATGGCCAGCTCGTTCTCCTAACTGCAACCCAATAGAAAATGTGTGGGAAATCCTCGTACGTCGAATCTATGCTAACAACAAACGTCACGCTGCCGTGAATGAGCTTAAAAGTGCGATTACAGAAGCATGGAATTCCGTTGAAGCAGATGTGATTAAAAACCTGATAAATAGTATGCCAAATAGAGTTTACGCAGTCATTAATAAGAATGGAAACCCAATCAAGTACTGAGGAGTCGCAAAATTGTTGGTTGATTTGAAAATTGAAATGTTTTTTTTTTTTTTCAATTCGTTTATTTGATAAGGCAGGCTTGCGTTAGCTTAAAGGTGCCAATTTTGTTTTGTTTTACATTTTAAATTACTTAAAACTAGGGGCTTACATATTGATTTTTGAAATTAAACTAAGGCTAATTTATAGCTATACATATACACAAGGGGGTAGTATAATTTTCGTAAGATTAGAGGGGTCATTTAGTTTTTATGGCAATATGGTTTGACATTTTTAGCAATGAGATTATTGGAGCAAATAATGTTTAGCTAAGGGGGAAAATTTTTACGACTATCTTAAAAGTAGAAATAATTAGAGGGCGTGATTAAATTTTGTAAAGATTCGGAGACATTAATTAGAGTTATTTTATGTGGTAGTAGAGTTGGGCATTTTCAACGAGATCATATAATATAATAGTTAAAACTAGAAAAGGCAAGAAGAGCTAAATGCTTCATGAAGATATTTGGGGGGGGAAGGGGTGTTACTTCTGTGTATAAGAGTCAGGGGAAGTAGGGTGGACAAACATGGCAGGGGGAGAACATTATTTCAGTTTCAGACTTCGGGAGATCAACGGATGGATTACAGAATCAGGAAGAATCATGTACTGGGACGCCGGGTGGTCGTTCTCGAGATGGCAGGGGTTTCTCCAGACGATTTCGTAGTGCGGCTCAGATGTTGATCGGCTACATTTCGAGTTGTACGTGTGATGTTCGTGCTTTAGGTCCCGTGTTTGTTGGCTCATTCGACAGGGATGTTTTGTGTCGCCTTGGAGTCGCATCAAACCATCGTGGGTGTATGGTACAGGTGGAAGAGAGCGCTTCTGAGAATGATAAGGAAAAAGGGGCAGTTAAAGTTGGATATTGATGGTTTTTATGAAGGTGTATATAAGGGACATATAGAGGACATCGCGGCTTGCCAACACATCTCGAACCGGGACGTTGGGTGGTCTTCCTCGGGCCCGGAGGGTGTCCATAAGCCGAGACCTGGCGGAACTGTACTCGGTGCACGCCCAGACTATGTGCTCTATATCGTGATAACCGTCGCCACAAGCGCAGATACCACTCTCCACGAGCCCAATACGTCGGAGATGTGCATCCAGCGTGTAATGGTTCGCCATGAGTCGGGACATCACACGAATGAAGTCACGACCCACATCCATCCCCTTGAACCAAGGTTTCGTCGATACCTTAGGGACTATCGAATGTAGCCACCTTCCTAGCTCCCCATTGCTCCACGAGGTTTGCCAACTTTCGAGGGTTCTCTGATGAGTAATACTGAAAAATTCGTGGAAGCAAATTGGTCTTTCAAAAACGTCACCTTCAATGGCACCCACCTTAGCTAAGGAGTCCGCCTTCTCATTGCCCGGAATGGAGCAATGAGAAGGGACCCACACCAAGGTAATCTGGAAAGATTTGTCAGATAAAGCACTCAGTAGCTCCCGTATTTTCCCCAAAAAATACGAGGAATGCTTTCCATGTTTCATCGAGCGAATAGCGTCAATAGAACTCAGACTATCCGAGACGATGAAGTAATGGTCTGCGGGTAATGTGTCAATGACTCCAAGGGTATACTGAATAGCAGCTAGTTCTTCGGCGTAAACTGAAGCAGGGTCACTGAGTTTGTAGGAGGCGGTGAACTTTTGATTGAAAATACCGAAGCCAGTGGACCCTTCGAGGTTTGATCCGTCAGTATAAAACATCTTAGAACAGTCGACTTCTCGGAATTTATTATAAAAAATATTTGGAACCACTTGTGGGCGTATATGGTCCGGAATTCCAATAATCTCATCTTTCATGGATGTGTCGAAGAAAACAGTAGATTCAGAAGTATTTATGAAATGCACACGGTTGGGATTGTAAGAAGAAGGATTAATATTTTGCGCCATGTAGTCAAAGTACAGGGACATAAAACGGGTCTGAGAATTGAGCTCAACAAGCCTTTCGAAATTTTCAATCACCAACGGGTTCAAGATATCGCATCGAATGAGCAATCGAAATGAGAGTTCCCAAAATCGATTTTTCAGCGGGAGAACGCCCGACAGGACTTCGAGACTCATCGTATGGGTCGACTGCATGCACCCTAAGGCGATACGCAAACAACGATACTGAATTCTTTCGAGTTTGATGAAATGTATGTTCGCGGCGGATCGAAAGCAGAAGCATCCGTATTCCAGTACCGACAGTATCGTTGTTTGATACAACCTAATTAGGTCTCCTGGGTGGGCACCCCACCACGTTCCGGTTATTGTACGAAGAAAGTTGATCCTTTGCTGGCATTTCTGTTTCAGATACCGAATATGGCATCCCCAAGTACCTTTCGAGTCGAACCAGACCCCTAGATATTTTACTGTGAAGACCTGAGCTATAGTTTGACCCATTAATAGAAGCTGTAGTTGTGCTGGTTCACGCTTCCTTGAAAATACAACTAGCTCAGTTTTCTCCGTGGAGAATTCGATACCCAGCTTAATAGCCCATGCAGACAAATTGTCCAAGGTATTCTGTAATGGTCCTTGTAGATCGACAGCTTTGGGTCCCGTAACAGACACCACGCCATCGTCTGCAAGTTGTCTTAACGTGCAGGAATTGTCAAGACATTCATCAATGTCGTTGACGTAGAAATTGTATAACAGGGGGCTTAGACATGAGCCCTGGGGAAGGCCCATGTAGCTAAATCGTGATGTCGATAAGTCACCATGCGAAAAATGCATGTGCTTTTCCGACAACAAGTTTAGTAAAAAGTTGTTTAAAGTCGCTGAAAGACCATGCTGGTGCAGCTTCTCTGAAAGAATGTTGATAGAAACTGAATCAAAAGCCCCCTTTATATCTAGGAACACTGATGCCATCTGCTCTTTACTAGCATAGGCCATTTGAATTTCGGTTGAGAGCAACGCAAGACAATCATTCGTCCCTTTGCCTTTGCGAAAGCCAAATTGTGTATCTGACAGTAAGCCATTTGCTTCGACCCAATTGTCGAGGCGGGATAGGATCATTTTCTCGAACAACTTCCGGATACAAGATAGCATTGCGATCGGTCGATACGAATTGTGGTCGGAGGCTGGTTTTCCTGGTTTTTGGATGGCGATGACCTTCACTTGCCTCCAATCGTGTGGGACAATGTTAGCCTCAAGAAACTTATTAAATAAGTTCAACAAGCGTCTCTTGGCAGAGTCTGGCAGATTCTTCAACAAGTTGAATTTGATTCTGTCTGGCCCTGGAGCTTTATTGTTACACGACAAGAGAGCAAGTGAGAACTCCACCATCGAAAAAGGTGTTTCGTTCGCGTTATCGTGACGGGACGCGGCGCGGTAGATCTTCTGTGCCGGGGCGGAATCCGGACAAACCTTCTTGGCGAAATCGAATATCCAACGGTTTGAATATTCCACGCTCTCATTAGTACTGTTTCGATTTCGCATACGTCGGGCTGTTCCCCAAAGAGTGCTCATCGATGTTTCTCTCGTTAATCCGTCGACGAACCGGCGCCAATAACCGCGTTTTTTGGCTTTCATCAAACTCTTCATTCGCTTGTCTAACGTCGCGTACTGTCGAAAACTAGCGGGTAACCCGTCGTTCCGGAAGGTCTTAAACGCGGCGGCCTTCTCTGCGTACACGTCTGAGCACTCTTTATCCCACCAGGGATTGGGAGAACGTTTTTGTATGTTCGCGCCGGGTACTGGCTTAGTCTGAGCTTGATTCGCGCTGTCGAGAATCAAGCCAGCCAAAAAGCTGTACTCTTCCTCCGGAGGAAGTTCTTGAGTAGATTCGATGTTGTCGGATATCGCGGCAGCATAGCTCTTCCAATCGATATTTCGTGTGAGGTCATACGAAATATTGATTGTTTCCAATGGCCTTGAGCCGTTATTGATTGAGACTACGATCGGCAGATGGTCGCTACCGTGGGGATCAGGGATTACCTTCCACGCGCATTCTAACTTTAGCGAGGTCGAGCAAAGGGATAAATCTAATGCGCTTGGGCGCGCTGGTGGGGGAGGAATCCGTGTCATTTCACCCGTGTTTAGAATTGTCATGTTGAAGTTGTCGCAAATATTGTGAATTAAAGAGGAACGGTTATCATCATAAAGGCAACCCCATTCCGTACCGTGAGAGTTAAAGTCGCCTAAAACTAGTTGCGGTACAGGCAGGGATTCTAAGATGTCATGTAGCCGGCGATGCCCAATCGCGGTGTTGGGGGGAATATATATGGAAGCTATGCAAAGATCTTTGCCTTTGGTTGTTACTTGACAAGCGACAACTTCAATACCTGTTATCGAGGGAAGGTTAATTCTGTAGAAGGAATAGCGCTTTTTGATCCCCAAAAGCACTCCTCCATAGGGGGTGTCTCGATCCAGGCGAATAATATTAAAGTCGTGGAAGTTGAGATCTATGTCGGAAGTTAACCAAGTTTCACATAATGCAAATGCATCGCAACTCAAATTATTTATTAAAATTTTGAAGGAATCGATTTTCGGGATGATACTTCTGCAATTCCACTGTAGAACAGTGATCAAATCCGTGACCTCGTTCGATGAGTTAGCCATCGAGGGATACAATCGCTGAAAGGAGGGGCCATTTAGCAGTCAACTGCTTCAAAAATGTTCTTACTGTAGGGAGAAAAGCTAACATAAGACTTTTAATAGGATCAGTTATATTGAAAGTTTTTATTATCCAGTCCACAATGTCCGAGAGTTTGATAATTCCAGTGCCGCGATTATTCTCGAACTGAAACAGAGGAACACTTGGGATTTTTGATGTTCCGGGAAGTGCTGGGAACTCCTTCTCTGAGTGTAATCCTCCGAGACCAGGAGCTAATTGCTTCGGTTTGGTTGCAACACTTCCAATAGATGTGACTTTCTGAGTCCCGTTCCTCCTCTTCCTATAACTTCTAGGCGCCCTAGTAGATGTTCCCTCTTGTGGGTCATCAGCCTCGCCCTCGTTAGGAGGCAAGTGAGCATAGATGTTTGTTGAGGTTGGTGGTGTAGCTTTCTTTAGCATTTCTGCAAAAGAACGTTCGGATCGTCCAGCAAGGGAACGTTTTAGTTTATCCCCGCGTAGTTTGTACGCGGGACATGCCGAGATATCATGCAGATTCTCTGCACAGTAAGGACACTTCTCAGCATTCTTACTGCACGAATCATCTAGATGATTCTCCCCGCATTTTCCACAGCGGGCCTTATTGCTACAATGGGTGGCTGTGTGACCCAATGGTTTACACTTTGTGCAATTCATGACCCGCGGCACAACAGACGCACAGGCAGACGAACCTTGTGCAAGAGGACGTAATTTGGCAAAGCGGTACCAGCGAAGGTCAACCGATAAGAGTTTGATTGGGGGTACGTTTTTGAACCATCCCCCGCAACTACTACTGAGTGCAAACGCTTGCACTCGAGTATTTTCACTGGCTGAAGTAAGCGGTCTCTGAAACGGCCAACCCCGTACTGCAGCAGATCCTCGCATGTCAAACTGTCATCGGTGACAACGCCTTCAGACTGTACTTTCACAGCTGGAATATACACGTGATAGTCCTTCGTAAAGTGCTCGCAGCAAGCAATATCGTTTGCCTGCTTTGAGTTAGTCAGCACGACCCTCAGCCTGTCTGACCGGACCTTTTTTATTTCGATCACAGCCGAGAACCGTTCCGTTAGGTCTTTTGAAATCTGTAATAGATTCAGCGATTTTGTTTTGGGCCGAAAGAAGACCACAAAGGGACCGGTCGAGAGCTCTGGATATTGTTTGGGTCGGGGGAGAGCCTTAGGAGTCGACTCGATCTCCATTTGGCCATCCGGGGAGGAAGCCATCGACACCGTCAACGCACGGGGTCAGCACCCGCGCAGACGGGAAAAAGCCGTAAATGTATCAAAAAGGTAGATTTCACTTATCTGTATACTCGTTTCCCACGACGCACCAGTCCAGCTTAAATAGCTGGTTATTGTTCAATCCTCGCTTTACGAACAAAAGGTTGAGGAATGTGGCCTAACGGTTAACACACGCACAAAAGAAAATAAAAGTCCAAACCTCGAAGAGGCAGAGAATGGCAAAATAACCTTGAACGCGGATTACTGCACTGTTCTTTTTCCAACAGACCGAAAACAAAACACTTCTATCTCGATCGAGCGATGCGTAGAGACTGTACGCATTTGTGTTATTATATTGGTTCTTAACAACGAAGCAAAGCGGTTGATGTCAATTTTTACGCATTCTATTGATTGTAAGGCAAGAAATTACCGAATTAGTGAGGCACCTTGCTTAGTATGGTGACAATAGGCTCATCACCCTATATAGTATCCGTACACGAATGGAAGATACGCATCAAGCAAAATGAGTCAACGCTAGTGATGATGAGTGGAGCGAAAGAGACAACTAGTACCACGACGCTATGTTAACCGTGTTTGCACATGGAGATCGACTGTACAAGCTATTTTGTGCACGTGTTTAATACGAAAGATTGTACCGTAAAACGGGATATCTTTGATCACCGGGGTAAGTTTGATCAAATGAGACTTTTTCAGTAACGTACGATAAGATGATTTTCTGTAACAAAATCATCGAAACAAAAAACAAAATATATTCTAAATATATTCAGCATCTATCGCCAACAATTATTTCGTCGTTTAACGTACTTTTAATGATCACAAATTCAAATTGAAAATGATGCAACTATCCCGCATCGTTTAAATTTATTCAAACAATCCCTTGTATATTAAAGAAATAAATCAACTTCAACTGAAATGATCACATTTTTAGAAACCGTAAATATTTTTGTCCAAAAATTCATTTTAAAAATCCGAGATTTTTTGTTATTAACTATTTAATTTAGACTATTTCCTGAAAAAGTTCGATAAAAGTCAGCTGTATTCCAACAATTTGAACATTTTCAATCTATGGGTAGCAGCACTTGTTTTAAAAATGCAAACAATTACATCTATTTGATTTGAAGCTAGTTATTTGGAAAACTTTTAAAAAAATGAGATCAATGTTCCCCCATTTTACGGTACATAAAATGTGTGCTTGAGACGAGCACAGCACAATGCTTAATCGGACAAGCTCACTCGCCTGTTGAACGGCACTACGTGGCGTACTTCCACAGCCCACGTACATGGACTTGTCAGTCTGCTACACTGGTTGTAGAAGCACGCAGCGCAGTTGTCTGCTCGCCGTTCCACAGACAACTGAGCTTGTCCGACCAAATCTGTTTCTTAAATAGTCGGTGCTGACGTCATTCATAGAAGCGTAGCGCGCTAGGTACACAAATCTGTCGTGCCAGGCTTGGGAGGCGCCAACTTCTGTGTGCAAATACATTATTCAAATTTTTAATGCCATTATATCAAAAATCTATGGGTTTATTCATTGGAATCTGTTCTTAGAAGTATTTTTGAGCGATATGTGTAAAAATTTCGAAAATTTATCGTGAAATGGCAGAATTTTAATGGTTTAAAATTGGACCACTTTTCGTTACATACCGTATTTGTTGAATTTACAAAGTGCAACGACAACAAAGACGTAGTCCTACGTCAAAAATAGATTTTACTCTTAATATTATTGCATACACGATAGGTTTAGTATTTTAAAAATGCCATTTAATGAATATTACTGTAAAACTGGAATCAGGAATCAGAATATATTGGCTTAAATGGCACGTTCCCCATATGTAGTCGAGGAATTGTGCCTTTCCGTGTGTTTCATCATTTCCTGAGCGGAAGCAAAAGAGAAGGAGGTGTGGGGAAGTAGTGAGTGAGATTGTTCTAATCTCATTTCACGTCAGTAGACACCAGCACCAGCACGTCCCTCCATCAGAGAGCCGTCGGTGTAGCAGACCACTTGCGTTTGTTGTTGTCTTTCCATAAAGCCAGACAACAACTCCTCTCGAGAGGGAATCTTCACATGGAATGTCCTGTAAGGAAAACTACAAGTGAGTTTAATATCGCTGGGAGCAAGAATATCTTCACTCCATGTAACAATTTGTGACCACAATCGTGTATGACTGGTAGCAAGATCAACATGGTTACTGTTCCAAAGCCCAGTAACGTTTAGTCTATATGCACATAATAGTGCTTCTTGTTTGAGGTGTATGTGTAATGGTTTGATATTTAGAAGTGCCTCAGCTGTCGGATTAATGGTGAAAGCACCAGTCAACGCCAAAAACGCCATTCTTTGCAGATGGTTTAGCTTTGACTGTCATGTCATAAACTGTCCCCTCTGCCACTACGCAAGGCATCCGTTTGACAGTATTGGACGTACAATTGTCGTGTGAATCCAATAGATGTATTTAGGTTTGAGACCCCAGGTCTTTCCAAAAGTTCGTCTGCACTGCCCGAAGACCATGCACGCTTTCTTGACTCTGAACTCAATGTGAGCAGACCAATTCAGTTTGGAATCCAATATAACTCCAACGTATTTGATTTGATCCGCACACAGTAGCTCAGAATCAAAAAACTGCAAGGGACGAACCCCGGTTGTTATTCGCTTCTTCGTGAAAAGAACCAATGAAGTTTTGTCGCAGTGACGAGCAAATAATGCGGTTACTAAGCATTGCGTTTATCCAACCCGAGATACATGCAGATATTCCATGACCGCGCGTCGCTTCCAGAATAAACTGGAAGGACACGTTTTCAAAAGCACCCTCAATATCTAGGAATACGCCCAAGATTGCTTGAGCGAGAAGGCTTTCTCAATATTGTAAACAACATCGTGAAGCAGAGTGATCGTGGCTGTCTCACACTGATAAGCATGTTGCATTTTGTGCAGTGGAGATTCAATTAAACAAACGTTCCTGATGTGATAATCGATTATCCGTTCCAAAGCTTTCAGAAGAAAATAACTTAAGCTGATAGGCCTAAAACTCTTGGCTTCTTCATAGCTTGAGAATAAATCAAGCAGTTATTTTTTCCCATGCTTTCGGGATATACCCAGTAGCAATACTGGAAAGCATAATCTTTTTCAAGACGTGTTTAAGAATATCAAATCCCTTTTGCAGTAGCACGGGAATTATTCCATCTTTTCCGGGTGATTTGTATGGAGCAAAGCTGTCAACTGCCCACTATTTAGTGGAAACCAATGTGCGTGCTAACGCCCACGAGTTCGAATCGGATCGATACAACCTGGAAAGTGTGTGTCGAAGAGACAATTAAGAACATCTTTTTCGTCCGTCACATAAATACCATCTCTGGTTTTTAAGGAGTTCATCTAAGAATCTTTTGATTTCGAAAGAATTTTATTTAACCTGCTTGCCTCGTTCAGACTTGAGACGTGAGTGCATAGGTTTTGACAGCCAGCCCGCTCTGCAGATCTAAGACATGTTTTATATGCACTACGCGCTGACCTGAAAGCCTTGGAGTCTTCAAGCTGATACCGGTTCCAAGCTCTTCTCATATCCTTCTTCATTCTTTCAAGCTTAGCCCTCCACCTAGTCGATTTAACAGTACAAAGTGGACAAGCTTCTTCGTATGATGCTACTATGATTGAGTTTGTTGTATCCACGACGTTATCTAAGTCGTCTAGTTGACTAATTGTTGAAAATATCCATGAAATTCAGTCGCCAGGTTTTCCAAAAAGAGGTCCCAGCTTGTAGATTTAGGATTACGATATGTTACCACATTAAAGGTGATATCAAAATGATCGAAAAATAAATATTTATGATCAAATAGAGACGGTTCAGTTACATTTCGAACCTGCCAATTTCCCATGCTCATGCAAAATTCTATCAGAGCAGAGCGTTATATCTAACACCTCCTCTCTCCCAGACCTCGCAAAAGTTGGTCGTTTTCTCACATTCAGAATATGGAGATTTGTACAACTTATGTACTCCATCAGAGCCTCTCAGATTGATGCCTGGGCTGCCCCAAATGATGTGATGAGCATTCGCATCACAGCCGATAATGAGCGGAAACCCATTTCTGCTACAATATGATACAACGCTTTTGAAATCATCAGAAGGAGATGACTCGTTATGCGGTAGATGTGCTGAACAATATATATATTTTTTGTCTACGTAACCGACAGTCAGAGTAAGTGTGACAACACAGATATCACGAGTTGTGAGCTCCCGTATGAGACACGCATCAATAGCCTTATTTGCAAGAATGCCAGCACGAGGCATTTCACGTGAGTTAGTCATGCCTGTCTTGTTGGCAGTGTTAAGTTTCTTTCCAAAATAGAAGTTTCCTTTATGGAAATACGGTTCTTGGACCAATGCTATGGAAGCTTTACCTTCCTGCATGAGTCGAGATAAATTCATGATTGCTGTACGTTTATGCTGGAGATTGATTTATGCTGATTTCGTTTTTAAATCAGAGTTGCTCTAGGTTCGCTCGGAGCTGTCAGTTTTATATGGAAACTGTAAACATTAGAGCAAACCTAGGGCGACTCCTTTTTTAAAACCGAAAACAGCATTATACTCTTCTAACCATTGTTGATTAGAGAACTGAACATTTAATTTCCAACATAAATTGTACAACAACTAGAGGACACCAAGAAAGTTGGGATGTTAATGCATATAGCGAGCCATATCAGGTTTAAATGGGACATGATCGCTTGATTCCCACGATTTGCGAAGAAAATAATGGTCCACTGGGGCAGAGATTCTCATAACACAGTAAGGGCAACACCCAAAATGCTCCGTGCGCGACAGACATATTTTAGACCCTCCAGTCATTAAGTCCTCGGCACGGAACTAAACCTTGACATAGGGACTTCTATTTTCAGTCACCTCCTACGACATGGGAGCAGGACCCCAGTGTCTCAATTCTTGGCGGGATACCACACGGCCTTTGGGCAGGTTCGTCTGTACACATCGAAATTTGATAATCGAAAGCCGAGAAATCAAAATCCGTTGCGTAATGCAATGGTGGTAGTGAACAAAGACAGTCTATAAAACGTGGTATCGTTGACGTAGACGCTACCATTCGCCGTAGAAACTGTTACACATACCAGCACAGATGCAGTTTTCGTTTTGATGCATGCTAGGGCCTTCTTATATAAGGACTTTGGGCAAACTGGAAATTCATTCCTGGCATGTGTTTACAAACATTTAAGCGTCTGTGGAGGTGCCAAATCTGTTCTTGTAGAGAAAACTGTTTCGGTCGCCGCGGAGTAAAACTCACAGGTACGGTTAGCTACTATCATGGTTTATTGAATTGACGCACTGAAAAATTGGCGAAATCACAAAGTCAATATAATACGTACTTATATGAATGTATTTAACGGACGATCGTGCAATGTGCAAATGATATTGGACTTAATAACGCATAACTTATTAACGTGAAAACGTGTCTGATCTGGTATGAACTGGGCATTTATAGTCCTGATACACTTTTATACGTACTAGGGCATTGTATTTTTTTTTTGATTCTCAAAGACCCCCCCTCTCATATTGTGACAAATGTCAAAGTAAGCTCATATGCCAAATTTCACATCATTTGGATAATTCTAGACTCCCGCCCACTTCGCTTGAATTTTTTGAAATTGGTACTATGGGAAAATTTGGAGTAAAAATATATTAAATGCTATAACTTTTTTAAGTAGCAATCAGAAAATTAGAATTTATGCCTTTTTTAAAGGAAATAACCTTAGTATTAGAATGGAGATATTCTTGTTTCTATACAAATACGGGAAAGTGGGGTAGTGGGTCATTTTGGCCCCGAAATCCCCTATTTTTTTAAATTTTTCTGCTCCGTGATGCAAACCATACATATTTTGCAGTTTTTCTAATGTGAAAAAATCTCAGAAATCGAACGAAACTTTTTTGATCTTTGTCCAAATACGAGAAGTTGGGGTTATAGGGCTTTTTGTCATTCATATTAAATTTTATCATTTTCTCGTGCATATATCTCTGTTATTCTTCATTCAATATTCATAAATTGTACCTAATTGAACATGGAAAATCCTTAGGAACAAAATAAAAGTAGATTCGTTACCGGTAAAATTCAGACACATCAAAATAATCTGACATATAGTCTCGATTTCACATTTTTATCATAAAATCGCACATATTAACTCCATTTAACAACAAAATTCTTAGTTAATTTACTACTTATAGTGAAAAATGCGCTTAGGAATCAAATGAGAAATGTTTCATACCTGGAAAAATAAGTGAAATTGCGGTATTAGGACATTTCATGAAAAAAAAGTGGTTTGTAGAGTTAATGTCAAAAAATTTGATGCTGTTGAATTTTAACGCAAACGAATCTATTTTTGTGGTATTCTTAAGAATTTTTCACGTTCAACAAGGAACAATTTATTAGCATTGAATGAAGAATAATAGAGATATATGCACGACAAAATGATAAAATTTAATATAAATGTCAAAAGATTCTGTTCGATTTCTGAGATTTTTTCACAATAGAAAAACTGCAAAATATGTGATAAACCAAGGAGCAGAAAAATTTAAAAAAAAATTGGGAATTTTGGGGCCAAAATGACCCAGTACTCTACTTTCGCGTATTTTTCTAGGAGCAGGAATATTCCAATACTAAGGTTATTTCCTTTAAAAAAATTGTAATTTTCTGATTGCTACTTAAAAAGTTATAGCATTTCATATATTTTTCCTCAATATTTTCCCATAGCACCAATTTCAAAAATTTCAAGCGAAGGGGGCGGGAGTCTAGAATTGTCCAAATGATGTGAAATTTGGCATCTGAGTTTACTTTGACATTTGTCACAATATGAGAGGGGGGCCTTTGAGAATTCAAAAAAAAAATTGCGATGCCCTACTCAAGTAACAATTGAATCTTTATAGCACACTACAAGTGTAATCTAGGTTTTAAGAAAGCCTTGAAGAGTGTCATAAAACTAAAATTGTTACTAGGGAGAATACGTACGCTATTTTGTAACTCGAGACAGTTGGAACCGTAGCCTCAATCAATATTTAACAGATGGCTTCTGCTCCAGTCCTGAGGAAGACCATAGCTTGATAGGTTTGCCTAGCGATTTCAGCCCCCCCCCCTCCCCCCCCAACGGGTGGTTACTGTTTGTTTCTGAGTTCTGGCTCCAGAATGGTTTGGCTGGATTCAGATACCTTAATTGTCCGTCAATAGTTTAAAAACATTTGCTAAAAATCAAAACCGGTACACAAAAGGCCTCAAACTGGTATAGTAGGTTAGCCCAAACCCTTTCTATCATCACGAGCAAAGATTTTCTCAAACACGATACACCTCATTATCGCCGTTTTCGGAAACGTAGAGTCGAAAAGGAAAAGAGTCAACTTTGCTTGCCACAAAGTGAAAAAACAACCGAAAATCGTAAAACTTCCTGCACCAGAAAATACAAAAAAAAATAGTTTACAGCCAAAAACTGTATAATCATTTCAAAATTCATATATTCGAATAGAAAAAATATTTATTTTACATTTCGGGTCTCGAGCCCAGGCCCTCTGCCTACTTGCTAGCTAGTCTTTACGTGCGGCATGCTAAACAACATGGTCACCGCCTATCCTGTCTCTCATATTAAAAACTAATTTGCGTGGTTTTCATCAGAAAATGAGTGTCCGGATTACAGTACGTGCATCTATAGGTGGGCGTAGCGTAGTTGGTAAATCGATTGCCTTGTACGCAGCGCACTTGGGTTCGGGCCCGACCCCGCACATAGGGTTAGAAATTTTTCATAAGAGATTTTTCTAACCCGAAGAGGCGAATGACGTGAGGGTTAAAACCTCTATAATCGAAATAAAAAATCACTGATCTAGGTTTTTCAGGGGCTTCACCGTTAACAAAAAACGGTGCTAAACGAGTTTCGAACCCAAGCTTGTTCTGAGCTTTTCGGGAAAAAAAACTGTCACTTAGCTCACTGAACCGGTAATATTGAGTTTAAAATTAATTGATTGATCATGCGCATGTCAAAGAAAAACGGGTACTCATACTACCATGGCTTTTTACGTGGGTCTCTTTACGATCCAGTCCACTGAAGATGTGACCCGGTTGCCACAAACGATTAGCCCGGTCGTTTGCTGACAGGCTCTGACCTGATGATGGTGAAAGGTGGACACGTGGGTTGGTAAATTGTCAGAATCCAGCAAAATAGGCGTATACTGACAACGATGCTGCTTCGCGGCTAGCGCGAGTTTGACGAACGTCGCT
This sequence comes from Topomyia yanbarensis, assembly GCF_030247195.1. Taxonomy (NCBI): domain Eukaryota; kingdom Metazoa; phylum Arthropoda; class Insecta; order Diptera; family Culicidae; genus Topomyia; species Topomyia yanbarensis. Next base: position 39,677,594 of record NC_080671.1, on the reverse strand, counting down.
CTTCTGGGAGGTTTATCGGGACCTTTGTAGCCAGATGGCGAGTCAGAAGCGGTTGATGATGGATGATGATCGGTGCGACGGGGTGCAGCTTCGAAACTGCACAAGAAAACACGCATCCAACGACGAGTTGGTATTAGAGCACGCACCACCATCCGAATTTTACCTTAATTCAGAAATACCGACGCTATACACTACTACATCGATATGCGAGATGCCAAAAAAAATTCCACGATTCGGAAACTGGGAAGTGGAAGATCAGATCTATGGAATAATTAGTTTAAAGTACAAGAGAAATCTTCGTAACCGGAGCTACGTCGTTCACGAAATCACGCAAGTTTTCCCGAAGCCTTTTTGTATTCGGATGCAATTGCCTTTGAATTCCCCCGGGACCCCCAATCCTCTACCACCAAAACCCTGGGTCCAACCGAATAGCTTTTAAAACCCAAAGACTCCACTATTGCTTATTCTGTCGTTGAAGATCGCAGAAAGAGTTATCTCAAAAAGTAGGACGATGTCTGCGTCGCGACCACCCGCTAAAAGTAACGTGGGTTCAACCTCGACTGCATCCGGTGGATGCTCAACCGCTCATCCGACAGTTCATGACGAAGTCCAACTAATCTCATCCACATTTCTGGAGAAAGCTTCTGTTTACCTATGCTGAACTGACAATCGGTTCGAGGGTCCGCTCAATATTTACCATTGTACCGTAGTATTATAATGGGTTCAGACCACAAACATAATCTGACTTGGAATTACAGAAGCTCAAATTATCCTCACAACTACACATAACGTTTGTGTTTATACTATGTGTACCGTGAGACCATATTAATCAGCAGGTGTAAACAGATTTGATGTAAGCGCAAACAGCATTATGGTGGCACGAGTTTTGCGAGAGTTGAGTGAATCAGAAGAAAAAAATACGCGGCCCTTGCGGATAGTTTCTCAGAACTAGATAAGCGTATTTGGACTGAGACTAACTACATCATTCCGCATTAATATATGAATTAGCGCGACACACTGAAAATCTGTGTAATACAGTCTAATCTGTGAATCATACATCCCAGTACGATCTGAGTCCAAGCTGACCACCCTTTTGCTAGTATAAAAACATAAGACAATAAGTCCACTTAATATTTCATCAATCTTCCGAGTTATAATACATTGCATTGCAGAACATTCCAAAAGGTGAAGTCATCAAGCTCGGCTACAGTCGACTCAATTTTGCACTTCGCTCCCAGCTGTTCATAGTGCCCAGTTGCAAAAACCACCTGCTACTTTGAGCAACAACAACAACAACAAAAAAGCATAATACTAATAGAATTGCACTCCAAACAAAAACCCCTCCCTCCAATAGCAATGCAAGCACTCACCTTGCGCTAATCCCAGCACCGAACAAGCCAGCAGGAATGTTATTTTAATAATCCCCATGTTCCTCGGTCGCCAGCAGCAGCAACTCCGCTCCAGGTGTCCCCTCATAACAGCGTCCTGACAGGATGACGAACTGACGGCGACTTGCAACGCATTCACAGTCAGTCAGAACCAGGGGGACTGGCAAACGGTCACCGCTAACGGCAGGCTCTCTACCGGCGGACGAGTGCCGGGGGCTTCACTTTCAGGGCGGGTTTTCACTTGCTATACAGCCAGCAAACGTGAGACGTACGAGGACGATCACTGGAAACACTAACAAACAATGGTATTTTTTAGCAGTATCCAGCACCGATCCCCCTCCCTCGCGGGAATGCACTACCGCTGCTGATGCTGCTCAGGGTGAGTGAGGATTTGCAGCATTCTCCACTGGAAGCTCACGCGGACACCCACTGGCGCTTTTTTCCCTTTCCCTTCTTTCCTAACACTTCACTTCACCGGATAGTGCAGTATTCTTTTTTTTCTATGTATTCAACACTCCACGTTTCATAATTTTGCTTCACGAAAAATTTCGCTTGGCTTTTTGTTCGTCGCTTGATGTTTTCGTGCTGTTTTTTATATATATATTCTGCTGCCAGTGAAATAGGACCACTACCGCTAGTAGGTATAACTACTTTATTTTCTCATCGGGTTTTTCAGCAGATTTTTTTTGTTTCCTGGCGTTCTAGTCGTTGTGTCCAAGTGCTACCGGATATTCTTGTTGCCCCGGAATGAATAATTTTCCCACTCCGTCGTTCGGTGGATGCTGCTTTTTTGTGAGTGTGTATGTGTATGAGATGGGGTTTTTTTCTCCCCACTAGTTCTTCCGGGTGCTCTCCAGAGGATTACAAGCGCTGACGACGGTTGCAATATGCTCTGTGGAAAATAACAATAATGAAAAATTTAAAACTTGAAGTGGTGGAGCTTTTTGTGGTGAAATATGATAAAAAGAGAAATAATTATTCAGAGGATTCGATATGGCTAGGAATGCGAGTGATGGAGAATAGAAATTTAATTTAGTTGTTCGAGGTAGTAATGTAGTATCGAAAGCATTGGCTCAAAAAGAGTTCGAGTATTTATTATTTAGAAAGATGACCCAAAAATACTTTTATAGTAGTAAAATATAAATTTGCCATGCCAAAAATATTTCAATATAAGTAAAGTTGTCCAAAGTCTGAATACATCATATTCTGCAATACTATAGTTCCTATCTTGAGCGTTTTTTTCAAAAAGTCATATCTGCAATGAGTTACTCTCTTTGTTTACTTTCTAGTTCGATTTTTACGGCGTCACTATAACACTTTTCACTTATTTTATAGTACAGATCAAAAGACAGTGGTTTTAACTAGCATATTATGCAAAGAGTTGAGGGATAAATGTTAAAGTGACCGAATTATTAACAGAAGAGAAAGTAAACAAAGAGAGTAACTCATTGCAGATATGACGTTTTGAAAAAACGCTCAAGCTATATCCACAGTTAGGCGGAGATACTGAGCAGAGCTAATTGGCCATGCCAAATGCCGAAGCCAACCAAGTATGACGTCTCATAACTTAAAAATAGAAAGGCTAGAATCATGGTTTCATGGCATGGCATGGTGAAATTTAGTTAACGCGATTGCTGTAATTTTTTATGATTTATAGACTACTAGCTAATACCTATCGCGCGTTGCTGCGACTTTCAACGATATAGGAGAAAAACACAATATGTTCCGAAGCGCCATCTGGCGGGTAGATAATCTCCAATCAATAGCACACAAACACGCTCCATATCAAATGTCTACTACGTATAATTTTTACGGCAACCGGTTAAGCCGTTTGGGAGTCCATAAATCATATACATACAAACATTGAATTTTATATATATAGATAGATATTCTTAGATACATTTGGAACTAGAATTTTGGAGAATCATGTCATAGTTTTAGTTCATAATTTTCTATTGTTATTAGAGTGACCATATCAGGCGAGTAAAAACCCGGAACAGTTGAAGAAGTACTATCCCAGCTACTTTAGCGCCCTGACAGGCAGAGCAATGCCAGAATATTATCCGAATTATTGCAACACCGCATTCTGCAATGGATTCAAGCTATTGTTGCAGATATTTGCAATCCTCAATTGAACGAAGAAACAACATATTTTGAGATCGTCTGCAAAGGGCACAAAATATACGTCATTGAGCGCAGCGGAAACATCAACGGTCCCAGGTAACTTCCCTGAGCTTGTCCTGACGTAGAAGTAAATGTGGGTCCTGACAATCATCTCATTTACAATTATCACGCGAACAGTGGTGCCGGTCAACCGGTTAATTATCGCTGAAAAAATGTAACAACGGCAAAAATAGTAAAGCAACTACGTACTTTGTTTGTGATCACCGACAGCTTCACGAAGTCCATCAGCATGCCGGCCGGATTCCAAAATGTGGCGCTCCTGGAGAAACGTGAGAGCACAAACCAGTTACGGCTGTCCAGCGGATTTGCGTAACCGGAAAGACCACAAGCAGTAGACGGAGGGCAAAGTTGCAATATTGTTCCAAGCCTTGAGATCGTTACATTCAGTGTTACTGCTTTACTGGTGTTTTGGGGGTAAAACTAAACCGATTTTGAATATCAAGATGGTGAAAACACATCTACTAGATTCAAGAAATTTGATCCCGAAATCATTTTGTGAATTTACTCAATAATTTAAGAAAAATTTCTTAAAAATTAAAATGCATTAACATTAATTTAATGACAAAATAACGTGTAAGTGAAACTTCAATTGAAATTTCAAATTCTAATGCAAATTTGACTTCTTTGAATCAAAATATCGTACAATATGTAAAAATAATGTCACGACACTTCCCATCAGTTACCATTCCTTACACCCCCCCCCCCCCCCCCGGCCCCTCGCTTTCTCACTATTCATCTTTCTTCGACGACGCATACTACTTACATCTATATTGCTATTTTATCTATCCATTTCTAACTTGTGCCGTAAGATCTTCTACTATTTTGAAACAATTGCTGAAGTCTAAGCTAATTTGACGTATGCGATGCAATTGTGTTGGTGTCAAAAGACAAAACTATCTTTATCTACTGTTTTCCTAAAAAAAAATTTTTGCATTTTTGGGTACAACGGAGTCACTCACTGAAACAAATTTATTATCGCAATCTACTTGGCAGAGACAATATTTAAAGTCCTGTGAAAATTTGCGAAATGTTTGTGTTATGAGAAAGCTACAACTAACTAATGTTCAAACTCTTCTTTCTCTTCAAGATGATTGGCATCCCCAACGTTCTGTGAGAAGGCATGTGAACAAAAAATTAAAAACTACATCAACTCTAATTTAGTTCAATTTTGTACTGTGCGTTTATATACACTATAATTAAAAAAAATTCGTGAGAATCTCCGGAAAACTTAACTTAACTGAAAAGCGCCATTCCACCAGCGTTTTTTTTTTATTTTGTGAGAAAACTAACGACTGTTGGTGGAGTTCTTTTTAGGGGTTATGTTCGGCTTCCAGTCTTTGAAATATTTAACAAACGGAATATCTACTACATGCCACCGAAACGTCGGATGGAAAGTAAATATTTCGTTTGTTAAATATTTCAAAGACTGGAAACCGAACATAACCCCTGAAAAGTGTTTTGCTTTTCTCATATAGAAAGGTTATGCAATCAGTCTGAAAAACGTCAACCTAATCCCGGCCCGGAGGGCCGAGTGTCATATCCCATTCGACTCAGTTCGTCGAGATCGGAAAAAGTCTGTATGTGTATGTATGTGTGTGTGTATGTGTGTGTATGTGTGTGTATGTATGTGCGTATGTGTCAAATAATGTCACTCATTTTTCTCAGCGATGGCTGGACCGATTTGCCCAAACTTAGTCTCAAATGAAAGGTGCAACCTTCCCATCGGCTGCTATTGAATTTTGGATCGATCGGAATTCTGGTTCCGGAATTACGGGTTTCAGAGTGCGGCCACACAAAAATTTCTCATATAAACTATAGTTAAAGCCATTGTCGTGACTTGAGGATCGTTGTCGTTCCGCCATGGCTAGGATTACTTTAAATAAATGCACTATCACAAGTAACTTTCACACGTTTATTTAATATTCTGATCTCCTGATCTGCTCGTGACAAAATCTGCTTCAAAACTAATAGGAAAAATTAAAAAAATTTATTTTTGATGCTAAATGTGTTCAAGGTGCATGAAACGTCGAGATTTGATGCAAACTCGAAAAAAAATTTGACGACGATTCACTTTTTTGGATTTTGGCACATGTTTGCCTTTCTCATATAGAAAGGTTATGCAATCACTCTGAAAAACGTCAACCTAATTTTTTTCGACTCGCATAAGGTTTTTGGATTTTAACAGGGGCGTAGTTGATGGTTTAAGGAGGGGGGTTACACCCCCCCTCTACTGTTCACTCCCCTCCTTTAAAAATCTCCTTAAATCACCCCTCAGACCACCACCCCATCCAGCCCTCATACCCCTCCCTTTCAACCCCATCATCTTTAAACCACCACTGTATCACAAAGCATACCAATTTAAGCTGGGGAGTCGTTCGTTCATGGGACTTTCGTCCTCCTCACATACCCACCCCCGCATGACAAAATGAGTTAGCAAGCAGATAACATTGATCTAATGCTGATTAGGCTAATGGAGTATGATATTTTTTTGTTTCAAGTGTTTCACCGTCGACACGTAGCTCATCAAGTTCGTGGCTGGCATGCCATTGTGTATAAGTGTAAAGTGTACTAAGAATGTAATGGACATTTCCACGATTATGTTGAACATAAAAAGCCTCCGTGCCATAGTTTAGAGAAATGAGAAAGGCACAATTGCACCGCTAGGTGGATTAAAACAGGTTTTTTTTAAATTCATCGTATCTCTATTGAATTTTTAATGAAACATGCATATGTTCATGTATGCCTTTTGAAAACTAGAAATACCTGTTTTGTGATGATATGATATGTTAATAGATCCGGTAAAAAAATTTCCCAAAGACCCCCTGCACTCTTGACGCGGAATGCTAGTATGTTTCTTCCAACTTATGGTGAAGATTTCTGTTGTCAGAATTTGCTCTAGCTGAGAACGCTTCAACTGAAGTTTCGATAGTAGTCACAATTAGTGTTCATTTTCATGGTATTTGTTTGTATGGGACCCTTTATTTCATATCTCAGAAATGAGAATTCCGAACCAAACAATTCGCAGGCTATTAAGATAACTGAAAAAAGACTGCATAGTAATCGACTGAATGCACGTTTTTTGTACTATCGACAATAATATAAAAACCAACATAGCCTAGACACTGCAATCCATTTTATTAACTTTAATGCAAATGAATTCTTTGAAATATTTACTTGTCTCATTCACGAATAGCTTCTCTCTTTGATGCTCGTTTTCTAAGGGGCTTGGGAGACCATTTGACCCACTATACTATTTGACTCTACTGTTACTCTCAGTATGCTATTTGCAATTTCGCTTTGAAATACTGATGCCAAAAATAATATTCTGTACAACATTTTTTTTTTTGAAATCTGTGACCAAAAAGACATCTTTGCATTGCAAAACAAATTGAACGTTCTAATTTCCTGATAACTAATTAAGATCCTTAAAAAAATAGAAATACCAGATAATCTTAAGGCCCCCGTCGGGCAATCCGCCATTTTTCGTGTTTTTTTGCGGTTTTTTATTTTATTTTCAAAGAAAATGACAAAATATGGAAAAAAGAAAAAAATCACGACCTAGATAATTGTTTTTACTATGAATTGGCCGAAATGGAAAATTCAAAATTTTCCAACTCGGAAAACTGTGTGCTTTTTCCGGTTGAAAAAGCACACAGTTTTTGCAATCATGTGTTTAAAATTTTGATTTTTCCAATACAACATAGCTAAACAATTTTTCTAGGACGTGATTTTCTCCGATTTTCCATATTTTCCGCTTTTCATTGAAAAATTTCCATTTTACTAGAAGCAGTTTTTCCACCCGCACAGACACAACTAAAGTAAAATTTGTATGTATAGGTGCGCAAAAGTGGAGCAATATTTTCAACCTGCTGTTTCTTCGATATTTCCTACAAAACTACCCATGTGTTGCATATGTACGGATTCGTTAGAAACCAAGGAATCTGATGGTACAAAGAAAAAATCGTTTTGGAAAACTTCATAACAGCGTTTTTCAATTTTCCTCGCGATACGCAGTGTACCGTCGCACGCGAAATAGCGTGGAAAGATACGAAAAGAAAAACAAGTGTACTAAAAGTTATCCTTGAGTTGATGCAGATGGCGTGCTACGAAAGCTCGAAATATCGAAAGCTTTTAGCACAACTGTTTTTGAGTAATTCTGAATGTAGAAATAGTTGAAAATGATTTGAAATAAATTTCTTCATTGAAACTTGATGATTTTCGATTCTCTTGGGAGATCTATGATATTTTATTATTTTATGAGACGAAAACAAACCGCGATGCTATTTTATCTTTATACGCCAAATAATGGAAAAACATTTTCTATTTTGAAATTGCATGTTGATATTTGATGATTTTGAAACTGATGATCGTTTGAAACCAACGGTTTTGTGTTGAATTGATAACACATATTTAAAAACATCTTTGGCTTTATTCCAAACAATAATGGAGGCTTGCCAAATTGAAAATTATTTGGAAGTTCCATCAATTATCACATGTCACAATTTTTTGTAAGATTGGTTTTATTTCTCAGAAACCGATTTCTACACAGCATTGATGAAAAGCTGATGAAATTTATAACAGTTGAAGCAAATATTTTCGACATTCCACAAATACCAGCGAACGAATTTTTGGGTTCCCTATAATTAATTTTCATACTGGATTTGACTGCTTTGAAACATTTTTGAACACAGATGTAAGAAAGCTTAGCAAAGTTTCCTCAGTGTCTCAGGGAATAATTATCATACTAATATTTGGATTTAAAAAATTTTAAATGACGATTTCAAATGATTTTGTGAGATTGTAAACCAAAATAATATATTTGTTTTGATAATATTTCTTTTTCTTTTGTTTTATTGAGATTCGAGAGTAGGTATCACGAAAATCACGCTGAAAGCAACAACTTTTTTTTTGTTTCCATAGCGTTATTACGCCATGAAAATTTGAGTTTTTCAGGAAGTATATTTAATAACGGTCGTATCGTATTTCATTTATGAATCAATCAATAGTCCCGACCAGGGCGATTGAAAATGAATCACTTGATAATATTTTATCGCTTTATTGAACGTTAAAGTTCATTGAAATAAGGAAATAATAATTAGATCAATTTCATTTTTTCCGTTGAATTTTTGAAAAACTTTTATTTGGCTCTCTCTAATCAATTTACTTACTACACTTCCATTGACTTATAACGATTTATAGAAGAGATACGATTAATCGTGTATTGTAAATGATATGCGTAGTTTGAACTACCATAAAACCATTCTCGCTGATTACGTCTAAAGGTTTGACTGAATGGATTTGTTTGAATATTCCAACGTTGGAATACACAAATCTGTCACGTAGTTTTAAAAATACCCACATGGCTCCCTGCAGATCACCTGACAAAGGATCTGAAATCCAAATCGATCACTTTCAAATCAACAGAAAATGCTTTAGTAGTTATATTGGTCAGGAAGATTGTGCTACCAGGACTACGTCCAGAAACTGGCGGTAGCACTGCTGACAGAAAAAAAATGTACAAACTTGGTTAATTTTGAGCTCTTCGAGGAATAATATTTTTTCTGAATAGCGCAATTAATTTTTCATCGTTTTGTTTTACAATTTCCAATATGGATTTGAATGATGAAAAAGTTCTCCAAGGTTGTCTACATACTGAATTTTGATACAGTCGGGTCTCCTACTACGCTGATTCCTTCTATGTAGATTCGTATTAGCGGTACCCACCTAATAGGAATCACTTAGCTTATGGGATTTCGACTAATTGGGGCTCGAATATTTCATCTGAGTCAACATTTAGCACCATACTTTATTTGGTAAAGTGGTTTTGTGTTTGCTTAGACCTACAATTTAGAGCAATTCGATATCCAATTAATTGATAACTGCAGCGCCAGGGGTGCTATACAATAGAGTAAATAAATCTAACCTCTCGTAAACGCAACTATCATTGAATAAGTTTAACGTGAGCGTACCAGCTTTCAGCACACTGTGGAATTTAGTATGTCACAAACGTCTAATAACTTAGAGGAGAAGGTGTTCTCGGAAAAAATTTAGAGAAGGTTAAGAGCTACGCGATTATGGACAAAACTAATTGAAATAGATAGACCAGGCGCCACTAGTGAGCATATATTATTTTTCAATTTCTGAATCTCGAGAACATTATTTAGAAGTGTGATGTCTTCGGCAATATTCATCAGCGAGTCGAGTGCTACCCGACGGCGAATAGATAATTACAGAATTCGCCCATCAGGCGGCGCGAGGGAGACTAAAACTTCCAATTCATGTTAGGTAAAGTTTATTAATTTAGGAAAATGACGCATAGTGTCGCCTAGCCGGGCAAAACCTCAAAATTTTATCTTAGATTTTTCGTGATTTAACATTTTTCTCTGTTTCTTAACAGGTTGAATAGACTCTTCTCAAATATTAAGTCCCGAAGACGAGAGTTCAATTTTTTACAGAACTTCAAAGGTGAAATAGATGATGAATTCTGAGGAAAACTCTTTTCAAAGATTCCGATTGGGGTCAAACTGATTTCATTTGAAAGGTTATTCGCTGGACTTATAGCTGCCATTCGATTTAGTCGATACAAGCCTTTCTTCTCGCTCAGACATGAAAAACAAATAATAAATCGAGCAATAGTTCAAAGTTATAATATTCAAAGTGGCTGTACTTTTTTTAGAAACGGTTCGGAAAGATCGCTTGTTGTTCATTATACTTGAAAATTAGTGTACTTTCCGAAAATGAGTATCTTGTTTTGCCCCTTTCTGCCCCGAGGTATGAAAAAAGGTGATTTTTCATGATACGTCTGAAGGAGACGCATGGTAGCGTTTGACTACCCAGGGTTCGCAATATAATTTATAGATGTGTCTTATCATTATCAACAATTGAAAAAATGTGTATTCTGCTAAAAAATTCACCGCACTTAATTTTTTGAAAATGAATTTTCGGAAATAGTGCACTTTATATTCGTAAATGTTGAATTTTCGAACCACCCTAAGTGCCAAAATTTTGAGGATTTTAAAAACAAAAAAATAAACATCAAATATGAATTCAGCGTCACAAAATTACCCTAATGTGAAGTTTTTCATCAAATTCGGGCCACTTTTGAGGTTTTGTCCGACTTTTGTATGGAAGGTGATCACCGTGTGACGTTTTCTGTAATGTAATCCAAGTCACAACTGAAGTTTTATTGCACGCTACAAGTGCAATCTAGGTTGTATGAGTGGCTATAAAATTACCATAAAGCCTAAATTGTTACTGGGGCAAGGATTATTTAATGATGTAATGATTAAATTGGATATCACCCTCAAGGCGGCGCCAGTGAGCACACACTTTTTTATTTCAATATCCCAAAATAGGAAGGTGGGAAAAAATTGGGAGGACTATCAAATTGATTTTTATTGTAAGAATTATTTTTCCTTAGAAAACCTTACAGAATAATTCTGTTTCACTATATCAAACAAAAATTTAAAAATGTATCGTCATGTGTTTTCAAGAAATTTCCATGACCAGTAGTGTAAATTGGTGGGTTGGAAAAATTGAGAGGACAATAAAATTGATTTCTATTGAAACAATTGTTTTTGCTTAGGAAACCTTGCCGGATGCTTTTGTTTGTCTATCCTGTATCCATCAGAAGAAGAAAATTTTATTGCCATGTGTTTTCAAGTAATTTCCATGATCAGTAGTGGAAATTGGTGGGTTGGAAAAAAATTGGGAGGACAATCAAATTGATTTTTATAGAAAGAAATATTTTTGTTTACGAAACCTTGCAGGATGATTTTGTTTGCCTGTCCTGTATCCACCAGAAGAAGAAAATTTTATTGCCATGTGTTTTCAAGAAATTTCCATGATCAGTAGTGGAAATTGGTGGGTTGGAAAAAAATGGAAGGACGATCAAATTGATTTTTATAGAAAGAATCCTTGCAGAATGATTCTTTTTCTCTATCCTGCATCCATCAGAAGAAGAAAATTTTATTGCCATATGTTTTCAAGAAATTTCCATGATCACCAGTGGAAATTGGTGGGTTGGAAAAAATGGGAGGACGATCCAATTGATTTTTATAGAAAGAATCCTTGCAGAATGATTCTGTTTCCCTATCCTGCATCCATCAGAAGAAGAAAAAAATGGGAGGACGATCAAATTGATTTTTATAGAAACCTTTCCTTGCAGAATGATTCTGTTTCCCTATCCTGCATCCATCAGAAGAAGAAAATTTTATTGCCATGTGTTTTCAAGAAATTTCCATGATCAGTAGTGAAAATTGGTAGGTTGGAAAAAATGGGAGGACGATCCAATTGATTTTTATAGAAAGAATCCTTGCAGAATGATTCTGTTTCCCTATCCTGCATCCATCAGAAGAAGAAAATTTTATTGCCATGTGTTTTCAAGAAATTTCCATGATCACCAGTGGAAATTGGTGGGTTGGAAAAAAATGGAAGGACGATCAAATTGATTTTTATAGAAAGAATCCTTGCAGAATGATTCTTTTTCTCTATCCTGCATCTATCAGAAGAAGAAAATTTTATTGCCATATGTTTTCAAGAAATTTCCATGATCAGTAGTGGAAATTGGTGGGTTGGAAAAAAATGGAAGGACGATCAAATTGATTTTTATAGAAAGAATCCTTGCAGAATGATTCTTTTTCTCTATCCTGCATCCATCAGAAGAAGAAAATTTTATTGCCATATGTTTTCAAGAAATTTCCATGATCACCAGTGGAAATTGGTGGGTTGGAAAAAATGGGAGGACGATCCAATTGATTTTTATAGAAAGAATCCTTGCAGAATGATTCTGTTTCCCTATCCTGCATCCATCAGAAGAAGAAAATTTTATTGCCATGTGTTTTCAAGAAATTTTCATGACAAGTCAAAGACAAGACAAAGACAAGACAAAGACAAGACAAAGACAAGACAAAGACAAGACAAAGACAAGACAAAGACAAGACAAAGACAAGACAAAGACAAGACAAAGACAAGACAAAGACAAGACAAGACAAAGACAAGACAAAGACAAGACAAAGACAAGACAAAGACAAGACAAAGACAAGACAAAGACAAGACAAAGACAAGACAAAGACAAGACAAAGACAAGACAAAGACAAGACAAAGACAAGACAAAGACAAGACAAAGACAAGACAAAGACAAGACAAAGACAAGACAAAGACAAGACAAAGACAAGACAAAGACAAGACAAAGACAAGACAAAGACAAGACAAAGACAAGACAAAGACAAGACAAAGACAAGACAAAGACAAGACAAAGACAAGACAAAGACAAGACAAAGACAAGACAAAGACAAGACAAAGACAAGACAAAGACAAGACAAAGACAAGACAAAGACAAGACAAAGACAAGACAAAGACAAGACAAAGACAAGACAAAGACAAGACAAAGACAAGACAAAGACAAGACAAAGACAAGACAAAGACAAGACAAAGACAAGACAAAGACAAGACAAAGACAAGACAAAGACAAGACAAAGACAAGACAAAGACAAGACAAAGACAAGACAAAGACAAGACAAAGACAAGACAAAGACAAGACAAAGACAAGACAAAGACAAGACAAAGACAAGACAAAGACAAGACAAAGACAAGACAAAGACAAGACAAAGACAAGACAAAGACAAGACAAAGACAAGACAAAGACAAGACAAAGACAAGACAAAGACAAGACAAAGACAAGACAAAGACAAGACAAAGACAAGACAAAGACAAGACAAAGACAAGACAAAGACAAGACAAAGACAAGACAAAGACAAGACAAAGACAAGACAAAGACAAGACAAAGACAAGACAAAGACAAGACAAAGACAAGACAAAGACAAGACAAAGACAAGACAAAGACAAGACAAAGACAAGACAAAGACAAGACAAAGACAAGACAAAGACAAGACAAAGACAAGACAAAGACAAGACAAAGACAAGACAAAGACAAGACAAAGACAAGACAAAGACAAGACAAAGACAAGACAAAGACAAGACAAAGACAAGACAAAGACAAGACAAAGACAAGACAAAGACAAGACAAAGACAAGACAAAGACAAGACAAAGACAAGACAAAGACAAGACAAAGACAAGACAAAGACAAGACAAAGACAAGACAAAGACAAGACAAAGACAAGACAAAGACAAGACAAAGACAAGACAAAGACAAGACAAAGACAAGACAAAGACAAGACAAAGACAAGACAAAGACAAGACAAAGACAAGACAAAGACAAGACAAAGACAAGACAAAGACAAGACAAAGACAAGACAAAGACAAGACAAAGACAAGACAAAGACAAGACAAAGACAAGACAAAGACAAGACAAAGACAAGACAAAGACAAGACAAAGACAAGACAAAGACAAGACAAAGACAAGACAAAGACAAGACAAAGACAAGACAAAGACAAGACAAAGACAAGACAAAGACAAGACAAAGACAAGACAAAGACAAGACAAAGACAAGACAAAGACAAGACAAAGACAAGACAAAGACAAGACAAAGACAAGACAAAGACAAGACAAAGACAAGACAAAGACAAGACAAAGACAAGACAAAGACAAGACAAAGACAAGACAAAGACAAGACAAAGACAAGACAAAGACAAGACAAAGACAAGACAAAGACAAGACAAAGACAAGACAAAGACAAGACAAAGACAAGACAAAGACAAGACAAAGACAAGACAAAGACAAGACAAAGACAAGACAAAGACAAGACAAAGACAAGACAAAGACAAGACAAAGACAAGACAAAGACAAGACAAAGACAAGACAAAGACAAGACAAAGACAAGACAAAGACAAGACAAAGACAAGACAAAGACAAGACAAAGACAAGACAAAGACAAGACAAAGACAAGACAAAGACAAGACAAAGACAAGACAAAGACAAGACAAAGACAAGACAAAGACAAGACAAAGACAAGACAAAGACAAGACAAAGACAAGACAAAGACAAGACAAAGACAAGACAAAGACAAGACAAAGACAAGACAAAGACAAGACAAAGACAAGACAAAGACAAGACAAAGACAAGACAAAGACAAGACAAAGACAAGACAAAGACAAGACAAAGACAAGACAAAGACAAGACAAAGACAAGACAAAGACAAGACAAAGACAAGACAAAGACAAGACAAAGACAAGACAAAGACAAGACAAAGACAAGACAAAGACAAGACAAAGACAAGACAAAGACAAGACAAAGACAAGACAAAGACAAGACAAAGACAAGACAAAGACAAGACAAAGACAAGACAAAGACAAGACAAAGACAAGACAAAGACAAGACAAAGACAAGACAAAGACAAGACAAAGACAAGACAAAGACAAGACAAAGACAAGACAAAGACAAGACAAAGACAAGACAAAGACAAGACAAAGACAAGACAAAGACAAGACAAAGACAAGACAAAGACAAGACAAAGACAAGACAAAGACAAGACAAAGACAAGACAAAGACAAGACAAAGACAAGACAAAGACAAGACAAAGACAAGACAAAGACAAGACAAAGACAAGACAAAGACAAGACAAAGACAAGACAAAGACAAGACAAAGACAAGACAAAGACAAGACAAAGACAAGACAAAGACAAGACAAAGACAAGACAAAGACAAGACAAAGACAAGACAAAGACAAGACAAAGACAAGACAAAGACAAGACAAAGACAAGACAAAGACAAGACAAAGACAAGACAAAGACAAGACAAAGACAAGACAAAGACAAGACAAAGACAAGACAAAGACAAGACAAAGACAAGACAAAGACAAGACAAAGACAAGACAAAGACAAGACAAAGACAAGACAAAGACAAGACAAAGACAAGACAAAGACAAGACAAAGACAAGACAAAGACAAGACAAAGACAAGACAAAGACAAGACAAAGACAAGACAAAGACAAGACAAAGACAAGACAAAGACAAGACAAAGACAAGACAAAGACAAGACAAAGACAAGACAAAGACAAGACAAAGACAAGACAAAGACAAGACAAAGACAAGACAAAGACAAGACAAAGACAAGACAAAGACAAGACAAAGACAAGACAAAGACAAGACAAAGACAAGACAAAGACAAGACAAAGACAAGACAAAGACAAGACAAAGACAAGACAAAGACAAGACAAAGACAAGACAAAGACAAGACAAAGACAAGACAAAGACAAGACAAAGACAAGACAAAGACAAGACAAAGACAAGACAAAGACAAGACAAAGACAAGACAAAGACAAGACAAAGACAAGACAAAGACAAGACAAAGACAAGACAAAGACAAGACAAAGACAAGACAAAGACAAGACAAAGACAAGACAAAGACAAGACAAAGACAAGACAAAGACAAGACAAAGACAAGACAAAGACAAGACAAAGACAAGACAAAGACAAGACAAAGACAAGACAAAGACAAGACAAAGACAAGACAAAGACAAGACAAAGACAAGACAAAGACAAGACAAAGACAAGACAAAGACAAGACAAAGACAAGACAAAGACAAGACAAAGACAAGACAAAGACAAGACAAAGACAAGACAAAGACAAGACAAAGACAAGACAAAGACAAGACAAAGACAAGACAAAGACAAGACAAAGACAAGACAAAGACAAGACAAAGACAAGACAAAGACAAGACAAAGACAAGACAAAGACAAGACAAAGACAAGACAAAGACAAGACAAAGACAAGACAAAGACAAGACAAAGACAAGACAAAGACAAGACAAAGACAAGACAAAGACAAGACAAAGACAAGACAAAGACAAGACAAAGACAAGACAAAGACAAGACAAAGACAAGACAAAGACAAGACAAAGACAAGACAAAGACAAGACAAAGACAAGACAAAGACAAGACAAAGACAAGACAAAGACAAGACAAAGACAAGACAAAGACAAGACAAAGACAAGACAAAGACAAGACAAAGACAAGACAAAGACAAGACAAAGACAAGACAAAGACAAGACAAAGACAAGACAAAGACAAGACAAAGACAAGACAAAGACAAGACAAAGACAAGACAAAGACAAGACAAAGACAAGACAAAGACAAGACAAAGACAAGACAAAGACAAGACAAAGACAAGACAAAGACAAGACAAAGACAAGACAAAGACAAGACAAAGACAAGACAAAGACAAGACAAAGACAAGACAAAGACAAGACAAAGACAAGACAAAGACAAGACAAAGACAAGACAAAGACAAGACAAAGACAAGACAAAGACAAGACAAAGACAAGACAAAGACAAGACAAAGACAAGACAAAGACAAGACAAAGACAAGACAAAGACAAGACAAAGACAAGACAAAGACAAGACAAAGACAAGACAAAGACAAGACAAAGACAAGACAAAGACAAGACAAAGACAAGACAAAGACAAGACAAAGACAAGACAAAGACAAGACAAAGACAAGACAAAGACAAGACAAAGACAAGACAAAGACAAGACAAAGACAAGACAAAGACAAGACAAAGACAAGACAAAGACAAGACAAAGACAAGACAAAGACAAGACAAAGACAAGACAAAGACAAGACAAAGACAAGACAAAGACAAGACAAAGACAAGACAAAGACAAGACAAAGACAAGACAAAGACAAGACAAAGACAAGACAAAGACAAGACAAAGACAAGACAAAGACAAGACAAAGACAAGACAAAGACAAGACAAAGACAAGACAAAGACAAGACAAAGACAAGACAAAGACAAGACAAAGACAAGACAAAGACAAGACAAAGACAAGACAAAGACAAGACAAAGACAAGACAAAGACAAGACAAAGACAAGACAAAGACAAGACAAAGACAAGACAAAGACAAGACAAAGACAAGACAAAGACAAGACAAAGACAAGACAAAGACAAGACAAAGACAAGACAAAGACAAGACAAAGACAAGACAAAGACAAGACAAAGACAAGACAAAGACAAGACAAAGACAAGACAAAGACAAGACAAAGACAAGACAAAGACAAGACAAAGACAAGACAAAGACAAGACAAAGACAAGACAAAGACAAGACAAAGACAAGACAAAGACAAGACAAAGACAAGACAAAGACAAGACAAAGACAAGACAAAGACAAGACAAAGACAAGACAAAGACAAGACAAAGACAAGACAAAGACAAGACAAAGACAAGACAAAGACAAGACAAAGACAAGACAAAGACAAGACAAAGACAAGACAAAGACAAGACAAAGACAAGACAAAGACAAGACAAAGACAAGACAAAGACAAGACAAAGACAAGACAAAGACAAGACAAAGACAAGACAAAGACAAGACAAAGACAAGACAAAGACAAGACAAAGACAAGACAAAGACAAGACAAAGACAAGACAAAGACAAGACAAAGACAAGACAAAGACAAGACAAAGACAAGACAAAGACAAGACAAAGACAAGACAAAGACAAGACAAAGACAAGACAAAGACAAGACAAAGACAAGACAAAGACAAGACAAAGACAAGACAAAGACAAGACAAAGACAAGACAAAGACAAGACAAAGACAAGACAAAGACAAGACAAAGACAAGACAAAGACAAGACAAAGACAAGACAAAGACAAGACAAAGACAAGACAAAGACAAGACAAAGACAAGACAAAGACAAGACAAAGACAAGACAAAGACAAGACAAAGACAAGACAAAGACAAGACAAAGACAAGACAAAGACAAGACAAAGACAAGACAAAGACAAGACAAAGACAAGACAAAGACAAGACAAAGACAAGACAAAGACAAGACAAAGACAAGACAAAGACAAGACAAAGACAAGACAAAGACAAGACAAAGACAAGACAAAGACAAGACAAAGACAAGACAAAGACAAGACAAAGACAAGACAAAGACAAGACAAAGACAAGACAAAGACAAGACAAAGACAAGACAAAGACAAGACAAAGACAAGACAAAGACAAGACAAAGACAAGACAAAGACAAGACAAAGACAAGACAAAGACAAGACAAAGACAAGACAAAGACAAGACAAAGACAAGACAAAGACAAGACAAAGACAAGACAAAGACAAGACAAAGACAAGACAAAGACAAGACAAAGACAAGACAAAGACAAGACAAAGACAAGACAAAGACAAGACAAAGACAAGACAAAGACAAGACAAAGACAAGACAAAGACAAGACAAAGACAAGACAAAGACAAGACAAAGACAAGACAAAGACAAGACAAAGACAAGACAAAGACAAGACAAAGACAAGACAAAGACAAGACAAAGACAAGACAAAGACAAGACAAAGACAAGACAAAGACAAGACAAAGACAAGACAAAGACAAGACAAAGACAAGACAAAGACAAGACAAAGACAAGACAAAGACAAGACAAAGACAAGACAAAGACAAGACAAAGACAAGACAAAGACAAGACAAAGACAAGACAAAGACAAGACAAAGACAAGACAAAGACAAGACAAAGACAAGACAAAGACAAGACAAAGACAAGACAAAGACAAGACAAAGACAAGACAAAGACAAGACAAAGACAAGACAAAGACAAGACAAAGACAAGACAAAGACAAGACAAAGACAAGACAAAGACAAGACAAAGACAAGACAAAGACAAGACAAAGACAAGACAAAGACAAGACAAAGACAAGACAAAGACAAGACAAAGACAAGACAAAGACAAGACAAAGACAAGACAAAGACAAGACAAAGACAAGACAAAGACAAGACAAAGACAAGACAAAGACAAGACAAAGACAAGACAAAGACAAGACAAAGACAAGACAAAGACAAGACAAAGACAAGACAAAGACAAGACAAAGACAAGACAAAGACAAGACAAAGACAAGACAAAGACAAGACAAAGACAAGACAAAGACAAGACAAAGACAAGACAAAGACAAGACAAAGACAAGACAAAGACAAGACAAAGACAAGACAAAGACAAGACAAAGACAAGACAAAGACAAGACAAAGACAAGACAAAGACAAGACAAAGACAAGACAAAGACAAGACAAAGACAAGACAAAGACAAGACAAAGACAAGACAAAGACAAGACAAAGACAAGACAAAGACAAGACAAAGACAAGACAAAGACAAGACAAAGACAAGACAAAGACAAGACAAAGACAAGACAAAGACAAGACAAAGACAAGACAAAGACAAGACAAAGACAAGACAAAGACAAGACAAAGACAAGACAAAGACAAGACAAAGACAAGACAAAGACAAGACAAAGACAAGACAAAGACAAGACAAAGACAAGACAAAGACAAGACAAAGACAAGACAAAGACAAGACAAAGACAAGACAAAGACAAGACAAAGACAAGACAAAGACAAGACAAAGACAAGACAAAGACAAGACAAAGACAAGACAAAGACAAGACAAAGACAAGACAAAGACAAGACAAAGACAAGACAAAGACAAGACAAAGACAAGACAAAGACAAGACAAAGACAAGACAAAGACAAGACAAAGACAAGACAAAGACAAGACAAAGACAAGACAAAGACAAGACAAAGACAAGACAAAGACAAGACAAAGACAAGACAAAGACAAGACAAAGACAAGACAAAGACAAGACAAAGACAAGACAAAGACAAGACAAAGAGACAAGACAAAGACAAGACAAAGACAAGACAAAGACAAGACAAAGACAAGACAAAGACAAGACAAAGACAAGACAAAGACAAGACAAAGACAAGACAAAGACAAGACAAAGACAAGACAAAGACAAGACAAAGACAAGACAAAGACAAGACAAAGACAAGACAAAGACAAGACAAAGACAAGACAAAGACAAGACAAAGACAAGACAAAGACAAGACAAAGACAAGACAAAGACAAGACAAAGACAAGACAAAGACAAGACAAAGACAAGACAAAGACAAGACAAAGACAAGACAAAGACAAGACAAAGACAAGACAAAGACAAGACAAAGACAAGACAAAGACAAGACAAAGACAAGACAAAGACAAGACAAAGACAAGACAAAGACAAGACAAAGACAAGACAAAGACAAGACAAAGACAAGACAAAGACAAGACAAAGACAAGACAAAGACAAGACAAAGACAAGACAAAGACAAGACAAAGACAAGACAAAGACAAGACAAAGACAAGACAAAGACAAGACAAAGACAAGACAAAGACAAGACAAAGACAAGACAAAGACAAGACAAAGACAAGACAAAGACAAGACAAAGACAAGACAAAGACAAGACAAAGACAAGACAAAGACAAGACAAAGACAAGACAAAGACAAGACAAAGACAAGACAAAGACAAGACAAAGACAAGACAAAGACAAGACAAAGACAAGACAAAGACAAGACAAAGACAAGACAAAGACAAGACAAAGACAAGACAAAGACAAGACAAAGACAAGACAAAGACAAGACAAAGACAAGACAAAGACAAGACAAAGACAAGACAAAGACAAGACAAAGACAAGACAAAGACAAGACAAAGACAAGACAAAGACAAGACAAAGACAAGACAAAGACAAGACAAAGACAAGACAAAGACAAGACAAAGACAAGACAAAGACAAGACAAAGACAAGACAAAGACAAGACAAAGACAAGACAAAGACAAGACAAAGACAAGACAAAGACAAGACAAAGACAAGACAAAGACAAGACAAAGACAAGACAAAGACAAGACAAAGACAAGACAAAGACAAGACAAAGACAAGACAAAGACAAGACAAAGACAAGACAAAGACAAGACAAAGACAAGACAAAGACAAGACAAAGACAAGACAAAGACAAGACAAAGACAAGACAAAGACAAGACAAAGACAAGACAAAGACAAGACAAAGACAAGACAAAGACAAGACAAAGACAAGACAAAGACAAGACAAAGACAAGACAAAGACAAGACAAAGACAAGACAAAGACAAGACAAAGACAAGACAAAGACAAGACAAAGACAAGACAAAGACAAGACAAAGACAAGACAAAGACAAGACAAAGACAAGACAAAGACAAGACAAAGACAAGACAAAGACAAGACAAAGACAAGACAAAGACAAGACAAAGACAAGACAAAGACAAGACAAAGACAAGACAAAGACAAGACAAAGACAAGACAAAGACAAGACAAAGACAAGACAAAGACAAGACAAAGACAAGACAAAGACAAGACAAAGACAAGACAAAGACAAGACAAAGACAAGACAAAGACAAGACAAAGACAAGACAAAGACAAGACAAAGACAAGACAAAGACAAGACAAAGACAAGACAAAGACAAGACAAAGACAAGACAAAGACAAGACAAAGACAAGACAAAGACAAGACAAAGACAAGACAAAGACAAGACAAAGACAAGACAAAGACAAGACAAAGACAAGACAAAGACAAGACAAAGACAAGACAAAGACAAGACAAAGACAAGACAAAGACAAGACAAAGACAAGACAAAGACAAGACAAAGACAAGACAAAGACAAGACAAAGACAAGACAAAGACAAGACAAAGACAAGACAAAGACAAGACAAAGACAAGACAAAGACAAGACAAAGACAAGACAAAGACAAGACAAAGACAAGACAAAGACAAGACAAAGACAAGACAAAGACAAGACAAAGACAAGACAAAGACAAGACAAAGACAAGACAAAGACACCATAACTCTCCGAGCTCTCGATCGAAGCAGTTCGTTTTCTGGTGCTGTGCATAAAGTGAACAAGAATAAATTGTCAGTGAAGGTCAACCATTGTTCGAGGCAGTCTTTGTTCGCCGGTGCCCAGGCTGGTGAAGTGAATACCAGAATAGCCGGAATCGCCGCTATATAAGCTAAGTATTTTTTTTTTCTTTCATTTCCCTTTCCCCGATCGGTCTCTACTTCTGCCCTTTCCCCTGAATATAAGTTTCATCTCTCGTTTACACCACGTGTTATCCTCGTGCCTAAATGGCCGAGGGCGAAGTAACATTGGATGGGAATGATATTCCCATGGATATACCGGATAAACCCGAAATTACTCCCTCCCCTGATTCCCCCAGTCCTCCCCGTATTAAAACATACCCAGCCAGTTCGACTGGACCCTGGGTGGTGTATTTCCGGCCCAACACGAAATCGCCCAATATTC
This sequence comes from Topomyia yanbarensis, assembly GCF_030247195.1. Taxonomy (NCBI): domain Eukaryota; kingdom Metazoa; phylum Arthropoda; class Insecta; order Diptera; family Culicidae; genus Topomyia; species Topomyia yanbarensis. Next base: position 39,654,977 of record NC_080671.1, on the reverse strand, counting down.
TAGAAATCTCACGGGAGCTGACTGCCAACTACCCGTCCGTGGCTCAGATAACACGTGTTCGAGCTAATAAGATACGCGTTATAGTAAATGACCTCGACCAGGCAAACCAGATTGCTCGCGGCGAGCGTTTTACGAGGCAATTCAAAGTGTATGTGCCTTGTAGAGTTGTGGAGATCGATGGGGTCGTCGCCGAACCGGGTCTAAAGTGCGAAGACCTGTTGAAGTACGGGGTTGGCTGCTTTAAGGACCCTTCACTTCAAAAGGTGAAAATTCTGGAATGCAAGCAATTGTATTCCGCAAAAACTGAAGATGATAAGACAACTTATTCTCCGTCAGACTCGATTCGGGTGACTTTCTCCGGATCTGCTCTTCCCAACTATGTCCTCCTGGATAAGGTTCGCCTACCTGTTCGCCTATTTGTACCGCGGGTAATGAACTGCAGCAATTGCAAGCAACTGGGCCACACAGCCACTTATTGTGGCAATAAAAAACGGTGCGGCAAATGCGAGGGAGAGCATGAGGATGACGCTTGCGGTGGAGAAACTGAGAAGTGTATTTACTGCGGGGGCCCTCCGCATGCTCTTAAGTCATGCCCGGCGTACAAGCAGCGCGGGGATAAAATTAAGCGCTCCCTTAAGGATCGCTCGAGGCACTCTTATGCAGAAATGCTAAAGAATGCTTCGCCATCTGTCCCTTCCGAAAATTCCTTTGCTCTTTTGGCTGGCGTTGAGCAAGAATCTGACGACCCACAAGAGGGAACATCATTGGTTAACCCAGGGGAATCCAGGAAGAGGAGAAATCTAGCCTCCCCTACATTGCCTCGTAAGGGTGCCAAGGTGTCGTCCACTCAGAGTGCGCCATCTACAACCAATAAATCCAACGGAAGTGATGTACAAAAGCCGAAGCAATTTGCTCCAGGACTTGGAAATATTAATTCTAACAAGGAGTTCCCACCACTTCCAGGGACACCAAAAACCCCAAGTGTCCCCGTTTTTCAAACAGATACTCAGTCCAGTAACGGACTAATGAAATTTTCTGACATAGTGGACTTAATTTTCACAGCTTTCAATGTTACTGATCCTCTTAAAAGCCTTCTGATACGTTTTCTCCCTATAGTGCAAACATTTTTGAAGCAGTTGACTACTAAATGGCCCCTCCTTGCAGCGATCGTATCCTTCGATGGCTAAGTCATCGAACGAGGTCACCGATTCGATCACTGTTCTACAGTGGAACAGCAGAAGTATCCTCCCGAAAATCGATTCCTTTAAATTTTTACTAAATAGTTTAAAATGTGATGCTTTCGCATTATGTGAAACTTGGTTAACTTCCGATATAAATCTCAACTTCCACGACTTTAATATAATTCGTCTGGATCGAGAAAACCCCTATGGAGGAGTACTTTTGGGGATCAAAAAGTGCTATTCTTTCAACCGAATTAACCTCCCTTCGACACCAGGCATTGAAATTGTCGCTTGTCAAGTTTTAATCAAAGGTAAAGACCTTTGCATTGCTTCCATCTACATTCCTCCTAGAGCCTCGGTAGGGCACCGAACGCTTTGTAATATCACGGAATCCTTACCGGCACCGCGGCTAGTTCTGGGAGACTTTAACTCGCACGGTACGGTATGGGGCTGTCTTCATGATGATAATAGATCGACATTAATCCAAGATCTTTGCGATAATTTCAACATGACCATCTTAAACACGGGAGAAATGACGCGGATTCCTACACCACCAGCACGCGCAAGCGCGTTGGATTTATCTCTATGCTCGACTTCGCTACAGTTAGATTGCATGTGGAAGGTGATCCCTGATCCCCACGGTAGCGATCATTTGCCTATCGTGATTTCAATTGCTAACGGTTCAAGACCATCGGAAACAATCAATGTATCGTATGACCTCACACGGAACATTGATTGGAAGAGTTACGCGACCGCGATATCCGTTAAAATCGAATCCACTCAAGAACTTCCTCCGGAGGAAGAGTACAGGTTTTTGGCTGGCTTGATTCTCGACAGTGCGAATCAAGCTCAGACTAAACCAGTACCCAGCGCGAATACCCATGGACGGTCTCCCACCCTGTGGTGGGATAAAGAGTGCTCAGAGCTGTACGCGGAAAAGTCCACTGCATATAAGGCCTTCCGGGAAGACGGGTTACCCGCTAGCTATCTACAGTACGCGTCGTTAGAAAGGCGAATGAAGAGTCTAATGAAAGCCAAAAAACGTAGTTATTGGCGCCGGTTCGTCGACGGGTTAACGAGAGAAACAGCGATGAGCACTCTTTGGGGTACGGCTCGACGTATGCGTAACCGTAATAGTACCAACGAGAACGTGGAATATTCAAACCGTTGGATATTTGCTTTCGCCAAGAAGATCTGTCCGGACTCTGTCCCGGTACAGAAAACGTACCGCGCCGCGTCTCCTCACGATACCTCGAACGAAACACCGTTTTCGATGGTGGAGTTCTCACTTGCTCTCTTATCATGCAACAATAACGCCCCAGGGTTAGACAGAATCAAATTCAACTTGCTGAAGAATCTACCTGACACTGCAAAAAGGCGCTTGTTGAATTTATTTAACAAGTTTCTTGAGGGTAACATTGTCCCTCATGACTGGAGGCAAGTGAAGGTCATCGCCATCCAAAAACCAGGAAAACCAGCCTCCGACCACAACTCATATCGGCCGATTGCAATGCTGTCCTGTATTCGGAAGTTGTTCGAGAAAATGATCTTGTTTCGCCTCGACAATTGGGTTGAAGCAAATGGCTTACTGTCAGATACACAATTTGGCTTCCGCAAAGGCAAAGGGACGAACGATTGCCTTGCGTTGCTTTCTACAGAAATCCAAATGGCCTATGCTAACAAAGAGCAGATGGCATCAGTCTTCTTGGATATTAAGGGGGCTTTTGACTCAGTTTCTATCAACATTCTGTCAGAGAAGCTGCACCAGCATGGTCTTTCGCCAATTTTAAATAACTTTTTGCTAAACCTGTTGTCTGAAAAGCACATGCACTTTTCGCATGGCGATTTAACAACATCGCGATTTAGCTACATGGGTCTTCCCCAGGGCTCATGTCTAAGTCCCCTGCTCTACAATTTTTACGTGAATGACATTGACGATTGTCTTGCCAATTCATGCACGCTAAGGCAACTTGCAGACGACGGGGTGGTCTCTGTTACAGGGCCCAAAGCTGCCGACTTGCAAGGACCATTACAAAATACCTTGGACAATTTGTCTGCTTGGGCTCTTCAGCTGGGTATTGAGTTCTCCACGGAGAAAACTGAGTTGGTTGTTTTTTCTAGGAAGCGTGAGCCGGCGCAACTCCAGCTTCTATTAATGGGTGCAACGATCAACCAGGTTTTCACATTTAAATATCTCGGGGTCTGGTTCGACTCTAAAGGTACCTGGGGATGTCACATTAGGTATCTGAAACAGAAATGCCAACAAAGGATCAATTTTCTCCGAACAATAACTGGAACATGGTGGGGTGCTCACCCAGGAGACCTGATCAGGTTATACCAAACAACGATATTGTCGGTGATGGAGTACGGGTGTTTCTGTTTCCGCTCCGCTGCGAACATACACTTCATCAAACTGGAGAGAATCCAGTATCGTTGCTTGCGCATTGCCTTAGGTTGCATGCACTCGACCCATACGATGAGTCTCGAAGTGCTGGCGGGCGTTCTTCCGCTAAAAAATCGATTTTGGGAACTCTCATATCGATTGCTCATCCGATGCGACATTCTGAACCCGTTGGTGATTGAAAACTTCGAGAGGCTCGTCGAGCTTAATTCTCAAACCCGATTTATGGCCTTGTACTTCGACTACATGGCACAGAGCATTAATCCTTCTTCATATACTCCCAGCCGTGTTCGTTTCCTAGATACTTCTGATTCTACTGTATTCTTCGACACATCCATGAAGGAAGAGATTCGTGGAATCCCGGACCATATACGCCCGCAAGTGATCCCCAATATATTTTATAATAAATTCCGAGAAGTCGACTGTGACAAAATGTTCTACACTGACGGATCAAATCTCGATGGGTCCACCGGCTTCGGTATCTTCAACAATACTATCACCGCTTCATTCAAGCTCAATGATCCCGCTTCAGTTAACGTCGCAGAGTTAGCTGCAATTCAGTACACCCTTGGGATCATCGACACTCTGCCCACAGATCACTACTTCATCATTTCGGACAGCCTCAGCTCCATCGAGGCTCTTCGTGCGATGAAGCCCAAAAAGCAATTCCCATATTTCCTGGGGAAGATACGGGAGTCCTTGTGTACGTTATCTGAAAAATCTTATCAAATTACCTTTGTTTGGGTCCCCTCTCATTGCTCTATCCCGGGCAATGAAAAGGCCGACTCATTAGCAAAGGTGGGCGCATTAAATGGTGACATATACGAAAGACCAATCTGCTTCAACGAATTTTTTAGTATTTGTCGTCAGAGGACACTCAACAGTTGGCAAACCTCGTGGAGCAATGGTGAACTTGGACGATGGCTACATTCCATTATCCCAAAGGTATCAACGAAGCCTTGGTTCAGGGGGATGGATGTGGGTCGGGATTTTATTCGTGTAATGTCCCGACTTATGTCCAACCACTACACCTTGGATGCGCATCTGCGGCGTATTGGGCTTGCGGAGAGTAGTCTGTGCGCTTGTGACGAGGGCTATCACGACATCGAGCACGTTGTCTGGGTATGCGCCGGGTACTTGGACGCCAGATCTCAGTTAAAGGATTCCCTTCGGGCCCGAGGTAGACCACCGAATGTCCCAGTCCGAGATATACTGGCAAATCGTGATTTCCCCTATATGTCCCTTATTTATACTTTCATAAAAACGACAAATATCCCAATTTAGCCCCTCTCTTTTTATTTCTCGTTTTAGAAGCTTTCTCTTGCCTTGTGGGACCGATCAGCTCCAGACTCCTTCGGGCCCGAGGTAGACCACCGAATGTCCCAGTCCGAGATATACTGGCAAATCGTGATTTCCCCTATATGTCCCTTATTTATACTTTCATAAAAACGACAAATATCCCAATTTAGCCCCTCTCTTTTTATTTCTCGTTTTAGAAGCTTTCTCTTGCCTTGTGGGACCGATCAGCTCCAGACTGCAACTATGTAACCGCCGTCGCACTTACCACTACGGAAACTGAAGCGAGAGCGACTCAAGGTCCGATGACTTTTGAAGGATTCCCCGCGGGTCCGAAGAATACCATCCGCCAATCCGACCTACTAGACTGAGGCGGTAATCTTTCGCTGATCTCCCGTTTGAGCGAAAGTTGCAAGTTTTGCTCTTCTCTCCCGGTCACCATCTACGCTTTCTCTCCCCTGTCCTTGATGCAACTGCTTCTACAGCCCCCCTCTGAATATCTTGACCAAGCATAAGTCTCCGCTAAAAAAGTTCAAATTTGTATTCTGTATTCCTAGTTTTAAGATAGTTGTAATTTTACCTCTTTGTTAAAACTATTGTCCCCCATCTTGTAAATAGAATTGTATCCCTAGTCTTAAAACACCTGCGAATTTTCTCATAAATATTTGTTCCCCCTTTTGTGTACCAAACTATATTGTTAGTTTTAAGATAACTGTAAATATTTCCTAAAAATTATTACTATTGAATTCCTTGTTTTAAAATTTTTTCATAAAAAAAATCTTTCGCCCCCTCTCTTGTATATAGAATCTTATTTCTAGTCTTAAGATAGCTGTAAAATTTTTCTTTTTTAAAAAAATATTTCAACATTGTAACCTCCTAGTTTTAAAATATACAAAATGTAAAAACAAAAGAATTTGGCACCGCCAAGCTAACGCATTTGTGCCTATCAAATAAACGAAATGAATAAAAAAAAAAAAAAGACAAAGACAAGACAAAGACAAGACAAAGACAAGACAAAGACAAGACAAAGACAAGACAAAGACAAGACAAAGACAAGACAAAGACAAGACAAAGACAAGACAAAGACAAGACAAAGACAAGACAAAGACAAGACAAAGACAAGACAAAGACAAGACGAAGACAAGACAAAGACAAGACAAAGACAAGACAAAGACAAGACAAAGACAAGACAAAGACAAGACAAAGACAAGACAAAGACAAGACAAAGACAAGACAAAGACAAGACAAAGACAAGACAAAGACAAGACAAAGACAAGACAAAGACAAGACAAAGACAAGACAAAGACAAGACAAAGACAAGACAAAGACAAGACAAAGACAAGACAAAGACAAGACAAAGACAAGACAAAGACAAGACAAAGACAAGACAAAGACAAGACAAAGACAAGACAAAGACAAGACAAAGACAAGACAAAGACAAGACAAAGACAAGACAAAGACAAGACAAAGACAAGACAAAGACAAGACAAAGACAAGACAAAGACAAGACAAAGACAAGACAAAGACAAGACAAAGACAAGACAAAGACAAGACAAAGACAAGACAAAGACAAGACAAAGACAAGACAAAGACAAGACAAAGACAAGACAAAGACAAGACAAAGACAAGACAAAGACAAGACAAAGACAAGACAAAGACAAGACAAAGACAAGACAAAGACAAGACAAAGACAAGACAAAGACAAGACAAAGACAAGACAAAGACAAGACAAAGACAAGACAAAGACAAGACAAAGACAAGACAAAGACAAGACAAAGACAAGACAAAGACAAGACAAAGACAAGACAAAGACAAGACAAAGACAAGACAAAGACAAGACAAAGACAAGACAAAGACAAGACAAAGACAAGACAAAGACAAGACAAAGACAAGACAAAGACAAGACAAAGACAAGACAAAGACAAGACAAAGACAAGATAAAGACAAGACAAAGACAAGACAAAGACAAGACAAAGACAAGACAAAGACAAGACAAAGACAAGACAAAGACAAGACAAAGACAAGACAAAGACAAGACAAAGACAAGACAAAGACAAGACAAAGACAAGACAAAGACAAGACAAAGACAAGACAAAGACAAGACAAAGACAAGACAAAGACAAGACAAAGACAAGACAAAGACAAGACAAAGACAAGACAAAGACAAGACAAAGACAAGACAAAGACAAGACAAAGACAAGACAAAGACAAGACAAAGACAAGACAAAGACAAGACAAAGACAAGACAAAGACAAGACAAAGACAAGACAAAGACAAGACAAAGACAAGACAAAGACAAGACAAAGACAAGACAAAGACAAGACAAAGACAAGACAAAGACAAGACAAAGACAAGACAAAGACAAGACAAAGACAAGACAAAGACAAGACAAAGACAAGACAAAGACAAGACAAAGACAAGACAAAGACAAGACAAAGACAAGACAAAGACAAGACAAAGACAAGACAAAGACAAGACAAAGACAATACAAAGACAATACAAAGACAAGACAAAGACAAGACAAAGACAAGACAAAGACAAGACAAAGACAAGACAAAGACAAGACAAAGACAATACAAAGACAAGACAAAGACAAGACAAAGACAAGACAAAGACAAGACAAAGACAAGACAAAGACAAGACAAAGACAAGACAAAGACAAGACAAAGACAAGACAAAGACAAGACAAAGACAAGACAAAGACAAGACAAAGACAAGACAAAGACAAGACAAAGACAAGACAAAGACAAGACAAAGACAAGACAAAGACAAGACAAAGACAAGACAAAGACAAGACAAAGACAAGACAAAGACAAGACAAAGACCAGACAAAGACAAGACAAAGACAAGACAAAGACCAGACAAAGACCAGACAAAGACAAGACAAAGACAAGACAAAGACAAGACAAAGACAAGACAAAGACAAGACAAAGACCAGACAAAGACAAGACAAAGACAAGACAAAGACCAGACAAAGACAAGACAAAGACAAGACAAAGACAAGACAAAGACAAGACAAAGACAAGACAAAGACAAGACAAAGACAAGACAAAGACAAGACAAAGACAAGACAAAGACAAGACAAAGACAAGACAAAGACAAGACAAAGACAAGACAAAGACAAGACAAAGACAAGACAAAGACAAGACAAAGACAAGACAAAGACAAGACAAAGACAAGACAAAGACAAGACAAAGACAAGACAAAGACAAGACAAAGACAAGACAAAGACAAGACAAAGACAAGACAAAGACAAGACAAAGACAAGACAAAGACAAGACAAAGACAAGACAAAGACAAGACAAAGACAAGACAAAGACAAGACAAAGACAAGACAAAGACAAGACAAAGACAAGACAAAGACAAGACAAAGACAAGACAAAGACAAGACAAAGACAAGACAAAGACAAGACAAAGACAAGACAAAGACAAGACAAAGACAAGACAAAGACAAGACAAAGACAAGACAAAGACAAGACAAAGACAAGCCAAAGACAAGACAAAGACAAGACAAAGACAAGACAAAGACAAGACAAAGACAAGCCAAAGACAAGACAAAGACAAGACAGAGACAAGATGCTACAAAATTTGTGCAACCCGAGATGTTTAGAATCGTGCGCTTGAAATTAGAAATCCGTTCGGTTTTGAATAAAACGCTAATAGGAGAAAATGTTATGGGTTTCGAGATTTTTAATTCTTTTGAAAGAAAATTCGAATTCAAAGCTTGATATGCGCCATTAGCCTCCACTCAAGCTGCTGGTCAACCCATCTTGTAGCGGTTTCAAGTCAAACTTTTTGAATTTGGTCAGATCCTTGTCGTACAGCTTGCTGACTCGCGTTTTAGCCGTAATGTTTTATTTTCAGTCCAGATGTAGTTTAGACCCTCATTTTTGTAAAAATCTTCCGGCGTATATTTCGAACTATACTGCGACTAGCTTCGTTTGGTGGTTACATTCACGCCGAAATGTCCTAGATTTGCTTTGAAAACCGTCCTGAATTTGATTCCGGAAATTTTCATATCCTCTGTGATTCTTACACACAACTTTTTCGGGTCTCATTACTTTGGTGCAGCATTATGTCTCCCCTCTTTGCCATTCTGATATAGAGAAAGGCTTTCTAATCACTTCAAATCGACTTTCCAGTCAAGTCTCGGAGGGGCGACGGAGGGGCGAGTACCGTATACCATATAACCTACGAGAAAGATCGTCGAGATCAGAAAATGTCTGTGTTTGTTACTCTCGAGTGGGAAACTTTAAACGACTTGGTACGTGGTACTGTCGGATTCATACTGTTATTTCCCCATTACATCAACTGACTAAATCTACACCTTCTGTAAATATTACTTAGGGAAGGATTGTGTTCTTGTACCTGCTCTTTTCTTAACCCGCGGGCTCTTGCATTTGTTGAGCCATTGAGGTTCCACATCGATCCGAAACTTAGAGCCAGTGAGCTCATTGCTTTGTCGCGATCAACGTGATAGTTCCTGGCAAAGAAGCTAGACACCGAATTCTCATTTGTCCAACGATGGCACGTTCTTATTTCCCCTAATCCGTTGCTTTTGCTAGCACGCTGCTTGACCCGTGTAACATTGAGTGAGTATGAGGAGGAAGACATGGCTGAACCGATATGGAAAAATTTTGTTTCAAACGAACGGTATAGTGCTCCCACAAGCTGCTGTTAATTTTTTTACTGCACGGACTTCCGCTTTCGGAGATACAGGTTGAAGAGTGCGATCCCACAGTAAATTGCCATATAAATAGGTACTGTAATGATTATTAAAATGGGTGCAACATTCTTTGTATTTGCGGGTCTAGATCACTAATGACCAATGCCAAGTTCTTAAGTTTATGTAACACCTATCTTTCCGCAAACGCTTACTGATTTTTACAAACTTGGTTTCAAATACCAGAAATTTCAATAATCGAATTTATATTTCACATGCCAAATGCCAAAAGCGAAATACATATAGGTACCAAGCGTAATAAGACTGTAGCAGACTTATTGAGTTATGGAATCATAGCTTGGATATATGAGAAAGGAACGATTGCACCACTAGGTTGATTAAAACAGGTTTTTCAAATTAGTTATAGCATATTGACCGGTTATTTCGTCATTAGAGCAATATTTGTTTAGAATAGCAGTATATCTCAGTCAGTATCTCAATATCTCTGAAGAGAACGTCAATGCAACAGCAAAGTGTTCCAATCATCACTATACCTGTACTCATCTCAAGTATTGTCCGACAAGGCATTTTTGGTCTGCAATTTTGCTTTGATCTTGCAAGATTACAACTTCGTTTTTTTGACAAAATAACGGGTGAGTCAGAAGTAGCTGGACTAAACTAAAACCCAGGGTAGGTTTTCATTATAACAAATAAGTTTTATATCTAGTAGTTATTTAACAAAAAGTAGGACAGCTTACGGTCTATCTTTCTCAAGTGTACCTAAACTTCCTTTACTGCTCCCATCATGGTCTAGGCGACATTGAGATCTACTCTGCATATCCTTGATTTGAATTGTGCTGCTGAAGCAGCTTCCCAAAATCAATAAAAGTAGGCTTTGAGACACACGCATAAATCAAAGAGGGTCAGCTTCCTTCGTATGCCGCTATCATGATAAAAACGTTTTTAATCCACCTAACAGTGTGATGAGACATTTCTTATAACTCTTCGGATATTATATCGTTTGAGAACATTTAGAACTTGATGCTTCGCGATGTTTTTGATAACACATACTACATGGGATAGTGGCAGGACTCAGAGAATCGCTCAAATCAGCATAGGACAACATCAGTGCTAGAAATCTCAAACCAAATCAATGGGAAAGCGAAAAAATGGCCCATAAAATAGACATACCAACGAATTATTGTTAATGCTCTGTTAATAAAATATCTATATTGTGGTGGGAAAACTGAATTTTCCTAAAGGGGTAATATATTGTACTGAAACAAAAAAACGATTTTTTTTTTTGAATCGATTTGAAGTTTATATTTTGCTCAAATTTCCAACGCGACTGAGAACTAAGAAATCAACGCTTTTTCTTGAAAAGGGCGATACTAGCAGTGATACCATTCAAAGAAAATCAACAGTGAATATTTTCAGACTTGATTTTATTTCCTATTTAAGAACTATTGTGTTTTTTGACATCCTAGATTGCATGATTCAGTGATCGAAACCCAAAACTTCATAAAGTATTTGAATTTAATAAATTAAAATTTGTTTTTGCTATTGAAATTGACAAAATGATAGTATCGGCCCTTTGGCGATTGTCTACTTTTTCGGTCCCATCTATCACCATTGAAGTATCGCCCTTACGTTTTTTTACAATAACTACCGTTCTACACCACCGATTTCGTCCGTGTATTTTCAATAGAGATCATTGTTACTATTTACAGCTGGTATCAGCTTGATAATCCTAAAAAAAATACGAAAATAACAGTTTCGCCTCTAAACTGCTAGCAAAAAAAGTATCGCCCTGTTTGTTTGCATGGAGCATGGAGGGCGAAACTTTAAATAAACAAACAAAAATACAGTTTCGCCCGTTGTATTGTTTGCTGTAGTTTAAGAAAGCAATATCGTAGAATCAAAACTTTTAAGGTTAATTTGTTGCGTTTCAAAGCCCTCATTCGCATGTATGAAAAAAGCCATTTGTAAGTAACGCCCTTTTCACGAAAAAGCGTTGAAATGAAATCGCAGCTCCTGATATCACGCTATCTCTGAAGTACATGCGTGCATAGTTTCAAATTTTACTTCGACGTCGACTTTTTCTAAAGGTGACTTCCCAGTAGTATTCTTGATTTGTATTATTATCGCTAATCCTAATACAAAAGAACAAATAAAAACCTCACGAAAACGAACCGTTTGGGAAAATCATCATCATTACTGGAATTTTCATTTTCACGAAACTTTTCGATAACCTTCCGTCACTTGCGTTAATGCACTGGGTGCACAGTAGGGTGACAGGAAAAAAATTACCCCTATCGGCCCACCTCTGCGTCGATTCCTAGTCCCACCAGGAGTACTTGCACCAAATTCGAAGCAAATCGGACAAGTCTAACTACCGGACCAACGGGCCTGAAGTTTGTATGGGAATTTTCAATAATTTACATGGAGAAAACCCACAAGCACGCATTTTCGCCGCTAGGTGGCACTATATGCATCGTATTATCACTGTAAGTGAAGGATAATTGAATTGTCTACAACTTAGTCGAAGACTGCAAGTAAATCCGACTTTGTTAAAAGAAGTTATTAAACTTTTAACGAAGTGATGTCTGAGTCAGTTTTGCATGGGGTCTAATAGTGCATGGTTGTGTATCAGTACTCGATTCACACGAACTAAACATTTTTGTGAAATAATCGTTAGGTTTAGCTCAATGGTATGTTTACAAGAATTATAGTAAATAATATGAGTCATGCTTTGATTAGAAAATTTTAGTTCCACCTGTTACCGCATAGAGGGCGCCAACACTAACTTTTCAACGGAGAGAGATAGAAATTTGGTGTCTTCTACAAAGTTATAGAACAGGCATTTTTCAGTATTTCTTCTGAACATTTTGATACTCTATCTCTCTTCTATGAAAAGTTAGTAGTGGCGCCCTCTATGCGGTCACAGGTGGAACTAAAATTTTCTAACCAAAACATAACTCGTATTATTTACTATAATTCTTGTAAACATACTATTCGGCTAAATCTAACCATTATTTCACAAAAATATATAGTTCGCGGGACTCGAGCACTGATACACAACCATGCACTGCTAGGCCCCATGCAAAACTGACTCAGACATCACTCCGTTAAATGTTTAATAACCTCTTTTAACATAGCCGGATTTACTAGCAGTCTTCGACTAAGTTGTAGATAATTAAAATATCTTTCTTATTTTCACTTACAGTGATAATACGATGTATACAGTGCCCCCTAGCGGCGAAAATACGAGCTAGTGAGTTTTCTTCATGTAAATTGTTGAAAAATCCAATATAAACTTCAGGCACGTTGGTCCGGTAGTTAGACTTGTCCGATTTGCTTCAAATTTGGTACAAGTACTCCTGGTGGGACTAGGAATCGACTCAGGGGTGGGCCGATTGAGTTTTCAAAAATTCATCATTTTTCTGGGCAGCCTAGTGCACAGTGCTTTAAAAATCTAGCGAAATCGTCTTAGGGCACCAGCGGGTCTGTAAAGAATACTAAATATTAATTTCTATTCCATACTTTTCAGTTCAGCAATTCGAGAGATCGTGCTCACCGCAAGCCATGAAAAATAGACTACGTTGTGAAGCGATGGTCACTATTTATTAAAAAATCACGGTTGAATAAAAAATAAAACTATTAAAAAATTTCAAATAGTTTATAATTTTCACAAACTTATTAGGAAAAATTGTTTAATAAGCTTTCGTAATATTGTGTAGGAAAAAAGCTGAAAATTTGAAAATAAATCTGAGGATTATGATTGATTACAGAACTCTGGAATTTTCTATTGGAATGTTTTCAGGCAGGAATTTGATATTGATGCTATTAGACAACTGTGAAATCAAGATCAATAGATCAGTTACATATCAGGACCCCATTCCGACAATTTATCAAAAGTCCTCATGATGTTTACAACAACAGAATATCAATCTACGGATCAGATAATGTTATTGTAATATTGAATTGAATCAGTCTGCATCAATAAATTTTCAACTCCAATCCAATATTTTTTTTTGGTGTGGGGGGGGGGGCTGTATGGTGTTAAACCCCAAAACCTTCTTTTGGCTACGCCGTTGCTTGGAGTTATTTATTTCGCTTTTCATTTTCCGAAAGGTTTCAGATCTATCCGATGGTCATAAGTTAGAAAAATTGCAGTCAGAAGGTTCGCATAAATGTACATTTTTGCACTGATAAGTTATCAAGTTCCTTCCAGACAACTTGGAAGTGTTCGGTGATTATTTCTAGTGGTTGTAGATAGAAAAATGAAATACAAAATTCGATTTATCGAAATAATGTTTGGCTTATTTCAATGGATTATTTCTATATTGAACAATAAATAGGCGACGAAGAGTAATCCACAAACAACAAGCCATAACTTTTAAAGTATTCAAAATAGATATTTGAAGTCTTCAGTAAAGTTATTCGCAAAAGTAAGAGCTACAAATTTGCTGAAGGCATCATTTCGTTATAATCACTTCCAAGAAAATTTGAGAAAATATCTCACTCATAGGGGGATTAATCAGCAAAAGCACAATACCAAAAGAAAGGGCATATTACCTCCATTAAATTCTCCGAAGATACAATTGACCTAAAATAAGCCGTTTTGGCGTTAATAATAGATTACATGTTTTTGGTCATATTTCTGGCAATGGGAAATGATAAAAATCTTTCGTCCGCATTTAATGTTAAATATCTCTTTTGATAATAGTCCGATTTCAACAATCTATAGCTTGTTCGAAAGGTATTCGTTAAAGCTATCTAAAAACATATAAATTGGTAATCTATATTGTCAATTTCTGCAGATAATTTAAAAAAACTGCAAAAAACGCCATTTTTACGCATTCAAACATTTATATCTTAAAAACTAAACATCAGAATCAAAAACAAATTAATAGCGTTCATACTGTTTTTTAGTTCTTTCATTTAAAATTGGTTTGGATAAGATCGGTTCAGCCATTGCTGAGAAACACGAATGAGAATTTGTCCGTTACATACACACACACACACACACACACAGACATTGTCCCAAATCGTCGAGCTGAGTCGATTGGTATATAAGACTCGGCCCTCCGGGCCTCGGAAAAAATCTTGAAAGTTTGAGCGAATTCTATACATTTCTTTTATAAGAAATGTAAAAATATGTAATTCGACGCCTTTATCCAAGTCAAAAATCAAATGTTGGAAAATACGTTTTATGGCTCACCAAGTCTTCCTCATCAAGGTTCCTGTAGACCCGGGACTACGACACACTTCGACATCTGATGAAAAGTCTAACTAATCAAATAAAACTCATTTATCGCAAAAAAATAATGTGTTTCCAAGTGCTGAGGTTTTATGATATAATGAATATTTGCGCTCGTTTGGCATTAACTCGTTACTCAATTGATGAGTAATACTGTTAGAGCTGTCCCAAATGTTATTATGAGAATTTGTAGCACTGCCCGTTATGAGTACAAAACAATTTCTACCACAATATGACACAATCTTTTTAAAATCATCAAAACGCGATGTAATATGTAACAAATTTACCGAACAGTAGACGTATTTCTTGTCTATGCTGTCAACAACCAGATTGACAGCAAAAATATCGTAAGTTGTTATCTCAAATATACAACCTGTGCACTATACGCAAAAATGAATGCAATAGGTATTTCACAAGGAGTGGTCATGCAATTTTTTTAAATGCAATGAAAACGGGGTTTGCTAAGTTTTCAACATAATAGCATCCTTCATGAAAATACATTCCACAACAACTAGAAGCTATCGAAAACGTTGGATAATGCTCTCCTATTTGTGTTAATTAGGGGCATGGCTAATTGTTGTTTTAATTGCCGCAAGGTTCTACTGTATCGATTTTGTTGGCTATTTTCGGCAAATTTAAGGCTAAGAGAAACGAAAGCATGGTCATGGGCATGATCGAAAGGAAAACCTTTGCCTTCTGCTAAGTAGGAGTTGGGCGTTGTACCCAAGTCTACCGCATGGTCATTGATAAAACATAACTCATCATCATGCTTTACCACCGACGCCGGCGTTTTAATATGATTATAACGCCAAACTCCTACTTAGCAAAAGGCAAAGGATTCTGCACATTTCCTTTCGATCAGTCCTAGTTTTCCGTTCTGATTAACTCTAGAATACCTATCCGTCTTTAAATTTCATTGCTTTCGTTTCTCTTAGTCTCAAATTTGCCGAAAATAACCAACAAAATCATACAATCATCCATTATGTTAGAGCTTCGGTTGACACAGCGAGGGAAAGGTCAATTATGCTCCGTTTACTGACTTATTTTAGTCTTTTCAGCCTTTTGGTTTTCAGCTAGAGGTTAACTTGGGACTCCTATTTCTGCTGCCTTCCACGACGTGAGAGCAGGACTCCAGCGACACGGCATCCAGGCTGATTTAGTCCAGAGAGAGATAATAGACTGTTATCTACCTCCTAATGGACCACAACCGAGAAAGTTTGTACTATTTGAATGGTATATGACACTAGATCCCAACTAACTTTTCCCAACTAAGTTTCCCAACTAACTTTTCAAATGTTTTTGGACAAAAAACTAACAATAAGTAATTTCGACTGTTCAATTCAATTGAATGCTTGTTTGTGTTTTAAAAACCCCAAAACAACATGTACGTAATTGTAAATGCCTTAGTCCGGCGGTTCAATGGCTAAAGACTTAGATGACCTTAGAAGTCACTCGGCGTATGCTCAAGCCCCAGCCAGAAGGAACTCTTAGTGATAAGTAGGGTCGCAATACTAACCCTGCAATCGCATTGTAAAATAATGTTGTAATGTCAACGATAAAGTTGTATGGACTGTTCATGACACACAACTTGTTCTATGTAGTATGAAAATATTTAGATCAAAATACTATTCTACCGTATAACTAATCTTACTAATTTCAAAGATCTTTCTTGGTCGGTGTCCATACTTACTGGTCGGTGGCCAACTGGACATACTGGCTCATAGTACCAGTGCATTACTTGCGGTATAAATCAGTTTCGTTAACATTTTGTCTATATAATATGATAATAAGATGGTAATAATATATACCCTGATCAGGAGGTAAGAAATAGGAAAATCACTGGTTCCACTAGCTAGTCTGTTCTGTCGTGTCACGACCTAGATAGACGCTTTGTGTTAGTAGAAGTAGTTCTTCAGCTCTAAACGTTGGGATTTCACTTAGATATCCGTTGAAATAACTGTTCAAGTTACGTACCGAAATTTGGCAGAATTTTTTTTACGATTTTGAATATAACCATATTTCGCATATTTTAAAAACCCAAACCTCATATTCGTGGATTCAATACTTTTTGGTCTATCAACTATTACTTGAAAGGAATAGTTATGTTTAAAAAAGTGGTATTTTGAAAACCGTGCGAAAATTTGGGCAAAAATACTCATGAAAAACAGGAAATGCGCTATAGGATTTTAGGAAAAATCCGCCCATGTGCCAGAGGTGAATAATCATTAGATTGATTTGAGCAAACTGATTCCTAGCATATATTCATAGCATAAAGTCATAAAGCTCAAAAGAAATATAGTACGTAGTTTTCGAAACGAAATCATTCTTTTATCATGATTTATTATAAGGGTGCAATATTTTGGCGCTTCTTGTAGCTAGTATGAGCAATTTAATAAATTTTTTTATAAATTTATAGTATCAATTGGAAAGAAATCGGCAATCGAAGCTTTTTAGTAGATTTCTCCACAAACGAAGCTTTATCTGTGAGTTCTAAAATACAAACAGGGCAACTATCAATGATGTAACACAAAATTTTCATTTCATTTGCCCCCTCCCACTTCTCAGGGTCATTGGTTATTTCCTTGGTAAATAAGTCACGAATAAGATGTCAAATTTTTTTTTCTTCGGTAGAAATACATTTAGTATGTTTCAGGTTACTTTTTTCCACCAAATTTCACAAAATGTTGAAATTTTTTATTGTCCCTCCCTCAATACAAGTGTGACATAATTTATAAATAGCCCCTACACCAAGCTTTCGGGTAGTACTAATTTAGCACAAACCCTATGCTTTTCTACTGCGCAGAACAAACGACGATATAATGCGTACGACGGAAAAATTGAAAAACGCTGTTATGAAATTTTTCAAATCAAGTTTTACTTGCTACCATTAGTTTCCTCGGATTCTTACGAATCCATTGGTATACTATACTTGGGTAGTGTTATGGGAAAAGCGAGAGAAAAATCGGGTTGAAGAAATCATTCATTTCATTAGCGTGCACGCATACATTCATATGAGTATCGTATATGCGTATTATATTGATATCCTCAATTCTGCAGATAAGAAGAAAAAGAAGCCCGACGGGGGCCTTAAGCGACAGTTACAAGAACAGAAGAACGAAAACGAAAAAGTGAGAACCAACAAAATGGAAGCACTAGAAGGTGCATTGTGTAAGTAGGGGTTTTCCTCTACTCGGGTTCTGATTGCCCGGCGGACCCTTCTTATCAGGGCGGCCTGGGTGCTTCTACCGGAATTTCGTAACACAACAAAAAAGGTAAATAAAGAAATAAATAAATTTCACCGTGTTTATTCCTACTAATTCTCTCCACTGCTGCTGCTGTTGAGCTGCCACTGCTGGGTGTAAAGGTGGGTGGTCTCGGCCGGGACAGCAACGGCCGAGTTCTCCTTGGATTATTGTTTGCTGCTCCGGCAGCAGCCCATAGCAATTAGCTAGGGAGGTGAGCGTGGCTCGTTTGTTGGAACCTCCCTAGCGACAATGGTGACCAGTGGCGGATCCAAGGGGAGGGTCTTGGGGGTCCGGACCCCCTCCGAAATGTTTTTACTTGTTGAGAAATTTTAAATTAGTTTCAAGTTTATACTAATATAAACTCAAAATAGTTCCAAACCAAATTTTACTAACAAAACTTATATTCTTTAAATATGGTTATTACGTATAACAAACTGTACAAAGTTTTTTAAAACCCGAAATTTCAGACCCCTCCCGAAATTTTTTTCTGGATCCGCTCCTGATGGTGACGAATCACCGGATTCGTTTTCTCCCCGTAAAGAATCCCGGAAGACACCGCAGTGTTCTTCCCAGGCGGATCCGTTGTCCTACCTGTGTTGTTTTTGTTAGCTGGAAAGGAGATCAAGGCTCGTTCGGTTAATCCTTCCCAGTGAGGGCGGATCGGTTCTTCTAGATCCTTTACGGTTATCTGGGGAAGCGAAAGCTCTTTTACACTCAGCTTCCCACAAACGGCGATCTAGCACCATGCAAGGCAGACACTTTTGCATATATTTCTGCTCACAACACACGCACTGCCGTGAATCTTCTAAAATCGATCTCGATCAAGACTAAGGATGCAAAATGCCTACCTTTTCTACGGCTGTAATTTTTCTACCTACATTCTCTTTTCTCATACGACGCTGCTATCACTCGCTAGTGCAGGACGCCCAGCGCTGTACGGCAGCCTGTAAGCAAAGCAGTAACATGACAAAAAGATGCTGCCCCCAGTACAGCCACCAGACGCGAGCGGTACAGCTGCTCTTTCCTTATTTTACACTTTTTAATATTTTAAATTTATTCAATATGTTTAATCACAAAAGACGACAATGAATGCGGTTCATTTACACCACGACCGGCATCAACGCTTTCGTGTTCGGACCTCTCACTTTGACTATGCAGAGAAAAATGTACAAAGCGAGAGAACAAACTTTACTACGCCACACAATCACCGTGCAGTCGGAGTACAGCAGCAAAACAAAAATGTATTTTACTGCTGTACGGAAAAATGTACTCGGTTTGGCTACCGTTCTGGCAAGAGCAGTAGTGATGCGTCGCTGTAGCGGGCTGTACGGCTTGTGCATATGTAAATATACCGGGAAAAATGTAGTTTACAGGTACCGTTCACATCCCTGATCGTGACACAAAACGACTGCACACAAACGTGGTTCGAAGCTAACTCTAGATGGCTGCCTCCCGCTCGATGTCAACATGCCAGTCCACCTTCCACCACCACCGTTCACCCGCTGAGTAGCGTATTCCGCAATCGTTTTTACCAGCAAGTGGAAAATTGAAGCCTACGCTCGTGGCCTTCGCGATAAAACAAACCTGCTCACAAACGCGAACATGCAACTGCAATCATCCACACATACTTACGCCCGCGATCTCGCCAGCATTAATTCCTGATTCTGATTCACGTCCGGAAGTCTCTAACCTCGGTCCTAGCAGCCTAGGCATGTTCCTTTAGCTAGATCAATAAAAAAATGACGCTCGTATTCACTAGACAACATGGCGACATGACCGGGAACTCTTGTGATATTAGGGAATTCTCCTCTAGTATCTGAACCGTACCCTGAAAATTAAGTATCAGACTCTAACTGAGACTGAGTGATTCTGACAGGGAACCCTTCCGACACCCTTTCTCTACAGCTCCAGTAGGACAATTCACGAAAAAAGTTTTTTATGTCTAATGTTTCACTCAATGAGCTGAACTAAATTGATTTATTTACTCTACTTATTACTGCGGCAAGTGTCCATTTATTTTGAATAATTCAAGCGCTGAAATGTTCGCCGAATCCAGTTTTTCGTTAATTACCGGTACATTACCAGCATCAGCACCTGATGTCGCATTTCCTGTCAGCGACTCGCAGTTGTTTACAAGAGGCACATGGTCCAGCATGGTTCATGAAATATCGTCTCTTCGGTCACCATGACGCACACTTTTGAACAGTTGTGAGGAAGCCCTTATTCCCACCATCACAGTCGTGCCCTTCCTGCCAGCGACAAGCAGCCGTCCCGGTCCTGTGGTGGAGTTGGTACAAGGGGTCTTCCGCAAGCCTACCACAAGCAACTACAATACATCTGCGAGCTCTTCCTTGCCTCAAAACCCTTCGGTTTCCAGCCTTGGTCAACGAAAGGACAAGCTGCCGTTATACTACCACAACTTTGGTGGATCGTTGAACAATATCGCCTTGCAGTCTCTGATGTGAGTTTTGACATCATTGTCCTCGTCGAAACGTGGTTGAACAATGACACGCTTTCCAGTCAGATGTTCACGTACCGGCTACGAGGTGTTTCGTTGTGACCGGAGCCCGAACAACAGCCACCGGAGGTGGCGTATTAGTAGCAGTTAATTCCAGCTTGAAGGCAGGAGCTGTCGAAAACTTTTCTTGGATTTGCGTTGAGCAGGTTTGGACGATTGTCGAGCTTGGCAACTGTAAGTTGTACCTGTGTTCCACCCAACCGCGCTCGTGACATCGAATATGTCGAAGCACACTGCAGCTCGGATTTTACGATCCTCGAAGGTGCTAATGCAGTTGATGAGATCATGGTGGTAGGAGATTTTAACCTTTAACCACTTCATATAAATTTTCCCGCAATGGATTTCTTTATCCGGATTCCGACCATTCCGTTCTCCATCCAAGTGTTTTGTCAGCGATCAGGTATCCGCCACCTCCTCAATAGTGATGGCTCGTTCTCCTCTAGTAAAACCAGTAGCATCCTCCACTGTGGTGCATAATTTCGATATTTCACCGCTCTCCGTCTCCAACGATTTTCGTTAAGCTGACCATCACAGTATCTCAGACCTTCTTTCCACCATCGATTGGGAAAATATTCTGGACCCCGAAGATATCTAGACCGCAGTTCAAACTTGTTTCTAACGTTCTGGCATACGTTATTGACAGACACGTTCCGAAGAAAGTTCACCATCGACAAACCGGTACTCCATGGCTAACCAATACGCTGCAATGGCTCAGGTCCATCAAGAGAGCTGCCCTGCGGAGATTTACCAAGTATCGCACAATACCACTCAGAAACTATTACGTCAGCCTCAACTCAACCATGCATATAAACGAGAAAGTCAGCACACTTTCTTTCGATATCAACAAAATATTCAGCGTAATCTTAAGTCGCATTCTAAACGTTTCTGGAAATACGTGAATGAGCAGCGCTAGGAATGTGGACTGCCGTCGTCTATGATTTTCAATGGGAAAAATTCGCGAATGTATTCATAGATGAGGCACTAGCTATTGAGCAAATAGAATTCGCTGCTAGCTCCACTAGTAGGCCAAACTCTGAGTACTATTGGTGTCGATGCAACGATGATTACCAGAGCTTCCCCTCGACTTAAGTCATCTTTCAATCCGGGATCGGACGGGTTCCCCTCCGCTATCCTGAAAAGGCATATTGAAGCTTTGATTACTCCGCTTCTTCATATCTTTCGAGTATCTATTTATAGAGGTGTTTTTCCATCTTGCTGGAAATACGCGAACATGTTCCCAGTCCACAAGAAGGATGATAAGCGAGACGTCAATAATTACCGTGGAATAACTTAATTGAGTACTATTTCGAAGTTGTTTGAGCTGGTGATTACGGAACCTCTTCAGGCTCACTGTAAGCAGTAGCTAAGTGACGATCAACACGGCTTCACGTCCGGACGGTTAAAATCGTTCAACCTGCTGTGTTTAACATCCTACAAAACAGAGAGTATGGAACGTCGTGCTCATAAGATAAATAACGATATCGCAATCGCAAAAATTGAGAGATTTGGAATAAATGGTAGTGTTTTGCAGTTGTTTCGATCATACCTCACAGATAGCGACCGAGAGATAGCGGTTGTCGGAAGATTATCAGGCCCCCACCTTCATTTCTACGTCAGAAATACCCAGAGAAGCCACTTGGGACCGTTGATGTTTCTGCTATACGTCAATGATGTACATCTAGTTCTAAAGACTCCACGATTGTCCATCGCAGATGATCTCAAGATATTTCGCCTGATTCGTTCAATTAAAGATAGCAGATTTCTCCAACAGCAGCTTGATGTCTTTGGCAATTGGTGTAACACGAACCGCATGTTCGGAACCCGGAGAAGTATTCGGTAATATCATTTTCAGGGAAAAAGGATTCGATTCATTTTAACTACTGTCTACTAGAAACAGACATTGAACGCGTCAGTCACGTTAACGATTTGGGAGTGATTCTGGATTCTACGTTTAAACAACACGTCTACTATGCAGTTGGAAAATCATCTCAAGCACTGGGAAGCATCTTCAGCATAGCCAAAAAAATTTACAGATATCTATTGTCTCAAATCGCTCTACTGCTCTTTGCCGCGATTTATCCTAAAATATTGCTCTGATGCTTGGAATCCAAACTACAATAACGGCGTTGAGAGAATAGAGTCAGTATCAGCTGTTTTAACTAGAGCCCCTACATGTTCGAAGGATTTCCAGATTACCTCGCACTAATTATAGTATGTAAGGTGCCATCACTGGTCTGCAACGCATTTTTAACCAGGCAGCTTCAGCATTCGATTTCGACAAACTCTGCGTATACGTTTTTCCTGATTATTTAATCAATTAGCTAACTTGATCGTTTTATTCTTTGTTTTTAATTATTGTATGACTATTGTTTTTGTGTACGACTTGATTGTTAGAATTAAGATTAGTATTAAGGCCAACACCATTGGGGCTTTGATATGCCTGTTGATGAATTAAAAAAAATAAACAAAGAAACAAACTAATATAGTAACTTTTCATCAATCTCTTGCTTCAATAATTTATAATCCCATTTGTTTTATTGATTTTCTGTTATTTATTCAGTTTATTCGAGGTACTACCAGTTAGCACTCTACTTCTGAGCTGAGTAAACGTCTTTACCGCGAGAGCTTACGTTCGGAAGATAGTCCACAGACTTGTTGAAACTACCTAACAGCATATTGCTCGTTGGGCATCGCCAAGCCCTGGTTTCGCCGCGCTTATCGCGTCGCTGGGACATTTCGACATGAAACGACGCGAAAATACCTTCCGCGTCGATTTTGCGAATGTGCCGAAAAAACCATCATTCGAAGAGATCCATGTCTTTGTTAGCACCAACCTTGGTCTGAAGAGAGAGGAGGTAAGACGCATCCAGTGTAGCCGAAATCTTGGTTGTGTTTTTGTGAAAACCTCTGAGCTCGAAGTGGCACAGAGAGTGGTCACTGAAAATGACAACAAACACGAAATCGAAGTCGAAGGAAAACGATACCCGATACGGATTCAAATGGAAGATGGAGCAGTAGATGTCAAATTACATGATTTATCTGAAGATGTGTCGAACAAACAAATCATGGATTTTCTAAGTGCGTACGGTGAAGTGATTTCGATTCACGAGCTAGTGTGGGACGAAACATTTGCCTTTGGAGGAATACCAACAGGGATCCGTATTGCTAAGATGTTGATCAAGCAAAACATCCCAACCTTTGTTACCGTTGAAGGAGAAACGACTCTCCTTACATACTACGGCCAGCAACAAACATGCAGGCACTGCTCAGAGTTTGTACATAACGGAATATCCTGTGTACAAAACAAAAAGCTGCTAGTCCAGAAGCTCACGGCGGACCAGTCGAAGAAAACATACGCTAATGTGACCAAAACCGGGCGAAGACAAAACTCACCTGTACTGAAGCCCGTCGAACCAAAATCGTCGAAACCGACAACACTGAATCCAAGCACCTCTGGAACAGTCCAAACGAGAGCAGAAAATAAAACTACTGATACAAGCAAGAATCCCCAGGAACACAGCCACACGAGAACAAGCGCGATCACTGATGTAACACCAGCTTCCGAACTGAGCCTCCAACCAACACTGGCAGGAAGAGATATTCTCCATAGAGCAGCACTTACTGGAAAAAATGACGATGTAGACATGGACAGCGATGGATCCTCCGCTTCTAACGGCAGCAGACGGTCACTCAGACGAAAAGCGAGCAAGAAAATGAAACACTACCTGCAGGAGCAAGAGGGGAATACTTCGCAATGAACCAAATAAGTTATAATATTGCTACAATAAACATTAACACGATTACAAACACGACAAAAATAAATGCTCTTCAAACTTTCGTTCGAACCCTGGATCTGGACCTAATCTTTATGCAGGAGGTGGAGAACGAGCAGTTGGTCTTACCTGGTTTTAATATCATCTGCAACGTGGATCACGCGCGACGAGGAACAGCAATTGCTCTCAGAGATCATATAAAATTCTCACACGTTGAAAAAAGTTTAGATGGTAGAATAACTACACTTAGAATACACAACACCACTCTGTGCAATATATATGCGCCATCAGGCACGGCTCTCCGTGCAGAACGAGAACGCTTCTTTAATTCCACACTACCATACTATCTACGTCATCAGACAGAACACACAATTCTCGCTGGTGATTTTAACTGTGTTCTGAGGTAATGTGATGCAACAGGACACAATACAAGCACAGCTCTTCAAACGCTAGTACGCCACATGCAACTACACGACGTCTGGGAGAAATTGTACCCTCGTACTCCTGGATACACATACATAACCCAAAGCACTATGTCGAGATTAGATCGTATATATATTAGCTCTAATCTTCGGGATAAACTGAGAGTGGCGGATACACATGTGTGTTCATTCACGGATCATAAAGCGCTCACAGCGAGAATCTGCCTTCCCAATCTAGGTAGAAGACAAGGCTACGGGTTCTGGTCACTTCGCCCGTACCTCCTAACGCCCGAAAATATCAACGATTTCCGTAATCAATGGCAATATTGGACCAGACAACGGCGCTATTATCCGTCTTGGATCAACTGGTGGATGTACTACGCCAAGAAAAAGACTAAGTCTTTCTTTCGGTGGAAATCGAAAACTGCCTATGATAACTACCATCTTGAGCACCAGAGACTCTACAGTCAACTTCGACAGGCATACGATGACTACTATCAAAATCCTCGAATGTTAACAACAATAAATCGGTTGAAGGGAGAGATGTTTACACTCCAACGAACACATACACAAATGTTCATGCGGATCAACGACACGCATATATCCGGGGAACCACTCTCCACTTTCCAAATAGGCGAGAGAACTAAGAAGAGAACAGCGATCACTCATCTTCAAAATGAACACGGCGAAACTCTCGAGAGCTCTGATGAAATAGAAGAGCATATATATAAATATTTCTCTGAACTATACAAAGAAAATGAGAGGGAAGATCAACCAACAGAAACTGTTTTTCGGTGCGAGAGAATTATTCCAGAAAACGACGATATAAACGAAACTATGATGAACGACATCACAACAGCAGAAATACTCTCAGCAATAAGGGCGAGCGCATCCAGAAAGGCACCGGGCCCAGATGGCCTCCCGAAAGAGTTCTTCCACAAGTTGTTCGATGTGATACACAGAGAACTCAATCTGATCCTCTATAAAGCACTCACTGAAAACTTTCCATCTGAGTTCGTAAACGGGATAATTGTAATGGTGAAAAAAAAGAATACCGGAGACATATGGGGCATACCGACCGATCTCGCTGCTAAATTTTGATTACAAGATACTAACACGCATTCTGAAAAGTAGACTTGAGACAGTCATGAGAAGACATCGGATTGTAGGCAATGCACAAAAATGTGCAAACCCTGACGCGAATATCTTTCAAGCAACACTTACTCTCAAAGATCGAATAGCCCAAATGATCAAAAACAAGCAACGGGGGAAGCTGATCTCCTTCGACCTAGACCATGCATTTGATCGCGTACGACGTTCGTTCCTGTATGGAAATATGAGATCACTAGGCTTCAACACACAGTTTGTAGATTTACTCTCACGATTAGCTGATCGCTCTTCATCCCGCATATTAGTAAATGGCCATCTATCTCCTTCATTCCGTATCCAACGATCGGTCAGACAAGGATGCCCAATCAGCATGCACCTGTTCATTCTCTATCTTCTTCCACTAGTGAGAGAACTTGAAAATGTGTGTGATACTGATCTAGTGGTGGCCTATGCGGACGATATAAGTATGATTGTAACATCAACGCGCAGGATAGAGCAAACTCGGGACATTTTCTCTCGGTTTGAGCAGATAGCTGGGGCGAAACTCAATTGGAACAAGACGACTGCAAATAACGTTGGGCTCGTAGATGAACTGGCATTGCAAGTACCTTGGTTACACACAACCGACCAAATTAGAATCCTAGGTGTAACGTTTGTCAACTCTATTCGACAAATGACATCCATAAACTGGAATGATGTCGTCATCAAATTTTCTAGATTGGTTTGGCTCCATTCATTGCGAGTTCTGACTCTTCATCAAAAAATAATGCTCCTCAATACATTCATAACATCCAAAATTTGGTATTTAGCATCGACCCTAGTGCCACTCAACGTTCATACGGCAAAACTGACATCGACGATGGGCACGTTTCTGTGGAGCAGAGTACCAGCTCGGATTGCTATGCAACAATTGTCACGAAGTATCGAGAAGGGAGGATTAAAGCTCCAGCTTCCAGCTCAAAAGTGCAAGGCGCTTTTAATCAATCGTCATCTTCAATCTACAAAGCTGTGATCCTCCAAAACGCTGTTAACCAACCAGTCCCAATAGCTGATATACCATGCCTGAAGCTAGTCCGCCAATCCTACTACCAGCTGCCAGCTCATCTACTACATAATTTATCTGCCGGTAATTTTCTCCAATACTACGTAGAGCAAACAGAAGCACCGAAAGTCGAACGCGACAACCCGACCGTTAACTGGAAACACGTTTGGAACAACATATCTACACAGAAGCTGACATCATCACAACGAGGAGCATTATATATGTTGGTGAATAAAAAAACTGAACATCGACAACTAATGTGCACAATTCGAAGAGCAGACGATGAATATTGCGTACATTGCAACGTAGTGATAGAGACTCTGGAGCATAAATTCTCTGAGTGCCCGAGAGTAAGAGCGGCATGGGTTCTCTTCAGACTAAAGCTTGAGACGATATATCCAGGTGGAAGACGACTGTGTTTCGAGGATTTGATCAAACCATCTCTTTCAAGTCTATCAAAAAATGTTAGGGTAAAAGTGCTTAAATTGTTTATAAATTATATTAATTATATTAACCAAAGTAATATTGATATAGATACAGATGAGCTAACATTTTATTTAGAAACGAACTGAAAAATAATGTTTTAAACTAACAACCATAGCTCAATAATAAAAAAAAAATAAAACATAGTTTAAACTTTGTAGGTTTTCTAAAACATTTGTGAAAAATATAAACAGTAAAAATTGTTGCTAAAAAAAAAAATTCGTGCAGAACTAGAACCTGTGTTCATCCAATCTCTAGTTGGGTGCCTACTTCTCATGAGTTCTGTAAACTAATGAATGATCCAACAGTGATATGTACAACAAATGTCTCATCTCGCTTTTGGTGGATCAAATCGGTTTTTAATGCAAGCATCATACCCAATTCAGGCACGTAGCTAGAGGGGGGGCCCCTCATAAATGTTTTGAAAATAAATTTCAAAAACATTATTATCAGCGACTTTAGCTTGAAGCTCGTTTGGTTTGAGATAAAGATTGCTGTTTCCAACAACCAAAATCCATGATCACGAAATTCAGTGTGGTTTATGCTTCTGTCCCAGCCAGTGTGAAGCAAACGAAGTTAGTTTTATATTGGATCGTAACAAAGGAAATTCTAATATACTATGCCCTAAAAATCCATCGAGATGAGTCAGTCGCAGAAGCAAGAAGTGGTGCACAGGCCAAATACTGTGATTAGTGGTGATTCGCATAAGACCGAGTATTTGTGATGAGGAACATTTTCTGAAAGTAAAAATGGAGGCTATACTTACGATAGCCACCTTTATTGAATTCTACCGCCTCAAGTATTCTGCGCTCATAGCGTTTAACAAATTGGATCAGGCAAAATCATTGATTTTGAATGATTTAAAGCCATTAAATTTTAATGGTTGTGTGTGACAATGCTGTAATGAAGATCTTTATATAAATGGACGGCCTGAGAATCAATGTTCGGTTACAAGATCGGATACCGCTTACTTGCAGATACATATCACATATGGTAGAAATTCAGTACAAAATATAATGCGATAGTACAATTACACATAGTATTCTTTGCACATATCAAAGACAAACAAGTACGTTCCAGTTCTGTGAAAAAACGTCACATTACGATTTATTTACCGCTGAACACAAACAATTACCAAATATGTGGCACATGTTCAGGTAATATTGCCAACGGCAAAAGCTGCGTCAGTATCTCAAAATCTACAGCCAGCACAATCATTGAGGAAATTCACAATCAAAAAGGCAACAAGCAAGCATGTTTGCGAACGTAATGGCAGCAACCACGATTATGACACGAAAGTGTCCAATAGCATTAACTTTCCAACTGACTGAAATTTCATGCAGAATCGAATGTTTGAGCGCAGAGGAAATATAAATTCCTTCACCAACCAAAGCATGCATTTGTTATTATGTGGGCAGTTCGAGCATTAGTGAGCTGCGTAATCTATGTCTAGTGCATTTTTGCTCAATAATCCCTCTCAGAACTAGCATAGAAACAAAATTCAGTTTGATTCTGAAACCGAACATATGCGAACCCGAATGCGCTATGTCGAGAGAATGAATGACGAGGGTAACGAACCAAACATTTCATTTATCGCGGTGGGCAGGGATTGAATTTCGCTTCTCTTTCAATGTCTGAAAATAGTCTTTAATGTATCATCATTTAAATTGAAAATTATTATAAATTTGAGTTGAATAGGAGTTAAACCGTTTCTGCACATTTACAAATCGCCTGCCCAATCAGAAGATTTGAAGCGAATTTCGACATTCTCTTGTATTTTTATTGGTATTTAAATAATTGAGTCCTAATGAACTATACTAAAAAGAAATGACCCAAAGTGGCATGTGACGAAGTCGAAGATGTCGTTATAATCGTTGAAGCGACGGGTCATTTCTAATATCGGTTGTTGGCAGCGTAGTGTTCGAGAACAAAGGACACGGGTTGGTGCGTAGAGGTTAATTTGTGATAGAAGATCGGGAGCATCATATTCAGCCATAAGAAGCGTAGACACGATGGTAGTTTACGACGCGGGTCTACGATCTTCTAAAGTATGTAGCCCTAATAATCGACAACGTTCCCAGGCAATTGACGTAACGCATATCGTATGAATCTGCGCTGGAGAGCCTCACTTCGTTGGCTTCAAGTTGTATGATGGGGGCACCCGCCAGACCACGTTTGCAAATTCCAACAGTGAAAATGGTAGCTTATAAATTAATAGCAAAAACCAAATTCAAAAGCAAGAATTCGTCGATGTACTATGCCATTTTTGTATCAGATAACATATTGTCTATTGCCTCAGTTTTGGAACTGTTTTCACTAAGAAATTTTCAAAATTACATTCAGTTTCAAGTGACTATCTCAAGTCGCCAGAATTAACACATTTATGCAACAAGTTAAGCCCCTCCTGAAACAAAATCATGGCTACGGGTCTGACCCAGTTCGAGACAACGTTCAATGAATTAATTACACGATACTTATTGATGTCTCCCTTATTTCCTTTTTTAAGAACAGGACATATATTTATGGATTTCCAGCAAATGGAAAAATGCCACTGGCAAGAGATAATCGAAAGTTGTTATGAAGCCGAGTTTCAAACGTGCCTTTTGAGAAGCACAAGAGGGAATTTGTTGGGTCCCAGAATTTCAAGACGTTTGAAATTTCTGAATACTATGCTTTGTTTTTCGTGCTCTGCTTGAGAGTGAGATTGCGTTGCAGTTATTGTTGCGGTTGACCGTAGCTGCAAACTGGACTAGAATAAATTTAACTCAACGAAAACAAATTGCAGAAAAACCAGGACAAATCAATTATTATATTCGACATCCCAGAACACCGAGACCTACAGTTAAAAAATATCACCATCTGTTTGCGCCTACTTCTAATCTATCGTCGTCAGAATAATAAGGTTTCACTGTACACATAACATAGTTCAATTTGTATATCATTTAGATTAGATTTATTTCGTGTAGTTGTAGTGTGCATAATTTACGCTTCTGTTGGTAGTATTGCCAAGTCAGTATATGTTTCTGTGTCAGAAAAGGGTTGAACTAATAGGGTTCGTCCAAAAGTGTATCAGGACTATAAAAGCCCAGCTCACACCAGATCACATACGTTTTTACGTTTGTAAGTTATTCTGTTTATACTGTTCGTCCGTTCCTTAAATACATTTAGATAATATTTAGTACGTATTATATTGCGTCTGTCAGTCCGCCAGTAATATTGTGAGTGAGAACCAAACCGCACCAGTACCGCTTAGTCTAATAAACGAAAAGTGTGAAAGTAGATTCCACCGAGTTTATCTACATCGAGAACAGGAAATATCACCGACAAACCATACTGACGCTTTGATGTGCGAAAACACCATCGTATATTCATTTCAAAGGGCCCGTTTTTGTTAAAAAAAACTGGGAAATATAAAATGAATAATTTCTTCCAAAATTTAGAATTAGTAAATTCACCTATGAAAATCGTATTAAATCATATAGTTACCAAAAATCGAAGCCCCTCACGCTCCAGCGAATAAGTCAATCTGCAGACATATCCAACCACACCTCCCAGGAATAATTCCTACGCTAAAACATCACCCAAAGCAACCTAGAGCAGACCCTCTCTCGACCAGCTCTTGCGAAAATCGATATACCTAATCCTTTTCTCGACCATTTGCAGAGGGTAAACGAAAAACAAAGACGCCACCAGCATCCCATCGCATCGTGTCGGGCTGGGCCAGTGAAGTCTTCAGGGCGAAAAAGAAAATATGGGAATTTGCCACAGAGAATCCGCAGCCCCAGTATCTCCATCAGTTCATCGTCCACCGCTCCTTACCTGGCCACTATTTACCGGTGCGGGGAGAAAAAAAACTTACATCATACCTAGTATAAAAGTACGGTTAGCTGCTAGGGGGGAAACAATTTTTTAAATTGCTTCTTCTTCTCCTTCCTTGCCGTGCAGGTTGTCGGCCGGAATGGCTCACTCGCTCGGCCATTGTAACGAAAACGCTTCGCTTATTATCGCCGGCAAGTTAATTCAGTTGAACGAGTCGTTCGAGGTGTTGAAGAAACCCTTTCCCTTCACACATACACGCGGGAATGCCATTCACTGGTAATGTTTTTCTCAGCTTCCGGACAATGTGGAACATTATGGAATATTCAGCGAGAGCTTCCTGTGAGAACAGACTCGATTAAATTTCTCCTATTAAATACTTGTTCGATAGGAATGCAACCGTGTTCATTAAAAATTTCATCGGAAGGGATGCTTTTCTTCTCGCTAAGGGGAAGATAAGCCTCCCTAGCTGTTGAGAACTAGGACGGTTTTGTTTATGCAAAATATACCGTTCAGTTTTTCTCCCGTAGGCGCCTACTAGGATTTTTATCCTTAGGGCTTTTGTAGCAATTATACTGGATCTGTTACTCGAAAGAAGGCCAATTGCCTTCTTTTATATTCAGCCCGTAGAGACGCTCCAAAGTAACATAATTATTTCGCTATGTAGCCAAGGTAACAGCTGGGAAGTTCACTCGGTAGGTTTAACAGAAAAAAATACGAACGAACTGGATTCCAGGTAAGAACCTGGAAGACTATAATGTAAGAAAGAAAAATCCTTCGGTGGCAGGTGATACTGAAAGTTTTAACTATGTCATCCCCTTGAAATGAGCGTGGCAGTTGTAGATGGATATTTTCACTCCGCAGTTCGTTCCAGATGACGTTGCAGAGTGATTTAAATTCGCGTTAAAACCGGGTTGAGACTTACAACGTAATAAGTTCGAGGAACCTCAATTACGTACGGTTTGTGTTAAGACAAAACAAACTTTTAGCTACATTGTGGAATACTTGTGCATTGTGCATAGCGAGACTGGATTCCGCATTTTCCGCGGATTAGGTGTATTTCATGTTAATATATGCGATGTGGATTTAATTTGCTTCGATGTCAAAATTTATATTTTTTTACATTTTAACGGCATTCAATTAGCTAGATATTACTGGGTAGGGAAAGTTATGAAACTTAGAGCCATAGTACTCAAGTGAGAGCAAGGATGTGAAGTAAACAGATCGGAAAACTAGAAGTGGCAGGGTCATTAGAACAGGCTTAATATCATACGGGCTTAATCTTTGTCTTCTGTTAATGAAGGTCGAACTTAGGCAGAATAACTACGAATCACCCGAGTTCACTAACATGTGTCGGTTGTCACGGTGAAGATAGATACGTCTACCTTTATCAGGACACATGTTAGTGAACTCGGGTGATTCGTAGTTATTCTGCTTAAGCTCGACCCTAATTAACAGAAGACAAAGATTAAGCCCGTATGATATTAAGCCTGTTCTAATGACCCTGCCACTTCTAGTTTTCCGATCTGTTTACTTCACATCCTTGCTCTCACTTGAGTACTATGGCTCTAAGTTTCATAACTTTCCCTACCCAGTAACATCTAGCTAATTGAATGCCGTGTAAATGTAAAAAAGAAAATGTGACTAACATAGTCGAAATAAAAAAAGGAAAAAATCAAAATATATATTTAGTTCAAAATGTTCGCTGTATTTTACACAAATAATTGCACACTGCCCAGAGCCCTTGGGCTTCCGGACAAAAGCTACACTCGAGCACTTACAGATATATACTTCTCTATTTAATTGAATAATGATTAGCGAAGTTCCGTGGATTTAACTGTTTGGATTATTTTATTGTTTTTTTGTCAAACAAAAGATTTTGCAATTTTTACTTAAATGCATTTCGTTATTTCAACAGTTTAAAAATAATTTTAATTTCTCTCTGGAGATAATAGGTATGGGCGCATCATTTGATTGAGCTTTATTTGCATTATCAGTTTTATGAGTTTTTTTAGTTAGTAGTTATTAAAATAATTTATGAGTTCTTAAATGACGGATCCCCGCATAAAACTTTAATTGAGAAAGTTATGATGCACATTGTACGCGTTGGATAAAACTGTCGTTAATAATTACTAATAATTGTAAATGCGCGGCGTTCTGTAAGTGTTTGTATGTTAATGAATATGCAGTGTGCCTCATATGATGGAAAAGGGAATGCGATGCAATAGAGTTTACAAATTGCATATAAGAGAAATTGTTTTTGGGTTGTTTCAATGCGCTTTTCATGCAGGATAGTGTATGGACTCCATACTACGCTGCAATATTCCAGAATTATTCTGACTTATGTTTCGTATGATGATTTAATTGTATAAAGGACTTCAAAATTAATAATGCCATGAAGTCCATCATATTATTAGCTTTATTTGTTATTGTACATGTAATATTCAACAAATGAGAGCTTAATGAAAAACAAAGAATTCGGCACCTTTAATCTAACGCAAACGTGCCTTATCAAATAAACGAATTGATTTAGAAAAAAAACCTGTTTTAATCCACCTAGCGGTGCAATTGTGCCTTTCTCAATAATGAATTTTTTAGTTGCTTATATTTATTAAAAGCTTTCAAATGTATACATTACAATTTTATTATACATGACTTGATAACTATATACAAGAAAAGAAATCATTATTCGAGTTCTAAAATTTTGCAAAAAAAACCAGTCACGGTAATATTGAATTGAAGAGGATCGAAATCGCTTAAGTCCCAAAAAGTCGATTTTTATAAAAAAAAATTTTCGAGATAAAATAAAATCTCGACGTTTCATGCATTTTAAAGATGTTTGGCATCAAAAATACGAATTCGATTTCTGAAATTTCATGGGGTCCCCCCTTTGAAAAAAAATTTGAGTTCTGGATTATATGGGAATTTCATATGTGACCGGACGGTTCAGTGTATATTCCAGGAACCAAATAAGCGATCCGTGCGAAGTTTTATAGACATCTGTGGGGATAATATAGCTATCATTTGGGACTAAGTTTGCGAAAATCGGCCCAACCATTTCGGAGAAATTGATGTGAGTTCGTTAATTTTGAAACATGGCCGCTTTTCCCGGGCACTTCCGGAACCGTCTATGGTGGTCAATGTAGTCAACGAAAGTTGGCCGTTGGTGACCTAGAACAGCAAATTTAAGTTCTTTGAGAGACATTTTAGCGAAATTTTTACCTTTTTTGCTTTCTTCGGAGTATCGGTTTGAATCGCAATTTGCTATGTGATCGCACGCCACAACCTGTAACTCCAGAACCGGAAGTCGGATCGGGATGATAATTAAATAGCCATTTACGGGGGCGCAACACCTTTCATTTGAGACTAAGTTTGGTTGAATCGGTCTAGCCATCTCCGAGAAACCGATGTGATTGTTATTCTGAATTTGGATACTTCCGCCGGGGCTTCCAGAACCGATGATGGTGGCCAATGTGGCCAAAAAGACTTTGAATGGATGTCAGTGAC
The DNA here is from genome assembly GCF_030247195.1 of Topomyia yanbarensis. Taxonomy (NCBI): domain Eukaryota; kingdom Metazoa; phylum Arthropoda; class Insecta; order Diptera; family Culicidae; genus Topomyia; species Topomyia yanbarensis. The sequence continues at coordinate 39,620,257 of NC_080671.1, read as the reverse complement.
CTAATACTACAAATCGAAGCAGTTGTGGTCATATTTTGGAAAAATTTTCACCTTTATACATTCATTGCAGAATTTATTAAAATCAACATTTTCTGCGTGATCGTGCTCACCACCCTGTAATTCCTGAACCGGAAGTCGGATCCATCAGAAATTCAATAGCAGCCTATGGGAACGTTGTATCTTTCATTTGAGACTAAATTTGTCAAAATCGGTCCAGCCATCTCTGAGAAAAATGAGTGACATTTTTGGTCACATACATACACATACATACACACATACATACACACGCATAGACATTTGCCGAACTCGACGAACTGAATCGAATGGTATATGTCACTCGGCCCTCCGGGCCTCCGTTAAAAAGTCGGTTTTCAGAGCAATTGCAATACCTTTCTATTGAGAAAGCCAAAACAGGATCGAAAACGAAAAGGAATAAAAAATGCTCCGAAACGCAAACGTGATCGGAATGCACAACATCAATTCCACATTCTGACGATGCCGAGAGCACCGAAGAAGTTAATGGCGGGCATAGCGTAGTTGGTATAAAATTATCTAAAAAGATTTTTCTAGTCAGAAAAGAGGAGAATGACCGTAAGGTTAAAACCTCTATAATCGAAATAAAAAAACATCGAAAATGTCATTCCCAACACAAAGCCAGACACAGCGCGGCTGATAAAACATGTTTTTTCAACATTTTTTTTTCAACATTTACTTCCATGGTTTCATGATTTTTCACATCACTTGCCACTTCCTCATTTTCTTACCTGAATGACTTCAATGGATTGCATGTATTATTTTTGTTATTAATTTTAAATAATCTGCAGTATTCATACTCTTCAAATAAAAGATTAACCGCTGATTTTCAAGGCGTGTACATTGTTTTATTTAACCTCATAGCGTACCCCCAGATTTTAAAAACGCCGAAAAAAGTACCTTCGCTTTATTGGATTTAGCTTGAAAAACATTTAGCCGGGCATAAAATTATTATTGTCAAAATGTTACCAGATTTATAACCTTCCCGAATGCTTGTTTGTCAAAATCAGTGCAAAATTACCATCGCACGAGCTCGCAAAAAAAAACTGACGTACTTGACCCCACTCTACTCTACATGGCGTTAGATTGGAATGTTGGGTAGGGTTGCTGTAGTAGTTTCCTGGATATGTTTAGCTTTGTTTTGACCCTTGTTCATAATTTGGGAATACAAAACCGACAGTTAAACGATGTTCAAGATTGTGGGAGTTTATTCGCGATTTTTTGTACAGGTCTGCCACCGTTCCAAATGTTCGGGCGATAATGCCCATGCCGTCCGCGAAGCATACACATTTGGCGGATTTCATGAAGATCGCGCCCCGTCTGTTGAGCCCGGCTCGTCGCAATACACCTTCCAGAGTGACACGAGAATCCATCACCTTGTCTCAGTTCCCGTCGAGATTCGAATGGACTGGAAAGTTCACCCGAAATCCTTACGCTGTTTTGTACACCGTCCATCGTTGCTTTGATCAGTCGAGTCAGCTTCCCGGGAAAGCTGTTTTCGTCCATGATTTTCCATAGCTCTACGCGGTCGATACTGTCGTATGCCGCCTTGAAGTCGATGAACAGGTGATGCGTTGGGACCTGGTATTCACGGCATTTCTGGAGGATTTGCCGTACGGTGAAGATCTGGTCCGTTGTCGACCGGCAATCGATGAAGCCGCCTTGATAACTTCCCACGAACTCATTTAATTTAGGTGACAGACGACGGAATATGATCTGGGATAGCACTTTATAGGCGGCATTCAAAACGGTGATCGCTCGGAAGTTCTCACACTCCAAATGGTAGCCTTTCTTGTGAATGGGGCAGATCACCCCTTCTTTCCACTCCTCCGGTAGCTGTTCGGTTTCCCAGATCCTGACTACTAAGCGGTGCAGACAAGTGACCAACTTTTCCGGGCCCAACTTGATGAGTTCTGCTGCGATACCATCTTTGCCAGCTGCTGTATTGTTGTTGAGCTGTTGGATGGCATCCTTAACTTCCCTCAACGTGGGAGTTGGTTCATTCCCGTCCTCAACTGCCCTGACGTAGTCAAATCCTCCGTTGCCTTGGTCATCTGTACCTACATTCTCCTCGCCGTTCAGGTGCTCGTCGAAGTGCTGCTTCCACCTTTCGATCACCTCACGGTTGTCCGTCAGCAGGCTCTCGTCCTTATCCCTACATATTTCGGCTTGCGGCTTTGCGGGATGCGTTGAGCTTCTGGTAGAACTTCCGTGTATCTTAAGAACGTCACATCAGTTCCATTTCCTCGCACTGTGCTTCTTCCAGGCGGCGTTTTTTGTCCCGAAAGAGGCATGTCTACTGCCTCCGCTTCTGTTTGTATCGTTCCACATTCTGTCGGGTTCCATGCCGCAGCATGACCGCTCGCGCTGCATTCTTCTCCTCCAAAACCGCTCTGCACTCCTCGTCGAACCAATCCTTCCGTCGTCTCCGTTCATCGTACCCGACAATATCCTCAGCTACGTTGTTGATGGCTGCAGCAGTCCTCTAGAGGGGCCACGTCGAGCCCTCCCTCGTCCGGCGACGCTGCCTCGAGGTGCTGCGCGTATGCAGTGGCGACATCTGGTTGCTTCAGTCGCTACAGATCGTACCGAGGCGGCCGTCGGTACCGTACATGATTAATGACGGATAGTTTTGGGTGCAATTTAACCATCACCAGGTAGTGGTCAGAGTCGATGTTAGCGCTACGATAGGTCCTGACGTCGATAATGTCGAAGAAGTGCCGTCCATCGATCAGGACGTGATCGATTTGCGATTCCGTCTGTAGCGGTGATATCCAGATGTAACGATAAGGGAGGCTTTGCTGGAAGAAAGTGCTACGAATGGCCATGTTCTTGGAGGCCGTTCTCATTCGTAAGCTGGTGAGCGCTGAACTTTCCAATCGTCGGTCTGAATTCCTCCTCCTGGCCTACCTGAGCGTTTAAGTCCCCAATGATGATCTTGACGTCGCGTCGTGGCTTGGGCAGCGGTCGTATTCTCGCTCGAGCTGCGCGTAGAAACCGTCTTTGTCACTGTCGGGGTGCTTGCGGTGTGAGGGCTGTGCACGTTTATTATGCTGATGTTGAAGAAACGGCCCTTGATCCCCAACCTGCACATTCTTTCGTCGATCGGCCACCAACCGATCATGGTATGATTACCTCTAAACGTTCGCACCATGGCACAGTGGGGCCGGGCTGGCCAAAACCTCCAAAATTTATTGTCGATTTTCACACCTTTTATATTTTTTTTCTAAATGTACATTACCTAAAGCTGTATTCGCCAAATTTTTGAGTCAATCGATTGAAAAATATAAGTGCTACATTTTTTTGAACCGTACAGGGTCTTGAAAATCTGCAAGAATTTGAGTGACAAAAAGTTTTTGTTCAATCTAATTAATCTCGCTTTAATAGGTACTACAACGTTAATTTAACAACACATATAGGCTTTTCTAATAGAAAATCATCTCAGGAATTCAATGGTGTATTTCGATTTGAGAAATAATGAGTATTTCAAAAGTTACCAAAAAAATCATTATAACTATGTTGTTTAACGCGGACTTATTTACATTCAGAGTGTCATCTCTTTATCGGTAAAACCGTGTTGAAGGATCTCATCTAGTACAACTGACGTAGAATTTTATCTAGTTTTCAAAAATCATAGTGCCATCTTGCGCCGAAGGTTAATGTTTGGACATTTGTAAAATTAGTTTTTTCATGGAGACGCATGGTATTTTTTGATTTCATGAAGTTTTGCATTATTATTCACCGGTGGATTTCTTTTCTGAACACTTCTTGTAAAATCAGGGTTTGGGGCGATTTCCTTGATACAAATATAAGTATGCCTTAACCGTCTTGCAACTATGACTCGTGTTTCTACATTTTCACAGTTATCTGCAGTATAGAAAAATTCAAATAAATACAAGCCAACGAGGCAAACTAACTGCAACTATTATTATATCTTTCCATGAATCCTATCTCTTTGGTAGGTATTGGTCGTTAACTTTACTGGTGACCGATGTAAAGTAAATACGTGAGTGTGAGAAGTGTTCTTTTTTACCCGATTTTTAGTTATTGGCCAGTAATGCAACATTTATTTTCAAGTGCAAACTCCCTATTGAATCTATCACAATCAACAAGCAACAATCAAATTCAAAATCTCCCTCAATAATTCACTTCCAAATTGGTGAGAGTTTCATGCAAAAACGCTCACACCTCTATTTCAAAGCATACACATACAGTGCAAAGTATAGGAAGGAATATGGTAAATGTTTTCGTACGCAAAACCAAGTCAGTACCCATAAGGAGAGATATTCATATCATCATTGGAACTGAAAATCAATGGAAAAGCATTGGGCGGCTTTGCTTCAGTATGCATCGTATAGGCAACTGTGAATAGAGCATAGTAGAGCATGATTTGAGATCTTCATCAAAATCAAATAAACCTGTCATTTATAATAGCTTTGGCGATAACTATAAATAAATAAACCATTAAAAATTTAAGCCATTCCATCAAACACCTTAAGATATTCTATCTTTTATAACTATTCTAAACGCATACGTTTATAAATAAGTAAAAAAGAGCTATGAAGGGATTATTTTTTCTACGGTGGTTCAGATTGGACTGAAGATCTACAAACAAATTTATAAAATTACATCATTTTTTATTCACCAGATTTCGATAAATTGGAACCACCCTATCTAACTCGTTACTAAGGACTACCCAAAGAAATCAAAATGTTTCTGTTCACTTACGAAGTATCTGTTTTGAGAAGTTAAAAAGTCCACTTTCGCGAAACTAAAAAAAAAACTTTTAGAACCACCCTAGGCTGTCTAATTTTCGTTTTAGCGTCCGAATTTAATCAAAATCGAGTTCAGCGCACCAAAATTACGCTTAGATGATATTTTCAGACATTTTAAACTACTTTTGAGGTTTTGTCCAGCTTTTGTATGGAGTGGATCCACTGTGCATGGATCCTGTCCAACCCACCTCCTGTAGCGCTACGATTCCGAAGCTGCGGTCCTTGAGAACATCGGCGAGTACGCGGGTGCTCCCGATGGAGTTGAGAGATCTGCAGTTCCAAGTTCCGAGCTTCCAATCGCTAGTCTCTTTTCGTCGCAGTGGTCGTCGCCATTGATATCGGTTCGCATTCTTATCTTGTTGACTTTTCGCTGCAATTGTTTTTTTACGGCTGGCTCGCAGGGCCTGGCACCAACCCCCTAACTTTCCGGAGGACCATAGTGCACAGTTGAGCTTAGAGTCCTTCACTGGCACTCGGACGATGATCAGCCGCCCCTAACATGGGGAACAGACGCTGTTTTGAGCCGCTCCTCCTGGAGATCAGACGCTCAGGCGCTTAGGCTTACAGTAGCACCCCCCCCCCCCCTTCTTCCCTGTCAGCCAAAGTTCCCACCGAGGTTGGTTACCCGATATTCCCTAAGGTTGCTCGTAGTTCCCGGCCAGTACCACGGGGAGGTAGGGATAGGAGTTGCTGGGAAGAGGCTCTGTCTTACGCATTACCCAGCCTTTACTGACCTTTTTGAGTTATCGTGTTCACCAATTTGAAAAAAAAAACGCCATTAAAAGGTGTCTCACATCAAATTGCATCACGGAAAAAAAACGCTGTAGAAAATAACCCATTAGGCATTTTCTCTTGAAAATTTGGGTAGGAGTAGTTTAGAATATATTGTTTACAGTGTATGTTTATAGCTGTCAGTTTTTCGAGATTTGTTGCCGTTAGATTGAAATCTGGCCACCGAGATTGCGGGAAAGTATTCTAGAAAATCAATACTAACAATTAAGCAGATAAAAAGGAAGTCGATTTTTTGCCCACTTCACCAGTCGCCCCCCTTAAGTTAACCTTTGGTTTTATGAATAATGTTCATAAAGTTGTGTACTAGTTCACGTACAGAAAAAGGATTTGGCAATGACATGGCGGAAATCGTGGCAAAAGTTCACAAAAAAATAAAATATTTCCACTAAAACAAAACACGTGATTTTTGTTCATGGTCCTGTTTCGCAATGTAAAAACGTGATTGTCCAGAACTCATGGCACTTTATTTATTTATTGCTAGCCGGTTAGAGACGCCTATGGTAAGACTATGGACTTTATTCTATACTCGCCAATGTGCTATCTTTTACTGAATCTGCCTTATTAGTTTGGTCCACTCTATGGACTACACACTGAATCAAAATCACAAAATCGGGACAATGTACTGCACGAGTGCGCGACGTTCGGCATAAATACGTTAGACATACATACGTTAGGCATAAGTATGTTAGGCATAATGAACGTTAGACATAATGGACGTTAGACATAATGGACGATAGGCATAATTCATAAAAACATAAAATTAATCGCAAGCGTTTATTTATTGTAGATATTTCAACCTTACCCCCGTTTTTCGGGTTAGAAAAAAACTACACTTTGCAATACCATACCATCGTATGACTTTATCGAGACACCTTGATATAAAAAATACAATGCGAGATATTTATTCATTACTAGTGTAGATTTTTTCTATTTTTTACGTAGATTAGCTGGATGCTTTCCTCATTTAAGTCAACAGTTTTGGTTCAAATACATTTCAAGTTTATTGGATGTATTACCAATATAACTGTAATAAAGTATTGAAAAAGAAGTCAGAATAATTACCAAAAATTATGCTTTGGAGCTATGAAAACTTGCAGTATTATGGACGCATTAGGCTAAGGTTGTTACGTTTGTGACGATACCTTTTTTATTTCGGTGACTTTTCACAGTACACGAACTATCTCGTATCAGACAGTTTCTGTAGTTCTACCTTTGACGACCTCATGGATATAATCATTGAACTGTATCCTAGGTTATACAGCTCAATGAATATATGAATATGGCTGCTTCTATATTATCTCCCATATTGGATAATATAAAAACAGCAATATGAATATATTCGTTGAATGAATAATATAATGCATCATTCTTTCTTTCATGAGCTGTTCTTAAAGGCATATACGAAGACTTTTTTCCAATAGGTCCAATTTGCAAATGAGAGCCCTTTTTTCGCTTTCTCTTTCGCTTATTACTGCAAAACCATAACACTTTTTAAACATTTATCGGTATGTTTCGAAAGACCAAGGTTTTGACGCAAATAGTTGAAGGGAAATCAGAAAGGTGACCGAGTGATTCGCGGAAGAGAAAGTAAACAAAGAGAGGCTCTCTTTTGTAGATTGAACCTATTGAAAAAAAGTCTTCATATTTTCTTCTTGGAAAATTGCACCATGCATGAATAGAAGAATTAATCTAAGTTATTATGAATTATTCATGCCTTAATGCAAATGAGATTGTTTTTAAACAAACGTGTTGAGCCTATTTTAGTCATTTGCTGTTAATCGGTTGTATGTCGAGAAATTAATGCAATCTGAGGTAGTTTCATCTTTTAGTATACCGCAACATCGCTTTTGCCGCAACGCACTCATTATGGGATGCCACATGTATTCCCATGCACTGTAAATTTTCACACGCCGCTATGCCGTTGTCATTATATACGGGCCTTATCAATGGAATCTTTGCAATTCTATTTTACTTTCCGTATGCCAAGCATTCGATCTGCTTCCTTTATTTGAGCAAAAATTTCTTCAAGCATATACAGCAGAATAAAATATTGATAAAGTTGGATCAGTTTCCAAAGTATTTCTACAATATCAAAAAAGTTCAAATATTCACGCAACCACCCGAGGCCAACACTTTAAAAAATAAGTTTCTTGAAGTGATACTTCGACTAGATAATTTATGCCTAACGTCCATTATGCCTAACGTATATTATCCCAAACGTCCTTATGCCTAATGTATTTATGCCTAATGGTGTACACCCGTACTGCACATACTGAAAATATGATAAAAAATACCAATATTACGTTTTGTAATATGCACATTTTGACTGCTTGTTTCGGTAGTTTTTAAATCCTTAAAGAAGGAGTGTACCCTACTGGAGTAACGAAATTCGTAACGACACCCACGAATAACGTATGCGGAATGAAATTTGGACAACGCTTCCAACATTAGAACAAAAATGCAACCCTGCGCAAGGCCCCGTACTAAACGTCATACTCTAGGCACACTTATTTTAAACATCTAGTGTTAATTTCGACCCTCTAGGAGAAACCATGTGAACAAAATGACAGCGAACGGTCAATCTGGCACCTAGCTGTTATGCCAAAAAAAAGTTTTGGCGCATTGGAGGATTATGGCATACCTTTTGTACAAAAGGCTGATAACCCTCCAAATGTACCGCATTTGCGTCCAAATGAGGATTTCTGTGATAATTTGATGCAGAGTGTATATGCCAGTAATTTTGGACCTAAAACTAACAAACACGATAAACAAAATTAAGTAAAAGATTAAGAATATGCCAACATCAATTTTTTCGACTCCTTTGCAAAAAGTTTCTGCAAACTGTCACAAAACTTCTCGAATGGACTCAATTTTTATACTACATTAAGTTAATAAGCTGACAAATGTTTTCATATAGAGAGAACATTTAATAAAAAGTTTTCTACAAAAATATTGCCTTTTGAATTTTGTCCAAATTTTATTCCGCATACGTTATGTATTCAATATGATCAAGTTTTACGCGTAGATAAGCGGTCACAATCAACAGCAGTCATATTACCTCATCATACGCTTTTGTCGGTTGATTGTGCGAATAGAGCCACAAAACATACTCCAATCGTCTACATGTAAAACTTTACGCAAAATATGCAAACCAACCAAAACGAAAAACCTACTTTACCTTTCTTGCGCAGCACCATATCAGCCAACAATGAACCGAAGTAGACAAACAGTTTTCACAACCCACCAGGACTCGTTACCGAAGAAAGAAAGACCTCACGAGAGAAGAAAACTGTCGGGAAAATCCTCTTAACATCATTTTCTGATAAACAGTTTGTATATCTAAATTTCGGCTCAACTCAGTCGACGTATTGTGTATGTGGTGGCGGTAGGGCAAATTCCCTTGAGTGTGAAAATTGTTGGCTATTCTGTTACTTTCTTTTTTCTTAGCGTGGAAAAAAAATAACATCCACGCGCATTTTTTCTTCGTTCAACGAATTTATTTTCAGCCCCCATCTCCCAGAACGCACTTCTGCGGCAGTCTATTGTCGGTGCGGGAATTTACTTCAAAATGCGGATGGAAAGACTTGTTTTTATCGGATTGCCTGCTACTCCTGGCTGGCTGGTTCCAAGCCCCGAACGAACGACGAGACGGGACGACGATAAACACAAATATGATAAGCGTTTAACGAACTTCCCACCGCTGTGGTGCTACTGTTGCTGCACACTTATGGCCATGGTTGAATGGGCGGAACCACGATATGTGTAAAGCGGCGGATAATGATCTGGTATGAGGGATGAAATGTTCGTTCCGGGAGAAAGCCAAGTCCTCCCTGTTGGGCCGAGGGGGGCATGGGTCGTCGAGAGTTTTTGGTGAGCCGATGTTTTCGGCCGATTGCTGATATAATAAAAAAAACTAGAAGCGATTTGTTGTGCGGCAAAGCGGACACGGGTCGTTAGGGAATTGGGGACCGCTTTGCGCGGGGTAGAGAGGAATACGAAAGCGACCGATGAGTAAACCGTCAAAACGAAGTTGCTAAAGCGATGAACGGTTGATTGCAGAAGCGATGATTCGTGATTACAGCGAATGGGGAGGGATTTTTTTGTGTAGAACGGCTTCGCTACTTTATTTCCACCATCTCTGTGGGGATAATAGGAGCTGGTTCAACTTTTCCGGTTGATCATATTAGTCTTCCGGTCAGATAATGGAATAAGTGAGGGAAATGAAATTTGTTGTTGGTAGAAAGGAATATTAGATAGAATTTATTGTATGCTACGGCTTTCAGCCGTTACGGAGATGTGTCCGATAGAAGTTAGTGCCCAAACGAGTTGAACCCCGGAATTCAAACAAACACAATTGGTATACTGAGGTTCAAATTATTTCAAATTCTCTAAATTCGTTCCATTCTGAAAAATGTGTGATTTCTTTCTACTGATTAGACAAGCAAATATACCTGTTGCTAGTTTTGCAATTACCATGGGAAAACTAACTTATTTCAACTGGCACCCTAAAAATGGATTTAAATCGACAATTTGCAATAAAAGAACAAATTTTCCGCGATAGGTCCGCAAAAAGTACCAACCGGAAGCAAAACTTTCCGACTATTCATTCAATTCAGTCCCAGCAAAAAGTAAAACAGTACACCAGGAAGCGGATTCTTTCTCTACCAAACGGCAAACATTGTTATCCGCGCACTCATTGTTATAAACTTGGGTCGTCGAACGGTTGGCTGAAAACTCGCTGCATACCCATCAGTTCTACCCATCGCGCATACTGCATCCCCATCCTGGACCGGCTTCATTCGGGGCTCTCAATCACTCGCACCGCACTCAACTGTTGCAGCAATGTTTCATCTTTGATTGTTCCGCTAGCTGCAGTTTTGTGAAGCAGCGATTTTTTCTCAGAATGCTGAAAATGATGAAAATTTCAATTTCTGCCTTTCAAGCTTTCACTGATGTCGTTCGATTTCATAGTATATGTGTTCGTCCACCAACGTCATGTGGTTTTTTGCTATTTTGACACATTATTCATATTCTGACATGAGCGATATTTTTTTTAATTTTGTTAGCTAGCTTCAACCATTTGTTCATCAATTATTTTTCAATTGGTTTTTGGTTGTATGTTGTTTTTCCAGAGTGAATTCATCATTCATAATGTGCAAATAATTCAGTTCAAGGCAACTTTTATAATTTTTTGTTTGCTTTCATCATGAATAGTGCCCCCCTCTGAATATCTTGACCAAGGATAAGTCTCCGATAAAAAATCAAATTTGTATTCCGTATTCCTAGTTTTAAGATAGTTGTCCCCCATCTTGTAAATAGAATTGTATCCCTAGTTTTAAAACACCGGTGAAATTTTTCATAAATATTTGTTCCCCCTTTTGTGTATCAAAATATATTGTTAGTTTTAAGATAACTGTAAATATTTCCTAAAAAAGTATTACTATTGAATTCTTTGTTTTAAAATTTTTCATAAAAAAAAATCTTTTGCCCCCTCTCTTGTATATAGAATCTTACTTCTAGTCTTAAGATAGCTGCAAAATTTTTCTCTTTTATAAAAAAAAATATTTCAACATTGTAACCTCCTAGTTTTAAAATATCCAAAATGTAAAAACAAAAGAATTTGGCACCGCCAAGCTAACGCATTTGTGCCTATCAAATAAACAAAATGAATAAAAAATATCATGAATAGTATCAGGTCCATCAATCTAACACCTTTTATGTTGAGATTTACTATTTCAAATTAAAAAAAACTATCGCTAATAAAACGAAAACGACAGCATAATACTCGAGATCATTTGTCTTTGTGAAGAGTCTTGGTTTTTTCACGAAAAGGTATTATGTCGTTGCAGTGAAGATAATTTCACCGAATTTATTTTTCAACGATCAGTGTTTCACCAAAAGTTATTTCAGAGATAGCAATTTAAAAATTGGAGCTGGTTCAACATTACAATTGAACTCAAAACAAGAATTTGAGATTATGAAATATAGAATCAATACCCAAGCTTACCACAACAGTTGATGGAAAATTCGAAACTGTACCTACTGGTCAGTTGAAAAAAAAATTAACATCACAATCTAAATTTCAAAGATTTGCTTAGAGGAAAAGAAATTATAATGATGTAATTTTCCTTAATAGAGAACAATTTAGGTAAAAACTATATTTTTTCCACTAAGAAAACTTGTTTAAAATGACCTTTGTGCATTTAGAGCACAAAACCTAAAACTACAGTTATGGAATTTACGTTTCGACTTCGTCTCATCAGAATCCGACATTAACTTAGCAACTTTTTGCGAGACGTCACGCGGGACAAGGGGTTTCTATTCCATTTTGTTCTATTCTATCCTATTCTAACCCTTACACAGCCAGTATTGAAAAGTATCTTGGAAAACACTGCAGTTATTCTTTAGTGTTTTTGTTAACATTATTATTTAAAGCATATATAATATGTCGCAAATATTAAAACGGCCAGTTCTATTGTGCAGAGTTGAGTTTGAAGATGTTTCAATATCATACGGCAATTGAATTATTCATTTAATGAACAATTTAACCAACGAAACTTGAATGAGGAAGAAACGAGGAAAACCGTACCGACCGTTAAACATTGGTTGTGACTTTGCTAAGAAGGTTAATGTCACTCCTTTGGTCTTTTGGGATGGGGCGCCTTTACTCGCTCTCCTCCAAACTAATGCTGACATCGGTTTCAAATCAGAGTAGCTCTAATATTTAGAAAAGCCATATAAAAATGACAGTTCAGAGTTAACCTAGAGCTACTGTGATACAAAAATGATTAGCATTAGACTGCCCAGAAAAATAATGAATTTTTGAAAACCCAATCGACCTACTCCTGAGTTGATTCCTAGCCCCATCAGGAGTATTTTCTCCAAATTTGAAGCAAATCGGACAAGTCTAGCTATCGGACCAACGTATCTGAAGTTTGTATGAGATTTTTCGACAATTTACATGGAGAAATCCCACTACCTCGCATTGTCACCATTCGGTGGCACTGTATGCATTATTTTATCATATTATATTATAAGTGAAAATAAGACAGATAATTTAATTTTCTACAACGTTGTTGAAAGAAGTTATTAAACTTTTAGCGAAGTGATGTCTGAGTCAGTTTTGCATGGGCCTAACAGTGCATAGTTATGTATCAGTACTCAATACGCATGAACTAAACATTGTTGAGAAATAATGGTTAGGTTTAGCTCAATAGTAAATTCAGAAGAATTGTAGCACATGATACGAGTTATGTTTTGGTTGGAAAATTTTAGTTCCACATGTTACCGCATAGATGGCGCCAACACTAACTTTTTAACGAAAAGAGATAGAAATTGGGTGTCTTCCACAAAGTTGTAGAACAGGCATTGTGCAATAATTCTTCCTAACATCTTAATATTCTATCTCTCTTCTATGAAAAGTTAGTGTTGGCGCCCTCTATGCGGTCGCATGTGGAACTAAAATTTTCTAACCAAACATAACTCGTATTATGTGCTACAATTCTTCAATTGAGCTATATCTAACCATTATTACACAAAATTGTGTATTGTTCCTGGGAATCGAATATTGATACACAACCATGCTCTGCTAGGCCCCATGCAAAACTAACTCAGACATCACTTCGTTAAATGTTTAATAACTTCTTTTAACAAAGCTAGATTGACTAGCAGTCTTCGACAAAGTTGTAGACAATCAAATTATCTTTCTTATTTTCACTTATATTGATAATATGATGCATGCAGTGCCACCTAGCGGCAAAATTTCGAGATAGTAGGTTTTCTCCATGTAAATAGTTGAAAAATTCTATACAAATTTCAGGTACGTTGGTCCGGTAGTTAGACTTGTTCGATTTGCTTCAAATTTGGTGCAAATACTCCTGGTGGGACTAGAAGTCGACTCAGGGGTGGGCCGATTGGGTTTTCAGAAATTCATTATTTTCCTGGGCAGTTTACTGTACACTATTGGACATCCGTATTCTTGTGAGAACAATGTGATTATGTGAGAAACAATCCAGGACGCACAGCCAGGTTTAAATTCGCACTTGAATTAGGGGAAGAATTGAAGTAAAACGGGTTCAGACGTTTCGTGCGGTTGTTGTTACTGCCTTCAATATACTCTCCGGGATTTTTTACACAAGAATTATTACTTTTGATCAGCCACTTTCAGCCTCTTTCTGAAATGTAGAGTAAAGTATAACTCCACACTTATATTATGTGAAGAATTGAAATAAAACGGATACAAACGTTTCGTGTGGTCATTCTAACCATTTTCATTCGATTCCCCGGACTTTTCTATACAAGAATTACTACTTTTCATCTGCACACATTCAGCCTCTTACCAAAAAGCACAGCCAGGTTTAACTTCCCACTTGAGATTGAGGAAGAGTGGGGGTAAAATGGATACACACGTTTCGTGCGATAATCATAATTACCTTCAATCGATTTCCCAGAATTTTTAGCATAAGAAATACCACTTTTGATCAACCGCATTCAGCCTCTTTCTGAAATGTAGAGCCAGATATAACATTATACTTGAGTTATTGTAGGAATTAGGGAAAAACGGGTGCACTCGTTTCGGGCAGTTAGTCCAACTATATTCAAACGATAATATGCATAAAAATTACGAATTTTGCTCAGCCGCATATAGCCTTTTATCGAAATATAAAACCAGGATTAGCTTCAAACATTAGTTTTGCGAAGAATTGGGGTATATTGGGTATATACGTTTTGTGAGAATATTCTAATAATAATGAAATAATTATAATATAATTATAATTATCTGCAAGCGATTCTCTTGACTTTTCTACATAAGAAATACTAATTTTGGTCAGTTGAATTCAACTTTCTTCCGGGTTATATATTCAGTTTTGAAAATGAACTCAAACGAAAAGGGGAATTGGGGCAAAACGGGTATGATAGCGTAGCATGCGGTCATTGTAAATGCTAGTAATCAATTTTTCAGACCATTTACATGAAAACACCTTTTCTTTTCAAAAAAAATCGCGCTTTGTGTCCATTTTTCCCACTATCCAACGGCTTCAAATGTTCAAATAGGCTGATTACATTATTTAATATATGTTCAGCTGTCATTCGCAATATATGCACTTCTGTCTAATATAACGATATGATGGATTCAAATATGACCTGACGATGTTTCTTCCAACATACTTTCGGCTTGAACTAAGCAGATTCTCCATAAAGGACAAAATTGATGGATTTGCGGTTCGAGTTGATCTTATTAGTCACTGGGTACCGTTGCTTAGCACGGTGTCTCTGGTAGAACGATATTTAGTCAAAAAAATCAGTATCGCTGAAGTACTCACTAATTGAATGTTTAGATATTCCTTTTTCATCTGAGACTAAATTTTAAATGTTGATTATTTATTGAAGATTGCGTTTCAATGATTAACTCTCAAAGGATATCTCACTTTTAGGGGGTTGAATCTTTAGACATAGAGTAGCAGAAGGAAAAACTTGTTAAGTTAATAAATAACTTCGAAGACACCAATAACCGACATCTAGCCAACTTTGCATTAATTCAAATTTTAAATTTGAATAATATTTTTACTCGGGATATTTCTTGATATTTAAAAAAGCAATATCGCTGATGTACTCACTATCTGGGAACTTGCTTCTCTTTCGAACACGACAAGTTTTGAATTGTTCTTCCTAAGGGTTTGAAACTTTTTTTGTTGAAAAAATAAATATCTAAATAATAATAACATACATCAAAAAATGAGTTAATGATAGCACTGGATAAAGAATTTCTCCATCTACATTCCACTTTTACCAGATTTGAAATATGAAACAATAAACAAGAATAATGGTAAATTTTTTTTCCCAATTATAATGTAAAGAATGCTGCGATTCAAACTTTAAACGCGTTTTTCTCGAAATCAATGCACTGTCACTAAGTCCGGTCTGACCTAACACCGACCATATGGATACTTCATTGCTCGTTTGTACTTCGATCTAAGAAACTAACTTTTTCCAAAACTGATGAATAATTGGTATCAAAAAATAAATGATTAGAAAATTATGTATTTGTGTTCTTTTAATTCAATTAGTTATGTCACTGAGAACTGACATACAAGTAAAGTTTTCAACTTGTGTAAGAAATAAAACTGTCGCTTTGAAATGGTCGGTGTTAGGTCAGACCGTACTAAGTCGCAAAACTTAAAAAAATGAGATGATGACAACACTGGATAAAGAATTTCTTCAGCTACATTCAACTTTTGCCAGATTTGAAATATGTAATCATAAACCAGAATTATGGCAAAAAATAATTTCCAATTATAACGTAGAGGATGCTGCAATTCAAACTTTAAACCCGTTTTCCTCGAAATCAATATTTTGTCACTTAGTCCGGTCTGACTTAACACCGACCAAATGATAACAGCAAGTAGCAACTTGCCACTGGCCGGCGCAACGATCGGTCAGCAATCTCTATAAGGAACTTGTGTGCAAACTTGAATACAATGGTGATTCATGCATGCGAACCTGTATGCGATGGTAACATTCAACGTATTTTCATTTGAATGTTTACACAGGTTTTTCGGGAAAGTTACTTCTAGCTTATATGTCTGTTCTCCGTGGTTATGTGTAGGGAGACCCAGGGCTATAAGGACAGTGCACAGTGGAAGAAATCCGACCAAAAAGGCATTTAATTGGAAGCCGTTGAAAAAGTATAACAATATATACACCAAAAGTTGCAGATTTTTTAGGAAACAAATTTCCAACAAAAACAAAAATGCAATCAAATTTGTTCACCGCACGCAAATGTATTCGGAGATATAGGGCTTTGAAGATCCGGAACATTTCATCAAATCAGAGGCCTCATTCAAAAGCCGCAGTAAAAGTACAAAGAATTATACCCTCAAAAAAGGGTGTTTACCCAATTTTCCTCCTTAGGGTGAAATATAGCATAGTACTTTTGCATTGGCCTGTTAAGCCAAGACAAGTTTCGGCTTCACTGTGTCTCATCGGTATAAACAGAACTTCTGTTCGGACGGGACATCACGTTTGATCAGTTGTTCGATTGAAACACAAAGTGTGTTTTATCTATTCCGACAAAAAGTTAGTGTCGGTTTCTGATGAGGCGAAGCCGAAACGCAACCGTGTAACAAATAAGGATGAGTGCCCTTCAAGTGCAAAGACTGGTTTTACCAAAAAAAAATTCGCCCTGGTGAGAAATTTTGGTGTTTACCCAATTTTCCTCCTTAGGGTGAAATATAGCATAGTATACCCTCAAAGTTGCGGAAAACTTCAACAATCAAGACGCAATCAAACTTGTTTACCGTACGCACTTATGACCGGAGATATGAGGCTTTGAAGATAAACGCTTACGTTTTGTTAGCTGCTGATGAATTTTTATATTTCGAACACTAATCTACTCAGACAATTGGCAGTTAAAAAATGTTATCAACTTAATTTGTGTGTTTAAAAATCTGCAATAATAGGCTAAACAAGTATAATGTTCGCAAGCTTGAGCAAGACTTTCCATAACACAGATCACATTTCCACACTCATAAACATCATACAAATTTTAACGTTTGATGTTAAAGGAATAGTGTCCATTCATAAATCAAGTAGCCGAAAAATTGCCCAAAACTGACACCCCTCCCCCCATGTAACAAATTATCACAAATTTCTCTATCCCCCTCCCCTATAACGTAACAAATTTCTTGAATTTTTTTCCTTCAATAGAAACATGTTACATAACGTTCTAGCTTACTCCCCCTTCTCCATATGCCACAAAATGTCACTTATTATCGTACCCCTCCCCTTTCTGTTCATTCTATCGTTCGTCTCACATAGCCCCTCTCTTTTTGCCTCACATAGTTTAAATGGCTGCATCGACAGTAACCCTTAGCTGCATTTGACGTTCGATTTTTTGCTATCTGCATGTCTCGTCTCAGCTCCAAACCATTCAAGTAAATTCCACTAAGGTGTGGTAATCCCGAGGCAAGGCTTTGATGGTGTCGTGAATGCCTGCGAAATATTGTTTTAGTGTTTGTGAAAACAAACCGTGCGAAGGAAACAAAAATTCTGCGATATCAGTGGTTATTTCCAGATTGTTTACCTTTTTCCGTACCTACGCTTTCAATGAGAATGGGATAGCCATACATTAGTAGAACTTACCCCATTGTTCCTAACCAACCTCTCAAATACATAGATTAGAGAGGTCGCTTACTTGGTCAGAAAAAAAACGGGCAGACAACTACTATTCTATCCCCGCTAGCCGCTAGCACTCTTCCCACATATACTCTACAATGATAAATCTACGGCACACAGCTCTGCAAGCCTCCATATATATGATATACGTCTCATTTGTTTCATGAAATCAATAAGACAACTAAGCAATAAATAAATGAATACACTTTTTCACTTCATACTTCATCTCATCCAAAAACAAAAACATGTTCGCTATACGTATTAAGCATTTTAAAAGTTTTAGAATAACTTTGAACAAGACTACAATCAAGTAAATAAAAAGCCTCATCGGAAGTGGAATTGTTTTCTAGACAGTGTGCCCAGTTTTTTCAAAATTGCGGACCGCGCATTAAAGAACATTAACTCAACAACGATTGGACTCAGTGCCACTAAATCAATTACCGTTACGAACAGCGAAATTACAACAATTACACCAAATGCTTCCAAACCAACACCATTAAAAATGAATCAGATACCGATGAAGACCAATCTACAACAGCGATCAGAAAACACAAAAAAAAAACAAATAAGAACATCCGACCGTGAGCAACATGAATGCAGTATCGATGAGGACATGGACGTGAACGAAAACACGAGAGAAAGTGAACTGAATGACCCTCGAATTGCGCCAGACAACGCAGCTGTTTCGCCGCCAAGGAAGAGGACCTCAATACGCCACAACAAGCTAGGTCAACAAGATCCGCTGGACAGGCATAGTGAACAGTAACTTTTTTTTGAGCCGTGTCAAAAAAAAAAAACAAAAAAATGACAATTATAGTGGTGTAGTCAAATGAATCGTGGATATTGTTGTAGTTTATAATGTTTATAATTCAAGAAACAGAATATTTATTGGATTTAGAACTAAATCAAAAGTAGTGCTATAAAAATAAGCTATTGAAAACTATCAAAATTATTGTTTCCATATTTTAACAGCCAAAGCCAAATGAAATTCCAATATTTTATCCATAGCTGGAAAATGAAACATTGTAACATCATAGAACTTCACAAGACAAGATTTTATGTTTATAATACTGTTGATATAGAAAGGGGAGAGTGAGGAGGGGCTACTGAATTTTTTTACTATGTAACAGGCCGACGTGGGTACCCGGGTACGCACAAAAGTGAAATACCAATAACTACGGTAATTTCCAACCGATTGTGATACTTTTTTGTGTTTTGGATTCGGGAACTCATCCACTTTTAGACTCGGTAAAATGAATCAGGTTACTTCATTCGGTTCCCGGAAATCCGGATTTCCGGGAACATGGGATACTACTTGTGAATTTAAATGGAATACTAGCAATATGGGTATCAAAATTCTTGGAATTGCATCAGTAGGCTATATCTCGTGAATTTTTAACCGTTTGGTGGTTTGACCCCGGAGCGGACATTCCGGAGCAGGTTCCCGTGAGGCCGCGAGTGACCATTTCATTCCAATTCCATTTTTTAAATTGCCATTGGGTCTCGTAACATTAAATAACAGACCTCTGAGACAATTTGAAGTGTTTTGATACTCATATTGCTAGGACATTATTAGAATTCACAAATCATACCCTAGTACTGGAACATTACTCCGGATAATCCGGATTGCCAAGAACCAGATCCATTCATCCGGTTTAACTTTACAGAATCAAAAGTGGACGAGTTCCTGAATCCAAAACATCTAAAAGTGTCCAAATCGGTTAAAGGAAGCCATAGTTATGAGTATTTCAAATTGTGGGTTCCCGGGTACCCACGTTGGCCTGTTAAGGATGTTTTTTGTCGGGCACCTAACAGTTAAGTTTGCACATTGTATTGAGTATTTACATATAAATTTTCACTAGTCTGCACAATGTTCAAATAATGGATTTCTCATTCTCGGCGGAGACGCTTTTCATCCTCAAACGACGTCGTACAACTATGAAGGTCAGATTATACAAGGAAAAAATAAAATCCTGCGTACGTCGCTGATGAAAACAATTTTTAGTGTAAAAATTTCAGAGCGATAAAAAAACATTTGTTCATGTTACATTTTCCGCCAGTTTAAAGAAGTAATTTAAAGAAAAACGTGGTTAACCGTTATGTGTCCAACAAAAAACATCTTTAACAGGCCAACGAGGGTACCCTCATAACTATGGCTTCCATTAACCGATTTGGACCCTCTTAGATGTTTTGGATTCAGGAACTCGTCCACCTTTTTATTCTGTAAAATTGAATAAATCTGTTTCATGGTAATCCGGATTTTTAGGAGTTGTGATGATTTGTAAATTCTAATAATGTCCTAGTAATATGAGTATCAAAACTCTTCAAATTGTCTCAGAAGTCTGTTATTTAATGTTACGGGACCCTATGGCAATTTGAAAAATGAAATTGGAATGGAATGGCCACTCACGGCCCCACGGGAACCTTCTCTGGAATGTCCGTTTAGGGGTCAAATCACCAAATTCCAAAACCACGAGATACAGCCAATTGATGCAATTCCAAGAATTTTGATACCCATATGGCTAGTTCTGAAATTGAAATAGTATCCCAGTAAATTCTCAAATAGTATCCCAGCGCTGGACCATGCTTCAGGAAACCCGGATTCCCGGGAACCGAATGAAGTAACCCGATTCATTTTTACCACGTCCAAAAGTGAAATCAAAACACCCAAAAGTATCAAAATCGGTTGGAAATTTCCTTGGTTATTGGCAAAACGTTGGAATTTCATTAATTGAAACCTAAATTGGTACCCGGGTACCGCGTCGGAAACATAACGGTTTAAGTTTTCATCACGCTCAGTGTTTGCATAAGAGACGTTGAAACAAAATAGAAAATTTGAACATTAGTATATTATTGTCGACTTTCATAGTTTGACATATCATTTTTAAGCCCCTAAAAGCATTTTTAAGACAAAATTAAAATTTCGATTTTTATCTGCATCTAACTTCTTAAAAGAAAGTTGAAAACGTAGCAACTCAGAATCATGGCATTTTTCCAAATTATAAGTTCAGCGTTAGAATTGTATTTTTCCAACTAACTAGTCGTGTATTTAATGAGTGAGCATTAGGCCAGCAGTTTGCCAAGTTAGAATTTTACTCATAAAATGAATCAAGGTATACAAAATAAACGAGGCAAACTTTGAGTGAATTCCGATAATTTAAACACGAACTACAAATTAATCTAAGTTTATAGAACAATTTTTAACTGTGGTTTTCGTGTGCTTTATTCGAGTCATAACAGGCCCGTGCGCAGAAAATGCTCATGGGGAGGGTTTTGATTTTTCTACGTTTCTTATAAAAGAAAGGGTAAACTTTGATGACTTTTTATGAGACCTGGAAGGCCGAGTATTGTGTACCAATCGACTCAGCTCAACAAATTGGGTAAATGTCTATTACCGGGAAGGAATGGAATTGGTTAGCGGTAGTGTCTGGTTTGAAGTAGTTAATCCTACCTACTAAACAACCTCCCGTATCTTGCCATCCTCATCCATCCGGCGCCACCGTTAAACCGTATAAAAATTGTTCCTAAAATCGTGAATTAAGTACCATTAATTCTGTAATATTCACGTTTTTACACTACGAAAACAAAACTATGAACAAAAATAATGTATTTTATAATTATGTTCAATTTCGCTTTAGTGACGCCCTCATAACGCGGAAATAGTATAAATATTTGTTTTTGTTTTGTGAAATTCAGTCACGGTTTCCTTGTCATTACCAAATCGATTATCTGTACGTGACAACTAGTTCACAACTTTATGATCATTAAACTCAGTTGAATCATGATGATATTCATAGATTTAGGCACATTAGTTCGCAAAATCAAAACGTTGTGAATATTTTCTCGTGATCTATTTCACGAAACTCGGAATTTTATTCATGAATCCATTCAATCCTCGTGAACTAATTCGTGATGCCTAATATATTAGTCAAGACTTACCATTCGTGCTCCTGAAACAGTTCACAATATCATGAAATATTATTCATGTATTCGAGAACTCGTTCATGATTCCTGGTATAATTGTCGCGACTGACCATGCGTACCCGTGAAATAAATCACAAAATTATAAAATGTTATTCATGTCGCGAACTAGTTCATTTTATCTAGTATAATAATCACAAGTTACCATTCGTGCTTGTGAAATAGTTCACAAATCCATCAAATATTATTCATGTAATCGTAAACAGGGTTATGATTCCTAATTGAGTTCTACAAAATGACGACACGAATGAACTAATGATGAATGAAATTCATGTTTGAAAATTCTCGGTGGTTTGTCAGCGGCGTGAGTGCGAGTGCAACGGGTGTTTATCTGTAACATTCGAACTCACGTAACTTCCATGCAAACAAACCACCGAGAATTGTCAAACGAAGTTCATCTGGCTCATTTTGTAGGGTTATGTCGGTTGGTGTAAAACCTAGTGTATTGCTCACGTTCCAATATCCGTGCTCGTGAAATGGTTCCCAAGTTCATAACATATTACTCATGTATTTGTGAAGTAGTTCATGATTTATAGTATAATGAAATTTTTACGTGAACTAATTTCACAAAATTTGGAGTATTAGTCGTGAAATCATTCTTGTTCCGTGCACTTTTCATGAAATATCCAGCTGCTAGCGACCAAGAATAGATACAAGCTGTAGATACAAAAAAATATTAGGACCTCGAACATCGTTATTCATTTCATACGGTTCAGTGTGATGTCTGGATAGAAAACGAAAACTGCGCTGAGCGCCACAAATTGTATTCGTGATATAGTTTACAGAAAAAGATACCGCGAACCAGTCACACTTTTATGATCCAGTTCACCTTATCACGTTACAACGAGTAAAAAACCGATAGTATCCAAAAAATAACAGATCGCGACAAGGCGAAAAGAAATTACGAATACCATGTTAAAACTGCTGCTATCATGCCACATTACTCCACGTATCAAATTTGAAAGTAAGCGCTATAATAAAATATCACGATAAGATAAACAGAAATTACAAAAATCGTGACTAAAGTCCTGAAATTATAATCATAAATCACACAACTCGTGAACATAAATAAAAATGAATCCCTACTCGTGACTAAAATATTACGACAACATGAACAGAAATTATGAAAACCATGACAAAGTTCCTGCAGTCATGGACATAAATCACATTACTCGTTAATGAAATATTCAAAATCGTGACTAGGATCCTGAAATTATGAGCATGAATCACTATACATACTCATGACTGAAATCTCACGATAACGTGAATAGAAATTACGAAAATCGTGACAAAGATCATGAAATCATGAACATAGATCCCGCTACCATGGCATAAAAATCGGATAGTAAACTCATGAATAAAATAGCACGGTAACGTCATACGAAATCACAAAAAAAAACGGGGATTAGCTCCGGAAATCATCAAAATCGCTTGACTGTCGGATGTGTATTCCCAAATTATGAACAAGACTCATAACAAAATCTGAACATGTCCAGCGAACAATAGTAAGCCAACCAAACATTTGAATGTAACGCCATGTATATAGTCGGGACGATCTAGTTTTGTGGAAACACAAATTGTTTCATGGATACGAGGTTTATTACTCATAATTTCAGGAACTTGGTCACGGTTTTCGTTAATCGTTCAGTTCACGAAATAGCGATCATTTTTTCATGGATTTATGATCAGATTTTTTCCGTGTAAGCACTACATCAGTGGGGATTGTACTCATTCTCTTTTTATTTTGTGTTAATCGTTCATGTTTTTGCCATTGATGCTTTTTCTTGTTTGCTGTCCAACCTTCTCGGTATATCTGACCTGCTCAGATCTGCTGCAAATGTCGTCATCTGTTGAGATATGAGCCGATCCAGAGATGTCGACCATAATGATTTACATCTCTTTACAACCACCTCCGCATGGTTTCTTATCCTTCTTGGTGTTAGTCGTTCCTATTTATTTGCTAGCTGCTGCTGAGAATTTTTCGGCGGCGGTATTCCTCCCGATACCGATGACCATTTTCGCGGGCCATTTAGCTGTCAGTCACTCCGATGGAGAGATCATCGGCAATAAAAAATAATAACGATATCTTGATTTTCTCTGATATCATGCTTTTTCCTTAGATCACTTTGCTAGTCCGCTGACCGATCTTTGCTGTGAAGCGGATCTACTCACAACTAGTGCTAATATCGAAACATGCCGAAACATCAACCGATCCAGAGATGCCGACCAACATAACGTACACCCCTTATCAGCCACCTTCGCGAGGTTTCTTCCTTGGTTTTTTCAACGACTTGTTTCTAGAGTGACCGAACTCGAATGAAACGGCTCGCTGTATAATTTCATCCCTGAACAGGAAGTTTATAATATTTTGAAAGTAATTCAAAACCCCCATGGGAAGGGTTTGAACCCCTAAAACCCTTCCCTTGCGCACGGGCCTGAGTCATAATAATTTTCAAATGCTCGAAGTTTGTGATACGTGGCAGAGTTCTAGAACATGATACAAGGTCCAGATTTAACTATATAAATGAAGTAGCCCTTAATGCTGAGTTAGTACCTTCCTAAGTATTCAGTTCAACATTTCCCCTGCCATTCTAAGAATGGCAGAGATAATATCCATTCTCGATTATTTCTCTCATGGGTAGTAGATTTGAATTATTTAGGGTAAAGAACCTATTTTGGTCGTATTAGGGATAGCGCCGCACTATTTCATTAATTACGCGGCCTACGATTGCTTATATTATAATAGAAATGACACGGAAATGGTGAAATATTTCTGTTGGACCGCAATGAAAACTCACATCAAGTGCAATACAATTATTCCACTTCCATTTGAGTCAATACTTTGAACAATGATGGCAGATGCTGATCTAACCAATGGCTTCAAATGGGTAGGGCGATTGTAAAAAATAAGCACATTACCCTATATAGAAAAAAACATGACAGTCGTTGATCACCGTGCTATGCAACGTAGCGCATTACGAGGGTAGTGCAGGTTAACGTCACTGTGCGAGACCTTGCAACCTTCTGCTCTCTTTATTCCAAGTATGGAGTTCCTATCGCAAATCCTGGTGGAGAACAAATGTAACAGCAGAACAGAAAAAAAACCGTAATGGCAACAACAGTACAGCAGCATCTGGCGCGTAGGAGTTGGACAAGCATTAAAAATACATGACCTGCAGGCAATGTTTTCCAGCAGGATTGCTACAGGCGCTTCGTTTTCCACCCACCCGCCAGTCAGTTTCAGTTTTCCCGCCCAGCAGCGGCACCGCGATGCAGCTTCCATGCAGCCAACCAGTGCAGTGGGGGAAAAAGCTTTCCGCATGTAGCGTGTAATTTCCATCCAACACGATGCACGCAATTCTCCGATGCCCCCAACCCCACCCGACCTCAACAGTGAGTTGTGATTTTCTTGTTTTGTCCTGACTGCCGGGATCCGATGTAAGCGATGTAAGCCTCCACCCCGTCGCCAGTTTTTGGAATATGTATTCACGGAAGCTTGAGCAGAGCAGCGAGGATCAAGCGTTGACCGTTTGGAGCAAAGCGACTAGCCGAGTGCCACCATGGTCATGCCATTACACCCATTTGGGGATTTTCCCACCAGATGAAAATGTAATAATAATAAACAGATAAAAAGAGATTTGTGAAGGCTGGAGGTTTTATCTGCGACGATGGACATCATGGTTCGACGGCATTGGCTGCTTTTTTGCTATTGTTAGGATTTTGTGAAGGGAAAAATTTTAATGCTAATGCTTTAATGAGGCGGCGGTTGTCTGCATTTGGAAGCAATGGAAGTTTAAACAAATTAGCCACGTTACTGGCATCGGCCCAAATAAGTAAAATCTTAAGCGACTTAAAAACCAATCACTTTGATGTCTTTGATCGTTTAATCTGAAAAAAAAAATCCTCTCAAAAATAAATCGTGCTTTGATCATAACTCGAACAACATTCCACGCATTTTAACCCCGAAAAGAATCACTTACCGGGGGGTGGACTGCAGTGTATCATGCTGCAACAGCATTGACCCATTCCAACCAGCGTTGAGTGGTGATGGAATGCGAATTTAAATTGACCCAATTTCGCCCATTTTTTCCATTTAATTGCAGCTAATTTTGCAGTGAATGGTTGAAGAGTGCTCCAGTCTGAAGTGAGGGCGCTTGGTGAAGTAAATAAGCGGCAGGAACGCCGGCTGTCGACCGAACCGTGACACGAAAGGGCACCC
This sequence comes from Topomyia yanbarensis, assembly GCF_030247195.1. Classification (NCBI taxonomy): domain Eukaryota; kingdom Metazoa; phylum Arthropoda; class Insecta; order Diptera; family Culicidae; genus Topomyia; species Topomyia yanbarensis. Next base: position 39,594,283 of record NC_080671.1, on the reverse strand, counting down.
ATTCAGCCTTGCTGCAGTATGCACTAGCTCATTATGTACGGCTTTATGATGGTGATTTTTATACTCCACTCCAAAAGCTGAATCGAGAAGATTCAATGGGGGCGTACGGTTGTTTGATGAGTGTACTCTTTCGAACGTAACAGAACTAATGATGATTGCCGCGGAGGTGGTAAATTCAATTACGAAGATTGCTTTTTTTTCTTCAGAATGAATACAATATCTGATTTTTCTATTCCAGAATTCCTGACCAACAGTCATCGCCACCGAACGTTCCGTTGCTTTTTAAACGAAAAGCAAAGTCGATTAGGCACTCTGTCAGTAACCGGTTTAGTCGTGCACACGAAGCCCAAAAAAGCCGGTTCGCAAACATTATCAGAATAGTCCAACCCTTCTCTGTCGGCACGTGGTTTCACAACTTTTTGTCGCCTTACTTTACTTTCTGGATCCGACCCCAACCCACAGCTTCCTCGCAATCTCCGGAGACCGTGCCGTGGAAGATAGAAACGGAGCAGCAGGTGACAATCGCGTCAGGTATTGCATAACCCTTTTCCCAGCCAGTCACGAGACGAGGCCTGGAATGCCTATTCGTCCCACTTCACCGGGACAAGTTCGAAGAAGTTAGACTGTCAACGAGTTAAACGGGAAATTGCTACCTTTTTGGCATGATTCGGAGCCTATAGCGTTCTGTTGTTTGGTGTTTGGCGACGAATTGGATTGTGTGCTGCGTTTGCTGGAGGGACCGAAGCAAACAATTCGTGTCTGTTGGAGAGATTTACAAAGTTTATCTATCCCTGTACTTTTCACACTCATGTACCAACCGGCACTAATGTCAGATCTATTAAATGACGAAGGTTACGTTCCTTTTCTCATACAAACCATTAGGACAATGTTGTTTGTGTGCGGAAAAGGTGAGTTATTTTACTCTTCCGACAAAAAATCGATAGAAAATGCCTCTATTTAAATGAATTCCGATATTGTCTATTTTAATTTGGTAAGGAAAGGTTTAAACGAGGGCACAATTTTTGTAAGGAATACCAAGTAAGAACAGTTTGAATTTTTGCTTGCAGTTGCAGTTGACAAGGACTGTTAACAATCGACATCATTGTTGATCTTGCTCCTGTGAACGTTCGTGTTTTCGTCAATTTCAACGCCTTTTTCAGAGACTGAACAGGACAAACATGACGCAGCTGGTAACAGTACAATTGTTTTAGACAATATTGTTACGCATACCGAATCACAACCAATTTCTTCGAAAGCCACTGCAATTTTGATTTACTATTTTTAATAGAATAAAGAGCGCAGTGAAGATGAACGAAAGCCAAAAAAATATATTAAGCTCCTCATTGTCTATAATTTCAGGAACCGAAACAAGTTGGAATGAGGACATAAAAAGTGAAGAGGTTTTTGGAAGTGATTATAATGTTTTATAACCAAAGTTAGTTGATCCCGAATGCTAAACTATTTTTCCAAATTATCCTGATTATTTTGCTTCCTGATTTTTTTATGTTTTTGCTAAGATTTTTTTAAATTATGGTTTCATTGTTGAATCAAACTTGGATGCTTGATTTAGTCGTTTTATCGTGAGTGGAACTTCTTCCTGTATTATTTGCTACAAAATATTACAAAAAATCTCCACTGCACACTAAAAGTTCTCTTGATTCGTTAAAGGAGACTGCCAATTTGTGCTGTATAATTTATCTTTAATCATTTCATAATTTAATAACACTAATAAGTTAATGGTCATGTTCAATGTAAAATCGTGTGATGAATCCGAAAATGAAGTCTAAAAAAAATTCAAATATCTTCGGCTGTAGTGCATCGATATAGAATTTTATTATATTATGTTAAAGGTAATTGAATGCAATATTAGTCGTTTGAACATTTTGTTTTAGTGCGATTACTGATTCTGACGTTATTTACGAATTGATTATTTTTCTTAATTTTTCCTCGATTTAAAAAAAAACCTGTTTTAATCCACCTAGAGGTGCAATTGTGCCTTTCTCATTTCTCAAAACTATGATTTAATAGCTGGTTCGTGCAATATAACATTATGGAAATGTCTTTCATTCTTATTACACTTGGTAAGTATATATAAGAGCACCTTTTTGCATTCATTGCGGTATCGGTTTGAATCGGAGTTTTCTATGTGATCGCACTCCACAACCCGTAACTCCGGAGCCGGAAGTCGGCTGAAGATGGAATTTAATATAAGTTTCCGGGGACGCAACACCTTTCATTTGAGACTAAGTTGATCAAGTCGGTCTAGCCATTTTCGAGAAACCAATATAATTGTTATTCTGCATTTGGATGCTTCCGGATCCATCGATGGTGGCCAGTGTGGCCAAAGAGACTTTGAATGACTGTTGGTGACCTAGATCTACAAATTCAACAGTTGTGTTTACATTTTGGAAAAAAATTCACCTTTTTACATTCATCGCAGAATTCGTTAGAATCGGGATTTGCTGCGTGATCGTACGTATCACCCTGTAATTCAGGAACCAGAACTCGGATCCACACAAAATTCAACAGCAGCTGATGGACCTTCCATTTAAAATCAAGTTTGTCAAAATCGGTTCAGAAAATTCCGAGAAACCGATGTGGACAAATCAACAAATTTTGTTTGGAACCATACTCTTCAACTCGTAATCCGGAACAAGATGTCGGTTGAAAATGAAATTCAATAGCAACCTATGGGAATATTATACCTTTCATTTGAATCTTAGTTTGTAAAAATCGGTTCAGCCATCTCCGAGAAACCGATATGGACATTTTGTTAACAAATCCGCACATACACACACATACATACATACATACATACATGCATACATACATACATACATACATACATACATACATACATACATACATACATACATACATACATACATACATACATACATACATACATACATACATACATACATACATACATACATACATACATACATACATACATACATACATACATACATACATACATACATACATACATACATACATACATACATACATACATACATACATACATACATACACACATACATACATACATACATACATACATACATACATACATACATACATACATACATACATACATACATACATACATACATACATACATACATACATACATACATACATACATACATACATACATACATACATACATACATACATACATACATACATACATACATACATACATACATACATACATACATACATACATACATACATACATACATACATACATACATACATACATACATACATACATACATACATACATACATACATACATACATACATACATACATACATACATACATACATACATACATACATACATACATACATACATACATACATACATACATACATACATACATACATACATACATACATACATACATACATACATACATACATACATACATACATACATACATACATACATACATACATACATACATACACATATACATGCACACAGATATTTTGCGATCTCGGCGAACTGAGTTGAATGTTATATGAGACTCGGCCCTCCGGGCCTCGGTTAGAAAGTCGGTTTTTGAAGCAATTGCATAACCTTTCTATATGAGAAAGGCAAAAGAATAATATTTAATTAGCTTAATCACCATGAGTTCAATGTTATCTTCATGTGATTATATTTTGCAATGTTGGTGGAATGGGTTTGAAAGTAGTAGAGTGGGAGTGGAGGATGCGTCAAAAATCCTACATCTTATTTCGGTATACGGGGTGGATGAAGGAAATGCGGGCGTGAGGGTGGTCCAAGGGGAGGGGAGCGATGAAGGAGGGAGGTGTAAGGGCAAGGCAAGAGGGGGGAGGGGCGGCGACGCAATACTCAACTGCATATTTTGCCTTCCATTTGAGATTTGGTTTGAGAAAATCGGTTCAGTCATCACCGAAGAACTGATGTTACTTTAATTGTGGAATATGCCCGGAATTTCGGACTTCCGGAATCGTCGATAGTGGACAATATATTCAAAGAATGTTTGATTGGCAATCAGTGATCTAGATCTGCGATTATAAGTAATTTGGTGACCATTTCAATAGTTTTAAGCCTCTGAGGTATTACGATTGTACCGATTTATATGGGAAATTCCAGTGTATCCTTACTAACACCCCTGTAACTCCGGAAGCAAGAGTCAGAACCGAATGAAATTCAGCAGCAGTCAATGATATTACTGTATCTTTCATTTGAAATCAAGTTTGTAAAAATCGGTAGAGAATTCGTTGGGGAATGGGTGTGATATTAGCTTAGGAACTTGGCGGGTTCCCCGGGGGCGTCACGAACCGTCATAGGTGGCCAATGTGGTCAAAGCTGCTTTAATTGATCATTAGTGATCCAGACCCGTAAACTAGAGTAATGTTACATCAATTTTAATATTTTTTACACCATTTTAACATCATGGTGGTACCAGTTTATATGGGAATTTGCTGTGTAACCGCACTCTTCAACCCGTAACTCCGGAACCGGAAGTCGGATCAACTAAAAATTCAATAGCAGCTTATGGGAGCGTTATACCTTTCAGATGAAACTAAGTTTGCGAAAATCGGTTCAGCCATCTCTGAGAAAATTGTGTGAGTTTAAATGACACACACACATACACACACACATACATACACACACACAGACATTTGCCGATCTCGACGAACTGAATCGAACGGTGTATGACACTCGGCCCTCCGGGCCTCGGTTAAAAAGTCGATTTTTACAGTGATTGCATAGCCTTTCTTTATATGAGAAAGGCAAAAATGAGCGTTTGGTCACGATTTTGGACAAGATAAAGCAATCTTAAAAATTATATTTATCGCCGGAAATTAAAACCTGCTTATAACTAATGAAAATAAGCTACTATTAGGTTAAATCGGATGGAAATTGTGAAAGTTATTCAATTTCTTGCAGAATGAGAATTTTTGAGTTTCTCTGGGTCAACTTATTGAACCGTCTCGATTCCAATTTTTTCTAGGGTTTGTTTCATAATATATGAAGGATTCTGTGTCAGAATTCTGTTAAACAAGTAAATTGAAGAATTTTGAAAGAATTTAATCCGGAATAGTATTCGAACTCGTTTATCCAAATGATTCAAAACTTCTGATAATAATAATTTCAGGCTCAATGGCATTATGTCGTAAAAAATGGTATTAATAAATACGCATAATAATTACATGTGTCATACAGAATCGTATATCTACATAATACGTTGTAAACTGCAAGCTCCACAACGCCCCAATACACATATAGGAAACTTACGACGGTGCAAAATGATACATGCTGGCACTTGCTTCACGAATGAACAGGGATGCCAAAGGTACCGGTAAACTACATTTTTTTCGGTATATTTACATTTGCACAAGCCGTACAGCCCGCTACAGCGACGCATCACTACAGCTCTTGCCAGAACGGTATACAGTGGGACGAGCCCGGACTTAAGTCCAAATATCAAGGTTATGCGATATTCTCAATAATAATTTTCTCGTATCAGCTGGGCCATCAGAGATATTTTCGCGAGATTTTAGGTGATTTGAACGCAAAATGAATTTTGGACAGCTTTTTGAAGTGTTTTTTGCAATATTTGACCATTGGAATTACATACGGTTATTTTCGTTTTTCAAAGAAACGCATTACTTCACCAAAATTATCCATGTGATAAAATTACATAGTAAGATCGCCAAAAATAAGTCACTAGTTGGTTTAGTTAGTGTTTAGATAACTGTTTGTCACGATTTTTTATTCAATTCAAACTTCTAATACGATAACAACAACGACGCCCGTGAATGCCCGCGATCACACTATACTCATTCGAAAGCTTTTAATTTTCTCTTTAAAATGAGTCTATACTAGTTTTGCGAAAACTTGCGATAAGCAGTCAAAATTTAAAAAAAATGCGAATGGAGACGCATGGTTAGTACTGATACAGGTCGGACTCGATTATCCGGGGATTTGAAAAAAATCTCACCCCGGATAATCGAATCACCCGGATAATCGAATCAAACTTTTTTTTTGCGTTATTTCATGAATTTAAGCTTCATTCGTGGAGAAATTCGAAATAAAATGACCAGGGCAAATTTTCCTATTATGGTAAATGTACCTATTTTGGCCCTAGTCGATTTTTCAGACTTTCAGGGTGTGATTTGCATTTTCAGTTGGTTTTCATTTATTATTCATATTGGTAACGAGTTAACGATATGTATCAGTTGTTTATAGCTATTTGTACAAGAATTCTAAGATAAACTTTTTAATAAGGTGTGTCTTTTGCAATACAAGTCAAACTCGATTACCCAGGGCTTAGATTTTCCGAGGTAACTGATTCGATTACTCGAATACCAGAAAAAATAAAGTTAGTAAGTAAACTGGGGGTCGTCTGTTTCTTGGCTCCAGTTTAATTTACGTGGAGTGTCACATAGCACAGCTAACATGTCTAGTCATTCTAATTAGAAGAGTGCGTGTTGCGCACCCACAAAGAGATCCTTGTTCTTGTAGCATCATTTAGTTGACCAATACTGGATTGTCAGGTAATAACTACGCGTGTAGTCTTCGCAAACTGTCCCACTCATACTTGTCACTAGGGAAGGACTACCAGGTTCCCGGGCGCCTTAGCGAGAAGTACTTCTGGCGCCCTCTTTACATAGCCTATCATCCATCTTTGCTTGAGCTACCCAAGAATTGAAATCAAAGCCGGGTCTCTTTTCAGAATCTCGTTAACCGTTTCTTGACCAACTTTTTTCTACCGCCAATAGGGTCCCAAAACTATTTTTCATTAAAACTGTTGGCGTCAAGAAACACGAAAAACCTGGTTTAAGAAAGATAGGTGCTTCTTTTGCAGCTGCTCAATATTTACCTTCCGATCTAGTCCAATTGCATAAAAAAGGTAATTGAGGGCAATCTAAATTAGAAAGTTTTAGCAGTTTTCAATAATATTCCCAGGCTAAGAACATATTCCAAAATTTCATTTTCGCCATTAACAGAAACTATCCCTGGCAGCACTGCTTCAGCGGAACCCAATCAGATTTATTGTAATAACTTCTGTTCTAATGCTAATATTTATAACTTTTAGTGCTCAAATGAAAGATTTTAGTCGCAGTTATTAGCCTTACTTGACGTTGTGTAAACCAAAAGTTATAGTCATATAGAAACATGGTTGTTCATCAACCAGAAGGGCACAAACGGGTTAAAGATTCTATTGGAATTCTGAGCAGAAACCACTTATTGAAGGGGATAATGGGAGAAGAGCAATATTGTTTGTGTCAAAGTCCACTGGAACTCAAAGCAGGATATTCATCAGAACATTACACCGGATTCCAATGATAATAGGACCATGATTCTGTCAGTATCCGGAATAAAGCATAATCTTCAGCGGAATTCTATCTTGAGAAAGATTCCACTAGACATTTAAGAAGCTTTTCTCTAGAACCTTGCATCAAAATTTAGAGAAAAAACCGAAGAAATACGGATAAATATTGAATCGAAGTTCTGAAATAGATTCCATTGGGATGCTAAGGAAACTTCTATCAGAATCTTGAAAAGCATCCCAAACAGAATCCTGAGAAGCATATCATCATTATCCCAAGAGATAGCCAGAAACCGACCGAGCAATGTAGGTATAATGACGTTTTATGTGGCCTACAGTAACCGATGTATTACGAGAAAAATGTACTTTTGGTGCAAAATTTAAAAGTTGCATATTTGGCAATATTGACATTAAAAACTTTCATTTTTTTTGGAATCCCTAAACAAATCTTTAAAAAAATATCTCACTGATTGATTCTAGTGCAAACAGAACCAGAGATATAATCCGGAGAAAAACATTTTTTTAAACAATTTGTTGAAATTAACCGTTATGTGTCCAACAAAAAAAAAACCTATAACAGGCCAACGAGGGTACCAGTGTACCCACAAATTAAAATGCTCATAACTATGGCTTCCTTTAACCGATCTGTTATTTATTGTTGCGAGATCCTATGGTAGTTTGAAAAATGGAATTGGAATGGAATAGCCATTCACGGCCCTACGGGAGCCTGCTCCGGAATGTCTGTTTCGGGGTGAAATCACCAAATGGTTCCAATACCACGAGGTACAGCCTATTGATGCTATGCCAAGAATTTTGATACCCATATTGCTAGTATTCCATTGAAATTCACAAATAGTATCCAAGCACTGGAACATGCTTCCGGAAATTCGGATTCCCGGGAACCGGTTGGAATAACCCGATTCATTTTTACCAAGTCTAAAAGTGTATGAGTACTTGAATCCAAAACACCCAAAAGCATCAAAATCGGTTGGAAATTACCTTAGTTATTGGCATTTCAGTTTTGGGGGTACCCGGGTATCCACATCGGCCTGTGACATAGTAAAAAATTCAGGAGCCCCTCCTCACTCCCTTCGTACTATATCAAAAACATTATTATCGCAAAAGCTTGACTTAGTGCAGTTCTAAGATGTCACAAAGTTTCAATTTCCAGCTACGGATAAAACATCGGAATTTCATTATTTGTAACCTAAAAAGGTATCCGGGTACCGCGTCGGACACATAACGGTTAAGAGTATTCCCATGGACTGAGGGGCTGTTTAAACGACACAACAATTTAGGTTATTATACATTATCTCTAAATGAACAATTTCTTCAAAACTGGTTCCAAACCACGATGGTCGATTCCAAGTTTTGTTTTTTTAGGTCACTTTGCGCGGAATAACCCATATATAAGCTATTTTTGAGGTAGGTTAAAATTTGAGAGGAGGTAACCCTAGACCCCCCAATTGCTCGAAAAAAACATTCTATTGACTGCAATGATCGAATTAGCACTATAATAAGACATTATAGTTGAAATTTGATTTTTTTTTCAAAACACCCGGATAATCGAATCATTTTCCCCGGATAATCGAATCACGGATAATCGAATCCCCGGATAATCGAATCCCCGGATAATCGAATCCCCGGATAATCGAGTCCGACCTGTATTGAATTTGAATAATCACTTTATAGCTAGAATAATGACATTAATACATGCACAACTTTCAAATAGTATTGAGAGCATGATCTACAAGGGTTTTACTAGTGATCAAGAATAAGAAACCGAGTGGGAAGTATGGTTGTTTAGGTGGTAAAGGTATTAGGAATATTTAAAAACCAGTAAATATTTTCAACCATCTGAAATATGTCATAAAATGTTTCTGGAACTATTTTTTGCTAACTTATGCAATATCTGTCGAATTGAGTGAACACAGTTGATTTCTAATTATTTTGTGAGACTATATTGATTCGAGTTTGCATAGCACTGTATGCGATGGTATCCATATAAAATAAGATCATTTTTAAATGAACCATATGCGCGAAAAAAGGGTTTTGGATTTATTTTTATTTAAGATACGAAATAAGCAATCCAAGTAACTAAAAACACACCTACGAAAAAAAATCTTGTTTGTGAGTGAATGTAAATCAACATTCCACTAAAACGATCAAAATATTTGTTTTGAAAATGGAAGAAAATGTAGTTTTCATGTCAAGTAACCCACTAGTGAATTAAATGTTCCAAAATTAGTCGAATACATCTTATTTGATCCTTAAAAACAAAATAGTCTAAAGCCCCATAATGAGATGTCAATCAATTCGTTTCGATGTGGAAAATAAATTCCAAAATTACAATAGAAAAAAATCATTATAAAAGACAAAATATTTATTATAAGTCACTCTAATAAGTAGTAAAGTAAATTTCTATTTTTATAACTAGAATAAGAATTCAGCACACAAAAATTTCTTTAAAAAAATTTTGATCCTTCACAACAAAATAATTATTTTTGAGCCACCCTAATGCATAATGAATTTTTTTACAAGTGTTAATATCAACAACGATTTAGCATACGAAAATTATTATACATTTGCATTTTATGAATGATTTCGAAAAAAAAATATTTTTGAGACACCCTAATGAATAGTAAATGTTTATTTTTAAAATGTTTTAATATCAAAAACGAATTCAGCGTACCAAAATTACATAAAAACGTCCTTTTTCAACCGATACGGCAAAGTTTGGACTTTAGTCCACCTTTTGTTCTAAGTCGTGCCACTGCACTGGTGGTAGCCAACCCGAGTACATTTTCCCGTACAGCAGTAGAATACATTTTTGTTTTGCTGCTGTACTCCGACTGCTCGGTGAGAGTATGGCATAGTAAAGTTTGTTCTCTCGCTTTGTACACTTTTCTCTGCATAGTCAAAGGGAGAGGCCCGCACACGAAAGCGTTAATGCCGGTCGTGGCGTAAATGAACCGCATTCATTGTCGTCGTTAGTGATAAAAAATATTGAATAGATCAAAAATATTAAAAAGTATAAAATAAGGAAAGAAAAGCTGTACCGCTCGTGTCTGGTGGCTGTACTGGGGGCAGTATTTTTTTGTCATATTACTGCTTTGCTTACAGACTTCCGTACAGCGCTGAGCGTCCTGCATTAGTGAGCGACAGCTGCGTTGAAAGAGAAACGAGAATGTAGGCAGAAAAATTACAGCCGCAGAAAAGGTAGGCATTTTGCATCCTTGCGAATGAAGACTTATCCACCTATTTCGTGACGGTTTGTTCTACTAACAATTTATTCTACGTTATTAATACGTCTAGAAGTTTGCAATTCGAAATTATATTGGATTCACATTGACTTCTACGATGTACAGATTTTACTGTACTGGTCCACAAAACTTCAATATACCTCAATAAATTGCGTAAAACATCTGAGTGCAATTATAAATTATTGTACGTTTTTCAAATCATCCTGAAATGCATATTTTGAGATTTTAAACCTAAAATAAGTCTTGTTCGATGTCCTACATAATTTCAAAAAATATGTTTTAGGAATGAAAATAAATTAATAGTTTTGCAAATTGTTAATTTTATAATACTTGACGCATGTAGTATCACATCTACGGATTCGTATAGTTTGTATAAACATTGTACAAAACACAGTTGAGCAGCTAGCGTTTCAACATACGCATTTTATGACGTGTGAAGATTCAGTTTATAACGAATTTTGTATCATAAGAGTATTATTTTACGTAATACACTGGTAAATATTACAAGCAGTATTGTATGCCAATCATTCGATGACTTATAACTCCTTTGATCCTAAAGTTATTGTTATCAGAAGTCGAGAATCATTTGGCTTAACGAGGTCGAATATTACCCCGGATTAAATTCACTCAAAATTCTTCATTTTATTTGTTTAACAGAGTTCTAACAGAGAATGCCTTATAAATAGTGAAACAAGCCCAAGAAAAAATTTGGATCGAGACGGTTCAATAAGTTGACCCAGAAAATCTAAAAAATTCCCATTCTACAAAAAATTAAAAGCTTTCACAATTTTCATCCGATTTAAACTAGTAAGAGCTTATTTTCATTGGTTATTGGCAGGCTTTAACTTCGAATAAAAATATAATTTTTAAGAATGCTCTATGTTAACCGAAATCGTGACTAAAAGCTCATTTTCCTTTAAAAATGAGAAGAAAATAAAAGAGAAAGTTCAATAAACTCGTAAATAACATCAAAGCGAGTTGTCGTACTAAAACAAAATATTCACACAACCAATAGTGCATTCAATTACCTTTAATTCAATATAATAAAATTATATATCGATGCACTACAACCGAAGATATTAGGATTTTACTGGACGTGCTTTTCACTTTGAAGGTGAAATTCATTTTTTTACTGTAACTCGACAACTGTTCTACTATAGATTTTTTAAACTTCTTTTTTCGAATTCAGCACACAATTTTACATCAGAAATGGTATTCGAATGTTGAAGTTCAGAATTTTATTTTTATTTTGTAAACTAGTGCAATTAATCGAAGACATCCTCGAAATCACAGTCAACGAAATTATGATTTTTTTGCACAAAAACAGAGAATTCCATTGCTGCGTGAAAGGTTTTTTTTGTTCATAAGCAATGCCATTTTCTCAAACATATATTGAAATGTTTCGTTTTCACCAACGATAAGAAGAAGAGTACACTCATTTTCAGTCAGGAATAAAATCCATGTTGCGCTGATTAAAATCACCATATCTATGAACATTAAATTCTGGAGGAAAATTAGCTGCGTGAGAGAAAATTTCATCTGTTGATTTGCAAGCTAGACCAGGTGGAAAATACACTGAGACAAAAATGAGGATTGCATTAGCCATGTTCAATTTTTTTAAATTTAGGTGCAACTGTAAGAAGAATTAAATGTAGATGAAACTGCGATGAGAGCTCCTCCACCTGACATTCGTTGGGTTAGTCATACCAAAACACTTTTTTAAATGCATCAAAAAGTTGAATTCATGCAACTTTCCATCAAAAATATCTTTGGATAGAAATAAGGGTGAATCTGCAAAAGATATTTCTTGTCTCTCCGCAACATTTTTTTTTAAAAAAACTTATTTTAACTATTCTGATAATGATCGTGACTTTAAATATTTTCCTTATATTCCTGATTATTCAGCTTTATTCTGGCTGTCTAACAAGTCACTTAAATCTGGTAATTTCCCGAAAGACCGAAAAAAAAACCTTTTACAATACCTATTTATATATCGGGTCACAAATCCGATATTCGTAATTATCGTGGTATTGTCATTCTGTCTTGCTTTCCTAATCTTTTCGAATGCATCTTAAATAAAAACAGTTTCAACCAAATCAAACACAAAATAACGAATGAACCACATGGGATTTAACAAGGCCGTTCAACAAGTACAAACCTTCTAGAGTTTGTTGATTACTCGTTAAATGCCATGGATAAAGGAACTCATATAGAAGCTCTTTACACTGACTTCAGCTAAACTTTCGATAAACTTGACATTTCCATGTTAATTTTCAAACTTGAAAAATTAGGAATCAACACTCCCGGACTCCTCAAGTGGATTAAGTCGTATTTAACAGCTCACCAGCAAATAGTAAAATTCTATGAGATGAAATCTGATATAACAAAAGTTACATCGGGGGTTCCTCAAGGATTACAAGGATGTTCAATTGGCATTGCCAATATAATACTTTTTGTGTGTGCCGGAATGCTGAGATGTTCAAAATCAGTTAAGTACAGGCAGCCACGCTTGCATCAGCGAAATATTTCTTTAGTGTTATTTTTTTGAAACATTCAGTATACAAACCGTAATGGGAGAACGAGATGTAGAACTCGTTTACCAAGGAATCATAACAGGTTGAGCACATTCTTATATAACATAGTTGTTAAATTGTATGCGTTTCGCTTCAACCAATTTTTCGATGTGTATTCGTCGAACTGGTGCACCTAATCGTGGTGAACCAGCTCAACCTTGGAAGCTCATATTTTCCCTCACCATTATTCTCTCATGTGCAGCTGGCACGTAGGGTAGACGAGCCCTTATTCATCTCATTAGTCAGGATAGCACACTATTTCGTTGATAACTCGACTTAGAGTTACTGGATTGCGCTTAAATAGGTATCATCATCTTTGCTTCGTTCCTAAAAAGCAGCACAGTTAAAATGTTTACCTGGAAAATGTAAAATGCTCGCGTTTTAGCGAAACGAAAAGTCTAGTACAACGTACCCTTATTCATCCTACCATTTGAGCTAATTCGTTGAATAGAGATAGCAGATACTGCTCTAACTAATGTGTTCAAATGGGTGAGATGAATAGAGGTGCTAAGATGAATTAGGGAGCAGTAACCCTATATTCGCTGAGATATATATTCTCTCGCTCTGCCTGCTTATTGCGTTTCGATGACGTATGGGTAGATAGTCGTGGGCTCACACGCGTTTAGCTTGGTGTATACCTATATGTGTTTCTACTCAATGAATTTGTCCGTGGCTCGTTCATTCTCCGTTGTGCACAAGTCAACCTCAGCTACTCCAAAACATACTCTCATGTAGGGGAATTATGGGTAGAACTGACACTGTGGGTAAAACCGACACCCCATAACTTTCCCTAGAAATCAAATTTTTGTTCATTTCATAATAATACTTCATTATTAGTACGATTATGTAGAGCATTTCAAGACAAATTGGATTTACCTTAGTACGTCGAATATCATAAACATAAACAAAACATGCGACAGCAGCGTTTATACTCGTCTGGATGTAAAATTTTGTTGGTAGATTTTAAGGTTTTAACCGAACAATACCTTTTCAAATCACTACTTTTTTCAGAACCTATTATTATCGGACTTTCTTATGATCAACTGGGTGTATTGAAGACGAGTTTGAGAAATTCAATATTTTTATTTTTTTTAGAAAAAATTTTCGATGTTGGGGTAAAACCGACACGCTGTTAACGTGGTTGTGATTATTTGCGATGCATTACAATGAGCTGAGATCTTTTGTGAAGTGTTACAATTACACTATTAGCACACTATAGTAATAGTACACTAAGGCAAAACGCATAGTGAAATTCATAAGATTTATCTTATGATGAATAGAAAAGTAACAAAACTATGTTTTCATAAGATTAATATGAAAAACATACGACTTGTATGATTACCTTAACATTTTATAAGTTATTGCATATGCCAGTCGTACGAATTTCATACGGGCATCTTATGATTCTCATAAACATAAGAGAAATGTATAATATTGTCTTATGATAATTCAAAGATACCTTATGGAACATGAAATCATAGCAAACCGATTCAACAAAATAAATGCCGTTTCATAAGATAATCTTATGATTTACATACGTGCTACTTGTGGCTAAAAATTATACGATATTCCTATGAAATTCGCTGTATTGTTTGCCTGAGTGTAGAGATACACAGAAATACTTTTATTGTGTTTATTTCTTATAAGTCTGATCAAATTCAAAAATTTTGAACTTTTTCTTGTCAGATTCTATCGAATGCTATTTCTGCAAAAAACCGAATTTCTAGGTGTTCTCTTGGTTTGTCATAGATGAACTTTATCACAGTGAGGCAGTGATCTTTTGTATACCCCGGTAGTTTGTTGATGATAAGAGTCCTGAAAAATCAAAGTCTGAACCAGGTAGTTTTACAACGCAGTGTGTGTCATTCATAAATGAATGAATCCTATTAGAACAATGTAGAACACTTGCAAATCTTCTCTTACGAAAAGTGACACTGAAGGTTGCAATGATGTGCGTAAGGATTACTTGGCAATATCCATACCAAGAAAAAATCCTATAGCACAAAATACTCTTGTTTATAATACTACGTTTTCGAACTTGATGAAGCTAGAAAAAGCAGATAAATTTTTAATAAAGTGGTGAGAAAATAAATCAAAGGGTCGTGTCGATTTTACCCCTATGGGGTGTCGGTTTTACCCGCTGTGCTTAGAAGAAGTCACTTTGTTTTCCAAGTTTTGCAATCAATAATTTTTAAAGAAATTAATTTTTTGAAGCACTGAAAAAATTAAGCCTTGTTAAGCATTTTCTGAAGAACAATTCAGCGTAAAAATTTAAATTTTATTAGTTTTGTGGTAATCTAGAAAAAGTGTAAAGCTTAAGGTGTCAGTTTTAACCATAGCTTTTAGTTTTCGGCTGCTTGGACAATGATAGACAAGTTTATATAATTCTTTGCTCAAAGCTAGCATATGCAACCCGTGCACCAAGTGAAGAGACACAATCATCTAGAATGGCTTTCATTCAAGTTCAACTCTCAGTTCTGTGAAGTTGATGATTTTTTTTTCTCGCTGTCTTCATCTTATGTTTGTCCAAGATTTTTGTTTTGCAACCAATTCGAATTTGATTAATTTGAATTGAATTGAAAGTCGCAATGTTGCTGGAAAATCGAATAAATACTAATATTAACCCACTATCATTAATGGAGTTCGACTTTTACAGTCTGCAAGTTTATTCGTTTTTGTTCTGTAAGCAGTAGAAAATTTGTAGTTTCTACTGCCATAATATCAGTTTTAGTACTTTTAAAGAAAAGCGGATTTCACAGTGTCACTTCATGACGAGTAGCACAACGAATGTTATTGAGGTTCTTTCTCTGAACCAATGATTCTCAACCAGGAGACTAAAAGAAACCCTTCATCAGGCTCCCGTACACCAAGTCATCTGTTTTATTCGCTCGAAAGCATTACTTGTGATGTTCTAAAATATCACTAATAACCAATTAACAGGTTGGAATTTCATCTATTGAAATTTGAGAAGATACCCGGGTACCCTGTCGGATACATATCGGTTAAACGTAATGATCGTAACGAAAATAAAAATTTTCAATCTTCTATAAACGTTCTTCTTCAATATATACTCATGAATTTATTTAAACTTTGAGGAGTCTGTTAAAAGTCAGTCAGATCTGAAAGCTTTCAGGGCTCTGGATACGTTCCTGTAATGGCACAGATTTTTTTTTTTAATTCGTCGACCTCAAAACCCATCGCAAAAATTGCGTAACGTGAGAGACGCGTTATAATGTCAATAAATCGAAAACCGTTCATAAAATAGGAGAAAAAACATTCTACATAATAAATGTGTTCTCTAGGGACCTCAATAAAGTGTAAATGTGAAATAATCTGATGTTATCGCTTTTTTGTAGAGTTATCTTATGAAATATGTGTATTAATGTAACGTGACAAATTAAAGCCCTCGCTATATTTGCCAAAGCCTAGTGGGAAACGAAACAACGAATAGTTGGCTACAGGAACAAGGGCATTTGACATAATCTTAATAAATAAATTTTCGGCAACTTAAATAATCAATTTCATATGCTACACACAGAAAAAAAATGTTGGTAAAAATAAGAGTTTTTCACTCTTAGCAAAAAACAACGTATAGTCTTAGATTAAAAATTAAACTTTTATTTTGAGTACTATTCTTCATTTGCTTAAAAGGAAAACTTTTACTTTGATTATTATTCTTGATTAATTTAAAAGTTTTACTTTCAACCTAATAGTTGGCGTTGGTTGTTTTTTTGCTAAGAGCGGAACACTCTTACTTTTACCAATATTTTTTTTCTGTGTATACATACATTGCGCACTGTTATAGGTTATAGAAGGATGACAAGGAATCCGTTTCATTCTGTTGCTTATGGATTGCGGCTTCAAGCAGAGTAAAGCTTATTTTCGCTGATGAATTTTCGAACAAAAATTATGATTTGACAAGAAAATTGTTGCTGTGGCAAGAAAATCAGCATTTTTGTGACGGATAAGACTAAGAATTCGGAAGTACATAAATGAGTGTTTCTTAATAACGGATTAAAGTTTGGTTTCTCGGATGAATTTTCCAAAAAAAATATAATTTGGCAAGGGAATTGTTCCTGTGGAAGGAAAATCAGCATTTTTGTGATGGATAAGATCATCGATTTGAAAGTATAAGGGTTTGCATCAACAATTGGATTTTACTCTTCATTAAGTCCCATTATGGTCAAATTACGTTTTGGCCAGATCTAACCAACAGCCAAAACTGCAAGGACTTTCTTCAATGGAAGAACGATAATGGGGTCCAGATCATCGCAAAAGCGATGAATTCACAGAATTGTCCCCAGTTCCGTCCAATAGAGACATGTAGGACGCTACTGAAGTGGAAACGGAAGATGAAAGGAGCAATCACCAGTGAAAACGATCGGGCGCAAAATTGATGGAATTAGCTTGCCAAGGCCGTGATTGAAAGAGGTGTGAGCCGAGTGCGAGGATTTGTTCGAAATAACGATGAATTGTTGTTTGTATAAAATTAATGCGGAAAATCAGTAAATTGGTTTAGTACATAAAATTTACTAAATAACTGAAAATTGTCTAAACATTAACCCCAGAAATGAGTGCTATGACAGGCAGTTCTGCACTTTATTGATTACAACGAATCATGTACCGTGAAATAACTCTATCTTTAAAATCAGTGGTCCAGTTTGTTCTAACTCGGTTGGAAAAGGGTACTAGAAGCGTTTAAAGCAACAGGGGTAAGATTTTTTGATCACTTGTACACTGTACGAAGACAAAACACAAGATGCCATACTCCTGCTATGTGAAACTACACCGTAGCGGTTGATGCTAAGTATTGACGTACCCATTCGTCTACGCGTGGGTACAAAGACGGTGACAGAGATGTCGCAATAAGGAGCGACGATTTGAAATTTGAAGGAATTTTTTTCCTGATGTTTCGAGTGATGCGTAGCAAAAACTCTGAACAAAAATTTTCTACCAGATCTAGGGAAATCAAATTATAAGTTCCTGTTATTTCTTAGACCAACCTCCATTCGCCAGATCACGAGTCAGTATTTGGGAGGAGGTATATCAAGAAAACCGTATGTGCTTCTAACAATCAACTAGTACCATCAAAATCAGTATATAGTTTTTAACATTGTTGTTTAAGCTTAAGGTGTTTTATATGTTGAGGTGCAGGAAAAAAGGAAAATTTTGTAAAGGTATGTAGCCATATTTATATCAAGTACTTGTTATACGTCTGACGTAGTACAATGTTTAATTTGCAAAAGCATGAAAAAATATTAATAATTGTCGAAGTAATAACAATTTCCGCAAAACGCGTTTTTAAGGAGGTTTGCCGTGATTACGATTACAGTCTAGCATCTTAACCCTTCGGAAATCGCGCTTATGGCCCACTGAACGAGCAGCAGTGCACTAGCCCGACTTCCGGAAGGTTTTAGAATTGTGGCAAAAAGTATCTAATGTTTAATTTTTTTTGAAACAATTAAATGGCTTAGACATGTGCGCTTTTCTGTAAAATGTTTATTAAGGGTTCATCTATTAAAATCAAAATTTTTGAGTGTAAGGTGTCCAAAATGACGGCTTTGTCGGAATAAGGTTTTTCGAATCTGCGGACATTCTCTTTTTTGAACCATTCAACCAATCAACTTCCGGTTTTGCCCGCCTATAAGAAGATAACATGCTCGGGCGCTGTGACCTACAAAATCGCAATATTTTGATCATTAACGATTTTTTACAGCCGGCCAAAGTGGAAAAATCATGCGAAAAAACAATACTTTATTTTCAAGATTCCGACATTTTGTTTCTATATAGATTTTTTCATGTTTTTTAGGTTAGGGCGCCTCTACGGATTGTAATCTTCAAGATCGTTTTGGTTTGCTGGTTTGGACGAATTGCGACCTGCATCGTGCCCCCAAATGAAGTCGGCTTCAACACCATTTGATGGAGCCGCCATTTTGGACGCCATTTTTTGACACGTTACGATCGAAAATTTTTATTTTATAGATGAAACCTTAATAATCATTTTGCAGAACCCTCTTAACTGAAAGAATAAAAACAACAAAAAAAAATATTAGTGCAGGGACTTGTGGTGTCCTTGAGTGATTCATTGTAAATATTTTTTTTTTATTTTCGCGGCCATTTTTTCCGAAAAACCCACTATATTCACATAGAAAAAATCATCAAAAAATTCATAACATTGATATGAAAATTTTGACGAAAAAATGGAATCGCTCAAAGACACGGCAGTTAAATTACGAACAACTAAAAAAATCGAGATCGGTTGAAAACTCTTCCGGCAACCGTAGTAACCGCAAAAACGATTTTTAGAAAAATATATTTTGAGATAATCGCATTTAAAGTTTCGAGTGTATACCCAGGCCCTCGTAAGGGAGCAAGATGAAAAACGCTATAACTTTACCTCTTATTTGGAAAAAATATTCTTAAGAACCTATACTTTAAGCTATAAGATTAAAAAAGTCAATTTTTGACCGACCTCGAGCGTGAAATTAAAATAGATTAAAGGTCACCAATGTAATAATTATGAACTCTTCCTGGGATATTATAACCCAGAGATGATCAGCCTTCTCTGAGCTATGATAGAGGACGAGAACATAGTTATCACAATGGTGATCTTTTGTCATGACTAACGACCTGCCCTTCAATATAAAATTTGGGAAGAAAAGTCGTATAAGGTTCAGAACGTTTATATCTTTGGTTGTACTGCATGGAATTAATCAATTTCTACGCCATTTCGTCGAAAATATGTTCAGAAAAGTAGTAATAAAATTTGGAGTATGTGTAACGTGCATTATTAATGAAACAACTGTGTTTTGAAAAATCTTTCGAGAACTACTCGGAAAACGTGAAATTTTTCAGCTCATCTCGGTTAGAGTCATCAAAATGGTGCACCAACCGAACACTTAAACGACGAAAAGATTTTTAAAGGACCGCTACAGATTTGTTTCTATTATCATTCGTATTTGGCTACTTGGAGCGAACGAAGGGCTATACAATACCGAGAAGAAAATATTTGTGAGCTGTACACGGCTGGTGGATGAATCAGTTTGTGTCGTTTCGTGCTACTAGCAGAGGCCATCATTTTCATTTTCATCATTTGTGTGGAAGGTAGTATACACACCGGAAAGTCGGTTTTAAATCATCTGTCCAAAGTTCGTTCGTGATTGGCTCTCGCTAAATTCATGCACCGAGCCGCAAAAGGTTGAACAGAAAGAATTGTGAATTTGGTCGGTTTCTGCTTGTCTGGAAACTACATGTCAACACCGGGAGGGAAGGTGATTATTGGGATCTCCGTGGATTAGTTTGTGCAGCTCCATGCTAATAACCAGGGCCAATTGGAACGAGAATCTCCCTCCCAGAGAATATTTTCATTGGCAAACAAATTAGCCGTTATCAGCGCAATCAAACCATCAACCAAGAATTAACCCAGTTAACCAGGGGTCGTACAAGGATGACCAACAAAAACCGTATAAGTGTACAATTTTTATCGGAATCGTATAATGGTACACCATATGTATACGCATTATACAAAATTTTTCTTAACTAGTGCGTTGTGATGACTCCTTTACGATTCTCGTATATGAGTGCAAACTAAGTCATTTAATATATAATAATGATCGTTATTAGTGCAGTAATATACTACAATTACGACTACACAAATGTTTGTCAGTAATAGCCAAACTAATCCAAGTATTGTACGCCAATAATCGTAAAGCAAAGGGTGATGGGCTAATTTCGTATGAAATGCTGTCTTGGTACCGACTTTAATTCAATCCTCAAACAAAATATCAGTTCTGCTAAGTTTAAAAAAATTGATACATTGTAAAAAATAGGGTCTCAGTTATATGTTGATATTGCCTTCAATTCGTTCCCATGCCAGCATGGTCGCATCGAACCATAAATAGGACTTTAGGACGATGTAAATGCGAAATTTTTCTATATTGTGTTTATAAACAGCTTAAATTAATTTCAAGTCTGGCGCAAGTACTTTTGTTAACAGAACAAAAAGCGTAGATAGTATTCACAGAACTCGAAACATGTTGAAACTGAAGTGTATCCTAAACTAAATTTTGAAAACTTAAAATGTTTCAGACACTCTTTTGGTTATTTCTATGACTTGAAAAATTTTGCAAACAATTTTATTAGGTATCTATTAGTGAAAAATGCTTATTAAAAATATCAAAGGGTTTCTGACGCTAAGTTGTTTGTTTCGTAGAAACGAAGCAAAAGTTTATAATCAATTTATATAATTATAATTTATTTAAAATATAATATGGCATTCTCTTCGTTGTTTTTGGCGAAGATGTATAGCTTCTTTACTATAACAAAGCAAATGATCGAAAGACCTCGAAGAGTTTAAATAAATTTGACATATTATATGTACATATGGTCATGTACACACATTTTCATCAGCACAAGGAAGATGTTATAATATATGAGTTGATTACAACACATTTCAGATATCATTAAAAGTATGTTGTGATAGACGAGTTAGTTCTCTCGCGTTTGCATAGATAAAGTCGTATATTAGAGTGGTATAAGCGTTTTCACAAGAGTCAATGAGTTTGGCCCGAACTAACCACACCTATCAATTGGTGTATGAAGTATGTTGCAGGCTGATAAGCGGATGCTTCAGGGTTCGAGACCGAGTAAACTAATTTGTAGAAACAAATACTAGAAACGTTTTAGGGTGCGAAAATTTCAAAGAAATTCTTGTTCGGTCGTTTGAAAGATGTGTCTCATTCATAACTTTTGTTTTATATTTTTTTCGAACGCGTGATTGAATCTTATATAGTACTGTATAGAGTCGTAAGAGTGTATAAAAGATATCTGTTTCTTGCCACATGGAATCAGACTAAATACCGACCACAGTCGCGTTTATGTACAGTTTACGTCGTATTTTGAAACCCAATTTTATTTCAATGTAGATATATTGCCTCCAATTTTGTCCGTATATAGCATATTTGCGCATTGTATACGATTTAGTTGTACTGTATATTTACAGGTATAACTCGGTTGAAATTTCGATATAACTACAAAATTGTTTGCTGGAAAATTTGGACACCTTTTCCTTCACCACCTATTATTTTTATGTTCGACGTGTCGGAATTAACATGAACACTTGGAAAAATTTAATGCACCGAGCCGCAAATCTTGAACAGTTCTCGTTCGAAGCTCCACCTCTTTGACGATGGAAGTAAATTGATTTCATACGATAGCTAGCCCATTTGACTTCGAACTGATCTGAGTATAAAACCGAGGGTATGCGTATGCGAGTCATTCGTGTGTTACAGTCATGCTAACTAAACCACACATACATTCGCATGTCTGGATGCGGTAAAGGAGGCATGGTGAAGGGAAAACCAAAATCCCGCTCGTTTTGTACCGGTCGAATCCACCGTCTGCTGCGAAAGGGCTACTACGCCGGGGCATCCGTTTAGTTGGCGGTCGTGATTGGAATATCTCGCCTCCGAAACATTGGAGCTGGCAGGAAACGCAGCCCGTGGAAACAAAAAGGCCCGGATTCTTCCAGCTGGCCATTCGAAATGACGAACAGCTGAACAAATTGCTCATGATTTTATTGATCAGACTTTGTATGCTTATTAAGTAACAAAATAAACAAAGCACGTTAAATGTGTCACTTGCTTTAAAACGGTATCTCGAATTTTATCGGATTTCCGGATGATTCCGTGGTATTGCGTGCTGATTCAATTACTTTTCAGTGGCACTACATTCTGCGAATTCAAAACTGGTGAATACCAGAAACTCTATTTCCCCCTTAACATTCGAAACGATTCGCGCTGGTACCAAATTCAAAATAATTAGGTAATAAATCGGTGTACGTTCCTCTAGAGATTAAGATTAAACTGTGAACCGAAAAGTAGCAAACTAATTATGTGGACACATAGCGAGTAACGGAAACCATTCAAAACCTTCATACTGTGTTGCGTTTCGGCTTCGCCTCATCAGAAACCAACACTAATTTATTGTCGGAATAGATTAGCGCCGGCTTGACGCAAATCCCTTAAAACTAAAACACACCTTGTGTTTCAATCGAACGACTGATCAAACGTGATGTCCCGTTCGAGCAGAATTTCTGTTTAAAAAAAATATAGCATAATTCAAAACCTTGCTTATGAAATATTCTCAAAAAATCATGATTTCCATTCGTTGAAAATACAGTGAAGATACAATTTCATCAGCCCCCGATTTTGTCTACCCACGATTTTAACAGCCTTTTGACCCGATTTTGTCAGCCTTTGTTACTTAAGGAAAATTTGAATTAAATAATCAGAAAGGGTTATGAGACTATATCTAAGAACAACAGAAAAATATTTTACTAGCTTCGTTTTATTAAAAAGAAAGCAAAATATACGTCCCGTTTTTTTCAATTTCCGCATTTCATCAGCTTAAAATTTACCAAGAGGCTGATAAAAACGGGTTTTCACTGGCTGATAAAAACACGTTGAAAATTAATTTTGCAATGGGTCCCAATTTTTAAAGGTTTGATCAGGGGTCAAATATGTCCCCATGAAAGTGTGGAGTAAAGTTTGCTGGTTTCAACTACACTATACAAAGGCATCTATAAAAAAGTCTGACCGCACACATAACTGAACAAACAAATTAACACAGTTTCTTAAAGGTGAAGCAATCATTACATTAGCCGTACGTGAGTTCGTTATTCTTTCAAATTTACGCTTATGCCAAAATATATCCCATACAAACTGCATGTCGTTTCACAGTGCCAAGTCTACAAATACTTCTCGAGTGTCCAGTGTAGATTGCAGAATCTCAGACAAATAACAACAACTTAACTGACGCGATTTGTGTTTTTTACTAAACATTATCCAAACACAACGTAAATTTAGATTATTTGCTGGAGCGAATCAAATTAGTAAAATATTTGAGCTCAAATTCGAATGAGACACTATTGCCACTATCAGTTGCTGAGTCAAAGTTACACGATTATTTTCAAATTAGAAAGTCGGTGATGTTCATTTCCAAGTTCATGGTCACATCGCTTCCAAATAAAATTACTTATCAGTAATAGATACCCAAACAGAGCTTAGGTAATCGAACAGTTTAAACTTTCAGTACAATGCAATGAGATTACGCTCTACTTACACTCGAATCCAACTTCGCCTCGATGCTCCTACAGCAAAGTAATTCAACTTGATTGGGAATTTGTCAGTTGTTTTTCTCTTTCCGACTCCCCAAACATACACCCTCGAAAAGCTGCACTAAAACATCCTGCTTTTAAACAACAGCTGAATTCCACCATCCCCTCACAGACTCCGGCAACTATCTATCTGTTGGATATTTTCCAAATTTCACACTCCTGATACGCTGCTACTGCGAGACCCCCTTCTCCGAGCCAGCGAGTATTTTGCACAATCGATTTGAACTTTCCCGCACAGTTTTCACTGCCATGCACACACTATATTTCAGCTTTCTATCTACACCCACACAGACACACAACTAGTTGCAATAACTCTCGGCTTAAACTGCACTGAATCATGTTCACTGAACTCATAAATCACGACCGATTTTCTGCCAGCAGCCGACCCACTCTTATCCCCATTGACCGCCAGTCGTCAGCCACGGTCACGGGTTCACGGATTACGGTGCCTGCAGGCGAAACGGTTATGGGGCAACCTTTCGACGCGAATTCTCCGGAATAGTATTTCACGGCATTACAGGCGATACGCAAATTAATAATCGCCACAAATGCAGCGTCAATATGAAGTTCCGCTCATCAGTGTGTCATCATCGTTCCCCCAGGCTGTTCTCCGAGCGCATAATCACATCACTCATGCTGCCATGAGCACACACACTGATGCCGGGTTCAGTGCGGCTCTGTTGCTCTCTGTCAGTCAAGCACCGATCCTTTGCTTGCAAATCTTTAATCAGATTATGTTTTCATTATCGAATTAATTATTCCCCCTACACACACACGCACATCCGCGTCGACATTCACAAATAATCCGAACGAAATCACCCAAACAATAGCAGTCGGTAAGGTTATTCAAACCTCTGGTCACGTTCTGGGACTGAAACGGATATTACCATCACGCCTGGGGCCAGAAGTCGCCTCCGGTGAATGGTCACGTCATGTCGTAAGACCACCACCAGCACCACCACCGCAAAATGACACCGAGTGACAGCGATCTGTCTGTTATCTTTCACAACTTTCTGGTCTACCTATCAGGCGTTTCAGCATCACCCGGTCTGCCACCAATTTGTGACTGCCCCAACCACGGGGTGAATAATTGATAACACTAAAGCTTATTTCTATTTGAGTGACTGGAGAAAACTTCATTCATCGTCTGAATTCCGGCTACTGGCACGGCAATTCAACCGGAAAAAGTTTCTCCCGTGACAATCCGTATCAATTCCGAAGGATGCACACTAACTTTTTCCAACGACGACGACGACAACGATTACCAAATCCAGGAAAGTGGAAACAAGTTTTGTCTCATCCCGTGCGAACCGTGCAACCGATCACTAAATACCCGACCTCGTTCTGTTCCCGAATCGAAGAGTAACATTCGTCCCGCGTGAAGGTACTACAAGAACTAACCTGGCCGTTGGTTGTTCGGGCTCGTAGGTTAAGGTTCCTGCCTTCGAGCCCCACCGCCACCACCACCAACAGCACAAACAGCATCACATTTTACCAACGAACCACACGGCAGCTTCCGACCTGGTGCTGATGTGGACCGAAGTCGGCTAGCGGGCTCAACTTCGGGTGCGGGTTCGGCTTCGGGTTCCGGCAACGGTGGTCGCTCACGTGGAAAGTGTTCGCCAGGCGAGGGCTGGCGGGCATGCGCCGAGTATCGAATTCCTACTC
Organism: Topomyia yanbarensis; assembly: GCF_030247195.1. Lineage (NCBI taxonomy): Eukaryota > Metazoa > Arthropoda > Insecta > Diptera > Culicidae > Topomyia > Topomyia yanbarensis. The sequence continues at coordinate 39,568,284 of NC_080671.1, read as the reverse complement.
CCGGAAAAGGATAAACACATCGGTGCTCACCGGCCGAACGGGGATGCGTTTTCCGTGAGTTACTGCTGGCGAGAATCAGGCCGGAAAAGTGCTGAAGCGGTGCCAGATTGTGGGTGGAAAGAAGTTACTTGAACATTTTTCTAGTATATGTAGCAATGTTAAAGATATTCAACTGAAAGATAGGCCTTAGTTTCGAAAAGTATGCGATAGATTTCAATCGAAGATTTAGCGGTGTAGCCATGAATGGTTTTAGCGGTTAAAGCCTCCCTCCCCTAACAGAAGGACGTTTGTATGATGAAAAAAATGTTTTGTTATGTGCCTAACAAAAAACCTGTTTTAATCCACCTAGTGGTGCAATTGTGCCTTTCTCATTTGTCCAAACTACGATTCCATGGCTGGTTATGTTCAATACAACGGTGGAAATGAATATTATAGATTCAGTACGATTTGCACATACATACAATGGATCGACAGCCACGGTCTTGAGATGCTATGTGTCGACACTGAAACAACGCTTGAAACCAGCGGCGGATCAAGTAAGAGGATCCGGGGGGGTCCGGATCCTGCCGAAAATTTTCTACTTCTTAGGAAATTTTAAACTAGTATCAATTTTAAAGTACCAACCCCTCGTTGCATACTCCTACCTACGCTTAAAAAAGTCAAAAAAAATCGCCGGGATTAGGTTGTCGATTTTTAGAGTGATTGCATAAAGGCAAAAAGGTGCCAAAGTCCAAAAAAGTCAATTTTCGCCAAAAAATTTTTTTCGAGATTACATCAAATCTCAACGTTTCATGCATTTTAAAGTCATTTGGCATCCAAAATACAAATTCGATTTTCAAATTTTCCCTTACTCCCCCCTTTAAGAATTTTTCATTTCAGTTTATATGGGAATTTGCTGTGTGGTCGCACTCTTCAACCCGTAACTCCGGAACCAGAAGTCCAATCAACAAAAAAAATCAACAGCGATAGGAAGATTGTACCTTTCATTTGAAACTAAGTTTGTGCCAATCGGTCCAGCCATCTCTGAGAATGACGGTGGTGACATTTTTTTCCACATACACACATACACACATACACACATACGCACACATACATACACACACAGACATTTTCCGATCTCGACGAACTGAGTCGAATGGGATATGACATTCGGCCCTCCGGGCCGGGATTAGGTTTTCAATTTTTAGAGTGATTGCATAACCTTTCTATATGAGAAAGGCAAAACCAACTTAATCCGCCTAGCAATGAGATGGGCATTTCTTACACATGCCACTGTTGGATCATTCATTAGTTTGCAGAACTCGTTCATTAGTTTGCAGTTTCTAGCCCTGTACGAAAAAAACCTCGAATAAACTGAATAAAATATAGAAAATCAATAAAATAAACAAAATAATAAAATAAAGCAAAAAATAAAAAAAAATTAAATTCATTAAATGAGTGCAATGAATAATATAAATCATATTAATAAAATACATAACTCATATTAGATTAGCTCATTAAATGAAAAATTAGGCAATATTTAAAAATAGTTATAAAATTAAATGAACAAATTAAATTGACTCAAACTAACAAATTTAATGAATTAATAAGTGGAATGATTGATTATGAAATGAATAAAATTAAAAAAAATGAACAAAATGAATCAAAGGAATCAAATAAATCAAATTAATCAATTGAATCAAATGAATTAAATGAATCAAATGAAACAAATGAATCAAATGAATCAAATGAATCAAATGAATCAAATGAATCAAATGAATCAAATGAATCAAATGAATCAAATGAATCAAATGAATCAAATGAATCAAATGAATCAAATGAATCAAATGAATCAAATGAATCAAATGAATCAAATGATTCGAAATAAACAAATGAATCAAATAAACCAATTGAAAAAAAAGAATCAAATGGAGAGAATGCATTTAATGAATTCAGTGAATACAACGAATGAAATGGATAAAATGATTGGAATGAATGAAAAGGATAAAACTAATAAAAAATGAATTGAATAAAATGAATAAATAGAACAAACGAATCAAATAAACAAAACGAATAGAATTGATAAAATGAATAAAAAAAGAAAATGAATTGATTGAAATGAAAAAGTTAAGCAGTGATGTTAAAAAGTTATAAAATAATAGAAAAAAAAATTGTGTCAAATAAATATTTTGGACGAAATGAATAAATCTGAAAAATTGATCAAATTGTTAAAAAACTGAAAACATTTATAAACGGGAAAAACCGAAAGAAGGAAAACAATGAATAAAATAAGTTAAATAAATGATATGAATAAAATGTAAGCAAAAAATAAACTGGTCAGAGTGAGTCCAAAGAATAAAACAGATAAAATAGATTAAATGAATCCAAATGAACAAAATTAATAAAAGAAATGCTAAATGAAATAAATAATTAAAATGCAAAGATCACATACTTAAAATTAGTCAAATCTTCAAAACAAATAAAATAAACAAGAACAGGAAAAACCATGAAATGAAGAAACTGAAAAAATTGACTATTTAGAATGAAATTAAAAAATCGTTTTTGAATAAAGTAAATGAATAAATTGGATTGTGAGAACTATTGTATCAGAAAGTTATGAATTGTTTTTGAAAATCTCATCATCTGAAATATGGCTAATTAGTATGAACTTCTAAAGTTTTCATTCTTTTTTGTTTGGGATCATCCATAAACGACGTAGCATTATATGGGGGAGTTTTGTGTTTTGCGATGATGTGTGACGACAGGGGGGGTAGGGGTCATGTCATGCTTCGTAGCTTTTTTGAAGGGGAATAACTAACATCGTTTTTTTTTTTAATTTTACGGGGACAAGGAGGGACAGAGTTACCATCAAGCTACGTAATTACCAGGGGGTATTTAGAGGTTTGTGACGAAATGCTACGATGGGGGACCCGAGCAAATACTTATGGGTTCAAACACCACATATCCCCTTGAAAAGACCTTAAATATGGTCCGTAACAAATTTCACAACCATAAAGACACCATAAAATGGTCTCAATAACCCATAAATACACCAACATATGGTATTTTTTATGGGATCTACTGGACCATGGTGATGGTGTTTTCATGGTTTGAACCCATTTCGAACACCCATGCCAAACCCCATGACCATGGGGGTATTATGGGCTTTTCGTTTGCTCGAGGGGGGGGGGGTGTTAAAAATCACTCAAAAATGCTACGTCATTTATGGATGATCCCTTTTCACCTTTTCGTTGTTCTTTTCTTGGCGGCGTCGTTTAAGATTATCTGGTGTTTCTACTTTATTGATGGACCTTCATTAGTTATAAGGAACCTGGAACGTTCAATTTGATTTGGAAATCAATATTGGATAGTAAAGTAAGACAAGGTCACATGTTTATTTTTGTGACTATTTGTGAATGGAAAAGGTAGACATTTCAAAGTTTTCATTTGCATCGACGTGAATAGTGTGAATCTATGCTATGTCGATAGCACAAAAGCCATTCAGTTGATTATAATGCAGTCTCTTTTCAGTCATCCTTATAGCTTGTAAATTATTTCGTTCGCAATTTTCGTTCAGGAAATATGGATAAATGAGTGCTATACAAACTAATACTTCGAAAAAGAATTAGTTCTAATTTTCAGAATAAGTATTTAATTTGTTGGAAACGCAAGCGGCCAATGAAAGTGTTACTTGACATAATACTGCTCTTGATGGATAGATATACTTGACATTACAAGTCTTAATTTTCTGCGAATAAATATGTTTCTAATTATATTGGTCATGAAAAGAGTACCTTCGGGTTCATTTGTTATTACACTGAAATGTGTATGACAAAAATGTAGTCAGATCAAACGTTTCCGTACACAGTACATCCAAGGCTTCTCTACTAATTATGATTGCCATTGAAACATCAATTGAATTGTTCTTAGTATAGATCAAAAATCCTTCATCGAAAGTGAAGTCTTTGGGAGACTTATTTTCCCGGAGCTAATTCGTGGATATTTTTAGACTTTGATCCGTTCCTTCATAATAGTTCATACCAATACAGTGACTACATATTGTCAATAATACATTTCAAAAACGATGTTCTTACTTTTCACATGGCATATTTGAGCATATGATTCATTTCAAATTCAATTCAGATACGAAAAGTTTAAATAACGGAATTTTCATCTTCAAACATCCGTATTACCCAGTTAAGTTAAATATTTTTCTAGATATCCATGAATTTCCTTAATTATAGTGTATGTAGAAGCGCTGAATAGAACTGAATTAAATTTGAGTTGATGTAGTTTTCGATTTTTGGTCGCCTGCCTACCCATAGTCCAACGTTTTGGCAAGATACATCTTTCATCTTGATAGTGTGAACATTTGAAAACAGTTATAGTTTTCTCATAATACAAACATTTTGCAAATTTTCTCAGGACTAAAAATATTTTATTTGCCAAGTAGAATGTAATATTAAACTTGTTTTCTTCTACACTAAAATGCAAAAAAAAACTATTAGCAGAGTAACGGCAGACAAAAAATAGTATTGTCTTCTCAAACCTCCAGAATTACATCGTACACGTGATTGGACATTAATAAATATTTCAGATTATCAGAAGATCTTATCACACAACTTAGAAATAGATAGAGAAACAGCAAGAAAGATGTGAGTCGTGACAGTTACCACGAACACGAAGGAAGGGAGATAGAGTACAGAGACAGAGTACAGAGAGAGAGAGAAAGAGAGAGAGAGAAGAGAGAGAAAGGAGAGAGAAACAAGAGAGGGAGAAAGAGAGAGATGGAAGAGAGGGAGAAAGAGAGATAGAAGAGAGGGAGAAAGAGAGAGATAGAAAAGAGGGAGAAAGAGAGAGTGAGAGAGAGAGAAGAGAGAGAGAGTAAGTGAGAGTGAGAAAGGGGCGGCGTGTGAGAAATGGCAAATGATGTTTAGTGCTGTGACCTTATACTTATAGGTATATTATGCGTTTTTATATTATTTTCCATGCCAAATATCTTAGAAATTAATGAAACAACGAATCTTGCATCTTCTCACAAAAAATTGTTTTGGCAAAAGTTGCCTCTATGGTACTTTTAATTTTTAAACTGAGATTTTCATATAAAAATTAGGCATATTGTTTTTTCGTATAGACACCAGATTTCGAAATTTCATGGATTTCTAAAATATTTGAAATGCAAAAAAAAATTAAAGCCGCATTTCCAAACTCAAGTCCCATCTCAGTTCAAAATTTTTTGTTGTGCCACAAAGACATTTTTCAACATTCCACCGGATCTCGACGCTTCATGACATTGTTTTTGATTGCGTTCAAATTTTCAAATTATATCCCCCATGATTTCTGTGTCTTCCTTCATATTTTTCAGCTTGCGCCTGGCTCTAGGCCCATTCATAAATGAACTCTTCTGAAATGACCCAAATGATGCTAAAATGGATGTCTAACAAAATTCGTCTTCAAAGACTCCAAGTTTCCATTTCAAATCAAACACATTGAGCTGGGTTCGATCATATCTTACATTTTTGCAAAGCTAGTCCGCTAAGTATTCTAATATTCCGCCAAGCGCAGAAATATTCAGCTGTGCCAGATATCTCGAAAGTTTGCATAGACGAGCTCAGAATTGCGATATTTTGTCTAAAGCAAACAAATGACGTTACTGGCGACAAGACTTTCAAGAAGAACTAACGCGTTTACATACCCGCTCTCAAAGTTGAGATCGATGGTGTAGTTAAAGTTATCGTATACGTACTTGGCATGATTTGGTCTACTGAAGGACGGGATTGGCTGTTTCAAGGACCCCTGGTTTCAGTGAGTGATGATTTTGCATGAAAATCGAATTAGTGCTGCACGTCATGAATGCAGCATTGCACTAATTACAAGCAAACGGGTCTTTCTTGAGAGGGTGCCAAATATACAAGAGCAAAATGGAACTCTGACACAACTTCGAAGCGATCAGCATCTGATCTTTGAATATTTGAGAAGAAACAAGGAATTTCCAATGCTTCCAGAAACACCAAAAATCTCATGTGACATTTCAACCAGAGTTTCAACTTAGTGCAGGAGTGGTTGGACATAGGCTGGGAACCAACAACTTTGTGACAGAGTCTCAGTTATGCGTCTCTTGGCTGTCTACTTTGGCTTTCTTTTTCAGTTCGACTTTGAAACAGTAATTTTGTGTGTACCTGGGAATGAAATTGCTATCCTGACTTTTTTGATGACATAACCTCACTTATTTTATAAAGCAGATCAAAATTGTAGCGCCCTCTAAGGTTGGCGCCCTTGGCGGGGGCCAACCGCACGCTATCGCTCTGTCAGCCATACACCGATTAAAGATAAGTTTTCATATTTTTAGTTTACTCTAAAAACTACTCTGATACGTCTTTGATTTTGTCATATCTCCTTACACGTCGTACTCGGTTGGACAGTTTACTGTATTTTTCAGATCCAGAGATAAAGTCCTATGTTTATTAATGATTTCTAAAATCCTGACATAAGCGATATTTCGGAAGTCTCAGAGCGTGGTGTCCGATCTAAAGGAAGCAAATTACATCACTAGGGATAAGATCATATCTACGTACCCGCCCCCAGAGTAGAGATAAACAGCGTACTAACCTATTCGCTTGAAATGCGTGGATGTGCTCTTTAAAAGCCAGTAAAACTTATGGATTGCAAGTGATTGCAATCAGTGACAATGAACGAGAAAAAAAACTACGCCCATTCAGACTTGGTTAACTTTCGCTAGTTCTGATTGGTCAGAGTACGCTACCGTCAACAAGGTCCCTCTATATGTTCGCTTTTTGTACCACAGATTATGAATTTCACTAAATGCAAATGCAAATGAAACGCTGCCAACACACAACCTTATAGTTTTTCCGCTAAATAATTAAAGGCATGAATTTACACATTTTGACCATTGTGCAATGCAACGTTCTAGGACTAGGTTGAGTCTCAGGCTAAATTGAAATACTTGGCGTAGGCAGATTTGGCAGCGTAGGGGATTTATGATAGTTTCAAAATAGCAATATTTCATCTGCATATTTTTGCAACTTTTTGAGAAAACGGGCTATGAAGTTTGATAATATTAATCATAAAAAAAGCTATAACTCTCTCCAAAAACATAATATCGTCTTGAAATATTCAACAAAGTTGTGCATTTTCGTAATATCTAAAATATTTCGGAACACATATTTGTGGAGAAATAAATACAAGAGTTATCATGAATAAAACAATTTTGAAGGGGGTCCTCGTGAAAACACCGCATAACATTGGAATGGTTATAGTTAGCGAGTCAGTTCTTATGAAAGATTTGCTAAAAATAATATTCTCTACAACTTTGCCGAAGACTGAAATTGTCTATCTGCTACCAGTAAAAAGTTAGATTTCAGAAATGTCTTTACACTGTATTTTGGAACATGGCTGTCTACTTCCGAAAATCCGCCTTGGTAGCTCCAACAACTTTTCCGAAGCCACCAAAACACAGAACCTTATAGTTTTTCCGCTAAATAATTAAAGGCATGAATTTACACATTTTGACCACTGTGCATTGGGGTAAAATATACCCCACGCCATCTTTGGATCCGTGTGAAGACGAGAATTCGGCATTTACTGACCTGGGATCCTATCCATAATTACAGTTCCTAGTAAGAGTAGGAAGTGCTATAGCAAGTTTGCTTATAGTCTTCGTGGAAGCAGGTGTCAAAGTTGCCGTGGGGTACATTTGTACCCCAGTGTACGGTTGCCGTTAGTGTTTCGTCGGGTTTCGTGCTGTCAGTGGAAATGTGATTCGTGACAAGACCAGTTTAAAAACTGGTTGTTTTACTACGTAAGTAACAATTAGTATAATATTTTCTTTTTAAATCATTTATTCAATTAATTTAATTTTATTTTGAAGTAGAAACAAAATCGTTCTCATTTTTGCTGACTTTTATTGTTTTATTGTTTATTTTTAACAGTTTTTCAATATAATGACTCGCAAGTATAATTTGCGCACAGTATCTGCTGTTACAGTAACGCCGCGTGTTACAAATGTATTACTGATCAGAAATATTTTTTTCATTTCAATTTCCACCCCATTTAGTAGCATTTTCCAAAACCGGATTTATAAACTTTCACTCTTCCAAATAATTGTTCTTTTTTAAAAGTTTCGAAATTTCATTTTATACCGTTTGTAGACCATTCGAATGGATTAAAAAGATACACGCAGAAGTTTATTTATGCATCGATAGCATACTTTTCTATTTGCCTCTCATTTCTCCTGCTGTAAATTTTATGCATTGGACATATTCGGTCTATCTACTCATTGAATGCTTACTAGAAGTATATGCATGAAAATGCATAAAAATCACAGCAGAAGAAAAGAGACGGGAATAAAAAGGGAATAGCTAACTATGCATATTTTTGTTTCACATTGTTTCACATGTTTTGGATTAATAATTATTCCGGGATTCCTCCGTAGTGATGATTCGGGGAGAGCTTTTATGATTCCATACACCAAAATGAAGAAGGGCGATATTTGATTTTCACGATTAGGCCAAAGTGGAAATCACCCAGTGAAACATTGTATCAAGTTCGCCATATAAGGGTAGATATATCGCATATCATCTGGATGTAAAAAGATATGTCAAATAAACAAATTAAAACATGAAAAATCAATTGATATATCAGGAAAGTGTCAATTTCCAAGACAGTATTTCTATGGGACAAACTGTACAAAAATTGAAGCAAAAAGCCAACCCTTTCTCGCACTCTCAAAAGGCAACGCCACACCTGCAGTCAAGTACACCGCGAACATTCGCAACAGCGCGCCCAACTGTTACTAATTACATTATTCCGTTAGACGAATCCACATCCTTTCATTCCTTCATTAATGCCAAAACGGTTCGGTACATCAGTAAACAGGACCTTCCGTGAAATTATCTCACTTCTCGTGGCAGTCTTTTGTGCAGGTCAATTTCTCGTTTTGATTGGTCCAATTTTGGCCGGGAAATCAAATTGAAGAATAAAGTAACACCGGAAGGAAACCCAAGCCACGGGATGAATTCCGTCGGTATTCAAAGAAAACCGAAAAAGTAAGTGTGGAAATAACTGGTCCAATTTTTCCACCCTCCAGCCAGCTTCCCTTGCCGTTCTTCTTCATTTTTTCTAGGGTTAGAGTATTTTTATTGCCCAATCCTGACAAAATTATTGTCCGAGAATGGGAAGCCTGACTGGTCGTGATGAAGCTTCCTGTCGAAACTCGCTCGTTCGGTCGGTCGGTCGGACTCGGAAATTGAAATGTAAAAAAGAAGAATATCAGCAAAACTACCCGACAGCAGGAAAACCGACGGAAAACATTTGGTTCAAATAAAAATAAAATAAACAGTGTTTTACCCTTCTCGTTTGACCGGACCCCGGGTGGGTGGGATGCCAACCTGATGGGTTTAGGAGTTCGCTTAAATTGCAGTGAAATATGGTTGTCAAGCTGTTCTGGAACGAGAGAAAGCGAAACGAGAACAGGAGAGAAAAAAAAACATTTCAATGAAACGAAAAATTGCAGTCATATTTTGAATGACTGCAGCTTAAGTCTTGCGGGACTATACGAGTATTACGTAGACTAACATTTTGCTTTCCATTGAAATTGATTGTTTGTTCATGTGCTTAATAAAAGAGTTTTACTTATCTTCAAAAATGAGCCATTGAAACTTAAATCAAGGGCAGATTTCGCAATCGAATGATAACCCCTACGGAACTTGGCAAATTGCTGCTGCACTAAATAGTTGTGCTAACTGCACAAAGTGTGCTGAGTTTCACAACTAAATTCCAGAATGTGCAGTCAATTAAGTCTAAATAATAACCTCGTTGACCGAGGGAAAATTCTGCGCTCAGGTGGCACTGCACCGAATAAAAGAGCTATTAAATGCACGATCGACAATCGTAAAACCGTCATTCATCAATCTCATCAAAACTGCATCAAAGTCAATTATTCTTCTCTCTGTCTGACCGAGGCGGAATAAACTTGACCGCAAAAACTATAAACTATAAGTATAGCAAACTAGAACCGTATAGCGCTATAAATGGTGCAATAATTCGATTGATCATAACAGCATGAAGTATTATGGGTTTGCGATGGCGACGATGGTAAATGGGTTATCATCATTGGAAACGGTCATGGCGGTTGTTGTGTAGTGAAAGTGAAGCAGATCAGTATTTACTTGGGGGTGGTAAATGGAGGAAAATCCACGACTGATGTTTGCGCTTATTTGTTTTAGATACCGTTTTTTGCATTCAGATTATTTATTTTGTTTATTTTAGGAGCAGAGAAAAGCCTCCTGGAGCTGAGCTTCTCTCAAATTCACTCCCCAGAAGGCATTAAACCTCGTCATCTTTTCTCTCACAAATTGACAAATATTCAAATGATACATTTCATTAAATATAACTTATAACTAAACAAATTAACGTTAACATAAACATAATAAATCCCTAGAAATAATGTTTAAACTAATACTATTAAGACAAGGATCGTCGAATCAATCGTTTTAAGGCATTGCGAGATAGGTGATAATCATAAACATTGAAATAACGATTAAATAGACGACATATACTGGTAGGCGTAATTGGCTCTGGCACGAGGGATTCGCAAAAATTGATGAAACCTAAGACCACGATAAAGAATGTCAAAATCCACAAGCTGAAGGAGAGCTGAGCAATCATTTCTTGATTGAATTAGATTAGCAATGAAAACTGCTTTTGAAACATCTCGGCAAACTGACAGCAGATCGAGGTCGATAAATAGACAACGGTTCTGATAGCTTGGGAGGTTTAGCGGGTCAATTACGAACGGCAAAGCGAACAAATTTATGCTTAATACCTTGCGCTGGTTTTCAATTTGGTAATGAGATGACCAAACAACAGCAGCATATTCGAGAGCAGAGCGAACTAAGGCATAATACAGCGCCTTTTAGCAATGATCATCGTCGAAATGTTTAGGAACACGAAAAATGAATCCTAAAAGCTTTGAGACCTTGGAAATAACATATTCTATATGATCCTTAAGCTGTACACACACGAGGCGACAGTACACACGCCACAAAAAATATTCACAATGAATTTTGTTCTACCTATTCCAACGCGGCAACAGCGTTGGAATAGGTAGAACAAAATCCATAGTGAATATTTTTGTGGCGTGTGTCCTGTCGCCTCGTGAGCGAACAGCTTTAAAGCTGAGTTGGGGATCTGAAATAACTATTAAGGCCTTCACAGAAGTTTCTCGTTTGAGAACAGTTCTAACCGTTTTTGTACGAACTCTGCAAGGTTTTTAACTAGGTGGTATAGAATGAAGTCATCGGCAAAACATAGTTTCAAACAGTCTATTGCAAAGTTTAAATCGTTAAGATATAGCAGAAATATGAAGGGTCCTAGATGACTGCTTTGAGGAACTCCAGAGGGGAACTGCGAAGGGAGATGAAATATGGTCTCCAAATTTTATTGTCGTTTCGCGACCAGTCAAATATGACTGAAGCCAATTTAGAAAAGAACCACTGAGACTGAGCCTATTCAGTTTTGCTACAGTTATTTGATGGTTAATTTTATCGAATGCTGCGGTGAAATCGGGGTAGAGAGTCGATCTGTTGACGTACACACCAAAAACTACATGAACTGATCGATTGAATACAATAATATGTGCGTCCATAACATAGCAGCTTAGTTATAATCGCGATTGGATAATAGAAAACCGCAATCTAATGATGAAAAAAAGATTCATCAAATCGTACTTTACAGTTTTAAAATCGTAGTAAGTTATTTCGGCAATATTATCGAAAACGGCAGGTGTGAATTTTTGAATAGTAACTTGAAGCGGAGGGTGATGACGACAAATTTTGGTGCAACGATTGTTGAACACAAGTTTGTAAGTTCTTGACTAGCAAAGCACAGATCAAGCAGGCGATTGTTGCTGTTACAATTATCGTTTAGTTGAACAATACCTGCGATGTTATAATCGTCTAGAAGCCGCCAGGTCGGAGGGACACCAAACGTGATTTGAATTTTGAACGCAATGCTATAAGCACTCCACCACCACTTCTTACAGCTGTTTTGTTCGTTTCTATCCTGCCTAAACACAGAATAAGAACTTCCAAAAATCTGTTTGGCTAACGTATTACTGTTCAGCCAAGTTTCTGTAAATATGTACATATCGTACTCACAGTCTGAGCAAGCCAGGAGATACTCAGAGATGGTACTATTCATGCCACAAACGTTCTGAAAGTAAATATTTAAACTAGAATTGTCAGAACTTCTCGAGATGTTGTGCTAGTGGTATTCTCGAGCGGAGCTTTGGAGTGCGGGTGTAGGGTTGTCGAATTGGCCGTGATGTGCTGATAATCGAATGTGGTGATTGTCCTATATTAGCAGGGTTTGAATTTTTTTATTGAAATTCATTCTGAACAAGCTTGTAATTCTGAAGCTTTAGAATTACTTAATCACAGTAAGGGTTTTTTGTCACTCTTTCTAATTCCACTATCAATTGTAATGGAATTAACAAGTGTTACCAGTTAGCTCCCACTGAGATTAGGTGAACATATTTCACTAAGCCGACCTAAGCCCAAGTTTTAGTATTGACACCACCGTCAAAACAACTCGTAAACGTGTTCAAAATAGAAAATATTTGACCAACGAACATTTTGAAAATTTAGTGAAAAGCTAAAGAAAAACAACAAGGGCCAGCCCTATGGGCTTGCACGAACTGTAGACGTAGGACTACTCTAGCTAATGTGAAATATATCATTTCTTAGTATTTTTAATAATATTATCTTAAATTTTATACATTTTAACGATATTCAATTAGCTAGAGATTACTCGGTAGGGAAAGTTATGAAAATTAGAGCCATAGTACTCAAGTGAGAGCAAGGATGTGAAGTAAACAGATCGGAAAACTAGAAGTGGCAGGGTCATTAGAACAGGCTTAATATCGCACGGGCTTAATTTTTATCTACTGCTAATGAGGGTCGAGCTTAGGCAGCATAACTACGAATCACCCGAGTTCACAGCATGTGTCCTGGTATAGACAGACAAGTCCATCTTTACCGTGATACGGGAAACCTATGTACAGAGACTTGAAACTCAAGGATATGCTATTGTTCCTAACCCAGTGTGGTAATTTTGTCCTTTTTTCACTAGAATGCCAATTGATACTAAATCAAACATCTAATAATTTATCAAGTTTTCCTTACAACTGTCGCTCCTATAGGTTAGGTTCACTCTGTGAACGTAAGCTTGCAACCAGCAGCAGCATCTACTCGCTCTCTATGATTACCAATTGGTCGGTGTTGAGTCAGACCGGACTAAGTCGCAAAATTTTGAAAAAATGAGAATGATAGCATTGGATAAAGAATTTTCTCAGCTACATTCGGCTCTTGCCAAATTTGAAATAGTTTATAATAAGCAAGAATTATGGCAACAAATAATATAGAATTATAACGTAAATGCTGCTGCGATTCAAACTTTAAACTCGTTTTTCTCGAAATTAATATAATGTCACTTAGTCCAATCTGACATAACACCGACCAATTAGAGTCCATGTAAGTTTGGAAACGATGCGTCGGTGCAGCGAACCAACATTAATAGTCATTCGCGGAGAGTGACTAAAATGTTGCGACTGGTTGAATTTATAAGTAAAGAAGCTGGGATTAACGTTTCGATTTCATGTCTTCAGTATGTGACAGTCTGAAATAAAAATAGAGAACTGACTAGATATCACAGTGAAAAGAGATGAAACTGAATCAATTAATTGAAATAGACACAAGAGCGCCTCTTCCTTTTTTCATTTTCGAAAGTATTTTATGTCTTCGTTATCGGTACGACTTTGTTGCGTTAGGATAAGTAACGACTTCAATGGAAGCTGTTACCCAAATTAAGGTAAAACATATCTGTAATCTAACAAATCTTACAGTTATCTCCAAGAAGACTCTTGAAAAAATCGAAAGTTAATTATTTTTATTCATAAAAAAAATCAATTACTAAGCAGATTAATGCCAATTTATCTGTTTGGAGAAATCACAAATTGGCTTTGAAAATGTCATAATTCAGATCATAACAGCAGCGAGTAAGATTTATTGTAATTGAATAAAAAACATACGTCCCTCCTCTCGATCCAAAAGACAAATACGCTCCAGAAATACGTTATTTCAATGTTTACGAGCTTATTTCTCTGATTGCGTTTTACTCTGAAAAGTTGGGTAATAACAGAAACATAGCCACGATAAGACTACACGATGACTTGCATATCAGCAAAGCAAATCCAACTGCTGGACGAATTAGAAAGTTGGCACTTCGCCACTGACAAACGTTTTCCAACAATTTCAAAGGAATCGGATAATAATTTTAAATGCGAGAATTCTAAGGGAAAATCTCCTCAAATCAAACTTTACCGTCAGCTTACGAATTTAAGGACGCAACCAGTTTCAACATTTTAGTCGCTCTCCGAAATGGCCCATTGATGCATCTCTGATAAAGTCGATAAAGTGCTGCTGATAGTTGCAACAACAAGTTCCGCATGTACACGTAATCTAAATGCGAAAATTGGCAGCCAAAATTGATAGATACTAAAGTAATTGATTGTTTCAGCAGCAATCGGCATTCGATTGAAGAAAACGACAGAGTCATAAGTTTTACAAGCGTACCGTAAAACAGGGTATCTCTGATCACCGGGGTAAGTTTGATCAAATGAGACTTTTTCCGAAAACGTACGATAAGATGATTCCCTCTTACAAAATCATCGAAACGAAAAACAAATCATATTCTAAACATGTTCAGCATGTATCAGCAACGAATATTTAGTCATTTAATGTACCTTTTATGATAACAAATTCAATTTGAAAATGATACAACTCTCCGACAACGTTTCAATCTGTTTAAACAATTCCTAGTATATTTATGAAATCAATCAATTTCAACTGAACTGATCACTTTTTTTTAAAAAAAACCGAAAATATTTTTGTCCAATAGTTCATTTTAAAAGTTCGAGATTTTAGTTGGTAACTATTTAATTTCGAATATTTTCCGGGAAAGGTTAGATAATAGTTGGCTGTATTCTTCTAGACAATTTTGTTTTCTTACGAGACGACATATGCTAGGGTGGGACAAAAAATAGATTCCAACTCCGAGCAACTTTTTGGGTACCATTTGGGTCCTAGAACATCTGTGCAAATTCTTAGCTTGATCCCTGAAACTATATTTTCGCGCCCACTGTTTAAAGTTTACATGGGATTTTATATGGGAAAATTAACTTTCACAAAATAATTCCTCCAGGAGTCGCCCATTGCTTCCTAAAAATAAACCATTATGTGGCTTTTGTAGGAAATTTAACAAAGAAACAAAGTCTCGAAAACTACGAAACGATCTGACGCTTGAGAAAAAAGTTATTAAGCTGAAACCAATTGATGCTCTGACGATTGATAAAATATTCATTTTTTCTAGCACCACTGTTGTTGGTTGTCCAATTATATGCAATTTTGTGTTGATCTTCTCTTAATGTGTCTAAATCATTTATCTATACGGTTTGGCCACTTCGCAAGAGTTTTGAGGGATAAATTGAGGCTTCTTTTGTACATAATAAGAGAAAGTTAAAGATTTTGTATATAATTCGACCGTCAGCAGCAGTGATGCTATGAAAAGTGAAATTTTCATCAATCTTCACGGCATCAATCGGTTTTTGCTTAATAACTTTTTCCACAAGCATCAGATCGTTTCGTGGTCTTCTAGACTTTGTTTCCTTGACAAATTTCCTTTAAAAATCAGACATCTATTTATTTTTAGAAGGTAACGGGCGACTCATGGAAGAATTAATTTGCAAAAGACGTTTTCTCCATACGAAATCCCATGTAAACTTTAAACCGTGGGCGCAAAAATATAGTTTCACCGATCGAACTAAAAATTTGCAGAGTTGTTCTGGGAGCTAAATGGGGATCCAAAAAGTTACTCGGAGCGAAATTTTATTTTTTTCATATAACCATGTCCCACTCTAATATGCACATCATTTAAACATTATTAAACACCCGATTGCTTAAATGTGATAATCACTAGCGAAGAAGTGCTAGTTTTTGGATTCTTCTCAATATTTTAAAAAATTTGTCTTCAATTTTCCTTTTTCATCAATGTGCTTTTTTTGTAATATCCACAAGAGGCTAGTTTGTTAAGAGCCACTGGGATACGTTCTTTATAATTCCTTTATTTGCGGTAGTTAAAGTCCAACTGAGAAAAACGAAAAAGCAGTTTTTTCTCACACCGTTTGAAAAAACCTTAAAAAAGAATCAGTAATACTTTACCAATGCCCTGAATACATTGATTTATTTTCATGAAGATTTTTCCAACCGTATGAGAAAAAACTGCTTTTGGTTTTCCAAGATGGCTACTCGCCCACTCCATCCTAGGGAGCTTTCATTTTCTTCATGTCGTTCACGTGCCATCATCGTTATTGCTGTTTCGGTAATCACGATCAGATATTTTACCTTGCCTTTTGCACTTACGTAAATCTGGAGTCATTGGTTTGAACTTCCTCACGATGGCGCTGGCAGATTTTGAGATGATGGATGTGGCATTTGCTGCCACAAAATTGGTAACTATTTGTTGTTCAGGTTATGGTATTGAAGACTGTGTTTAGGATCAATTTTCCTTAGATAACTAGGAAATCGGTTGTGAAGCATATTGTCAGGAATTTTACTAAGTTAAGTCATCTGGTTCGAATTGTTGATCAAATAGGACAGAATAAGTCTTTTACACCCATCTTCCACACAAGAACACCGTTTGTAAGAACTCCCTACATGTATCAAGTGTAGCGGGTTGTACCTGTCCAAATTGCAACCTGTATTTTGCAATTAACTCACGAGGGTAAGGTACGCCGTGATAGGTTATGTAGCTTTACCTCCATATTGTCGTTTTCAAATTCTCGTACACTCTAATTTCAACGCTGTATCCTTCATCTACCTGTGTTAGGTTGTTTTTCAAAATTAATCTTTTTGCTTGATTTAACTTGTTGAATGAAATCATTACTACATTGTACAGGTGGTAATACTTTCGGCAAGGATGTTCTTGAGATGATGCACACTAAATCGAGAGGCTACTTTGTAGCTTTGACTCGAGCAGAAGTAGAAAGTAGAATTGTTTTTACAAAAAAATAATTCTGATGGGGAGAGGTCTCTGACTACGTGCCCGCTTCCTTGATTTGATTGTCACTTTCGTCTATGCTGTCAGCACTGCTACTGTCTTGGAGGTTGTTAATTTCTTTGGTTTGCTTCTTTGATTTGTGATTTACGGTCATGAAACCGTGCTCCTTGTTTTCTGTCTTGTTCTTGACGGATTATTCAACATGTGTTGATAGTTGGACAACATCAAAAATCGGAAATAAACTTCAAGCATAAAAATCCTTCAGTATAAGAATCGCTTAAAAAGTTCTCATCCGTAAAACTCGGCAAAGGTGAACCTCCAGAATAAAAATCGTTTAAAAATAAATAAATCGCTCGTAGGAGCATCTGTATATCTTGATGTTCAAGATTAAAAGTCGGCTAGCAAAAACTACTTTGTAAGAATCGGATGTATTTCTTTCCGGTTTTTTACCGATTTTTTTTTCTACCCGACTCTTACAAAGGAATGTCCCAGTCCGATTTTTATGCTTGAAGTTTATATCCGGTTTTTGAATTCTAATATATTTGAAACGGGTTTTACGAACCATGTTCTGTCCTTGCGACTTTTATTTTCGGTCGCTCAAATGGGAGTCTGATTTTCATAAGTACACAGCGTGGTCTGAGCATAGGTACAGCGAGGTCACAGGGCCATGAAGGAAGAAATAAGGTGCTTCAGCCACATTCTAAGCACTCGAATACCATTGTAAATGTCTGGGGAAAAACACCTCCAGTTATCATCTCGAACGGAAAGAACTTCTGCACATTGCGACGTAAACCTTCGAATAGTGCTATCGAATATATTGCGCAGACAGATCATGTAGTGGTGTACCTCAATTGCGCTATCTTCATAATACACTGGAATCTTGACCCTAATATTGTCAAATTCAATATTGTGACGCATGTTCTTATAGCGAATAAATTATTCGGCTAAGTGACTACTTTTAAGTCCTACCAGTACATAACGTACATTGTCAAACTGAATAGAAATAACATCAGTATGCTTGAAACATATTTTATTTTTAGTAAACACTCCACTTATGGTATAGGTGGTCTAACTTTGGAATAATGAAAATCTACTTCGGCAGTGCAAATACGCCGCAAAGAAATCTCATCATCACTGTCGGAACGAGGATAGTGGGTCTTGACTTCTATAGCACAGAAACGAAAATAACGGTATTTGAATTTCTAATGGCACTGCAAATGTACCTCAGGCACATGGTTAACGGTGTATTTCTTCCGTCCTGGCTACGTGCTTGTGTAACGACCGAATAATGTGCCATCAGGTGTCAGAAAATTCGATTTAAAGGGCGAACACGAAATTATTGCGACACATTCAACAGGGCATAACTTTTTTACCATTGGGTAAAAATCAACCAAATTTTGCACATTTTCTCATTGATGTGTATTGTTTACATGCTGTCAAACTAGAAATCGTGTTTTTCGATTCAACGAAATTGGAGGTGAACCAACGCGAGTCGAGAGAACAAATTCTTTCCAAACACCTGGAATTTCTTGACCTGTCGCACCGTCAATTGGGAAAAATGTTGAACATTCGCCATTCAACCGTCTCCAGAGCGTTCCAGGAGCGGTTGACGTTGGACCACGGCAAAGGTGCTGGAAGAAAACCGGGACCGGAGAACAAAAAGACGGAAGGAAAGGTGAAGCGGTTGATTAAAGCAAATCCCATCGTCTCAAGCCGTGATTTGGCTAAAAAGATCGGCATGTCGCAGAGCTACGTCCAGAATACAAGGAAGAGAGCTGGACTACATACATACAAGGTACAGAACTTCCCAAACCGCGATGAGCGGCAACAATCGACGGCTAAAACTCGGGCACGGAAGCTCTACGGATGCTGACAAAATATGGCTGCTGTGTGATGGACGACGAAACGTATATAAAAGCCGATTTTAAGCAAATTCCGGTGTTGGAGTTTTTCACCGGCAAGAGCAAGTTCTATGTGGACAAATTTAAGAAGAAGAAAATGTCGAAGTTCGCCTCCAAATATCTCATTTGGCAGGCCATCTGCTCTTGCGGACTGATGAGTGAGCCTTTCGTGACAAAGGGCACAGTAAATGGCGAGATCTACAAATCTGAGTGCCTCGAGAAGCGCCTTTTGCCGTTCTTGCAGCAGCACGACGAAGCTCCGCTATTTTGGCCAGATTTGGCATCATGCCACTATTCTAAAAGTGTCCTGGAGTGGTATGAGGCCAATTCTGTCCATTTTGTTCCAAAGGACATGAATCCGCCAAACTCTCCGGAGCTGCACCCGGTGGAGCAGTACTGGGCAATGATGAAGCGGGAACTTCGGAAGAGCAAGAAGACACCCAGGTAACCAACAAGCATTAGTGTATGCAGTAAAGTAGCGTAAAATTTGCATTCTGGATGCTTCTTGCAGTATGCTGGCATTCGTTATGCATAACTGTTGTTAATCAGCATTTGAAAAACTGTTTAAAAACTTCTTGCCAGTAAACAGCATTCTGAATGCACAACAGTAGTAAAAAAGCATTTTCATAGCACAGCAGTAATGTAGCCGTATATTTTGCCAAAAGCGACTTTTAAATAGCATTTAAAACGACTTAAGTGCTTATCAAGCAGCCGTTAAGACGCATTCAGCATGCTTATTGGTTACCTGGGCAGTCAAAGACGAGAAGGACATGTTAAGAAAATGGAAAAAAAACCGGATGACACTGTAAAGACTTTGATGGAGGGCATCAAGCAAAAATACGTTCAATTTTACACTCAAGGCTCCATCGATTAACTTTTCTTTTGATTTTTGAAGTAAATATATGTATAAAACTACCCTAAAATTTTGATTTGATTTTAAACATTATAAGAAAATTGGCATGACATTTTCGGTGTCGCAATAATTTCGTGTTCGCCCTTTATATCGAGTCTTTTTCTTTATTTGGCGGCCGAAAAAAACACCATCCATTACCCAACTGAGTTATCAGGTATACCTTTGGCTGTCGAAGATAAGTTTTAATAGTAGGAAAGGTTTCGTCATTCACGATGTAATCAGAGATCACTTATTTAAGCTCCGTCTTGGGGCATTCTTACACAAATTCAGCACACCGTGCCAACAATATCAATAAAATACCGAATGTTGATAGTGATGGGTTCGTCTCAGGGTGCCTTTCTCGAAACCCGTATCTATCATCTCAACAGATGATTAGGGCGTTGATGCTAAATTGTTAATTATGTGTCACCAGATTTGCTTCTCGAATAACTGTCCCATATTACCCCCCAAAGCATATTTTGACAGCTGGCATTTGGGCTTTAATCACATATTAGTCGATATATGTTGAGAAACGAAAATAAAATATTGATTTCGAGTTGAAATTTCATTACACTTTTTACTGTAGCGGTCATAAATCAGAGTTAGTGATAGCTTCTGCTAGTTTTAAAAAGTTCGTTCGTAAAAGTTAGGAGGGCTCAGTAAATTTCATATTTTTATTTTGTTCCGTTATAATGTTAAGTTTTTGTTTACAAACAGCACTCTTTAGTCAGTAACAATCGAATCTTTTTCCTTGATCGGGGAAATTAGTTGATTCCCCAAATAGTTCAAATTCTCCCGGCTATATTCAACGGTCGATGATAGACAATCTGTCCAAAAATGCTCAAATCAGAATGCGCCTTGTCTGCTGTTACTTCGAATTCACAGTTCGAACATTGTTCGTAATAGGCCTACCAGGTCCTAAACGCAATAATAGCACCCACAGGGTGCATGTGAAATTAAAACACGTTCACCTTTACCTTAGTTACAGGCATCGAATCCAATACATTACCCAGTCCCGAGCGGTTTCTCTTTCCCGTCTAGTAAAGGTTTACGCGAATCGGCACAAAAAATGACATAAATCAAACATTCGAAAGCAGCTTGTTTGGAAATCTGTTAATTGATTCTAATTTATGCTGGTTTGGTAAATTTTCTTTTCGCTCCTGCACTTTTCACTTGGTTAGCAATTCTTTGATGGTCCGCTCCGAGAGCAACGATTTCGAGTTTCTGCAAAGAGAAAAAAAAACCTGGTGACGCAAGCAAACAACGGCCACAAAAAACTAGGATAAATTAAGATTGACTCCTGTTCGAATGCCTCCGGTGGATGCTATACTGTCTATGTGTGCCTGTGTACCTTTTCAATTTAAGGATCTCCTCTTCGATATGGATTCCCTGCTGGTCCAGCCGGAAGAAGTTCTCCAGCTCCTGGAGCGTGGCAGCACTGGAGGTCGCCCGAGTGTCAAGCAATTTACGGGCACTTTCCCGGAATCGGTCGATACAGTCTTCTATTTCCGTGTGCATCGCATCCAGTTCCTCCTGCACCAGCATACCCTGGCGCAGATAACGCTCGGTTGCATCCTTCAGCTGGGTGCTGAGACAGAGCAAAATATAGTCGACGAATTTTAATCGAATAGCAGTCCGGCTGCGGGTGCGGGACTTCTCCACCGATTCCAGATGCAGGGCGTACAGGAGAATGGTCGCTATGAGGACTATCGTTAGGATGCCGAAAGCGACACCGAAGGGGAATTCCGTTAGGTTGCCGTTCAGGTTTTCGACGAAATCCGGACGATAGCTGGCGAGCCAGTGCACCGTACCGGTGGCGGTGCCGATGGCCAGGCAAAGGCTTATAACTTTCCGATAATTTTGATTGATGTAGCCATGGAGGCGAACAATACGTGAGGTTATAAAACGTGGAACGAGAAACATTTTCCGACAGAACTGCTCTTTATCGAGCGTGGAGTACTAGATGGATTTCGATTAAGCTTGATTAAGCTCCAAATGGGCGTGCTAATCTGGATTTCTGGACTCAATCCGTGCGTGAATAGTATATGTTGGGATCGGTAATGAAAATTGCACTCGAATCCATCAAGCATCATCCACATACAGAGCACTCGGAAACGCGCATCACTCGCGGTTCACATGTCTCAGATACTTATAGAAATAAATATCGCTATCATGTCACGTCCGAGCTTTATGCCCATTTTGTACCGCCCGCCACTTGTCATCCTTTTTCCGCTTCGACTGTGGAAGTTCTAGCTTGTTTGTGGGTGAGAGCGAGGACCGAGTGGACGCAACCAAAAAAAGGCTATCACTCGACGCACTTAAACTTGATGCTCATGGCTGTTTCACGCCTGCAATATTAATGTCCCCAAACACACACACACACTCACACGCACGCCAGCCACAGCTGCCAACACAGAATGGCTTCCGATTGTTCCTCCTCACCAGGATGGGGACAAACGGAAATAACATAGCTAAAAGATATTAGACAGTCATTCAGCTAGTTACATTTTTAATAGAAGAATAATGGCCGTGGTTGTGTTTATGTGCCACGAAGCTGTATACCTTTCCCGGGGCAATTCGGCTTTCGTAGCCAGCAATGGTCCTGGTAGGCTGGCTCGTGCCGTTGCCATTGAATCGTCTTCGAAATGGAGCGGGAAATGATGATGGTTTACGCACCATAAAAACACACTTTGGAATGTCCGTGACTACAAGTGGATTGTTGCTTGGAGCACCACTGGCTTTGGTCTGTGAGAAATATGTTGTTAATTACCGTCACAAAGTACGATTTATGGACCATTGATTCCTTGACCTCGGTACGTGCTGAAGTGTGAGCGCACGTGGTTACGTGACAACGTCGATGCAGCGTGGAAAGAATTCACGGATTGTTTCGGAATGGCGGTCAGTCTTCGGAAAAATTGTTGGTCGGGATTGAAATCTTCAAGGAGTTTTTATAGTTACTGGCTACATACAGAATTCGTTCAGTGGTTTTTCCTTAATCTTATAGTTAACCCTTTGTGATGTAGTGGGACGTATACGTCCTACCTGCTTCTTCCAAGTTCTAGTTAGCGTTGACGTATAAATACGAATTCTTTCTTTTAACCAACCCTTATCAGTGGCGTAGCCAGGAGGGGGTTTTGGGGGTTAAAATCCTCCCCAAACCAAAATTAATTGAATTGAAAAAAATAATTATTGGCGATGACCACTTTAATTTTTAAAAAAATATTTAATATTTAATATTTAAATAAAAATTTTGGAAGTTTATCATCTGATCATTACATTGAGGAATTAATGCTTTAAATACCGTTGCGACTTTTGGTAAATTGTGGGAGTGGGATTTTTAACTGATCTCTAAGTGAGGAGTTTATAATTGACAAATCATGTCATTATCAAATAAAATGCATTGAAACATCCACATTGAAACTGATGCAAAAAGGCATTTTCTGTTGGGGCTCCAGTAGACCAGGATCAGTTTTTAGGAGTATCTGATTTTTTAAACTATCAATTTTTTAATAGCCACTAAGTAGAATTGGAAATGAAGAAAATTAAAAAAATCAAGCTAGTGACTATTTAAAATGTACATTTGAGTAATGAATTAAATGGCGTAATACAATTTCGTATACAAGAACTCGTTCTTATGTTATGAATTTTAACAGCGAAGAAAAGTAAAATAAATACTGGAAAACAGTTTTACGGTCAATATCATATAGCTTCGAAACAGTCAGCTTTAGAGGTTTAGTATTTTCGAAGAATTTTGCAACGTAAAACATCTTCTGGTAAAATAATTATTGGAGAATAATCCTCCAAGATGGATTAATTCTTTAAACATATTTAGTCTCGAAAGTAAAGTTTTCAAGAATTTTATTACAAATAACGTGGCTGAAGATATGAATGCCCCATATATTCAGGGTATCGAGATGTATTTGCTATTTGCGAAAGTGAACCTTCAAAATCAATTATTCTGATATTACTGTATATGATCAATCCCTTCTGCTGTTAATAAACAATAAACTAAACATTTTTCCAAGCCATGTGTCTGAAGCTTACAGTAACATAAAGAAAACTGAATTTAAGAATAATTTCCTAAATAGCGATTTATATTTCGATATGCTCCATACATAGAGCGTTCATATCGTCAACAAAGATGTTTTAAATTGAATTCGCAAAAACTTTGCTGAAGACATCAAGTCTCTCACTACTTTTTTGGAGAGTAGATTTTCGATGGAACATTTATCATTAAAATGATTATACCTAAAGATGTGTTATTTTATATTGGAAAAATTGTTGCTAAACTTTCACCTAAATTATTTAGTTACCAATCAGGCTAAGGCCGCGTTGTAATTTGCTGTATCAAGAAGTTGTCACCAGTTCACTCCGTCCATGGCTGTTTGTCTCCTCGCAGGCAACGAAGACCCCGCAATCCCGCTTAACACCCATTCTATATTTAATAGATGACACATACTTCTTCCTCCATCCAATCCTACGTTAAAATCTGTTTCTTCCAGATCTTCAAAACTACCCAGTGGAATGCTTTAACCAACATCTCTCTTTTGCGTTTCTGCAGCTCACATGACACTTGATCATTGTCAGCGGTTTTATCAGTCCTCAACCTACGATGTCCTCATAAATCGTAGGTAAATCCGTCTGTCGTCGGCTACGCATGTCCACAGGTTGATTCTTGCGATACACTCGTCGTCTACTGCTATTCCGATGTTCGTCATAATAAACTCATCGATCAGTTCACATTCGGTCGTGATAAGGTCTCCATCAGTATCTCTTCATATGTCAGCCTGTGGCACATAGTCTTTGCTCGAGCCATTTACCTACTCGTAGAATTTTCGTAACTCTACAGATGCTCCATCGCTTCGATATCCCGATCTTCCTGAATGGATTCTGAATCTATATTCGCCCTGCGGAAGGTGCAAACATTTGTGATGTCGGAGAAGAAACTTCCGTTCATTAGAACGTGATCGATTTAGTTCTCAGTTTGTGTAGATTGCGACTGGTATATGGTGCTGGAAGAACGAAGTCGGCTGTCTCAGTCTAGATAATCAAAACAAGGGTTTCTTACTACCCGACGTTTCGGCCTTTGGTGGTGGCCTTTTTCAAGGGAAACTATAATTTTATTGGAGAGAAACATTAACATAAATACATAAAAACGCTTTTAATCCACCTAACAGTGTGATGAGACATTTCTTATAACTCTTATCACTCTCTTCGGATATTATATCGTTTGAGAACATTTAGAACTTGATGCTTCGCGATGTTTTTGATAAAACATACTACATGGGATTGTGGCAGGACACAGAGAATCGCTCAAATCAGCATAGGACAACATCAGTGCTAGAAATCTCAAACCAAATCAATGGGAAAGCGAAAAATGGCCCATAAAATAGACATACAAACGAATTATTGCTAATGCTCTGCAATTAAAATATCTAAATTCCTCAATCAATGCATTGTTGTGGGAATACTGAATTTTCCTAAAGGGGTTATGTATATTGTACTGAGCCAAAAAATCGATTTTTTTTTTTGAATCGAAATGAAGTTTATACTTCACTCAAATTTCCAACGCGACTGATATCTAAAAATCAACGCTTTTTCTGGAAAAAACGCGATACTAGCAGTGACACCATTCAAAGAAAATCAACAGTGAATATTTCCAGACTTGGTTTTATTTCCTATTTAAGAACTATTGCGTTTTTTACATCCTAGATTGCATGATTCAGTGATCGAAACCCAAAACTTCATGAAGTATTTGAAATTATTAAATTAAAATTTGTGTTTGCTATTGAAATTGACAAAATGATAGTATCGCCCCTTTGACGATTGTTTACTTTTTCGGTCCCACCTATCAGCATTGAAGTATAGCTCTTACGTTTTTTTACAATACCAATTTTACAATTGGTGGGGGTTTGGTGAAAATCGATCTTACTGTCCAAACGGCATAATTCCGAAACCGTAATTTTTGAAGTTTTAAAATTATGCAGAATTAATTTTTCAGAAAATAGTAACAGAGTTCGTGTTTTTAGCGAATTTGTTGAGATTTTATTATAGTCATGAATATTATCCTGAGAAAATTCACCATAAATACTTCTTGGATGGTATACCGTCAAAATTATTTTATTAAATGGTGCGCTGTTTAACGTTTGTAAAACTCATCGAAGATACTAAACCTCCGAAATTGGCGGTTTCAAAATGATGTTATCTTGACCTTAAATTACTGATTTTGAACATTTGACCTATACATATAATTGGTCATACAACAAAAATCAAATTCTCATCAAAATCGATCAGGACCTGCTAGAGTCGAATGGAAATCGTCATTTCTCATAAATTTCTCTCTACATTCGGAAAGTGTTATCCTCGATATTAATCATATTACGTTTTCGTCTCAACTCGACGCATTCCCAAAATTAAAACCTGTTTTAATCCACCTAGTGGTGCAACTGTGCTTTTCTCATTTGTCCAGACTACGATTCCATGGCGGGTTATGTTCAATACAATGGTGGAAATGAATATTACATGTTCAGTACGATTTGCACATACGTACAATGGATCGACAGCCACGATCTTGAGATACTATGTGGTACTGAAACATCGCTTGACCGCCGTTGGTTTCAAGCGATGTTTCAATATCACATAGTAAGATCCGGGAGGTCCGGGTCCTGCCGAAAATTTTCAACTTGTTAAGAAATTTTAAACTAGTTTTAATTTTAAAGTAGCAACTCCTCACTGCATACTCCCTCCGGGCCGGTATGATTGACGATTTTTAGAGTGATTGCATAACCTTTCTATATGAGAAAGGCAAAAATGTACCAAAGTCCAAAAAAATCAATTTTTGTCAAGCATTTTTTTTTTTCGAGTTTACATCAAATCTCGATGTTTCATGCATTATAAAGTCATTTGGCATCAAAAATACAAATTTGATTTTGAAAATTTTTCATTTTAGTTTATATGGAAATTTGCTGTGTGATTGCACTCTTCAACTCGTAACTCCGGACCCGGAAGTCCAATCAATAAAAAAATCAATTGTAGCCGATGGGAAGGTTGTACCTTTCATTTGAGACTAACTTTGTGCAAATCGATCTAGCCATCTCTGATTAACAGAGGTCATATTGTTTTCCACATACACACATATACACACATACATACACACACAGACATTTTCCGATCTCGACGAACTCAGTCGATTGGCATATGACACTCGGTTCTCCGGGTCGGGATTAGATTGACGAATTTTAGTGTGAATGAACATTTTTAGCAAATGTTGAAAGTTATGCATTTTTTTGGTGCGCAGTTCTATGTTTCATAGACATTAAATCAATTTTAACTTCGTTTCCTATTAAATAAAGACCCTTATCACAGTACATATCTACAAAAACGAGCTCAATTTGAAAAGAAATCTGAGGATTATGATTGATTGCAGAACTCTGCAATTTTCTATTGGAATGTTTTCAGGCAGGATTTTGATATTGATGCAATTAGACAACTGTGAAATCAAGATCAATAGATCAGTTACATATCAGGACCCCATTCCGACAATTTATCAAAAGTCCTCATGATGTTTACAACAACAGGATATCAATGTACGGATCAGATAATTGTTATTGTAATGTCGAATTAAATCAGTCAGCATCAATAAACTTTCAACTTCAATCCATTTTTTTGTGTGGTGGGGGGGGGGGGAAGTTGTATGGTGTTAAACCCCAAAACCTTCTTTTGGCTACGCCGTTGCTTGGAGTTATTTATTTCGCTTCTCATTTTCCGATATGTTTCAGATCGATCCGATGGTCATTAGTTAGAAAAATTGCAGTCAGAAGGTTCGCACAAATGAACATTTTTGCACTGATAAGTTATCAAGTTCCTTCCAGACAACTTGGAAGTGTTCGGTGATTATTTCTAGCGGTTGTAGATAGAAAAATGAAATACAAAATTCGTTTTATCGAAATAATGTTTGGCTTATTTCAATGGATTATTACTATATTGAACAATAAATAGGCGACAAAGAATAATCCACAAACAACAAGCCATAACTTTTAAAGTATTCAAAATAGATATTTGAAGTCTTCAGTAAAGTTATTCGCAAAAGTAAGAGCTACAAATTTGCTGAAGGCATCATTTCGATATAGTCACTTCCAAGAAAATTTGTGAAAATATCTCGCTCATAGGGGGATTAATCAGCAAAAGCACAATACCAAAAGAAAGGGCATATTGCCTCCATTAAATTCACCGAAGATACTATTGACCTAAAATAAGCCGTTTTGGCGTTAAAAATAGATTACATGTTTTTGGTCATATTTCTGGCAATGGGAAATGATAAAAATCTTTCGTCCGCATTTAATGTTAAATATCTCTTTTGATAATAGTCCGATTTCAACAATCTATAGCTTGTTCGAAAGGTATTCGTTAAAGCTGTCTAAAAACATATAAATTGTTAATCTATATCGTCAATTTCGCAGAAAATTAAAAAAACTGCAAAAAACGCCATTTTTACGCATTCAAGCATTCATATCTTGGAAACTAAACATCAGAATCAAAAACAAATTAATAGCGTTCATACTGTTTTTTAGTTCTTTCATTTAAAATTGGTTTGGATAAGATCGGTTCAGCCATTGCTGAGAAACACGAATGAGAATTTGTCCGTTACATACATACACACACACACACACACACACACACACACACACACACACACACACACACACACACACACACACAAACACAGACATTGTCCCAAATCGTCGAGCTGAGTCGATTGGTATATAAGACTCGGCCCTCCGGGCCTCGGAAAAAATCTTGATAGTTTGAGCGAATTCTATACATTTCTTTTATAAGAAATGTAAAACATGAAGACAACATGAGGACAGATTGGGTTTACATTGTGAACTTACTAAAGTCTATTGTTTATCGTCAAAATGTCGCTGTCCGACAGTACGGTGTCTGGTGAATGTGTCTGGATACATGAAAAATGTGCTTCTGGATGCGCGAAACTAATGCGAATTTGCATTTAAAATTTTATCGATCTAAATTGGGCCACTACTACACTGCTTGACGGTTGTTTGAAAATTGAAAATAGGTTTGACGTGCAAAGCTCACGCTCCGCTATCTTGGCCCAAAACATCTACGGATGAAGCAATATGGTATTAGTATAACTAGAGGCTTTTTTATTATTTGGCTTATGTCTACTACTACCCTGACTTGTTTTGACAGAATGTAAGATTCCAGCGTAAGTGGTGTTGAGGCCCTGTACATCGGTGCGATGGTTTACGGTGTTGGCTGTGTTGGTGATGTGGCACATCTCCAACAGTGGTAATGCTGATGATCGGAAAGCTTTGTCGATGATCTTCGTTTGATTAAGCGCAAAGCTGTGTCCGTGTTTAATCATGTGATGGATGAGTGCTGTTTTCTCCCCCAAGCTGGCGATTTCTTGGTCTGCGTGTTCTGGTGGGTTGCTAGTGAGGCTGGAATATTTGTTAATATTTGACCTATGACCACTGAGTCTAGTGCGAAGTTGGTTTTTGGTCATACCAATATATGACTTGCTACATCCCTCACAAGGGATACTGTATATAACATTGGATTGTTGTAATGGTTCTACGCTGTCTTTGACCTGTCGTAGTATGCCCCTGGTTGTTACAGCACCAGAAACTGCATACAAATCGTTACCATACATTCCACTTCTCAGCAAATGTATCACAGCAACTCTGCAAGCAGATTACCCAGCAGTAAAATTAGCCCACAGACCGATCAAAACAACCAGGGGCATACTACGACAGGTCAAAGACAGCGTAGAACCATTACAACAATCCAATGTTATATACAGTATCCCTTGTGAGGGATGTAGCAAGTCATATATTGGTATGACCAAAAACCAACTTCGCACTAGACTTAGTGGCCATAGGTCAAATATTAACAAATATTCCAGCCTCAGCTCGATGCCCGCTTTTCCACACTTTCTGGCCCGCTAAGCAAAGTTCCTACAATGCTACGGCATTCAAGTTGCGAGTTTTCGGTTCATCGTGTAGGATTCGTTCGAACCCAGGGAAGCAAGGTGACTTGCAGTTCGATGTGCCAAGTTTTCAATGGTAGTCCTTTTTTCGTTACGTAAGCTTTGACCGATTGTTCCGATCCGCTTTTCTTCCTGATTCTTCGTAACGTGGTGTTTTCTGGGCGGCTTGTTTGGTTTGACCCAACCTTCTGTCTCGTCGAAGGACAGCCATGTGGGGTATCTTTGCCACCTCACCTACTCAGTTCTGTCTACGATAAGGTTATAGCGCCCATACCTACTCTCACCTTATCATTTCGCTTCTACTGCAGAAGACGGTAGTACCCAGTCGATGCCGGCCTACAGATTAAAAATCATCAATAGGCGCACAGGGAAGCATGAGATAGGAGCTTGTGAATACTGGGAAGTATTCACCATTTGACGACCTTCGAAGTTTGTTTCGGAATTATGTGACCATTAGAAAAGTTTTCGAACATTAAAAAGTGTATATTCTTTGATTTTATAACATTCAATAAAAGAAGGTTATCTGTTAAGATATGAAAGGTATACTTTATTATTTTTTCGCATTTGTAGAATGTAATGGTAATTGATGAACTGTTATTGTTTTTGAGCTTTCAATATTTTGTCAAATTTACATTACATATATTGAAGCATTTTCGAAAAACTATCGATTTTCATCAACCCCCTCTTAAACCAAATTTTTGGCTACGCCACTGACTCTCAGGGATGTAATGAGTTCAATTGGCACAAAAAAGTGAATTTGTTAATTAATTACAAGCAATTAAAACTTGAAAATCTCGTATTTGGCAATAAACTCGGCTATGTCTGAACTAAAAGTCCCAGAGATCTAAAATTTTTTTGAGAGCATCTCATTTTTTGCAGATTTTTTCGAAGGTCAGTTCTTTCGAAAAAAAAAATTATCAAAGGAGGCAAAAATGGAGTTTATTATTATGTTGGTCTATAACAGATTCTGAGAGACAGGAATAACTTCTCAACTAGCATAAAAATAGATTAAGTGGTTTTTGAAGTCGCTGATTACGATTCTGATAACAGAATTAGAAAATTCAAAGCAGCGGCTATAAAATGGCAGCCATTTTTTACGAAATTTGCGAATTTTGTTACAATGAGCAAAAAACTCGATCTACGAGAGTTTTTGGGGTCGCTGATTACGATTCTGATGTCAGAATTCGAAAATTCAAAATGGCGCCTACAAAATGTCATCCATTCTTTACCAAATTGGCAAATTTTGTTACAGACAGTATAAAACTCGATTCACAGGGGTTTTTTGAGAAGCACAGTCGCCTTATTTGATCCGCCATTTTGAATTTTACCTTTTCGACATCAGAATCATAGCCAGCGACCCCGAAAACCCTCTTGTAAGTTTTAGGCGTTTTTGGCCAATATAAAAACACAGTTGCCATATTGGATCCGCTGTTTTGAATTTTACATTTTCGACGCCAGAATCAGAATCAGCGAGGTGACACGATGTTACAAGTGATGTGAGTTTAAACATAAAATTGCTGAATGTAAATACGAACGTGTGATATTACCTATTTGCAGTGGAAATCATCCAGTGAAAGACAGAAATTGTAAGAAAATAAATGCGCAAATTACCAGAACCTTAGCGTATAGGAATGTACAACACATTTGTCAATGTCATTCACGTAAAAATTGTAGCAAAGGGGGCTTAGACATGAGTCCTGAAGAAGACCCATGTATCTAATTCGTGATGTCGATAGATCGCCAATGCATGTTTTTCGGGCAACAAGTTTAGCTAAAGTTGTTTAGAGTCGATTAAAGACCCAAAGGGAATGTTGATAGAAACTGAATCATTAATATCCGAGAAAACTGATGCCATCTGTTCTTCGCTTGCATAGACCATTTGAATTTCTGTTGATAGTAACGCAAGACAATCGTTCGTCCCATTGCCTTTGCGCAAGCAAAATTAAGTATCTGATATTAAGCCATTTGCTTCGACCTAAATTTTGAGGCGAATCAAGATCATATTATCGAACATCTTCCGGATACAAGAAAGCATTGCAATCGATCGATACGGGTTGTGGTCGGAGGCTTCTTTTCTGATTTTTGAAAGGCGATGACACTCACTTGTGTCCAATCATGAGGAACAATGTTACCCTCAAGAAACTTATTAAAAAAATCAACAAGCGTTTTTTTGGCAGTCAGGATGGTTCTAATTTTACCAAGATCAAAAAATTAACTTTTTAATCATTTCAGCTATAGTCAACGAAGCTTCAGCAAAGTTGTACCAAATTTAAATTCGAAGGTTAGGGTGTTTCTCAGAAAAACTGTTTTATTCAAATAACTTTTGCGGTATTGATTTAAAACAGAAATAGTCTTCAAACAACTTTAAGATTGTTTTAAGCCGAATAATTTGTTTCATGGCACTACATATTTAACTATTTTCGTTCAAAAGTTATAAGCACTTTTCCGCCAAAAATGGGTTTTTAAGGAATAACAATATTGGCTCATTGGGGCAAACAAAAGATAATTCACAACACAAACACAAATCCCCGACTATCTACGGGGAACGTGCAATTTAAGCCAATATATTCTGATTCCTGATTCCTGACGATATTTTTTAAATTGCATGAAATTGAGTTAATATAATTATTTTTGATATATTAAGTGCTTATATATTTGAATGATAGAACCTACAGTTTTAATGTGTTAGAAAAAAATGTTCGTCTTCAAAAGCTTCGAAAAACATCAGAAAGATAGGTTGGAAAAAACAAGAACTGAAAAAAAATAATATAAAAAATTGGTTTTTCATGAATTGACCCTTCATAATACGTTTAAATTACTTTCACCGGGGATAAAATAAAAAAAATTCGTTTTCATGATAAAATATTGCGCTTTACAATACTTTTCTATTATTTTAAATAGTGGGTTTCAAATTTATTAAAACTCATACGTCTCCCAACCTTTGAACGGAACGGATCGTTATATTTCACAGTGGTGTTCGGTGTGTACATTTTAGTGAGTGAAGGTCATCCTTTGTTCGTTCGTTAGCTGCCGTTCTGCTGGTGCCGGCAGTAAATCCAGTACATTGTTTTCGCTGGTGCGGAACAATCGACGTTGTTTGCAGATAAGTTTTGCTTTATTTTTTTTCCTCGTTTGCTTTCTTTCCTTTTCCCTACTTTTACTCAAATCAAATAACAAGACACATTCCCGTTTATATAACGCTCTGCCCTCGTGCTTAAATGGCCGAGGGCGAAATACCATCTGATGTAATCATGGAAGTCCCTGATCCCCCTAATACTCGCATTGCTCCCCGTATAAAGCAGTACCCAGAAGGTTCCTCTGGGCCATGGGTGGTATATTTTCGGACCGGAGAGAAACCGGTTAATATATTAAAACTTTCTCGAGATCTGACTGCTAATTACCCGGCCGTAACTCAGATAACACGTGTTCGGGCAAACAAGATACGTGTTCTAGTGAATGATCTCGGCCAGGCAACCGCGATTGCTTGCTGTGAGCGCTTTACGCGGGAATTTAAAGCGTACGTGCCTTGTGTGGCCTGTGAAATCGATGGGGTAGTGTCCGAACCGGGCCTGAAATGCGAAGAACTGTTGCAGCACGGGGTTGGCTGCTTTAAGGACCCCTCACTTGAACAGATTAAGATCTTGGAATGCAGACAATTGTATACCGCAAACACCGAAGGAGGTAAGACTACCTACTCTCTATCAGGCTCCCTTCGGGTGAAATTCGCCGGGTCCTCTCTTCCCAACTACATCCTCCTTGACAGGGTTCGCCTACCAGTTCGCCTGTTTGTACCGCGGGTCATGAGCTGCAGCAATTGCAAGCAGTTGGGCCACACAGCCACATATTGTGGAAATAAGAAACGATGCGGCAAATGCGAAGGAGAGCATGAGGATGACTCTTGCGACAAAGAAACTGAAAAGTGTATTTGCTGCGGGGGCCCTTCACATGCTCTTAAATCATGTCCTGCGTACAAGCAGCGCGGGGATAAAATAAAGCGCGCCCTTAAGGAACGCTCAAGGCGTTCTTATGCAGAAATGCTAAAGAATGCTTCGCCATCTGTCCTGTCCGAAAATCCCTATGCTGGTTTGGCTAACGTTGAGCAAGAATCTGACGACCCACGAGAGGAAACATCCTTGGTTAACCCAGGGGAATCCAGGAAGAGGAGAAATCCAGCCTCCCCTACATTGCCTCGTAAGGGTACCAAGGTGTCGTCCACTCAGAGTGCGCCAACTACAATCAATAAATCCAATGGAAGTGATGCACAAAAGCCGAAGCAATTTGCTCCAGGACTTGGAAATATTAATTCTAACAAGGAGTACCCACCACTTCCAGGGACATCAAAAACTCCAAGTGTCCCCTTTTTTTCAAACAGATACTCAGTCCAGTAGCGGACTAATGAAATTTTCTGACATAGTGGACTTAATTTTCACAGCTTTCAATGTTACTGATCTTCTTAAAAGCCTTCTGATACGTTTTCTCCCTATAGTGCAAACATTTTTGAAGCAGTTGACTGCTAAATGGCCCCTCCTTGCAGTGATCGTATCCTTCGATGGCTAAGTCATCGAACGAGGTCACCGATTCGATCACTGTTCTATAGTGGAACAGCAGAAGTATCCTCCCGAAAATCGCTTCCTTTAAATTTTTACTAAATAGTTTAAAATGTGATGCTTTCGCATTATGTGAAACTTGGTTAACTTCCGATATAAATCTCAACTTCCACGACTTTAATATAATTCGTCTGGATCGAGAAAACCCCTATGGAGGAGTACTTTTGGGGATCAAAAAGTGCTATTCTTTCAACCGAATTAACCTCCCTTCGACACCAGGCATTGAAATTGTCGCTTGTCAAGTTCTAATCAAAGTTTGCGTTGCTTCCATCTACATTCCTCCTAGAGCCTCGGTAGGGCACCGAACGCTTTGTAATATCACGGAATCCTTACCGGCACCGCGGCTAGTTCTGGGAGACTTTAACTCGCACGGTACGGTATGGGGCTGTCTTCATGATGATAATAGATCAACATTAATCCAAGATCTTTGTGACAATTTCAACATGACCATCTTAAACACAGGAGAAATGACGCGGATTCCTACACCACCAGCACGCGCAAGCGCGTTGGATTTGTCGCTTTGCTCGACATCGCTACAGTTAGATTGCATGTGGAAGGTGATCCCTGATCCCCACGGTAGCGATCATTTGCCTATCGTGATTTCAATTGCTAACGGTTCAAGACCATCGGAAACAATCAATGTCTCGTATGACCTCACACGGAACATTGATTGGAAGAGTTACGCGACCGCGATATCCGTTAAAATCGAATCCACTCAGGAACTTCCTCCGGAGGAAGAGTACAGGTTTTTGGCTGGCTTGATTCTCGACAGTGCGAATCAAGCTCAGACTAAACCAGTACCCAACGCGAATACCCATGGACAGTCTCCCACCCTGTGGTGGGATAAAGAGTGCTCAGAGCTGTACGCGGAAAAGTCCACTGCATATAAGGCCTTCCGGGAAGACGGGTTACCCGCTAGCTATCAACAGTACGCGTCGTTTGAAAGGCGAATGAAGAGTCTAATGAAAGCCAAAAAACGCAGTTATTGGCGCCGGTTCGTCGACGGGTTAACGAGAGAAACAGCGATGAGCACTCTTTGGGGTACGGCTCGACGTATGCGTAACCGTAATAGTACCAACGAGAACGTGGAATATTCAAACCGTTGGATATTCGCTTTCGCCAAGAAGATCTGTCCGGACTCTGTCCCGGTACAGAAAACGTGCCGCGCCGCGTCTCCTCACGATACCGCGAACGAAACACCGTTTTCGATGGTGGAGTTCTCACTTGCTCTCTTATCGTGTAGCAATAACGCCCCATGGTTAGACAGAATCAAATTCAACTTGCTGAAGAATCTGCCTGACACTGCAAAAAGGCGCTTGTTGAATTTATTTAACAAGTTTCTTGAGGGTAACATTGTCCCTCATGACTGGAGGCAAGTGAAGGTCATCGCCATTCAAAAACCAGGAAAACCAGCCTCCGACCACAACTCGTATCGGCCGATTGCAATGCTGTCCTGTATTCGGAAGTTGTTCGAGAAAATGATCTTGTTTCGCCTCGACAATTGGGTTGAAGCAAATGGCTTACTGTCAGATACACAATTTGGCTTCCGCAAAGGCAAAGGGACGAACGATTGCCTTGCGTTGCTTTCTACAGAAATCCAAATGGCCTATGCTAACAAAGAGCAGATGGCATCAGTCTTCTTGGATATTAATGGGGCTTTTGACTCAGTTTCTATCAACATTCTGTCAGAGAAGCTGCACCAGCATGGTCTTTCATCATTTTTAAATAACTTTTTGCTAAACCTGAAGCACATGCACTTTTCGCATGGCGATTTAACAACATCGCGATTCAGCTACATGGGTCTTCCCCAGGGCTCATGTCTAAGTCCCCTGCTCTACAATTTTTACGTGAATGACATTGACGATTGTCTTGCCAATTCATGCACGCTAAGGCAACTTGCAGACGATGGGGTGGTCTCTGTTACAGGGCCCAAAGCTGCCGACTTGCAAGGACCATTCCAAAATACCTTGGACAATTTGTCTGCTTGGGCTCTTCAGCTGGGTATTGAGTTCTCCACGGAGAAAACTGAGTTGGTTGTTTTTTCTAGGAAGCGTGAGCCGGCGCAACTCCAGCTTTTATTAATGGGTGCAACGATCAACCAGGTTTTCCCATTTAAATATCTCGGGGTCTGGTTCGACTCTAAAGGTACCTGGGGATGTCACATTAGGTATCTGAAACAGAAATGCCAACAAAGGATCAATTTTCTCCGAACAATAACTGGAACACCAAACAACGATATTGTCGGTGATGGAGTACGGGTGTATGTTTCCGCTCCGCTGCGAACATACACTTCATCAAACTGGAGAGAATCCAGTATCGTTGCTTGCGCATTGCCTTGGGTTGCATGCACTCGACCCATACGATGAATCTCGAAGTGCTGGCGGGCGTTCTTCCGCTAAAAAATCGATTTTGGGAACTCTCATATCGATTGCTCATCCGATGCGACATTCTGAACCCGTTGGTAATTGAAAACTTCGAGAGACTCGTCGAGCTTAATTCTCAAACCCGTTTTATGTCCTTGTACTTCGACTACATGGCACAGAGCATCAATCCTTCTTCGTACAATCCCAACCGTGTCCGTTTCCTAGATACTTCTGATTCTACTGTATTCTTCGACACATCCATGAAGGAAGAGATTCGTGGAATCCCGGACCATATACGCCCGCAGGTGATCCCCAATATATTTTATAATAAATTCCGAGAAGTCGACTGCGACAAAATGTTTTACACTGACGGATCAAATCTCGATGGGTCCACTGGCTTCGGTATCTTCAACAATACTATCACCGCTTCATTCAAGCTCAATGATCCTGCTTCAGTTTACGTCGCAGAGTTAGCTGCAATTCAATACACCCTTGGGATCATAGGCACTCTGGCCACAGATCACTACTTCATCATCTCGGACAGCCTCAGCTCTATCGAGGCTCTTCGTGCGATGAAGCCCAAAAAGCAATTCCCATATTTCCTGGGGAAGTTACGGGAGTCCTTGTGCACGTTATCTGAAAAATCTTATCTGATTGTCTTTGTTTGGGTCCCCTCTCATTGCTCTATCCCGGGAAATGAAATGGCCGACTCATTAGCAAAGGTGGGCGCATTAAATGGTGACATATACGAAAGACCAATCTGCTTCAACGAATTTTTTAGTATTTGTCGTCAGAGGACGCTCAACAGTTGGCAAACCTCGTGGAGCAATGGGGAACTTGGACGATGGCTACATTCGATTATCCCAAAGGTATCAACGAAGCCTTAGTTCGGGGGAATGGATGTGGGTCGGGATTTTATTCGTGTAATGTCCCGACTTATGTCCAATCACTACACCATGGATGCGCATTTGCGGCGTATTGGGCTTGCGGAAAGTAGTCTGTGCGCTTGTGACGAGGGCTATCACGACATCGAACACGTTGTCTGGGTATGCGCCGGGCATTGTGACGCCAGGTCTCAGTTAAAGGAATCCCTTCGGGCCCGAGGTAGACCACCCAATGTACCAGTCCGAGATATGCTGGCAACTCGTGATTTCCCCTATATGTCCCTTATTTATACCTTCATAAAAACGATAAATATCCCAATTTAGCCCCTCTCTTTTATTTCTCGTTTTTAGAGTTTCCTCCTGCCTTGTGGAACCGATCAGCTCCAGAGTGCCACTATGTAACCGCCATCGCCCTTACCACTACGCCTGCATAGAAGGAAACTGAAGCGAGAGCGACTCGAGGTCCGATGACTTTTGAAGGATTCCCCGCGGGTCCGAAGAATACCATCCGCCAATCCGGTACTCGACGACTTACGATACTGAGGCGCAAATTTGTTTCGCTGATCCCCCTTCCAACGCCCCCCCCCGTTCGAGCGAAAGTTGCAAGTTTTGCTCTTCTTTCCCTGTCTCTCTCCTGTCCTTGATACAACTGCTGCTACACTGATGCGGAAATAAGCCACCCTCTGAATATCTTCACCAAGCATAAGTTTTAGTTAAAAAATTCAAATTAGTATTCTATATTCCTAGTTTTAAGATAGCTATAATTTTTACTCTTTATTGAAACTCTTGTCCTCCATCTTGTAAATAGAATTGAATCCCTAGTTTTAAGATTTCTGTGAAATTTCTCATAAATATTTGTTCCCCCTTTTGTGTACTAAACTATATTGTTAGTTTTAAGATAACCGTAAAATATTTCGTAAAATACTGTTACTCCCCCTCTTGTATATCAAAGTGAATCCCTTGTTTTGAATTTTTTCATAAAAAAATCTTTTGGCCCTCTCTTGTATATTGAATCTTATTTCTAGTCTTAAGATAGCTGTAAACTTTCTTTTCTTTTGTAAAAAAAATATTTCAACATTGTAACCTCCTAGTTTTAAGATATCCAAAATGTAAAAACAAAAGTATTTTGCACCGCCAAGCTAACGCATTTGTGCCTATCAAATAAACGAAATGAATAAAAAAAAATTATTCAAATCAGGAAATTAACTTTTTAATGGCTCGAGATAGTGTTTCGCTGCCTTCCATAAAATTTAAACAAATGAAATTTAAAAAACTTTTTGAAGACC
This sequence comes from Topomyia yanbarensis, assembly GCF_030247195.1. Lineage (NCBI taxonomy): Eukaryota > Metazoa > Arthropoda > Insecta > Diptera > Culicidae > Topomyia > Topomyia yanbarensis. The sequence continues at coordinate 39,529,230 of NC_080671.1, read as the reverse complement.
CTGAAACTCTATATCGTGTACTTTTCATTTCATAAGAAATTTACCAAATAAAATTAAAGTGTTCCTTAAAAACCTGTTTTAATCCACCTAGCGGTGCAATTGTGCCTTTCTCAATCATGAACACGAGAATGTGTGCGTTGTTTATATTCATTAAAATACTCAGGTGCGAAATCGGCAGTCACAAAAAGTCGATTTTTATTAAAAAAAAAATTTTTCATGATAACATAGAATTTCCACGTTTCATGCATTTTAAATATGTTTGGCATCAAAAATACGAATTCGATTTCTGAAATTTCATGGGGTCCCCCCTTTGAAAAAAAATTTGAGTTCCGGCTTATATGGGAATTTCATATGTGACCGGACGGTTCAGTCTATATTTCCGGATCCATATAAGCGATCCGTACGAAATTTTACAAACATCTGTGGAAATAATATAGCTATCATTTGGGAATAAGTTAGTGAGAATCGGCCCAACCATTTCCGAGAAAATGATATGAGTTTGCTAGTTTTGAAAGATGGCCGCTTTTCCCGGGCACTTCCGGAACCGTCTATGGTGGTCAATGTAGTCAACGAAAGTTTGGTTGGCCGTCGGTGACCTAGAACTGCAAATTTAAGTTATTTGAGAGACATTTTAGCGAAATTTTTACCTTTTTTGCTTTCATCGGAGTATCGGTTTGAATCACAATTTGCTATGTGATCGCACGCCATAACCCGTAACTCCGGAACCGGAAGTCGGTTGGGGATAAAATTTAATAGCCATTTACGGGGACGCAACATCTTTCATTTGAGACTAAGTTTGGTTGATTCGGTCTAGCCACCTCCGAGAAACCGATGTGACTGTTAGTCTGAATTTGGATACTTCCGCCGGGGCTTCCGGAACCGATGATGGTGGCCAATGTGACCAAAAAGACTTTGAATGGCTGTTAATGACCTAGTACTACAAATCGAAGCAGTTTTGGTCACATTTTGGAAAAATTTTCACTATTATACATTCATTGCAGAATTTATTAAAATCGACATTTTCTGCGTGATCGTACTCATCACCCTGTAATTCCGGAACCGGAAGTTGGATCCATTAGAAATTCAATAGCAGCCTATGGAAACGTTGCACCTTTCATTTGGAACTAGGTTTGTGAAAATCGGATCAGCCATCTCTGAGAAAAGTGAGTGAGATTGTGTTCGCGTACACACACAGACGCACATACACACACAGACATTTGCAGAACTCGACGAACTGAATCGAATGGTATATGTCACTCGGCCCTCCGGGCCTCCGTTAAAAAGTCGGTTTTCAGAGCAATTTCAATACCTTTCTATTCAGAAAGGCAAAAATGGTTTTCTTTGAATAATTTTTGCAGTTTTGATTATTCATTAAGATCGCTTTAGAAAACTTTCAGATATTTTGAAGAAGAACAATTTGTCTTGATATACCGAACCTCTAGCTTCTCTCGTTAGACAGTTATATATATATATATATATATATATATATATATATATATATATATATATATATATATATATATATATATATATATATATATATATATATATATATATATATATATATATATATATATATATATATATATATATATATATATATATATATATATATATATATATATATATATATATATATACTAAAAATAAACTATTTATTGAGTAAATAATGCAAGATTTTTAAAAATATCGTTTTTGCCATTTTTTGGTGTTCTATACTACTAAGCATGCTTTTTCATATGGCAGCAACGGTATTTAATGTTAAGTGCCCTAATTGAAGATAATGCTATTTGAAAAAGCTTTATTTTTTATATAAAAGTTCTTATAACTTTGAAACGAAAAGAGTTTAGTAGTTGGTGTTTTAAAACAAATTATGCGCCCTAAAATAATCTTCAATTTTCCAAAGGGTACTTTGGTGTAAAATAAAAACTACAAAAATTATAGAAATTAAACCTTTTTTTGTAAGAAGCACCCTAAAGCTTACATTTGGATTTCTCATGCAATGGAAAGTATAAAAGCTAGAGCTTGCATGTCTTCAAAAAATTTGTCCAAAATGTATTGCTCCACAACTTCATTGAAGACAGTAAAGCTCTATCTCGAACCGTTAAAAAGTTCAATTTTAAATATTGCTAAAAATTAGAACCACCCTAGCATCTGTTTAAACAAAAAGAAGGACCTTGCAAAGTACAACAACTTTGCCAAACATATTGTAAGGCTAAGTTATTTAATTTTACCAAAAAATGAAGATTCCTACTAAATTCACAATCTGGACCACTGTGAATTGGTGGCTGTATGTCCCAATTGTTTGCAGCTAGGGCAGTTCATAACCCGCGATACAAAAAAGCGAACAGGTAGACGAACCTTGCCAAAAATAAGGCAGTTAGATAGAGCAAAACCGGCGAAGGTCACCCGATAGGAGTCCGAGTTGACATATGTTTTCTTCCCGTCGACTGCGACTAATGCTGAATGCAGACGTTTGCAGCCCAGTAGCTTTAGTGACTTATGTGTGGGGTTTTTAAAACAGCAAAATCCCTGTGGCAGCAAATCAGCAATTCAAACTTGAATCGGAGACGACTCCGTCAATTTCAACCCGATGAGCCGGTACATATACTCTGTACTGCTTCGTAAAAGGCCCGTAACCAGCGATATCATTCGCCTGCTTCAAACTATTCAGCACCATCCGAAGCTTATCAGGGCGAATGTTCAATGTTTTTGTCAAGACTGAATATATTTTATTGTTTTAGAACATTTATTTCATGATGTTTCGCGATGTTTTGTTATTACATACTACATGAGCTAAAAATCTTTATCGTTTAAATATCGCTTGCTTTATGCCATGTACGTTTTTTAAAGGGAAGTCTTTCGAACGTCTCAAACCCCTAATTTTTTGACAAAATAAAATTCATCAAATTAGGGTACCTAAGTAATCTCGCAATGGTAGAATTTTGGACTAAAACAGATTGGAATAGAACCCAGAGTGAAACTATACTCTGAAGATATGAAATTAAAAAAAAGTAATATTTTGTAAATTTCAGTATACCTCAAAAAGTTATTAACAAAAACTTAGTGTAAATTTCCTCTAATGTCCGTCCATTCGAGTCTACCCTCGATTAGGTTGTTGTGAAGAGCTTTAACGTTTTAAAAATTGTCATTTTTTCAATGTATCGATGACAATCTGAAAAGGTATTTTGTATTACTTATCCCTCCCAAAAGCCTTTCAAAACAAAACAGAATTTGGTTTCACCAAGGCAAACCAGAGTTAGGGAGATTTTATAATATCGGGCTATTTCTTCTGACCAATTTTCAATGGCCGTTTTACCTCACTTCCCTTATCAGTGTCAGTCTATTATTTGATCGAAGTCCATCCCAAATATGCACAAACCAACGTTGAAATGTCCATCAAAATCGATCAGTGACCAAATTTTGAAAACCAGACTCTTAAGCTCTTCACCAAATATTTCAAAGATCTACTCCACTGGTTACAAACTGAAGATATCGTTTCATCTATTTCTGCTACGTTTCAAATATTTGCTTTACCATATAATATTTCATGCTCGCAAAACGCAATTGTAAACGGAACATACTTTGCGGCTTTTGATATACCTTTGAAACCGTACTGTTCTGATTTCAGCAGCCAGACAAATATTTCAAAACACCCATCTTCAAAAGCTCATTTCCACACAAACGACAGTTAATCATCGTTCTCGAGATTCACACCAAACACCTGCCTGGGGTGGAATTATTCCGACCTAACCTATCCAATCCCTTCCGTTTCCATCCCATCTCCGCCACTCACCTTTCTCTACTCAGCGTGGGTGGGTAGGGTGGTAGATATGATATATAGCTCTACATTTCAGGCTGGTTAGCATTCTTTTACCGCGGTTTCCAAATGTCACACTCTGCTAGGGCTTCCATTATAGCTGCTACCCACTGCCACCACGCGCCACCATCCACAGAGAGGTTGAATGACAGAAATGGTCGGAAAACACATGGCTCGTAAATGTGTGCCATCCATGGATAACAAGCTGCAACGTCTAAGGGTACTTGGTTTCACTAGGGTGATACAGAAACATTATTTAGGTGTTTCATTCAGGATTTCGATTAATATTTGAGCTTTACACAAATACGTTGAAAGTTGTGCCTCATTCAACAGACCACAATCACCCTAATCCACATCGCGGTGTACTAAGAAATAGCACACGTGTAAGTGTGCGTAGTAATGTAAAAACTTCCACCCGCAGCAAATAGGGCGGAAAAGCGCGAACATAACAATCACATCATTACGGCTCTGGTTGTCTCAGAAATGTTAAAAGTCAAGAAAATTGCGTTACAGCGCATTGTGGCAGCTATTTGGAGTGGAATTTATTACAATGTGTGATGTCGCTGTGGGTGGCGGGTGGATATCGTTTGTACGAAGATCAGATGGTTTTTCTCACTGGCACAAGGCTTGCGCGAGTTTCATCGATTTTAAACAGCTAGTGTTCTACAGATCACGATTGCAAGTTTAAAATACTTTTGCCTCACGACAATTACATATTGAAACTTATCAAATTTCCTGCTTCATAATCGGTTCAGGCTGCCCCCAATCCAACCAGTAATCTTTCAATTCGTCACGCACTGGGAATCCAGAATCGGAAGGACACACTCTGGAGTGACAGAGAGGAAAAAAACAGTCGGTTGATCGGCCATCGCATTCCAATTTGCCTTTATGAGCTTCGGCTTTTACCAGAAGTGACGACGGAGTTTTCGAAAGGATTCGTTTCTTTTCTACCCACCGCCGTTCTTCGTTTCTTCGGTTCTTCTCGGCGAGATGATACTGAAACCCTTTTTTTTATGCCCACCATTTCCGTATTTACCCCTTGGCTTATCTAAATGTTTCCGGTGGGGGTAATCTTTCTGCATTCATTCCGACCCTCCGACGTCTCTTTTTTTTCGCAGCCAGCTGCTCGCTTTGTTCCTTCGCTGCCCCTGTAGGAGTCGTAAATAACATCGATTGAGATTCTATTTCCGGTCTGATTCCGATAGATGGCTCTTGGAAATACCCTCCACCATCCCTGAACCACACAAGCATAGACGATTATTTCGGTTCGTTTTTTCTTGCGGATAAAAATACCTAGTGGAATTAGGAGCCACTTTACGAAGGGACGTAGTGATTTGTGTATGTGTGTGAGAGTATTCGGTTCGGAGGAAATTGATATATAATTTTCGTTTATTGGTCATAATTTTATTTCCCTCCTCGTCAACGCATTACACCTGACAACGAAAATTCGCAGTTCGTAATCATACTATTCATGCAGATTGTATCGTTTACGGATGTTTCAAATAATTATCATATCGTGGTGGTACTGGTTTATATGAGAACTTAATACATGGCCGCAATTATCAATTCATATTTTCAGAACCGCACTCCGATTCAAATAAAGCTGCCTTCGGTATGGAGATTAATATCCCAAGTAACAATTAAAATGCCTCGGGGATTTATCATTGTTTTATCCTGGTTTTATGAAGGAATCCTTGAAACTGGTGATTTTATTGTGGTTTTATGCAGCTGTCATTTCATTTGTTCCTAAATTTCACTATAAAACTATGTTATGACTTCCACGATAAAGCTTTAGATTACAAGTTTATATAGTGGTTGTGAAACGGTTCTATATACTTTGTTAAAACTGGAATAAAACTAACACACAACAAGAAATTAAGTTATAAGACAGTTTAATCGGAGATTATTGCACGTATTCAGGTTTTGGAATGTCTATATTAAAACCTCTTTAAAATAATTACTCTTATGAAAGGCATGAGCTATACTAAGGAGCTATAAAATTGTCATCAGAAACTCGAATCTTATTGTTTACTTGCATGTAATATAGTAACTGTAGTGCAACTAAGTTACTTCGAAAATTCCATTTGGAAATGGAATTCTTCCTCAATTTCTTTTGGCTCAAAGCAGAAGACGAATCAAGTCAGGATTATTTCGTCTTTGCAAGTTAATAAGAATTTCTGAACAACCGCTGACAGGAGGATTGGTTTGTTTTTCTCGTTTCTCCAGGATGATTATCAAGATGGTAAATAAAGGTGAGAGCTTTTTTGTGCGTGCTGATGCAGTTGTCAATCACGAGAAGCTCAATAATCTTTAATTGTTTCATTTTTAAAACGATTTGCGATTGGGTGACTTATGTTAATGCTAGAGAACACATTTAACAAAATAATATTCGTTTGAAAAATAAGTGAATATCGAAATTAGATCATTTGTGAAAATTATGTCATTATTGATAATGAAATAAAAACTGGTAGTTGATTCATAGGGCATGGTAATTTTTAATATTGAAAGCAGCAATGTAATTAATGGACTTTTATTATTTCTACATCACTTACAGTGGCTAAATTACCTGGGAGGGTTGCAATGATTTGTTTTTTGACTGTTTACAAAAATTGACTTTGCCGACAAAACAGCCGTTGCAACAATGTTAAGAAGTACTTCTCGCATTATATTACTAAAAAGGAAGTCAATCTGCGTTTTAGCACTATAAACAATAAGCTCATACAAATGCATTTCGGTCTAGGGTCAGATCACTCTAGAAATGCATAACAAATTTGAATCCAATTTAAAAAAAAACGCATTTCATTTCCATATTGCATTAACTTTCACTCTTTTGCCAAAACATTTGTTCAACAAGCGTCTTACGCTGATCTACTTCGTTCGAAACTTTGTTGGAGTAAAATTAGTTTGTGGCTGGGCTTTGACGTCTTACACGCAACGCAAAATGCATTTCAAATTCCTATTTCGATGGAAAGTAAATATTTAATTTCGTTGATTTTTAAAAATGCATCTCAAGAGATCTGTCCCTAGATTTCTGAACACAATTTGAAGAAAATATCTGCGAATCTTCATTGAACGAGGACTATTGACAAATCTCGTGCTCGATTCGAATGACACTGACAGTAAATGGTGAACACACTATAGAGATGGCGAGTATTCAGTGTGTTTAGTTTAATCTATTGCGCTGCTCAAATTTGAAAACCGCACCGTTACATAGTAAAAACCCCCACCTTTCATTTACCATCCTGGACAAAGTCACTGTCAAAATAATCAAAACCAGCAAGCTGTGATTTAGTCCAGCATAAAACTTGTCACTCTCAACATAGATGCAGAAGTGCCATGATAAACACGCTTGCTATATGAATTGCTCAGTTATAACCGTTTAGGAGGACTTGTCTTATGAAAGAATTATTCAAGTATACCAAGTTTTATTAAAAAAAATGTCGCCTTGAAGCAAAAATTGCAAAGTAAAATTTCTTCAATATACGCCTTCTTGTTAGTATGAAGGGTGGAATCAAACGTTTTGAGATATATTTTGAAAGAATCTGCACTTTTTAACAAAACATTTCACTTTTTTTTTAGTAAAACTTGGTTAAGTGTTGTTTCAATATTTGCAGAAAAATATTACCGAATGCTCTTTTTTAGTAGAATTCATGAGGCGCATTTATTTTGCGTTGCTCATTCATAATGTTTCACCATAAATCCTTAACGGCATGCCTTCAAACACGCATGGATGTGTTATGAACAATAATAAAATTCTTTTAATCACTATTCTGAAAAAATGTATACCTTACAATATGGCATTTTGTTCGATGATTGGCATCATGCGATCTTAAGGAATAAAACCACGATAAAATTTTATTGAATACATCAAATCAGTGAAAAAATTCAGGTTAAAACTGAAAATTCTAACATGAATAGCATACGAAGTTTTATGGACTTCTTCAGGAAGACTTTACACAGTTTTATGATGGTTTAATAGCGCTCATATAGTGCTTTTCCACACTGCTAGGTCAGGAGAAGGTTTTATGCTGTTGGTTAATATCACACCTGAAGAGAAGAAAAGAACTGTAATAAAACTATTACTCCTATGATAGTTTGCATAACAAGTTCTACTGATTACAATAAAACTGGGCCAATTTGTCATAACATGGGTTTATAGCAGCCTGCAGGAAGTACATAAGACCATAAAGTTAGCATGGGAGGTTTTAAATATTAGTTTTATTAAACGCTATAAAACTTCAATATAACCAAAATTGTTACTGGGGATTGTACGTCTCATGTGGTCAAAATTTTTCTGCTCTTCGTCTTGTGGTGTGATGAATCTTTGCGAAACCTGAGTGTTGAGACATTAACCGAAAAGTATACGCCTCGGTTGCCAGTAAGTTTTTTGTGTACCGTAAAATGGGGTATCTTTGATCACCGGGGTTTGATCAAATGAGACTTTTTTCAGTAACGTACAATAAGATTATTCCCTCTAACAAAATCATTCAAACAAAACACAAACCATATTCTAAACATGTTCAGCATCTATCGGCAAAGATTATTTAGTCATTTAGTGTACTTTTTATCAACACAAATTGAAATTGAAATCGTTTAAATCTGTTCAAACAATACCTTGTATATTAACCTTTAAATGCATGAAACTAACTTTTCTTTGGTACTGATTTTTCGGTATAGATGCAATATTCACCTCTTGTTGAGACTTTATATCACAGAATTTGGTATGTTGCCAAATGGCAACAGTATGCATTTAAGGGTTAATCAAATCAATCAACTTCAACTAAACTGATCACTTTTTTAGAAACCGTAAATATTTGTATTGTCAACTATTTAATTTCGACTATTTTCCCGACAAAACTCCATAAAAGTCGGCTGAGTCCTGCCAGAAAATTTTGTTTTCTTACGATATGTCACAATATCGGGCTATGAAAATGCCTACGGATATGCAATTTACACAACATTTTAAGCCTTATCTCTCATTTTGATACACATATTTTGCTGATCAAAATTACCCCGAAAACAACCAATGAAAGTTTACAACAAAGCAATTTTATATTTATAGTAAAACAAAATAAAATACCCAACAATTTGAACATTTTCAATAGCTCGAAAAACTTTTGAAAAAGTGAATAATGTTCCCCCATTTTACGGTAACTAGTACACTCAGGTTTTTTACGCGGGGGATACATGCCGCGTAAATGAAAACCGCGTAAATTTCAAAATCCGCGTAAATGAAGACCACTTAAATTTAAGAATCCGCGTTAAAGGGAACCTCGTTGATGGATACCGCGTAAATTCCAAAACCCGCGTAAATGAAAACCGCGTAAATTTCAAAATCCGCGTAGATGAAAACCGCGTAAATTTCAAAATCCGCGTAAATGAAAACCGCGTAAATTTCAAAATCCGCGTAAAAAAACCGCGTAAAAAAATACCGCGCAAAAAAAAACCGCGCGAAAAACCTGAGTGTATACATCGCAAAGGTAGAAAGAAACGCATACAATTCATAAATGTTAACGCTTAGGCTACATAATAGTGATATTTTCATGATCGAACATCACTTAATATTCTCTTTATACCAATTTGAAGAAAATAACGAAATCTTACTTTTACTCATTTTTTAGTGTGTTTACCGTCAATACTCAACTACTTATTTAACGTAGTTGGCGTATATTGGAGGGTTTGTGGGAACGATGTAAATAAAACAAATGCATTATAGTTTTATCCCTAACGGTACTGTTTCGCTAGTAATGGGTACTGTTTCAACTCTCCTCCGTTTCAAATCTGCTCGGTTTCCCCTACTGTCAAAGTCATACCAAATATTTCATAGTGGGGAACTCTCGTCTCGACTTATTCGATTTTTTCGCACCAAAGACAATCTTTTTTAAACCTATTGCAGATATTTCGAGCTTTGATGGAGCGATATTCGGTCGTTACAGCAATATCGACAATTAACCCTGATGAGCTTAGGGTGATGGTCAACAATCTGAAGCAGGCAAATGATATTGCCGGCTATGGGCCGTTTACGATGGAGCATAGAGTATATGTACCAGCTAACCAAGTTGAAGTGGACGGGGTCGTTTCCTTCTCGAGTTTGAATACTCGAGGAAGGACTGGTGCAAAACCGAAGCAAATCGCTCCTGGTCTCAGAATCATAATCAGCTTAGAAAAGAAGTTCCCAGTACTTCGTGGGACATCAAAAACCCCAAGTGTTCCCATATCTCAGCCAGAGAAAGAAACCACTGGTCTTATAAATTTCACTGATATTGTGGACCGTATTTTTACAGCTTTAAACAGTGGCGTAGCCAGAAATTTGGTTTGGAGGGGGTTTTGATGACAATCGCAAATTTTTTAAAAAAATGCTAAAATTTAATATGAGTTTGATAAATTATTGAAAACTCAAAAACATAAGTAGTCTAACAGATGTCATTCCAGTCTACAAACAAGAAGGATCAACATGGAACAGTTTTCAAACCTCTATAGATTATTTTCTTGTATAATATGTCAATGAAGTAAAAAATTGCGATCTTTTAAAGTGGGATAAATGATCTAAAAAATTTTCAACGTTCAAGATCACCTAATATAATAATCCTTGACTTTGAAGGTTTGACAACTTCGGGAAGTTATCAACATAAAACAGCGCCTGCTTTGATATATAAATTTTAGTGATTAACTCTCATAGAGGTAATTATGGTGAATTAATTTTTCAAAAATATTAAGAGACATGGTGCCTTCAGCAAAGTTTTTGATAATGTCATTTCAAACAATTTTGTTGAAAATATGAAGGCTACATGAATTCAACATATAGGGATTTAAATGGACTGGGCCTGCTATATTTCTTCTTAGTGAAGAAAAATTTAGGTGAAAACTATTTTTTTCTGCGCAACGGATAAAATTGTTTGAAACAATCATTGCGAGTTGAGAACACAAAACCTATAACTACATTATGGATGGATGGAACTGAAACTTACGTTTCGACTTCATCTCATCAGAATCCGACACTAACTTGGTGGGCGGACTAAGCTTGCCCCGAATTGATGCTAGCTCCTGAAAATGGAATCACTCTTTGTGTTTTTGAGTCTTTTTAATATCTGGGAATTATTTGTGTTCCCTTATTTTTTTTGTAAGCTTCAAAGGCAGCTTGAACGCAATGTGAATTTATTATATAATTACCGCAGAAGAGATTTATCTAATACAGTAATTTCAGAATAGCTTGTTGTAAAGGTTTTCTACTACTATATTTCGATACTCTGAATATGTGGGATATTTATGTCTTTGACAAAGTTGTTTGAAATAGCACTTTCGAAAACTTTGCTGGAAACATTAAGTCTCGACCCAAATTTGGTTGAAGAGTAATTCTTGTCTATAATTACTTCTAGGAGGATTAACCGTCAAAATTATTCTATCAGCAGATGAACAGTTTTACGTTTTGAAATTCTTCAATGTTATTTAACATCGAAATTTGGCAGTTTCGAATGAATGTGATCGTGACCGTTAAAAATTTATCGAGCATTAATTTTACTTTTCTTCATTAGTCAACCTCACAACTTGCAGTACTAGTACGTAGCACACAAAATTTTAGTACGCCATTCATTGCATCCTGCTAAGAGGCTATTCATATAGTTGATAATACAACAAAAATCCAATGCTCAAAAAACCGATCCTGACCTGCTAGAGACAAAATTACATCAGCTTTCAACTAGTTTCTGAAATGTTATTCTTGTTGTTAACCATATTGAATTGTTGTCTAAACTCTACACAATCTAAAAAAAGACATTTTCAGCAAATGTTGAAATGTATGTAAGTTTTCGGTAAACAAGCTTATGTTTTATATGCAATCAACCTATTCAAATTTAGATTCCCATTCGAAAAATTGTCTCTAATCCATATTTTGAAGCATCTTTCCAAAAATGAGCTCATAATAATTCAGACAGTTATTTTATTTTACCTTGAAGTAATTTGACAACTATGGAATTTTGCCCCCCCCCCCCTGGCTACGCCACTGGCTTTAAATATTCCTGACCCCCTTAAAAGCATCCTAATAAGCATTCTCCTCGTAGTAAAAAATTCTTGATGCAATTCAATACAAAATGGCCACTCCTTTCATCAATTGTATCCTTCGCTTGCCCAACTATAATTAAAGGCAAGGCTTGGCCAATCGAGCCCACACAAGAGCTTTTTCCAAAGGAAAAGTACGGGTTCCTGGCTGTCTTAACTCTCAGTTCAGACTAAACGCGTGCAAGACACGAACTCTCGCGAATGGCGGCACAAAGAGTGCTCAGACGTACTCGCGGAAAAGTCCGCCATGTATAAGGCCTACCGGGACGACGGTTTACCCGCTAGCTATCGACAGTACGCGACGTTAGAAACGCGAACGAAAAGTTTGATGAAAGCCAAAAAACGTAGTTACTGGCGCCGGTTCGTTGACGAACTAACGAGAGAATTATCGATGAACACTCTTTGGGAGACGGCTTGGCATATGCGAAACCGAAATTATACTAGAGCGTGGAATATTCAAACCGTTTGATATTCGATTTTGCCAAGAAGGCTCGTGCGGATTCCGCTCCGCACAGATCTACCGCGCTCCTCATGATAGCGCGAACGAAACACTTTTTCCGATGGCGGAGTTCATACTTACTCGCTTATCACGTAACAATAAAGCCAAAAAGAATCAAATTCAACTTGAAGAATCTGCTAAGAGGCGCTCATTCAATTTTGCAATAAGCTTCTCAAGGTTAACATTGTCACACCTGATTGGAGACAAATGAATGTAATCGCTATCCAAAAATTAAAAAAAACAGCCTCCGATCACAACTTGTATCAATCGATTGCAATACTATGCTGTATCCGAAAGTTGTTCGAGAAAATTATCTTGTCTCGTTTCGACATTTGGGTCGAAGCAAATGGCTTACTTTCAGATACACAATTTGGCATCCGCAAAGGCAAAGAAAGAACGATTGCCTTGCGTTACTCACAACGAAATTTCCAATTTCGTGTGTCAATAAAGAGCAAATGGCATCAGTTTTTTAAGACCTTTGGTTCACATTTCATCAACATGCTTTCTGAGAAGCTGCACCAGCATGGTCTTTCACCGATTTCAAACAACTTTCTGCCAAACTTGTTGTTAGAAAAACACATTCATTTTTCGCATGGTGATTTGTCGACATCACGAATTAGCTATAGAGATCTTCCCCAGGACTCATGCCTAAATCCCCTTCTCTACAACTTTTACGACATTGACATTGACGAATTTCAATTCCTGCAGTCTAAGGCAGCTTTCGGATGACGGTGTGGTCTCTGTTACAGGTCCCAAAGCAGTCGATTTGCACATGATACCTGTCCACTGGGACTCTACAGATGGGTATCGAATTCTCTACGGAGAAAACTGAACTGATCGTATTTTGAAGAAAGCGTGAATCAGCGCAACAATAGCTTCTATTGATGGGCCAAACTATTGCTCTGGTTGTAACATTCAAATAGCTCGGGGTCAGGTTTGACTCCACTAGTACCTGAGATGTCATATTCAGAAATCAGAAATCAGAATATATTGGCTCCAATGGCACGTTCCCCGTATGTAGTCGGGGATTTGTGCCTTGCCGTGTGTTTTCATCATTTCCTGAGCGGAAGGAAAGGATAAGGAGGTGTGGGGAAGTAGAATTGAAAGGGTGGGAAAAATAACAGCGCAAAAACAAAAATAAACAACAGGTAAGTTAAACTCACAAGTAGTTCAACTTGCCTGCGAAAAAGCCTAAAGCTTTTTACCACATTGGATAAGAAACTTTAGTATGTCTCTGAATTTCAGTCGTCCAAACATGGTTTCGTCTATATAAGGACGGCCAAAGACTCGAAATCGCAATTGCGCTACCGCTGGACAGTTGCATATCAGATGATATGAGGTTCCGTAGACGGATTCACAAAGATCACATGAAAAAGACTCAGCGCGCTGAATAGTTGCCATGTGATAATTGAGTTTGCAGTGGCCGGTTAAAGCCCTGGTCAGCATGCCGCAGGGGAGCTTCGAAAAATGTAGGAGATTTTTCGAAATCACTGGGCACGGTTGTTCTAGAAACGCCTTTGTTTGGCGACACGTTTGTAGATTTCTCCAATAATTGCGGTGCTCGTACAAAACCCAGGACCGTATTTTTTCCCTTATCCAACTTGTTGAAATTGGCAGCGCGGGCTCAGGACCAACGAAGTCAATCGCTGAACCTGCCCTGGCCAATTCGTTAGCCCATTCATTTCCAGTAATACCAGAATGTCCGGGCACCCAGACAAGGTAGATAGTGTTGACAATGCTTAGCTCTTCGATTTGGGTTCGGCACGCGATCACTAGCTTGGACCGGGATTTGTCTGAGCTAAGGGCCTTGATTGCAGCCTGATTATCGTAGCAGAAGTTTATAACTCTGCCGGACAAACTCAGTTGAAGGGCCGATTGCACCCCGCACACAATCGCAAAGATTTCTGCATGGATTACAGTACAGTATCTACCTAGTGAGTGAGATTGTTCCAATCTCATTTCACGACAGTAGACACCAGCACCAGCACGTCCCTCCATCAGAGAACCGTCAGTATAACAGACCACTTGCGTTTGTTGTTGTCTTTCCATATAGCCAGACAACCACTCCTCTCGAGAGGGAATCTTCACATGGAATGTCCTCTAAGGAAAACTACATGTGAGTGTAATATCACTATATAATATCTTCACCCATGTAACCATTTGTGACCACAATCGTGTATGACTGGTAGCAAGATCAACATGATTACTGTTCCAAAGTCCAGTAACCTGCAGTCTGTATGCACATGATAGTGCTTCTTGTTTGAGGTGTATGTGTAATGGTTTGATATTTAGAAGTGCCTCAAGAGCAGCAGTCGGAGTCGTGGTGAAAGCACCAGTCAACGCCATGAGCGCCATTCTTTGCAGATGGTTTAGCTTTGACTGGCCTGTCACCACCTCTTCCCTCTGCCACCACACAAGGCATCCATACGACAGTATTGGACGTACAATTGTCGTGTAAATCCAATAGATGTATTTAGGTTTGAGACCCCAGGTCTTTCCAAAAGTTCGTCTGCACTGCCCGAAGGCCATGCACGCTTTCTTGACTCTGAACTCAATGTGAGTAGACCAATTCAGTTTGGAATCTACTATAACTCCAACGTATTTGACTTGATCTGCACACAGTAGCTCAGAATCAAAGAACTGTAAGGGACGACCCCGGTTGTTATTCGCTTCTTCGTAAAAAGAACCCTTGAAGTTTTGCTTGAGTTAACTGATAATTTAACTTGTCGACACCAGTGTTCGACAGCTCTTAATGCCTGATGCATTAAGTCAAAGATTGTTCCGATGCAAAATCCAGTAATTAGTATTTGGTAATCGTCAGCAAACCCGTAGGTTGGAAATCCAAGCTCATTGAGTTTCTTCAACAAGCCGTCAGCTACCAAGTTTCATAACAAAAGTGACAGAACGCCGCCCTGAGGACAACCGCAAATACTCAACTTCCGTATCTCAGCCTGTCGTAGTGACGAGCAAACTATGCGGTTACTAAGCATTGCGGTTATCCAACCCGAGATACATGCAGGTATCCCATGACCGCGCATCGCTTGCAGAATAGACTGGAAGGACAAATTGTCAAAAGCACCCTCAATATTTAGGAATACACCCAAGCTAGATTGCTTGAGCGAGAAGGCTTTCTCAATGTTGTAAACAACATCGTGAGGCAGATTAATTAATCTCGTTCGATCATCTGTATTCTTCCAATTCAGGAAGCAAGACTACGGAGATCTCCGGCTCCTCCATCATATAGGGGCTCTTTAAGGGGTCGTGAAGCTCTTGATGCAACACGGCACTGCATACACGATGTCCGAGTAAACCCACGTGCGAGTGGTGTATGCCTGTCAGCCCGTAGACAGTCCAGCCAAGCTACGACCTACCCACTATCGGTTCATCTGGTCGAACTATTCATGATTTGATGTATATGTAAGTGTATATCCTTTAACCCAATCAGAATCTTAGGTGCTGCTTGCTGAAATTCGGTAACTGGTAGGTCACGGAGATGAGAGTACCCCTATACCAGCTCCGAAATATTTAGCGAGTGTTGTAGAAGCTTTCAGTGAAAAACATTGCTTTGATCCTCGTGCCGAGATCCAAAGTTCGTAAAATTTCTACTACCTACGTCACCGGAAGCGGTTGAGTCATACCTTAATCTCCCAGAATGTTCATAAACCATTTCTCCACCAGCGTGTACGATGATCCTTCATGCAAGAACGCGTTCGTGTCATCGGTGCAATTTCTATTGTAAAGCGTTACAGGCAGGATATAGCTCGAGCCGATAACGGATACCACTGAATGGAGTAACGGGTGGGACGCTCTTTAGACGAGTCGACATTACAAAGGAAGTTTAGTTTGTATCGAGCGTTTTCGCGTTCGTTCAGGCACACCTGTCAAAGTTATCGCCTTCGGAGCGCATCCCAATGGTCGGCTAGACGTAATCGACAAACCACTTCGCAGCTTCAAGTCGGTTCTGCCATGATTTCCTTTCCATCGCCGGTGGACTTTGACTTCTACTCTACGCTACGTTATGAGCGTACAGAAATCCTTCGTGCTTCGTTTTTTTTTCTTTCGCAAACCTTGCTCGATGAACCAGGTTGCTTCTCCGTACGACGCCACCTCGCTTGTGTCCTTCACGATGTTTGTCAGGAACTTTGGTAAAGTACGCAACATTACGATTTCACGTTCCCTTAGATATCGCACCCATTCCAGCTGAGTTCCTGCGGGCATCTTCTCCGTCAGCTCTAGTATATGCTTCGGGTTCACTAAATGCGCGGCGCGACTTGTAGCATCGAGATGATCGGTTAATTATTGTACTACCATCCCGAAGCTACTCGACGGTCTGTTTTCGGTGGTGCTGCATTTCTGACCTTTTTAGATGCATGTCGGCTTCTGGCCGCTTCCAATACCCCCCCCCCCTCTCAGGCAATCTTGAAGCCGCACTAAGTTATGGAAAATAAAAAATCCGCACGCTTTCGTCGACGTCTCATAACTGTTTATGAACATCGGCCATTCCTCCAGCTTGCCAGAAAAGGCAGGCCATTTTTTGTAAAGGAACTAAGGCGAAGACAACTGAGCCTTCGTGAGTTCCTGATAATGGCTTTTCCATCTCTGCATCCCTCCGCTTCTACGTCGAATCTTTCGTCGGTCCTCCTCCTTCGTCGGAACTCACTTCGTTGGGTTTGACACTTGCTTCCGCTTTGGAACTATCTTCCTCCTCTTCTGCACTATTTTCTTCCTCTCTGGAACTCTCTTCTCCTTTCGCTGCTTTCGTTCTCTTCCGAAGATTTTTCTTCAGAACTATTGCCACTCCGCAACTTCTTTCAGTTTCTTTATTTTTCTTCTGCTACGACTGTTCTTCTTTCTAAGAACTTCCGGGTGCCCATAAGGCGTTTCTTTTTTGTATCGACCGATCCGGAAACTTTCCGGTAGCGTGTTGAATGCTTACGGTACGCTCTTCGAATTTCAGCAATAGTCAGCAGATCTGCATCTTCAGGCTTTTCTTTTCCCAACTTTTTCTTCCCGGGCTCTGGTTTTCCTGATTGTATACTTTCCGACTTCGTCTTCTTTTGCTTCTTTGCCTTTGAGCCGTCCTTATCCACATGTTGAGTGTCGCTTTCCTGCATTTTACTGCTACCAGTATCCTCGCTCCACTCCAGCTTCAACTGCAGCAGCTTATCCTTCATTTCCGTCTGTATCTCGTCCAATTTCTATTGTTCTACTGTTCTGTTTAGAAATTTTATAATTTTAATTTCAAATTTATTTTCCTCGACTTTTACCGATCCGAAATGTTCCTGTTTTATTTCCTCAGTCGCACTCTAAACAAACTAAGTTTTAATCTGCTTCCAAAAAACCTGTTTTAACAGCCATGTGGTGTGCGGTGGGCCAAATTATTTTTCGCTGTTTCAGCCAAGAATATAAGGTGAAGGGGGGGGGGGGCGTAATGTGGGGGGTCAACTCCTCACCACCTAGCCCTAGCTACGTCCCTGTTAAAAGACAGAAAACCTATCTTAATCAAAAAAATTCGCCGGAATTAGCTTGGCCATGTTCAGAGTGATTGCATAACCTTTCTATATGAGAAAGGCAAAAATGTGACACGTCCAAAAAAGTCAATTTTTGGTCAAAAAACTTTTTTTCGACAAAACAGTTTCAGCTTATTCATATGCTTCTGGATGGGTTAAAATCAGGTGTAAACATAGTTGAAGAGACATCCGACTCGTTTGTAACGTTAGATGGAACAGGGCTCTCTAATATATAGCATTTCATGCATTTTAAAGCGAGGCTGTGAGAATTTAATTGGCTCTTAACTCTGACAAAAGGCGAAGCAGAGCGATCGGCGTTAGTTCCCAGGTGTAAATCGAGCTAGTCCGCGAATTAATATATCTTGGAATACTAGTGACGTGTGATTGATAACTGTGGTAGGCATGACGTAAAAAAACGTGATTCGGCTGCGTATTCTTTACATAGAAGAGAGATAGAATATCGAAATGTTCAGAAGAATTATTGAAAAATGCCTGCTCTACAACTTTGTTGAAGACACCTAATATCTATCTCTTTCTGTTTAAAAGTTAGTGTTGGCGCCCTCTATTTGGTAAAATGTGTAACTAAAATTTTCTAAACAAAACATGACTCGTATTATTTATTACAACTGTTCTGAACATACTTTTGAGTTAAATCTAACGGTTATTTTACAAAAATGTTTAGTTCGTGGGAATCGAGTACTGATACAGAACCATGCACAACTAGGCTCCATGGAAAACTGACTCAGACATCACTTCGTTAAAAGTTTAATAACTTCTTTTAACAAAGTCGGATTGACAAGCAGTCTTCGACAAAGTTGTAGACAATTAAATTATCTTTTTTATTTTTACTTACAAAGATAATACGATCCATATAGTGCCACTTACCGACAAAAAAGCGAGTTAGTGGATTTTCTCCATGTAAATTGTCGAAAAATCTCATGCAAACTTGGTCCGGTAGCTAGACTTGTCCGATTCGCTTCAAATTTGGAAGAAGTACTCCTGGTGGGACTAGGAATCGACTGAGGAGTGGGCCGATAGGGGTCAATTTTTCCTGTCACTCTAACGCATATTGATCGTATCCGAACAATACTAATGATATTCAGGTCCTTCATTCCATAGAATGTGTTTTTGGGGGCTTGTATAAGACCGTCATATACACTAGGCAAATAATTTCTTTTGTATTCCTAATTATCACTGACAACCGAAAGTTTATATAAATTGATTTCAAGTAATTATTTACAAAAGATATTTTTTTAGCTCACGAAAGTGTTTGAGGAGCTGCTAAAAAGAACCAATTGTTAAATTCATCTGAAAAATTTCCGCTTCTTTGGCTTCTCCACAGGTAAGCCTTGCCAAACCAACTAAGTTCAGTAGTTATGCAAGGCTGCAACTTTAAAGCAGCTAATCTGAAAACACCTGCACCCATGTCGCAAACGCACTCTTCATGACAAAACTCAGTAAATAACCCAGCCCCACACATCGTCCAGCTCAAGGAACAATGGGACGAACGCGGAAACTTGCCAGCTTTTGTGGTCACACAGACAGCAGAGCGGTCTGACTTTAGCATGAAAACTTCCAGCAGCAGAACTCTGCACCGAGACGGAAATGCTTGTCTTTTTTTTTCTCGTGAATCCGAAGAACCGCAGGAAAAAAGTCAAACCGAACAAGCCTTTCTGAGTATAATTTTAATTAAAAAACTTTCCTCCCGCGATCCGCAGTCAGCCAGCCTATGCTCCCCGCCCGCACCGTTTTGGCAGTGGTGTGGTCAGCTCGGTGCTGCTGGGTGGTTTCTAAGAATAGTTTCCTTCTCCCGGCGAACACAAAACCTTCTGGAAGAAAAGCGACTAACTTAATGAGACATCATGCAGTTTGTGAAACAGTGTGCCACTTTTTTATTCGTTTTGGTTCTCCTACACCACCGGAGAGCTCGCTTCTGGGCAGCCTTTTCTCCGATTGGATCGTCATCGTCATGCGAAAATTTCGTTGGAATGCAAGAGCTGCATAAGGAACTTTTTGTTCTCACGAAAAGTAAAGTTTTTTTTTCTATTTGGCTAGTTGGTGTCAGTCAAATTGAGTCCGTATTGCCACAAGTTAATATCGGTCTCTTACCATTTCTTTTTTAAAAGTGAGTAGGTATGGTTTCACTAGGACGTCACCTATTTCCTGTGATGAATAGCTTATATGAATGAGAATTACAAGTAAGATTTAACGATTTTTGCACCAAAAAGATTTTTTCCGTATGTCCTCTAATATTAAACAGTATGAATAGCGAACCCAAAAAATTTTCATGTCTGTCATTTATTAAAACTTGTTGACGCTTCTTGCACGACCTGAAAATAAGTAAAGACCGTAAGAGCACGAAAAGAAAAAAAAAAATCATATTTCCATCTTTTTGCCTGGAATTACATTTTTCTATCGTAGTTTAATTTAAATTGGGTAATATCGCTCTAAAACTTGATATGAAAGTGGATTAAGGTTTATTTTAAATTGTGAAGTAATAAAAAACTTGTAACGTGACAGATCGGAAATTCGAAAAAGTCTTTTGGACCACACCAACAGCTTGCAATACAACACCTGTCATTTTGGCTGTTTCCGTGGATCAACTACATAAATTACGGCGTTCAGTACAATACCTTGAATCAATGTAAAAAAAAGTCAAGGAAGTTTTTTCTTACACAAAAATTAATGCTGATCATGACTATTGTGTTGGTATTTGCGATATTTTTATTTTTAAAGAAAATACAGTCATCGACATAAAACATACGTTTGGGGGCACGACAGGAAACTATTTTAATGTAAATTTGAATGATTTCGTCAGGGAAATTGTGCGCAATTTCGAGCGAAAACTACAAAACGAAATGAAGAGAACATAAAGAACACAATTGCCTCTGTTCAAGATGACGCCAGTATTTGATCAGGCTCTAAACAATTCAAGGTTCCGTCCGACACATTACGTGCTCGTGTGACAGGAAAGTACTCGTCATCAATAAAAGCATGTCAAGTATTTCGCGAGAGTTACCAATATAATAATTTAAGGTGTTGTTGAAGTAGATAATCGAAAAAACGAGAGGAAAAGGGAATTCAAAAATGCGCTTCCAAACGCCAACGTGATCGTCGCAAAGCTTAGCAATCACGTTAGCCAGAATGCATAACTTCAATTCCACACTCTGGCGATGACGACGATACCGAAAAAGTCAGATCAGAAGATCAGACGCAGCTGCTGAAAAAAAACATGTTTTTTCAACATTTATTTCCGCGGTTTCGTGATTTTTCACCTCATCTGCCACTTCCTCATTTTCTTGCCTGATTGACGTCAATGGATTGCATCTGTGTTATTCATTTTTAAATGATCTGCTGTATTCGTACTACTCAAATAAAAGTTGAGCCGCTGAATTTCTAGGTGTGAATATTGTTTTATTTAACCTCGAATATAGTGACCGGTCGTACAAATTTTATAATTTTGAAAACATCGAAAAAAGTACCTTCGCCTTATTGGATTTAACTTGAAAAAATATTTAGCCATGGACGAATTTCGCGCTAAATCGTATTCAGAGTTGGCAGCACCCTCTCAGATGTTAATGAAAATTTCTGTGCATGAAGACTTTGTCACAAAAAAGCCACTTTGCATATTTTGTTTTTCCAAAAATGATCTAGACTGCCTTTTGAAAAGGGTCAAACTTTTTTAACCAATTTTTTTTTTCAAAAGACTATAGTCTAAAAATGACAAATCCTAAAAAAAATGTTGTGGGAGTGATTTTCACAAAATTAGTCAATTTTTTTAATAAAAATGTTGAAAAAATTCTTCATTTACTCCTACACTGAAAAAAATCGATTTGAAAAATTTAAAGTCTATTTACAAAAAAACCATCTTTGATTTGGATGAAATTTTGTTCTAAGATAGTTAATTATGTTCCCTACCTACTGCCAAAAATTGACCACTTTCAAGCAAAAAAAGGCATTTGAAAAAACTTTTACTTGTCCAACCTGAATTTTTTTTCAGTGCATTTTTATCGAAAACTAAACCAATGAAAGTCATAATCATCTCAGAATCCAATAAAACTCAGTTGAAGATATTGTCTAATTTAGCAACTAAGTATATTTTTTATTAATCAAGAATCTCATTGAAAAGAGTTTATGTCATTAAACAAATATTCTATTATTACTTCTTTATTTAGTTCTGGGGAAGGATCATGCGACAAACCCGTTAACGTACAAATGCTTGAACCATTTGGGACCAACCACGGCACCCACACGCGCGATCTCGCAAATATTTTAACATCCCGGTGATCAGGTGAACGTCTCTGCGCTTATAAATTTCAAGCATGAACCTAACAACTCCCGCGCTTGCACGATCATGAATCGGTCACTTCCGCAAGTTTATTTCTTTGGTATGAATAGGTTAGGTCCATGCCTTCAATTAAACCAATTAGAAAGCTCTAATATCCACTAGACAACACGTTCTATGGCGACATGACCGGAAATTCTAGTGATATGCAAGATCATACTTTTTACTAGCATCTAAACCGTACATCGAAAATTAAGTATCAGATTCGCGGTTCGCGCGTGATCATCCAAGAACACTCGCGAATATGCGAAAGGCACACGGTTATAAAATCGAATTTATACAAGCGAAGTTACATACACGTTAGAAAACGTAACATACGCAACGTACAAATACTCGAGCCTTTCGCGATGATACACGCGATCGCAAAATCTATACGTCCGCACATATCTGAACCGTACAATGAATATCACATTCAGGATCACGGCCCGCTGCAATTAGTCTTAAACAGTGTTTTAGTGAGAGACGTTTCCTGTCTCGTCTACAATTGTAGTGTGTGTGATTCTGACGTGGAGCCCTTCCGAGAACCTAGCTCTACAGCTCCAGTAGGACAACTCTCGAAAAAATGGGCGCATTAAATGGTGACATATACGAAAGACCAATCTGCTTCAACGAATTTTTTAGTATTTGTCGTCAGAGGACACTCAACAGTTGGCAAACCTCGTGGAGCAATGGTGAACTTGGACGATGGCTACATTCCATTATCCCAAAGGTATCAACGAAGCCTTGGTTCAGGGGGATGGATGTGGGTCGGGATTTTATTCGAGTAATGTCCCGACTTATGTCCAACCACTACACCTTGGATGCGCATCTGCGGCGTATTGGGCTTGCGGAGAGTAGTCTGTGCGCTTGTGACGAGGGCTATCACGACGTCGAGCACGTTGTCTGGGTATGCGCCGGGTACTTGGACGCCAGGTCTCAGTTAAAGGATTCCCTTCGGGCCCGAGGTAGACCACCCAATGTCCCAGTCCGAGATATACTGGCAAATCGTGATTTCCCCTATATGTCCCTTATTTATACTTTCATAAAAACGACAAATATCCCAATTTAGCCCCTCTCTTTTTATTTCTCGTTTTAGAAGCTTTCTCTTGCCTTGTGGGACCGATCAGCTCCAGACTGCAACTATGTAACCGCCGTCGCACTTACCACTACGGAAACTGAAGCGAGAGCGACTCAAGGTCCGATGACTTTTGAAGGATTCCCCGCGGGTCCGAAGAATACCATCCGCCAATCCGACCTACTAGACTGAGGCGGTAATCTTTCGCTGATCTCCCGTTTGAGCGAAAGTTGCAAGTTTTGCTCTTCTCTCCCGGTCACCATCTACGCTTTCTCTCCCCTGTCCTTGATACAACTGCTTCTACAGCCCCCCTCTGAATATCTTGACCAAGCATAAGTCTCCGCTAAAAAAGTTCAAATTTGTATTCTGTATTCCTAGTTTTAAGATAGTTGTAATTTTACCTCTTTGTTAAAACTATTGTCCCCCATCTTGTAAATAGAATTGTATCCCTAGTCTTAAAACACCTGCGAATTTTCTCATAAATATTTGTTCCCCCTTTTGTGTACCAAACTATATTGTTAGTTTTAAGATAACTGTAAATATTTCCTAAAAATTATTACTATTGAATTCCTTGTTTTAAAATTTTTTCAAAAAAAAAATCTTTCGCCTCTCTCTTGTATATAGAATCTTATTTCTAGTCTTAAGATAGCTGTAAAATTTTTCTTTTTTAAAAAAATATTTCAACATTGTAACCTCCTAGTTTTAAAATATACAAAATGTAAAAACAAAAGAATTTGGCACCGCCAAGCTAACGCATTAGTGCCTATCAAATAAACGAAATGAATAAAAAAAAAAA
This sequence comes from Topomyia yanbarensis, assembly GCF_030247195.1. Lineage (NCBI taxonomy): Eukaryota > Metazoa > Arthropoda > Insecta > Diptera > Culicidae > Topomyia > Topomyia yanbarensis. The sequence continues at coordinate 39,505,151 of NC_080671.1, read as the reverse complement.
AAACTCTCGAAAATTTTTTTTTAAACATTTCAGTTCCACAACGTTGTTACCATCATAGAAATACACCATTTTATTGAACTGAATAATTTGATATATCGAACAGTTCTTGAGTTATTCTCATTTTTTGTTTTTAAAAAATCCTACCTTGTATTCCCTTCTAGGTTGAGGGATTTGACAGTATTACAAAACATCATCAAACATATTGCGTGCTTCAGTACTAAACCTCTGATAGACAATTGTTCTAAGATGGTTATTGCATTACGTCTCGATAGTAATATATAGAGAAGACCGAGAAAGATGCGCCTTTTTTATGTGTGGTTGAATTATTGAGAAAACCACAATAAAAGATTCTCTGACAATAACTTTAAAGATATTTTTTAAATTCATTTAACTTGAAAGAATTCACTTCACAATTTTATTTCAATTCAAAATTCTCATGAAAATATGTCCTTCAAAATGCAGCCGCTGCTAACTGTAACATGACGGATTTTGGTTGTAACGTGACGGATCATTTAGAATACTGCAGAAAATTTAAAAAAAAACGATTTTCTTCAGGAAAGCGATATTTTAAACTCTTCTAGGTTTTTCAAGCTTCAACTTAGAACTGAGGTCACGCAAGATCGGAGGTCAACAGAACATACTTTTTCAAATTCAAAACTCACTGCGAAAATTGCGTACCGTAACTGGCGTATTAAAATGTCAATAAAACGAAAACCGTTTATGATAGAATAAAATTCTTTGTGGAAAAAATGTAGGGCTTAGGGGCCTCAATAATGGGCAACTTCGATAGTATCTGATTACACCTCACGTACACCTGAGGGCAAACTGATGGATGGTCCCGGAACAGGATTCGTTGCGACTGGGAGTCGGGAGCTTGAATCTTGATCAAATGGATTATCTCCATTATGTCTCCACAAACGGCGACAGGATACTGACGAAACTGGTACAGAACTCGTGGCAGGGGCGTCAAGAGATCCGGTCCATTGAGTAGCTTAGAATTGAACGAAACATCGCGCACCTTTGCCGCCGCGTCCCATATCAGACGAATCTTGTTTGGCTTCTGGGGACTAGAAACTACATTATAGGGAAGATACCAGATCCAGCTTGACTCAACAGACGTCAGTTCAGTTAAAGTAGCCTTGTGAGCGTAGCCCTTGTGCTCATATTCGATGATCTGTTCGCGAGCTCACTGCTCCATAGCCGGATCTTTTCGAAGATTTCGCTCAAGTCCCTCCAGCCGTCGAACAGCCATAGGGTAGCTGTCGGGGAAGTCTGGTTTGTCGGTTCTCCATAGACAGGTCCGTGCGCAAGGGGAGGGTTTTAGGGGTTCAAACCCCTCCCATGAGGGTTTTGAATTGCTTTTAAAAAATTATTAACTTGCTGTTCAGGGATGAAATTATATAGTGAGCCATGTCATTCGAGTTTGATCACTCTTGAAACAAGTCGTTGAAAAAACCAAGGAAGAAACCCCACGAAGGTGGCTGGAAAGGGATGTAAGTTATGTTGGTCGGCATCTCTAGGTCGGTTCACATTTCGGCTTGTTTCGATATTAGCACTAGTTGTAAGTAGATCAACTACACAGCAAAAGGTCGGTCAGCAGGCTAGCAACGGGATCTAAGGATAAAGCATGATGTTAAAGAAAATCGAGATATGGTTATCTGCAGAAATTTTACAACCGATGATCTCTCCGTCGGAGTGACTGACAGCTAAATGACTCGCGAAAATGGTTATCGGTATCGACAGAAATACCGCCGCTGAGAAATTCTCAGCAGCAGCTACCAAATGAATAGGAACGAGTAGCACCAAGAAGGATAAGAAACCCCGGGAAGGTGGTTGTAAAGAGATGTAAATCATTATGGTCGACACCTCCGGATCGGTTCGTGTCTCAACAGGTGACGATATTTGCAGCAGACCAGAGCAGGTCAGATATACCGAGAAGGTTGGACAGCAAGCAAGAAAAAGCATCATTGGAAAAAAAAATATAAACGATTAACACAAAATAAAAAGAGCTAGAGTACAATCCCCACTGAAGTTGTGCCTACACGGAAAAAAATTCGTTCATAAATTCATGAAAAAATGATCGCTATTTCGTGAACGATTCACGAAAACCGTGACAGTTTCTAAAATTATGAATACTAGACCTCGTATCCATGAAACTATCTGTGTTTCTGCAAAACTAGTTCGCTCTATATACATGGCGTTACACTTGAATGTTTGGTTGGGTTACTGTTGTTCGCTGGATATGTTTAGTTTTTGTTATGAATCTTGTTCATAATTTGGGAATACACAGCCGATTTTGATGATTTCAGGATTTTAATGTCAGAGATCTATGTTAATGATTTCAGGATCTTAGTCACGATTTTCGTAATTTCTACTCACTTTATCGTGATATTTCAGTCATGAGTAAAGTGATTCATGTTCATAATCTCAGGATTTTAGTAACGATTTTGAATATTTCAATCACGAGTAATGTGATTTATGTGCATGATTGCAGGAACTTTGGTTTTCATATTTTCTGTTCATGTTGTGATATTTGAGTCGCGAATAGGGATTCATGTTTATTTATGTTCATGATTTCAGGATCTTAGTGACGATTTTTGATATTTTTGTCAAGAGTTGTGTGATTTATGTTTATGATTTCAGGACCTCAGTCACGAATTTTGTAACTTCTGTTCATCTTACCTTGATATTTTAGTCTAGACCTTACTTTCGAATTTGACACGTGAAGTAATGTGACATGATTTCAGTTTCGTCGTGATATTCGTAATTTCTCTTCGTCTTATCGCGATCTGGTATTTTTTGGTTACTATCGGTTTTTTACTCGGAGTAACGTGACAAGGTAAACTGGACCATAAAAGGGTTCGCGGGATCTTATTCTGTAAACTATATTACGAACACGATTTGAGGCGCTCAGCAAAGTTTTCGTTTCCTAATCAGACATCACACTGAACCGCATCGAATAAATAACGATAATGGTCCCAATAATTTTTATATCTACTGCTCGTACCTGTTATTGGTCGCTGACAGCTGGATATTTTATGAAAAAGTGCACGGAACAAGAATGATTCCACGACTATTACTCCACATTTTGAGAAACTAGCTCACATGAAAATGTCATTACCATGTTCCATGAAATTGTATATGATTAGGGCTATCTTCACGCAAAATAGATCGTGAATCATGTACAAGAAATCATAAACCAGTTCATGAATACATGAATAATATGTAATGAACTTGGGAACTATTGCACGAGCACGGATATTGGATCGTGACTAATATATTAGGAATCATGAACCTGTTTACGATTACGATTACAACTATTTCACAAGCACGAATGGGAACTTGTGACTACTATACTAGATAATATGAACCAGTTCACGACATGAATAACATTTTATAATTTTGTGATTTATTTCACGGGTACGCATGGTCAGTCGTGACTATTATACTAGAAATCATGAACGAGTTCACGAGTATATGAATAATATCTCATGATTTTGGTAACTATTTTAGGAGCACGAATGGTAAGTTGCGTTTAATATATAATCATGAATTAGTTCACGAGGATCGAATGGATTCATGAATAAAATTCCAAGTATCGTGAAATAGAGCACGAGAAAATATCCACTATGTTTTGATTTTGCGAACTATCTATGAATAACATCATGAGTCAAGTAATGATCATAAAGTTGTGAACTAGTTCACGTACAGAAAATCGTTTTGGTAATGATAGGGAAACCGTGATTGAATTTCACAACACAAAAACTAATATTTCCACTAATAAAAGCGTTATGAAAGCGTTACTGAAGCGAAATTGAACATAATTATAAAACACACGATTTTTGTTCATAGTCCTGCTTTCGTAACGAAAAAATGTGAATATTCTAAAATTCATGGTACTCTATGCAAGATTTTAGGAACAATGTTTTTCAGTGTAACAGTGGCCCCGGTTGGACGAGGATGGCAAGATACAAGAGGTTTAAGTTTAGTCAGTAAAATTAACTACTTCAAACCAATCCGACACTACCACCAACCAGTTCCATTCCTTCTTGATAATAGACATTTACCCAATTTGTTGAGCTGAGTCGATTGGTAGACAATACTCGGCCCTCCATGTCTCATAAAAATCTTCAATGTTTAACCTTTCTTTTATGAGAAACGTAGAAAAATCAAAACCCTCCCCATGAGCATTTTCTGCGCACGGGCCTGTCCATAGAAGTCCCGTCTCGTAGCCGGGCCCGAAAGGTAGTCGCTTGGTTGTTTCCTGTAGTAACTTACTTGCACGCTTGTCGTCATCGGATTCTGGAACTACACATGGGCCCAGGACTCCAGCGTTCTCCAAAGTAAAGTTGTCGCGGAGCTGCACGTGTGCGAAGAGTCTGAATGACGTGCGGCACACCAATGGCTAAAAAAAGGCGACTACAAACCGATTATAGTGCGCTTACTTTCAGGCATTTTTGTAGACACATAAGATTTTCTGCTTATGTATAACCACACCAGCCTGCTCAAAGTTGCTGATAAAGATAGGCCACTCCTCCGGATTTCCGCTAAATATTGGCAAGTCTTTAACCACGACGTGAAGCGCTGTAATTTGCGCCTGCATCAAAGCAGTGGTGAAGATAGTGGGGGTGCTGGAGAAAGTGGGAAGGCTTGTAGCGACTACAGCCTAGATACTGGAGTCGGAATTGGCGGCAAAGGTAGCGGTGCGCGAGGAACTGGTATCGGCAATGGAATCGGAGATGGATTTAGCTTATCGAACGACTTCTGTCTAATTTTCTGCTGCTCCCTTTGTGATGTCTGTTCCGCCTCTAGCTTGCGCTTACGCAGTAGACGCTTTTCCTCGAGCTGGCGTTCTTCTTCCTACAGCCGTCGCATCTCGATTTCTTCCTGTTCTAGAAGCTGTTGTTCCCTCATTTTTAACTTGTCTGCAACGAGCTTTAACTGCTCCTCCAACAGTACTGCACGCACACTGGATGTGCGTAGGGCTTTTAGCTGGGTCGGGTTTCTTTTTCCCCCTTTTCGATCCTATCTTCGAACCGACCTTGGAAATAGCCAGATTGAACAGCTTGTCCCAAATTAACTCGGAAAGAGTTCCGAAAATAATTTCCACATTTCAAATTATAATTTACTTCGAACAGAAATACAGTTTATTTCCGTGTTGATTTAACGTAAACGTCGCAACTCAAAATAAAGTAACATTCGTGAATAAACCATACAGCAGTGCCCGATTAAAAAACGCAATATTGTTGCAATCCGGCGAGCAGTGTTAATATACAGACTGACAGAAGCAGAACTGGTGGACACAAAAAAAATGACACAACCAACGAGCGGAAAACTTTCCAAACCTTATGCCAGCTTTGTCACCGACAATCCTAACCGATGAAGATTTTATTGTTTGACATCTTTGTTATTTCCCGGCGAAGCACCAAACGCATTGCTTTATGGTGGGCTGGTGGTGGTGAATGTTGCCAGTTGTGTGGAGCGGAGTGTGACGCAACGAAGATGAGCGAGCAACAGACAAGTTGTTTATTGTTAAGGCACTTTGGCGTTTCTTTTATTTCGATTCACTCACTGCTGCCGCTGCTTTCATTTCTTTCGTGAATGAGTTTTCCGGTTTTATTATTATTTTTTGTGTTGTTTTTTCGGCAAAATAAATTGTTCATGTCACAAACAGATTTTTTTTTACTGTCGGATTGTTGATTCTGTTCTTTGGGCTACAAAATATATACATGAAGATGATATCGTCAAACAATTTGAGGTTGTTTGAGAGTTTTGATTGTTTGAACAGCTAGCTCCTGCGGCGTTTCTGTTTGTCGTTTCCAAACGGCAGCGAGGTGGATTTGCTCGACCGAGCCAAAACTGTAGGATGTCTGACTTATTTTTCTGGTTGACCTCTGAAGTGGTTTTCAAAAATACAGACTACCGTGATGATTCAAATGGGCAGTGAACCAGGTGATGCAATTGACACACATCAATAATGATCCAACTGAGAAGTACAGCCTTATTCTGCATTACGACGCAACGCTTTTTCGAACGAATGGGATTGCATTCTCAATAACGACAGCAAAATCAAACGTGAGTCCGATTCGATCGAACCACATTCGTTCGAAAAATCATTCCGTCGTAATGCCGAATAAGGATGGTAGTGTAGCTCGCCTCGAGCTTATCGTATCATCCATTACTGAACGATGTATCGAATATCAAATGCGTAACAAATTTCATTACTTTTGCATCAAATTTAAAAAAAAACTGTTGACTACTAGGTGACTACTGGTCAGATAGCCATAAACAGTTACATTTATCAAGCCTTTCATCTGGCAAGAGATATGTAATTATTTCATCATAGTTACAATGAAGCGGAGGTCTTGCTATTCTTAACTCAAAGGCCTGCGTTATCCTTAACTACATAAATAATAATTATTTTGTACAGATATGCAAATACGTATTACGTGGTTTCGTATTGCACAGTCCGCACTCAACAAAGCCCAACTGTTGTCGGCATCAACTGTTGCGTTGGTTTGGCCAGCTTAGCCAGGCGCGGTGAATGAAAGCTTAGTCTGAAAGCGCCTAAATGTAGGGAACTAAAATGTTTACCGTCTTCATTCGGTAATAAAGCTTTGGGTGTGAACTTTACATGACACTGAAAAAAGATAAATGCTTAAAATTTTCATCTTAATGACTGTTAAATACTTTTTAAAAATTTATAATGGCTCTTGCGTCGATTAGAATTGCTATAGGGCTTGATCTAGGAGTGTGAACAAAGATTACGCACGACGTGTAATTAATAGTGTTGTCATAAAGAAAGCAAACTTTTAGCAACAAACATGTAGGTATGCGACGCTGAACTACACAAATTTCTTGTTGCATGTCATTGATATAAACGGCGTATGACTTCAATCATGGGATGCGAACCAAGCTTAAAGGAAAAGATTTCAGATGATTGAAAGTAAAAATTCAGTGCAAGGCTGCATAATAGACGAGAGGCATAATTTTACAAAAATATGACAGTATTATCAAGGCTTTTTTATTGTAGATCTATAAACCTTACCTTTAAACCTTTCGGGTTACAAAATACTACGCTTTGCTATGCCATACCTTCGTATAACTTTAATGAGACACTGCAAAATGAAAAATACCCTGCAAGATGTTTATCACTTACAAAAGTAGTTTCTTTCCTTCTTCAAATAAGTGAACAGTTTTGGTTCAAGAGCATATTTCAAGCCTACGAAATGTATTATCAATACAATTGTATCCAAATATTGAATATCGGTTATGTATGTTACGTTTGTGACGATACCTTTTTGCCTATCTCAATAGAAAGGTATTGCAATTGCTTTGAAAACCGACTTTTTAACGGAGGCCCGGAGGGCTGAGTGACGTATACCATTCGATTCAGTTCGTCGAGTTCGGCAAATGTCTGTGTGTGTATGTATGTGTACATGTATGTATGTGTGTGTATGTGCGTATGTGTGTGTGTATGTGACCAAAAATGTCACTCATTTTTCTCAGAGATGGCTGAACCGATTTTGACAAACTTAGTCTCAAATGAAAGGTGCAACGTTCCCATAGGCTGCTATTGCATTTCTAATGGATCCGACTTCCAGTTCCGGAATTACAGGGTGATGAGTACGAACACGCAGAAAATGTCGATTTTAATAAATTCTGCAATGAATGTATAAAGGTGAAATTTTTTTCTAAAATATGACCACAACTGCTTCGATTTGTAGTATTAGGTCACTAACATCCATTCAAAGTCTATTTGGCCACATTGGCCACCATCATCGGTTCCGGAAGCCCCGGCGGAAGTATCTAAATTCAGAATAACAGTCACATCGGTTTCTCGGAGATGGCTAGACCGATTCGACTAAACTTGGCCTCAAATGAAAGGTATTGCGTCCCCGTAAATGGCTATTTAATTTCATCCCGATCCGACTTCCGGTTCCGGAGTTACAGGTTGTGGCGTGCGATCACATAGCAAATTGTGATTCAAACCGATACTCCGATGAAAGCAAAAAAGGTAAAAATTTCGCTAAAATGTCTCTCAAACAAGAGGGTGAATGTTTTGACTTTTCTTTGAAAAATGAGTGAAGCCAATATAAGCTGGCTTCCTGGCTCGGATAGTTGCCAAAAATGACAGCGAACGCGCGTTAAGCAACATTCACATGGCTACGAGCCAATGTTGTTAACACGACCTGCAACTTATCGATGGAAAAAACTTCATTTTGATGTGCTTAACCGGTATGCAGGCGATAAAAACGTACGAATTTTATAGAGAAGAAGCAGTGCAAGAAAAAGGTCCTTTTCATATATTGTTAATATTTATTTATTCTAAATCCCACTTTCAAACAGAGTTGTACAGGTCATGTGAACAGACCTTAAATATTTGGAACGTAGTTAGCGCTAATGGCATTTGGTGGTAGCTTCATGCAACGAACAGTTTTCATGGGGCTGCTCTCAAACAACTTAAATTTGCTGTTCTAGGTCACCGACGGCCAACCAAACTTTCGTTGACTACATTGACCACCATAGACGGTTCCGGAAGTGCCCGGGAAAAGCGGCCATCTTTCAAAATTTACGAACTCACATCAGTTTCCCGGAAATGGTTGGGCCGATTTTCACAAACTTAGTCCCATGTCTATAAAATTTCGTACGGATCGCTTATATGGGTCCGGAAATACAGACTAAATCGTCCGGTCACATATTAAATTCCCATATAAGTCGGAACTCTAATTTTTTTTCAAAGGGGGGACCCCATGAAATTTCAGTAATCGAATTCGTATTTTTGATGCCAAACATCTTTAAAATGCATGAAACGTCGATATTTTATGTTAATTTTTTGTATAAAAATCGACTTTTTGGGACTTTGCCGATTTCGCACCTTTTTTCAGTTCAATATTACCGTGGCCGTTTTTTCTTTTTCAAAAATTTAGAACTCGAATAATGATTTATTTTCCTGTATATAGTTGTCATGTGATGTATAATAATAAAATGTAATAATGCATTTAAAAGTTTTTAATGAATATAAACAACGCACACATTCTCGTGATTCATGATTGAGAAAGGCACAACTGCACCGCTAGGTGGATTAAAATAGGTTTTTGTTTTAGTAAATGGCCACAGTACACGAAAACACTCTTTCTCGCATCAGGTTCCGAAGTTCTATTTTGATGATGTGAAGACTGACTATTATGCATTGGGATATAATCAATATGGAAGCAGCAATATTCGTTGAATGAATGATATAATGCATCATTCTTTCTTTCATGAGCTGGTCTTTATGGCATATATGTTCGTGGAAAATTACACCATGCATGTAGGTAAAAACTAATCTAAATGAATGTGCGTTACTCGTATATTCATACAAATGAAATTGGTTTTAGACAAGAGCGTTGAGCTCGTTTAAGTCATGTGAAATTTGTCGGTTGTACGACGAGAAATTAACGTAAACTGAGTTACCCCATGCCAAGCGTGCGGTCTTTATCAATTATTTGAGCAAATATATTTTGAAGTATATACAGCAGAATAAAATGTTGCTCGATTGTGATCAACTTCCAGAATAATTTTACAACACCAAAAAAAGTTTCAACATTTACACTATTACCATCCGAGGCCATCACCGCCAAAAACGTGATACTTCCTTCATGTGACACTTCGACACGATAATTTATGCCTAACGTACGAATGCCTAACGTATTTATGCATAATGAGGTGCACCCGTGAGGTAACGCGAAATGAAAATAATCAATCGGACTCGAGTATAAACACTTGCAGATTGGGTAGGGTTACCAAACGTATCTATTTTTTTATTTATTTTATTTTTCCTCTGACCTACATGGTCTACATGAAATATAGAATGAGGAAAAGCCCATTTGGACTCCATCAAACAACCTCCAAATGCGCGTGAAAATCTCATTATCTGTTCACATATACATATTAAACAATATTACACATTACATTACATTACATTACATTACATTACATTACATTACATTACATTACATTACATTACATTACATTACATTACATTACAATACACTACATTACAATGTGTTACTAATAATACATCTAACAAATCAAAATCTCTATCTAAATCACATCTTATGCACTAAGTTAGCCGTTTAAGCCTATTTTTAAAAACGCACTTCATACAGAGAAGTCAAAACATTCATAAACATTATTAAATACGCTAGGGTGGGTGCTCCTATAGTTGAGGTGTACCAATAGTTGCAGTAGTGGGTTATACGCCTAATTAAGGTACCAACCATCAACAAATATTTTTTAATCGATTCATCGCACTAATTTTATGCGACAATGAAACTATCACCCTTGAAATTTGCTCAAAAAACTATTGAAAAAAATTCATTTCTTTGATTTTTGAGCTCCCTTGCACCTATAGTTGATCTAATGTACCTATAGTTGCAAGTCCCATAAGAAATCAATGGGATTTGCAACAATAGGAACCGAACTTAGCGATTGCACCACTATTGGTACATGTGTTCCTATAGTGGTACAACCGGTTTTGAATACATAAATTGGTTAATAAACCGTCTTTATATTTTTTCTATGAAGTAGGGATTGAAAGCTTTCGTTTGATGTATTAACATTGCCCATAGGTCTATTCATCGATTTTTTAGCAGAAGTTTTCCTTAAGTATGCGACTATTGGTACATCCACCCTACACATCGCCCTTATGGGTTCATTTTGTCCATAATCAGTACTTTTTTTTGTTATTCATTTCGTTTATTTGATAGGCACAAATGCGTTAGCTTGGCGGTGCCGAATTCTTTTGTTTTTACATTATAATCAGTACTTTGATAGTCAAGTCTTAAAAAATTCCACGATCTTATACTTCTAGCGGGCACATTTACATTAATCTGAGAAAGTATATTTGGGGCATCTATTTCACCAGTTAGAACTTTCCCTACAAACACGGCTCTGGATATATTTCGCCTTTTTGAAAGAGGGTCCATATCGAGCAGACGACAGCGTTCAATGTAAGGTGGTAACTCTATCGGGTTGCGCCATGGCAGGGTTTTAAGGGCATATCGGAGAAACCTAGCTTGTGTTTTAAAAGATATGTTCTTAATTTCAACGATTTTGGAAGTTGATTTTTATTTTACCTCTAATTTCTTCTTTTTCGTCTCAAGCATTGACATATTTCAAAACTTTTTTCAGATAACGTTAATCCCGAGATCATCGATTTAATGGCGATTAAATTATTTACATGCATCTCCTTTGGCTACTCATAGCAACCGAACGCTCTATTACTCGAAAATGAATAGTCTGCTATACTTATAAATTGGGCTTAATATTTATTCTGTAGCAACGGATCTAATGCTCGGATTTAGAGTATTGTGGCAGAAATGTGTCAGGAAAATACACGTTATTTAGTGGTGAAAGTTGTGCTTCGATATGCGCCTTTTAAAAAAGCCTAGTTAAATTCATCTAATGGTGCATAAAATAACTCGTCATCTACGAACTTGATGAGCTACGTGTCGACGCTGAAACACTTGAAACAAACAAAAAATATATCATTCTTAATTAGCTTAATTCAGATTCGTTCAATGCTGTCTTCTTGATAACTTATTTTGGCACGCACCCACCCCCGTGCGTGAGAAGGATGAAAAACCCTCAACCCTTGCCCGGGACTGCGCTCCGTACTGCTGCACTGCACCGACTCCTTTAGTCAAGCAGGTGCGTCATCATCCCCCACTACATCTTGTATTCGCTGGTAACCTAGGAGTTAGTTTTGAAGACGTCTCAAGCTCTATCGTCTACGATTTTAAAAACGCTGACTATGATAGCATCGTTAGCACGCTGTTGGATATAAACTGGGACGAAAATATTAACAATGACGACGCGAACGAAGCAGCGATGACGTTTTCTAGTATTCTTAACTACCTTATCGACCGTCATGTACCAAAACGAACAATTAGTACCGATGAACACCCTCCCTGGCAATCAACCGTCCTTAGACGTTTAAAATCTGCCAAACGAGCTGCATTTAAAAAATTCTCGAAGCATAAGACAATTGCATTACGAAATCACTACTTTCAACTCAACCATGAATACAAACAACAAAGCAGACGCGCCTTTTTTAGACACCAGCGAAACGTCGAGCGTCAACCGAAATCCAAGTCCAAGTCGCTCTGGAAGTATGTTAACGAGCAGCGAAAAGAATCCGGTTTACCATCTTGTATGTCGTTTAATGGAGTTTTAGGTACCAACACTAAGGAAATTTGCCAACTATTCTCCGACAAATTTTCAAGAGTTTTTTCCAACGAGCGCCTGCCACCACAACAAGTCGCTGCCGCCGCTAATTTAACTCCTTCTCTAGGACGAACCATCAACCGAATTTGTGTCGATAATGCTGCCATTCTTGTAGCAACTGCCAAACTGAAAGCATCTTGTTCCCCGGGTCCAGATAGTGTTCCCTCGATTTTTGTCAAAAAGTGCATCAGCGGGCTTCTTGAACCACTTCGGCGAGTTTTCGTGCTATCACTCACTACTGGTACATTGCCTTCCTGCTGGAAAGCAGCGCACATGTTTCCAGTTTATAAAAAAGGAAACAAATCGAACATTGACAATTATCGGGGAATCTCGTGCTTAAGTGCTGTATTAAAACTGTTCGAGTTGGTTGTGTTAGATCCTATTTTCTTTCACTGCAAACACTACATTGCAGATGACCAACACGGTTTCATGCCTAAACGATCGACAACGACAAACCTGCTCTCGTTCACAACATATGTAATGGATGGATTCGCTGACGGATTGCAAACCGATGCTATTTATATGGATCTATCTGCGGCCTTCGATAAAATCAACCATGATATCGCAATAGCGAAGCTGGATAAACTCGGCATTCATGGACAACTTCTGCGCTGGTTTCGTTCCTACCTCGGTGGAAGGCAACTCCAAATCAGCATTAAGGACTGTCTATCTGCACCTTCTTCGCTACATCCGGCATACCACAAGGAAGCCATCTCGGTCCAGTAATATTCCTCCTCTACTTTAATGACGTCAATTTCACATTACAAGGACCCCGCCTTTCTTTCGCCGACGACATGAAAATTTTTCAACAAATACGGGATAAAACCGATGCCGAGCTTCTTCAGAGGGAACTGAACAGCTTTAGTACGTGGTGTGATCTAAACAGAATGGTTTTAAACCCGAGCAAATGCTCAATCGTTACGTTCACGCGGAAACGCCAACCGACTCAGTTTAACTACCATTTCTTCGGCTCGAGCATTCCAAGACACTCTCACATTAAAGATCTCGGAGTCATCATGGATTCAGCATTAACATTCAAACCACATACGCCATACATCGTGGATAAGGCATCACGACAGCTTGGGTTCATCTTCCGAATAGCGAAAAACTTCAGGGACGTATATTGTCTTAAATCGCTTTACTGCGCGTTGGTCCGCTCAACGTTAGAATATTGTTCAGCTGTTTGGAATCCGTACTACAAGAACGGGATTGACAGAATCGAGGCTGTCCAACGCAGGTTCATACGCTTCGCTCTTCGGCATTGTAGCGTGCACGACGTTGCTACGGAATCAGTCTGCCCAATCGTCCCACCTTTCCGAACAAATGGCTTAAGCGCCACCTCTTTCGAGGACTATTTGTCGTGCTTTAGGGTTGCCCGACCAGAAACCCAGCCTCAGGGCGGGTCGATATAGTGAAGGTTTGGAGGAACGACCTAGCAGACGCAACTGAATCGGGAGGTACTCAGTTTCATGCATCAAATTACCCACGAATTAACCCAAAGAAGTTCGATTTCCTATCCCAAAATACCTAAGAATACCACTCGTATTGTCTCATCACTGGAAGAATACCTCAAAAACCAAACAATAAACCGTACAAGAGATTCGAGTGGTGGGGCTAAGATTCCCAAGTAGCCCAACTTGGAGTAAATATCACCAAAAAACTACAAAACTACAACGACGCGAAACATGAGATACCTCTTCAAATTCGTAATCTCTATGGGAACTTGGCTAACATGACGACATTAACACTAAAACATTATTTACCGGAAGAACAATTAACATGACTAATTTATTTAAGTAACTGGCATTTTCAAAAACTTAACCTAGGATTTTTCTGCGATGTTGCATATATTATTTCTGTTCCCTACTGTGTGCGGATGAGCGATCGCTATTTCCTACCGGGCTATTGTGCCATAATTCGGTTGAACTTTAGTTTGCCGGGTGCGTGTATCGGCTAAACTTTAACGAACCATGCGCATGAATTTTATAGTTCTTGTACTTACAGTTTTTCTTCTGTTTGTTCACTCACTTTCGCACTACTGCGAAGACTGTCCTGATGCGGCGATGCGGTGGCGGCGATGTATCTACACCGGCGGTGATGAATCTGCGCAGGCGGCGATTAAGGATCTCCGGATGTCTTCCTGCGTACGGGATTAGATAACTACTGGCACTGTCGGTACGCCGGACAAGCTGCCAGCAACAAAAAACGTGCACACCGGATGATTGTGACGTGCAGCTCCAGTGAGCAAAGCGTTGCAGAAATCGTCGCACTTCTGATTTTTGGTTGAAGCGCCAGAATTTCCAAAGCTAGCACTTGTGTCTAGACCGCGTCGGTGGTCGAAGGGGCGGTGTGGTGAGCCGTTGAATGACCAAACTAAATGGGAGAATAAAAGCCGTCGCACGGCTATCGACACCGTGAACGCATTGTCTCTTTTTTATAAGCACCAATTGTTAATTTACCTTTTTATTCGATTTTCTAACGCACACAAATTTCCGCACTTCCTACTGCTAACTTTCACGCAACACCTAAGAACAGACAATTACTAATCGGCAAGACATCTCACATTTTTAAGCTAGACAAACCTTTCGACACCGCGGGACAAATTTAACTAACACGCACTCTAGCCTCTTTCACAGTCTAGATTGAAATGGATGAGAAGCTATTCCTAAAACCCTCAGATAAACAATTTTTGATTTTAGATACCCGGAAGTATGTAATTTTACCGAAGTAAAACACGTATTTCGAAAAACGAACTTCTTGGACAATTGATTCTGAATCGCTATCTCATTCCCTCTCGAAACATTTGCATCAGATCATTACGCGCCAATACCCTCACTTGCGTTCAAATAGTTTTTCTGGTCGGGCGGTTGATAAGACAACGACAACGAGGTCCGTTCGGCGACCGAAACTCAACCACTTGCTCTAGTTTGTGCAATCGTGAGACAGATTGGGAAAGAGAAAAAACGTGCGTGCGCGAGCGGATAGTACGTTTTAGCCGCCTAGTGTTCATTCTTCCTCCTACGGAATGGAAGAAGTAAACACATATTTGCAACAGGGAACTTGGGTTACTGAATTTGGAAGTCATTTTGACTTCTGATACACGTGATCGCTACAGCATCTCCCATGGTGAAACAGATTTCAGCTACCGAGCTATGAAAACCGTTGCCAGCTAATACACCTCGATATACTCAGCATTCGGAGGGACTGCTCTCGAGCTCTGTTCGTCTCGGACTTACTCTCTGCCAGAGTGGATTGCCCTACAATCCTCGGACGTCTGGATCTTCAAGCCCGCGTTTGAGCTCTACGCAATAACTCCCTTCTGCGAGTTCCGTTCAGGAGAACCAACTATGGTTGCCAGAGCGCTGTTACCGGACTCCAACGAATTTTTAACAGTGTGGCGACGGCCTTTGACTTCAACAGGACGCGGAATGCGATAAAAGTGAAAATGTTGTCAATTTTAAAATGTAATTAGTTTAAGCAACCACCATTGGGGCCAAGGGGCCTGTTGGTGAAAGTAATAAACAACATAAATATAAAAAAACCCAGAGGCACCACAGTCGGCTTAATTTGGTGTTCCTGGTGGGTGAGAGGGTTATGGGTCTGTAGAAGGTGGGATGGGGTCGTATTATGAAGGGGGAGTGTGACGGAGAGGGATCTGGGGGTGGTTTGATAGACGGAGGAGGAGACTTATGTCTATACCTGCCGAATGACTTATGTGTTCACGGCGTGTAACCGTTACGGCCAAACGCCGTTTGGTAGAGGTAAACCGGGGCGAGAATGACCCCGCTGGTCAGGGAGAAGGTACCAGCAACTCGGTGCAACCGGGGCAGGGGGGCGTAAACCCCTGGACGCTGGTCACCAAGAAGAAGCCGGCACCGACACCGGATGCACCGTGGCCCGCGAAGAAGGCCAAGGACAGAGGCGAGGCCTTGTGGTTAAAAACCGACAAGGACAAATATGCCGACGTCCTGAAGTCGATGAGGGCGGCCGAAAGCCTCTCGGCCCACGGGCCAGACGTGCGCAGCGTGAGACGCACCAACACAGGCGAAATGCTTTTGGTGCTGAAGCGAGGCGCACAATCTAGTGCGGTGTATAAGGCCTTGGCCCAAGAGGTCCTGGGTGAAGGCGCCTAGGTCAGGTCGTTAGGGGTGGAAATGACTCTCCAGTGCAAGCATCTGGACGAGTTCACGACCGCAGACGATGGCGTCGCAGCCGTCAAGGAGCAATGCGACGTAACAATCGAGCGGGCCTCTGTGCGTTTGAGAGGAGGACCTCCGGCACCCAAGTAGCCTACTTCAGGCTATTTAAGGCGGATGCTAAAAAGGTTACCGTGAAAGGTAAACTGAAGATCGGCTGGTCAGTATGCCCAATTAGCATACCCCAGCCGCCTTCAGTGGATAGGTGCTGTCGGTGCCTTGAGTCCGGCTATACATCTTACGAATGTAAGGGTACAGACAGGAGCAAACTATGTCGTCGCTACGGCGAGGAGGGGCATAAGGAGCGGGGCTGCAATAAGGCGCATAAATGCCTTATCTGCATCGCTAAGAAGCAAGCCCGTAATCATGCTATGGGTGTCCTTTCGGTGAGGCAAATAAGAAGAAGCCGTGAACGTCACACAGCCAAATCTTAACCATTGTGCAGCAGCCCAACAGCTGTTGTGGCAGTCGGTCTCGGAGTCGAGGACAGATGTCGCCCTCCTATCAGACCTGTACAACATCCCTGCCGGTAACGGTAACTGGGTGTCGGATGGGTCGGGGATGGTGGCAATCTGTACAACGGGACGATTCCCGGTTCAAGAGGTAATACATTCCTCCGCCGAGGGTGTTGCGATTGCCAAGATCAATGGTGTGTTCTATTGCAGCTGCTACGCTCCACCAAGGTGGCGCATAGAACAGTTCAACCAGATGACCTACAGGCTCTCATCAGACCTAGTGGGCCGGAAACCGGTAGTTATAGCAGGAGACTTTAATGCTTGGGCAGTAGAGTGGGGAAGCCGCTGTACAAATAGCAGGGGTCAAGCGCTAATGGAGGCGCTTGCGAAACTCGATACTGTGATAGCTAATAATGGCTCCGCTAGTACATTCCGTAGAAACGGGGTGGAGGCGTGGATTGACGTAACATTTGCCAGCCCAAGTCTGGCTCCAGGCATGGAATGGAGGGTAGACGAAGGCTACACCCATAGCGATCATTTAGCAATCCGCTTTAGGATCAACTATGGTGTGCAGCACCCGAGGGCGGGAGATCCCTATCAGGTACGCCGGTGGAAGTCTAATCACTTCGACAGCGAAGCTTTCACCGCGGCCCTGCAGCTCTACGATCAGCCTTCCTCAGAGCTAGACGTAGGATGCAAAGAGCCCGCACCGAGGATGCAAAAGAGAACCGCCATGAAGTGTTTCGAGCTTCGAAATTGGCCCTAAACAAGGCCAACAAGGCAACAAGAGAGCGTGTTTCGACAACCTGTGTGAGAGTGCCAACGCGAATCCGTGGGGTGACGCCTACAGGATCGTGATGGCCAAGACTAAAGGGGGCTCATCACCCCCAGAACGGTCTCCGGACCGGTTGGCGACGATTATCGAAGTGCTCTTCCCGTCTCGAGCCACAAGCCCCTGGCCACCTGCACTACGAGACAGTGCGGGCACGGCCGAAATGATGGCTCCGGTGACGAATGAAGAACTACTCGCAGTGGCTAAATCCCTAGCAATGAACAAAGCTCTAGGGCCGGATGGAGTTCCAAACAGCGCTCTCAAGGCAGCGATCATAGGGAACCCGAAAATGTTCAGGCTAGCTATGCAAAGATGCCTTGACGAGTGCTGTTTCCCCGATAGATGGAAAAGGCAGAAACGATGGCGGAGCCCAATGGAGTTTGGTCGGTATTAATGGCAGCGTCACCATTCGAGCCCAACACGCCCCCAGTGCACCCCGTGTGTTAGCTTGGACCCCACCAATAGCACGTGTACTGGGCTAGGATGTAAAGGTCTTCTCCATTGTAAAAAAAATAAAAAAAAACATCGTTTCCATGCATGTGGGGTGTATACATAGATTTTTTGTTTTCAAAAAATTATATCTCCGAAACCTCTAGATCTGGTTCAAAAATATGTTTGGAGATGTTATGTAGAATTAAATGATCTTAAATCCTAGAATACGCGGATAAAACGGGTCATCACTGTAGTGCTTTGTTAAATCACAGAGAACAGACATATAAGCTAGAACAAACTTTCCCGGAAAACCTGTGTAAACATTTAAATGAAGTCACCATCGCATCCAAGTTTGCATACAAGTCCCGTATAGCGATTTCTGGCCGATCGAAGCCCCAACCAGTGGCAAGTTGCTACTTGCTCTTGTCATTTCAAAGCGACAGTTTAATTTCTTACACAAGTTGAAAACTTTACTTGTATGTCAGTTCTCAGTAGTTAAATCAAGATGGCCACTTCCGGTTGATCAAAATTCTCTACAACAGTATGGGTACTGGGTATTTTAAACCAACGCCGGACACCACCCGAGAGTCTAAAAATGGCGGCCCTCGGTTGTGTATAAGTCGCCATCTTTGATTATAGCATAAGACTTCGGTACAATTTATCTACTCATCAATTCCATACGAAAATATCCATATCGTAAGCGGTAATAGAAGATTTTGCTCAATCTACAGCCGACATTTTAGACATTTTAAAATGGCATCAGACTTTGATTTCTATTTGTCAACCCCATCACGGCTTTCCTGGGTAACCCATAAAAACCATTAAACTCAATAATATTTCGAACTTGGTGTCATGATCCTCAAGGAATGTGCAGAGAATATAAAATCCTCAACACGACATTTATTACGCTTGTAGATCTGAAATCCTGCACTTCAGAGTTCCTGGGTAGCCAGAAACTACAATTGAACTCAATAACACAATCAATTTAATACTGTGAGTTTCCATGAGTAGAGTAGAGAGGGGTCAATTAGGTTAGTTTTTTTGCGAGCTCGTGTGATTTTTACACTAATTTTGACAAACAAGCACTCGTTGGAAAGGATATACATCTGGCAACGTTTTGGCAGTAATGATTTTATACCTGGTTAAACATTTTTCAAGCTAAATCCAATAAGGCTAAGGTTCCTTTTTTGGATGTTTTTAAATTCTGGGGGTACGACAGGTCACTATATTCGAGGTTAAATAAAACAATGTACTCGCCTAGAAAATCAGCGGTTCAAATTAGTATGAACAAATATTTGAATGAAAAATGTTGGCATCAAGAACTTAGTGTGGGTGAACATACAGGTTATCAAAATCACCCCGAAATACGAAAACGGACTGTAATGTAATGATTGTAATGATTTTTCAAAAAAAACAGGAAATAAGTGAACAATTTCAGTTGGAAATATCCAATCCTGTTCTTCATACATCAGTACATGGTTTAAAAATGTTAAACTTGAAAAAAATGCGTTGCGTCAAAAAATATGTAATGATTGCATCGAAAAGTGATCAAATCCCCGATTTACGGTACATATAATCCCAAAATTTCGGTGAGCACAAAAATATGCGAAAAAAGCTTATTTTTTGTTTCTTCAAACTTCCCCTTAAAAACATTTTCGTGGAAAATTGTGAAAGGGACTATTCTTGTACTTTTTTCTGCTGTTATTTTTTCCATGGTTCCCTTGCATGAAAATATGTTCCGCAAACGCTGCCGGATGTTAAATCACCTGTGCTTTTACATATCGACGATAACCGACTGGTCAAAATTCTAACGAATGCAGTATACCATACGTTCAAATAATTCCTCTTCAGACGTTTTCTAAGGTTCAGCTATAAATAAACGCCCTCACGCTTCTGATCAGGTCTTCCCGTAGTTTGCCAAAAGAGACGAACCTGTTTTCTGTGTTCATCTCGCCATTAAAAATTCACGCTCTGATCAGTTTCCCTGAGTCGCAAAATTATACCGAACGAAGTCCAGTCCAATAAATTTTAATGTTTATTTGTAGAATTCTGAATCAGGATTTTCACAAGGCAGAAT
Organism: Topomyia yanbarensis; assembly: GCF_030247195.1. NCBI lineage: Eukaryota > Metazoa > Arthropoda > Insecta > Diptera > Culicidae > Topomyia > Topomyia yanbarensis. Next base: position 39,484,889 of record NC_080671.1, on the reverse strand, counting down.
TTATAGAACACGTGGTTCTAACTTTTGTTGCTTTAGCGCGCAAGGAAAAAGGAAATAGTAGGATTGAATGAATGCCAGTCGGAGACCGCCAATGATAACTAATGCGTGTTTAAAAGTGCAGCAGAGCCTCACATTCAACATGATCCACCGATGATATAGTCATTGGATAGCACAAACAACAAGTTTTTTTTAAATCAAGACAAAGACACATCACTCGTTGCCATTACTCGAAACCGGAGAAGCGTTCAGGGTACCGTTATATATGGCAAAAACCCGGCAAAATCAACATCGGCAGTAATTGAACAGATCCTTCAATCGGCTGCCGCTGTCCGTTTAATGTCTAGGTCGAAGCACTAGGTACAACTAATCATCAGCACTGCACAAGACGACGCAGCGCCATCACGGACGGACCCAAGTTAAATAATTTTGTTAATGAGATTACCAGCATACACAAGCATACTCGGACTTGGAGTCGCCACCAGCCAGCGCCAACTTAACAATGAAAGTGACATTGAAAGCACAAGTGCAGTCATTGCGGTGAAACTCGAAAGTAATGATCGTTTGGCTACCTGCCATCGTTTCATGGTACAATGTCAATGAGGTTTCAAAGGCCAACCGGAATGCACCATTCGAATGGCTCTCGAAATTTGTTATATACGAAGTGTTAGTTGGATGCTTGAGAAATAGATCTAAAGAAGAACACTAACTCGTGTACAATGGGCAAAGTTTCACCATCATTGGCACATTGTAATTATGTACAATCTCTATTGAGTCATATCGATAAAAACCATTTGATCTGATAACGTAATCGGCACTCAAGTCTAATCAAGACACCCTTTGTGGCACTGAGACAACGGAGTCCGTCTAACGGCAATCCAATTAAAATCAAATTATTCCGTGCGACCTGCAACAATGACTTTAATTTCGTGTGCTTTCGTAAGGTACCCAAAAACAACCCTGGAAAGCCAGCGCAATTGCTATATCCGCTTCTGATAGTCATTTCACGCCGTCGCAACCCCAGCAAATCTCGTGTGTGCACTTTGGCCACAATCCGGAGCACAGCGAAGGTTAAACAGCATGTTAATAATAATCACACACCATAAGAAACAATTAGTCATTCTTTTGCACCAGGTAAGTAGCTGATCTGTATCTGACGGCAGCAGCCGCCGCCGCCACCGCCGCCACAACAGAAGCGCCTGTAATGACTAAAATCATAACTATTAGCAGGGCAAGCGGTTTTATGACCTGAGTATGCATGTGTAGTCTTTTGTGACCTGTGGGCGGTACCATGTTGAATAGTACAACTTTGTTGACCCTGAAGGTCGCCGGAACGCTGCTGGTGGGACTAATGAAATTAATCATGAAGGTGTGATTATGAAATTATTTCGTCGACAGACGAATCGAAGCCGGGTAATTTATTTTTCTGCGATTTCTTTGTTTTCCATAACTTTTTCTAATAATTGCCTTCTCAAGTAGAGATAATCACTCGGAAACTCGAATTGCTAACCGACGCTCAGCGGGCCAAATCTCATATATTATTCGATTTAGTTCGTCAAGATACGTAGGATATTGTTAAATAATTCCACATAACTTCACTCCCGCAAATTTTCAATACTCATAACTATCAAAATCGATAACCGATTTGGCGTTTTTGAATGCTTCAGATTCGGAAACTCCACCAATTTTGGACACTGATAACAGGAATCGGATGAGTTCATCCAGATCCGTAAAATCTGGAACTCCGAAGACCAGTTACAGTACAATTTACTCAGAAGTCAGTAACTGATCGTTACGAAACCATTTGTACATTTTACCTCGGTACAGTCTTGTATCATCATTCCAGCGTCAGAAAAATTAAGGCTCGCATAATGATACGATGTACGTTATTTATTTGTTGTTTATTGAGATACCATTCCTAGAAAGTCATTCGCCCATGAAAAGATCTCCTGATGAAAATCCAAAAAGGTTAACACCAATAAGACTAGAGTTCTAATAAAATTTACAAATAGTATCTCACATGCTTTCAAAAATGCGCATCCCCGAAAACTAGGTGAACTCAATCTCTGCTTTGCCGGGTCTAAAAGTATATGAATTTTTCAATCCAAAAAATCGAAAGGTGTCAAAATCGGTACAAAATGAACTTAGTTACGAGAATTTAAGTTTTGCGGGGACCATCCTCCATCCTATTACTGTAAAATCAATGTTATCCCTACAAAAACTATGCTTGGTGGTGTTCTAAGATGTCACTCAGTATCGTGCTGTAACTATAAAAGGAGCAATGGTATTTATGGATTGAAATCGGAAAGTGGGCCTGGCACCGGCAGCAGGAGAACACAGCCGTTGCTAATCCGGCCAGTCGGACAAGAAATAACCACCGTATTTTCAGCCTGCAGAGGTTATGGTATCTGTGCCGCCCTGTCACAAAAGGTCTATAAGATGAATAATATTTAGTACCAGAGTAAGATACATTAAGGTTATAAATCCTTATTATCGATATCATTTGGGAGACTTGAATATTCAGTTTAAGGAAGGGTAAGGTCTTTAGCGTGTATAATGAGGGATTCCATGAGAAACCGGCCGACCGCAAAATATGACCATCGTCGATTCGAACGAAACTTTGCAGGTGTGTTCGCTGTATGTATCTCCATGATATTCTCTGGCAATTGGAATATTTTGATACAAGAGTAATTTTTCAAAAGGGCGCAAACGTTTCTACGTGCATGAATTTCAAATTTTTTTGTTCGATTACTGTATTTTATACAGCAAAACTATCTGAGAACAAGTTATAGGGAATGAATACTTCTGTCTGAAAAAAATATGCACTGAAAAAAATGTTGTCATTTTTCAAAAAAACAAAAATTTATAATAAAAATTTAAATTGCGAAAAAAACCCATTTTTTTAATTTTTTTTATATTTTGTTACCAAAAACCTAAAGAGAAAGGAAACATTTTGAATGTGATTGCATGATGGAGAAAAAATCGGTAAAAAAGTTTTCCTAACAATAACTTCGTACATGTTTTTAAATTTCATACTAATTGACATACAAAATTGTAATTTTATTACAGAATATAATTCTAAGCACCATTTAAAATCAAAATCCATTTAACAAAAATCTTCCAAAATGCGATAGTTTTCGAGATATTTGAAATTTTGCTACTTCAAAAACAATTAATTCGTGTAATTATGCTCTTTTTAAAAGTTATTCGCGCTACCCCATCAAAAAATGTCAAAAATTTAATGCTTATCGTTTTAAAGATGTAAAAGCAACCTTTTTAGTGTATTTGGATCATGGAGAAGCTTTCAATAGAAAAGTTTTCCTAACAACAACTTTTGACATTTTTTTATAATTCTTACTATTTGCAGTCAAAAATACAATTTTCTTTTTGAATATGATTCTAAACGCCATTTTAAATCGAAATGCTCTTAACAAAAAATTTCTAAAATGTAGTAGTTCTCGAGATATTTTAACTTTTGTTTTAACAACACAATTATTTTGTTTTATTACGACCTTTTCATAAGTTAGTCGCGTTTCTCCATCAACAATAATAGGTTTTTCAAAAGGCCCGTAAACTTTCGTGCAACTTTCTCTTTGACATCAAGGCGATATTGTAAACCATTTGAAAGTTACATGAAAGCAACCAAAATATATTTCAACCATAGGGTCTGTTGATTAAACTCTATAGCTGAATCATATGTTGGTTGTTTTCATGTAACTTTAAAATGTTTCACAATATCGCCTTGATGTTAAAGAGAAAGTTGCAAGAGAGTTTACGGGCCTTTTGAAAAACCTATTATTGTTGATGGAGAAACGTGACTAACTTATGAAAAGGTCGTAATAAAACAAAATAATTGTGTTGTTAAAACAAAAGTTAAAATATCTCGAGAACTACTACATTTTAGAAATTTTTTGTTAAGAGCATTTCGATTTAAAATGGCGTTTAGAATCATATTCAAAAAGAAAATTGTATTTTTGATTGCAAATAGTAAGAATTATAAAAAAATGTCAAAAGTTGTTGTTAGGAAAACTTGTCTATTGAAAGCTTCTCCATGATCCAAATACACTAAAAAGGTTGCTTTTACATCTTTAAAACGATAAACATTAAATTTTTGACATTTTTTGATGGGGTAGCGCGAATAACTTTTAAAAAGAGCATAATTACACGAATTAATTGTTTTTGAAGTAGCAAAATTTCAAATATCTCGAAAACTATCGCATTTTGGAAGATTTTTGTTAAATGGATTTTGATTTTAAATGGTGCTTAGAATTATATTCTGTAATAAAATTACAATTTTGTATGTCAATTAGTATGAAATTTAAAAACATGTACGAAGTTATTGTTAGGAAAACTTTTTTACCGATTTTTTCTCCATCATGCAATCACATTCAAAATGTTTCCTTTCTCTTTAGGTTTTTGGTAACAAAATATAAAAAATTTAAAAAATGGGTTTTTTCGCAATTTTTATCATAAATTTTTGTTTTTTTGAAAAATGACGCAACACTTTTTTCAGTGTATATTTTTTTCAGACAGAAGTATTCATTCCCTGTAACTCGTTCTCAGATAGTTTTGCGGTATAAAATACAGTAATCGAACAAAAAAAATTTGAAATTCGTACACGTAGAAACGTTTACGCCCTTTTGAAAAGTTGCTCTTGGGTCAAAATAATCTTATTACCTGTGGAAAATATTTAGTTTTGCATGACGGTGAAACGTGTAAAGTTTCATTGGAATCTAAGATCGTCGGTCACGATTTTAAAGATTTTCGGACGGATCTTCGTGGAATTCCTCTAATGTACCATTTCATTAACATTATGTAATTTTTATATACATAAATATCGACAAGCGACTCGGTGAGTCTCTGGAGAAAACACGATTTCCGGTGTTAACTGCCATTCAACAACTACTTAGCCGATTTATTTTAAATTTTGCATACACATTCTATGTACAAAAGACCTCTCCACATTTGAAAAAGTTTTGAAATATACATTGACCAACTCGAATTTTTGTTCTAGGTGTGAATTTAAGAACTTTCGCCAAAAATGGCTTAATTTGGGTATGATTTAGAGGTGTCTCCAATCAAAAAACGTATTTTTGCTATGTTTCCATAGGAAGATCACGAAAAATTCTGCCATTTCATGAGAAAAAAAATCCCTCAATTAAAAAGGTCAAATTTTGCATATTTTGTTTGATAGTATGTAGTGAAATGTTTAAATTATTAAAAAGGAAATACTTCGTAATTGCTGAGACCTTTTTGATAGCTGATAGACCTAGCGCTCCAACTCACGTAAAATTACTTTTCACACCTTGGAAGAATTGTCAATTCTCATTATGAGCACAAGTATATCACAATAGCACGTATTCACGATAGTACGTGCAGTTAGACTCGTTCCCCTGCTGATTTTACAACATTTATTTGATTTTAGGTGCTATGTATCTCAGAACAGCAAAGTATTTCGAACCAAAGACAAGTTGATACATGTTTCATTTCTAGCCCCCCCCCCCCTCCGTCATAATTTTTTTTCGAGACCATTCCATACTTTTTTGTAGGTTCCGAAAATGGCAACCACAGGCGAAATTTTTTTATCAAATTTTTCATCAAACTGTTTTTTTTTCGTATGCATATAACCTCAATTATCAAACAATGAATGGCGAGTTCAAAAAAAATCCATATTTGACAATTATTAAACTTTGTTGATGCTTCTTGCATGACCTGAAAATGACTAAAAGACCGTGAGGATAAAAAAAGATAAACAAAATCCATGTTTTCAACTTTTTACCTAGAACCACATTTTTCGTTCGTAGTCCAATTTAAATTTGAAAATATTGTTCGAAGATTTTAGATAAAAATGGATTAATGCTTATTTTTAATTGTGAAGTAATTAACCCATTATAACCCAGGGGTTTCAAAAAGTGAGCCAAATGCAGTGATATCTTCAATTCCACCAAAAAATGTATCAAAGATTATGGGAAAAATAAAATCACCGCTTAAAATGGTTTTGAGAATGAAAATATATCGCGCAAAAAATTTCGTACGCTTGAATAAAAACAACAAATTTTAAGTTGTTTGACATATTTCTTCGGATTTTCTGATAGACAACACTTGTTTTACACATGTAGGAACGTTTTGTCACATAATGGAATTATTAGCACGAATTCCAACAATAAAGTTCAATTAAATGTATTGCTTGCTTTTCAGCCGCCATTTGCCCCAACTATACACGGTTCAAAAATGTAAACAAAATTATTGAAAATGGCAGTTGTCTTGTTTCACAATGAAATATGAGGTGAATTGATCCCATTAGTGCAATAATAAAGCAGTTAGATGCCAAAATTCTGCAGTAAATACGCGTTAAACGATTGATAGTTCTGCGTATGAAATTTCATACGCTATGATATAATGGGTTAAAAACGAATAACTTGTAACGTGACAGATCAAAAATTCGAAAAAGTTTGATGGACCACACCAACAGTTTCCATATATTGTCTAACCTACAAGTTTTTCTTACTACTTTTAGTCTACTTTTTGAAACTGTGTTGTAAAAACCTTTAAGTTTTATTCATTTTTGATAACAACACAGTTTATCCTATGTAATGTGACAGATTTTTTCTGGTGTAAAGCAATTCCATCAAGATTGATTCAATTGCGTCAAAGATGGTGACCATCTTCGATTCTGATGAAACTTTTTACAAACAATTTTTATTCAAAAGTAATATTTAAAAAGAGCCTATGAGATCTTGAATGCAGAACTTTCAAAATATATTATACATTTATGAAGCAAAACTATATGATAGGGAGTTCTAGGGAATTAATTATTCTGTGTGAATATCTTTTGGTGAAATTTAAAAAAAAAAAGCAAAAGAATGTTGTAAAGGTACAATTACAAAAAACGATGTTTTTATTTTGTTAACACAAGCCTAAAAACATAAGAAACTGTAATTGCATTATCAAGAAGTTTTTAGTAGGAGAGCATTAAATATGCTGCTAAATTACTTAGTATCTGCCGGTCCTAAATATAATTTTCTTATACAATATTAATACTAAATGTTATTTCGAAGCAAAATGCTCTTAAGAAAAAATTTCCGAATTATTTTGTTTTTTTTTAACAAGAATATCTAGTAGTGAAAATAAACCCTTTTAATAAGTTACTCACAATTACCAAACGCAAAAAACATAACACGTATAAAATTTAATTGCAAATAAAAAACCTGTTTTAATCCACCTAGCGGTGCAATTGTGCCCTTCTCAATCATGAACACGAGAATGTTTGCGTTGTTTATATTCATTAAAAGCTTTCAAATGCATATATTATATTTTATTATTATACATGACATGACAAATATACAAGAAAAGAAATCATTATTCGAGTTCTACAATTTTGCAAAAGAAAAAATACCTACGGTGACTGTGACTGTTATTCTGAATTTAGATACTTCCGCCTTGGCTTCCGGAACCGATGATGGTGGCCAATGTGGCCAAAGAGACTTTGAATAGATGTTAGTGACTTAATATGTACAACAAATCGAAGCAGTTGTGGTCATATTTTGGAAAAATTTTCACCTTTATACATATATTGCAGAATTTTTTAAAATCGACATTTTCTGCGTGATCGTGCTCACCACCCTGTAATTCCGGAACCGAAAAACGGATCCATTAGAAATTCAATAGCAGGCTATGAGAACGTTGCACCTTTCATTTGAGACTAAGTTTGTGAAAATCGGTTATGCCATCTCTGAGAAAAATGAGTGACATTTTTGGTCACATACACACAGATACATACATACATAGATACATACACACGCACAGACATTTGCCGAACTCGACGAACTGAATCGAAAGGTATATGTCACTCGGCCCTCCGGGCCTCCGTTAGGAAGTCGATTTTCAGAGCAATTGCAATACCTTTCTATTGAGAAAGGCAAAAATATAATTGCATTGTGGAGAAAATAACAACAACAAAATTATAACAAGAACTTGAAACATATTTAAAAATTTCTTTTAATTTTTAATTTTACTTAATTTTTTTTTCTTTAAATAATTTAGTTACAGAATGTATTTCAAAATGTTATTTTCAATTCAAAATACTCATGAAAAATGTTCTTCAAAATACAAATTTTTATAATTTATTTTAGATTTTCTTTCGATATAAAGTGTTACTTGGTGAAATTACGACCTTTTCATAAGTTTATTACGTTTGTTCATTAATACCAATATGTTTTTCAAAATAAACATGAAATTTCCCGTAAATACTCAGTTCCCAGATCAAGGATGATTTGTGTACGACTTTCTCGATATCATTGCTTCAACAAAAATACAGAACTTTTTTTTTATTTCAATTATAGAGGTTTTAACCTTAAGGTCATTCGCCTCTTCGGGTTAGAAAAATCTCTTAGGAAAAATTTCTAACCCTATGTGCGGGGTCGGGACTCGAACCCAGGTGCGCTGCGTACAAGGCAGTCGATTTACCAATACGCTACGCCCACTCCCTAAATACAGAACTGTAACGTGACAGATTCTGGTTGTTAAGTCACATATCATTGAGAATACTCCATAAAATCGAAAAAAAAGTTTTTCTTCAGGAAATCTACAAACTCTTCTTTGTTTTCCAATCTTTAACTTAAAGCTGTATACACGCAAATTTGGGGGCCCACGGAACATACTTTTGCAATTTAGTCGGGTAACCCCCAAACTCACTGCGAAAATTGTGTAACGTGACAGACGTATCAAAATGACAATAAATGTAGAGTATAGTGACCTTAATAATGTGCAATCGTGATTGAATCTGATTTTATCGTTTTTACAAACTTATCGTATGAAATATGCGTAAACTTGTAACGTGATAGACATAAGCCTTGACCTTCTGTAAATTTTATTTGAATTCACTATTAGTTCTTGCTACTAGCCATTACGATCTTTCTATGGTGTTTTTGGTTTTAATTTGGTTTTTAAGTCTGCTGATGGCTGGACGCACAGAGAAAGCTGAAATCCAAAATCGCGTCCGAGTTTCAGCATAATTATCAATAGAATCCCTATCCCTACTAACGATCTTCCTAGTCTCATGAGACTTACGGAGTGCGTAGTATAGAAGGCCTCTGGCAATATCAAATGCCGGGCCAACATCCATTCCTTTTCTGCTGCGATCTATGATTCTCTGCATAAATTCAACTAGTCTCGGGATTTCGGGTCGGGTTCGGGTTCTGTAAATTTAAACTGCTCGTATTCGGGTCGGGTTCCGAGTTTTCAAATTTGAATTTTTCGGGCTCGGGTCGGGCCCGGGTTTTTGAAATTTTAAACTTTTGCGTTCGGGTTTCACACCATTTGACGCTGTTTACACAACACCCAGTCCCTTTTTGTAGTAATTAACTTAACTTCGTGACACGAATGGATGTCACATATACTGCCGTTCTAATCAGTTCCATATTCGAAATCATCCAGTCGAGAAAAATGCGATGAAAGAACATGTTCTTCTGTTTAAAGCAAAACAATGCTTCTAGTATCCCGTTTGTCAGAGTATTCCCATCATGAAATTATAATTAATTGTTTTCAAGATTTAACTCTGTTCCTTATTACCTTATACCTACCGTCATTTACCTTCGAGTGTATTATATATGAGTGTATTCAGCGGACCAGGATAACATTTCTGCTGACAACAATCGAGAAAAAAAAAATCTCGAAAAAAGATGTAAGCATGTCGAAAACCAATTCATATCGATACAATAAGGTTTTCAGTGATGACCAAGTAGAAATTGGAGTGATTTGGAGACGTTTTATAAGGAAAAGAAACGACCTCATCGGATTCCATTAGCTGCGATGGAAGTTCATTCAAACTGTTAGCAGCGTAACATCCATTCGGCATTTATTCTCTTTAAATTCAGTCTTCCTTTTCAGCGTACGCAAATCATGAATCTGTCGATTTTGAATTTACTGCTGTGCCGAAGCCTGCCAAGTTCCTCTTGACAAGAACCAGATCGAAGCGAACTCATATCCTTTTCCGGGCAAGCACCAGTTCATCACTCGCGATTATTATCGGAGTACGTCTGGGTGCTTGGGCACCTACGTCAAACACTCTTCGTTGGCCAAACACCGCTTTCACTTCCTTGTACGATCCTTTCATATCCGAGGAAATATTATGAATTTTTAGAAATCGACATGTGGTTTGCACAATTTTGACGGGAGCAGAAATTTTTCACATTCAACGCGTAGGACTACTGCGATCTAATCGTCATCATGAAATGAACTGCTTGTTATCGTAAAATTCTCCTTTTGACGTTAAAATTCTTTAGTGCCCAATCAAAGCATGATTGTCTCAGTGCGGTACACGCAGTAGCAAACCTGTAAAGCTATGGTTCTGGAAATTCGTTTTCCATTAAAACATAAACAGATTAGTTGCTTAAAAAAACGATTTCAATAAAACTGAGTTGAGTTATCGCAAATGGACGGTGGTAAGAGCGAACCTAATTTCTTTAACGAGTTAGCACCCAACCTGATATTCAATTCGAAGGCCACCAACCTAGGCTCGAAACTGGATTCAATTTCATTTGATAGCACTTTATTTTGGAACAGACTCAATTTGAGCATCAACCGTAAATTACATCGTGTAAGTGGGAACGCTGTATTGGCACCCCTTACGCTAGACTTCGAAAAGTTTTTCTAAAAGAATCCAAATTCGGCATGAGGATGTAATACTATGGTTTTACTTAGCTTTTAGTTCTTATTTTAATGGAAACAATATTTATACGTCCCTTAATATTTCGTTGATTTTATTTCACGGGACAGAGATGCGTGGAACTCTTCCGGTGTGACAAAATGACTTGATATGTTTTTCCAAATTTTTAGAACAAGCCCTACGTTTTGTAATATTTACATGAAAATATATTTGATTTTATAACGTTTTGAGATAAAACGTCGAAATCGATAAAGTACGACATGGGACAGACATCGCAAGTAAAAGTTAAAGTTTCATGAAATTATAATTAATTGCAAGTGCAATTTAAGTTTTATCACTGTCTATAAAACTACCATAAAATCTCAATTGTTACTAGGGCTGCTTGAAAAGGCTGTATAACCTACCACTTCACTACCTTTGAATCGCTAGCATCTCTACTGGCGCGCATACCGTCCTAACCAATAATGTAACATCAGGAACGCCTCAGAGAACCTTTAATGACACCCTTCACACAAGTTTGACCGTATCAACCAGTAACGCGGGTGGCGTCGTGTAAATTGTCGAATACAAATTGCCAATTGGCATAGCTTAATTTAATACATGTAATAAATTATACAAAACTACTCTTGCAGGAACGTTTAGCTTCACGTTCAGCGTTCACGTTTAGCTAAAAAATGAGTAATTGTGGTTAAGCGCGACGGGCAACGTTGTTTGAATCTGTCATCATTACGCCTTTTGTTTCCCTATGCGTTAACCGCCGATTTATCCTGCTTTCCGGTTAAGGTATAGACGATTTACAGGTTTCTCAGACCATTACAAATTCATTCAATAAAAGTAAATATAAATGAGAAATGGGTTACTATTGGGATATTTGATCGATTGACACCGGTGTAGTGGAGTGCACTGGAACTGCACCATTTTTGCACTTTCTAGCAGAAGTGCAGAAAACTGGGTATGTTCCATTGAAACTTTTGCTAGAAAGTGCAAAACCAGTGCACTCCACTACACCGGTGCACATCAATGGAAAATCCCATATGTTTGCAACCGGTCAGGGTAACAATTCAGCGCTGGGTGGTAATGTACCATTTTTAGAGTGTTTTTATTCACGTAAAATTATGCTCACCGCTGTTCGATACCGTTCACATTTAGTTGTCAATTTTTGTTCATTTTCACGTTTGTGAACGGTTTTGTTCGTACAGATAGGTTAGATAATTTTTTTTCATGTTTGTGAAAAAGTAACATAGGGATTAGATAGGCCACCATTCTCCTTTTGCTGGAAAATGAGTGCTGATTATGCTGCGCATTGTAAATGACAGCTATGCGGCGATGGGGTTGGACGATTTGTTTTGGTCGTAAGTTAAGAGAAGAGACGACAGCAGGCTTCTTTCTCTTCTTAATTTTCTCGACTTGGCGCTGCCGTAAATCTAAAGAAAACAAGCGTTCATCGTTGCCAGATTCCTTTTGAATGCTTTTCACAATTGATGAAAATAATTGCACTTCAAAGATCGCACCTCTACCAAAGAATTTACAATGCTAGCTGCATTTAAAAATTAAATTTAATTTTATTCATGTTTCTATTAACAATACACGTAATTATATCGTCATTCAGAACTTTTCTTCAATTTTCATGAAATTTTGTTGATTCTGAAGCATTGTTTTCCATCCCGATTGTAAATATAATGAACGCTCATGGCTGGCATAATAACCAATCAGAAGCTTGTTCAATATTGAGGTTAGGACTTGGTCAAATTAGCTACGCGATTGTTTTCTCTTCTCTTTGGTCGTAAGGAAGGCGGCCATCGTAGTTGAGATAGAAAGTTTCTAGCCACAGTGAGTGAACAACGTCGTGTTTTTTTGCCCCGTTTGGACGTTTTTTTTTGCTGAACAAACCCAGTTTTAGTGTGCGGAAGAATATTCCCGCAAAAGTGTCGGTCTGTGGTTCAAGAACTAGTGCTTTGGTATAGGGTCGCCGGAAGAGGAAGCTAAGCGTCAAGGAGTCACTCGCTTCTCCGGCTAAGTATAAAGGACCCAAAAGATGCCTTTCCGCTCTCGCTATGAAGGATCAGCCGGACGAGCCAAGCTCTCTTTCACAGCTAAACGTCAAAGAGAGCGAAGCAGAGCGGCCAAGGGTGCGCCTTGGAAGTATACTACGGTGACTTCTGGGATCTCTTGCGGGGAGCAAGTTGATCCGGCGATAATTCGCCGTTGACACTAGGGAGTTTCCAACAAAGGAGCCAAGTTCAGCTCCCTAGCTAACAGTCAAGGACCGCTGCCGGCGCAGACAACGAAAACCAGCAGGAGAATACGGCCGTTGGAGTCCCGGCCTGTCGGAAAAAAAAAAACCGTCACCCTCTCGCCATCGTCAACAGCAGCGAACCATAAAAAACGACCAGCAGTGGAAAGTGGATCGGAGAAAAATAAACACGGTAAAAATTAGTTAATTTATTTTTCCCTTATTGTTTACATTCGAAAATCCGAAATTCTTGTAGATGCTTCTAGGCCGCCCTAATACATAGGGTCCGCCGGGAAAACAGAACCTGAGTAGTGGGCAACCGTTACTTACGAGCGAATCAGTTATAAATTTAGAACGGAAAACTAGGACTAAGTATATGATCGAAAGGAAATGTGAAGATTTTTTTGCCTTTTGTTGGTAGGAGTTGGCCGTTTCACCTAAGTCAACCGCAGAGTCGTTCATTAACCATAACTCATCATCACGTTTTACCGCCGACGCATAGTGTTTCCAAATAGACAAAAACGTGATCGAAATTGTTTTGACCACGAAAAAACAATTTTCGAGCTATAATGTCTTCGGCAAAGTTTGTCTATAAAATATTTTCCATCTTTTTAAAGCATTAGTTTTGTGATTAATCCCACTTAAGCTGAGAAGCAAAAGAATATAATAATATAAACAACTTTGCTGAAGATTTGATTTCAAAACACATTTGTGGAGTTTTCTATGATACACTACTATGACGCCGGCCATTTCGACCATTTCGGATAATTTACAGAAACTTATCTAAGAAAAAAAATGCGAAATTGATAAGACTATTAAAACACGTTTTAATCCACCTAGTGGTGCAATTGTTCCTTTCTCATTTCTCCAAACTACGATTCCATGGCTGGTTAAGTTCAATATAATGATGGAAATGTATTAGCGCATTTGCCCAAAATTCCACGCGGCCTTTCCCGATCGAAAGGAACGGCCGCGCTTCTTGAAACACCGCGCTTAGCCAATCTGTTATAATGTTGCAATTTTGTATAACAAAGGGCTGAATAAGTAAACAAGTTGTTCCAAAAATCAGCCCTGCGGTATGTAACGTTTTGTGCAGGTTGAATATACCAGATGCAAGTGGTGGCAAATTCACCACGTTCAGTAAAATCCAAAAATTCGTTTTTAGATTACAGAATTGATAAAATTGGTTTAATGAGCTATATTTATCAATCAAATTCTGTTTTGAAAATTGTCCTTGCGTTTAAACTAAAATGGGAGGCTTATTACTACAGCAAATAGCAAATACAAGTACTAGTTAAACAAAAAACTTACTGGCAACCTTAGAGCGGCGTATAGTAAGCAGTTGGTGCGGCGTGTACGTTTCGGTGAATGTGTCAACATACTACATATTCAGTACGATTTGCAGACACATACAATGGATCGACAGCCAAGATCTTGAGATATTATGTGTCGACAGTGAAACATCGCTTGAAACTAGCGGCAGATCAAGGAGGAAGATCCGGGGGTCCGGACCACGCCGAAAATTTTCAACTTGAAAAGTAATTTTAAACTAGTTTTAATGTTAAAGTAGCAACTCCTCATTGCATGCCCCTACCTAAGCCTTTATAGGTCAAAAAAATTTGGTCGGAATTAGGTTGACGATTTTTAGAGTGATTGCATAACCTTTCTATATGAGAAAGGCAAAAATGTACCAAAGTCCAAAAAAGTCAATTTTCGTCACAATTTTTTTTTTGAGATTTCATCAAATCTCAACGTTTTAAAGTCATTTGGCATCAAAAATGCAAATTCGATTTTGAAATTTTCCCTTACTTTTCCCTTTGAGAATCTTTCATTTCAGTTTATATGGGAATTTGATTATGAGGCTCTCTTTAAAAAATATTTCAGGGTGGCTTCAATTTCTGAATATTCAAGGGTCCTTTTTTGTTTTTTCACGGGTGAAAATATTTTGCACTTTGACCGTTTTGCGCAACCCGTTTATCGTGTCCGATTGAGCTAAAGTTTTCATAGAGGCTTTTTTCGAGAAGCTAATGCTGTTGAGGTGCGTCCAGTTATTATATTCGATGGTCACCTGTTTCCCAAACATGCCATTGACAGTGTTCTGAATAGATGCTCCCTCCGGCGCCTTCAAACACCTAGAGTTAACTGACTTCATAAATAAATTTGTGGCTGGAATTTATGTGATATGAACGACAGTTGAACATGAATTAAGTAGGGAGTATCTTTGCCATTTCCAAATTATTGTTCTCGAACTAAAAAGGAACCAAAGTATACACCAAAGGGATGCAAAACTGAGTTTCCGTCAAGGGCGCCAGAAGATCATGCTACGGCTCTATGTGGCCAGTCGATGAACCACGGAAAACCGATGACAATAATTTTTCCCCGGTATTTTTATAAATAGTGAGTAAATTTTCTTTCAAAATATGAGATTTTTCGGTTTTTATGATGCCATTTTCCGAAATTTAAACTTTTTTCTATTATTATTGACTCATCGAGTAGCTATTAGTCTAGGTTTTAAAAATCTTATTGAAATTCCTGCTTCGGAAAATTTTGTCAATAGTTATCATGTCCGCCATGGAGCTCCTCGACGTTGAAATGGTTGAACGTCTACTCCTGAAACACTCGTATGTGTGGTTGCGTGATCGAAAATATTTTTTTTCGTACGTAGTGAATGTATAAATAAACCTTTACAACACACAAGAGTTCCATATTTGCCTTGCCTTCAAAACTGTAAATTCGATTTCGGTCTAAGTACATTACGCCAGACGCCCCTCTTAAGCGCGCGGGACATAGTCGATTGATTAACCTGAAAATGATAAGGCTTCTGTCATGTAGCAGTATAATCTCCCGCCGGGTTTGTTCACGTTACTGACAGGTGGGAGACTGATTGTCATAAGTATACAGCGTGGGCTGCGTTGCAGGAAGGAATGAATAGTGTGTCCAATCACATTTTCACTACTCGAACAACATTGTTAATACCAGGTAATAACATTCCCCAATAATCCTTTTTGCTAAATAACACTTCTCAGCATTTCGAATAATTGGAGACAGATCGTGCGTTATTTTCAATATCTTGACCCTAACATCATCACACCCAGCGTAGTAAAGGGTGTTTTTACATTTTTTATTTAAATTTAGGCCGATGCGCTGAAACATCTCAAGAAGCTGGTTTAGATTTTTTTCGTTTCTAATAAAAAAGGAACTCCTTTTTTATTAGAAACGTAAGGAACCTTGAACAAAAGGAAATCCAGGGCTTCTAGAGCAGAATCCTGTGAACCAGTCAACAAATTGGGTCAATGTTACTATGTTTTAAGTGCCGTACATACATTATCGATTTTTTTCTGCAAAATTCAGACTAAAAGAAACGAAACCAATGAAATTCAAAGACGGATAGGTATTCTGTAGCGAATCAGTTCTAAACATAGAACAGAAAACTGGGAGTAGGCAGCTTCATATGGAAGGAAATGTGAAGAATATTTTGCCTTTTGTTGATAGGGCTTGGCCGTTCCACCCAAGTCTACCGCGTGGCCGTCGATTGAACATAAGTCATCATCATGTTTTACCGCCGACGCAAACGTCTAACGTCAAATGAAAACGCTTTTCCTTTTAAGCAAAACGTTAGAGTATGTTTCGAAGAACAATTTATGCTAAAAATATGGACAAATGATTTTAATTTTTCGTTGGAATTACAAAAACATAAATCAACAAAATCTATAAAAAAGAACATTACAGTAATGAAAACTTAACAAAAATGAAAATGAATACCGTTGTACTAGAATAACATTCCACTAGATTCGTATCGATTCACAATCGATCACCAATCACTTGTAAGTTAGGTAAAGCAACCGCAAAACTAATAAACGCACTCCACCACCGAGCATCGACTTCGAAGATGCTGTTCGGTCCTACCGCTATACTATATCATCATGCATTGCATAATTCCCTCAACACCGCCAGACAAGCTAACTGGCGAACTAATCGGATCGCGTGTTTCCCCCTTTCCACTCCTTGATTTTTTCCACGTTTTTCTTATTTTATGGTACGCGACCTTGCCACAAGATTTTCTTTCTTGTGCGTTCAATCGCCTCTCAGTTCGTAGGCCTAGGCAAGCAACCGGTAACACTCTATCGGCCCTGCCGCCTCAATCTGCATCCACTACAGCTACACCCCTTGGCCACGACGACGACCAGACCAGACCGGACCAGATTTTTACCGCTAACGAGCTGCGAGAGAAGCAAACTTCGAAGTAACCTCTCACTCTTTCACCTACCGGTGAACCTGTTAATCGTGAATTTTCCCACCACCCCCACCCCCTCTGCCCGGCGCGCTGATCACGCATCGCATGGATGGATTGTTTTGATTGCGAGCGAGTGCAAAGTGTCTAAAGGTATCTGTGGTTTGGCTTACTAACTCACTGACTGACTGACTGACTGACTGACTGACTAGCTTGGCTGACTCCGGTTGGCAGCGAAGGCTCCGTCTGTGGCCATGTGGAGGTCTATGGGTGTCTATATCTGGTATCACTGAACTGGTCACTTATTTGGAGCACACGGTATTTGTGGTCATGGTAGGTCTCTGCAGCGACATTCGATAAGAAAAAACTGCCTGTCGATGAACTGCGGTAGATTTGTGTAAGTTATTTTGAATTATTCGGTGAAGAGAGCCATAATTTTGTTGAAATAGTTGTACAGTATGGGTGAATTGCTTAGTATTTTCGGCTCAGTTTATTACCTTATTCATAGCTTTTAAGAAATAATACCGACTCATCGATAAAATTACTATAAATCGTTAAGTATTCCGACTTGTCCGTCATACGCATCGTTGGTCCGTCTTTTCCGCCTTGTTGGCGTTATACAAGATCTAGAGTCAAATTTTAAAATCAAAAATAAAGATAGAATTTCTAGTTTTCAAGAATCACTTTCTACGTATACATGCATACTTTATGGAATTATGAAATCTCGGGTTTTCAAAAGACGCAACATGCGGCTACCCCCTTTTGGACGCTCGCTAGTACTGGGTTTGAGATCATGGCCAACTTTGATAATAATCAATAAAAATAAAATAAAAATATTTTTTTTTCATTTTCTCGAAAGATTCCTTGAACAATTAAAAAATACAAAAAAAATCAGTTTAGGGAATCAAAGTAACAAGCCACGTTCAATTATTGCAAATACAATCATAGACCGCTGCCCTATTTTGCACAACTAACCAAACGTGATTTTGATTGCCACGGCACTGGCTAATTTAGATAATTCCATCATCACATATTATGCACTTTTTATCACATTAGATGATCAACTCAACGTTAAAGGTATCACACTGATCATAGCTTACTATTTCCGGAATTGACGTTTCAATGTTAACACAAGGCTTCAACAATCTAAATATCAACTATGAGTAGAAATAAAAATAGACACAAGTGATTTGAGGATCTGGTTAAATTGACATGCCATCCAAATTTGCCTGGTTCGCTCTTCAAGGCTACCGGTTTGCTGAACCGCGAAATATGTGCAATATCTTCGAAGACCAGTTTTTTTTCGCACTTTAATATTGGGGCATACGTGCCGAAAATGTTTAGGAAGCAATGTTGACGTTTAGTCGTTTCGATTTCACGGGATCAAATAAGTTGTTTGTTCGGACTAGCTATTTTCAGGGGGAAGGGGGGACCATCCGATAACTTAAGTCTGACCGACAGATAGAATGACCAGATTAAGTTGAAACATTAGTGCAAAAAAGATAATCTGATATTTACGACGATAAGGTTAGCAATATTTCCATAAGAATGGTGAACTGATCTTGTCCAGGAAATTAGAGACAATCGAAGGCGAGTCTTTTGTGCAATGTTTACGATGTGTAATTAACAAAAAAAATACTGATACATATGTCTCATCTTTTCCATTTTGTTGTCATATATTAATCCATCTAAACACCAGTTTTCCCTCCCATACGTGCCACAAGTCGCACAACAGCAACAGCGACGAACACCTGAGTGGCTCGGCACATTCTCAACAGGAGCTTGGCACAACCAGTTTGCTGAACTCCTGCGTATGGCCTTGGGTTGCTATTTTCAACTGGAGCATGCGCATATTTAGTAGCCGTGGGTTTGGTGATCTTGCTTGCCGGTTTGAGTGAAAGATCTCCTATTTTTATGGCGTTAAACTAGCTTCGAGTTTAGTTTAGTATATACATTAGCATCAAGCGGATTCGGTTATTGGCCAATCCGGTGGCGGTGGGGTGTGGTAAGTAGTTTCGATAGTTTGAACTTTTACCTTTTTTCGAGGAGTTTTCCTTTCAACCACAAGCCGTAAAGCCTTCAGCTCTCTGTTTTGAATCGTTTCGTAAATAAACTTCGAATTTTTGTATGGCGCAAAGACGGTGTTCAGCAGAAAATTGAAAGTTCTAATGATATGATTGCTCACAAATTGGGTGGCACGCTTCTCCTTCGCGAACAACGACAAAATCTTGAATGCGATATAAAGTCACGTAAATAAAAATAAAGTAAAAAAAAAGAATGCGATAATTTAATGCGTCTTTTTCATATAACTTTTCCAAAAAATGCGGTGCGTAACCCCTTATAAAAAAGATTTCAGTATTTCACCCAAATGAACCAAGGAAACTACGCTGTTAAGTCAATGTCCTAAAAGTAAAGTGTAAAGAGTAAAGAGTAAAGAGTAAAGAGTAAAGAGTAAAGAGTAAAGAGTAAATCGAAAATCGAAAATCGAAAATCGAAAATCGAAAATCGAAAATCGAAAATCGAAAATCGAAAATCGAAAATCGAAAATCGAAAATCGAAAATCGAAAATCGAAAATCGAAAATCGAAAATCGAAAATCGAAAATCGAAAATCGAAAATCGAAAATCGAAAATCGAAAATCGAAAATCGAAAATCGAAAATCGAAAATCGAAAATCGAAAATCGAAAATCGAAAATCGAAAATCGAAAATCGAAAATCGAAAATCGAAAATCGAAAATCGAAAATCGAAAATCGAAAATCGAAAATCGAAAATCGAAAATCGAAAATCGAAAATCGAAAATCGAAAATCGAAAATCGAAAATCGAAAATCGAAAATCGAAAATCGAAAATCGAAAATCGAAAATCGAAAATCGAAAATCGAAAATCGAAAATCGAAAATCGAAAATCGAAAATCGAAAATCGAAAATCGAAAATCGAAAATCGAAAATCGAAAATCGAAAATCGAAAATCGAAAATCGAAAATCGAAAATCGAAAATCGAAAATCGAAAATCGAAAATCGAAAATCGAAAATCGAAAATCGAAAATCGAAAATCGAAAATCGAAAATCGAAAATCGAAAATCGAAAATCGAAAATCGAAAATCGAAAATCGAAAATCGAAAATCGAAAATCGAAAATCGAAAATCGAAAATCGAAAATCGAAAATCGAAAATCGAAAATCGAAAATCGAAAATCGAAAATCGAAAATCGAAAATCGAAAATCGAAAATCGAAAATCGAAAATCGAAAATCGAAAATCGAAAATCGAAAATCGAAAATCGAAAATCGAAAATCGAAAATCGAAAATCGAAAATCGAAAATCGAAAATCGAAAATCGAAAATCGAAAATCGAAAATCGAAAATCGAAAATCGAAAATCGAAAATCGAAAATCGAAAATCGAAAATCGAAAATCGAAAATCGAAAATCGAAAATCGAAAATCGAAAATCGAAAATCGAAAATCGAAAATCGAAAATCGAAAATCGAAAATCGAAAATCGAAAATCGAAAATCGAAAATCGAAAATCGAAAATCGAAAATCGAAAATCGAAAATCGAAAATCGAAAATCGAAAATCGAAAATCGAAAATCGAAAATCGAAAATCGAAAATCGAAAATCGAAAATCGAAAATCGAAAATCGAAAATCGAAAATCGAAAATCGAAAATCGAAAATCGAAAATCGAAAATCGAAAATCGAAAATCGAAAATCGAAAATCGAAAATCGAAAATCGAAAATCGAAAATCGAAAATCGAAAATCGAAAATCGAAAATCGAAAATCGAAAATCGAAAATCGAAAATCGAAAATCGAAAATCGAAAATCGAAAATCGAAAATCGAAAATCGAAAATCGAAAATCGAAAATCGAAAATCGAAAATCGAAAATCGAAAATCGAAAATCGAAAATCGAAAATCGAAAATCGAAAATCGAAAATCGAAAATCGAAAATCGAAAATCGAAAATCGAAAATCGAAAATCGAAAATCGAAAATCGAAAATCGAAAATCGAAAATCGAAAATCGAAAATCGAAAATCGAAAATCGAAAATCGAAAATCGAAAATCGAAAATCGAAAATCGAAAATCGAAAATCGAAAATCGAAAATCGAAAATCGAAAATCGAAAATCGAAAATCGAAAATCGAAAATCGAAAATCGAAAATCGAAAATCGAAAATCGAAAATCGAAAATCGAAAATCGAAAATCGAAAATCGAAAATCGAAAATCGAAAATCGAAAATCGAAAATCGAAAATCGAAAATCGAAAATCGAAAATCGAAAATCGAAAATCGAAAATCGAAAATCGAAAATCGAAAATCGAAAATCGAAAATCGAAAATCGAAAATCGAAAATCGAAAATCGAAAATCGAAAATCGAAAATCGAAAATCGAAAATCGAAAATCGAAAATCGAAAATCGAAAATCGAAAATCGAAAATCGAAAATCGAAAATCGAAAATCGAAAATCGAAAATCGAAAATCGAAAATCGAAAATCGAAAATCGAAAATCGAAAATCGAAAATCGAAAATCGAAAATCGAAAATCGAAAATCGAAAATCGAAAATCGAAAATCGAAAATCGAAAATCGAAAATCGAAAATCGAAAATCGAAAATCGAAAATCGAAAATCGAAAATCGAAAATCGAAAATCGAAAATCGAAAATCGAAAATCGAAAATCGAAAATCGAAAATCGAAAATCGAAAATCGAAAATCGAAAATCGAAAATCGAAAATCGAAAATCGAAAATCGAAAATCGAAAATCGAAAATCGAAAATCGAAAATCGAAAATCGAAAATCGAAAATCGAAAATCGAAAATCGAAAATCGAAAATCGAAAATCGAAAATCGAAAATCGAAAATCGAAAATCGAAAATCGAAAATCGAAAATCGAAAATCGAAAATCGAAAATCGAAAATCGAAAATCGAAAATCGAAAATCGAAAATCGAAAATCGAAAATCGAAAATCGAAAATCGAAAATCGAAAATCGAAAATCGAAAATCGAAAATCGAAAATCGAAAATCGAAAATCGAAAATCGAAAATCGAAAATCGAAAATCGAAAATCGAAAATCGAAAATCGAAAATCGAAAATCGAAAATCGAAAATCGAAAATCGAAAATCGAAAATCGAAAATCGAAAATCGAAAATCGAAAATCGAAAATCGAAAATCGAAAATCGAAAATCGAAAATCGAAAATCGAAAATCGAAAATCGAAAATCGAAAATCGAAAATCGAAAATCGAAAATCGAAAATCGAAAATCGAAAATCGAAAATCGAAAATCGAAAATCGAAAATCGAAAATCGAAAATCGAAAATCGAAAATCGAAAATCGAAAATCGAAAATCGAAAATCGAAAATCGAAAATCGAAAATCGAAAATCGAAAATCGAAAATCGAAAATCGAAAATCGAAAATCGAAAATCGAAAATCGAAAATCGAAAATCGAAAATCGAAAATCGAAAATCGAAAATCGAAAATCGAAAATCGAAAATCGAAAATCGAAAATCGAAAATCGAAAATCGAAAATCGAAAATCGAAAATCGAAAATCGAAAATCGAAAATCGAAAATCGAAAATCGAAAATCGAAAATCGAAAATCGAAAATCGAAAATCGAAAATCGAAAATCGAAAATCGAAAATCGAAAATCGAAAATCGAAAATCGAAAATCGAAAATCGAAAATCGAAAATCGAAAATCGAAAATCGAAAATCGAAAATCGAAAATCGAAAATCGAAAATCGAAAATCGAAAATCGAAAATCGAAAATCGACAATCGAAAATCGAAAATCGAAAATCGAAAATCGAAAATCGAAAATCGAAAATCGAAAATCGAAAATCGAAAATCGAAAATCGAAAATCGAAAATCGAAAATCGAAAATCGAAAATCGAAATTCCAAAATCCAAAATCCAAAATCCAAAATCCAAAATCCAAAATCCAAAATCCAAAATCCAAAATCCAAAATCCAAAATCCAAAATCCAAAATCCAAAATCCAAAATCCAAAATCCAAAATCCAAAATCCAAAATCCAAAATCCAAAATCCAAAATCCAAAATCCAAAATCCAAAATCCAAATCCAAAATCCAAAATGCATAATCCATTATCCATAATCCATAATCCATAATCCATAATCCATAATCCATAATCCATAATCCATAATCCATAATCCATAATCCATAATCCATAATCCATAATCCATAATCCATAATCCATAATCCATAATCCATAATCCATAATCCATAATCCATAATCCATAATCCATAATCCATAATCCATAATCCATAATCCATAATCCATAATCCATAATCCATAATCCATAATCCATAATCCATAATCCATAATCCATAATCCATAATCCATAATCCATAATCCATAATCCATAATCCATAATCCATAATCCATAATCCATAATCCATAATCCATAATCCATAATCCATAATCCATAATCCATAATCCATAATCCATAATCCATAATCCATAATCCATAATCCATAATCCATAATCCATAATCCATAATCCATAATCCATAATCCATAATCCATAATCCATAATCCATAATCCATAATCCATAATCCATAATCCATAATCCATGATCCATAATCCATAATCCATAATCCATAATCCATAATCCATAATCCATAATCCATAATCCGTAATCCATAATCCATAATCCATAATCCATAATCCATAATCCATAATCCATAATCCATAATCCATAATCCATAATCCATAATCCATAATCCATAATCCATAATCCATAATCCATAATCCATAATCCATAATCCATAATCCATAATCCATAATCCATAATCCATAATCCATAATCCATAATCCATAATCCATAATCCATAATCCATAATCCATAATCCATAATCCATAATCCATAATCCATAATCCATAATCCATAATCCATAATCCTTAATCCATAAACCTTAATCCACTATTCACAATCCATACTACACAATCTACACTTCACAGTACATAATCAAAAATACATGTTCTACAATCCACAAACCACAATCCACAATCAAAAACCCAAAATCCAAAATCCATAATCCATAATCCATAATCCAAAATCCATAAACCAAAATTCAAAAATCAAAATCCAAAATTCAAAATCCAAAATCCAAGCTCCAAAATCCAAAATTCAAAATTCAAAATCTAAAATTCAAAATCCAAAATCCAAAATGCAAAATCTAAAATCCAAAATCCCATATCCAAAATCACAAACCTATAATGCACAATTGCCAATCAACAATCCACAATCCATTTTCCCAATCCACAATCCATTTTCCCAATCCACAATCCTTAATCGACGATCCACCATCCACAATCCACACTACACATTCCACAATCCGCAATACATAATCAAAAATCTATGTTCTACAATCCACAAACCACAATCTAAAATTCAAAATCTAAATTCAAAATACAAAAATTCCAAAATCTGAAACGCGAAGTCCAACATCGAAAATCTTGATACGACAATTCCAAAATACAAAATGCAAGATCCGAAAATCGAAATCGAAAATCAAAAATCCGAAATCAAAAAGCCAAAATCCAAAATGCACAATCTAAAATTTCAAACCAAAATCCAAATTCGAAGCTCATGAAATCAAAAATAGTAAAAAAATCAAAAATATTTCGATCAGTAAATTTTGATGAAGTTTTTTTTTTCTATTTTTAGAATTTAGTTTTAAAAAGTTTCGAGAATAAAAAATATTCTTTTAACATTCGAATTTAGAAAATAAAAGATCAACGATCAAAGATTAAAGATCAAATATCAAAGATCTAAGATCATCAAAGATCAAAGATCATCAAAGATCAAAGATTATCAAAGATCAAAGATCATCAAAGATCAAAGAACATCAAAGATCATCAAAGATCAAAGATCATCGAAGATTAAAGATCATCAAAGATAAAAAATCATCAAAGATCAAAGAGAATCAAAGACCATAAATCAAAACCTGCCCACAGCTATGAACACTGCACCTTCCCAAATTATCCTAAAGAAGGACGCACACAAAATCGAAGCACGTAGATCGATTCGTTCCGGTAGGTTACCAAAATACATTCGAACACCCCTTTCGCCAGTTTCGTTTTCTTCCGTTCACTTAAGCCACCTTCAAATCAATATAATTACTCTTCAAGTCTTCCTCACACCACCGTCAGCCGATTGTTGTGCGTTCTTGAAGTGCTCAAAACATGATGAATGTCGAATTTCAAGGTCCATCCTCGAAACAGCATCCGTCAGGCATCGGACGAGTCCCTGGAACCAGTTCGGGTGATCTTGAAATTGTTAAATAGAAAGCCCAAGACTAAGTACATGCAATCATTCAACTGCGCCAGTCAATGCCAGCGAAGCCATTGATGACCGTTCGGCGCTTGATCAAGTGGCAAGGGGCAAGAAACAACAACTAAAAAATCGTAAATATAAAATAGCGAATCGCATTGCTATACGTCCAATCTTCTTAGTTCAATGTCTGCAAATAGACCACCGGTCATAGTGTGTCGTATGCTTGGTTCTTTCTGTTGCAGATTCGAGTACCGGAACGGTGAGGTGGTGTATCAGAAATGTTGAAAAGAAATACGATTTCGGGTTCGTCGTTTAGGAACGCGATATGTCACCGCTTGAACTGATTGACTTTCCATCATTTTATTAATCGTTTGATGAGTTTTAAAAATAAAAATGACCCGCACAAAAATCGGCAGTACACATGCCGTAACCATCGTACCTGACAAGTTCGAAGGCTTTCGAAGGTGAAGGGAGGCTGGCAAATGCATTAGTACGATTAACCATCGACTGTGTTTGCAGTCGGCAGTACCGAGGCGAGCCGGGACAGAGAAAAAAAAAGAGCGAACAAATGGCACAATTCTGTTGACTCTCAGAGTGGCGTTCGACGAAACCGGACGGAACGAAAAAAAAAAAATGGTAGTGATCGATCACCGAAGAAACGTTTGTACCTACAGTTTCCATCTTACGCAACGCCATACCGCATGCAACTAATGAGGGTCAAACAGAATGCTCCGTCACTGACGCAGCGCCAGGCTCGATTGGAAACATTTCAAAGTTGCTAGGACAGCATTGCTCCGCTCGCAGCAGAAAGCAATCCATGATTAGGATAAATTTTTTAACTCGCCTTTTGACACTCCGTCAGTGACAAACCATTCTATTTGACGTTTAATTCAATGTCTTTACCGCGTTCACGTACCTGTACGTAGTTCGTCTTTTGACTGTCGCCGTTAGTGATGCCGATGGGCTTGGATTCTATACCGATTACCAGTTGTTGGCGTTGTTTTTCGTCTGTTCGCTACTGGAGATGGAAGCAACAATGCAATGGATTAGTGGAAGTTCAAGATTAGTGATCATTGAATATAGTTATGTGAATTGTACTTACTCTTTGGATATCTGCTGACTGTCTTTTTGCTCCGTGGCGGTTTCGGTTAGACAAACGATGGCTTTGAACTCGAGGCAAGCACGTGCCGGAAAACCAGTTATTGTGACCGCCACAATGCCATCAAATTTACGCTGATGAACTGGAACTAGATGGCTCTTTGTGGCGGTCTTGATTTCGGCTGGGTTGGCTAATTGCAATTGAGAGACAGTGTGGTTAATATTCTTTAGGCAAATATGGCTGTCAAACATAGCTAAAGTTATTGTGTAATCTGTCAGTTGATTCATGACTTTTGCTCATTTTCATTGCTTTTCCCACGAATGTTGGTATTGTTTTATACGTTGATTAAATATTATTTATTTGAAAATCGTTTAAAAATATACGAGTCATGTGGAAATATATACTTTTTCATATTCTCATTAGTTGCCTTGATTCATGTTCATTTCCCGTTTTACCACGCATCCCCCAATCTTTTGCTTTCGCTTAAATCGGCATCAAGTTTATATTCCTATCCTTTCTTCAATGCCACAGTTCTGACCAAATCAAGGTGAAAAGCTACTTTCTACTGCGCATCTTCAAATCAGGTACTGCCATCGAACCGAACAACCTTCAAAACATTCTTAACTACAAGAAAGACACAGAGAGATACAAAAACCTCAGCTCTTGCTTATTCGAGTCTCTAGCATTTACCTCCTCACTCAATGACAATGATGGCGCAGTTTTCACCGCGGACCGGCCGGGCCGCAAACCTTCACTCGCTCTGGCTGCTAATCGTAAATATGTTTCCGTCCAGTCGTGTGCGCTGTCTGCAATTTACTGCACCCATCCGACATGCCCTAATTGCGCCGGTGACCTCTGGCTGCAACTGCCCTTAGTTGAAACAATTCCATCGGGGCGAATTGCGCGCACTTGTGTGGCTTGATAAGGTATCCTGCCGAAGGAAGTTGCATGAAGTCCACCTTACCAATTTAAACTTTTACTTTTATTCATTTACCCATTTCGTGTTTTCAGCGAGAATTAGCCGTTTTGACCTTCGCTGTTTCATTGAGGATATTGCAAAAGATATAAAGTTGAACTGAAATCAAATGAATTTTTGGCTCCTTTCCAGCAGTGGCGTAGCCAGAAATTTGGGTTAAGGGGGGTTCAGAAACACAAACAGTTCAGCAGTTGCCATACTATTCTACAAATGAGAAAACAATAAAATTTTATAAAATGCAATAAAATCAAAGAATATACACTTTTAAAGAGGAATATATGTTCGACAACTTTTCTTACGGTCAACATCACATAATTTATAATCACAAGGGCCATCAACTTCGAAGATTGGTCGTCAAATGGTGAATACTTCCCAGTGTTCACAATCTTCTATCTCATGCTTCCCTATGCGTCTATTGACGACATTTAATCTGTACGACGGCATCGACCGGGAACTACCGTCTTCTGAAGTAGAAACGCAATCCGAGAACGAGAAAAATACATTTTACACGCATTTGAAGCCCACGGCAGAATGTGAAGCTCCTTATCAGCGAAATGAACGCCACCCTTGAGATTACTGAGAACCAAATTTAACACGTTCTAATGAATCGAAATTTCTTCTCCGACATCACAAATGTTCGCACCTTCCGCAGTGCGAATATAGATTCGGAATCGCCTACAGGAAGATCGCGATACCGAGGCGATGGAGCATCTATACAGAGTTACAAAAATTCTACGAGTAGGTAAATCGCTCGAGCGAAGGCTATGTGCACCAGGACGACATATGAAGAGATACTAATGGAGACTTTCTCACGACCGAGTGTGAGTTGATCGATAAGTGTATTATGAAGAACATCGAAATAGCAGTAGACGACGAGAGTGGGTATTTAAATAATTTATGGTACAAAAGATAATCAAATGCTCATAAAAACTGATCCTGATCTACTACAGGCCAACGGAGAACGTTATTTTTCATCAGTTTCTATGTAGATGTTTTCATGCAGGTATTTTATTTGATATTGACATGATTTGTCAACTATAAGATTTTCACTAAGATCAGTTATAAGATCCCATTCCCACAATTAACCAAAAGACCAGTTAGACTTCTGGGCAACTTTTTATGTATAGTATTTTATTCGTGCATTGGGAAAATTTTGAGATACAAGTGTTTTACGAAAACATTTTTTTTTACATTTTAACGACACTCAATTAGCTAGAGATTACTGGGTAGGGAAAGTTATGAAAATTAGAGCCATTTCTTTTGTCGGTTCTCACGGTGAAGATGGACAAGTCTGTCTATGCCAGGAGACATGCTGTGAACTCGAGTGATTCGTAGTTATGCTGCCTAAGCTCGACCCTCATTAGCAGAAGACAAAAGTTAAGCCCGTACGATATTAAGCCTGTTCTAATGACCCTGCCACTTCTAGTTTTCCGATCTGTATACTTCACATCCTTGCTCTCACATGAGTACTATGGTTCTAAGTTTTAATAACTTTCCCTACCCAGCAATCTCTAGCTAATTAAATGTCGTTAAAATGTACAATTAAATCTTTCCAAAAATACACAGGACGTTTACATTTCATGTGCTTTCATAAATTAAATTTGTCACAATTTTACACGTTGATAAAAAATTACAGTTTCATTGCATGAAAACCGATGCGTTTGTATTTACGTTTATTTGATTGAAAAATATATGACGTGAGAAATTATATGATATATATTATATTATATTATATTATATTATATTATATTATATTATATTATATTATATTATATTATATTATATTATATTATATTATATTATATTATATTATATTATATTATATTATATTATATTATATTATATTATATTATATTATATTATATTATATTATATTATATTATATTATATTATATTATATTATATTATATTATATTATATTATATTATATTATATTATATTATATTATATTATATTATATTATATTATATTATATTATATTATATTATATTATATTATATTATATTATATTATATTATATTATATTATATTATATTATATTATATTATATTATATTATATTATATTATATTATATTATATTATATTATATTATATTATATTATATTATATTATATTATATTATATTATATTATATTATATTATATTATATTATTTTATATTATATTATATTATATTATATTATATTATATTATATTATATGCTTTTTGATACGCTTTGATGCATTGATTTTAATTGAATTTTCAATCTAAGTTTTGATTGAAACAATGTATCTTTACAACCGTATTGGTTCATATGTATTTTAAATTTCATTATATTTTGGTTTGTATCTTTCAGCAGCAGTACCACAGAAATCTATCATAAACGATCGGTTCGAGATTATTTCGCTTTTGGCTCAAACCAACATT
Organism: Topomyia yanbarensis; assembly: GCF_030247195.1. Taxonomy (NCBI): domain Eukaryota; kingdom Metazoa; phylum Arthropoda; class Insecta; order Diptera; family Culicidae; genus Topomyia; species Topomyia yanbarensis. The sequence continues at coordinate 39,455,007 of NC_080671.1, read as the reverse complement.
ATTTGTTGAGGAGTCATTGTAACATTACCCGCAGACCATTACTTCATCGTTTCGGATAGCCTCAGTTCCATTGACGCTATTCGCTCGATGAAACATGGAAAGCACTCCTCGTATTTTTAGGGGAAAATACGGGAGCTACTGAGTGCTTTATCTGACAAATCTTTACATATTACCTTACTGTGGATCCCTTCTCATTGCTCCATTCCGGGTAATGAGAAGGCGGACTCCTTAGCTAAAGTGGGTGCCCTAGAAGGTGACGTTTATGAAAGACCAATTTAGACCAATTTGCTTCAGCGAATTTTTCAGTATTACTCATCAGAGTACCCTCCAAAGCTGACAAAACTCGTGGAGCAATGAGGAGCTAGGAAGGTAGCTACATTCGATAGTCCCCAAGGTATCGACAAAACCTTGGTTCAAGGGGATGGATGTGGGTCGTGACTTCATTCGTGTGATGTCCCGACTCATGGCAAACCATTACACGCTGGATGTACATCTCCGGCGTATTGGGCTCGTGGAGAGTGGTATCTGCGCTTGTGGCGACGGCTATCACGACATCGAGCACACTGTCTGGGCGTGCACCGAATACAGTTCCGCCAGGTCTCGGCTAATGGATACCCTGCGGGCCCGAGGAAAACCAACCAACGTCCCGGTTCGAGATGTGCTGGCAAGCCGCGATGTCCTCTATATGTCCCTCGTTTACACCTTCTTAAAAACCATCAATATAAATATTTAAAAATTTTCTCTTCCACCTGTACCATACACCCACGAAGGTATGATGCGACTCCAAGGCGACACAAAACATCTCTGTCGAATGAGCCAACAAACACGGGACCTACAGTACGAACATCACACGCGCAACTCGAAGTGTTGCCAATCCATATCTGAGCCGTACTACGAAATCGAAATCGAGGAGGACCACCCAGCGTCCCAGTACATGATTCTTCCTAATGAAGGCCACCCGAGTCTGTAATCTTTGCCGTTGATCTCCCGATGCTTGAAACTGAAAGTTTATATTTTTCTCCCCCCTGTCATCTTTGTCCGCACTCCCTCCCCTGACTCTTACACCCACAAGCATAACCCCTACCCCATCCCCCCCCCCAAATATCTTCGCGTTCTCGTTGCAAATGCCCAACTCTACTACCACATATAACTAACTCTAATTATTCTCCCCGAATCTTTACAAAATTCAATCGCGCCCTTTAGTTATTCCTACTTTTAAGATAGTTGTAAACAACCTTAGTTAAAAATTATTTGCTCAAATAATCTACCTGCTAAAAATGTGAAACCATATTGCCATAGAAACTAAATGACCCCCCTAATCTAACAAAAAATAAACTCCCTGCGAATAGTATAAGATAGCTATAAAATCTCCTTAGTTGCATTAAAAAAATCAATATGTAATCCCCTAGTTTAAGTAATTCAAAATGTAAAACAAAACAAAATTGGCACCTTTAAGCTAACGCAAACGTGCCTTATCAAATAAACGAATTGAATGAAAAAACATTACTTGTTTGTACCAGTCCTTACCAGTCAGCTAACAGGCCCATATATGATATGAATAAAAGCTAAATTATTACATCCTCAGATCGCTTGCCAGAGAAGGAATTATTTAGCGAATTGCCACAGTTACTTGGTCCGTACACTCTCAGGAATGGTCGTTTTGGAGGAGTGCTCATCAAAATGCGGAACCATTTCGTGAGCTGTTTCTTCTAAAGATTCCGAACGTCCCGTGTAGTCGAAACCGTTTATTTGGTTTTTATGCAAAACAATTTGAATCATTTCTGCAATATCCTGATTAGGAGTAATTAGTAAGTATTAGAATTGGTTCAACACCATCCTGGTCTCCTGTGGATTTACTGTGCCGTTTTTCGGGTCACTTGGTTGTCTGGTGGCTTTTATTCATTTGAATCATTTATCTCTTTTAATTCATTTAATTCAGTTCATTCAGTTCATTCAGTTCATTCCGTTCATTCAGTTCATTCAGTTCATTCAGTTCATTCAGTTCATTCAGTTCATTCAGTTCATTCAGTTCATTCAGTTCATTCAATTCATTCAATTCATTCAATTCATTCAATTCATTCAATTCATTCAATCCATTCAATTCATTCAATTCATTCAATTCATTCAATTCATTCAATTCATTCAATTCAGCCAATTCATTCAATTCATTTAATTTAATTAATTTATTTAATTTATTTAATTCATTTAATTCGTTTTATTATTCTATTTTTTCAGTTCATGCATTTCATGTAGTGTTTTCATTTCATTAATATTATTAATTCTTTTCAGTCATTTCTTTTATTCGTTTCATACAATTTGTTGATTTCTCTCTGTTCAATTTATTCAATTATTGAGTAACTTTATTTAGAAATTTTGCAATTTTTTCATTTAATGGGCTGAGTTAGATTGGTTTACTTTTTATCGTTGTTCTTGCTCTATTATTTTTTTAAATTCACTCGTTTTATTGATTTTTTAGTATTTATTCGTGCAAGACCAGAAAGTATGTTCATTAGGGTGTCTAAAAATGACATCATATTAAAAAAGTCATCGGGCTCACTTCTTAAATGAAAAGTTAAGCTTTTTGGAGCACTTTTTTCTTCGGAGTGAATTTGCTAAAATGCTTCCTACTGGTGGCGAATTTTGATTTTTTGAAAAATGGGCCGATTTTGGATAAAATTTCAAATGCATGCCTCTTGAAGTGCTCCTGAACGACCTTCGATTTTTTTCAGCATTTTTTTATTTTTCTGAAGGTCCTATTGGAGAAGTTTGGATAGTTAGTTTGTTCAAATTTTGAATTATAAGAGCGGCAGAGCCATCAAAACTTCGTAAAAAGGAAATTTTTGGGGTTTTTCAGTAGTTTATTTTTTTCAAAACTGGGTATCTACAAAATTTTAAATATATAGAAAACACTTTACGTAGTTTAGCCGAATAGAGGGGCGTAATTTTGCTAAAGAAAGTGTATAGCTACGGTCAATAGGATATGAGTTATTAAAGTTTTTGTTAAATAAACTTTTGATATTTTATGACATTAATCAAAAATAACACTGTTCTACAAAATAAAACAACTTAAGTGTGTTTAGTCCGCATATTATTTTTCGGAAAACAGAAGGAAAATGATGAAAAATGGCGTTTTCCGCTTGTCTCTAGTGCATCAGAATCGGTTTTTTGGACGGCGCCGGTGGTTGAGTGGTAAGCGCGACCGCCACTCATTCCAGTTGGCCTGGGTTCAATTCCAGCCGAGGTCGTTGAGATTTTTCTGAGGTGAAAAAATCTGTGGTCACGTCTTCCTTCGGAAGGAAAGTAAAGCCGTTGGTCCCCGGTCTATGAGTTTGGTGGATCGATATCTAGTGCAGATAGTGAAGTCACCTCTCTGGCGTCGGTAAAGAAGAAGTGATTCAACTTCTATAATCTTACTAACAAAAATATCCTCCTCCTGTGATACTTGTGGAGTGCGCAGTAGTATATACGGCCTCTAGCAAAAGCAAGTATCGGACTAACCATTCCTTCCCTTTCCTTCCGCGATCTACGTTCGGGCCTGGCCGGCGCCGGTATTGATCAGAAACATTGTAGGATTACCAGGAGTTGCACATTCAAAGATGTTTCGCTAATCCCAAGCATAATTAATTACCTATTGATTCCCTGTGCAACTTCAGCTAGTCCCGATCAATAACGGAGTAGCAGCCAGGGGTGGTCGCACAAGCTCAAGCTCTCTAGTACATCAGAATCGGTTTTTATGGGCATTTGACGATTTTTTTAAATTATTTTGTATACTAATATCCGCCTAGCGGGTTTGAAAATTACTAAAATTAAACAAATATGTCGAGTTAATGGCAAGTTATGGCGTATATTTGAAGGTTGAACTAATTGGCGTATTCACATTTTGTATATAAGGTCTTATTTCTATGTTAGGAACTTTAAAGTGGAGAAAAATGCAGAAGAGTGAGGTGAGTGTTGAAAAACTGATATTTACTGTTTAGATCACATAATTCCGAAATAGTTAAATTTGGGGCAAATATGCTCGAAAAAGTTTTACAACAGAATACAGCGCATCTTCTGACACAATTATTTTGTTGAAGATGCCTTATAGAAGTAATTATGGAGAATTAACTCTTCAAAAAATAATTAGAGACTTGGCGTCATTAGCAAAGTTATCATTATTTTTATAATTTAAGTTACAAAAAATCATCAGATGCTCATTAAACCTCGTCCTGACATACCAAAGACTTACATAAAACGTCATTTTCATCATTTTCTTTCTATTTTCCGAAAAACAATGTGTGGTTAAAGCACATTTGAACTGATTTACATTTTGGGACAGCATTATTTTTGATGAATTGCTAAAAATATCTAAGGTTATCTAACAAAAACTTAAATAACCCATACCCCATTAGCCGTAGCCATACACTTTTCTCAGCAAAATTACGCCCCTGTATACGGCTCAACTATATAAAGTATTTTCTATTCTTTTAAAAAAAATTTGATACCCAATTTTGAAGAAAAAAATACTTAAAAATACTAAAAATTTCACTAAGTTTTAATGGCTCTACCGCTCCAATAATTCAAAAATTGTGCAAACTAACTATCCAAACTTCTCCATTTGGATCTTCAGAAAATTTAAAAAAATGCTGAAAAAATCTAAGACAGTTCCGGACCACTTCAACAGGCATAAATTTGAAATTTTATACAAAATCGGCCCATTTTTCAAAAAATCTAAATTCGCCACCAGTAGGAAGCGTTTTAACAAATTCACTCCGAAGAAGAAAGTGATCCTAACACCCTAACCATTCATTTAAGAAGTGAGCCCGATGACTGTTTTAACATGATGTCATTTTGGGACACCCTAATCATGAAGTACAAAGAACTCTTTGCTGGCCTTGACAAGAAGATGTTAAATATGCGGTAAATCTGTTCTACTCCTTTATTCCTCCTTCTTGGTCAAGAAACTTTTAACGCAATGTAACTAAGGTGGTCAAATTACTACTGTTAATTCGATCAGTATACTGAAAACTGCGCATTCAATTATACGGATGGTATTAAGAGAAACGCAACGCATATTTTCCGCCTTCAATTGTTTTCTTATCTTTTTACCATCATCTCTGTACTGTTAGGCTTAATCAACATCTATATAAGATTTTATGGTCACCGCAACATATTTATTTCATGGACTTGTTGACTTTTCTCGGTGAAAATGAAAACTCCAAATTTTCCCATTACCACACGTAACGTTTCGGCTTACTGCTCTTCAGCCATCGTCGGACGGCTACAAACATTTATTTAGCATTAACGTTAACATCAATTTGTTCACAAAAAATTACAAAGCTAGCATTCACAAATTAAACACAATTTACAATTTACAGTTAATTGTAAATTGTGTTTAATTTGTGAATGCTAGCTTTGTAATTTTTTGTGAACAAATTGATGTTAACGTTAATGCTAAATAAATGTTTGTAGGCGTCCGACGATGGCTGAAGAGCAGTAAGCCGAAACGTTACGTGTGGTAATGGGAAAATTTGGAGTTTTCATTTTCACCGAGAAAAGTCAACAAGTCCATGAAATAAAAAAAAAAAAATTAATCAACATCTGTTCAACTATAGATGCCCCTTCGTTCAATAGTGCCCAGGGGCCCCGAGTGGTTTTAAGACGGCCCTGATGCACACCAACATTTTAAGAAAACCTCGCAAAACTCCACCGAACTTCCATCAGCCCAAAGCCAGCGCAAATCATCAGCCGACGTAAATCCGATCGGTAAAACGATTGGTGTGTGCAGATCGAACGGTCCGCTGCATGATTGCCTTATCGTAATGCAGGAAGGGCATCATGCTGCGGTGTTTGCTCCAAACTCCGTTCGTAATTGAGGATATTTTAAAACCACTCAACTACCATAGCACGGGTCGCATAGAACTATGGAATTGGGTTTACCTGTTTGGTGGGTTTTTATTACCGGAACCGGTTAAAACAACCGCTACTAACACCAAACGGTTTATCTAGGCTACTCGGAGAAAGAAGGTGACATTGCTTTGTAGGTTAATTTAATTTTATTTACATCCCAGATTAACTAAGTTTTGATCGTAACACCGTTTTTGAATTAAGTAAGTACCTCAAAGTGATTCAAATTAACGCTAAGGAGAGGATTTTGTGGAATGTTAACTCTACGTGTTCTTGAAAGATTCAGGTGGAGAGACGTGAATATCGTAAATAGATTTTATTCCCAAAGCGGTGAATCAACAATCATTGTTCCAAGATGAGCTAGAGTCTAGTGTCGAGAGACTGTGCTCACTTTATCAAACATCAATTTCAGTTAGTAATAAAACTTAGGCACGCATAACTCAATCGACAAACACTTGGCAAATCGGCTGCTAATCGAAATTACTTCATCCAACATCGTAGCTAAAATGCACGCAACTAGTTTCTGTTCATCTGTGTATGTATCTGATTCGCCGCGGAACTTAAACCCGAACGCTATGAAAACGTCATCGTTCATGCAGTACGCGCATAGCTGTATAGACAAGCCCTGAAAACCCGCGCTTCTAGCAAATCTCAATCTATTCAAACTAGCGGAAAAAGCCCTCCATGTCGTTGATCTTTTTTTTTCGAAAAAATCAAAACCACTCGACATTTCTGTTTTTGATCGACTTGCGTCGCGACTTGGCGCGCGGGTTGGCTTTCACGCAACTCACTTTTTAATTCCTGACCCGAACGGCTAACGCGCTCAGTTTAGTCGCAGATTTGAGCCAAGTTAGTCGCAGCTAGTTTTTGTCTCACCCCCCTGTGCCGAACGGAAAACCGAAAAGGTCCTCTTTGACACTATCTCGTATGGTCAGATAGTCAGCAAACAAGAGCAAACGTAAGAGGAGGAAAAGCAAACCGTGCAAGGGTGCCGCCGATCTTGGAGGCCAACCACACCGACATTGTATGCAGTTTTCCATATGTGTTTCTGCGTGTGAGCGGCTAGATCGATCCAACCCCTTGCTGTGAGTGAGAGCGAAAAACTACCCCCCTCGGTAGGGGCAGCAGCAGCAGCAATAAACGACATTCAGAAGCTTTTGCACTTGGGAGAACTTGGAGAGTCAACGGAGAGTTGCGGTTTGTGACTGCCGAGAGCTTTTATAAAGTGCGATGTTGTTTTTATTCGTACGTTAATTTATTGAACTTCTTCCAGCGGGTCGCGTCGCGGATCTTGCGTAATAGAAAAACCCCTACTCCGCAGCGTGTTCTAAGTTCGCAGCTCATCGCGTTCTGAAAACACTCCGTTTTTTGCCACCGGATGGTACGAAGCGTGATCAAGAAGATCCTGCCTACTTCTGGCGTTTGACACTGCACCAAACTTGATTCGATTGAAACGTGATCCGATTTTCGGTTGAACACAGCCTCAACGAGTGAGTGAATTAGTGTTGGTGCTTTGAAAACACGGCTAGAACTCGATCCCAGCCGCCAGTCGTGAAGCATATGTCGGCCGGGGAAGATCCGTGTGGAACAATTTTGTCCTGCAGTGTCAATCGATTGCTGTCCTAAATACGGTAGGCTCATCTGGGCTCATCAGTGCAAAAGCAGTCCTCGGTGTGTGGGTGGTGTTTGTGATATTATTTCCTTACTGTCTGCATTTTTTTGGGGGGCAAATAGCCGCAGGATTTAGTCTCGCAGTTGCGCACTAGCGACCGAAGCAGAACTGACGGATACACGGATTGCAGCCAAAACATTGTGTCTGTGTGGCAGTGAATCGCAGTGACAGTTCGTGGTAAGGATCCGAGAGACTTCCCGTTAGTTCTGTGATTTTTTTTTGTGAAGAATTGATCAATCAATTTAGAACCCCATCGATCCCGAACGAACCGAAACAGTTGAGTGTGTTTCTGGAGAAAAAAACAGAAGACTAGTAGTAGCTGACGTTCGTGTGTTTCCAATGTGGTAAGTTCTCTGACTTTCATTCGCACCGGTCCCGGGCTTGCACTCTTCTGCGGGAAGGACGGAGACATAAGCGGCGGGGTGTGTGTTGCATAAACTGAATAATTCAGGGGCGATGACATGGCTAATCTGTAAACTGGGGCACTCTTGATTGAATTTCGCTAATGAAATGTGATAATATGCCGAAATAACAACAGCTCAGCGAGTTTGAACTGGCAACTGGCGACAAATACATCAGAGATTACAAATTACATGTGCACACAGATCTGTGGTTCATGCGAGGAACAGTGAGGAAAGGGTGTTGTAATTTCTTAGTAGCTAACGGCGGGTGGATGGTGGATGTTAGTTCGAGTGTTGGACACTTGGAACAATTTACAAGTATAGAACATGCAAGATATTTTCAAACACCAATGATTCTTAGATAATGTTAACATTGAAAAAATTATAACCTGAAAAGTAGTTTAAAATTGAATCTCTTACAAGAGTCCCATAAATAACTATCTCAATAAATTTATTTCCGTAATAACAGTACAAACACGAAAAGATGATTCATCGAAATGTCATCCAAAAATTGATTACTTTTAATTTAACTTAGACAGAGCAATGTTTTGAATGAAGTTAATAATCAGACACTTGCTGTTCTGCATATTCTTGAATTAGAGAACCAGTTGTCCAAAAATAATTATACAAATTTAGATTTTGTTGTGCACTCGCATAAAATATTTAATTACAACGTTAAAAGGAATGGATCAAAATATTCTACTTTGAAACGAGAACTGATTTTGATTGATATTTTTTTTAATTGTTCAGTTAAAACACGGTGTTCCTTCGTCGAGTGACTTTATGATACGTCATGGTGCAGTTGTAAATTATATGCACTATATAACAGTGCGCACGAGGATCTTTTTACTCGGCGACGAAGCAATTAACCATATTGTATAATACTGCTTACAATTCACTGAATTCGCTTGCTCCGAGGGGGTCGTCTTTATCCACGCTGTCATTACTGCAGGTGTCGTCGATCATCATGCAAGTTACGATTGGCGTTACATTTCCGTTGGTTTATTGGTTTGGTTCTATGGTATTGTTTAGTATTGGTTGCGAAACACTTAGTATACAGGTTGTTTGTTTGTACGATCTGAGCAGGTTTATCGTTTGTAGTTGTATTTGATAATCCCGATTGCAGTGACGTGTTTCTCAGATTTCCTCCTAGCACTAAGCTTCCTTTAGTAGGCATTTTGAAGAATAAGTTTACGCGTAGCAAACTGATTTTTATGTATGAGCAGTACTTTTTGCATGTAGGTGGCTTTGTCCATACATGATATTATAATAATATATGGTGAAATAGATGTAGTTAATAACAATACCAAGGAGCCTTTGGAGATCCATTGTCACATGCACATTGTTCAATATTTTGCTGTGAAAATTTGGGAAAATATTGTTCAAATGTTACGTTACTATTCAAAAATGGACTAAATAAACTAACACTTTCTGTATCGCTAAAAAGTAGCAAACGGCTTTATCTTTGGCTTAGTTTCATTACATTTGCTTAAAGGAAAATTCAAATAACCAAGGGAAGCACAGCATGAAATCCACTTACGTCCATAAAATATTCCGAACACACTAATGACCGAAGAGAATCCAATTTAGGTTAAATGATTATTAAATATGGTAATAATCTTTCCTCTATACATTGTGTTGGGAATCTGCCTGTAATTCCTCGCTTAAACGATATATAGCTCGTTAGAAATGTACAAGCATAAATTAGCAATAAAAAAAACCTTTTGTGTAGAATCTCTAGAAAGCCTCTTAGCAGTGAGATGAGACATTTGTTACAGAATTCACTGTTCATTCATTAGTTTACAGAACATATGCAAAGTAGGCACCCAACTAGAGAAGGGATGAACACGGTTTCGAGTCCTGTAGGAATAAAACCACGAATAAACTGAATAAATTATAGAAAGTCAATAAAAGAAATGAAATTTTTAAAAATATTAGAGCAAAAGTTAGATAAAAATTACCAAATTCATAAAATTAATGAAATTGCTAATATAAATTAAATTAATAAAATGAATAAATGAAATTAGATTAAATGAAACAATGAGCGAGATTCAAAAATAGTTACAATATTAAGCGAATAAATTGAATTGAGGTTAACTAAAAAAATGAATGAAAAAACCTAGTGGTGCAATTGTGTGCCTTTCTCATTTATCTAAACTATGATTTAATACCTAATTATGTTCAATATAACATTGGGAAAATGTCTATTGCATTCCTATTACACTTGGTAAGCATACAAGTGCTCGACTGTCACGAACCTGATAATCAACATCCCAGCAAACCACAAAACGTATAACAAAGTAGAAAACGGTTCGTAATGATGTCCACAAAGAGTTAAAATTGTTACGAGAGTCTAATTTTGTCTGCAAAAATTGATTTCTGATCGCATATTACTAGAAACATAATTTAAGTACGACCTTTGACTCAGAATCGCATTGATGTACTAATCAAATTGCGTTCGATCTGAATTGTTCGTAGAGCACTGACAAGCTAAATTCATATAGCTACAAATGTTTAAATTATAAAAAATCGTATTTTTGCTCACATTTATTCGTGTTTTACTTCGATAAGTGTCGGATTAACAACTACATAAAATCATCGTAGTCGTTTCAATGTGTGGGAACAGTCAGTTATCAACATAAACATACAAACATACTTCGATATACATTACAACGACTTCAAAAAGTTGGACACGACCTAATATATCACAACATATAAGAAACCCGAGTTCGCGAAATTACTTACGACTTATCTCATATCTTTGAAATGCAGATTTCGGCATATATGGCATAAGTTTACCAGAATGAAGTTTCTCTACGTGAATACATATGATTACGAAATATTACTGCACTTGTAATAATTAAAATCGTTCCTGGTAGTCAGTCCTGCTCTATAATCCAAACGTCGCGAGTTAGAATCTTATCTAAATATGGGAAGGATCTTGGTTATATCGGGTTCACAATCCAGCAGTCGTTTGTTCTCCCCAAATCCCGCTTTTACGTATTTTGTTATACTGGAAATAATTGATATGCCCCCCAGCCAACATTTTGATTCACTTTAATAAGTTGCAATTTGATTAACTGTACTCTTAAACGATATAAATTGATTGTATAAAATGCACAGATCCCTTTTATATGAACAAAAGTGGAGGCCATATACGTACAACAAATCGGTATAGTAGAACTATGTGATTTACGACGAATTTTGATCTCATCAGAAGCATTATACAATCATCTAGCTTATCTGTTTATATGTGATCAACTTTACAATCACACATGAAGGTTTATGCAGCTTAAGGTCCCCAATGTGGTAACAAGGAGTATTTTTTTAAAAATAACATGAAAATAAAAAATCAGGATGAAATTTCTATAATTCTATGTCTTATAACATAGTTACACCCACACTGGTAGATATGTTTTTCATGGGTGAGTTTGGAGTTACTGGAACATCAATTATTAAATTACCTAGCAGCTGCTACGGTTTACTTCCACAGTTTCGAACCTGAGATCTTCGTATTCCCAGGATAGCCGCTATGTACTCACCTATCTATACACTGTCAAACAACGATTATGTTTGATCATTTTTATCGCTTTGTGATTACGATCTAAAAATACCATAATCCAACCTAAATATAGCCCTCCAATGATACCTTCTATACCTGTCAAATCAAAACCTACATTCTTTACTCAAGCCATTTGTTATTGCTCAAATATTAAACTAGTCTGGCAGAGAGTTTGCGAAATGCTATAAGGAGGTGACTATTTTTTTTGAATGATTTTGCAGTTTAATCCAATTGCAAATTAATTTCTATACAATGTTTCAAAATTTCCGCATGTACAATTTTGTTTTAAGTTGTAGTGGACTAATAAATAACAATTCAAGTCAAAATTGTATTTCGATCACAGATTTGCATTTTATGTGAAATTTTTACAACAAAACATAATTTTTACTTGCACTATTTGTAATTTTGATTTAGTCTGTCATTATATGTAATTTATTGTAAACTTTTATATACGATTGCTGGTTTGCTGGGCCGATCACAGTTTTTAAAAAAAATCTTCTTTACCGACGAATCAGAGTTAAGCGTATATAATGTTTCGGAATCGTATACTAGTTGTGGATATCGTATATAATCTGAGATTGTTTCGCATATCCAATCGTAAATACATTCGGTAGAATAGCTTTAATACTAGAAATTGTCGCACTTAATGTTTATATTGTTGGCAGAAATGGTCAATTTCAATAGCTATGTACGTATTTCGCCTCCAGTTTGGCACGCACATACCGATTTTGTGCGACTTTTTAGTGGGATAAAAATACGTATTATTCAGTTGCAACTTGGATATACCTACCCGATCAGAAGAGCATAACAAAAAAATAACACTATTATAACTATGGTTGATATTTATTACAGCTGGAATTATATTCAGATAACGGAATTGAAAGTGTATTGCCGACAGTTTTCTATACTATCAATATTATAACATAATCTATTATGAGACCACCAATTTATGAATTTATCGTTTGTTACTAGGTCACTGTCATTAGATGATTATATCTAATACAGTTCTCTCACAGAGGACGTATATACTTTTGGAAAAAAAATATCTCATTTAGTTTTAACTTTGATAAAATCATATCAAATTTTGTTACAATTTTGTTATCATTAGCCAGGTTTTTACTGTATTGTTTATTTTAACATCTAACCAGATTTATAACAGGTTCTGTTTCACAATATTTTTGAAATAAATAACTCCAGGTGTTATAAATCAGTTATGTCCTTCTGATCGGGTAAGCTGACCAACCGTACGGAATTTGGGAGGACAGCACGGATTTTTGGTCGCGTGTCCGGAAAAAAATACTTGTACGGATTTGTCCGGAATTTGTACGGAATTTTCAACCTCAGTAGAAGTGGAAGTATTCCCGGGCAACAAAAAATCTTCCACAAATGGAAACAGACCAAATAAGGTTGCAAACTAGTTTCCCAGGTTCCAGAAATGCAATTTTTGTTAGCAAAAGGAAACCGGTGAACAAGAAGAGTGCTAAAAACTTGATTTTTGTAATTTTTTTTATAAGCTCTGGGACTAAGCAAACTTTGCATTTTTTTCTAACATAAAAGAAAAAATTTAACTTTTATGTGTCCCGCCATCCGCCTCGACTAGTTGTTTAAGTCGTTCTCCCAAGTTGGGTGGTATTTTGAAAATCAGTGTCTAGCAGCCGCCAGGTCGTTCTATCTAAGTCGAAACGCAATTTACCCGATTAATTTCCGTTATGAAAAATATAGTGCTCGATGTACACATTTGGTTCAATTCAATTTGCCTCCTATGAAGGTATCTCAAAATGATCCGAATTATACAATTTCTATTTTAAATCTTTTTCGGAACCAAATTATTACCGCTGCAGTTCGGTTCTATTCTGTAGTTCTGAGATATAATACAATTAAAATCTGCAGTGGATTCTGGAACTCTGTCTTCCATTTACATAGATAAATATGTTTTGCCTTTCTCAATAGAAAGGTATTGCAAATGCTCTGAAAACCGACTTTTTAACGGAGGCCCGGAGGGCCGAGTGACATATACCATTCGATTCAGTTCATCGAGTTCGGCAAATGTCTGTGTGTGTATGTATGTGTGTGTATGTGCGTCTGTGTGTGTGTACGCGAACACAATTTCACTCACTTTTCTCAGAGATGGATGAACCGATTTTTACAAACTTAGTCCCAAATGAAAGGTGCAACGTTCCCATAGGCTACTATTGAATTTCTAATGGATCCGACTTCCGGTTCCGGAATTACAGGGTGATGAGTACGATCACGCAGAAAATGTCGATTTTAATAAATTCTGCAATGAATGTATAAAGGTGAAATTTTTTCCAAAATATGACCACAACTGCTTCGATTTGTAGTATTAGGTCACTAACATCCATTCAAAGTCTATTTGGCCACATTGGCCACCATCATCGGTTCCGGAAGCCCCGGCGGAAGTATCCATATTCAGAATAACAGTCACATCGGTTTCTCGGAGATGGCTAGACCGATTCGACTAAACTTGGCCTCAAATGAAAGGTATTGCGTCCCCGTAAATGGCTATTAAATTTCATCCCGATCCGACTTCCGGTTCCGGAGTTACAGGTTGTGGCGTGCGATCACATAGCAAATTGTGATTCAAACCGATACTCCGATGAAAGCAAAAAAGGTAAAAATTTCGCTAAAATGTCTCTCAAACAACTTAAATTTGCTGTTTTAGGTCACCGACGGCCAACCAAACTTTCGTTGACTACATTGACCACCATAGACGGTTCCGGAAGTGCCCGGGAAAAGCGGCCATCTTTCAAAATTTACGAACTCACATCAGTTTCCCGAAAATGGTTGAGCCGATTTTCACAAACTTAGTCCCAAATGATAGCTATAATATCCCCACAGATGTCTATAAAATTTCGTACGGATCGCTTATATGGGTCCGGAAATATAGACTAAATCGTCCGGTCACATATGAAATTCCCATATAAGCCGGAACTCAAATTTTTTTTTCAAAGGGGGGACCCCATTAAATTTCAGAAATCGAATTCGTATTTTTGATGCCAAACATCTTTAAAATGCATGAAACGTCGAGATTTTATGTTATCTCGAAAATTTTTTTTTTATAAAAATCGACTTTTTGGGACTTTCGCACCTTTTTGCCTTTCTCATATAGATAGGTTATGCAATCACTCTGAAAAACGTCAACCTAATCCCGGCCCGGAGGGCCGAGTGTCATATCCCATTCGACTCAGTTCGTCGAGATCGGAAAAAGTCTGTATGTGTGTGTGTATGTGTGTATGTATGTGTGTGTATGTGTGTGTGTATGTGTGTGTGTGTATGTGTGTGTGTGTATGTATGTGCGTATGTGTCAAATAATGTCACTCATTTTTCTCAGAGATGGCTGGACCGATTTGCTCAAACTTAGTCTCAAATGAAAGGTGCAACCTTCCCATCGGCTGCTATTGAATTTTGGATCGATCGGAATTCTGGTTCCGGAATTACGGGTTTCAGAGTGCGGCCACACAGAAATTTCTCATAAACACTATAGGAAAAATTAAAAATAGAATTTTTATTTTTGATGCTAAATGTATTCAAGGTGCATAAAACGTCGAGATTTGATGCAAACACGAAAAAAATTTGACGAAGATTCACTTTTTTGGATTTTGCACATTTTTGCCTTTCTCATATAGAAAGGTTATGCAATCACTCTGAAAAACGTCAACCTAATCCCGGCCAAATTTTTTTTCGACTCGCATAAGGTTTCTGGATTTTAACAGGGGCGTAGTTGATGGTTTACGGAGAGGGGTTACACTCCCCCTCTACTGTTTACTCCCCTCCTTTAAAAATCTCCTTAAATCACCCCTCAGACCACCACCTCATACCCCTCCCTTTCAACCCCATCATCTTTAAACCACCACTATATTACAAAGCATACCAATTTAAGCTGGGGAGTCGTTCGTTCATGGGACTTTCGTCCTCCTCACATACCCATCCCCGCATGACAAAATGAGTTAGCAAGTAGATAACATTGATCTAATGCTGATTAGGCTAATGGAGTATGATATTTTTTTGTTTCAAGTGTTTCACCGTCGACACGTAGCTCATCAAGTTCGTGGCTGGCATGCCATTGTGTATAAGTGCAAAGTGTACTAAGAATGTAATGGACATTTCCACAATTATGTTGAACCTAAAAAGCCTCCGTGCCATAGTTTAGAGAAATGAGAAAGGCACAATTGCACCGCTAGGTGGATTAAAACAAGTTTTTCAGTTTAATATTACCATGGCTGTTTTTTCTTTTTCAAAATTTTAGAACTCGAATAATGATTTATTTTCTTGTATATAGTTGTCATGTGTTGTATAATAATAAAATGTAATATATGCATTTAAAAGTTTTTAATGAATATAAACAACGCACACATTCTCGTGATTCATGATTGAGAAAGGCACAATTGCACCGCTAGGTGGATTAAAATAGGTTTTTCCTTTAATTTCATTTGAAAGGTTGAACCAAAAATTTCATCATACACGAAAAACATTAGATACAGAAACGAGACTGTTAAGTACAATAGAGTATTTAAATTTACGTTCGATTTTCAGCCAGAATTGGGTAGCTTGATACACACAAGGAACATTATGAGCATAAGTACAAAATGCGTGTACACTTATTTTTTTATTCCGTAATCAATTTCTTCTTGTACAAAGAAACGCTTTTTTGACTTTAATACTATGTTCACACTACAGAGTTAAAATACTTTATTGCAATTAACAACAAGAAAAATGTCATCAAGATAGCGTTAAAATACGTTTCAACTTGTAGTGTGAACGTAGTATAATGTGTGCGTTTATAAAATTATGGCGTACAGTGATGTCCCAAGACGGGTTTTTATAATTTTGGTGCAAAAACTCAAGGTTTCTTTTCCTGTTAAAACGGTTTTTCCATGGGAAATTTTTTTTGAAGTTTTTGATGTTTTAATAAAAGAAAATTAATGTATTGTTACCTAAACTTTTTTTTTTTTTGATTTATGAGCATTATTGTCATTAAGATTGGTTTGAATCGGGTGTACCCCATTAGGCATCAGAGTTAAAAATATTCAAATTCATTGAATGAAAATTGACCACATTCAGCCGCATTCATTTTCAATATTCAGTGATGCAGCTGAAAACGTCAAACGAACAAATCGCCCATTCATCCATGCAGATTTTCATTCGTCTCCGATTATTACACGAAGCGACCGTGCATAAACAAATCAAACGCATCAAAGTAGGCCCTGGCACAATGTAAGAGAAGATGATTGTTGTTTCATATGCTTTACCAGCATTTGAAAACATTTTCCTAGATAATTAGTGAAACGAATATATTGTACGATATTCAACTGAATGAATAACATCGCTATTTGAATGAATATTTTTTCTATTCACCGCGAGTCGCATCAGGTTCATTTTCAGTCGTCAAAAGAAAGCTTCGATTATTTTTAACTCTGTTAGGCATAAATACGTTAGGCATACGGTCGTTTGGCATTCATACCTTAGGCATAATGGACATTAGGCATAAAGACGTTAGGCATAATGGACGATTGGCATAATGAACGATAGGCATAAATTATCATGTTGAAATATCACCTAAAGGATTTTTTTGCCATTATGGCCTCGGGTGGTAAGAATATGAATGTTTGAACTTTTTTGATGTTGAAGAATTATACTGGAAACTGATCAACCTCGGTCAACATTTTATTCTGCTGTATATACTTGAAGGAATCTTTGCTCAAATAAAAGCATACTCAGATTGCGTAAATTTCTCGGCGTACAACCAATAAATTTCACATGACTAAAATAGTTTTATTACTTTTGTAAAATCAATCCCAGATGTATTTACCCTTTCATGTTCATCTTTTTTATAGTGCATATAAAGCTCCAAAATTATTTTTCTTTAAAAAGGGTGGGGTCAAGAAACACGAATAACCTTTTTTCATAAGGATAGGTGCTTCCCTCGCATTGCTGGAAGCCGCTCAAATTTTGCCTTCTGCTCAATACCATTCTGATAGAATAATTACAATAGTCCTAGTGCGTGGAAAACGTAATGGAAGCCAGTCTACATTGATAGGTTTTAATAATATCGCAAAATAACGAAGATATATTAAAATTTCATTGTTCGTCGTCAACATAAACTGTCTCTGGCAGCACTGATTCATTGGAATCCAATCAGATTAATTGCAATACGCTATGTTTATAAACAACATGAGCATGAAGGGGTTAAGGTATGAATAACGTACATTAACTTAGATTAGCTTTTACATACATGAATGGTGCAAAAGTCAAAGAAAAAAATGCCTTGAAGAACAGCTCATGAAATAAAGAATGATGAATTTTATTATTCATCATACTAATATACGAATATTATAACTTCTATATTGATTATCTCCGATATTATTCAGATCAATGTTTATATTCCCGAAGTCATCAAAGAACACAAAATAGATTTCTTCGTTACGGACCGTTTTCGGATAATCACTAAACCGCAACGTTCGTGAGTCAGTGGCAATACGCAAAAATAGCTGAATATGACTATTGCACCAATATACGAAGGTGTGCTTGACGATAACACGGTAACTAGCATAATTCATTAAAAAAGGCGCAATACATGCCGCCGAAATGTCGGATGAAAAGTGAATGCTTCGTTTGGTCAATACTTCAAAGACTGGAAGCCGAGCATAACTCCACTAACAGTCGTTAGTTTTTCTCACAATTTCAATATTTTGATACAATTGTATTAATAGCCTTTTTTATTTCCACTAATATGTAATCACAGTTTCTTTTTAACGACCTTTAACGACCTTCAATTAGCTACAGATTACTAAGTAGGGAGAATTATGAAAATTTAGAGCCATTGTACTCAGGTGAGAGCAAGGATGCGAAATATATAAAATACAGATCGGAAAACTAGAAGTGGCTTAAAATCTTACGGACTAATCTTTTGTCTTCTGCTGGCAGGAGTCGAGCTTAGGCAGCATTACTACGAATCGCTCAAGTCTACCAACATATCTCAAGGCAAAGACAGACTGTCCCTCTTTACCATGAGAACCGACGGTATTTTTGCTGTCCCTCGTTAAAAGGCATGGTATAGCAAGCGTAGTGTTTTCTAATCCGACAAAAACGAGTTTAAGGCTGAGAATCCTACAATAATGAAAGGTTTGCGATTACTCTTATATTTTTGTGAATTATGCCTATCGTCCATTATGCCTAACATTCATTATACCTAACGTATGTATGCCTAACGTACTTATGCCTAACGTCGCGCACTCGTTTGAATCTAAAAATTTTGATAAGTCTTTCTCGATATAATCATTGTCTGATCGCTGATCCCACATTTCTTTACCAATTTTGTATTTAAATAGCTTTCCACCACAAGCTGAGCTAAGTCTCAGCGGTACATAATAGAATAGCGGCATAATAGAAATTGTGTTATATATCAGGTTCGTTTGTATCAAAAACCGTCCATATTTACTGCTGTAAGTTGTCGTGGTGAGATTTGTTACTTCTATTTCAGTTATTGGGGTGATTTTATATTACGTGGATGCCTTTTTGGCCATAACCGGAAACTCTAGTGATATGGGAGAACTCACTCTCTTCTAGGATATGAACCATAAATTGCAAATTAAGTATCAGATTCAGGATCTGCGCGCGATCATGCAAGAATACACGCAAATATGGGACTAGCCACTCGGTTGTAAATACGAATTTATACACGAGAAGTTACATACACGCTAGCACACGCGACAAACACGTTCACATACAAATGTTTGAGCCCTTCGCGATAATCCCCGCATATCTACGCTTACGATCTTGCAAACAGGATAACACTCCGGTGACTAAGTGAACGTTCTAGCACTTATAAATTTACAAACGCGGTCTGAAGAATGAGCCTACATTCGCCTAGGTCCATGCCCTCAGCTGGACTAATCAGGAAAAATGATGCTAATATCTACTAGGCAATATGTTCCATGGCGACATGACCGGGAATTCTAGTGATAGAGTTGATAGTGATAGAGAACTCACTCTCTTCTAGCATCTGAACCATAAACTGAAAATTAAGTATTATATTCACGGTCCGTGCGATCATCCAAGAACAAACGCGAATCTGCAAATGTGCACCCGGTTTTAAAATCGAATTTAAGCATGCGAAGTGACACGCTAGCACATGCGGCACACAAACATCTACGCGACAAACAAACGCCCACGCAATCGAACACAATAACATCCAAACACCCGAGCCTCTCGCGATGGTACACAAAGACGAACATACAATCGCGATCATCCACGCACAACTACGCCCAAGATTTCATAAACACAAAAACGCCCCCAATGATTTAGTGACCCCTACAGCACTTCTAATCCGATTAACGCGGTATCAAGCGCACAAAAATAAACGCTCATTCCAACGCGATCGTCAAGTTCATACCCCTACACAACTGAACCGTACAGTCGATATCACAATCAGAATCATGGACGTAGCAGTAATGATTGATTCTGATGGGGAGCCCTTCCGTGAACTCAGCTCTACAGCTCCAGTAGGAAAACTCTCGAAAAAGAAAGAAAGAAAGAAAACAAAATTTAAAATATCTATGAGAATCGCAATCTGTAATAAAATTATGTTTTTGTCTGTCAGTTAGTATGAAATTTAGGAACATGTTTAAAGCAGTTGCGAGAAAAACATTTTTACCAATTACTTCTCCGCGATGCAACCACATTAGATATATTTTCATTCTCTTCAGACTTTCGTTGCCAAAAAGTAAAGCTTTTTAAAAATGATTTTTTTTGTAGTTTTAGTTTTTAATAAAAAAAATTAATTTTTTAAAAAATTCAGAACTTTTTATACAGCATTTGTTTTTTGCGAAGAGATTATTCCCTGCAATTTTTTCTCGGAGTGTTTTGCTGTACAAAATACAAATCTCAAAACATTTTTTTTTTTAAAAACGATGCCTGCAAAAACTCTTAGGCCCTTTGAAAGTATTGCGCTTGAATCAAAGTGCTTTGCTTTGCGTGCAAAATGCTCAGATCCCATGCTGATAAAACGTCTAATATTTCAACTGTATCGAAGATGGTCGTTCGCGATTTTAAAGATTTTTGGGTGAGTTTGGAGGAGTTAGTGTATTGTATAATCTGTCAGGAAGTGCCAATTTGAACAACAATCGCTGTAATATTTTAATTCTTGCCAAAGTGATCGTTTAGTGTCGAGATGTGTGAACATTAAAAACAAAAGTGGAACTCTGGTCAAAGAACGAGACTTCGATTCTTTTCGTATTAGCCCGAGTTTTTGGAATATTTAGTTGCAGGTTTCACAGCCTAGCCTTGCGAAAGTCACCTCTATCAGATGCCATCATATTAGGCATTTAGTAATGATAATTTTCGATAGATTGCGCCAGGCAAACAAAATCATTTTGCAGAACAATTTACAACATGTTGATCGTGAAGCACTATAATAAAATTCCTCGTGTTTATGGATAAAATCAAGATTCAACTGCCCGATACGGCACCTCGAACTTGTGATACGGTCTTTAAAAGTATCGCTGTACAGAAAAGTAGAATCGTTACAAAGGATACATGAACAAACTAATTATGCCTAGATATTTCAATGGTGATTACGCGGTAAGATTCCTACCTGTTCCGACAATACAAAACACGACAGTATTATATTACAAACAACGCTTTGCAGTTATCAATGACAGATTCCTACCTCCACATTCTATGATGAAACGGTTCACTATCATAAACCGTAACATCAGTCGTTAAGAAAACTCATCTCTGACAATTAATACCAATACACAGTCTTCAATTCCGTTGCCTGATCCCCAAATGATTGCCAACTTTGTGACACTTGTTCAGGCTATAACGGCAACTGCAAAACCGTAAAAACTGCGTGCAACTTCAAATCAAAAGCCAGAGTTCTCAGTTGGAACGAAGAAAGAAAGAAGATCCAACCGTGCATGTACTGATGAGATGAATTCGACACGCATAAGCATTTAATTTTTAATTTGTCGATTTGTATAGAACTCTGTTCATACGAACAGCTGTTTTTGTGAATTTGAAGTATAGAATACATCCTTTTTATTATCTGTACTAAGATTCTAATCAAAATTCATAATCCCGGGATTGGATGGTCGTGCATATTTAAATTCGAAACCTAATTATTTTGAATCCAATATGCTGAGCAACAGTCTGTTATAATTTCGTAAGTTCATTTCGATCGGAACATCTAATTTTCTACAGAAACCCATATAATTTCAAAGAACCTTCCTGCATAGCAAGAAATTTTAGTTCGTTGTAAACTTGATATGAAAAATGTTGAACAGAAGACAATTTTGCTGGATTTTTTTAAAGCGTAATGCGAAGAACGAAACGATGTCTCGGAATAGTCGAACTAGACTTTGATGGTACACTAAATATAGTTTGGTTCAATAAATACGCACTGCTAATTAAATAACAAACGTAAATGGAGGAAACCGATCTGAACACTAACACAGGAACTCTGACATATAGTTTCTGTGCTCCATCACTTACACTGAATCCTGAAAATATTTCGATTAATATTAGGGTCATTTGCCTCTTTTTTCCAGGGTAGAAAAATCTCTTTTCAAAAAAAAACCCAATGTGGGTTTCCCCTATCGTTTTAGCAACTACGCTATGCCAACCCCTAAAATCATTGTTAAAAATTCCATTGCCTGTAGAAAAATATTGTAAACAAGAGAAATACTAACTCAACTTTTGTGTTTTAAATTTTGAGGTGAAATGTGTACGGATTTTTCCTAGCCCACAGTTTGTCTGCTTACGTATACCGAACTAACATTTATCAAGATTCTTCTATTTTGGAATGGCGAGTCAAATAGTTTCAATTATTCTGAAGCTCGCGGTTCATAGAAACGATTCATACAAACGAGTCGACTTCCGGCAGAATACGAACTTTCAAAAATAATTAAATATAATAAAGAGCGTTATTAATGTAACGAGAGTAATTATTACAATGAACTAAAGGCAAACGGACTAAAGGCAAACAAAATAAATAAGATGATTATGATGATGATGTAGTGAACCTACCTTCAGGGCAAGCGCTTTTAACAGCATATCCAAATGTTGCCAGCAAACGATTTTCGATTTATCGCTGTATGAAGGACGAAAAACAGTTGGATCCCTAAGCAGAAGTTCTTATGCGCACTCCACAGGGACAAAGAATCTCCTTCCAGCATTAAAAATGCAGACGTTTGAGTAGTAGCAATTGCAACACACGTTAAAGCCAAACTAATAAATATGATAGTAAAACATTTGTTCTTCGTGCAGGTATGACTGCCGCAAAATTGTAACTAACTAATCCTTCTCGTGAAATTGAATTCTCGATCCTAATACATGATACAACAGTCATAATTCTCTCGGACAAGATCATGCGTATTACCCACGCACATAAACAGCTGGTCAAATAAACATCAAACAAACAAACAAAATTAGTTTGCTTAGTCCAAATGAATGTTAGATTGATTGGCATAATCCAGTGGACATGTGTTTCCTTAAAATGCCATCAAGCAACAGACATTATATGCGTCAAAATATGTGCAAGTTTGCTTGAAAATTAGGAAATGAAGACTACTTATTAAAAATGAAGCAAGATCGAAAAAATTAGAGGGATTCCATGTGAATCAGTCCGACCGAAAAATATGACTATCGTCGATTCGAACGAAATTATGCAGTTGTGTTCGGTTTATGAATCCCCAGGGTTTTCTCTGCCAATTGCAATATTTTGATACAAAAACAATTTTTCAAAAGGGCGTTAACGTTTTTAGGTGCATTCAATTATTTTTTTTTTCGCTTACTGTATCTTAAACAGTATAGCTATCTGAGAACGAGTTACAGGGAATGAATAGTTCAGCACGAAAAAAATATACACTGAAAAAAATGTTGTGTCTTTTTCACAAAAACAAAAAATTATGTTAAGAATTTAAATTGCAAAAGTAACCCATTTTTCTAATTTTTTATATTTTGTCAACAAAAACCTAAAGAGAAGAAATATTTTGAATGTGATTGCATGATGGAGAGCTTGCCGGTAAAAAAAGTTTTTCTAACAACAACTTTATACCTATTTTTAAATTTAATACTAATTATCATACAAAGCTAAAATTTTATTAAGTATCATTTTATCAAATATCTTCCAAAATGCGATAGCTTTCGAGATATTTGGAATTTTGCTCTAACAAAAACAATGTATTCGTGTAATTATGCTCTTTTTAAAAATGATTCGCGTTACCCCATCATAAAATGTCAATAATATAAAGTTTATAGTTTCAAAAACGAAAAAAAAACTTTTTCAGTTTACAGTCAAAAATACATTTTTCTTGTTGCCATTTTAAATCAAAATGCTCTTAACAAAAATTTCGTGAAATGTAGCTCTTGAGATGTTTTAAATTTTGTTTTAACAACACAAATATTTTGTTTTATTACGACCTTTTCATAAGTTATTCGCGTCTCTCCATCAACAACAATAGGTTTTTCAAATGGCTAATAATATTTCCATAACATAATAACAGTAACTTTCCCTTTGACATCAAGGTGATAGTGTAAATCATTTGAAAGCTAGTCCGATTTCAACAATCTATAGCTTGTTCGAAAGGTATTCGTATAAGTTATCTAAAAGTATATAAATTGTTTAGTTACATCGTCAACTTCGGCAGTAAATTTCAAAAAATTGCAAAAGCACCATTCTTGCACCTTCAAACATTCATATCTTGGAAACTAAACATCAGAAACGAAAACTATTTAATAGCGTTCTGTCTGGGTGATAGGTCTTTCATTTTCATTTCAATTGGTTTGGATAAGATCGGTTCAGCTGAGAAACACGAATGAGAATTTGTCCGTTACATACACAGACAGACATTGTTCCAAATCGTCGAGCTGAGTCGATTGGTATATAAGACTCGGCCCTCCGGTCCTCGGAAAAAATCTTGAAAGTTTGAGCGAATTCTATACATTTCTTCTATAAGAAATGTAAAACATGTTTCTTCAGCAGCTGCGTCTGGCTGTGTACTTGCGAATGACTTCTTCGGTGCCTTCGTCATCGCCAGAGTGTGGAATTGAAGTTGTGCTTTCCGGCTCACGTGGTTGATTATCTGTGCGAGGATCGCGCTTGAGCTTCGTAGCATTTTTTGGATTCCTTTTCCTTTTCTTTTTCGATCATGTTTTTTTTTGTTTATCTACTGCAACACCTCAAATTAATATTTTGTTAACTCACGCAAAATATCTGACGCGCTTTCATTGATGACAAGTACTTTCCTTTCATCCGAGCACGTAATGTTTCGAATGGAAACTTGAATTGTTTACATATCTGATCGATTACTGGCGCCATCTTGAACAGATGCAATTGCGTTCTTTATGTCCTCTTCACTTCATTTTTGCGTATTTCGCACAAAAAAGCGCATCATTTTCCTGTCAAAATAATTCAATTTTACATTATAGTAGTGACCTATAGTGTCCCCAAACGGCTGACCTATCGTGCCCCCAAGCGCATGTTTCATGTTGATGTACGTATTTTTTTCAATAACAAAAATTCCAAAAAACCAATACAAAACTCGTATTCAGCATTAATTTTTACATAAGAAAAACCTCACTGAACTTTTTTTTACATTGATTAAATGTATTGTAATAAGGACGAAAGACAATACGATTTCGCAAAACAACACGCGAAAACTTAAACGACGCCATAACTAATACAGCTGATCCACGGTAACAGCCGAAATTACAGTCATCGACGATGTTCACTACCGAGTATTTAATTCACGCAACACGAGCGACCTCTGCAATAAAACAACAAAGATAATACCCTATACCTATTGTACCCCCATACCTATTTGACCCCATTCTCCCCTAACAATGGTAAAAAATTTAATCGTAGTAGACGGGATTCAAAAATAGTCCAAATGATGAGAAATTTGGCTTCTGAGCTTGCTTTGACATTTGACGCAACATGAAGGGGGTGGGGGGGGGTGTGCTTTTAGAATTCAAAGGTGAGGGTTTTCTGCAATACCCTAATCGACACTCATCACTATTCTCACAGTAAGTAGGGGAACTGAGTAATGTTATATACACTGGAGTGGGGAGTCGCTATTTTGGAATATGTTAAATTTTCAACAATTTAATACTGTACTATACGGACTCAAACTTTTTTCACGGTGTCAGTTCGAAAAGAATGTATACGTTATTTCAGATTCTATTAGAGAAAAATACGTTTACTATTACGAAAAGGAGGCTCTTAAAATGTTTTTCAGTGCATTTTAATATTGAATTACTAAATTAGATAGAAATTACTCAAACTGAATTATTCTAACTTCTCGAAATAAAATAAAATTTATTCAACGATTTACGTAAGAAATGTACGTAAGGTACGTATTTAATTGCTGGATAAGAGAAGGACGTATGTTTAAACATGTAACTAAGATATGGTGTCTCTGAAAATTACTCTCAATACTAGTGAATTCAAGCCAACCCCAACATTTACATGTTATTAAATGTAAATTCTTATGAACTGTTGACGGTTATTTCATACGCAATTTGCCAGATTAAAAGTTCTTTCTCATTCCGTATTTGAAATGTGCATACATTTGTGAAAATAATCAGAAACATTGAAAACAAGCCCTGACTGAATAGGATGTAATACATCCACTGCAACAATACAGGTTAGACTATAAAATAGTACACAAACCAAAATATGTGAAATTGACGACAAATAAAAATAGTCTGGATACGATCACACTCTGCACTTCCGTGAAATTTTAGGTATTCGGAAATAGAAATTTTACACCTGTCGAGACTAATCACTGTATTCCATTAACCACGGCAACTATAGGCGACAAGTATTTTTGTAATTGCTCAACTCTCGTCCATTCTAGAACCAATTAGCCCCCGATCGGTAGTCGATCGGAAATTACACACATCACCCATTAACGCGTAACCCGTACGCCAAACCGCTCTCTTCCCGCCCCCAGGGTGATCGATTTGATCGTTTCTCATTCGATTACTGCCCGAACTGCACACTCGATTCGAAGTCGCAAAACCACCACTGATTATCGGCAGCAGTTCCAGATCGAAAACGGTATGTAATCATCGTATCACTATCGATTAATAATAGTCCCATATTTAGAGGAAGAGAAAAAAAATCAAAAACACTGGAAAACCCAACCACCCAACCGGGATCACCTCTCCGCCTCCTCTCGGTTCGTCTCTAGAATGACTATCGATTTTTTGTTGTTGTTTTGTGGATGTTTCCTAAATTGACTGACGAAATATGATGGAGAAAAAAAATTGTGTCGAGTCATGCTGCATCAGGCAAAAAATCACCCCCGTTGGGAATTCCGGTTGAAAAATTAGACGCTTTTCCCACACATGACGCCGTAGAACAAACAATATCTTAATGGCTTAATAAGTGAGAAAGCGCAGTTTACATCAGGTTGATAATTTGTTGTTCACTGAATGTGAGTGATGTGTTGCTTCTAGACTCGGAACTAATTAGTGATGGCTTATTCCGGTTTGTGCAGCATTCGATGTGTGGTGTTCCTTCTTATTTTTAATTTGTTATATGAACGAAATTTTCCCAATTGATCTTTCAAATTTGCAATGTACGAGAAACCAACAAAACGTATAAATGCATAAATTGAATTACTAACTTGAAAAAAGTATTGGGCTTCGATTAACTGGATTCAACAAAACGATCAAACATTTAATTCCGACCATTTAACACCTGCTTATCAAAATAACAATCACAAACACGTCAGTAACAATAATCCTCGCATCGTCGGTTCTCAGCCCCACCGTGCGTGTTTCCAGTTCCATGCTGGTGTTGGTAATTACCTGTCAAGCTTAACCTTTTTCGCTCAATGGAGCAGTTTTCACACGGTCACCCTAACGAATGTCCACAATCAAAGCAGCACAACCGGCTACAGAATTCACTTCTCCGAGTTCTGTTCTGAACCGTTTGTCGACTTTCCACGCAGGAAAAATCAATCAAGCAAAGCAGCAGCAACCTACCTACGAGAGTTCGCAGCCAAATCGCCCCACCGTCGTCGTCGTCGTCGTCAGGTTCTCATGCCGGTGCAGCGCGCGGTGTCGTTCGTGAAGTTGACTCTGACTGCAAGCTAGCTGGGTTTTTATACATACGTTTCGTTTTCAAACCCCTATCTCTTATGATGATGGATTTTATGGACACCTTCCGTAACCTTGGCATACCTCGAAAACTATGGCAGGGGCCGGTGTCCGCGAACTGAAGAAATTTCGCAGCCGATCGAGTTCGAGTCCCCTTTGGATTTTCTTGAGCTCGAATCTGCGGTCTTTGATTACATAAATAGTCAAAAATGACTGATAGTTTTTTTTTTTTTTTTGGTTTAGGCGATACTAAATCGAACAGTGCTCTGCGAAACCGTTTGCCGACGAAAGTGTGTCAGATCCAGTAGCGTGCGTAGCTATTGACTTTGACTTGCTGTGCTTTAGTATAATGACTAATGTGACTCGAAAAAATGATGCTGTGACGTGCGGGAAAACCATTTTTTGCCTTTGTTTTCGTCTAAGCTAAGTGGTTTACGGCGTGGGTAGTCACATAACAATCTACGACAAAAAAAAGTTTCGATCTGAACTGCCGATTCGTACAAGTTGCGAACAAGTTTCGGTACTGGTTTTGATACGGTTATACATTTTCAAGTCAAAAACAACAATTACTCGACGAAACCCTAGTAAATAGAAGGTATCCTTGGCTTGATTAACTTGAGCATACGGAACGAGACTCTATCTGGGTCGGACCAGATTCTTTTTTTGTCTTAACCAAAATCAGGTTATTTTGACTTTTTTGTGGAATTCAATGTTTGGGAATCGAAAAACCTTGTTGTTACAAATGAAAGAAACTCATTGAGTGTAAACACTACATGTTCTAATGAATGCAAATATTTTTTTCCGGATTGACTAATAAATCCGGAAATTTATTGCAGGTTTTACCATATATGTTTAACAGAACTGTGACATTGTTTTGGGAATGATTTCATACTAAAACGTGGGTTGACGCCTCTTCTTCAATAAATGTGCTTGTCATCCAAACACGCTTGGAAGCGATGTTACAATCAATTCTTTGATTTACGATTCATAGACGGATACGGTTTTTGAGACATTCTCTTCCGACTTCTTTTTTCTCTAGCTGTATAATATCGACACTGAAATTTGAGTAAGAATTTCAGTACCTACTCCAACGCATAGCGGATCGTTTATTTTCTTCGATTCCAGGGTCACCAATACTGAACCGCGATAATCTGTTAAATGGCTTACAATAAACTTGCTGGTTTTTTAGGCAGTTGAACTTGAGTCGATTCGTTCAGCTAGCTAACAGATTAAGTAAACGTGATTCGAGAGAGAAAAAATGCGTCGGAGTAGTTTGTTATTTTCTTGAACTGTGTTACGTACGACGCTTGCCGCATTTAAACGGTGTGAATGGAAACTTTTGAAATAATGAAAGTAATATCAGTTCATGCAGTTCAGGAATCTAATACTCTGATTAACCTGTTTGTTTTCTGATCAGAGGGAGTAAACTATACACTGATGTACACGAAGGGAAAGATTTGTAATCGTTAGAGCTTGTAAAATAGATGGAATGTATACCTTCAATACTTATATTTTTTATGTCCTTTTATTAGGGTTTTAACTCCAAGGATCATTCTTCTTAATTAGATTTTCGGAAATCATATTCAGATCAAATTAATAATAAATTAAAATTCATGAAAAATAATAGAAAAAAACTTAATATTATTGGTACCGTCTATTCTACTACTTTCCGCTTCTTTTACTATTTTTTTCTTAGTGATTCTTCTGTTTGTTGACTAGTTTTGGCACGCTCGTGTTTGCGTTCATGTCGTTGATGTTAGAGCTTTGATTTTCGCTGTTAGATGTTAGGTGCTTTTTGTGTTTTCAAGTGACTTTAGTATAACCGTTTTCTTTCTTGTTTATTTCTTCCTTAAGTATGTTAACTATTAGCTGAGGTATATCGTGTAATATTGTTTATCCGGCATTTATATTTTGGCCGGCAGCCTGTTGTGTATCAGCAGATGTTGAAGGCTCTTTGGTAGTGTTGGTTGTAGATGAGTTTTTATTTTTTTTTTGGTTATTTTCCCGCATGGCTTACCGTAGTGCATGGCTACAGAACTGATATGTAGGCGTCTGCCCAAAATATGCGCTATGAATGTATATGTCCTTCTGAAGTAGCACACTCCAATTATAGGCGTTTGCATCCACCACCACTCGATCTGCCACCGTTCAACCGTCAGGAGAAAACTTGCACGGACATCTTAAAATTTGCTATCAGAACGTGAGCTGTTCGTCGCTCCTTCAGATGTTGATCATGATGTTATCGTTCTGACCGAAACCTGGCTGAATGATCAAATCAACTCGCTCCAATTACACTAGTTTGCAATTTTTGGGGTGATTGCATGAAGTTGAGAAAAAAGGTGTTTTCTAAGTCAATTTTGGGTCGCTGAACACGAAAATCATATTCATTTTCTTTTTCAAAAAAACCGTTTTTGAGATTTTTTGAAAAACGTGTTTTTGAGCACTTTTTGCAGTTATTGGTCAATATCTCAGGAATAAATCTTTCGATTAACACAATCGACTCACCATTCGAAAGGTATTAATGTGCCCATTCCAAAAATGTGTAACACGATTGGACTAAATATCAATAATTTAGGTTTAAAAGCAACCAAAGTCAAAAAGTAATGTTTGGTAAAATTATTCATTTTTAGTTGACTTTTCATAAAAAAACAATTCGGCAAAAAAAATCTTTTGAAATCTTATGTGACAGATAAACTTTTCAAGTGAATTTTAAGCCTAAGATCACGAAAATCCAATAAAAGCTGGTGATGTTATTAGGCATATATTGGTCTTAAATAAGATTACACTAGTTTACATGAAAATGAAGTTGCGAGAAAAAAGTGTTTTCTAGATTAATTTTGGGGCGCTGAACACGAAAATAATACTTAATTTCTCTTTCAAAAAAGTCCGAGTTTAATGAAAAAAAAATATTTTTCTTTTGCTTCCTCATTTTTGGTTTTACTCTGTTTTTTATTGCAGAAAAATTATTTTTCTTATTTTCAGAATCTTATGTGACAGATTTTAACAATTTTAAAGTAATCGCGATAAGCTAAAAAGAAAGTTGTTTTCTAAGTTAATTTTGGATCGCTGAATACGAAAACAAAGTTCACTTTTTTTAAAGAAGCATTTTCAAGATTTCTTCGAAAAAGGTGTTTTTGGCACTATTTTAGTTATTTGTCAATACCTTGTTCAAATAGGATTCGATTGAAACAGTTCGAAAAGTATTGGTATGCCCTTTCCGAAAATGTATAATATGTGTAGATCAAATGTACATTTATTATGATTACAATCGACCAAAGTAAAAAAGTCTAATGTTCGACTTTTTTTAAATGCATATTTCTAGTTAATTTTTTATAATAAATCAAGGACAGAAGAAAATTCTTTTAGAATCTAATAAGATAAATAATCTTTTTGCATAAATTTTAATCCAATGGTCACAAAAGTCGGATGAAAAATGTAGATGGTATGAAGCACTGAGTGAAAATTGTAACTTTTTATTTTTCGCACAATCATACTTTCGGCTGAAATAATCTTCTATACTTGATAGTTATTGTTTGTGTTGAGTACTGTCTTCTCGAGCTTGCATCCATCCATCCTGTGGCATTTGAATGGTTTTTGATATTTCATTGTACAACTAAGTGCTCTTTTTAAAAAGTGGAAATATTCGTTGGAAAAGTTTTGGTTTGTCTGTGGTGAGTACATATTTAACAAATTAAAGGAATTTTCGACTTCTGCTTCAACAGGCTTCGCAGCCGATTCTCAGTTCACAGAACATTACGTGGCTAGTGCTACAATCCCACTGAGTCCCGATAGGGACTCGAATATTTGATGACTGGCTTATGAAACCAGTGCTACACCCTCTAAACCGCCGCACCAGGGCAGGGGCTGCTAAAATCATAAAATTTTCATTTCGCTCAATGTGCCATAGCATCAACATTGTTCATCCGACGTTAGTGATATTAGGCTTAAAATAACGTAAACATATTATCTGTCATCTTCGATTCTAAAAGGTCTGAAAAAATATTTGTCCTTTTGTAAAAAAATCAATTAAAAATGAGTAACTTTTAAAAATGGTCAAAAATGCATTTCTTTTAAACTTTGGATGCTTGCAGCACTAAAAATTTTACATATGATCGACACATTTTATATGTTTTTGGAAGAGGCATCTCGGTACCTTTCAACCTGCATATTGACTATATTAATTGGATGATTTTGACACGAAATATTAACTAAAAACTACAAAAAGTGCTCAAACACGAGTTTTGACAAAATCACAAAATCGCTTCTTTGAACAAAAAAATGAATATTGTGTTCGTGTTCAGCGACCCAAAATTAGTCTAAAAATAGTTTTTCTTGAAGCTTCATTTTTCCTGTAAACTAGTGTTATTTGGTTAAAGCTACTCGGTATATCGTAACGATCGCGATTCTAATACTGCAGGGAAGAAACGTGGTGGTGGTGTGCTCATTGCAGTCTCCAATCGACTCTCATCCAAATACAAAAATGACACTCACAATCTCGAACAACTCTGTGTAAATATTCGTGGCCCCCTATTCTAATCTCTGTGTGGGTGTTGTATATATTCCCCCCTATTCCACAAGTGATGTAGAAATTATTCAGAAGCACATAGACTCCGCACTTGACATCGCAACTTCCATGAAACCCAACACTACTATTTGGTGATTACAACTAACCTTTGGAAGAGCATCCCGTCCGGATATGCCTTTCCAGACTCTTCTGAATCAACCTTTACGAGGGCGAGTACTACCTTACTGGACGAAATATCTGTACTGAACATGCAACAAATATCTACAGCGAATAATAGGCGAAATCGAATCCTAGACCTCCTATTTATAAATGAAGCAGCTTCAATGAACTGCATCGTTTCAGAAGCACTTGAGCATTTAGTTGATGTAGACGTACATCATCCTCCACTTCTAGTAACGCAGATTTGTCCGCACCTGGTTCTCCATGACGAGATGGAGAATGTCAGGGAATTCAACTTTTCGAAGACGGACTTCTCTAGACTTCATAACTGCCTATAAACAATCGACTGGAAAAATTTCTTGAATTTCGCGATCGATGTAAATGTCGCCGTAGAAAAACTTTCACTGGTGCTAAAACAGTTTTTCAGTATACATGTGCCCCTCGTCCCCGTACAAAACCTGCATAGTCTAACAACCGGCTACGTAAACTGAAAAGATTACGAGCAGCTGCGCCACTCTACGAATCCCCATTACAGAAAGGAAGTTCACTCTAGCCAGTAACAGCTAGAAAACGTATAATCGCTTTCTCTACTCAAGACACGTAGCACAAACCCAATCTAACCTAAAACGAAACCCAAACCGAAATGTTTTTTTGTAAATGGGAAATATAAAGAAAATGGCCAGTATGTAACTTGTTCGCAAAACATTTCTCGAGTGTGTTTGGAAATGAATCAGCTAGCTCAACTCAGGTGGACTGTGGCCTTCAAGATGTTCCTCGCGATGTAATCAATTTTAGAAGCATTCAATTTACCGACGAAGACATTCTGGCTGCCATAAGCAAGTCCTCTGCATTAGTGGGGCCAGATAGGATTCCTTCCATTATACTGAAAAGATGCGCAAGCGCATTGTATACATCTTTACGACTAATCTTCAACCAATCACTGTCGCAATCAGTGTTTCCCGTGTGGGAAAAAATCAGTAATATTTACCGTTTTTAAAAAAGGTGATAAGCTAAATTTTGCGAACTATCGTGGTATAACCTTGCTCTGCGTTGGATCAAAGTTGTTTGAGATCCTAGTAGGAAATATGCTCCTTAGTGAGACCAAAGCATACATATCCAAGGACCAACATGGCTTTCTTGCAGGCAGGTCAACAACCAACAATTTTGCCCAATTTACATCGTACTGCATTAAAAACATCGAACATGGATCGCATGTAGGCACTATATACACTGATCTTAAAGCTGCTTTTGATCGTGTAGACCACTCTTCTGGCAAAGATCGAGCCGCTGGGTGCTCCATCAAGTTTCGCAGGGTGGTTTAAATCATATCTCATAGATCGTTCTCTGCCTGTGAAATTAGGAAGTAACGTGTCATATAGCTTCATAAACTTGTCGGGTGTACCTGAAGGGAGCAATCTCGGACCGTTGCTTTTTTCTTTATTCTTCAATAACGTTTGCTATGTTATATCCCCAGGGTGCACACTTATATACGCTGATGATCTTAAACTTTTTCTCATTGTGCGGTCAATAGAGGACTATATCGTACTTCAGCGACATCTAGATGCTTTCTGTAATTAGTGTAATTGCAACTTGTTGGCTCTCAGTGTGTCTAAATGCTCTATAATATCTTTCACCCCCAGAAAAAATCCAAGTCTCTGGAACTACAACATCGCCGCCCAATTGCTAGAGAGAGTATCAGTTATTAGAGACCTTGGTGTACTCCTGGACTCGCAACTGACATTCAGAAACCATTACTCTCACGTTATAGTACAGGCAAATAGAAACCTTGGCTTCATATTAAGAATGCGGGTATTGTATTTTTCACTTGTTCGATCTGTCCTGGAAGCTTCCGCAGCCATTTGGTGTCCTTATACGAGCATTTGGACTAACAGAATTGAAGCAGTGCAAGCAAGATTCCTCCGTTTTGCTCTTAGAAATTTCCGTGACGTAACCCAACTGGAGCTACTACCAAATATCGATCGCTGTCGTCTGCTCGATATGGAAACTCTGGTAAAAAGACGAAATATATTCAGAGCGGTATTCGTTGGGAAAATATTGACTGGCCAAATGGGTACCCCAGATATTCTTTCACAAATCAACATCAACGTACCCCCAGAAAACTTAGATCACGCAACTTTGTAATGCAGATTTCGTTTTTAGAGCCGAGTCGCTCTAGGTTCGCTCTGAGCTGTCACTTTTGTATGGATTTTGTAAATATTAGAGCGAACCTAGAGCGACTCTGATCTAAAACCGAAATCAGCATAAGACTCGACTTTCAGCGCACCGAGTACGGTAAGAACGAACCCATAAGGGCGATGTGTAATGTTTTCAATAGTGTGTATGACCATTTCGATTTTTATGTTTCTAGTGATGTTTTCAAGAATAGACTTGCGAGATTGACTTGGCTTATAAGATTATGTTAAAATATTTCTGTAGTGTTATTGTAATGCTGTATACTTTGTATGTAATTTTGTTAATTTGTAATGTGAGATCATTGTAATCAGTTGAAAAAACGTACAAAAAGACTATGGGTTTTTACGCGCATTCGATGTATGCCTCTGAAGTGAACCTTGAAATGGGCTTTCTCCATGCAACAACAACATTAAATTTCATGTAGACCAACACTGCCCATAAAAGCATAAGAGTCCCATATGGATTTTTGTCGAAAATGAGTTATCTATTGGATTGTATTCTGTATCTCCACTGAATCACAATGCACAAATAAGATTACCAGATTTGTTCAGAACATATCGAAAAAATACCAAAACATGGTTGTACCATCCATAAGGCTCAATGAGAATATAAATCGTCAACAGCGTTTTTCTCGGCTTGCTGTTTTTCAACATGGGAGTCTTATGCTTTTATGGGCAGAACACGGGTCAGATGAAAAATGAGAAAATAAATAAAAAAAAATCATTAAATAAATATGTACATAGTGTTCTTAGTATGTTGGTAAAATATTGAGATGTTCTACCCGCGAAAGTCAGGTAAGACGGTATAGGTTGGTTCAGCCACATTTGCACCACCTGAACACCGTTGATAATGCCAGTGCGAAGATTTGTCCAAGTGTCGTTTGTGACGGATTGCACTTCTCAATACTTCGACATGAATCTTGTAATACAATCCGTGCTAGTACGAGGTGCTAAATTGTGTAGGCGATTTTCCGTCAGATCAAGGTTCAATATACCTACAGGTAATCTTCGATACAACGTACTCTCGATATAGCGTGCCCTCGATATAGCGTCACTCGATATAACGTGCAAAATTTTTAATTTATTTTTCAGGTCAAAATTTCTTTTCAATTACGCATGTGTTCCACATTTAAGAATTCAATATGCACACACAATCTTAAAACGTACTAATTGGGCTTCTAATGAGCATGTTAGCAATTGGCTATTTCATTGAAGGCCACGAGAGCGATTTTTTTTTTCAATTTCATTTGCGGATGATCGTGATTTATTAAAACCAAACATGTATCTCAATAAATAATACAAGATCAGTAAGCTCTAACTGAAATCAAAAATAACAATATTGGTGCGACCATTGTTGATTGGTTTCGGGACTGCGGAATCTGATTCTCTGAGCCGAATGACAATGTTTAAGGCATGTTGTGCCACAAAAAATAGCATGTCTGGTGCTATCATATTTGATGACAATCAGATACAATCGCTTCCTGAAACTCCTGAACAGTACTTCGGATTACAGATTCTTTTAATTATTCTCGACATTGGGGCATCAAATTACATCAACCGTACGAATCATATTGCAAGTAATGCCGACACATTCAACTCCTATTTCGGATATTCCTTAATTCAGTTCCCTGGTCTCATGATTGTATTCTCTGTTTTACATTGATGTTGCCATCATGTGACACATGAAATGACGTCCCATTGACGATCTACGAGGAATCCAGTGATATTTATCAAAATTTCTGGTTTCTAAGACTCTTTAATCCGGTTACTAGAATCGAAGATTATTTTCGAATCTTGTTATGTTTCACATCAAATAAATAAGAGTGAGAGATCATATTTGTAAAAATCTCAACGAGCTAGGCTAGGATTGAACCGAGAACTACTGGGATATGTGGCGGTTACGCTTTCCACTCAACCACCGGCGCCGTCCGTATCACAACAAAAAACCGTTATTTCATTTCCGTTTTCCTCGCATAGTGTTTCTGTTAACTATCCCTCCCGTGCAAAAGAGAGCAGATTGAAATGATAGACAGATTGAGTAGTCTTCTAAATAAATGAACTTATCCCAAGAAGCGATTTTTGTTGCAGAAGGTGGGTATAACATAGTTGGTAAATCGATTGCCTTTTACGCAGCTCACCTGTGGTCGATCCTCAATTTCTCACATATGGTTAGAAAATGTTATCAAGAAATTTTTGTAACCCGAAAAATAACTATGGTTAAAACTTCCATCGAAACAAAAAAAATCAGTTATTACTCAATAACCAGATTGCACGAAAAAGTTACGTGGTTACTGGAATAAAAATTACTACTAAGGATTGAGGAATTCCACGAAGATCCATCCGAAAATCTCCACAATCGTGACCGACCAACTTATATTCCGATGAAACTTTACAGGTTTTTCCACAGTCAATGAGATTATTTTGACTCAAGCGTAATTTTTAAAAAGGGTCTAGGTATTTCTACGTGCATTAATTTCAATTTTTTTTATTCGAGTACCCAATTTTATACCGCAAAAATATCTGAGAACGAGTTACAAGAAATGAATACTTCTCGAAAATAATATATGTGTGTGTGCTAACCGTCCTAATCCCCCTGGCCGGCAGTGGTATTATGAAAAAAAGTTTTCTGTGTATGGTCTGGTTTCCTTATGCAAACAACTTGATTTCGGGATGTAGGAGGTGTTGGCTCTGCCGATTTTCCAATGACCCATTTCAGAATGACAG
Organism: Topomyia yanbarensis; assembly: GCF_030247195.1. NCBI lineage: Eukaryota > Metazoa > Arthropoda > Insecta > Diptera > Culicidae > Topomyia > Topomyia yanbarensis. The sequence goes on along the minus strand of NC_080671.1, from coordinate 39,417,758 downwards.
GGACCTAGCGGTACATTTCGTGGTAATTTTCCCGTCGGCAAGCCCCGCTCAACTATAATACCTGTATCAAATACCTATATACCAGTATTATTATTAAACTTTCGATTCCTTGGTACGAATAAGTGCGCATGGAATTGACGCGCATTTAGTTTAGTGTTCATTTGAATAGAAAAACAAGACAAACAAAATGGATCTCACCAACATGTTAGGATACGCCTGTTACGCTGTCTTGGGCACAATGTCGCACCTTCCGGCCGTCTCTTCTGGAGGAACGAAAGCCTGCAACCACATTTGACGATGGCGTGTACAGTCTCATCGTTCGTCATCTCCGCCTCTGATAGCCAGACCGGAGGAAAACGCAACTGCGATTCAGTATGGCTCCGGAACAGCTCGAGGAGCCAACACTTTTGACTGCTGGACCACTGCACACATTTTGTATTTTTTCATTCTTAAACACCAAACGAAAACAGAAAAAAAAACTTTCATATTTTCTCTCAAAAAATTGACACAAGCGAAAAATAACTTGCGTCCGTCGTGCATGGCTACTACGATTCGTCATACCTCTTCACGAAAATAATATTCACTTAAAAAAATGTTGTGTCATTTTTCACGAAAACATAATATAATTCTATGTATCATTTTAAATCAAAACAAAAATGTTCCTGCATGCGATAATTTTCGAGATAATTGGAATTTTTTCCTCCAACAATACAATTAATGCGTGTAATTTTCCTTCCTTTTTCAAAATCATTCACGTTACCCTATCATAAAATCTCAACAATCTAATGTTTATCGTTTGAAGGATGTAAAAGAAACTATTTCAGTGCAGTTGGATGATGGAGAAGCTTTCATTAAAAAAGTTTTTCTAGCAACAATTTTTGACTTATTTTTATAATTCATACTATTTGCAGCCAAAAATACAATTTTATTTTTGAATATGATTTTAAACGCCATTTCTATAACTTTCTCTTTAACATCAAGGCGGTATTGTAAACCATTTGAAAGCTTCATGTAAACAATAAAATATAATTCAACTGTATAATTTAATCATCAGACTATATGGTTGAATAATATTGATTGTTTTTGTAAAACTTTCAAATGGTTTACAATATCGCCCTGATGTCAACTGTGCTCATCTCACTTCCCTCTTTCATGATAGATGGAGAGCAACGATTTTCAATAGAGCTCAGAATTCTAGATAAACATGTCCGAATGAGAGTCTCTCTTTGTTTTCTTTCTCTTCCGTCAATAACTCGGCCGTTTATACGTTTGCTTCTTAACTCTTAGCATAATATGCTAGACGACATCAGAGTCTTTCGATATTTATTGAAACAATGTTGGAAAGTTTCGAACATCCCTGAAGGGCTGTACGAACAAAGTTACGAAGCGGGTCATATTGATTCCGATTTCGAATTCAGTTTTAAGACACAATTTTTAGCCGAATCTGTATGAACTTGTACTCAAATTTTTGCTAGAGTTTTAATTTTCAGTTTCTGGTAAATATTACCGTTTCTGGCCTGGATGGCCAGTGGGAATCGGTGCCAAATGAAGTCATGTTTGGCATACATAGATGTATCCAGAATCGTCATCATAAATCACAGATTTATTGACAGAATACTAATAATAAACACAAACAAAACATATCAGTTCTGTTCATGATAAAACATATCTTGGGTGTCCCGCATTAAAATTCCGATGCCGATTCTGGCGGTACAATAGTATTTCATAAAATACTTAACTAGTGACAATGCGGTCAATAAATGAAATTGCAATTTGTTTATTGAGAGCTTCAACCGGGTGGTCATTCGCCCGTATCAATATATGAAACTGATCCCAAAGTTTTTTATTATTCCTGAAAGCTTATATAAAATTTTAGATAAAATTATATTGATACTCTGTTTCAAATATTGACCTTGGATTCTACATGAAAATTATATATCCGGAAGATCCGGAACATCCGTAAAACTGGCTAATGCTCCCAACGAACCCTGCAAATAGCACTCGAGTAAATAGCAAACTCATCCGTATTCGAACAATAACGGCAAGATAAACAACACAGTCGCACCTAGAAAGATGACGCAAAAGCTGATAAGATCTAGTAGATTAAGGTGACCACGCTTGATTTGTCCTGGTTTTTCTCATGTAAGCCTAAAATATTTATCTATATTGAGTCTTCACTTTATTCACTCTAGTCCAGATCGCAATTACGACCGATCGTAAGCATAACTGCAATGTAAACACACCCTTAAACATAATTCGACAAACAAAGGTTAATACACTTGAATCTCCCATTTATAGCATCCGATGCATTTTTTTATCTTTCAATAGTGCCTCGTTATTTCTCTTTTCAACTGCCTTTTCTTATATGGAAATTGAAAAAAGGAAAAACGAGGCGTTCGTTTGTTCGTAGCATATGAATGAGCTGTAGTCCGTTGGCAAGGAAATCTGTCAACCGAACAAATCCAACCGACTTCAGTTCTGGACCAAACTCTGGCCGTTATCGATGAAACGATGGTTACCAGAGCTTCTTCTCGGCCTAAATTGTCTTTCAATTCGGAACCCGAAGAATTCCCTTTGGTACCTGAAAAGACACATCGGCGTATCGGTGACTCTACTAACTAACATCAATACCTATCGTGGAACAACTTCATTGAGCGCTCTCTCGAACTGGTGATCATGGAACCACTTCAGGGTCTATGCAAGCAGTACCTAATCTCCGATTAACATGGCTTCACGCCTGAAATGCGACTAACCCGCCAAATCTAGCATTCTACATAATAGAGAGTATGGAATGTTGCGCTCAAACTGATATTATTTACTACAATCTATCCGCCACTTTTCATATAAAAATTTAAAAAATTGAGCAATTTGCACTAAATGGTAGCTATTTGAATCCTAGCTCTCCCATCGAGAGATAATGATTATCATTGAAGATTGCCAGGTACTTATTTTCAGGAATAGCGCAAAGACGTTACTTGAGCCGTTGATGTTTCTGCTTTACTTCAATGACATGTATTTAGTGCTAACTACTCGACGGTTCTGCACAGACGATCTCAAAGTATTTCATCTCATCCGCTCAATTCAGGATTGCCGATTTTTTCAACAACATGAAACCTTCGCTGAAGGTGGTGTAGCAAGAACTGCTTGCGTGTAAACCCGAAAAAGTGTTCCCCGATTAAATTCTAATGAAAGATTTTCTGACAGAGCTCTGCCTGCCAAACCTCCAGTACTTTTTTACTATCGGAGCTCTACCTGTCATACCTCAGAACATTTAAACTGCCGAAAACCTAGTGAGAAGACACAGTCCATTGAGAGGTAACGGTGGAGCCCTTGCGACTGTCCTGTGGGTTTTGTGCTCGTCTGATATGGTCACCCTATAGTAGATTGCAATTGGAGGATATATATATATATATATATATATATATATATATATATATATATATATATATATATATATATATATATATATATATATATATATATATATATATATATATATATATATATATATATATATATATATATATATATATATATATATATATATATATATATATATATATATATATATATATATATATATATATATATATATATATATATATATATATATATATATATATATATATATATATATATATATATATATATATATATATATATATATATATCGATTGTGATACGGAATACCCAACTTTTATTCCAACATGAGCCATCAGAAATGCATTTGATTTTAATCACTTTTCCTTGCACTAAAATTCCAATAGCGCGAGTTACAGTTTCCCAGTACTATAATTTCTATCTATTACGGTGCAGCCGTAATTAAATGTGCACGGTTTACACTTCAGAATTTCACTGGCATCGGGTCATAATTAGCCGTAACCTAGTAAGAAAATTGGCGTCCAAAGCCAGACCACCCTAACCAGATAGATGAAACGACTAAAATCACTGGCCATTGTTGGTACCACCTAGCAAGGCACAGCCATTCATCATATCGACGCAGGTTGGTTGATCAACTTCCCTACTGGGTACAAGTCGAAAACAAACAGAAAATCCGTCGCACAATCGCGCGTCGCGATGTTGCAACACGCGTCTATTAGGTAATCCCCTTCGAATTTACATTTAGTATAAACTGTTACCCTTTTGCGCAGCAGATCGACAGAGGCTCGGTGAATGTGTGTTTCGGTCAAGTTCAGTGGACCGACGAACGCTGGCTGGTCTGGCTGGCCCCTGGCTGGCGGCTGCTTATTATTAATATTATGTATGTAATATCGCATCATGGGGAGCGGCTTTTCGATGACGTTTACTTTACTAAGGCATCATCGCCATCGTTTCTCACCTGAGCTGAGCTGAGCAGCGAGCCGCGCGTGTGTGATTTGCAGGTCGTCCATGGCTGTGTTGGGATCAGTTTTCGTTTTGTGTGGTTTTTGGGGGGCCTTTACGATAATCATGTACACGCGCGTAAACGATGGCTCTGAATGTGAGAGTTGGTTTTGGTAAGCGCTTGCTTTTTACTTGCGGGTAATTGAAGTTTAAGGTTGTTAAATAGAGCAGAAACGTGTTTGCCGGGAGATTTAGCGCTGGTACTTAGTATTATTTCTGGTGGTACTTGGTCTCGGTACACTGGCCGGCATTGCACTTGAAATCTAATGGGCTGTGATCGTGAGAGACGCGATGGTCAGCAATATGTGCTGTGCGGAGATTCGTTGGCTCTAGGTCATTTTGGTTAATGGCGTTCAACGGAATGCCATTCAGGTAGTTTGGGCAAATGATTAATAGCTTAATAGCTTAAGCTTGTTTAGTTTATAGTGCTCGTGGACATATCATGGTTTTCTCGTATAGTATGTAAATTGAAATTTTTCTTTATCAAAGTTTTTCAGCTGATCATGAGAATAAAATAGTACATTATATTGAATCGGTGAACAGGCCATTTTATTATGTCTGTTCGCTATGATTTGTCAGTAAATGGCCGGTTCAACAGTAGATCGTAATCAGGACACAGTTAATGACTGCTTTCACAAAGCATTTTTTTGTTATTTATAGTTAATATATATATATATATATATATATATATATATATATATATATATATATATATATATATATATATATATATATATATATATATATATATATATATATATATATATATATATATATATATATATATATATATATATATATATATATATATATATATATATATATATATATATATATATATATATATATATATATATATATATATATATATATATATATATATATATATATATCCTACGGAATCAATTAAGATTAAGATTGGTGAAATTTTTAAGAAAAGAACCACATTCGCCGAATTTTTGTATTGACATAGGTAAATGTCCCACACTTTTTTTATGTAGGTGATCGTTTCATTTAGAAACTTCTATGGTACCAAGTTATGCGGCTAGTCACCGCTTCGCTCAAAAAACATTTCCGAAATTGGCACCAAAAGACCTATTGTGACGCTTGTATTTTCATGTAAAATTTCAGGACGACATTTTATCAATTAAAAGTTGTTTTTATTCTTAGAGCAGCCGCGCTTTGTTGCTCTCTCAGACGCATTTTTCGATAATTATATAAATTGAAAAGTTATGAAATCTTTATTGGACAAACCATTCTTAGTATCGTGACTATTTCAATTTTAGAATGAAAACCGTCAAAGTATTAATTCGGATTTAGTTTTTGGAATAGAGTTGCCCTAGGTGCGCTCGGAACTGTCACTTGTGTATGGATATTGTAAACATTAGAGCAAAGCTAAGGCGACTCGATTCTAAGACCAAGAACAGCATAAAATTTCAACGTTGGTAGATTTGCTTAGGTTAGATTGCTCTACAATGTTCCTGAACAAAGAAAAGAACCTTAAAATCAGATTTCTGCCACAGATTGCTTGGAGAAAAATTGTCTTAGGAATCCGATAACTGATAGAATTTTTAATGACACATTAGGTTGCATATGAACCTCGAAAAAAAATATATTTGGAAAATATAAAATCACACTGAGAAGAAAAATTCGTTATAAATTCATGTACAAAAAATCACGATTTCATGAACTGACGGTTTACGAAAATCGTGACCAAGTTCCTGAAATTATGAGTAATAAACCTCGTATTCATGAAACTATTTGTGTTTTCATACAACTATTTCGTACCAGCGATATGCATGGCGTTACATTACAATGTTTGGTTGGGCTAATGTGGTGGTTCCCTGGACATGTTAGTTTTTGTTATACTTCTTGTGCATAATTTGGAGATACACTGGTTTATATAAACTTTATAAACGAAGAAAACCAACATTTAAACAATGTTCCTGATTCCAGGAGTTTTGTCGTCATATCCATAAGTTTTCGACACGTTATCGTGATATTATATTCATGAGTTTAGTATTGAATTTTTCTGGCAGATTTTTGTTCATGATTTCTTTACCTTAGTCATGAATTTTAAAATTTCAATTCACATTCTCGTGATTATTTAGTCACAAGTAAAGTGATTTAGTTCCATGATTTCAGGATCTTAGTCACGATTTTCGTATTTTATATGCACGTTATCGTGATATTTTATTCTTGAGCTAACTTTCTATCTTGACACGTGGAGTAATGTATGATATTCGTAATTCCTCCTCGTCTTATCGTGATATGTTATTTTTTAATTACTATCGATTTTTTTTTTACTCGGAGTAACGTGGCTATATAAACTGAATCAAAAAAGTGTGACTAATTCAGTGCAAACGTGATTTGAGGCTTATAATGTATTTGGGGTCCTCAGTGCAGTTTTAATTTTCTGTTCGGATATCACATTGATCCTCATCAAATGAATAACGATATTCGAGGTCCTAATAGTTTTCTTATATCTGCTGCTCGTACCTATTACTAATGGCTGGACATAACAATATGATATTTCACGCAAAAGCTCAAATTTTGTGTAAAAGATCACGTGAAAATGTCATGACCATGTGCAGATTTGCATGAAATTGAAAATGATTAGAGATATCTTCTAAATATCACAAGCGCTCACCAGTACCAGTTCACAAATACATCAACAATATTTTATGATTTTGTGAACTATTTCACGGGCATGCGTGATTATTTTAGCTTGAATCATGAACCAGTTTACATTTTTATGAATATTTTTTTTATTCTGTGAACTATTCATAAGCATGAATTGTGAGTTGTGACTAATGTACTAGGAATAATGAATCAGTTCGCGAATATATAAATAATATTTTATGATTCTGTGAGCTATTTCACGAGCACGAATGGACAGTCATGACTTATTCGCTGGGAATCATGAATCAGTTCACGCATACATGAATATATTCCGATTTTGTGAACCATGTCATGAGCACGGATTAGTCGTGATTATTATAATGGGAATCATGACTAATTCACGAATACATGACAATTATTTCATGATTTCGTGAACAATTCCACGAGTACGAATGGTGAGTTGTGATTAATATAATGGAAATCATGAACCAGTTTATGAATACATGATTATTTGAGTAACTATTTAAGCGATATTGATCTTTTTGTCATATTATGTTTCCATCAGAAACATGAACTAATTACCGAACAAAGTGTAAGACATGAATCAAATTATAAAAATAAGAACTTAGGTTGTTTTTGCTCGTAGTGTGTAATCGTTTGCCTAATCTGTTCAACGATTCATGAAACCATAAAATCAAATCAATAGTAATTCGTCAAAAGGGCGAAAGTGTTTTTTTGTAAACAAACTTGTTTCGCTCATTAGTCTGCTGCAGAGTGGAATTTCATGAAAAATATGCGTTAATGTAAATTTTTACCCTTCATAGAAGTAATTTCAATTGTTTTCTGCTTTAAAATTATAGTCGATTAAGAGAAATCATCAAAATAAAAGTTTGTTTACAAATCTTATTCGCCCTTTTGCAAATTTAATATGGAAATTTCAAAATATAATTTTGTGGTTATAACATTTGAAGAAATTTTAAAAACTATTATATTTTTATACAAAAAAATTCCACATATTGAAAATGACAAACAGTCTAATTTGAGTTATTTGAGGTTTATTGAATTTTCACAAGCTTTCCCCCTCAAATTCGGCAAAGATCTCCGGGAGCTGTAGGACTGCTCTGAAGTTAGCAGAAATATCGCAAATTTCGTATGAATTCTCACGATTTAGGACTCTCATAAACTTGATAAAATTTTTCTGAAGTTCTCAGAGCTATTCAAGAGTGTGTATGACTTCTTTGAAATTCATTCCCTAGAGTTCCTATACGATAATTCCCTGGAGAAAGTTGTAAGAGTTTATTGAATTTTGAATTTCTAACAAGACAAGGTGCATCCTTGTTACACTTATTATATTTACTGCATGCTTAGTACGTGGAAGGTTAACGCACCCAACTACAGACTGGGAGATCGCAGGTTCGATGTTTGCTCGAGGACATATCTTTGTTCAGTGTTTCCACTAGATGGATAAATTTTTGCCATATCTCTTTCTCACCGCTTCGCTCATTTCTATTTTTCCGTTCGACATTTTCCTAAAGACCTAGGAAAAAGAGAAAAAAAAACCTTAAAATAAAGAAATGTAAGCAAATCCTGGATAAAATCGTCATCTGTTTGTGGATTCTAAGGAAGCGTTAGATTTAGTGAAACAAAATAAACTATTGCTGATTTGGCTTGAGCATAACTTTCCTAGAAAACTGATTTATCTCATTCGTATGGTTCAGGATGGATCAAAATCAAGCATAAAAATTGTCGAAGAGACATCCAACACATGAGCGACTATAGTTGAATTCAAAATCACAATGCCTATGTAGTTGTCTCTCTTGTTCTTTACTTGAACAAATCTTCCTTTAACTCACTAAAATTATTAGTGGGATTTAGGAAACCACAGCAACAATACACTAAAATCAATAAAATCCATGTGAACCAGATCGCCAACAAAAAATTGGCCTTTACAAGTTATACGGTCTGGGGTCACTGGCTGGACATCTTTTAATTCGACCGCTTTTTGTTGAACCTCCGCTAGCGGACCATTGTCAAATTTTTCAAGCGAAAAAACAATCAAAACGACAACAGGTGAACAAGTGACTACACTACTAACATCTAATAGTCGTTTCAACTAACGAATCAAACACGTTAGTTGAACAACCCTAGTAACAATTGAGGTTTTATGGCACTCTTGAAGGTCTTCTTAAAACTTAGAATGCTCTTGTAGTGTGCTATAAAACCAGAATTGCTACTTGGGAAGGGTGGACATCGGAGCAGCCAATCAATAGCGTGCGGTAGTTGGAAGGGGGCCACTTTGCAGTGACTCTTGGTCGTGTCAGATTGGATTCGTGTTTCGCGATCATTCAGGATGACCATTTTTATTGAAGTCCTACTTTCCGCGATCTCGTCAAAATAAAAACACCCCTATGATTAAATTTACCCGTTAGAAACTACGAGTTTTCAAATTCGATCTCAACGGTCTATAAAATGTCCAATTCCCATACTATTGCGGATCGCGGGCGCTCGGAATCTCCAACCCTCGGTACATATATTCAATTGCAGCTTCCCAAAAATAATAAATGAAAATCTGGATATCGGAATCTGAGCCGAGCGAATAACAAAATATATAAATTTATGCAAATAAATTTATACATTTAAACGCTCAGGCGAACAAACACGTTAACATACAAACCCTAGCGTCCCTCACAATCAGCAACGTACACCTACGCCCGCGATCTCGCAAATATGATAACAGCCAGTAATAAAGTGAACGTTTCAGTACTAATATATTTACAAATGCATTCTCAATCACGAGCCTACAAACGCCTGCGTTTGCGCGATCATGCATCGGTCGTGTCCGGAAGTCAGTACCCTCGGTTCTAGCAGCCTAAGTTCATGCCTTTAGTTGGACTCATCCAAAAAAATACTCTCCTATCTACTAGACAACATAGCGACATGACAGGGAGCTCTTGCGATATGGGACAGTTTACTCGCTTCTAGTATCTGAACCGTGTACTGAAAATTAAGAATCAGATTCACGGTCCGCGCGATCATTCTAGAACGCAGACGAATATGCGAAGGGCCACATAAAATAAATAAAATACTCGCTAGCACACTCGACATACAAATGCCCACATGATCGAACACGGTAGCATAAAACGCTCGAGCACCTCGCGATGATACAAGAAGGTGAGAATGCACACATAACTGCGCCCAAGACTTCACAAACGCCAAAATAGCCCGATGATTTAGTGAACCCGATTACACTTATAATCTGATCAATTGCGTACAAATCAATGCTCATTCCTACGCGATCGTGAAGTCTCTAGGCCCACGTATTTAAACCGTACATTCAATATCACTAGCAGGTCCGCTGCAATTGACCTTAATCAGTGTTGTAGTGGATGACATTTCTCGTGTCCTTTGCAATTGTAGTCAGTGATTCTAGCAGAGAGCTGGAAAACCAAGCTCTACAGCTCTAGAGGACAACTCTCAAAAAATTCAACTTAGCCGTTGTCATCCAACTTCATTACTTGCATAATGCTGTACTGCTAACGTTCATAAGCTTGACCGTAGCGACAAGTTTTGCTATGGACAACAATATGCAGAACGTTATTGAGTGTGACAGTGTTAGATCAACATACTTGTTTATATGGATGATGATAAGATTGATGTGCGTCTGCACGGTCTATCCCCGCGTACTAGCAATAAGTTCATTGCAACAATTTTTTCAGAGGTATCTCCAATGGCGTTTTTGTCGTGAGAATGGGAGTGATGAAACCAGTTCCTTCTTACCTGAACTTTCAATATGAAATAGAAAGCGTTACAAACTCTCATATCACGCTGTTTTCATATGAAAGGGAGACCCTTTCGTGCCAGTTCTGTAACAAGAAGACACATTATGGAAATCCATCTACAAAACCCTCTAACAAAGCAACAACAATCGAAAATAAACTCAACATACAGTCCACATCAACCACAACTAAATTACAAACAATCGTAATTACTACTCAAGCACCATCGAATGTCGGAACAAAAGAACATATGCACATTATTTCCGACCCTTGTGATGCACCTACTACCTTCAATTCAACAGACAAGAACCACCACAAAAAATTCAAATGAGTTTATCGTGAAAATATGTATTACATCAGTGGCAATCTCCCACAAAAAGAAGATCGTTGCACGATGTAACAAATCTCATACACAATTTATTTCTATTTATTTATGTTTTATTCACACATTGTAGATGTTAAAGGATCCGGGGCTCAGTTAAGCTAACATATTGAGCCGTGTCAACAAAACCAAAAGAAAAGACTATGAAAGCTTAGATCAAATTTCTAGACATGAAAAGATAAATCTGATTACTACACTAGTTTATAATAAAAATTAAGTTACGAGAAAAAATATTTTATAAGCTTAGTTTAGGTCGCTGAGCACGAATACAATATTCATTAATTTTTTCAGAGAAGCGTTTCGGAGATTTTTTCGAAAAATATTTTTTTTATCTTTTGGCTAATGGTCAATATCTCGAGAGAAAATCATCCTTACAATATCATACAAAAAATATAGGTATTGTCTTTCCTAAATATTTATTATGTTTAGATCACATGTACATTTTCGAGGTTACTTACGATCAAAGTCGAAATAAAAAAAAATGTTTGAAAAATTGTTTGAAAAATTAACGAACATTTTTCTAGTTAAAACTTTGTCGCTTAAAACCATAAAAGTTTATATTTGATCTACACATATTCCACATTTTTTGAAAGGGCAGATCATTACCTTTCGAAGTATAATAATGCAATCAGTTGCTTTTGCGATATATTGATAAAATAATGGAAAAGAGTATCCAAAACATGTTTTCCAAAGAATCTCGTAAACGCTTCTTCGGAGAAGAAAATGGATATTGTTTTCATGTTCAATAACGCAAAATAGAAATTTTATTTTTTTAGCTTAGTGTGATTACCATAAAATTTGTTAACTAGTGTTCTGTATTAAGATATTATCCTCAAGGGTCGTTCACCTTATTTTTTAAATAATATATCAATATTGGATACAAAATAAAAATAAAACAAATAATAAACTATTGCCGCATCTATCCTAGGCACCCCGTTCACCGCTGTATGTAAGAATCTTTCATCTCTTTTAATCATTTAACCACTGCTGCTTGTCGATCATTCAACCTGCCCTCGCACTTGTATATGCCCATGTTGTCTTTGCTAAAGCAGTATTGGTTTTCACTGTTGGGTGTTTTCCATTGTTCTTTGCGTTTCTGACTTACTCTGATACAGCCGTCTTCTTTTCGGTAATATTTCACTAGGTGTGCTGGCTTTTTGTTTGGAGATATCGAGAGGATTATTGGTTGGGCGGCTACCTGTGGCGTAGCAGCAACTGTCGAACACTGGTAGTTGGTGTTGATTATCGTAGATAAGTTGTTCTTCAATTTCGGTAGTGAGCCAACTTCTTACGGAGCTGACACCTGAGAGTCTTCCCAGGATTTGTGTATAACGTTATTTGAATATAGGTGACACTAGTTGATGATTCGAAAGTCAAATAGGATGGAATGAGTGTGGTTAACCGGATTGTCAACACTTGATCGCCGATGGAAATGCTAAAGAAAAAGTTTCTTCAAGTATGATTCCTAATGGACACATTTTCTCCTTATTTAGACACGATAATTTTAATGAGCTTTGAATTACCATGCGCTGTTATATAATATGAGCGTACTTCGGTTTTATCCTCATTTGGTCGATCTTAAGTAAGACCAGACTAAGTCGCAAAACATCAAAAAATGAGATGACGATAGCGCTGGATAAAAAATTTCTTCAGCTGCATTCGACTTTTGCCAGATTTGAAATATGTAACTATAAACAAGAATTGGGGCAAAAATTAATTTACAATTATAATGTAAAGGATATTGCGATTCAAACTTTGAACACGTTTTTTTCTAAATCAATATATTGTCGCTTAGTCCGGTCTGACTTAACACACACCATTTGTTTATATGCGGATTTCTCATATTCGACATCGTATTGTATGTTGCTCTTTACTATGAAGAATTCTGCCTCGGACAACATATTGAACGTTATAAGTACTGCCTTACGAGTTGGGTAAGGGGATCTATCGTAAGCTCGAGCTCCATTTTCATCTTTATCAAACATTCAACTTCTCGTACTATAGGCCAAATACGAAACTGCGTAAAGTCTATCGTGGTTGAGTTTTCTCGTAGCGAATACACTTTTTCAAAGATTTTTCTTACGCGGCTCACTCATTTGAACTATTTCAGGTCCACGTTGCTTAGCGTTTAAAACAATTATTACTTTTAGTATGGGCAAGATTTTGTCACCACAATAAATAATACTCGAAAACCAGAACCTTTTATTTGAGCGCTGACAGTTATAAGTATTATTCTTAGAACTGACTTTGTTGCTATTAGTCTATTAGTGTATTTCGCTGAAGCAGTGCTGCCAGTGACATTTTTTAGTTAGCGGTGAAAACTGAAACTTGGGTATTATTGAAGAATGATAGAATCTATCAATTTAGACTGTCGTCAAGTATCTTTTCCTTGCATTTAGACTATTGTAAGTATTCTAGGAGGAACGTATCGAGCATCGGAAGGTATAAATTAAGCAACTTTTAGCACTGCGAGATAGATGCTCTTGATCAAAACAGGTTTTTCGTCTATCTTAACCGCAACAGATTAAAAGGAAAGTTTTGGAATCCTCATCGCGCTAGACAAAAGCTTGACATGAAAGGGTTAATAAAACGGTAAGGGAGTAGGCGGACTTTTCTATAGTGTGTTAGTAAAAAAGACGCGGGTGGGATTTCTACGTTTACTTTACCGTTAAAATTGCTGAGCGTCTGGTGTGAAATGCTCTAACCGAAAGTAATATTGTGAATGATTGTGAATGAAAGGCAACAATGGACCTCTTGTGTAATGTAAAAAATTATTTATACGTTCATTATGCACGAAAAACAAGTATTTTTTACTCGCAAAGAGCCACACATACGAGTTTAAACAGGATATTCAATATGGTTTATAAAGCTTAGACTTGAAGTTCCTTGATGAACTAAAAAATAAAAATAGCAAAAAGTTTCAATTTAAAAAAATGGCATCATATAAACTAAAAAATCTCATATTTTATTGAATTTTTTTCTCACTTTTCTTCAAAATAATATGAAGAAATTTTTTTTCCGTTTTTCGTGGTTCATCGTCTGTGTACATATTATCAAAGAAGGATTTGTATAACTCTTTACCTCATCCTACTAACCAAAACTTATCAGAGTTATACAAATCTGGATTCACCCTGACAAGTTATACGATCTATGCAACTCTCAGAAGTGATATCATGTGTTTATTGCTCTGGGCAGTCGGCTACCGAGAATTTATGAAAGATTTATCGTGCGTTGAATTAATTTGGTAATGCACGGTTTGTAAAAAAACAACTTAATATAAGCAACAAGCTCCGGACAGCCGACAGAAAAGAGTGTTGTTGAATTGAATCAAACGGCATGTGAATGATTGTAATATTCCTAACTTCTTTATTTTCCACAAAACACGACATTCCAAGAATAATATAATGTACTGAAAAGCCTTTACTATCTCGAGATATCATTCGGAATAGATATACTAATTTCAGTGTAATTAAAATTGTAATAAACTTTACCATAATTATAATCATAAGAACTGAAACTATGTATTGATTTCTTTCTCCACGAACGTTTGAATAAGGTTCTAATATTTATTACCATTACTCGCGCGTGTTGTTATGTTGACTGAAGTGCATTTTAACCAGTTAAGCACTATCGAAATACCTATAACGACACGTGTCCGGGTTTTTCATGCTAATTACTATAACAATATTAGAGACACCAAGAACGAAAAGAAACTAATCTTTATTTCAAACAACAATGTGCCCATAATATTATAATTAAATTATTATAACTGATTGATGATTTAGTGGACTAAAATACACCAAAGAATAAGACAATAATACATTCGTTGTACGTGCTAATATGAATGCCACAAATTGGTATTTGAAATTCGATTCTTCTATCGAATTGTCAATTCTTAATCTTCATACATAATTAAAGAGTCATCATTCCACTCTGACCAGATTATGCGTATTCCCGACGTACATTAATACGGCGAATACGTGTTTCCTTACAATGCTATCTTAACAAAGTACATTTAAAGTTAGATGCGAAAAACATGTGCAGTTCTGAATATTGTAAAATGAAGATAGTTGTTTGCAATAAAAGATCGGAAAAAATAGTTATATAACTAAGGTGGTTCATTTTCAAAGATAGTACTGTTGATGGATCACCCAAATAAAAAATAGATGATAAGTGACACGAAAATAGCCGCCGTGGGCATTTTGAAATACTGTGCGCTTAGAAAGTCCTCTTGGATCAATTCAAAAATTATATTTAACTTTTAAAGAAGAAAATCATTTTTTTTTAAATTTGTACATTTTTTTAAATTTTGTTCGCAATTACTGCGATAATTTTAGGACGTTTTTAGTAGTATTATATTAAAACAACATTTAGCATTTTTAAGCTACGGTGTGCGAAGTCTGTGCTAACGAATGTAAGAATATATTATAGAGCTTCGGGCTTTCAATAAATTTTGTAGCAGACCTGAAGTTCGAGCATTTTCGAAAATTACCTCCCCTCGTAGAAAGACCTACTCGTTATTTAACAAAAGTCATCTCGTAATTCTAACTTATGCAATTCATTATAAAACAGGCACTTTGACCAATGATACGAGATTCTGTTTTGAAGAGCAAAATTATATGTGAGGATTAGAGCAATAGCGATGATGCAATTAGTCACAGTGTTGATTTCAAGGTAAGACATAAAAATGAGGGTAATATTTTCCATAAAAACTATTTTTCATTAAATTGCAACTTTATAAAACCGCTTTACGGAAAAAACGCTGTAGTAAATAACCCATTGCGTTTTTGTCTCTTGTCAATTTGGGTAGAAGTAGTTTAGAGTGTATTGTTTACCCTGTATTTTATCGCTGTTAGTTCTCCGAAAATTGGAATAAATGGCGTCAGCGAAAAGCAACGTCGCTAATTGTTTTTGCTCAAGCACCTGGAAAATCCTTAACTTTCTCATCAAGACAACGGAAAACAACTCGGAAGCGTGCAGTCAACGGTGAGTCGTGTGATTAAATGTTACTACTAAACTTTGAACATCGAACGGAAGGAGAAATGCGGTCAGAATGGATGTTCTATTAGTGATCAGGATCACAAGCGTGTAGTGAAATCGTTTAAGCAGAATCCCAATGCTTCGGTTAGGGATGTGGCCAAAAATTTGAATCTGTCCAATTCTTCCGTTCAGAGTGCCAGGAACCGGGAGGGGTTGCATACGTACGTGGGAAAGCTATGGGCTCGGAAACTACACCCTGATGCTGATGAAGCTTCATTGTCTCAACAAGGATGATAAGACTTACGTCAAGGCGAACTTTCGGCAGCTTCCTGGGCTACTGTTCCTCACCGCCCAGCACAAGTTTGATGTTCCTGAGCAAGTAAGGAAACAGAAACTTTCAAAGTTTACCAAAAAATATTAGATTTGGCAAGCAATCTGCTCATGCGGCCGTTCGTGACTACCGGGACTGTAAACGGACAGATCTACATCAAGAAGTGTCTACAGAAGCGTCTGCTTCCTCTGTTGAAGCAACACGAGGGTCCTACGATCTTCTGGCCGGATCTGACTTCGTACCACTATTCAAATGATACCCTGGAGTAGTAAGAAGCCAACAAGGTCACTTTCGTACCCAAGGACATGAACGCTTCTAATGTCCCGGAACTAGTGCCCTTCGAAAAATACTGGGCTATTATGAAGCAGGCACTACGGAAGCATCCCAAGAAGGTCAAATCTGAGGAAGACTTGAAGAAAAAGTGAGTTTTCGTACAGAAGAAGCTGCAGCCAGATGTTGTACCGAACCTAGTAAGTGGAGTTAAGTATAAGGTTATGGTATTGAAGATGAATGAAATAAATATGCCAAAAGCTTACTAATGGGTTAAAATTTATTGTCTGTAAGTTTGAAAAGTCGGTCCACTTAATAATTTTCTACAGCGTTTTTCCGTAATGCCAGTTCATAATCGAGCATTGATAGATTTATTACACTTGTTCAATGCTTAATCGACGTATTTAGATCAATTAAGGGTCAACTGCAATATTTATTACCAATCCGACCGCGGCTCCAAATCGCTTTGCTTAGCATCTCAGCATCGAGTAGAAGTACTCACGCTATCAAAATTCAATCAATTCATCATTGGCACACTCGCATAAATTGACAGATTGGCCATAGCCTACTTGTACCATCGTAGTTGGCACCGGGCGGAAATGCAAGTGCTACGAGCATACCATTGTTGTTAAACATACCTGCAACACCTTCCGTCATGCGGTGCTCCGGCCGGTGGTAATTTAACGAAGAACAACGCCTAAGGCCAAGGACTAGGCGGAATGCTCACAGGCAGGTAGCTACTCCGCTTCACCTGCATGGCAACCACTGAAAACATGCAGAATCAATAGGTGAAACAGAACCGAAAGAATCCGCTGCTACTCGGTGGCATATCTGCCCGTGATCTTCAAACAACAACGCTTCACCAGCTACATTCAATTACAAACAAGTGATAGGTACCTGCGGCTTGATGGCTCCGAGCCTCGGATGTAATTGCTAGCATGAATGAACGCATAGCT
Source organism: Topomyia yanbarensis (assembly GCF_030247195.1). Lineage (NCBI taxonomy): Eukaryota > Metazoa > Arthropoda > Insecta > Diptera > Culicidae > Topomyia > Topomyia yanbarensis. The sequence goes on along the minus strand of NC_080671.1, from coordinate 39,400,058 downwards.
GAGCCGGTCCGCAGCAGCGTTATAAGGCCACGGTCATCGCTATTTATTCCTGTTGGTCTGTGGCCAAAAAGCAAGGAGGGCCAATGTCGAGGTTCGGCCAATTGAAAGAAAAAGTGGCTCGCATAATGGCACTGGTAATGAGTGTTTGATGTATGTATGACGCGATTATAATACCGGGCGCACTTCTTGTCTGTCAGTCTTTTTTTTTCGGTACACTCTTTACACTTATGTACACAAGTTCGGCCGGTTGTTGGCGCAGGCAGGTCCAATGACCGCCAGTTGGTTTGTGTTGTTGATCGTTATGACGGTTTCTTTCGACAATTGCTGGTGGCTGTCGACTGTCGGTCGATTATTCATCCTTTTTCTCGTTTACCTACATACCACTTACCGGGTGGCCTTCAAATCTTAATTTGGCTGTCATTGAGCGCGAAGCTTGGGACAAATACTATCCGGGGAGTGTTACGCAACTGCGCTACGAGTGTTTTTTTGATGACGCTAGACAGAGTGCAAGTGGTAATTTTCTTCCGGGATAAATATTTGTTGTTTCAGATTCATTAGTTCAGTCAGAACGCATTCAATTGTTTCATTTTCATACTGTGTTGCACAAATCAAAATTCACAGCTCTCTACCTCTTTAATCGCGCGAGAGATTTGATCGTCACTTCAATGTATTGTAAGTTCATTTATCTAACATATTGTAATTAGGAGACCGTAAAACTAAGATTTTCGCATCCGGGTAATCAGAACAGTAATTCAAATTTAAGAACAGCGTGCTGTCAAATCAAATTCATTGCATCTTTATGGGAAGATACCGATCGTCGATTTGTTCCGGAATCAAAGTCTTGCGTGATCCAACACTACTTCAGAAGATTTGCAAGAAACTAGACAAAAAACAAATCAACCACTGAACATCATTTTATCGTTTGGTAAATTATCAATCGTGATGATCGCAGCTCTCTTCAAACTGTTGAAGGTCACATTTGGACCGAAATATGAATGCCGCATAACCATGAGGAATTATTTCTATACTATGCAAACCATTTCGGGGTACGACCAATCTTTGATTTTTTTTTGTTTCTTCCCCCCGAGCAAATAAATTATTGTTCGTCGTTTGCTCGGGACGTCACGGTTTAAAGGTTACGAACAAAGCACACAATCAGTACGGATGCATCTGATGAAGGCAGAGGGATGGCGCTGATGAACGTCTCACGTTTGCTTGCTTGGTCTCACGTTTGCGTGCCGCCGTCTAATGTGCCACGTGATAATTAACGGTTCAACCGGCTGTCAACGAGATCCGTCCGATTTCGGCGACTGCGCTCTTTGTTGTTCAGAGCGCTAATCGATGCGGTCAAAACTTAGCTATATTCGAATGGTCTAATTTGATCGGTTACGGAGTTATGTTGGCTGGATGATCAACGTAATCAATCATTTGTTGTTTCGGGGCAAATTTGTGCGTCGTCATGTCGCGCAGTTAGTCCGAAAAAGGACGGTCAAAAGTGTCCTTGATGGCGTTGTTGACCATAGGGGTGTTTAGATTGAGATACCTTGAGTCTGGTTCATGATGCGATAAATGACTTAGCGTATTCGACGACTATACGAAGAAAAAATTTGACACACAAAATAGGTCTCTGAAATATTTCTGTAGGTCCGATTCTCGTAAAATACAAAATCGGGACATATTTTTTCTTTCTTTTTCATAAATAGAAGCAGCTACTTATTTCTCTGAAGATGAAAACAAGTGTGATATATGTAATACGTTGCTTAACTGACATCCATTGCCAATAATTGGGTATTAAATGTCCCGGAGATAGTCTGTCACATCGTAGTAACTGTGAATTGTAGGATCTGCATTCGCTTATACTGTTTCTTGGATGCTAAGAATGGAATAGAAGCACAGTAGTCAAAATGAGGAGCTATAATGGTCTTGTTTTATTTTATTTTTGTAAAGCATATTTAGACAACATAGAATGGTATTACAATATTTGCTTATATACTATACATTATTTCATTATTTTTTAAGTTGAAATTTAATTTGTTTTCTGGACATGGAAAGGTCGATTATTACACAATTTTCATTATAATGACGCCTAATTCTATTGATGGGGCTATTTCTAGCATAGTTTGTCCTGAAAGATTGTTCTTGGAATAAATTACGAGTTCTTAGTTGACAGCTAGGTACAGAAAATTTTATTTGCGGCTTGTACACGTTGAGAAATACTGTCGTTGATAAAGCAAAGCATAGTTCTTTGAGTGTTTGTATGTTAATGAGCATGCAACATGCTTTATACGATGGAAGAGGAAATGTCGTCCAGTTTAGTTTACGAAGTGCGTACAAAAGAAATTGTTTTTGGACTGATTTGATGCGTTCTTCGTTCAGGACAGTGTATGGGTTTCATTCTACGCTCCAATATTGCAAAATTGGCCTGACATATCTATTGTATAATGATTTAATTGTGTACGGGTCTTCAAAATTGGGTGTACCCCATTAGGCATAAATACATTAGGCATACGGACGTTTGGCATACGTACGTTAGGCATAATGGACTTTAAGCATAAATACGTTAGGCATCATGGACGTTAGGAATAACATACGTTAGGCATAATAGACGTTAGGCATAATGGACGATTGGCGTAATGGACGTTAGGCATAAATTATCACTTCAATAAAATAAATTTTTGGCGGTGATGGCCTAGAATGATAAGAGCGTAAGTGTTCAAATAAAAGAAGCAGACCGAATGCGTGGTATACGGAAACTTAGCTTGCGTTAATACGTACAACCTATAAATTACAAATGACTAAAATAGCAATTTTCTTTGGACTGATATGAACACTGAAGAAGACTACAAATAATAGTTGAATGGACAAAAGCAATAGAAAAGCAATTGTTTTTCATTAATATTAATATAGCGGAATTAAACGGAAGACATCTGTCTTAAGAAATTAATTGTGATATTCCGCGAATTCGCTCAAAAAATTTTGAATTTCGTAAAAAAAATGTAATTCAGCTTGGTTTTCCTATCATTGATAGTACTCCTAGCGAACTGTCTTTCGCCTTTTCAAATAAATTTTACAGAAAACGCTCTAAAAAGCACGAACTTGGCTCATTTTATCACCACAACTTTGTATATAACACCTAAAGGTAATAACGTAAGGAATAACGTACAACAACTTAGATTAGCTCTTACATACATGTATGGTGCATACATGCATGTCCAAGAAGATAATATGTGCTCTTGAAGGACAGCTCATGCAAGAAAGAACGATGCATTTTATTATTTATTCAACGAATATAAAAATGTTGCTGCTTCAATTTTGATTATCTCCTATATTATCAAGTTCAATGATTATATTCTTGAGGCCATCAAAATAAAACTACGGAAATTGTCTGATACGAGAGAGAATTTATTTGTGTACTGTGACGAGGTGTCGAAACGAAAAAGGTAAACGTGAAATCTGTAGCCTAAGACTGATTCTGTACATAACAATGCAAGTTTCCTTAAGCTCCAAAACCTAATGTTTGTTCATTATTTGGCTTTTTAAATATTTGGATGCAACTGTATCGGTTATACATATAATGGGTTTGAAATGTGCTTGTACCAAACTGTTGACTTAAATCAAGGGATGCTTTCTTCATCTCGTCCGCCGAAAAAAAAGAAAAAAAAACCCTACAGTTGCAAGGCATAAATATGTCGCATTGTATTTTTAATTTTTGGTATTTTTCATTTCTCTCGTTAAACCCGAAAAAACAAGTGTAGGATTGATATCTCTATATTAACGAAAGCCTTGCGATTATTTTTATATTTTTGTGAATTATGCATATCGTCCATTATGCCTAACATATATTATGCCAATCGTCCATTATGCCTAATGTACTTATGCCTAACGTATGTATGCCAAACGTACTTATGCTTAACGTATTTATGCCAAACGTTGCGCACCCTTCAAAATTATAGCTGAAGCTTTTAATAAAGCCCAGTATGCTATTTGCTTAATTTATTATTTGTATTGTAATGTTCCACCAATGTGAGCTTGGAGTCTAAGATTTCGCCTAAGTCTCGTACAATTTTGCATTTTTCTACAAGTTGGTTTCCTAAGTGTACGTCTATGGAAATATTTGAAGTTTTTCTGCTGAAGGTTATTTAGTTACATTTCTTTACGTTAAATAGGCTTTTGCTACACAGTGTATGGAATAAGTTGATTTCGTTTTGGAATACTTCAGTGTCTTTGACATTTATTATTTCTATCAAAAGTTTCAATTTTTGAGTATAAAGGTAAATGTCATTTACGTACAAAATGAAAAGAAGAGGGCCGAAGTTGGAACCCTAGGGTACACCAGATGTGACACGAATTGGTTCAGAGAGTATATTCTGAAATCGAACTGTTCGCGTTTCGTTAAATATGATTCGAGCCTTGTCAAAGGTTTATTTTCCATGCCATATTTTTGCAGTTTGAAGAGTAATAAAGGTATTCCAATACGGTAGAATGCTTTACTAAAGTTCGCGTAGAGAGTTTCCACACGGTTGCCATTGTCCATTGCATTTACAGTGAATGTTACAAATTGTAAAAGGTTTGATGTTGTTGAGCGGCCTTTGTAAAAGCCATGCTGTTTGCTTGTTATTTGATTTTTGATTTGCTGAAATATTTTGTCATTTACTAGTTTTTCAAATAGTTTTGGAACGCATGAGATAATCGCAATCCCTCGATAGTTTCGGATGTCCGATTTAGCGCCTGATTTAAAAATTAGCACTAAAAAGGATGATTTCCGTATTTCTGGGAATGTTCCATTTTTCAGTGACTTGTTGAAAATATGTAAGTAGTAATGGTAGAGAAAGTTTTTCTACTAGATTTTTTAAAAATATTGGGGCAATTCCGTCAGGTCGAGTTTCTTTTGATGCGTCTAGGTTTTTAACGCAGTGGTAATTTCGTGTTCAGATAGTTCGTGGACGGGAATGTCATTTGAAAATTCAGGTATAAATGAAAAGTAGTCGCGGTCGCGGTCTGTTTCGGAATACGAAATATACACTTTTTACAAGATTTTTCCAAATAAATTACAGATTGCAGTACTATTATTTCCTACATGCCCGTCAAAATGCATTTGGGATGATCTTCGAGTCAAATGTTAGAAACCTATTAATCCAACAAAGAACGCTAAACTTTCTGGCAGCTTACCGGATTGTATAGTTCACGTTACCATTAAAACTCAGTTTTTCGTTCAATGTACCCCAAGGTATTTGAAAGTATCAACTCGTTTAACCATCTCTTCATCTATTTGAACTGTTGCAGTACTTTCATTTAACTTCAACCAATCACTAAACTTTGTCAGTTTAAGGTACATTAGCCTGATGCACTCATTGAAACTAGTACCGATAATAATCAAAACTGTGTCATCGGCAAACAGGTTTATTTCCGTATTTTCCAAAATATTTCTAATGGTGTTAATGTATAGGATAAATAAAAGTGGTCCTAGTACACTACCCTGTGGTACAACAAGATTAATTTCGGCTTCCGATGGTGTAGTGCGGTTGTACTTTGTAACTTGCGTACGTCTTTCTACGTAACTACGAAACCACTCAAGAGCATTTCCTAGGGTGACCATACGTCCTGGTTTTCCAGGACATTTCCTGGTTTTTAACTGTCCTGGGATGTTGAGGAAAACGATTGATTTGTTTTTACTTTTCTAGGGCTAAAGTATGAAACGTCAAGGGCCGATTTCTTCATACTCGCTTAGCGCTTAATCCAGATTTGAGCGTACTGGTGAACCTGGTTTAAAAGTTAAGCGAGGGTGAAGAAATCGTCTTTAAGCCTAATACACTCGAATATCCTATCAAACGTGTCTTATTGATCTCTCAATAGTGACTTGTGATTTCTCTTTTCCACTTCCTTTTCTTACATGGCAATTGAAAAAGAAAAACAACGAGGTATTCATATAGTGCAGCCGGCAGATAACCGACAAGCTCTCGGTAGCTATCATTTTTTTTTAGAATGGCGCCGTCAGATCTCTTCTATTCAGATCTGCCAGAAACGACTCTAAGATTATTTCGTCTGAATTTCATAACGTTGTGCACTTAGTGCACTGCGCGACTTCCAAAAGTTTAAAAAACGGAAAAAAGTTGAAAGAATAAATCAAACCATTTCCAACTGTGAGTTAAACTCTAGGCGCTATCGATGTCGACTAAACGATGATTCTCGGTTTAAATATTGAATCGTCTTTCAATCTGGGACCCCACGAATTACCTGTGGTGTTTCTGAAACGACGCATCGACTTTTTGGTGCCTCCGCTTCTTCACATGTTTCAAGAATCTCTAAGAACACTTCTGCATTAAATACATGTTATTGAAGTAAAGCACAAACATCAACGGTCCCAAGTAGCTTCCCTGGGCTACTCCTGATGCATAAGTAAATGGGGGTGGCGGGCAATCTCCAAAGACAACCGCGAACGATGATTCTCGTACCAGTACCCGTGGCACTTTTTCATCTGGTTGTAAATACGCGCACATGTTTCTGGGTCGTAAAAAATAAAATAAACGAGACATCAATGATCGTGGAATAACTTCATTGAGATCAACCTTGAATTGGTGAGATTACGGTACTTAATCGACGATCAACGCCTGGACGTTGAACAACGACTAACCTACTGTATTTAATATCCTACAGAACAGGAAGAATGGAATGTCGCATTCAAATTGTTATTATGTACCTACACCAACCAATCTGTCGCTTTTGATAGAGTGTGCCACGATCTCACAATCGCTAAAATGGAGAAAATTGTAGTCGTTTGAGGAAGATCTATTGAGGGGCTTTGAGCGAAGGTGGCTTGATGGGGGGGACTTTAGGGTAATGTGCGGGAGAGGTTTATGGAAGAGTGGTGTGCAGTGTGGGGGGAGGGCAATTCCTCACGACATATCTCAACAGAAAACCTATATTAATCAAAAAAATAAGGGGATTAGGTTGGCGATTTTTAGAGTGATTGCATACTCTTTCTGTATGAGAAGGGCAAAGTACAAAACAGTAATTTTTGTCAATTTTTTTTTTTCGAGATTACATCAAAGCTCGACATTTCATGCATTTTAAAGACATTTGGCATCAAAAATACAAACTCAATCTTGAAATTTTCCTTTACTCGCCCCTTTGACAATTTTTCAGCTCCTGCTTATATGAAATCAAGAACCGTCGTAGATGGCCAATGTGGTCAAAGCAACTTTGGTTAGTCATTATTAATCTAGATTGGAAAATAAAAGTAATTTGGCGCTCGTTTTAGTAAGTTTGGCATCATTTAGATATCATGGTGATATCAGTTTTATGGGAATTTGCTGTGCGGCCTTACTCTTCAATTAGAATTACCGCGTCTACATGTCCGTTCATATAGTTGAAATCGACGGTGTGGTCATCGATTCGAGATGAGCATTCGTGGTGTGAAAAGGTTAATTGTTTCAAGTACCACTTTCTACCGTGAGATTTGAGTGGCAATAACACATGACTTGACAAAATTATATGTCCCTTCAAACTTATATCGGGTAACGTTTAACGGCACAACCGGAAAGCCGAAGTCTTCTTCAACAAGATTCGTCTGCATGTTTGTATCGCACTTCATGTTTTACATTAAACGCAAGCAAATAGGTTATTGCAGCAATAAAGCCCGATGTAGCAAGTGTGTAGAGAATCATATGGATGAAATCCCTTAAAAGCCATTCTAAGCAACCGTTTGCTCAGAAATACTAAAAAGAATCACGCCACTCACCACGACTAATATTTATGCTCTCTTGTTTCAAGAAGAGTGCGTCTCTGACTGTTCCCATGTAGAGACATCTGTTAGTACTCATAAAAACTCTAGGTAGATAAAATACCTTATATATGTCGAAAAAAACATTTCTTGCGAGACCGCCAAATAAAAAAGCTCGAACAAGAGCTAACACAAAGTTGAAGCAAACAGTTTCTGGTCTTGGAAATTTGAGATCCACAAATTCAGCGCATTTCAACCAAAAGTTCAACTTGGTGCGGAATTGGTTGGACTTCGGCAACTTTGTACGAGACCGGGTTGATCTTTGCCTACATTACTGCTCGTGATCGGTTTACTGATCGATTTGTCTTGTTATGTAATTCTTAACCCTTTCATGCCCAACTTTTTTCTAGTGCATGTAGGGTTTCAAAACTATTTTTCCTTGAAAACGGTGGGGTCAAGAAACACGAAAAGCCCATTTTCATAAAGATGGATGTTTCCATGGCAGTGCTACAGGCTGGTCCATTTTTACCTTCTAATGCTCAATACAATTCTCCTAGAATAATTACAATAGTCCAATTACGTGAAAAACGCAGCCAACGACACTCTAAATTGATAAGTTTTATCAGTTTTCAATAATATTTCACCATAACAAAGATATATGAAAAAATCTTTTTCCGTCGTCAACGTAAACTGTCCCTGGCAGCACTGCTCCATCGGAATCCAATCAGACTAATTGCAACAACTTCAGTTCTAGAGCTGATCCTTGTAACTGTTAATACTCAAACTAAAGGCAATAATAACATTAATGAGCCTTACTTGTTTTTGTGAGCAAATCTCGTCTCAATCAAAAGTTATAGCTGTTTAAAAACGTTGTTGTCCACAAACAACATGGGCATGAATGGGTTAAAACGACTGATGAAATTCACAACAATTTTCGCATTTTTTTAAATTTGAAGACTTTGCAGTTGAATGTTTTTTGCGTGCAACTCATGCAGGTTCGTTGTGTATTCTTCTATCCAATTTAGATTTAACAACAAAGCCATTTGTTGTGAATTAGTGGGAATAAGTGGGTCAAAAATTACGTGAGATAGATCTCCGACCGTGGACTCTTTCCAAAAAAAAACGCACCTGCGGTAACATGTTGCAAAGCCGCCATCTTGTGAAAAAAAATCACTGGAAACAATTATTTTTTGCGCATCACAACTACAAAGTTATTCATTATTTCTTTTTAAACTAGCAAAAAAAAATTAAATCGCCAAATCTGTATTATTACTCGAAACAACATTCATTGCCGTTTATTGTTTGAAAACCATATTTCTTTTAGATATTGAATATAGCAGCGCTTGAGTTGGTGCTTTCGAATAGGCCAAATTTTGATGTCGCGTTCGAGCATTTCAAATGGTATCTGGCAAATTACTCGAGTAATATTGGCTCCCAATACTTCCATCGTTACAGGTTATGACTTTTGGCTTCACCTATCCCCATAGAAAAAAAAATCGGATATCCGCTAGAAACTGTTTTGTTATAACGTTTTAATGAAATAATGCACAATTGTTTTGGTATAGGAAACGGTAATCCAACGCACATCAAACTGGAACTATTATCACAGACTAACAGACATTACACTATGAGGGAATCCCCCCAAAAAACCTCGATTCGCCAATTTTCCCAGAACACTAGCTCCTCCTTTTATTCACTGTCCCAAACACTCATTTGCTGATGGGTAACCCCTCAGGTTTGGGAACAATTT